>NC_134465.1:10640521-11934687 GCF_047948215.1 Lycorma delicatula
ATGCAAAGTGTTGGATTAATTTACACGGATAATTATCTGATGGTACGCATGGAAATCAGCGATAAGAAAATACATATTGTAATTTATTTTTATTAAGAATTTAATTTTAAAAAATGTTTGTTAAAATATAACACGTTTTCAGTTTTATATTATGAAAAAATTGACAAGAGCAGCGCTGCAATATAATTATATTTTAACACTGTGAAGCACAGAAATCGTGCTATAATAATCATATTATGTTTATTAAAAATATGTGAGAAAAACAAAGATAATAAATGGATATGAAAATAAAGAAGGTAAATGAGCAGCTAAATAAATAAAAAATTCAAATTTATTTCAATTCGAATTGCATGTAAGATCAGTGGTATGCTAAATCAAATCTGACAATTGTCAATTTATACTTCTTGTTTGTTAGGTTTCATTTAAAAGGCAATTCTGTGATATGGAATATTGAAAATAAAAAAATAGACTATTTGAAAGTGTACAGATAAAAATGTTGAGAGATATTTGTACTTAGAAAATATAGTCTATACTTTCATGATTCATCAAGCGAGTCTATTGGAAGAAATTCAATTGCCTTCTTTACAGTATAGGAGAAATCTTGCAGGTTTAATATAACTACATAGAATCATTAATGGATTTGTGGATAACGCCTAATTATTAAGTAAAATAGATTTTATATCCCCCTATTAAAATGCACTCCAGGCAAATATTCAATACACCTTACACAGTACATGAATTCACCTCTATTATTTATGATGAAAAACTTCAATGAAATTTTTACAGAATTAAACATTTTTCACTGTAATATCAATGAATTTTTAGACACGATCTCTACTTATTAACAAAGATTAAACCAACATGCTATATTGAGCTGAATTCCATTGTATTACTATACCTTATGTTTTATGTCTACAATGCTTTTTGTTGTTTACTTTTAATTTTTATCTTGTAATATTAGTGTTTGAGGATAAACCTTTGTTCACTAATTTGTACAAGATAATAATTTTAGTTAGTTTATTACAAATTAGTAGTAACATTATGTTATGATATTGTATATGTATGTATAGGTGCACTGTAAGGATTTATTCAGTAGTGTACCAATTAATAAATACATGTTGGTGAATAAATTCCATTGGTGGACCTGTTCAAATTAAATTAAGAGAAGTAATAAAAACAATTATTAAAAAACTAGTTCTCACTTCTAACTTGTAGTATTTTGAAAATTTAAACAATTATTGTTTTAACTACATCATAATAATTGTAATGTATTATGTTTCTTATTGATTAGCCAAGTTGCCAAAATGGTTTGGTGAACGTCCTGGCAAGAAGAAGGGTGAACCTGAAAGCCCAGAAGAGGAAGAAGTAAAAGCACAAGCTGATGAAGAAATTGAGGAACCTGTGTATGAACCTGAAGTTGAAGAAGAAGAAGAAGTCGTAGAAGAGGAGGAAGAAGAAGAGGAAGAAGAAGAGGAAGAGGAGGAAGAGGAAGAAGAAGAAGAGGAGGAAGAATAAATTAATGTAACTTAACTTTTTTATAATTATTTTTTAATAAATAAATTTTATATGGCATCAAATGCTAATAATCATGGGATCATTAAGTCAGTAATAAATTCCATCAAAATGTAGTGAAACTCAACCCAATGAAAATTAAATTAAATTAAAAATAAAATATTAAAATTTTTAATATCTTAATTTTAAATTAAATTAAATTAATGTTTAATTAAATTTATATACCAGAACTGGTTTATTTAATGTGGCTTTAATTGGCATCTTACATTACTTTATATGTTTCAATTTTCCGGATGTTGAAAGTGTTTAGAACCATCAGGTTCTAAGGTATGATAATTTCTTACCCAGATAGTTTATTGACTTACCCAGGACCCCTTTTTAATTATTTATTACTATTTTTTTCTCTTTGTAATAGATCATATAAACATGATTCTTTATCTTTTTTATTATTATTTTAGTATTTTAAAAGGTTTCTACACTATGGTTGTTTGCCATTAAAAATGGCCAATAGGATCCAATGAACTGCACTCTTGTTCTTAACTTTGGTTATCTATGAAAATCACAGGAAACTGGTTAATTGAATGTAGTCATGATGTTTTAATTTATTTACACCCTTCAGTTTCCTGAATGCTATTTCTTGAACATTTCAGATGTTGTGGAACAAACTGTTTGTAAGGATGTGGTTAACAATCCTTTTTTTATAGAAACTGTAAGTTGAAGTTTTAAAAACAAGTTGCACATATTAAAATATAAAAGTAAACAGGTATTTAGAATTTCAATTCATATATTTCATTTTCCATCATCTCAGTTATAAATTATTTTCCTTTGAGTAGTTCATTCAACTTTGAATAAACTGAAGATACTCTCATGATTAATGGGTTCTGAATGTTTCTCCAATGATTCTTGCAAATTTAAAAATAGTTGGGAAAGTTGAAACTCTTGTTAAAACTTGAGAAAAAACTTTTAGATGAACACTGTTTCAAGTACTGATTTTTACCTAATCTACAATATAATGTTACTTAAGGATTAATTTTACCTATTTATTTATTTTTTAAGTAGCAGATATTACACTATGAGATTTAGGCAACTGGTTTTTATTAAATATAGTTATATTGGATAGTTGTCCAAGTATATATTTATTTTGCTCCCTGCTCTATGAATTAGTTAACATAACAACTTTCAATGCAAAATGATACATAATTTGTTGCTTTTACATATGCCTTATTTTTTCATGGTTGTGAAGTATGTAAGGTAAACATACTACTAGTTAATTATGCTTTCTATTTGAATAATGATGATTCACTATGCAGCCAGTCTTGAGGTGATAGAACAGAAGTGTCGCTTGTAGGGCTGAACATCTCTTACAATTCAATGCAGCTGATATGTAACTATGCATTACATTCTGTGATGGAGGCAACAGGAAACCATTTTATTTCTCACTTTCTGAAGTTGTTATACTTAATATAAAACCAATTCCTGTAGTGAATATCTTGCTTATATGGCTAAAAATCAACTGTATTGTGAAGAGTATGGCATGTTGATATTAAGCTCAGTAAAGAAGGTTACCATTTAATTCTATTTTTTAATTTTTTATAGTGATTGTACCTTTTGCATTGGGTTTCAATACCTTGAACATTTCTTAATTTCACTGAAAGAAATTTAAGTGAAAACAAAAGAAAGCTAAGCAAAAATACTGATGAAGCAGACAATTCTTCTTTAGTATTTTTTTACCTACTTTTTATTGAAAAATAAAAATAAAAGATTTTACAGATTTTTGTTGTAATTCTTTTACAGTGATGAAATATTAATTTAATTTTTTTAAATAAAATTTCAAATTTTCTCTAAAATAATTATAACACAAGTAGAATAATACACTGCCATACATGGATTTTAAATGAATACTCATAATGTAAAGGCAGTTTCTAAAATCCACAGTGTCTGTTTTCCAATAAAGATAGAATCATCCAACTTAAGTGAAATTGCATCCAATGTTGTTTAACTCACATGTAAAACCAAATTAATCCCATAATGAACATAATAAAGGTAATATATACAATTTTGTTTTTTGATAAATGGGCTACGCACATTAATTTACCACTTTACAGTGTCTATCCCAGTCTCCTTATGATTGTGCACATTCAAAGCATCTAAGATGTGCAAAACACTAGTCAGAGCTGCTTTCTCTGAGATTAATGATATTAATCAGTCCCTGTGATGAACAGAGTGATGGTATTATTTTTACAGCTAAAAATTTACATTTCAGTAGTCTTAACATGTCAGTTTGCTACAGTATGTCTGACCAATTAAATAATGCAATGAAAAATCACTTTACTTATGGCTGGCTTACTAAGAAAATGGCCAGAATGGCTATTCCAGTTTCATAGAATTCAGTGATATCCAGTTTCACAGCTTTTGTGACTTGTGTGTACAACCTTTTTGGTTATGGCTCCTAACAAAGATACAAAACTAAATTCAATATGAAATAATCTTAGAATATTTAATTCTAACTATACACTTAATATAATAATTAATCAATAAGTATTAAAAATTAATTATATATGTTTTTATTCTATTTTTCAGAAATTTTTAACCATCCTTAAGGAGAAAAATAACATTTTAACCAACCTCTCTCTATGAATATCAATAAATTATAACTACTTCTGAGTTGTACGTTTCACATACGTATAAGAGTGAAGTGGAGTTTTTGGGATATCCTGAATCTATATTTAATTACTATTATTTTTTATTATAATTTCCACACTTTTTTTATGAAAGTGAATGATAAATATATTTGATTTATTATTGTATTTTCACGATTTTAAATTACTGTAAATATTATTTAATTATTCATAATACATAGAGATGATATAATGAATTTTTTAAGCTACATTAAAAAAATTGTATAACAAAAATGGTCAGGTGATCTCTTCTCTGAAAAATAAAAAATGTTTTAATATTATTTTGTTCTATTTTATTAAGTTTCTCAAACTAAATTGATTAATAAAATTATTCTCTATTATTCTTTTTTTTGAATTGATTTATTCAGTTTGTTATTCCTCTAATTTTCTGTAACACATAGAAGCACAGGTGAAATGTTATTGAATAATTATAACTAAAGTAAATTTAGAACAATATGTCGAAACATATTGTTTTGACATTATGTGTGATATGGTTGGTTATTGGGCATACAAAATGAAGTTTATCGTTTATAATATATTAAAATATTATTCCTCAAATACACATTTTTAAGATAACAAAATTTCTTTAAACTGTTTTATGTTAATGACTCTATTTTAAGCAATTTTAATGATAAATCTTCCAAAAGAATCTTTACAGTTTGTTTTTTCAACAGTTAATAAATTTGTTTAATTACTAAAGATTGCTAGTCTACTTCTTTGCCAGAATCTCTGTCATACAAAATATATCAAACATAGTCAATAGCGATTAAAAAGACAGGAAAACACAATCACATTAACAGAAAAAAGAAAATCCTTACTTTGGGAAAAAAAAAATGAAAAACTTTCTTTGGTTGCAACAACAAACTCCGAATGAGACATTTCAAAAAATTATCCTAACTTAAAAAAGCAGAGGAATTTTTCACAATCTAAAAACCAGTTGGCTACTGATATATAGGAAAACTTACATTTTACTATGAATAAAAAAAAACTTAAAAGGAGAAATAAGCTAAAGGCAAAGTCAACCAATTAAAAAAGTACTGTAACGGACAAGTACAGGTTTCGATTTAGCAATATATGATGAAGCCTTTTGGAAGAATAAGAGACAAAATACATTTTTTCAGAGGTAATAAATTATTTTTTCAAATTACAAGTACAGCAGCACTCATTTCAAGGATTAATTTTCATCATAAGAACTCATTCTGATACAGGGAATATACTGCAAGAATGCGGTTTAAATATGTCATAATGTGAAAAATCCGAATGTGTTAAAAAAAAAGGTGAGAGGAATCGATTTTTAATAAACTACCTGCAGGGAAGGTTCAGAAGTAACCTGAAGTAAAAGTTTAAACATGTAAGAGCCAACATGAGTATGTAAATAATATTATCATTTTCATAAAGCCTACTTCACCTGATAGCCTCAGATCGTGGATGGATTTTTCATTCAATTATTGGACCAAAATGAGTTTAATAAAGTTCCACGAGTTGAGATAGAACACAACAATACACCAAACACAGTTATAACAGGACACAATTAATTTTACAGATTTTGATATTCTTGGATACCTAGTATGGATGCATGTCTGACCAAAATTCAAAGAACACTTTTATTATGAAAAGATGAAGATAACAAGGCCATCACAAAAAAGAGCTTCAAGCCCCTGTATTTAAACAAAATACCAATTCCACTCACAATTCTTCAAGAGATCAAGGTATATTTACCTAAGAATACAAAGATATTTTTAACAGAATATAAATTATTAATGACTTTGTGTTGATCAATTTAACAGATTAATTTCCTGCAGATACTAGAAAATTCACCTGAGAAAAAGTTCAGGCTCCTTAAAAAATATGATACTTAGAATTTGTGGAGTGTGACGATATTCCTACCCCACAAAATTAAAAATAAAAATAATAGGATGTTTATTTAGGTTGTGAGAATACACATTTTTGTTTAACAACAATGTGTTAAATTTGTATTTAATTGTCCATCCAAATCCTCTTAGAAAGAAATGGGATATTGTATTATCCTTTCTCAAGAAGTTCAATCTTTCTTGTCAAATAGTATTAGAATTTATGAGCAGTATCTTGTTGCTTGAAAAGTAGCTTTTTATGTAGTTTAATGTACATTTATTTATTTTTTTTTTTGTCTTCAGTCATTTGACTGGTTTGATGCAGCTCTCCAAGATTCCCTATCTAGTGCTAGTCGTTTCATTTCAGTATACCCTCTACATCCTACATCCCTAACGATTTGTTTTACATATTCCAAACGTGGCCTGCCTACATAATTTTTTCCTTCTACCTGTCCTTCCAATATTAAAGCGACTATTCCAGGATGCCTTAGTATGTGGCCTATAAGTCTGTCTCTTCTTTTAACTATATTTTTCCAAATGCTTCTTTCTTCATCTATTTGCCGCAATACCTCTTCATTTGTCACTTTATCCACCCGTCTGATTTTTAACATTCTCCTATAGCACCGCATTTCGAAAGCTTCTAATCTTTTCTTCTCAGATACTCCGATCGTCCAAGTTTCACTTCCATATAAAGCGACACTCCGAACATACACTTTCAAAAATCTTTTCCTGACATTTAAATTAATTTTTGATGTAAACAAATTATATTTCTTACTGAAGGCTCGTTTAGCTTGTGCTATTTGGCATTTTATATCACTCCTGCTTCGTCTATCTTTAGTAATTCTACTTCCCAAATAACAAAATTCTTCTACCTCCATAATCTTTTCTCCTCCTATTTTCACATTCAGTGGTCCATCTTTGTTATTTCTACTAAATTTCATTACTTTTGTTTTGTTCTTGTTTATTTTCATGCGATAGTTCTTGCGTAGGACTTCATCTATGCCGTTCATTGTTTCTTCTAAATCCTTTTTACTGTCAGCTAGAATTACTATATCATCAGCAAATCGTAGCATCTTTATCTTTTCACCTTGTCCTGTTACTCTGAATCTAAATTGTTCTTTAACATCATTAACTGCTAGTTCCATGTAAAGATTAAAAAGTAACGGAGATAGGGAACATCCTTGTCAGACTCCCTCTCTTATTACGGCTTCTTTCTTATGTTCTTCAATTGTTACTGTTGCTGTTTGGTTCCTGTATATGTTAGCAATTGTTCTTTTATCTCTGTATTTGAACCCTAATTTTTTTAAAATGCTGTACATTTATGTATACAGTAATGTATATTGTACCGTACTGCCTCCAAATGTCAGCTCAAATTGGTACATTCAACTCTGTATTAATCATGCAGTCATTATTAGTGAAATAATTTACAAATAGGGTGATAGTTTTTAATTAAAGAATGTGTATAAATATTTTATATGATGATGAAAAAATTTGTGATAATATTGGAAAAAACACTCCTCACAGCACGACCACTCTATAGGTGGTTTACAAATTTTTATATTAGATGAAATTATAGTCATTTAAGTTATAATTTTTTTTTAAAAATTAATGAAAATTTGACAATAATTTTTTCCTGAAAATAAATGTGCAATGGGAGATTCATAACAAAAATAATATGGTACAGATAATTCTTTAATCTTACACTTCTTATTTACCCAGTTTTTTGGGATTTATTTCTTTTAACGCACTGAGTACCACTTGATCTGACAAAATTCTGAAAATCAGACTTCTAATTTTTTTATAGCAATAATAATAATTTGGATAAAGCATTGGGGGGGGGGGGGGTTTACTAACAATTTTATGCTAATATCGCTTATAAAACCATAAATGTGTACTATGCCTCTTGGCCTCCTGAATGAATGCATGCTTTGTAGGGCCACACATGCCATTTGGCACCGATGAGATTTAATGGTTGTCATAATAATCAATTTCAGTCTATGTGCAATATTATAATTACTTTATGAAAATTATTGTTGGTTTTAAAATACTACTTATCCAATACATTTTTAATCCCGTATTTGTTTTTTATTCTTAATGTACTAACGAAAGATTAGGAGTCCATGCCATAAAACCATAAACTTGTCTATAAATAATTCCTTTTTGGGATAGTACAAATTAGCCATTTTTTTTCGTTAAAAAGATCAATTAAGGTTGTATCTTGTATATTTGATTACCTGTTGCTAGTTCATTATTACAAAAATGAGGAGCAGTCATAATTACCATAAATCTATTCCGGCTCAGATAATTACAAAAAGTCAGTATATATTAAACAACGAACCAATAATGTTTTATTCTGTTCAATTTAATGCTCCCCATGTGTACAAGGCAAGACTTAGAAACACGCAAAATTCCTCTTTTGTTATAGGTTTTCATAATAAACGAGATTTAGGGTAATTAATTTTTGTTCAAGACTTCTGCATAATTATTCATTTTACGTACACTCTAGTTAAAAAAACTTATCAGCTAGCAGTTGGACATAGTTACTTACTATCAGTGGCTTACGATCAGTTGGAACCAGATTACGAAGATTAGGATTTTCAACAAAATCAATTTTTTTTAGTTCTGGTGGACTGGTCACCCACACGACATTACTTGTCACTTTCATATTTGTTGTACATTGAGTGGTTTTTAGCACAAGAATATTTGTATCGATGTCATTTTCAGTAAATTGAATATCATTGTCATTGATTTCAGTTTCTCTGTGTATAAGTTGTGTCAATAAGAATTTCATCTTCACCCAAATAACTTTCAATACAGATTTGACATCACTGTCATTTAAATATTCATATTCAGAGTCACTTTCATCATCGAATTCACCGTTACACTCTTATTTTCCAAAATATGTTTTAATTCTTAAACGGATAATTTTTTTTTAACAATTGTTGTCTCTGACCGAGATGGCTCGGGAATTCACCATCAGCCACTAAGAAAATAACGTAAAAACCTTGGGACCATAAACAATTTTATAACACTAAATATTCAATTAACACGCCTCATAAAGGTTAACAGCAGAACTGAAAGGGCAGCATAAGTAGTATGCATTTCTTATGAATTATGCATAGACCGCCAGAAGGCGCTGACAGCCCCTGATATAACTGCTTAGTGATGTTTAAAAGAGTTACTACAAAATGAGACAAATAATCCCACCCAGAAGATAGCTCAAGCACTCTCCAGACTGTCAAGTATAATTCTATTCACACTCCCTCAGAACATTGGAGCGCTTAATCTCGTGATATAAGTGGTTTTGTATTGAC
This sequence comes from Lycorma delicatula, assembly GCF_047948215.1. NCBI lineage: Eukaryota > Metazoa > Arthropoda > Insecta > Hemiptera > Fulgoridae > Lycorma > Lycorma delicatula. The sequence goes on from NC_134465.1 coordinate 10,649,876, forward strand.
TAGTTTAAACTTATACTAAAAAAAGCCTTTTCTATAGAAATAACAAGCGATGATAATATGTATGTGATTTTTTAACAAACAACCCTACCTATCTTTGAAATTATGTACTCTCTTAACATTTTACTCAATCTTTAAGATTAACACTTGTCTCTGAGATTGTTCTTCTATCGATCAGCTTCATAGAATTCTAAATAAATTATTAAATGTTTCATTTTATGTTCACTTCCAATAAACTTTAGATCTACTTACTGTTCATGGAATTACCAATATGCACATTGTATTGTATTTTGCAATGTGATAAAATTTATTGTACAGCTGTACAAATATATTTTGTAGACAAACCAATAAATATGATTACAGCATATTTATTATTATTTCTTACTGATTCATTATTTCAAAAATTTATCTAATTTATGACAAATTTTTTTGGAGAATATAGAAACAGGATACAAAATTAAGAGTTAAAAAACAAAAAACAATTTTAACACAATATCTAGTGTAATTTATTAATTTTCTATATTAAAAATCAATTTAGATTTAAATATAACGCCAAATAAAGTAATTTTAAATAAATAAATAAATATTACAAACTAATTCTAAAAAATTACAAATATAAATAAATTTGTGATTAAAAAGACTAGTAATTAAAACAGCAAATTATCTTATTTGTATTATAACTAATCTATTCATTATAACATTTTACAACATATATGGCAACACAATAATCATACTATATAATAATATTTACTACTTTTCTATAAAATTAAAATAATAAAAAAAATTTGGCACACACGTAAAGCATTACAAACATAACTACAAATAACTAATTACATTAATAATACTTATAATACAATAATTAATTATAATAATGTTTATAATTAAATATATTTTGTTATAACTAATATATTTTTACTTGCATAAAAAATGCATTTTCCTGAAGTCAATTTCATGAAATGTTAAATCTCTTTGGTACTTGTTCATTGTACAGTTAACACTAACAATTTTTTGCTACTACAATAATTAAAAAATAAAATTACAATTTCCTTGATTGCCAATTATACTGATGATTCTAATTTTATTTTATTTCTTTTAGATAAAATAATTTTTCTTCAATAAATAATTTTAGTTAAAACATATAGAGTTGAAAAGTGTATCTATAACAGTTATAAAATTAAAAAAATCTCCTCACTATTCAAATGCTAATTGTATTTATTAGACCTTTAACAGAAGTGTATAAACAAATTATCAAAATTTTTGGCTTATTTAAATGAAATTTGATTTGAATAAATTGATGTTTTAAAGTTCTTAATTGTAGAAAGACTAGTAAATTTTATCACTCAAAACTATCTTCAGTATTATTTGTTCATTTGATTATAACCTTAAAGCAAATTGAATTTCACTGTTAATTGGTAAATTGTATGCACAACCAAAGGTTGTCTTTATACTATTAATAAACTTTTTTTTACGACCAAAGATAAAATTATTTTCAAGAGATAGCTTGACAAAAATTTCAAATTCAATTCGATTTAAGTAGCAGAAACATTTTGAAGGCATCATGTACATTAATGAAATTAAAAATTTTTAAAACCAAATTTTATTTATAAATACAAATTTTAATTTACTGACTGCTTATATTTTTTCCTCTTTTACAGTGTTTTTGCAGGAATCTTCATAAGTACACTTAAGTAAACAAATTTCAGATTAAAAGTATAGTTAAAAAATTAAAGACATATAGGGAGATATGTTTACAATCTCAATAACTGATATAACATTTTTTAACTATATTTTTAATTCAAAATTTCTACATTTAAATGATCTGACAAAGCAGATCTCTGCAAAAGTGCTCAACGTAGAGATGAAAATTTATTTTTATAAATAATTATATATTCTGGAGTTAGGATACAGTTTGCTCGACTATTTATTATTAAAACAGTGTTTATAAGAATGTCAATTAATTGTTTAAACTGATGAAATTAATATTTTCAGCCACCATTACAATAAAAATTATTTACATGTAAGAGAAGTTATGGAAAGGAATTATGGTTCCTAATTTACTGTGGTTCATGAAGGGAATAAACTGAATTTCTGTCAAGCTATTTCACAGTATAGAAATCAAACTCTAATAATACTGTGTAATAAATTTTTGAAAAACTCAAAATTGGTACAGGAAAATTTAATTATTAATTTACCAAAAAAAAAGGTGAATAAACACAGAATGGGTTTGATAATATTTACTGGTCTAGAATAGATTTGGCAAACTGTAGTGTACATGGTAGCTCAGAGTTCAACTAGAAGACAAATTATATTTTTTTAGGTTTTATTATGTAATTGTGTCAGAAAGTGTATTTTTTGGTGGTATTTAATTTTTTGCTCAGAAATATCATAAAGACAATAATCTTCATTAAACAGGTAACAAACAAGTTTTCTTAACTAGGGGAATATACTCTGCACTTGATAATTTGAAAAAAAAGGCAATGTGTATACCATCTTTTTCAAACCAAATTATTTCTAAATTGATCATTTCAAATAAATTGTTTTGTTGTAAAATTATAATTAACTATAAATGTCATTTGCACCAAAACATTTTAATAGATAGTACTTCACTGTTTCTTTTATAAGTATTTTGATATGATGTGTGTAGATAGTTTTTTCAGGTAATCATTTTTAAACTTTATCATGATTTAATGAATTTTTATTAAATATTTATTACTATAATTACTACTAGAAGAAAATTATTTAATGTAACACCTACACAATGAATAAATACCAATTAGTTTTGAATAAATTAAAAATAATAATAAGTAAATAAATATAAAATATGAATATATTCATTAGGTGTTCATAAAAATATTTCAGATTCTTATAAAGAGATGCATACACACATTCATACATATAAGCAAACTCTCACAAAATAAAATTATCTAAATCTATGAGGCACTAATTTTTTTTTTTTTACTGTTTTATATTACAACAGTAACATTTTTCCCCAAACCATTTGTACAAATTTTCTGTAATATAAAATAACAATAACTTAAATAATAAAATATACAAATAAAAAGTGTATTTATTTATATATACATACACAAAAAAAAAATTATAAACATACTTTTTGCCAATAAAGTAAGGAGAATAATGAAACATTAAATTTAATTTGTCAAATTTGATTAACAGTTAAAAAAAAATTAAATACTTAAAAATATAAATATATTAATACACAAGAAAAAATATACATTAATAATATTTCTAGTTAAAAAAAAATCTCTTACGTGATGCAATTCAAACTAACAACTTTTAAACCACAAATTAACTGACTCAAAAACGCTTTTTTGACTGGAACATTAGAAACTATCATTTTAGGCAGATTTTATAATTGTTTAAGAAATTTTCAATGCATGGTATAAATTGCTGCTTAGTAGGTATTATGTTTTAAAGCGATTGAAAAACTATTGTCAGAAATGGGCTTTTGAGAGGAGGATGATAATAAAGAGATGTGTTATCTTAAATGAATCTTATGCTATATAACATCAATAAGTATTTTTTATAAAAAATATCTGTTTCTAAACAGTATTTGTATTTTAGGTGTATTTAGGCTTGAATAATATGATTGTATAGTCATTGGCCAAAAAAAGCAGCCAGAATACACCAAAGTTAAGTATATTTTTGGCTGTACAGGTATTGGAAAACAGTATGTAATTATCAGCGTATGGTCTACAATCACAGAATCAAAATTATAGAAAAAGTGATGGATGGCAAGAGCATCCAGAAGTTAAAACCTAAAGACCCTCTCCAAGTATTTAACACCCATCTGTCCATAATACAGGTTTGAGCTTATCGCCTTTGAAAGTAGAAAGTGAGAAGGGAACTTTATATAGAATGAAGATATTGGCTGGAATACTTTAGTAATCCAAGAAACTTAGGAGTCAGGCTAGATTATAGATTGTCGTTTAAACAGCACTGCCTGGTGTTGAAAGTTCTTGCAATAAATAATGTTATTCATAAATTGATAGTTCAACATGAAGAGTACAACCATTAGTGCTTTCGGCCATGGCAATGACAGAAGAGTACACAGTTCCAGTGTGGGAAGCATGTGCATGCACTAGAAATACCAAAGTAGCTCTGAATGATACAATGTGCAAGTAACTGAATACCTGAAACCAACACCTCAAGATTCACCCTTTTCCTGTTACAGGACCTCCTTGCATAAAACAGAAAGTAGCAGGAGAAATGGAAAGGAAAAGACAGGTGACAGACACTACATATAGCATCTCTGAAGGTTTCACCTGAGACCAGGCATGAACAATTGTGGAATGCAATATTACCAGATGTAATGGATCTTGTACCCAAAGAGAAATTTCTACAGGACATCAGCTGTTATATAGTACTTATATATACATTATATACTAGTACTTGTATATGCATATATTATATATATAGCATCTTTAGGTATGCTACATTAAAAACTATTTCCATCCAGAAATTAAGTTACCTTGAAAGAAATACAGAGTTACAAAAGGTACAACCTTGCTCATCCTTGTAATTTGTTTAGTATGGAAGTATCCAACTAAACTATAAACTCTTCCAGCCAGATCCTCACTGGAAAATAATCTAAATTTAGAAATTCCTGTCAATGTTGACAGAATTTATACTGAATCAAACCGATAGTGATTTATAACACTGCCTCTGTAAAATCAATTTTTGAATAATCTATTTACATTTTTCATTGATTCAAATGAATATGTAGGTCCATCCATCCTGTTGTTTACATGATAATTTCTAAACAGTAAATCCAATCATTAAGAAATTGTCTAATTGTCTATGTTGCATTATTTCATAAATGTGTTTGCAGTGTTCCAAAAGCTAAATTTTATTGAACATATATACAATTCTTGATATATAATAATTTTTCCTCAGTTTATAAATGACATTTTTACTTCTCACTTTGCAGTTTATTTACAGCATTTTTAAGACCAGAATTTCTATGCAGCAACTCTGGTCTCGTTTAAAATCTACAAGTATCTTTTTTATTCATTTCCATAAGACTTATATTACTTGAAAGCAAAATTTCTGATTTTAAAAGATTGTACACCTACATTAATAAACATGGCTTATTTAATATTTCAGCTCAGTATTAAAACTTCAAATAAAAATTGTAACAGTCTGACAAAAAAAAAACCTTATTTTTTTAGCTAATATAACAATAACATATTCATAAGATAAATGAGAATGCAATAAAACTAAAACTGGTAAGATGATTTCGTGTAAAGCAAACTTGAAAAATAATCAATCTGATCAAAGAAGTATACATTAAAAAAAAATTTGTATTTCTGTGAAGTAAGAGCCAAATTAAATAAAATGATTATAATAATTATTTTCTTTTTATTTGGCTCAGATTTAAAAACAGTAAAAATTAATAGTTTTTGAAGTTAAACTTCTTTTGGCGTATTGGAAGAAACTGATCAGAGCGTATTTTCAACACATTACAGAAGTTGCATGCGCCGATGTAACACACCATTAAGATTTGCACAGGCCCATGTGGATCAGTTTGCGCGCACGTGCAAGTAGTGTCTAATTCAGTCAGTCATTTAATGCAATTAAGTGATTAGCATGTGTTGTAAACATAACAGATATTGAGTGATAACAAATATACATTTATATACACGGATTTCTGAAGACAAATACTTTAAACTGTGAATATTATTGTTCATATTCATAAAACTTTATTTATATTGCAGTGTATATTTATTTATTTCTTTGTGAAAATTGTGTATCAAGATTTGAGGTTATATTTATTTAAGTATTATTTTTTATAAGTAAAATTATATTTTTTAATGATGCAGAAAATTGCACACACCAGTTAAATTCTTGATTTTGCATAAATAATTTTAAATTTACCAAAAACAAAATTTTTGATAAAATACACTATTATAAAATAAAACTATTAGTATCATATTTTTCATATCATAAGCTCCTGATAACCCTCGTGCCTATTCAATCGTCATCCAAAGAATTAATGGAACTAAACTAATCTAAATATATTCTATGAACTTTGTTTTATATGACAACGAATACTTCAATACTTTTTAAATTGTATAACATAAATATTATTTACTTTAAGTGTTATTTATTAAAAATGTTATTCATGGTATTTAATATCATCTATTGATCGTTTGACTCGGTTCAAATTTATTTGAATGCATAAAAAAATTCTTTTTTTATGCACACCAAAGAAGTATAACTTCTTACGTGCGTACATAAATATACACAAGCTTTTTTTTGAGATGGTTTTATTTTTTTAAGATTACTCTATTTTAATCTTCATTTAACATTTGAATAAGCCTTCAAAACCACCAACAGTTTGAAAAAAAGTTGCTCGTTATATAATGGCAAAAGAAAAAAGAAAACTACAGAAAAACAATGTAGATGGTTATCAAGAATGAGATATTCTGAATATGGGCTGCATTATGTATTAAATTTTACATCTAATTTTCTTGAATTTTTACATGAAAATACTTCGATTATCAGAATTTACAAATAATACTTAAAGCTATCAGCATTTATTATAAAATAATAAAATCAAATTATTAATGTATTATACTTTTCACTTATTTGGCTAAAAACTACAATGGGGCACCACCAAAGTTACTTCCTTCTAAAAAATTTTAAAAGCAATCACCAAAATCAGTCATTTTTATAAAATATAATAGGCTAGAATAAAAAAAACTGCTATAAACCTCCTCCTGTTATGAGATTTAATAATTTAAGCCAATAAACACTCATTTGTTAAAGATATGAGAAGTAATAATAGATTGATTTTGTCAAAAATACCAATTGAGAGATACTAACATTTTATATCCTAGTGAAATAAATTTACTAATAAAAGAATTTTTATATCTAATTACCAATGGATAATAGCTATTTTGATTCAACTTTCAAATACATAATGTAAAACAATAAAAGTAAATTATAAAGTGGGTTGTATGAAATTGTATTAAAACAAGATTTTTTAATAATTTATTATTAAATTAAATAAAAAATAAAATTATAATTAATGTAGTACAACATAAACATAAATTAACAACATTTAATTACAATTTTAATAAATGGTATGATGCATACTAAATATAATTGTTGAGATAATTACAGTTATCAATCAACAGATAATAAAATATGACACAAACATTTTGATTTACATTACATATGAAATAACAGGCAATTTTTACATATAAAATAAAATGAAGTACAGAATGACCCACATATATATTATATACTGATATGATACTAAAAATATACATGAACATATTTATTTTTTTATAATAAAAAAAAAAATAAAAACCTTAACATATTTTTTTTAAATTCAAATTAAAATGTAGCAAAACAAAAGGTAATTTGTTTTCATGATTACATAAATATACAAAGAGGGGGGGGGGGGGAAGAAAACAAAAGTCCAAAGAGGAAGGAAATTGTTTAAAATTAACAAACATTTATTATAATGGAATAATTGACAATTACATTTATTTTCTTTAAAACTTCTCTTCTGGCAAACCCTAATCCAATTAGAAATGAAAATCACAGTAAACTCTCTTTAGCATCTGAATTTCTTTTAACTAAAATGAATCGTACGTGTATCATGGTATATGAATATAGGCTTGTATAAATATTGTATTTAATATTATTTTTTTAACAATGGGTGTAAAATTAATAATGTGAGGGCTACTTAAATTGAAATTAATGATAATGAATGTACAAGATGAATTGAGTTGTGTATTAATAAAGCAAAAGCATCTGAAAGGCTATGACGGTTTATGAAAATAATAGAATTCTTAGATTTGTTATTAGATTTCAATAAATGACTCTTCAAAATTCAATAATTATTTACTTTTTCAAGTATGAAAAATTTCAATATATTTATAAATGTTATTTGATTGTTCCATCAACAATTAAGGCACATTTTAATCATGTAACCTTTTTTCTTTGATCTATATTATTTTATCTTATACAAATTCTTTGGTCTAAATTATTTCTATGCACAAGGACATGTTAAATTATTGTTATACGTAAAAAGAATTCAACCCCATCAACTTATAAACTATACAATGAAATGGTGAAGATTAATACAGGGAAAAAAGATAAATGTCTTAGAATAGGAAGGAATCTGCAGTAAAGTTCAGCATTATATAATTTCTTACTACTGAATATTAAAGTACCATTCTAAATTTTTTTAAGAGAAAGAAAACTTGCCTAAATGTGAGCAGTTTAGTATTCAAGTTATATATATATATATATAAATATTAAAAAAAAAAAAAAAATTCTTTTGAATCATACTCTCCTCTGTACTATTAGATCAACCAAAGCACATAATAAATAAAGTAGAATATTACCTTATTCCACTTGTATGCAGGAATGCTTTTATGATTTAGTCGCATCATCACCTGCATTATATATTCATCTCAAATTACATTACAAACTTCGTAAAATATGTAACATATGCATTTAGTTATATTATTTAAAACTTAAAATTTTAAACCTTTAATCTTTTTATTTTAAACTTTTATTCAATTAAATTGTAAAAATATGGCATATAGGCATTTTTTTTTTTGTTTCAGTCATTTGACTGGTTTGATGCAGCTCTCCAAGATTCCCTATCTAGTGCTAGTCATTTCATTTCAGTGTACCCCCTCGTACATCCTACATTCCTAACAATTTGTTTTACATATTCCAAATGTTGCCTGCCTACACAATTTATTCCTTCTACCTGTTCTTCCAATATTAAAGCGACTATTCCAGGATGCCTTAATATGTGGCCTATGAGTCTATCTTCTATTAACTATATTTTTCCAAATGCTTCTTTCTTCATCAATTTTCCGCAACACCTATTCACTTGTCACTTTATCCATTCATCTGATTTTTAATATTCTTCTGTAACACCACATTTCAAAAGCTTCTAATCTTTTCTTCTCAGGTATTCCAAGTGTCCAAGTATCACTTCCATATAAAGCTAAGCTCCAAACATATACTTTCAAAAATCTTATATATATATATATATATGTATGTATGTATGCTCACATGTACACTGATGAAAGAACAGAAATAAGTAAATAGTAATACAGGTATGTGTGGAATGCAAATCAAAAAGACTGGTCAACATAAGTTTACATCAATATTTCCAAAATGAGTTTTAAATGATTTACTGATAACCTTAATCACAATAAAATAAATGAAATACTACTATATCTGAACTCTGTGATAGAAAATTTATTACATTATTAACATTTTAGAGAAGAACAAATCGTATGAAATGGAACTTGAAATATTAGGAAAATGGGTAGAGAACATTGGGTGGGGAGTTTAAAAAATGGGTGTAATTGTTGAAATTAATGAAGACTACCCAATTTTTTTTTAAATGACAATAAAGTAGCAAAAATGTAAAAGTTAGGACAAGAAAAACATGGAAATATGGCATGAGAAAAATCTTCACTTTTTGAAGGTTGGATTTTAGATAAGGCTACAACTAAAAACAAAAACAGTTAACCAATTCAAGAACTGTTTTCTGAGTATCAGGAAATGAAAATGAAGGACAAGTATGAAGACAGCAAAGTGGTTTTTCTGTAATGTCAAAATTTTAATTTAGAATTATGTCCTACAGCATTGTAAGAATATAATAAATATAATATAATATAATATAATATAGTAAGAATGTAATAATTTTACTAGAGGAAAGACATTGAAAGAAGAGATGTAAAAATTAAAAAAATATACATTTTAAAGAGCTTACAGGACAGGAAATCATACAAAAAAATTTGAAAATGTCTGGCTTGTGACAGGATTTTTAGAAAAAACTTTCTAAAAGAGAATTAAGTAACATAATATCTATAAAAAAAATGGTAGATTTAAAGGAGAGAAGAAAATCAAGGAACAAAACAACAGTGAAATGTTGAGGATGATAGAACTGTAAAGAGAAAGGTGTGTGATGTGGAAAGAGTAACAAACATCAATCAACAGTATGTATGGATCAAGGTAGGTGGAGAAATATAAAATTGACCAAGGGCTTGAATAAAAAGAAATAATAAAATACACAGTTAATTTTTTTAAATAAGTTATTTCACAAGGTCTTAAAGCTTTCAAATTGTATATATATATATATATATATATATATATATAATGTATATAAAAACAGATTATACAATTTAATTATATATTAGTATACAGTTTTATATATACAGCAGAACCCTTTTTAACCAAACTCAGCTTATCTGAAACCCAGGTTAATCAGTATTAAAACTTAGATTTCATATCAGCAACTCCACATTATCTTTTAATAACTACTACATAGTTCCTTTGAATATGAAACATGTAATTTACTGGTGCGCACAGAGTTGAGAAAAAATTATAGATACTACGCTAAATAAAGCATGGAACAAATTGTATGCAGAGTTGGAATATGGAGGAGAAAAAATATAAAAACATGATTAAAACTATACCGGGCTTTGAAGGTATAGAAAAAAGTTAAATTAATGAATGGCTACAGTCTGATGATATGGAAGTGAAATTGACTGATGCAAGAGATTGTGAAGGCTGTGATGAAAACGAGGAATGAAGCAGATGACACAGAGCATGAAGATCATGGCAGTGACGTACATACAGTGACACCAGAAGATGGATTCAGAGCTTTGGAGGTACGTACTATAGAGAGCAATTGCGTATTACGAGAGACAGGGGTACGTACTATAGAGAGTAATTATACTCTAATTACATGCATTTTCTTAACTTTTTGTCTTCATAGGTAGCCTTGCATTTCGTGGCACAGGCTAAGAAGGCAATACCATCTAATATCTTACTTTTGAAGAGATGGCATGACATAGTAGCATGCAAATGCTGTGAAAAACTTAAAAAAAAAAATTATGGATGGACTTTTTTAAGAGAAAATAAAATAGTGAATGTATTAACAAGATCATTTTGTGTGTGTACATGTATATGTGTACCTTGTAAATTACTGTTTTTGAATACTTATGAAATTATTTATTTTTTTGGGTTTTTTAAAAGATGGCAATAGCCTTCATAGAGTACTTTCCTTCTTTAAATGATAAGTCAACAAATCTTAAGTTAACTACTCACAAGAAAACAGATAATTTTAAAACTGTTGATAAATATTAATTGCATCTAAGAAAATGCACTTATAAGTTATAAGGTAGACACACCGAACAAAGAAAAAAATCATTCATATGCAACACTTATATTCCAATTTATATGAACATTATATTTTTTTAAATATATTAAAAAACGATACTCTTACTGTATTCAACAGATTATTTTCAACAAAACTTTTTATTTTTTATATTTCAGTATAATAGTTTCAGTAGAAAAGAAAATAACAGATACACAAGTTGCTAGAAAGTAAAAATAAGCAAATTAACTTTCAAAAACAGTTTGGCATTTCATTTTGCTCAAAAGTTTGTTAATATGAATGATTACTTTGACTAAATATAACATTTTGAATATTTTAACCTATACATTAAAAAAAAACATTTCTATAAGTAACTTTATTTGATATCTAAACTAGAACAAATTTTTATCTCTTTGTAGCATCTACAGTTCATTTTGTTTTTATTTCAAACTATTACAATTCACAGAATTGAAATGATGAGTTTGATTATTAATGAAAACTATTATAACTATTTTATAGTTTTTTGTTAATAAAATTACTTTCTATAAAAATATAAAAAATGTTTTGTGATGCAACACACAAAATTAAGTTATCTACAGAAAAGATCTAGCAATGCTGGAGCAGTATTTGTGAAATGCCTAATAATTCTCATAATTAATATCTAGACAGATACATACAAAGACAGTAACTACATTACTGGAGACAGTCTCTATATTTGTTGATTGGCCCCAATTTTATGACTTATACTCCATCCTTTCTCTTAGACAGGAATTATATACCTAATATTACCACTGTAGGTAATTTTTAGTACCATGCTGGAACCTTCTGGTACCTAACAGAGTACCTGATGTTTCATCGAGCTATGTAGTGCAGCGACTGCCTATGGGATTCTACTAAATAAATTCTACTAAAGTAAATCTCTTCTACTAAAAATGTATTATATGGATGCAAAGAAACATTCTTTTAAAACTATGCCAGAGAATTTAAGTAATTTTTATTTTATCTCATGATAAAACTATCCTCCTTTTATTTAGCTAAGAGAGTTGATTAGTGGGATAACACATTCTATACTAGATATGTTGATTATTTGAAGTCAAGCTACACTTTATGTTTAAAACACACTATTCTTCTAAATATTGTTTAGCCACCATTTTCTATTATTCGATTATCCAGCCAGGCCGATATACAGATGAAAGAGCTACAGGTAAACATAAAAGCACAAATCTATAGATTCTACTAAATCAATAAACCTGTAAAAAATACTGGGAAACTTTTATAAATCCATTAATTAGTCAACCTGCTGCTTAAAAGAAATTATAACACTATATCACAAGTTTCTTATTATTTGGTGCTTAATGCTTGGTAGTAAGGTGTGGTAATATGTTTAAAAAAAAATCTTAATTATTTTAAGTGTAGGAAAATCCAATATATTTTAAATAAGATATATAAATAATAAATAAATAACCAGCAGTTTGAATTTTTGATAACAAAAATTACAGAAAACTGAAGGAACTACTGCCAACTCAATCGTTTTGGTTTACTAACTACAATAAGAAAAAAAAAAAAAATCTAATTGCAATATACAATATGTAAAAAACAGCAACTATAACTAATATTTTTTAAAAAGTGGAATGTGATTAAATGGACTTGAATGGGAGTTTTTCTTTTCAAACAAAATATTAAATAATTACAAAATTTATTAATTACAACCGTATTGTACTATTAAAAGTATAATTACATGATGAATTACATTATGTTACGAATTAAACAGATACTGTGATTCAGCATATGAGAAGTGTTTGATAAATTCCACGCAACAAGAGATGGCACTTGTTACACCTGATACAACTGTTCAGGTGTACTTAGTCTCCCGCATCTCCACTAGGAGTTCTCACAAAGTTTCAGTATTCATAATTCTGTTATTGGCAGTAATTTGAATCGATCAAGTACTGTGATTTGTGAAAAATGGTCCAAACAAAATTTTTTGTGATTATATTACTTTTACTAAATCAAAACTGTATAAGAAACTCAAGCTAAGATGTTTACCTATCACATAAAGTTATCTTCATTGACTAGAAAAGTATACAAGTGATTTGGTTATTTTTGAAGTCATATGAGCACAAACATTAAAAACAGCCTGCTGGGATTAGAACTACAGAGAATATTGAAGCAATCCACTGTGATATGGTGATGGAAGCATAAAGTGTATGAGTTCACAAAAGACAAAAGTCACACAAAGGAATGTATCATATTTTACAATAATACATTTACAAATGAGAAAGCTGCCCAGAAAATAAGTGCCACATTTAGTCAAAACTTGGTCAAGCTTGAACAAGTAAACATCTCTAAGCACAGTTTAGGATAGTTTAAATGCAATTGAGAGGAATTTTTGGACAATTTCATAACAATGGTTGATATATCACTGACAACCTAAAACCAAGTAAGTCAAAACAATGAGTTGTAGTTGTAGAACTTACTCTAAAGAAGGTGAAAACCATTCCACTAGCAGGAAAGGTAATGGCCACTGTCTTTTAACTGCTCTACTGCAAAAAGCAATTTGAATATTCATCCATCAATATAATAAAATTTAGCAACTTCTAGAGTTATAAAAAGAAAAATTTCAATGAATCTCTGATTACTCCTTAGCCAGAACATGCCAAAATATTTTCTCCAACAATGAAACCAGGTGCTTTGAATGAGTTTGAGTATCCTTTAAATAAATTACAATAAGTCACAAAAGCTTTTGAGACTTGCCAACAATTTACTCCTAGAATACCACAACTCACTGTAGGAATTAGTAAATTTTTTTATAATTTTTTTTTTTTTAATTCCTTATTCAACAATTTACACATTAAAAAGTTTTATATTTCTCTTGAAGGCTTCCAAATTAACAAATCTTTTGCAGATGGCAATCTCTGTACAAATACGCAATTATTTCTAGTTGTGACCAGTAAGATTTAAATTTCTCCACATGTCATTAGAATCTGAATGAAGTAGTTACAAGATGCAAAACCAGGAAAAAGTCCAGTTTTAACTTACCATATAAAAAATATAAAAGAAAGAATGATTCAAAGAACCATAAGATTTTACAAGTTTTTAAAATAATGGTTACTTCTAACTATAGTTAATACAAATTCTTAAAATATAACAAAATAATTATTATAAAGTGCTTTTAAATTAGATATAAGTTGCACTTCTAGAAGACCTTTCAGAGTTAGTTATGTAGCTACTGCTTTAGTATTATTATGATACTGTAATCAATATCACCTATCTTAAAAAAGGTCAGAAAATATCCTTCATATGATGCTGAAACCTATCTATGTTGTGCTTTAATATTTGTTTTTATACTACAAACAGACTAATTAATTTTAAAATTACAAACACACCAAATTTGATAAAGACAAAATATTAAATTAATAAATATAATATAAATGAAATACAAATAAACCTCATTATTAATGTTATTAAAAAAGTCTGACCACATACTAAAATGGTTTCTTAACCTTTAGAAAAACTATGGTCATTAAAAACAATTCCATAACACTCTAGTGAAAAGGAGCTGCATAATTAACTACAAAAGATTCTCTGTTAAATATTTTATCTGTAATTTGAAAGTATATTTTCACATAATTTATTTTTTTTAATCTTATTCACATTTTACGAAGTTGCATTACAAATAATTTCATTTTCTGATAGTCAAACAATAACACAGTAAATTGTAATTAAAAATTTGTTTAATACATACTCCAATAATTCAAAATATACTGTAATTTATATACAGAGGATATTAAAAAAAAAATAAATGTAATGTCCAACTACATACAACAGCATATGATTTCTGGTATAAACAAGTTATGGAAATATTTACTTCAATTTAATTTCAGATATCTTTTCAAGAAGTCAAAAATTAATTATAAATAGACTGACTATTGCAAATGGTTAAATTTTAAACATTTACATAATATTTGCTATTATTTACTGAACATATCAACATAGTCTTTTATTATTCCCACTCATTCCAATGAAAAATAAGGCTAATCCATACCATCCAAAAATGGGAAATTTTTTTTTAAATTAGTTTTTGCATTCCTCACTTTCAAACATACAGAATAATTATTCTAGTGTAATTTTTATTGCGAAAGGTTTTCTAAAATGTATTTAACCCTGGGCTAAATACATTTCATCTCTTTAAATATTAGTTTTATCTCTTGAAGAAACTACTCTTTTTTTTTCTACTAAAGTAGCTTTTTTTTTCTTTTTTTTAACCTCATTCTGATCAATTTGAAGCAGTCTTTCTGTACTGTAGGTTATCAACTCCCTTTCTCATCCCTTTCCTTATCCTTTATTCCTATTTCCTTGGATAAATTACATCAAAACTCACTCAGCCCCTAGGTTCCATTAGTGGTGTTATACTTGCACCTTCTAGTAGCAAGCAGGGCAACTGCTATATCACATTTTATTGGGATGGTAACAATGTGTACCTGCTCAAGGATTGAGTTTCCTATTAAGGCATTATACACAAGGCCTAATTAGTAAATTAGTGTGGTTAATTTGTTTTATCAGGTAAAGACAGACCTTTTTTCTTTTCATATATTTTAAATCAAACATGATTACATGTTTGAGAATCACAAATAATTAATACACCATTTCTTTTACATTACAATTCATTTGAATCAATACATTTGAGTCCATTGCTCTTTGGAAAGAAATTGTGTTATCCAAACCATATGTTAAGCAGAGGGGGAAACATTTCCTGTTTTAATAGAATAAAAAATAATTAAAAATTTAGATCCACCTTACTAGCAAAAAAGATGTGTTTTCTTGAGATCTTTAGGTTTATTTCAAATCATCATCAGGACAGAAAAATACAATAAGTCAAAAATTAAAATAATTACACAGTTATGACTGTTTGAATGTCAAAAGAATACTGAAGAGAACATAGTGAACCCTGGTGGAACAAAATAAAATTAAAGGAAATCATGTTATCAAAAATGATATTATAGTTGTTCATGATTATTATCGCTTTATATTTGTACTTAAAGACATATTTGAATAATTATCTTCTTTAAAAAATCTTTGTTCATTAATTAAATTATTATGGTAACTATACGAGGGAGGGCTGAAAAGTTCCTGGCTTTGATGTCTTGTGATTGAAACAGAAAAACAACTTTGGGCTCGTTTGAAAGTTCAAAATCTTAGTATGTAGCTGTGCAAACATCAGGTATCCGGGATTAACCCACCGGCTTGGTCTAGTGGTGAATGCGTCTTCCCAAATTAAATTTGGAGGTCGAGGGTTCCAGCATTCAAGTCCTAGTAAAGTCAGTTATGGATTTGAATACTAGATCGTGGATAACTGTGTTCCTTGGTGGTTGGGTTTCAATTAACCACACATCTCAGTAATGGTCGAACTGAGACTGTAAAAGACTATACTTCATTTACACTCATACATACTATCCCCAATCATCCTCTAAAGTATTATCTGAAAGGTAATTACCAGAGGCTAAACAGAAAAAAGGTCTAGGATTCATATAATTTTTTCTGTTGCAGGTGAAATCCAAGACGGCAGAGTCTCAAGCAAGTTTCTCATCAGTTGAGTTAGGGGTCATTATGATGTTTTTGTTTCTCTAGGGAAAGTCAGCAAAGGACATTAACATCACTGAGATGTCACAAACTCTGAAAGAGTGTGCTTCCTATACCACTGTGAAAACTTGCATCTCATTTCAAGGACTGGCTATTTCATTGTTGAAAAGATAAGCCTTGCAGCAGGCGCCCTCAAATCACAACTGACACTGCAACATGCAATGCTGTCCATAAACTCATTCTTGAGGACCAGTGATTATCCGCTAAAAAGATAACACAGATAATGGACACCTCCAAGGAGCATGGTGGTTTCATTATTACCACAATTGTAAACATGCGCAAGCTTTTGGCAAAGTGGGTGGGGTGCCCAAATGTTTGAAGCTAAAGAGGCCTTTTTGGCTAGGTTAGTGACTGAGGATGAAACTTTGTTTCACATTTATGATCCTGAAACCAAGGAGCAGTCATAAGAATGGCGCCACAGCGGTTCCCTGTGGCCAAAGAAGTTCTGCACCCAGAAATCAGCCAAAAGAGTGACTGCATCCATTTTCTGGGACAAAGACTGCACTCTGTTGGTGGAATATTTACCTCAGGGATCTAGTATAACCAAACAATATTATGCTAACCTGCTGGACCAGTTGAAGGAGGCAATTAAGAAGAAATTTTGAGGGAAGTTGGCCAAAGGGATCCATCTGTTGCATGACAATCCACCTGCGCACACAACCAACAGTGTGGCTGCCAAATTTACAACCCTGGGCTTCCAACTAGTCAACCATCCTCCTTACTCACCAGACCTAGCCCCTTCAGACTATTACCTGTTTCTGAACGTGAAGAAACACCTGAAGGGTATTCCTTTTTAGGACACTGATGATGTCAAAGAGGCTGTTGGGAGCTAGTTTCACGCCCAATCACAGGATATTTATTTGCATGGACTAGAAAAGCTGTAACAACAATATACCAAGTGTATCAGTCTCAGTGGAGAATATATTGACTTAATGAATAATTTAAAAATCCGGTTCCATTCTTTCTAGGCAAAGTCAGGAACTTTTCAGCACCCCCTCATATACACATATCTAAAAATTTATTTTGATTATACGTAAAACTATTATCTAAGAGTGTAGCAAAATTAAAATTTTTGAGTTTATTTTTTTTTAATATTATCAATACATATTTTACGCATTGTATTTCTTTTGCGCGTATATTACAATTTAGACTATATACCCTTATTTATTAAATTTAGAATTATTATTTGTAATATACACCAGTGTTATGTTAATGTTTTTGTAAAATTTTTCAATTTTTTGATGGTATGGCAAGTACTCATTTTTTATATATATTTTTCTGTTTTTTATGGTAATAATTTTATATTGTTTATTGAACTAATTTTATTATTTAATCTATTATATAAATTACTTATTATATTAGTATTACAGCCATTTGTACGGGCAATATTTTTAATTATATAAATTTCTTTATTTAGAGAAACTTTATCCATGGTCCCAAAAGATGACCATTTTTAATGAACTCATATAGAACAATAGACATTATTTAAAAAAGTTTCTCTAAATAAAGAAATTTAAATAATTAAAAATATTGCCCAAACAAATGGACATAATACTAATATAATAAATAAATTATATAATAAAATTAATATGATAAACAATATAAAATTATTACCAGAAAAAAATGAAAAAATATATAAAAATGAATGCATGCCATGCCATACAGTCAAAAACTGAAAAATTTTACAAAAAGATTAACATAATACCAGAATATATTACAAATAGTAAATTAATTAAAATATTAATAATAATTATAATAAAACATTAAATAATTAATTGTAAATTTAATAAACAAAGATTTATATAGCCTAAAATGTAAAGATTGTTCTATGATAAATATCTGTATGACAAACCATAAATTTTTCATAGGCGCAAAAGAACACATCAATAGTATTAAAAAAAATAATAAACCTGAAAATTCTAATTTTGCTTAACACATCTTAGGTAATGGTCATATATACAATCAAAATAATTTTATAAAAATTTTAGGTAATTCCTATAAATACACAATTTAGAAAACTTTCACATACACAGTAACCACAATAATTTAATTAATAAACTAAGATTTTTTTTAAAGAAGATAAATTATTCAAATACTTCTTAAATATAAATATAAAGACAATCATAAACAACAATAATATCATTTCTGTTATCATGGATTCTTTAATTCTATTTTCTTTCACCAGGATTTATATTTTCACTAGGAATTATATATATTCTATTCAGTACAATTTTGACATTCGAACAGTCATAACTGTGTAATTATTTTAATTTTTGACTTATTATTTTTATCTCCTGATGATGGTTTGAAATAAACTGAAAGATCTCGTGAAAACACATCTTTATTTTCTGATAAGGTGGATATAAAATTTTTAATAATTTTTTATTCTATTAAAAAAATTATCAGCAGAACCATGTTTAAGAATTCATTTCCTGTTTTATTCTAAATAATTAGACATGTTATTCAGAAGAGTTTAAAACAGCAACTATTATACTAATTGGTATGAAGTTTAAATTATCCACACAAACCCATTTTTTATGTGTTCTTGGTACATCAGAAATAATTGTTGTTTTGTGTCAGTAGTAGTGAATAGTTTTGTCTCAATGTTTCTTGATTGTTATTATAAAGACTAAATTTTTTAATGTAGCTATTTGAAATTTCTATTGTTTTTCTTTTAAATTTAGTTACAGACAACTAATTGTTATTTCTATAATTATTGTTATAGATAATAAAATAATTTGTAATCAATTTTTAAGGAAAATTTTTACATAATAAATTTTCAACAAACAATATTTTGCTCTATTTACTAATAATAATTATTTTTTACAAAAAATAATAAATTGTTTTTTTTTTACAAAAAATAAATGTAACATCAATAATCTTTATTTTTTTCTTGCCTATTATATTTCACAAATAGTTAAAAGAATGTATTATGTAATTTATAATACAAAACAAATTATAAGTACAATTTAAGATAGAAGATGAATATATCAAGATAAAAAAAAATATATATATATATAAAATAATAATAAGAATACGTAATTACTTTAATGAAAAAAAAAATAATTTAAAACAAAGAAAGAATATAATGTCAGACTGGGGACTCATGGACATATTTGTTATGCAGAATTTTCATCATCAAGATATGTAAGAAAATAGAGGTTATATTTTGAGTAAACACAGTTAATGTAAGCACACATGTTAATATAAATAAAACCAAAAACTTTCAGAAACATATACCAGCATTAATCAATGCTGGTAGTTGCTGCATAATCTGCTGGAATGTGTATTCATTACACATTAAAATGTGTTAAAAACACATAAAAGCATGGTAAGTTTGTGGAGTGTAATACTGATTTTTCCCCTCTTTTTAAATAAAATACTGAGCAAGTTTAGTCAACTGGTGAACTAATAACAGTTTACTAGCTTTTATAAATTAACCAGCACTTGTACAGCACCAAAACAACATTAACTAACATTAATACATGCCCACGTATCCACAGCCCTGATAAGTACAAATATATACATATCATACATTATTCTTGTGGAATACTGAAAAAATGTTCTTTTTAATAACAGTAATAAATAAAATAAAAAAATATCAGATAATAAAATAAAAAATAATATATTAGATTTATTATAATAAAATAATAGATTTACAAATATAAAGAAAAATATATAAATAAATAAATTAAAAAATTCACAACAAAACAATATTACGTAAGAACTTCATACACCTACGTCCAGAAAAAAATTAAAATAAAATATTCGATTCGCAAATAATATGGCCTCTGTAATAATTTTATGAAAATATATATATACAATCAGGTATAGGAATAAAAATAGAACTACATAAAAGGTATGCCACTGTTATCAGTGGAAATAAAGTTTATCAATTCCAATGTAAAATCAGTATAAATAAACTGGAAATGTCTTAATTTATATTTATACCCGAAATAAAAAAAAAAAATCATATACACATGTGCAAAATATGATTCCATTTTTATTATTTTTTATACATATATTTTCTTTTTTAATAAATATATTAGTGATTTTAATTCTGGTGATAACAGTGCGATAAAAGTGATTGACAAATAGACTGTTGTTATGAAGTACACTGCATCTGCAATGAATTTGATGAAGTGATACTGCAACGCGATGTCAATTCGGAATATGGTTTATCATGAAGAAAACATATAATAACAACAGTCATATTATCGCAACCGAGACCTCCCATTTGACAGTCAGGAGCGAGACAACGTGTCATTAAATCTTCACATATATCTTCAGGTTCCATACCTGTTCCTATCCTCATACGGACAAAATCTGCCACTTCCTGTTAACAATAAATCATTAAATAAACTGAAGTAAAAATTAACTAAGTCTGAACAGTTTTATATGCATACCCAATAAATCAACCCCCTACTGTTATTATAAACTGATACAATCCATTACAATTCTGTAATTAAGCAACCTAATGTTAATGTATTTTCCTCTCATAAAATCAAATTTTAAGAAAACTTATCAAGTTTTTAATGATTAAAAATATGAAATAAAATAGAAGATATACCACAAGCTGAAAAAATAGCTGTTTCATTTATCTGTCTTTTAAACAAATCATTTAACTTCCTACTTTCTTGTACCCATTCATTGACACTTGAAAGAAAGACAATACAAAATGCACTTTATCTCTGCTGATGAGTTTAAATAACTTGCTTCATACAGACAGTAAAAAAAAAATGTGGATATCTATTTTAATAATGTAATCATTTATCAGTTAGGTTCTGTATTTTCATTTTGGTGCTGAAATTTTTCTACAAAAAATAAAACTCTTTTTGTCTATTTTTTGGTTAAAGCATCTAAATACCTGCAAGAAACTTGCATGAAACATTTTTAAACATCCCCTATGAGCAAATAACTGACTACTTTCTCACAAGATTTGGAATATTTTTGGATAACTAATTTTATCAAAAATGGTAAAAAAAAACTGATATATTTATACAAACTGTTTGAGAATAAAAATGTGATTAAATATTTACAGTAAATTAAAAAAAAAATTTGCAAAAACGCACACTGTCTTATAGGCAACAGCAGTGAATGATATGCATGATAATTATACCATAACTTTTTATTCTCTGAAGTAGTTATTGAAAAAACAATTTTTTTTTTAAAAATACATTTACTCAATTTCTAATTTGACAGATGCTCGATAGTAGAAACAAAATGTTAGTGCTTTAACTGTTACCTAATTATAAATGTTTTTCACATAAAGCAAGGAGTTTTAAAATAATTTCATTTTTTAGCTTTTTATTTCACTTTATGAAACCATTTGGAATAAAAAAAACTCAAAATTTCAAAATGAAATGAGACTTCATTTACAATAAATTCTGTGTTGTGTGTTTGCATGCACATGTGAATTAGGGAGTGGTTGTAAAAGCCCCATGCATGCTTCAAACTAATCAGGTTAGGAAAAGAAAGTCTGTTATTCTTTTGATGTTAAATGAGCCCAAGTTTTATCAAGCTAGCTCATTTCTTTTATAAGATAACTTCATTTTTAATTAATATTAACTGTCTAATATTGTTACACAGGCTCATTTTGGGTAACTCATGTATTTCCATCACTCTCCTTTTTTTCTTGTCCTTGAATACTTCCTTTAGTGTTTATGTTTCAGAAGTCTGGATCAAAACCTACACTAAGGAACAATGTAGATTACAATCTGCCTAAGGTATTTTCAAGTATGCTGATTCTGATGTTTATACCCCATATAAAAGTTAGTCAAAAAATTGCAAATGGATTGACTAATGTTATACTTTTGACAACTATTCTCATGCATACAGCAGTAGTATTTCTCATTACTATTAGTAAGTAGATTCACTAGTTCTTAGAATGAATATAACACAAAATTTTTGTAAGAACAAAACAAACCTGGGTCTCCAAATCTCCCATAACCAGAATCACTATATGTTGAACCAAACAGAACTATGTCCTAAGTAACAACTTAACCACAAAAATAATTATCATAAGAATTCTTTTGAGCAAAAATAATAAACAAAATAAAAATTATACCTAAGAAATTAAAACACCCGCCACTATCAAACCAATTAAAAAAGGATTTATTTTACATTTCTACTATAAAAAGTAGACATTTTTTTTTACATCATTTTACAAGTTTTTTTTTGGGGTGGGGGATTTAGAATTAAGTCCATATAATATAATTTAAGTCCATATCCATATAATTTTGAACTGCATTAAAGTGAAATCGTACTGTATGTATGTATTTCCTGTATATTGTTTCAATATACTTGAAAATTTAGTGTATTTTTCACAAACGTGAAAATCTTAATTAGCCTTATTTTTAAAATAAATTAAAACGTAATGTAATTGGTGTTACTTTTAACTGTCACTTTCACTCACTATAATTAGTGGTAATTATACTTTTGATTGTAAATAAATGAGTGAATAATTAAATAAATTAAACTAAAAAGTAATGTATAAGGGTAATAACTATTCTCTTAATTATTGATTAGTTAATTATGCACGATTACTTTACAACAATAGCATTTTAAACAATAAGCTGTCATTTATTATTATCTGTTTTAATACTGTTGACTGGAATGGTTAATTAAGAGTATAATAATCAATTAATACTACTTCTAGAATATATATCTGGTTTTTAATAATCAATTGTAAAGGACAACTGCTCAGACAACTTTTGCCATAAGTATTGTTAGCAGAATTAGTTCCTGGTTTGTTTTTTATGTTCAATAAAAATATTTATTATTATAAAGACACAATGACAGGAAAACTGTCAATATTTATACCAAATACATCAAGTAAACCACTTTTTCTCTAGATCTCTATTTCATCAAGGTCTAATTAGATAATTTAAAAAAATGTATTTTATATGCAAGTTGAGATTCTTGTTTTATTCAAATTTTACTTGTTTTATTAATAAATTTAAAACTAAAATATACAAAATATAGAGGGATAAATAAATACAAGACTACGAGTGAGCGGGAAAATATATTTATTACCACAGATTATGGTTTTCACTCCTAAAGGATTATGAAGAACTGACAAAAATTATATAATTTTTCTAAAAATGTCAACAAAAAAAGCAAACAAAAACATACTACTATTTTTTTATGTTTGGCTTTTTTTGGACGAAAAACACTTCAGCAATATCATCGCCCAAACATGATGTATGTGTTTTAAAAAACTTAAATTAAAAATTCACAATTACAAATTAAATAAAAACGCCTAGAAAACAGAACAGGAAATATAAATACAAAACCTAATATAACAAAAATCAAAACAAAATAAAAACTTAAAGTGAAAAATTAAAAACAAAAATCTTTAAAATGTTAAGACACAAAAACATACAACTATTGTATAAAATTCTTATTATCACCATTAAAAATTATGTAAAATATTAACACCCTGGAGAAACAAAGACATCTAGTCCAAAACTTCTTTATTATTGCCCAGGATTTGACAAAAATTCCTGGGCAATTTAAATTTACTATGCAAAGCCGCATAACATATACATTTCACAAGAATGTGGCGCACAGTTGCATCGCATGCATAAGCGGCAGTTGCATCGCATGCATATCGGTGAGTAGCTCTTGTATGTTCTATCTGCAAATGGCAGAGGACCACTTCATCATGACGAATTTTCCTGCATGAGGAGTCCCATGACAACAAACAACCTTTAACATGCTGGAGTTTGTTATCTACTGTAACAGTCCAGTCAACTTGCTACATTACGTGCAGCGTGAGTTTTACACAGTTAATAAAATCAGATGTAGTAACACAGGTAGTGAAAGACGGTTGACCACATGAATCTTTAGCAGCAAAATCTGCATGTTCACTACCCAGAATGTTCATTATCCATGTGACTAGGGTTCCAGCAGAAACTCACTTATGTGTTGCGACGGTTCAACTCAGCGATTAAGTCATAAATTTTGGTGACAAAAGGATACTTGGAATAAAGATTTTCTAAGGCTTGGAGAGGAGTACACGAATTGCTACAAATAAAAGGACATGACGGTACTTGGAGTTAATGATATTCATTATAGCGTTGAGTTCAGCAGTAAAGACAATCGTAAAACCAGGTAGACCAAACATATAGGTTCGATCATTAACAATAAACACACATCCAACAGTATTGCTCTGTTTTGATCCATCCATGTATACTACTGTTTCCAGGTTTGCCTTGGAGAGAATATGGTGAAACATTTGCTGAAAGAAAATAGGTAGTGTTGATTCTTTATTGTATTTCATGAGGTCAAACATAAAATTTATAAGGTTGATTGTCCACAGAGGATATGAACATGAATTAGGAAAAATAGAAGGTGCGTCAACATTCATAAGTTACAGTAAAAGTTGGTTACGAGACCTATAGGTGCAGTACAATGTGAACAGTCCTTTTATCTTTTTTAACCCACCCGGTTGGTCTAGTGGTTAACGCGTCTTCCCAAATCAGCTGATTTGGAATTCGAGAGTTACAGCGTTCAAGTCCTAGTAAAGCCAGTTATTTTTACACGGATTTGAATACTAGATTGTGGATACCGGTGTTCTTTGGTGGTTGGGTTTCAATTAACCACATATCTCAGGAATGGTCGAACTGAGAATGTACAGGACTACACTTCATTTACACTCATACATATCATCCTCATTCATTCTCTGAAGTAATATCTAAACGGTAGTTACCGGAGGCTAAACAGGAAAGAAGTCCTTTTATCTTTGAAAATAAGTATTTCCAAGAACTGCATCAATAGCCGGGTAATTTGACTGTCCCTTAAGGCAGGTAAAATAAGATGCTAATACCTGGTTCCGTTTATCCCAAAGTGATGACCGCAATCAACAAGGATGCTATTTTTTTAATATTAATTACAAAACCATATAATATCTAATAAGTTTTATTTTTTGATACTGTCATAATGAACTAAAGAATAATTCAGCAGCAGTAATCTAATTTCATTGAATGAGAAGGCAGTGATGCTGAAGAATACATTAGTACGTAGGCTAATTTTAATCAAAATACATTAAAAATTTCAATTACTATGGCTTTAATGATAATAGTTAAAGAAAATTCTCACCTCATTTGTCATAACATCCCATATACCATCACATGCAACAACTACAAACTCCCATTCCGGAGTAATAGTATGTACCTGTACATCTGGCAGAGCTGGAACACAAAAACGATTAAAAATATATTTATCATAACACAGCAGTTTTGGAATCACTTTGGATACAAATTAAAATAATTCTTTTTTATCAGGTAGTTTAGGGATACTTTCACTCACTCATACAAGTCTAATTTTTATATATATATATATATATATAGATATATATATAGTAGTCAGTACATAATTATATAATTACATCAACAAAAAAAAAACTTAAAAATTTAGAAAACAAATATTGAAAAAACACCACATGCTACTATCAATAAGATATGTAGATGATATTTTTGGTCATATATAAAACCCAGTTATAAATAATGAACATTAGATTATTTTAAATAAACTTAATTAGAATAAATATTTGAAATTTACACGTGAAATGGTAAATATCAGAAAAATACATTTTTTAGATACTGAAATTGAGATAACCAGAAACAGTATAATAAACTATCAGTTTATAGAAAACCCACTACGAATAGTATTAAAAGAAAATTCTAATCATCCATGTCACAAAAAATTAGAACACATTAAAACCTGATGTTTAGAGCTATACATTATACAAGGAACAATGAAAATAAACTTAACACAGAAATAGATGTAATAAAACGTAGTAGTATTCAACGTTTGGATGATTAGAAAAGCTACATAAAAAGTAGAGAATAAAGTATCATGATATTTCTACAAAATTGAAATAAGGAAATAACAGAAATTTTTAATAGTTTTTTCTTAGAATACATTTATACTAATAATATAATAGAAAAAATTTATAATGTTTATGATAAAAATAAATGTAAAAAAGCATACAAACCAAATAAACGTATTATAAAATATTTACGGAATAATAAATAAATTACCATATTATAAAATATTTAAGGAATAATAACAAAAATAACAGAGACGATTTAAGGGAAATATATAAAATTAAATGTAATGACTGTAGTAAAATTTAATTGGTAAAACTAGCAGTTCTTTAAAAAAAAAAGATTTATGGATCATTACAATGCTTACAGTAACCAAGAGAGATGTGTGTCTAATGTGGCCAACCATTTGTTGTAATATAGGCATAGTACTACTAATTACAAAAAGAATTTTGAAATTTTGGAAATATGTAAAAATAGAAAAATGAATTAACTTGAAAAATATTATATTTATAAATTAAAACAAGTATGAAATGGTTAACCAACAGATCATTTTTGAAAATGTTTTAAGACAGTGAGTTGTAGCAATTGGCAACATTGTTTAAGAACATAGTTGTGTGATGTTTTAAATTAAATCATTCCAATATGGTAGTGAAGTTGTGCTGTTGCAAATTTTATGGTTGTTAGGGTTTACATTTTTTAAATTTGTTAAGTTTTTGTAGTTTTTTATTTTTATTTGTTGATGTAATTATAGAATAATGTACCAACTGTTGAAGCAGGATCATGAAAGTCTAATATTGGTATTAGTTTTTAGGGTTTTCTGATACTGTGTTTTGGTGGTTAAGTTTTTGTTTTTTAAATAATATATATATATTCCAGTACTGTACAACAAAATTACATGTACTTATTTAAAATTTGACAATAAAAAACATTATAATTTTAGAAAAGAATATGACAAATCATTAAAAAAGAATAAGCTTTAATGTAATAATTATTTTATTTAATACCAACTGAAGATGCGGGATACTGTGAAAAATGGTTATTGGAAATTAATATGGTAACTTTAACTTATCTAATTACTATATTATGGTGATTTATACTTCATGTAATATTAAATTTATATATTATACACGTCGCCAAGCAGGTTGCAGTTAATAATTTTAATTAACAGATACCTTTTCACTGTACGTGTAATGAGTAATACATTATCTGATACAATACTTTGAACCAGTGGATTTGAAAAGCTTTTTATATAAACTGTTAAGTTTATTAACATTGTATTATGGTGTGTTGGTAACTTACAAACTATAATGAGAGATAAGAAAATAATAGTAGTGAGACTAGCAATTATGCTAATAAGATAAATGTATACATATTAATATACAATTTTAAATATTAATATGGAAACAGAATGTGAAGGAAAATTTCCAAAATTATTACTTACATTCTTATTCCAAACTGACAAACTATCAGATAATATGTATTTATACAAATAAAATGAATACAAAGTATGTTCTCAAAAATAAAAAATGTAAAAAAATGGATAATAATTATAACAAAGAAAACCAAAATTAAATAAAGTAACCATAAAACAACCGCAATCAATTACAATTTTATGTAAACAAATAACCACTGTTGATATTAGGTCTTCAAAAATAATAAAAATCTTCACATGCAGTACAGCACTTTATGAAAAAAGTTTAACCTCTTTTACAATTACAATGTTTAAGAGTACATAATATTATTTAAGGTAATGTACAATTTACCGTCTCACCTTTAATTTTCATTATTTTTATTTCTATTTCTATAATATTACAAAGTTAGAAAATAAAGGTTATAGATTGAAATAGAAAAATATTAAGTCATTTCATAAAACATAAATAAATAAAATAAGAGTTCCAATATAAAATAATAAAACAAAGTATGAAATAAAACAAATCACATTCTATACTAAAAATGTGAGACTTGTACTGATGAACTGTTGCACTCAATGTTTGTGTAATAAAGAGCATGAATCATTTAAATGCATGTTCTTGGTATGTACTATTCCAAATTCATGTATATCAGATTTTTGCGTATAATTGAACAGGCTAAATTTTTTACATACTTTTATTAAAATCTGACAGTCCAATTTATCCTCAAGCTTGAAGATAAATAATATTTATCACATAGTAGAATATGACATTACTAAGATAAGCACTTAATCGATAAACAAAATGTTTGTTATTACCTATAACAATCTGTTCTTCTGGTCTCTTCTTATCATTCCTTTTAAATACAAAATCACCAAGAGCTCTTGATAAAGCAAGGTTACCGTTAACACGATTAAATTCGACCCAACCACCAGCAGATGTTATCCTTCTCATTTCATCTTCATTACCAGGTTTATGATCAAATGATAACGGTATAACGTTACCCCAGACACATGCAATGGCACGAGAATCACCAACATTTGCCTGGAATAAATAAATACTTTATTCATGTAAAAAAAATTATACACTTTATATATATAGAGTTATTCCAAATTGCACAGTAAACTCTCAGGAGATGATTCTACAGCTAAAAATAAGAAAAAATTTCATAAAAACATAGCGTTTGTGAAAATTAAACTATACTAAAATTCTTGGAGTACAAATTGAGGGATAAATTTGGTGCTTCCTTACGGTTTTTGATCTAAGAAACTGAATAACAGTGGACCTACCTCATTTAGGTTTTAAGACCAACAGGGTAAAATACAAAAAGGTTTTATTGGAAAATACACTTTTTTGATTTGGAGTAAAATTGCTTTGTTAATTTATCAATAAACAAACAAAAATTTAATTAAGTTTGTAGAGAATTTAAATCTGAGAAAATTGATAGAAATAATATCTATTAAAATTAAACAAATTTGAGAAAGAACTTCTCAAATTTGTAACTTTTCAAATTAGAAACAAAAGACACAAACTGCATTGGAAAAGTGATATGATTTTAAACAGAACAATTTTCAACGATGTTTGACAACATAATGTAAATGAAAACAAATATAAAACTTATCAAAACAAGAAAAAAGGAATAAAAAATAGATTTAAAAAAATAGAAATCTCATACTTTAATTTTTTTTTTTAATTATTAAATACCAAAATGGTTACTTGATAAAGTTGCAAACTTTTCTTTAAAGCAGTTGCTCAATGTGGTCAACATACTGTTCAATGCATAGTTCAGCTCAGTGAATCCATACTATCCAGGCACGTCTAATAGCATAATTATTATTCCTAATAGTAGCCCCAGATTCTATTATATGATGTCAGTTCTTCTTGTTAGCCAATAAGAGCAGAACAGACTTCAACCAACCCCAAAGGAAAAAGCCCGCTAGCATGAGATCAGGAGATCATGGTGGCTACTTTACTAGTCCATTTCAATCAATCCATTGCTTACTAATGTGTTATTTAAATGAT
The DNA here is from genome assembly GCF_047948215.1 of Lycorma delicatula. Lineage (NCBI taxonomy): Eukaryota > Metazoa > Arthropoda > Insecta > Hemiptera > Fulgoridae > Lycorma > Lycorma delicatula. The sequence goes on from NC_134465.1 coordinate 10,679,941, forward strand.
TCATCACATTACAACAGTAGTGAACAGGTGCGCCATTAGTGAAAAATCACATCTGCACTCTTATCTGCAAGTGGAGTGTCTTCCAAGAGTTCCATCAGATCTGTTTGCATAAAAAATGCAAGTAATGCTCTCCACTGAGTCTTGGCGACAAGAAAAAAGGGCCTGTGAGTCTATCACCAAGAAGACCATACCACACCACACATTAAACGAAAAAGTGCATTGGAAATGACTTGTCTCATGGGTATTTTCTTATGCTCAAATGTGAATATTTTGATAATTTATAATGCTTCTTGTAAAACAAGCTTCATCAGTAATTAAAATATTATTTAAGAAATTGGGATGATGTTCACATTTTTTAATTAATCATTGACAGAATTTCATCCTTTTATCAAAATCAGGGGATAAAATAACTCTTGTACACATGCTGTATGTATTTGGTATAATTGTTGCTCCTGTAACATTTGCCATGTACTTGATTGCAAAACATGAAAAGTGTTGTTACAAAACTTTTGGTGCTTGAGATAATTGTACTGCATTCAAAATTGCTTCTTCAGAGTTGGCAGAGTTGAACTCACCTCTCCAAAGCCTCAAATGTTTGAAGATTTGGTACTCTGATCTGGATAATTTTCCTGATATTCATATACAGTAGTTAATCCATTTTTATTTGATTTACCAAAAATTAACATGTCTATCAACTCTCCAAATGAAAACAAATTTGAGGTATTATCCATTGTGAATGACTGACCAAATAATAACAGCACAAACACTGTTCAAATGAATATTCAAATTCTAGACACAACTTAATTGATGATCGGCTATGAAAATCAGCTATTGTAAAAACCAACCTAGGAAAAAATAAAAAAATTTAATACGTTTCAGAAGGATGTCTTTCAAATTTATTTTTATAACTTTTAGTGTTTGTATGTAAATTGTTCTCTTTAAAATCATATCACTTTTCTGATCCAGTTTGTGATTTGTTTCTAATTAAAGTTAAACTTCTCAAATTTGTGTTTAATTTTAATAGATGTTAATTACACCAATTTTCTCAGAATTAAATTCTATACAAAGTTAACTAGAAATTTTTATATGTTTATTGGTATATTAACAAAGTTATTTTATTCCAAACCTAGCAAAAGGCTTTTTCTTTTTTTATTCCATGGAAAAGAAAAGGTTCCAATAAAACCTTTTTTTTATTTTATCCCGTATTTTCACACCTAAGTGAGAAAGAAGTCTGGGAGCACTTTTATTCAATATCTTAGATCAAAATCCATAAAGAGGCACCAAATTTTACTCCTTAATTTTTATCCCAAGAATTTTAGTACAGCAAAAATCATATCTTTTTTTATATGAAGTTTTTTAAGTCATTAAAAAGTTGAAGCTTGTACAAGAGAATAAGTGTAAAAACATCTTTTAAGCAAATGAAAAATAGCAAGGCTGATCAGGTTTTGAAACCAGTTCAGTCTTTACAACATTAAAAAGATTCAACCTTCTTAGCATGAAATTGGCAAGAAATGCACACAAATTCAGATGTTTATACACAACAAAAAATTTTATTTTGGACTTTGACCTGTATTAATGTAAATAAATAATAAATAATGTAAGCTTAAATAATAAAATGATCACTGGTAATATAAAAATTAAAGAACTGTTTAACTTACACAATATAATTTATTATCCTTAATTATAATACAGATGGCAGTGCTACCCGCTAATTCATCTTTTAATGCTTCTTCTTCTAACATAGCAGCATCGAGATCAAGAAAACCCTAAAACATAAAAATAATTTTAACAACGCTATTAAATCAATAATTAATATTAAAAAAAAATTTAAACATGGAATCTAACATAAGAGATGGAATTTATATTATTCAAAGTCTTTTTGAATAATATAAAAAAGAATAACCATAAAGTGACAGAAATAAACAAAAGGATAACAAACAACCCAGGTGAAGAGTAGTATAAATAGATTGATTAATTGGTCAGAGATCAATCCTCAGTTATATCTACCTGATCTAGTAACAAATCTATTAGTGAGTGATGGAAAGAATACATCACTGTGGAGTGTGCTATCTGCAGATGATATCCTGTGTAAACCAATGCTAAAGAAATTGAGAAGGAACTGCAGGAGTGAAGGAAAGGTCTCAAGGAGAAAGATATTAATTTTCAGAAGAGCCAAAACAGAGTATTTAAAGAACAGTAGTTTACAAGTCTCCAAGGTGAGATTGGCAGTAAATATGACCAAATATCTTAATTTCAGCATAGAAAAGAATGGAAGTAAAAACTGAAATTAAAGCATAGAATATTACACGGGCAAATAATAATTTGAGAAATATAAGCAAGCACGCGGTATAAGAAAAACAAGGAACGATAAAGCGGAAAAAGTGTAAAACTGTGACAACGTCAAAAATGATGTTCCTCCAAGGCATGGGAAATTAAGGTATAAAAAATGAAGGTAGAAGTGGTAGAGATAAGAATAGTAAGACAAATGAAAGGAGTAATGAGAACATGTAAAATCAATACAGAATGGATACAAGAAGATATATATATAGAAGAACATTAATATGTGCAAGAACTACAATGCAAGAGAGCAATAGCTAAAGTAAGCCAAATGGGCAGAAAGCTGCAGGAATGTAAGCCGAGATAGTTTTTACATGTGGGGTGAAGTGATAAACCATACACTGAAAATAGAATTCAAAAGTTGAACACAGCAGGGAAAGTAAAGAGAAGAGATAATATGTCAAAGAACCTAACAAAGAAGTATTAGAAGATGAGGAAGCACAGGATAGAAAGTAATATTATAAAAGAATTAAAGATGTGCATATTGACCTTGATACAGTACCATTACTGCATGTAAAACTGTTAAATAATTTAAGAGAAAATATAATAAATTATGTTAGTATAGCTAACCAGCACTTGTTTTAACTGTTTTGCATTTGAGGAAGTTGAAGGATGAAGAATTATTCATTTAGTAAACACCATAGCCAAATAGAAATTTTTCTCAACCATGAATTGAAATTAAGACTGATTACAGAACTTCTCTAATTGATCAATTAAAATATAAACCTGACAAAATAATACATTAAAGTAGATTTCATTGAACAGATAAAAATATTCTCTGGTGACTCATTATTTGGAATAGAGCATATCAAAAGTTAAATTTAATCATTAATTTAAAGCTATCTTATTTGCTCATGACTGGATAGGAAAAGAAATTCTTGAATGAAGTAAATAAAATTTCTTCATTTAACAAATGTTTTACTCTTTTTATAAAAATATTTCTACCCTTACATGTACCTCTTATGGCATACAGTAATTTCTGCTCCATGAACTTTAACCCTACTAAGATGGCTTACATTCAACTAATATTGTGAATGTACTTATCAGACATAGCTTACACTCAAATAATGTTCTACAGAATTATAAAATTAATTGTTAGATTTCTTAATATAATTATGAGTAATTGAATTTACTTAAAATTCTCTGCCTTAATTTGATTATTGCTTTATAAATAAATAAGGAACTTCTCTAATTCTATATCATTAAATTTTTAATTACAGGTTTCATATTTCTATAATTAATGGCTTTCTTTTATAGTATAAGTTCTTTATAGATTTTATTTAGGTGATGATCCAAACTAATATTAAATATTGTATATGAGAGGTTATCATAAAATGTTCTCATCAATTTATCATTCCCAATCCTAGTTATTAATGATAAAGAAATGATAAACACCTCATTAATGGCTTTGATCTGAATTATCAAATTTTTATCATAATTTACTAATATTCATTTGACATTATTTTTAAAACTCCACATGAATTAAGTAGATACCATACAAATATAACTTAAATTGAATTACTAAATAGTTTCTACTAAATAAATTTCTATACAAATAATCTATAATAAATTTAATACTTCATAAAAATTAGATGTACTTTCTGAATCTTAGTAATAAAGATAATTCATAAAAAATTTGCCAATACAGATTACTTGTCTTTTAGGTGAAGAGCATTTTTCAGACTGCTGTCAGTTCATAATAAAATGTTTAATAAAATCATATTCAAGTATATTATATTACACCTACAAACAAAAGCACATGTACATAAAAAGTATGCATTTTTCATCATGGGTCATTTCATTAATTTAATGCATTCTTCCATTTCTATCTATTCGTTACTAATCCTTTAATATTAACATGCATTTATTATACCCTACATCTGCATTTATTTGCTATATTAAATACTAGAATTTTATCACACAATACAGTTCTTCTAAAGTTCTTTCCCTGACAAAATTAACTTATTAATTCTGGGTGCCTGAATTATTTCACCTGTAATTACCTGAATCATACTACACCAATAAAGTGTATTCATGATTATAAAATGTATTTACTTGTAATTTACAGTCAACAGACTAAATACATTTACATAAAATTTAAATGTAAATACCTGTTTCATAGCTTCTTCAATATGTCCTTCTTTATATTCCGTTCTTTTCATAATATATTTATGTAAATTTTTACCAGCATGTTGAGCAATTTTACAGCCTAAAAATAGAAAACTTTTATAAGAATAAGAAATACATACCGCACAAGCTGTTACCTTAAACACACAGAGATAACTATTTTAATTAATCTTAATAAGGCTTTACACATTTTTAAATAAAAATTAAAATAGATTTTTTTTATTAATGTTTATATTTTATTATTTGTAGTTTGTACCTGAATACTTATTCTGTAAAATAATTTGTAGAAATACCCTTTTGTCTTCTCATAAAATAACCTTTAAATTGTGCTAACAAGCAAAATTTATCATATCTGTTGATTTCCTTGAAATATTTTATAGCTTGAATCAATGCATATTATGATTTGGAGTACGTGAAATAAAACCTGTAGTATATCTAAAAAATATTGTTGCTTCTGTAGAAAGCTGCAGAAAATTATAACTATGGGTGCTCATCACTTGCTGGGCCATCAAAATTATCAATAATCCGCTAGGTAAAGATATATTGAAGGTTGGAAGAAGACAGGATTTGAGAAGTGTCGTGAAGAACCAAAAGATAAGGTCGGTAGAGTATTCCGACCAAAAAACAATGCCACAGATTAAAGATGTTGGTTGAAAAATAAAAAAAGTGTGGAAGGAACATATAGAGCAGGACAGTTCTAAATGAAACTGAAAATATTAAAATAAAAAAAGCTTATGTTAAAAAAGGTGATTGAAATTAAGTATGAAATTTAATTAAACACAAAGAAAACTAGAAAATATTCTACAAATATCCAAGCAAACATCTTTTGCCACCTTCCACAATTTTTTTTTACTGTTTAACAGGATTTTTGGCACAGATTTCTCATTTAATCTCTTGCAAAACCTGGAAGAATGATTTTTTTTTAATATACTTCTAGTACTGTAATCTAGTTTTTCAATGAAACAATTTTAAAGTGAGGAAAAAAATTTGTAATTATTCATTTTTGGGGGAAAAAATAATTCTTAAAAATTATAATTGAGAAAGAAAGGTATATAAAATCAAATTTCTCTTGCAGACCCAAGTCTTAAAAATAACGGTACTTTGGAGTTATTGTAACTCTACTTGTTTTTTGTGTCTGTTAGCAGATTAACTGCTTGTGGCTGGTGTTTACTTGGTATATTACATTCAAAAGATAGGAATTCTTGTATCCAGTAGATAAGAATTTAATTAGATAACAGTATACAAGGAAGTAGAATAGGTTATTATTTGTGTATTTTTTAAAGAAATGTTCACTTGTGTTTGCTTGTTGGTTGGTTGTATTTCTATGACTGGATTTAATTATTATCAACTGATTTCTGGGCTAAAAATACTATCGAATATTTCCTATTGATCAGACACATGGTACTTTAACAGCCAGTGGTTTTTAAAGATTGTAAAATTATTGTGGAGTCATGATTGTATCTGTATTGTTTTGTAAATATAAGTTAAACCTTGTTATTAACATCATGATTGGAGTCATTACATTCTATGTGAAAACATAACAAAATTCTTAAACTTTAAACAAAAGCCTCTATGAGTTTGAGGTTAGAATTACTATGCAAGTTCTAATGTAAATTACTTGACAAATATCTCTGAGTGACCAACAACCTTTTACAGTATTATCTTAATAACAAATATAAAAAAAGTAAAAAATTGTTGAAAAAATTATCATTTTTTTAAATTCTTTCCAGCTGATCTGTATATAACAAAGTAGTACTAGATACCAGGGGCTTTTAATTTTAAAGAACAAACAACCAGAGAGAAATCTTTGCTTAGGTAATATGTATAATTTTAGCAGTAATCTGTATTAGTAACATACAATTACTTTATTTATAAGATAAAAAAATATATACAAAGTAATTTTATATTATTGATTAAAATTGTTTTCAATATATATATATATATATATATATATGTAAAACAATTATTTAATTTTTATCTTATTTTCTTTGGATTACTATCAAATAATGATAGAGGTTTTTTTTTTTTTTTTAACAACAGAGTTTTCAGATCACTATTGGTTTTTGAACATTTTTTTTTTCATTTTTGCCATTTATAGACCATGTTAAGATAATTTATTCCAGTGTTTTTTTCATATTTTGGGTTATAATTTGATTCGTAAAAACGAATCAAATTCTTTTCTTCTGACCTGTTCTTTCTACAATTTTCTTTTTAAATTTCTTGAAACTCATTTTAATGAAAATATAGTTACATGCCTATCAATAAGTACGAGGTCATTGAAAAAGGTTGCAGCAATAAAAAAAAAATTATATCTCTGTATATAACCGAGATAAAGTATTAATTGTAACTGCAAAATAATCGGGATATCGTCAAGTTTTTTTAAATGTGACTGGCCGTGACCTTGAGTCGATGTGAAAAACAGCACAACACACAATGCCACTGTCAGTCAGTGCTATGGCGACAGTTCAGCAAAAAGCATAGTGCATTTTATGGTTAACAAAGTATAAAATCAGTATAACTGCTCAAAACTGAAAAGACTTTTCAGCATGTTTATGGCAATGATTCCCTTATTCAAACAACATTACATTGTGGTATGCGGTTTAAGGAATCTGGTAACGTGAAAGTGAAAAAGTTCCCCTGACGGCCCAAAACAAGTGACAAAGCAGTTGAGCATACATGCCAAAGTTGTTTAAGAAGCCTTAAATAGTAAATTTCTAGGTGAAGTTTTCAGTTAGGAATTCCAAAGAAAACCTATTCAAAATGTGTTGAACAAGCATTGACTTCACGCTTACAAAATTCAGTATAAAGATCAAATTAAACCTATGATCTAATTAAATGTGTTGAATTTGCAAGAAAAATGCTTAATAACATTGACAACCGGCACATTGTATGATATGAGGATCTCAGCAACCCAATGAAATTATTGAGTATGTCAGAGATTCCCAAAAATAAATGTGTGGTGGTGCAGTTTGATGTCTAATTGTGTGATTGGCCCATTCTTTTTTCATGAGCCTACTATCACAGGGAATGTATATTTAAACATGCTACAACTGTATGTTTTCCTGCAAGTTGACCAAATTGAACAAGAAAGTAATGTTCCTGTAATGTTTTAACAGGACTGTGCCCCTCCACACTTTAGCCTAGGCATTCGATACGCTTTCAATAAGAGATTCCCTAATTGTTGGATTGGTAGGGCCGGTCCTGAGCTTTGGCCTCCAAGAAGCCCAGATCTGATGCCCCTAGACTTTTTTTATGGATATGTTAAAATCACATTGTCACAGTGAAAAAAGACAATCGATCACCACTGTTACTGCCATAGTTACACCTGTATGATTCAGCAGACCTGGGCAGAAGTTGATTTTCAGCTGGTTGTTTGCAGAGCAACCAATGAAGCTCAAATTGAAACATTCTAAGGTATGAAAACATTTTTTTGAGTTATTATTTTGATTATCTCTAGTAGTATCTGAGATACAATTTTTTTAAATTGCTGCAACCTTTTTAGATGACCCTGTACTTCAGAAGAAAAAAACTCCATATTACCTAAGTAATAAATGATTAAACCTAACTTAGGTTTGAAAAAGATTCTCTTAAAAGATATACATATTTAAATACTGTAGAGTATACCATCAAAAAGAAAGAGGGCATGCATGAATACATCAAAAGAGGCATAATCTATCCAGCAGCCTCTAAGTTTACAGTGATATCTTCTACATATAGATAAGCCTACATCTTTTACATAATTAATTTACAAGAATAAAAGCTGAACACTGCTGATAATAAAATCAACAGTTAGGTAATGTACCATAATAAAAATTACTCTTACCTCCATGGCCATCATAAACACCAAAAAATGCTGATTCTGGATCATCAGGACATGATAATATATGTGTATGAGCATCTTCCATATTAATCCGCCATCCTTGCATGCAGCTCGATCCAATCTTGAACAATTCATTTCGACAACAAGCTGACTTTTTTGCCGTTACTGGCTCAGATAAAGTTTGACCCATACTGTAAGCAAGATAATCACCAATAGGAGATTTCATTATCTTAGTTTTAGCAGATGAATGCAACATTTCATTGATATTAAAGAAATGAGTTACACGTTTTTGAAACTTGACAAAAAAATTTTTAGAACCTATCTTGAATAACTTTTTATTACAACAACCACAATAGCTTAAAATAAAATGTATTAACTTTTTTAAAAAATATATTACCTCAATTTTCACATTATAAATTAAAAAAATTAAAAATTAAAAAACTAAAATTTATAACATCAAAAACAGTTGCTTAGTAATGATACAGAAATATTATTATAGGCATAACTGAATAAAATCTACGTAAATTTTTTTTAAATTTTATTTCATAAATATTTTAAAACTCATATAATCATTATTACAGCAGGTGGCGTATTGCTGTACACATAGGCTGACGGCTGACTTACTGTTTAACTATCCTGAACGACTCTGACAATGTACTGCACACTATGTAAGTATACGTGCCGCCCGCTATACCGACCACCTCATGGATCCAAATCACAAACCCAACAATTTAAACAACATCCTCAATATTCTACACATATACAAATAAAAGTATCACATACTTAAGTTTATGAGTAAAACTCACAAATACGTTTGTCAATGATATATAAATTACACAGACACAATTCAAATAAATTATGTTTTTCAAACACAGTTTAAATACATATATTTTCCCAACTCATTTCTGAATTATTTTATATTTGTTATTATTACTATTGCTATTGCTGGTTACTAGTAATAATAAGCAATGGCAAGTGTAAATAATAAAATATGCAACTAACAGAAGAGTAATAAAAACAAGTTTTTACTTTATAATTTTAATAATGATAAATAGGTCTAAAATATTTTGTTGGATCTGTTCTTAGAAAAGTTTAAATCAATATCACAGTCTACTATAATCGACAAGAACATAAGAGAATTTTAAAAAATTAACTTTTTTATAAATGTCGTTCGGTTTGTCATAAAAATTAAATACTTTTACATAATTTTCACTTTTGACTGTCATGAACAAAAACATTACAAATTACTGAATATTAAAATAAATTGAAAAATAAAAATTAACAAGATACTACAAAGAGATTTCATTCAGAGATCTGAGGCTCAAATCCCAGTCAGGCATACAATTTTCTATATGCTAAAAAACTTTCCTACTTTAGAAATACATTTTTCCCAGTGAAAGGAAGGTTTTTTATTGCAGCATCATAGAATGAACCTGGTTGCGTCAGGAGCCAATTGCATGAATCCCTACACATCCGTCATTTTCAAAAATTTTTGCCCTCCTAGAGCTTCTTTAAGCTGCCCAAGCAAATGAAATTCTCAGAGCATTAGGTCCAGGCTGTGAGGAGGATGATCAAGTTGAGTTCAGTGCATTTCTTATAGTTTTGAGACCGTTAAAGCTCTAGTATGAGGCCTGGCATTGTTGTTGAGGAGGATGGCCTCTCTCTTTCAAAAGCTCGCAGTAGTAAGCACCAAAAAAAATGAGCAAAATGCCTCATCAGTAAAAAAAACCGGTTGAAAGAAGCTTGCCAGCTGACAGTCAAGTCCTGACTTTCAATGGGACTGCCTTCCCTCTCCTCTGCCACTCCATACTGGCTTGTTTCGACTGGGGAGTGTAGTGATGGACCCATGTTTCATCGCAGGGGATGATCCAACTCAAAAATGCACCACCTTCTTTCGCAAACCTTGCTATAAGCCTCTGACAAACCTCCAAATGTCTCAACTTCTTATCTGCAGTCAAAAGGCGAGGGAGCTATCTGCACAAACTTTACAGAACCTACAATAACTGCAGGTTATTTTAAGTTAATTTACTTAAATAAATTTTACGTAATGAAGTCAATAGCTGTTAGCAATATATTTTTATTATTTGTTATGTTGTTTTCATTTAAGGCTTTGTCATAAATTCAGTCATGCAAATTTTTAATATTTCAATACAGTTATTTTCTTTTAAAATGCCCAAGTTAGGAGGAAAAGGTACAGTAGTTCATAGTCAGGCAAGGGAAATTGTGTTCCAATGTTTACAATTTCTTTTTACAAAACAATGCCGGAACCTGAATAGTGAGGAAATCAGAAGTGCTGAATACATTCTTCAAGCGACAAAATTATCAAAATGAATGGCCCACAGAATTATAGCAGAAGGGAAATCAAATGTAACTGAGAAGCCATCCATGTTTGTTTCGCCGAGAAAACTTGTAAATCACCCCAGTGCTGTGTGCAATTTAGATTTTTTTGACAAGGATGCTTTGAGGCATTTAATAAATAAATTTTACGTAACTAAAAAATGCGTTCCTATCATGAAGAGAATTATGCAAAAGGCCGGCAAAACTGAAAATTTCAATGGGAGTGAAAGATCTTTAAGGAGAATATTATGTAAAATGGGATTTTAAATGGAAAAAACAATATAAAACTGGAAAATACTGATAGAACAACATGACATTAAAATGCAAAGAATGAAATTTCTGACAAATTTTACTGTTTTGCGAAGAAGAAAGACTAATTGTATACACAGATGAAACCTACATTCACAGTAGTCACTGTGACCAAAATTGTGGGTAGACACAACAAACCTTCATGAGGGACTGAAAACACCAGTATCCAAGGGTTCACTATTAATAATTGTTTAATACCAGCTAGAATAAAGGATTCATTAACAATGCTTTACTTATGTATGAGTCAAATAAGAAAGAAGACTATCACAAATCAATGGATTCCGAAAAGTACACGAAATTGTCACGGGAGAAGTGTATTCCCAACTTGTCAACTCGGTCGGTCATTGTACTAGATAATACATCGTATCACAAGATACTGCTACAAAAACAGCCAAAATCTCATACAGTTCTATGGCTGCCACCTTATCACCCTGACTTAAATGCCATTGAAATGATTTGGAGTTAAATGAAAAGGCAAGTAGCTAATAGAAATACAACTTTTAACACATCAGACGTTCTTAAGTTAGTTGAAGTGGAATTTCATAAATTGTCTGAATTTAGGCATGACAAAAAATTGACCATTTCAGTTGTTTGGATATAATTACAAGACAACTAGAGTAAGTTCTTCTAGAAAAAAAATAATCATTGAAATAGTTACATCTGAATTACAAGTATCAATTTAAAAAAATTTTTTTTAGACTAAAGATTTTGCATTTGTAACAGTTTTATTTATATATATGTAGAACACATAATTGATCTCTCTTCCATGTTTAACAGAGATTTGATTTAATGAATTTATCTTTTTAGTATCTCTTAGGAGCAGAAATAACCATGTGTTTAAGAAAAGTTATGGAATGCAATATGACCACTTAAATTTTCCAACTGCATTTTTCATGGACTATTTCTAAATGCTTCCAACAAAGCATAAGTTGTAATTTTTTCTGGGTAAACGTCTGTTACTACTTTAATATTAACAGAATGTAAACTCTTTGTAAAATATTTAAAACAAACTATGCAATACCTTTGTTTCCAAAACTGGTCACTTCATCAAATTTTTCAAAAGAGACTGGGCTTAAATTTAATCAACATTGTGGCAACTTCAATGTGCTTTACCAAAAAAAAAAAAAAAAAAAAAAAAAAAAAAAAAAAAAAACTATCTCATTCATAAAAGTTAATATATTTTCACAGACAGGTTCTTCATTTAATTATACTAGTTACCTAATTTTTACAAGCTAAATTTAATAACTAAAATATTATTTTTGGATGACTGTCATTCCAGCTAATAGTGTGTTGCATTTCTCCCCTTTGTCCAAAATACCAGCCGAATAATAAACCTTAGAAATACTTTCCTAACTCTGTGTAACATGCTTCTTTGTAGCCTACCATAACAATGCACAAATTCAATATCTGAACACTAAGGAGTTAATACACAAAATAAATGTTACTTTATTACTTGGACATTATAAAATCTGTGCTGAAATTTGAAAAATGTTGGCCAACAGTAATAACTTATGCAAGCACAAGTCCATTGGAATTGTACACAATTCATGATCCTGAATCTGTACTCAAGGTAAAAATATAAAATTAACCATTTTTTAAAAGCAGCTAGGGCAATATGCAAGAGAAAATCTATGTTCTATGCATGCAGCATCTACAAATAAATTAATCTTCACACAACAGTAGTACTGCTTAAGACTTGTCATGTTAATTCATGTATGTATAACATTTCTTATTATCCCGATCTTTACTTTCATATAAAAATTAAAAATAACATACGACAAATTTATAATAATCTTTCAAGGTGACCCTATAGTAATATTCAAGTACCAAACAACATAAAAACATTTAAAAAATACATTAGGTGGCATAATTATAAAAAAATATACTCTGAAAAATATAATTTCAAAAAAGCACTTAATGCTTTTGAGCAGCAGTGATTAAGTGTAGTACTTTAAAAAAAGGCTAGGCCTCATTTGAAAATATAATTAAATAATACTTAATTTGGCTACAAAATATAGTAACAATAAAATAAAAAGGTGTAAACATTTACGTCGATATTCCTTACGTAATTAATTGCGTAGAAGCTTCTCTAACAAACTGACGTAATTTAGTGATGTAAAAATTCCTGCATATAAAATAAACGTACAAAAACCATAACTGAATGAATCACAGAATGAACTATGTACGCTGAATCATTTACAGAATAAACAAAAACTACTTTCCTTTTTCAATTATATTTCCATTTAAGCAACTGTCTTTTAAAGAGCAATCAAAATCAGCACAAGAGAAACCAACCACCAAATTAATGACTTAATAAACTGAGATAATAGTCCAAAAGGAGAAGAAGACAGCACATCTAAATATAGCAAAAGGAAAATAAATAAGGAAATATTGTAATGTACGTATCACCGCATAGGTTAAGAATTACTTATACAACTTCTTACCTTATTAATTTTATTAAATTAAGTTCGTATCACATCACAGGCACCATTTTAAAAGATTTATATACTTAAAAGAATTGACACATCGGAAAATAGTGTCAAGAGGTAAAAAATAAAAATGTATTTGATAAAAAAGGTTAAATACGAAAGATTTTTATTGTGGCTGTCTGACAGATGATTTGTCAGGCAGGTGTAACCAGTAATCTGAGAGAAGGTAGAACATATTTAAACATTTTGCGGTAAAAAAAACAATTAAAAATAAATACAGAAAATTTTAAATGTAAATCTCAGTAATCTTAAAAAAATAATTAAATAATATTATTTTAATGTCGGAAAAGAGTAAGCGGTTAATAAAAATTATATACCTTAGATATATTATAAAGATATATGTGTATACTAAGAGTTTACTTTAAAATAGTGTTTTATAATTAATAAAAAAGTATAACTTTTCCTAGGATTATTATTAATCCCTTTGGCTAAATGACCATTTAAACTGATTTTCATATGTTCATTAAATGTAAGCAAAATTATTACTATGGTATAACCCAACTACGCCATATTTGAATTAATTTTTGATATTTCCAATCGATTTTACATAGAAAAAATTTAATTTTGTATAGATGAAAAATAAGAACTTGTATAACAATAAAATCAAAACGTCAATTTGAAATTTTTAAAAGGTTTTTAAAAACATTACATTACTTAAAAGGATTTTTACAGTAATAATTTAATATTGATTTTTTTATTGTGCGCCATTTGGTTTACTCTTACCTTGACAATGCATGTTGGAAAACATCTTCTCTGGCCTGCTTCAATTATATCTCTTGTAATTCCAAATTGTAGAACAGTACTCAAGCACCAGTTGAACAATAGTGAGAAGTAAGCGTAAGTGGTGTTTACTGATTGGAAGTTGGTGGCCAACTAGTTATAATAAACAAGAATTTTTTTTTTGTAGGAGTTTCAGATCGACTCTTGTGGTCATCACTCCTTTTCCCAAACAAAAAAATTAAAGAAGGAAAAATTCTTTCCTTCTCTAATAAAATAACTAGCAACTTCATCAGAAGACTAGTCTTGTCAGACAGATCATCCTGAAATTGAATTTTCACAGGATATTAAAACACCAAAAAAGAAATACAAAATAACAAGAGTGTATAGGGCCCTTGCCAATCAAAAATATACATCCATCTGTTAAAATAGTGGTAATAATGTTACAATTCTTAAAAGATCATCCTTAATGTAAATTTTTCAAAAAATTACAATTTTTCTCCATCCTCCTGAAAGCCTCCACTTATGTTTACAGGATGTCTGAGGCTTTGAATCTTCAGATTCTTCACAGTAAATCACAGAGGATGTCTTGCTGCTGGTATCAAATGAAACTGACATAGAGCATTAAATCAGAATCTAAGCTTGATGCACTCTCTGCTAAAATGTTTGGGGCAGCTTGTCCTCTCTTTTAGAGGCATCCAAGCTATTGATGCTTGTGCAAAACTCTTTTTACATTGTCTTCTTTGCTGATTCCCTGCAAGAGGATTTTATCTATTTCACCTTTTATTGTAAGTACATTATGTTTGAATTTCTTCTGCAGGTTAGCTTCAACTTTCCTTCACCTTTTGACTGGTCAAAGACTCATTCTCAGTTGTATAACAATCCTTTGTTTGAAGACAAATGCTTTTTTCTGCACTAGCTTTGGACCAGATTCTCTAATTGGTTGACTTTTCAATTTGTCATTAATGATATGTTTGGCATGTTCACTAGAGATGGTACTAGTTAAGAAATTACTTTCTTTATTAAAAATCTAGCTTCCTGAGCTAAATATAAGAACCTGAGCATAAGATGATCAGCTTCAGTGATCTGCTGAGCAAGAATTTTTTTAACTTTGAAGTAACTGACGTTTTGAATGCTCTTTACTTCCCGGATTGCTACTTCCTTGTTATAAATTGAGCAATTTCACGATCTCACAGAGTAATGTGTAACAAACTAAGAAATCCCTGCACGTGCCATCCAGATGTAGTAGGCACCACAAAGAGAAACCTCATTCCTAATGCACTGAGTTGTTTTATGTCTGAATTTCTGACATCTAACACACCAAAAACACCACAATGGAGTCGGGAATCCAGTGTAAGAAAGCCAGCCTTTATTTTTTTGGGACACTTGGGTTTATCAAACATCAAGATATGTGACATGGAGGGTTCAACTTCTCCATTTCATCATGTGTTCATTCGTTGATGTGCAACAACTTCATTGAATAGAATTCCTATATGATTTTGTCTTCTGTATTTTTTCTTTAGTGTACCTTGTATTATTAATAATAATAGACAAAATATGCAACAAGAACACAGTCATATATAAGAGATGATTGATGTATATATATATATATATAAACATATACATATCTATCACAAAGTTCTCCTGGAACTTTCTTAACTTATTCTATTCATGAAAATAATGGAAAAGTACATAAACATATGCCCTAAATTGCTTCATTTGCGAGTTACAGCTAGTGAAAATTTTCTCTCAGATTTCAGCTACCATGGTGAAATGAGGTCATACTGAAATTTTTACAACATTAATTAAGGAGCAGAATTAGTGATTTCTTTTAGGTTTTGATCTGAAAAATTGAATAAAATTGACCTACAACCGTATTTGTGGTAAGTTTTGAGAAATCTGGGGTGAAACCTAATAAACTTGATGTAAAAAAACCCTGTGTTTTTTGTTTTACATAAAATAATTTTTTAAATGGGTAATAAACACGAGACTTTCAGACAAAACTTTAAGAGAATTTAATTCTGAACAAAATGGTGTAAGATATGTTAAATAAAAAAATAAAAGTGAGAAAAATTTAGAAACAGTACATTACATTTGAAAGAAAAGTAGTTATTTTAAACAAAAACCAAATTCTTTTTTGGTGATGTGAATAATTTGTTGAAACAAAATTTAAAATAAAAAATAAAAATGTTTAATATGTTTTAGAAGGATATCTTCAAATGTTTAGCATTTATATGTAAATTGTTCTGTTTAAAATCAGATCAATTTTCCAGTCCAGTTTGTTTTTTGTTTCTAATTAAAGTTGAACTTCTAAAATTTACGTTTAATTTTAATAGACGTTATTTACATCAATTTCTCAGAATTAAATTCTCTAAAAAGTTAACTAGAAATTTTTAGTTGTTTATAAATTAACAAAGTTATTTTATTCCAAACCTAAAAATGTGTATTTTCCAATAAAACATTCATGTTTTACCATGTTTTTCTTAAAACCTAAGTTAGATAGAAGCCTGGGATCACTTATTCAATCTTTTAGATCAAAAACCATATGGGAGCTTCAATTTCTACCTCAAGAATTTTAATATGGTTAAATTTTACAGAGGGAGCAGCTAGCAGGACTAAATGTTTCATGGGCCGAAACTCGCTAACAAATCATTTTATGACCTATGTTTTTGCATACTTTTTTTTCTTATTTTTGGCTATAGAATCATTAAAAAATGTTTTTACATTTTTAATAAAAATGCATTCATCAAATTTAAAATATATGCATGAAATTTTTGTAAAAGTCATTATTTAGTAAATTCACATAAATATATATTTTTTATGTTATTTATGTTATCAATGTACTGAATTTAATAAACAATTAATATTTAATGTGTATTATTATAAGCATTATTATTTGAATTTCAGAACAATGGCCATGGCAAGGAAGTTTGATTTGCAATCCTTATGTAATAAGTTGCAAATTTTCCTTTTTAATATATTATGAAGGTTAGTTACTGTTGAAATTAATAATCAGATAAAGCATGTGAGAGCTGTTTGGAAAGTTCTTGACCTGACAAAGAAAATAAAAGATCTTTCAGAAATTATTTTTCTTCATCATAATCATCTTAATACCCTTAGGTCAATGATTTTTCAGTTTTTGAATATCTTCAGTATAACGTGATTTGTTGGTGAAATAAGAGGTTGTCTCAGCGTTGACCTCATCATTTGAAGTGAATTTTCATCCAGTGAACAATTTCTTCAGGTTTGGGAAGAGGAAATAATCGGTGGGAGTCAAATCTGGCGAATATGATACATGTGAAAGCGTAGGTCTTGAAGTTTTGCAGCATCAATCCGACAAGTGAGTGCAGGTGCATTACCGTGGTAATGAGTAATTTGTTTTGGCCAGATGTGGACGTTTAACCTGAATAGCATTAAGTAAAGGTCCAGTGGTGAAGTGTAATACTACCCGCTGATGGTCTTGCTCTTTTCCAGGTAGTCTATGAACGCCAAATCACGTCCAAAAAATGTAGTTATGACTTTTCATACAGATGGAAATGTTTTTGATTTCTTTGGCATACTTTCACCTGCTTCCACCCATTGTTTAGACTGCTGTTTGTTACTGGATTTCATGTCTCATCTACTGTTGTGAACATCAGAGAAACTTAGCAAAATCGCATTTAACTAAGTCTAAACATCTTTGAGAGGTATTATTCGAATACGTTTATGGCCGATTGTTAACAAACGCGGCAACCATTATGCTTGAAAGGTTTTTTAATATCCAAAAAATAGTGTAAAATGTATTGGGAACTTCATCTATTGAGATGTTTAAAATGTCAGCTAGCTCATTTATTTTCAGTCGTCGATTATTTAAAATGGCATTGTGAATTTTTGTTAAGATTTTATTGGTAGTAGCGGTTCTTGGACGTTCCAAGCGTTCATCATCTTTAACGGATGAAGACCACGTTTAAATTTCAGCAGACTGCCTTTTTACTGGGAAGAAAAACAGCAGCTACCAGAAGAAAATGAAGGGGAAGACTCTTTAAACTGGAAACTCTTTTTGCATGTCTACTTTTAAAACAAAGTACTTTATGGAAGGTTAAAATTCAATTTTATTAATTTTTTTTAAAAATGTCAAAAATTGTTTGCTTAACACGATCACCACAAACAAGGAACTAAAACTAAATTATTTATTAACTACACTACTTCTTTGGTGTACCTCCTCTTTCTTTTTTCTATTTAGCCTCCGAAACCACCGTAAGGTATTACTTCAGAGGATGAATTAGGATGATATATATGAATATCGTACTCCCTGGGGTATGCTTATCCCACTTTGAAGACCACTGATCTAAGCACCATACTAGAAAAATATCACAGTCATTTGGTCATTCTTCGGCTACCTCTGTGTCAGGCCGTGAACTTCCCAAACGACCGTGGTGTTTTGAGAGAAAATTTACTAGTCCTCCAAATAGTTAACTTTTTATTAAAATGGAACTATTGAAAAAAAATTTTAAAGCAATAAAATTGAAGTGCAAACAGAAAGAACCTTTATAAAAATTCAAAATTCTGTAATTTCATGCACATTCATTGGAAAAGGCAAGGAAGGAAATAAAGTGGGTGAATACGGGCTGGGCAAAAGGAATGAAAGAGGGGACCGACTTATAGAGTTTTGCACGAAGTATAATTTTGTAATTGCCAACACCCAATTTAAAAATCATAATAACAAGAATATACATTTGGAAAAAGCCAGGCGATACTGCAAGGTATCAGATAGATTATATCATGGTCAAGCAAAGATTTAGAAATCAATTCGTTGACTGCAAAACTTACCCTGGAGCAGACATTGATAGCGACCATAATTTGGTGATAATGAAATGTAGATTGGGGTTTAAAAACCTGAAGAAAAGGTGTCAGATGAATCGGTGGAATTTAGAGAAGCTTGAGGAAGAGGAGGTAAAGAAGATTTTTGAGGAGGACATCGCAAGAGGTCTGAGTAAAAAAGATAAGGTAGAAAATGTAGAAGAAGAATGGGAGAATGTTAAAAAGGAAATTCTTAAATCAGCAGAAGCAAACTTAGGCGGAATAAAGAGAACTGGTAGAAAACCTTGGGTTTCAGACGATATATTGCAGTTTATGGATGAACGTAGAAAATATAAGAATGCTAGTGATGAAGAAAGTAAAAGGAACTATCGGCAATTAAGAAATGCTATAAACAGGAAGTGCAAACTGGCGAAAGAAGAGTGGATTAAAGAAAAGTGTTCAGAAGTGGAAAGAGAAATGAACATTGGTAAAATAGACGGAGCATACAGGAAAGTTAAGGAAAATTTTGGGGTACATAAATTAAAATCTAATAATGTGTTAAACAAAGATGGTACACCAATATATAATACGAAAGGTAAAGTCGATACGATAGATGGGTGGAATATATTAAAGAGTTATACGGAGGAAATGAATTAGAAAATGGTGTTATAGAGGAAGAAGAGGTTGAGGAGGATGAAATGGGAGAAACAATACTGAGATCTGAATTTAAGAGAGCATTAAAAGATTTAAATGGCAGAAAGGCTCCTGGTATAGACGGAATACCTGTAGAATTACTGCGCAGTGCAGGTGAGGAAGCGATTGATAGATTATACAAACTGGAGTGTAATATTTATGAAAAAGGGGAATTTCCGTCAGACTTCAAAAAAAGTGTTATAGTCATGATACCAAAGAAAGCAGGGGCAGATAAATGTGAAGAATACAGAACAATTAGTTTAACCAGTCATGCATCAAAAATCTTAACTAGAATTCTATACAGAAGAATTGAGAGGAGAGTGGAGGAAGTATTAGGAGAAGACCTTTTTGGTTTCAGGAAAAGTATAGGGACAAGGGAAGCAATTTTAGGCCTCAGATTAATAGAAGGAAGATTAAAGAAAAACAAACCAACATACTTGGCGTTTATAGACCTAGAAAAGGCATTCGATAACGTAGACTGGAATAAAATGTTCTGCATTTTAAAAAAATTAGGGTTCAAATACAGAGATAGAAGAACAATTGCTAACATGTACAGGAACCAAACAGCAACAGTAACAATTGAAGAACATAAGAAAGAAGCCGTAATAAGAAAGGGAGTCCGACAAGGGTGTTCCCTGTCTCCGTTACTTTTTAATCTTTACATGGAACTAGCAGTTAATGATGTTAAAGAACAATTTAGATTCGGAGTAACAGTACAAGGTGAAAAGATAAAGATGCTACGATTTGCTGATGATATAGTAATTCTAGCCGAGAGTAAAAAGGATTTAGAAGAAACAATGAACGGCATAGATGAAGTCCTACGCAAGAATTATCGCATGAAAATAAACAAGAACAAAACAAAAGTAATGAAGTGTAGTAGAAATAACAAAGATGGACCACTGAATGTGAAAATAGGAGGAGAAACGATTATGGAGGTAGAAGAGTTTTGTTATTTGGGAAGTAGAATTACTAAAGATGGACAAAGCAGGAGCGATATAAAATGCCGAATAGCACAAGCGAAACGAGCCTTCAGTAAGAAATATAATTTTACTTGGACAATCGGAGTATCTGAGAAGAAAAGATTGGAAGCTTTTGAAATGTGGTGCTATAGGAGAATGTTAAAAATCAGATGGGTGGATAAAGTGACAAATGAAGAGGTATTGCGGCAAATAGATGAAGAAAGAAGTATTTGGAAAAATATAGTTAAAAGAAGAGACAGACTTATAGGCCACATACTAAGGCATCCTGGAATAGTCGCTTTTAATATTGGAAGGACAAGTAGAAGGGAAAAGTTGTATAGGCAGGCCACGCATCAAACCAGTCAAATGACTGAAGACAAAAAAAAAAAAAAAAAATCTTTCATTTCTTATTTCTATAATTATTGTGTGTAAAAGCAGTAAATTCAGATGTGATGTTTTTCTTTTTCAACTAATATAATAATGTTATGTTAATTGAAAATTTATGTTTTAAAAGTAGTGGTCATAAGTTAGGAAATGTAGTGGGAGTCAGCTTTGTGTGGTTAAAGTCATATGTTAATGTTAAAATTCATTATATATTAATAAAAATAAAAATCATTTTTTAATTTCATTAATTTTGGATATATACTTCCAGCCCTAATAATGAATCGTTCAGCCTATACTGTAACTTTTCAAATTAGAGGTGAAACAGTATAGTAATGCATTTCCATAAAAGGAAATTTCAAGACTGTATGATTTAGATGTAATTTTAAATAGAGTTGTAAAATATTGATCGTAATGTAAAAAATTGGTGTACTTTCTGAAAAAGACCTAAGAGTAAGTTAGTTAAGTAAATTAGTAACTAAAGTAAGGAAGACAAATACGAGTAAGTAAATTTATCTAAATTCACCAAAAGGGTAAATTGTATTTTCAATAAAAATAAAAATACAGGGAATCACACTGAATGTTTACCTATACAGATTTGGTTTTATTACTTTTTTAATAAATTTCAGTGTTTGGTGGAAATATCTTGCTGTCACTTACTGTCCCAAGGTTTGGCAGGAAGAAATGCAGATGTCACTAGTAATGTGAATTCCAGACTGTGAATTCTACATCTGTCAACACAGAATTGAACATTTCATCTCTGACCAGTTATTGTGACCCTTATTTGTGGGTCAATGAAAATCCCTTCTTTAATTTCTGCCTTGTATAAAAGAATCCTTGACTGTCCTTCATAGGTTTTACAGAATATTTTATTAATCTCAGTTTGATATGAAAGGATGGTAAAATATTTTTTCTAGATTTACTAGTCTCATTATTTTTTTTTTTTCAATTATACTTCAATTCAGAAGGATAATGGAGAATATTATTCTTGATTATATTGTATTATCCACGATTGCAGAAAACCAAATACTTGCTAAGGATGTTAGGTTTTAAAAACAAACTTACTGTAGAGGAGGTTAGAAGGAAAATGTTAATTTCTTCTACTTTCTGATGCACAATAAACTGCTAACACTGCTCTTAAAATATAAGGTAAAAACATGTTTAACAAATACAGAATTAACCTACATTAACATTACAGGAGATTACACACTAACTTTACATAACCTAACCTTTTAGTGTGTGAACAACACTCCAATGACAATATCAATAGTAAACATCAAAAGTCATCAAAACTAATATACTGCTTTTATATGAACCGCCAATAAACATTTAACTCAATAAGATCTGGGTAGGGGTCAAGTTGAGTTGATATTTAAAAAAATTAAGCTCCTATTATTTTATTTAAAGCTACTGGTAAAGAAGAAAGGTGGGTAAAATATCTTGGGCTCTTGGTTAATGACCCTCTCCTTTGACAAGCCAAGATTAATAAACTTTGATTCAATCAAAGCTGAACTACTAGGTATTAGTTGTGGGATATAACTTAAGGTTCTATTTTATATTTATAATATATATATATATATTATAATATATTTTATATTTATAACCACTGCAACTTAATAATATATGAAAAATTATGAATATATACTGTATCATGTTAACAGCAGAGCTACATTAATTATGATGATAACTTTTAGCTCTCCAAGTGAAAATACTTAGCAGGTTTTAACTGCCAGCCAACAATATGTAAAATTAAAAAAATAATTTAATACCAACTGAAGATGTGGATACTGTGAAAACCAATCATTGGAAATTATTATGGTAAATATTGAAAAAAGTAAAATGTATTCATATGAAAAGTAATTCATCAACCTTAAAATAAGCCCATATTGGACATTATAGCCCAAAAATGTCAGAAGAATATCATCGCTTTTAATGATTCAAACATTTGTTCTCCTTTTCCTAATAAAAAAAAAAAAATTATTGGTTTCTCCCATCAGAATGAAATGTTGTGAAAATCATTACTGTGTTGCATTACAGAAGTAGATTTTACACATGTTTTTTGTCTAATTCAAATGAATGACTATGATATAATTTCATAGTACTTAAACAATCAAATTAATATATCTGTAATGTTTTAAAATCAATTGTAGTAAACAGATTAGATGATTTTTTTAAAAAAATAAATGTAAGTGACATTTTTTATTATGGTATCATTATTCACTAATAAATCTCAACAGTGCAAAGATTTCCCCTTGTAAGATCAAATATTTCATTAATTAAAATTTTATTTGGCTATAACTCTGGAAGCAATGAAAATAAGAAATAAGGACCACTTAAATAGTTGAAAAACTCTCAATGAGAGATTATTACTGGAATTTAGAAATAGTGAAAAGTCCACATTTTTGGGATTTTTTGGAACCTTTTGGTCCAGTCGATTGGAATGAAAATCGGAGGTGCAACACTAGATGTCCTAAATATAAAAATTGCAACATTCTAAGGCTAATCGTTTTTGAGTTATGCGAGATACGTACGAACAGAAACTAGTCAAAATTGATTCAGAGCTGGTCAAAATGGATATTTCCGTTGAAATCTGAAAACCGAAATTTTTCGCTATCAAAATACTTTCCCTACTTCGTACAAGGAAGTAATAACCATTGAAAGGAATCAATAAACCAAGGAACCACGAGCGTAATTTTTTATGTAAGATTGGGAAATAAAATGGAAATATGATATAATAATTTAATTTCTAATTAAATAAAACTAAATTTCTCATTAAAAATCGCGCCTCCCCCACATACATTCGCACGCGAACACACACACACACACAAAGATAAGTACAATAAAAGACCCTGAAACTGACTACAAATTTGAAATAATAATCCGTTTGCTTGGCATTTAAGTTGTTTAAGTACACTGTTAAACAGTAATGAAAATTTAAGGGTTTATACTATTTTGTATATTTAGTTTTCGAAAAGATTTTACTATATTTAAGACGTGGTAACTGGGAATAAATGAAAATCCCTGCAAAGTCCTTTTTAACCAGAAAGTTATCAAGAACCTATATGTTGTATAATGCATTCATTAACCCTTTAAAAACTGTCATTAAAATTTTTCAACCGGACTTATTTAAAGGCAATCATTTTTTTTTCAGTTATTCTATAGGAAACCTTTTTCGGATTTATCTTTCTATTACAAGCGCTGTTCTGATTTAAATAT
Organism: Lycorma delicatula; assembly: GCF_047948215.1. NCBI lineage: Eukaryota > Metazoa > Arthropoda > Insecta > Hemiptera > Fulgoridae > Lycorma > Lycorma delicatula. Next base: position 10,704,105 of record NC_134465.1, read on the forward strand.
AAAAATCACTACATTCTTTTGTCATTTTTAGTCATTCACAAGATTTTCTGAAATATATTTAACAAATTTTGCCTGAAAAGGTTCGATGTGTCTCTCACAAGCATACTTCTCACAATTTTTGCCATACAAAAAAATCAGCAACTTTGGAAATATTCTTCTGATAAAAGCACTCATCTTTCTGCTTAATAAAACGCAACGATAAAGTATATTAATAAATTTAAAAATAAACAAGTAACGATAAAATTATTTTCTATATGATATAACCCATACATGAGAAATAATAGTAATACAAGGACGTATTTCTAGTAGCTGAGGTGAGGTTTCATCATTTTTAGTTGCAACAGTGAATTCTAAATCTGTGTTTCATAAAAATATTTTGTTAAATTGCTAAATGATATTTTAAGATTCATTTCAATATTGGTAGGCCTGTTAAAATAATTCTAAAAAAAGGCATACATTCATAAATAATTTGTTCATTAATAAATAAATCATATATATATACCCAAAAAATTATTTACAAAAATATATTTACCACTCATTAGTGAATAGCACATTATCATATTAGAATAAATAGTAATCATTTAAATATGAGTATACATATTAATATTAAATACCCTTATAAACATAATTTTAGTTTCCTAACATGCAATACATTTTTTTCATCTGTTTTCTGATGCTGAAAACGAATAAGAACTCAAGACTATCACCCAACATTTTTGAAAATTTCATACATGTGAAACATGTAAATAGACTTCTCCGATTGAAGCCTACAATTAATTAAAATTTATTATTTCATATCGTCAAAATATTTTATATTTTTCAGAAATTCTACTTTTTGAGTAAAAAATTCAATTTATAATCATGTTTTATTTAGAATCCCTACAATTCAATTAAAAAATTTTGGAATATTCTGTCCTTGGGCACGGTGCATCGTAACCTGATAACTAACTGCATTCTTCTTTCAGATGAAGAGCTGAAAAAACAGCCAAGGGAAACTATTGTTGAATTTGTTGGTGCGTTGATGGAACTGAAGTCTCCAATTTTGATTGGTAAGATAACAAAGTTTTCACAATGTTTTAATCATTTGTTAGAACCCAACCTGTGAAGAATATTGTGCATTATAATAGAAAAACAAAGTCCCATGAATAGGTACCTTGTCCAAACATGATCGCGACATAAACACGTGGGTGGAGTGGACTTAATGAATAGTTCGTTCAAATGGGTGAGGATGAATTGTGAAGAGAACAAGAAAATGGTACTATAGTTTGTTCTATCATACAATCGATAAAACTGTTGTAAATATTTTTTTATACAGGAGAGTTTTAGAAAATACAGCTACCAGTAGTAAACAAAAACTCTGTCATCATTTGTTTTCAGACTGGAGATAGCTTAATTATTATGTAAAATTGGTATAAATACAACATCGACTAGAGGTCATAATACTAGTTCCAGCAAAGAAAAAATTAAAATCGTCAACTGATACTCCAGCTGATGTTCGTTTGGATAATTATGAACACTGGGGCCTGTACGTATAAAAAAATTAAAATGTAAAATTCCAAATTGTAAATGATTTACAAGAGTAAAGTGCACAGTGTTTACTTTGTGTTTCAATAACAAAAATAATTGTTTTATGAAATGTCGTACTGATGAACATAATTAGACTGTTTATTTGTGAAGATAATGTAAAGTGATTAGAGAATAATTATTGTTTTGGCTAAAGGATAGTATTATAATGTTAAAAATTGTCAATATAAATCTTTTAAAAAAATTAGCTTGTGGCTTATCAAAAATAGAGTATTAATTTTTAAAAAAGTGTTTTTTCTTAAAGTCTGATTATAGGCATCGAAAATCTGTTATAATTAAAAATAAAAATAATTTGAGATTCATCTTTTTAAAATATCTAACATTTTTATTTGTATATTTATATATTTTTTTTTTTCAAATTTATTAAAATTGCATATTTTTAATTACATTGTTGAAAATGATAGTTTTTTATATGATTTAGCATTAGAATATATTTTTGTAATAAAATTTAACAGTATAAACAACATATAAATAATTTAGAACCTAATAGATGGTTCAAAATGCATAAAGTAGCCGTTTGTCAGCCATATAAAAAAAATTTCTAAAAAATTTAAAAACCCAATTTTTAATTTTTTAACTATTTTTCTGATAAATTACACATTTTTTAAATTTAAAAATTCATGCATTGTAGGGTTAATATACAATCTAAATCAGTTATTAGCTGTAATATGCATTTTCATAATTTTTGCTGGAGAAGTTGTTTTTATTTAGAAGTTGTGATCAAAATTACATAAGTGGGTTGTTAAAAAATTTCTTTTCTAGCGATTTAAGTATTAATGTTGTGAATATTTTAAAACATAATTTATACAGTATGCTTCTGGTGACAAACATCTACATTATAAATTCACTTACATTAAATTTACCTTTGTAATATTTTCATTTTAATTAAAATAGCTTACAAAATGAAAATTTTTCGTTCATTTGGGTTTGGTTTAAATGCATTTATTAATCGCAATCAATTTTTTAATATTATGGAATAAAACACATTAGGGCCTGTAAAGGTTAAACTATAGGAATAGTATATGAACCTGGTTTTCTTACTATAAACAGTAATTATTAATAAAAGATTAGAAAATAGATAATTATCGGTAACATTTTAAGTAAACAACAGTCATTAATGTTTTATGTGGTGCTACTGTACTATACATGCAATGGCAACGTCGAACAAAGTTGTTTGGTGTTCTCATAACAGTGTTGAAATGATGAAAGCTCTGCCTATAAAATTTACAATTACTTACAATTTACCTATTTACTATTTACCTATTTATTTACAATTTACTTTTAGATGTAATAGGCAATGGAGATAAGTATAATTATTTGCGCTATATTATATTTTGAGTACCTACTCAAATATAAAAACTGTAAATAAATAAAGGTATACAAGGTAAAGTTGAATAAATAGACTTAAATAATAATTACCTGTATGGTTTTATAACATGTTCATTATTATTATTAAATATTTTTGAACAAATTTGTGTTATAACAAAACAAATATTGTTTTATTATTCTGATTAAATATGCACTCGCAAAAAAATTTAAGCACAAACCACGGAAGCAAAATTAATTGTTCTGGCATTTGCCTTACAACCAAGGGAAACCATGGTAAAACCTTGGTCAGAACATCAAAAATATTTTAAAACATTCATTGTACAAAAAAAATAAACGTTACAATCAGAAATAATTTAAGTTCTTCCAATTATATTATGTTCTGAAATAAAATCAATTAACAAAGAAAAATCTCATATTTTTTGAACATATTCTTGTCAGGAAGGAGCCCTACGTTAGTGACTATCAAACATTTACAATTGTCTTTACACATTTATGATTATAAATATAAATAAGAACAAACCCTAGTTTTAATATACAAGAAATTAAGTTTTAGTACCTTAAAATATATTTGTTGGGCAATGTGAAAGTTTTTCTTCAAAATATTTGTAATTAACACTTTAAATATTTTTAGTTTTTCTTTTGTAGAAGAAATAACAATTAACATATTTACATAAATAAAGAGTATAAAAGTTAATAAATGTTTTTCAGTAATAAAATATTTTTAAAATATTTCTTAATATAAATTTAACATACAACAAAATCCAAAAGAAATTAATCAAATAAATATAAAAAATATTGTACTTTTAATAATAATTAACAATATTACTTTCAATGGCGAAAGAAAAATTAATTTTACATAATATAAAACTAAGTATTATAATCTTAATGAATAATTTCTCCACAATATTTCCAAATAAGAATTTAAAATATTACAATACATTTAATAATAAAACAAAACATGATTCAAAATCATACATTATTATGTTTTTCATTTTACTTGAAACATTGATTTAATAAATAAATTTATTTAAATAAATAAATATATTTAAATAAATCCTGATGCTCCTGGTTTATTGTACAAATAACAAGAAACCAGGAGTTTCTTTACTTTTATATATAAAAAAAAAAACTCTTTATTGAAATTCTTGATGGTACTTCACCAGACTCATCTTACACAGCCAACACAGGTCTCATGTCTTTTGCATACACAACATAGTTACTGTGATTGTACATTTCAGTTCTTGCTCCTTGTTCAAGTCTTTCTACGCTTAATCAAATTTTGATTTTTCAAAATCAGTTCATTTTCTCTACCAGCACTGTAACTTTACACTCTGTATAGTCATTTGCTATGTTTCTTCCACCCTAAACACTATCGTATGCACTTTCACTATTTCATTTCAGCTTTGTTTTCTTTAAAATTTTCCTTATTTTTGGTTACATCCATTTCTTTTAATTATTGTCATTCCTATACCTCAGTATCTTTCAATCGATCTTCCTTAGCCGGTTTCTGTTGAATGTATTTAACTTGATACCATTCACTGCATCTTTTGTCTTTCACGTTCCTTCTAATATATTAACTCTATTGACTTCATTATTTCTATTTTTTACATTTATTCGTTTGGCTTTCTATAGAATCTACTTTTGTAATAACTTGTAAACTTGTTCCTACTTAATTTTGCTTTAACTTCACATCATTCTCTTTTAGTTTGACTGTAATTCATTTACTTTTATTGTTTTATGGTACTTGACGCTTTTAATTTTTAAAAGTTTGTTACTTGACTTCACAGTAATATCAATCAATATAATGATACAGCCATCATAAAATTTAGTTATGTAGTTTATGACTGCCATATGAAATAACTAAATGGATGTTGTTGGAAGATTTGGCTCCTTAATTCTTAAACCCGTTGATCATATGATCAGATCTTAAATTATAAGTGTTGTACTCCCTCTTGTCTTGATGAAATCTGCAAAGATATATAAATAGTCACTTGCATTAAAAAAAAAAAGATAAAATAAATAAACCTAAAGGATAATGTATCAATCATTTCACTGAGAAATGGATCAGTCGTGGAGGTCCACATTTCTGGGCACCAAGAACATTTGTTATAACACCTTTAGATTTTTGCATCTAGGGACAGATGAGAAATATCATATATAAAACAAAAATACATTCTCGTGAGGAATTAATTGTTTACATTATGGATGCTGCTGAGAAACTTAAGGATAGCCCTTAAGTACTATAAAGAGCTACAAAAGCAGTACAGCAGGGAGGTTTTGAAACTGGTGGGCTTAGTTTTGAATATTTGTTATAAACTGGTAGATACGACTTACTGTATTGTTTCTAAATTGAATTCTAATTTTTTTAAACTTTCTTTGTTTTATTTGACTTATCTTGCACCATTATGTTCAGAATTACATTTTCTATTCGTTTTATTTAAAGGTTTTACATGTTTATTACCCGTTTAACAACGTTATTGTAGATCAAACATAATAACGGGTTTTTTACTTTAAATGATTGATTTTCATCCTACATTTCTTAAAACCTATTTCAGATACTGTTTTGGTAGCTATTTTATTCTATTTTTTAAGGTAAAAACCCCATAGAAATCACTAATTCTGCCCCTTAATTATTGTCCTATAAATTTTCGGTACGACCTCTTTCACCGGGATTGCTGAAACCCGAGCGAAATCTTTCATTAACCGTTATTTACCAACAAAACATTTTAGCCTTGTTTAATAAATTTTTAATTTTTTTAATTTCACAAGCAGAATAGGTTATGAAAATCACGGAAAAAACTTCGATGTACATAATCTGTATAACGTGATCTCAATTTGTAATTTTTTTTTCTGTAGTCTCCGTGAATCACCGAGGATATTACTTCTGAAATAATGAGTATACAAATCATATTATTACGATTTGAAAGATGTAACTCGCGACTACGAAACTGATTTGCAGACACGTTCACCACTTCCAACCCGGTTGGTATAATCTCAATTTAAAGAAAAAAACATATATATAAAGATATATTAAAAGTTCTATTACTTTATAAGTTTACTTTTTAAAACATAAATTTTATACACAATAGCGATTCTACTAAAATAATGAAATAAATATCTTAGACAAGATTGGTATAGTTTAAAACGTGAAAACTACCGTCAACAACATATTGTTATGACCAACCCTTTTTATATTACAGCTAAACAACATATTAATAGTATAAAGAAAGGCTGTTTCGAAAAATCCAATTATGCTAAACACATTTTATAAAATAAACATAATTACAGCCCGGATAATTTTATTTATATATCAGATTTTCCAACAATTTTTATAAAACCAGCAATCTCAAAAAAAAAAAAAAATGTATATTTTTACAACAATAAATTACTAAAGGGACATATAAAATTTGAAGATGATTTTCTATTTAAATTAATAATTATCAAGTTGCCTAACTTTGATTATCTAGTTACATTGACGAATGGTTTTGTTAATAATATTTTAACAATATTTTGTTTTTTGTTTACGTTTTTAATTTTAAAGTTTTAATTACAAAAAATCTATCCCCTGATGATGGTCAAATGACCCAAAACGCTAGGGATATAATATAAACTGTTGGTAAGGTTGATTTTTATAACAAATTATTTAACCTAACTTGCTGCTTTATAAATAAATGTTTTATTCTGATAAGAACAAATTATAAAATTTTAAAAACGAAATAGATGTGTTTAAAGTTCGTATTAATTATTTAATCAAATACATGAAATGACGTTCAGGTAAATAAATTAATTATAAAATACTACTACAAAATATTAACAGTAAAGAAATCGCTACTGAAAATAATATTGAGCATATACTAATATCTGTACATGTAGAAGTGGACGCAGATAAATCATGTAATTGTGTTTTTTTTAATTCATCAACAGAACAATATTGTTTCTGTAAAACTAAATATTTTAATTGTAAAATAGGCTGATGGATAACTGATTATACAGTTTCCTTTTTCATAAAGTATGCCTCAATAATGATCTGAAAGCAATTTTTTTTTTATTCTAAAAGGTGTTATGTCTTTAAAAAGCCCACAAATTTGACTTTACACATTATACGAGAAAATATTTAGGCATACAAGTAATTGATAATGAGTACAAGCTTAGTGTTTTATAAAGATGCTTCAGAGTAAAACTGTTCACTACATTTTGGTAAACAAAATCATATTTATCATCCCACAAGAATTTATCATCCCACAAGAATTTATCAAATAAAAAACCCAAAGGTTTTGCTTTGTGGACAACAAAATTACTATATATGTAATGGGAATTCTGGCCACACAATCTGCAATGTTATGTTTAACCAAGAAGCACAATGTGACAGTTTTATCCATATTTTAAGTTACATTGTTACAATTCATCCAGTGAAAATTTTTTAAAGCTGCAATTGTGAAAAATTCAATCCATTTTTATTAATTATCTTTAGAAATATAGATACAGCTGTGAAAAGAGTTGTAATGAATGGCTCAAGAATTTTCGGCAGATCATTAATAAACAATAAACAAAGCAAAAAATTTTTCCTGAGGCGCTCCACACTCTACATCTTGAAGCGAGGACCTAAATTTACATGTGTATTCTTGGCAAATGATAAAATTTCTACTACTTGTGAGGTACGACTTGAAAAGCAAGTTTCTTTTCAGATACTGATACCACAGCTTCTAAGTTGTTTTATCAGTATAAATAAATGTTTTCCAATATTTCTCTTATTGTCTGTTCTTAATATTTTAATATTTTTTTAATATCTTTTCTTGTTCTTAATATTTTTTTTTTGTCTTAAAGAATTAAAAATATTTTCCAAAAACCAGGAAATGGCTACGTCTTTTAAGACATGTCTGCTAATGGAAATATAAAAATTAGATTACCTTATAAATATAATGGTGCACTTGCTGTTAAGCTGCCCTGTCAGTACGCTGTACAATAATATTTATCAAGAATAAACATAGCAATATAAGTATACACTTTCTTTTAGTTATCACGCATTTGAGTATGATATTTTAAGTACGTAATATACACATCTTACTCTGATCAAGTAGCATTTGGATAGGTAATGCAGAACATACTTTAAGAATAGATTCAGTATATGAAAAACAGAATAAAAGTTCATTTATTACCATCAAACGTTCTATGTATATTACCATCTATATTATCTGTCTCATTTTTGTTTTTCTAAAAATTATTTCTCAGTAAGTTTTGAGGTATCTTGATAATATTTTGTATAGTTATTACATTTTCTGATAAATAAGTATTTGTGACAAATAAAGCTTCAGTTTGTAATAAATTTAACAATATATTAAGCTCTAAAAAGAGAGAATAACTACAGTGAAGATTAAATTAAATTATAAAATGGAATTATTGTTTGCAATAGTATTGTATTGTAATTTACATATAAATTTATGGTAACAATATTTTAAAAGTTACAACCAGCATATCCCCATTTTTTTTGTGTTTTTGTTTTCTTTTAGTTCACAAAAGTTATTTGAAGGTAAGATGAAAAATAAAATATTTGTAAATTTAAGAATGTAATATACTACCAAGAACAAAGTAATGCTACATAATAACAGAATGATCTCAGAGAAAAATGTTAGATTTGAAGGTGTAATAAATCATGAAAGTGTATTTTATATGACTGCCGAGAATAGATTGGAACTGACAGGTAGGTTGTCAATGGTAGGTTACATCAACAACAGCTGGAAGGTTCATTTTTTTTAGAAATTATGGTGTGATAACAAATCTTTCCACCACTGTACCTGTCCTGAACAATATTACAAAATACCAAAAGTTTGGTTTAAAATAAAATTTTTCTTTACTAGTTAATAAGTAAACTGTGATGATTATGTTAATTTTCAAATCATTATTACCTCTTCATCTCATATGTTCTATTAAAATTATATTTTTGGGCTTAACTGTTAAAAATTTTATAATGACAAAATGACATCATTTATTAAAATATAATTTTAAACTAAGTTACGGTAGATTCTACATGCAAATGCAGGTATAGAATTTTTAGTGCGATAACAAAGTAGATTATTTTCTACCATAATTTACAGGTAAGTTACAAATAAAAATCATGCCTGAAAGTGAATTAATGATTTAAAGGTGTTTTCATTTGATGAGCTTGATTCTCTTAACACTTATTAAAATAAGTGATTTTTATATCGTTTGAAACTTATAATATTACAGCAAATTTTGTAAATTCTGCTGAAGAATATCGGTGATCATAAATAAAATTTCCCAACAGTAAAAGTGTAAATGTCACTTATCCCAAAAAACGTAAAAAATTTTCCCTTTAAAATTAAGTAGATCGTTTCTCTCTTTGGTAGATACATTGAAACCCACCAGGATATGCTGCATTTCTTATATGAAGTAATCTAAAAGACTTGAAGTTAACTTGGAACTTTCGATGTTATCCAAATTAATCGCTTCATTACTAATATTGTAATGATCTTCAAGACAAATAATTTTTGATATAATGTAATTAATTACATTTATAAACTATGATATAGAGCTAAGCCTTCAAATATAATAAAATAAATAAAAATTTGTAGAATCAAGAAGTGATGAGTTAATCCCAGGTTTTCGTAATCCTTTTAAGTATTTTCTCTGAACTTAAAAACCTATGGAATTTTTTTTTCTTAAAGCCCTTCTAATCTTTTGTTACAACTGTCTTCCCTCTCTAACAGCTGCTGGACACTTAAATGTATGTTGATGTCACCACTTTTCTACATTAATTTTCTAATGGTTTTTACTTATTGTGTTGCACATTTTATATGTTGTAATAATTAAACTAAAAACTCACCGATTTACAGTTTCCTCTCCAATCTAATTTAATGAAAATTAGGATTCTATTTCTGATTAAATTCTGGGATAAAAGTCCTCCATATCAGTACTCCTGACATTGCTGAAAAAGAAAACTTACCAGTTTAGTTATTATTAAATTATGACAAATAAATAACAAACAAGTCTACAAGTTGTATTAGTATAATTATTTGTTTACTGATAAGTTCACTCATAATTGTGAATACAGTCCATAAATAAATTATAAAATTATCTTTATGCTTTATGTTATGAAGAAATTCGGTGAATTAAATTATAAGAAATGTAAATTAATTCATCAAGATATCAAAGTCTAGTATGTTGTTCTTTTAATATAATAATTTGCCTGGGAAATAAGTTTCATAAGCAGACAGATACCACTCTGTTAAGGGGACATTAAGAAAGTTGCCTCAGTACAAGAGATAAATCCAGAATTTTATCAAAGACGAAGTTCAAAGATGTAATTGATATTCATGGAATCTATATGAGGAAAAGGGGTTCCAATCGACTCAAGAAGTCTAATTCTCAATAATAATAATAATAATTAATATTTATGTCTCTGAAGGTGTCACAATTCAACAGATAACCTGACATGACACATGTCTATTCTCAAAAAAAAAATGCAGAGCCAGTCTTAATAAAAACTCAACATCACGAGTTAGGCTTGCTGAGGAAAATGGATATTTAATTGTTTTTCTGATGCCTTTGCCTCAAAATTATTGCATATCAGCATGAAGCTAACTAAACTATAGCTGATATTCAGCCCTGAAATTGGTCCTTTTACTCTAATTCACATTGAATGGTTATATTGTGTCTTAATAAATGTAAAGAAATCAACTTTATATGGTATCACTTGTATCTTGCATGACTTGTATAACACATAAGTCACAGATCGGAATTTATTATGTAATAACTTGTTCAACCACTTCTTCATTCTGTTTAGTGCTGGTAAAGGAGCAATTGATGAAAGACATGATGATATTGCTGTTTCCAACTGTGAGATGCATTTTGCAATTCATTTTTTGTGAGCAAGCAAACAGTGAAACTACTAAAATCTGTAGATTATAATCCCATGTTATTATGAGTGATGTAGTCATGATGACAGAAAATCAAAGAGAAGCAAGCTAAACAGATTCAAATGATATTATTGAACTGAAAAATGATTGTCACAATATTTTGAGAACAAAAGAGTCTACTAGCAGAATTCATGGAACTTGCGACTGCAGCGATATCAGAATCTTATTATGAATTGAAGTAGTTTGGACAAATCAAATCATGCAGACTGCTCTCAATGGCGATTATTCTTCTGAATGAAAACGCATAACGTTACGCTAAATGCCACTCAAAGGCTTTAGTTGTCGGTTCAAGTTGGAGATTTTTATTGTTACTCCTGTTTAGACACTGCTTGAATACCATCTCTTTATTAAGATAAAGATTTGTCTGTTAATCAGTATAATGAAACTAACAAGGGGTTCAGAAATGGGTGGTGGTTTTCTAAAATCATTTCTACAAAAGTTGGTGTTGTGGTGCAACAAATGCCAGAGAGTGGAGCGTTTTTAGGGAAAAGTGTAGTGCAGATATGTTTATAAGATATAGTGATCTAAATAATAAAATATATATAGACATTGTTTTTTTTCTTATCAAAATTCATGTACATTCCATATTTGTCTGTACGTTTTGGAGAATTGACTTTTCACGATAGTTTTATATTTTTACTAAAGTAAAACTTGGCAGTTTTTATTAATTTGTCCTAACATTGCAGAAGAACAGCTGAAAAATGATTTGTAATCAAGAATTACCTTAAACCTGATTGATATTTAGATATTTATTTTAAAACATGATAGAGGAACCGCAGCTGTTATGATAATTTTTTTTATTTCTAGTTACTTAGGAAGAAATTGTACTTAGAAAAAATAAATCAATAAAATAATTATAATCATATTTATATGTCATTTGCTATGAACAAAAGATTTAATGCGACAAGATACGAGATGCATGTCCCACAAAATGGCATTGGCATTCTCAAGAAAACAGCATTTCATGCCGGGCTTAGTAAGGAAAGTGAGGGCTGAAACAATTGCCAGTCATCTTCTACACAGAGTAGGCCAAGCCCACTAAAACGCAGGAAATCTTTCAGCTCTACAAGCAACCCCTTCACTCCATTCACCACTGGGACTGGTCGCATATGCAAAATCATTATTCTTAATAAAATAGAAAGCAATTGTACTTCTTATCTCTTTTGCGCTTTATATTCATCACTACATTGTGATTATGACAGATTATTTAATTCAATAACCGAAGTTACAACTTCTGCTAGGTCACAGAAAATGATTCGCGAAATGTACCTCACAGTTGGGAACAGTAACATCATGTGTTTCATCGAGTACTCGTTTACCAGCATTAAATCGAATGAAGTGAATGAATATGTAATTAGATTATGCATAGCTGATTGGTGTTATATAGTTATATAGTGCATTATATACTTTGCTTCTACTTAGTAAAAATTTAATTAATTCTTATAATGTAATATCATTGCAGATGTAAAATAGTTAATTAAAATTATTTGTTTTAAATAATTAAATATTTTATTAAATTTAAATAAAACATTGTTTCAATTTAAACATATTGTCAGATATTGAAATAACACTGTCTATGCAAAATTTGTATCTAACATGTTACACAACTTTCCTTACTGTAATTTGGGTGCTGATCTCCAATATGCCATTGAAATTGTGTTACTATGTTAAGGTTTTACATAAATCATAAATTTGTAATGTTTTTTTGGTAATAAATTCATTTTGATCAACTACTCATTACAATTCAGAATAGTTTCTGTATTTTTACTTTTAAACAGTATGCACACATGCTTAATAAAGAAAAAATAAATAAAGAATGTGTACATTGTATCATGAAAGTAGACATGTATGATATCATACAGACATCTGTTGTTGCCATTACAGAGCTTAAAATTTTATTCAGTCTAGCTTCAATTGTCTGTACTGTGTGTTGTGTTCACACAGTTGTTAGTGTTTTGCTATATTTTCATAAATTCTTTATAATACTGAAGAGATTTTTTTCTCATTTTTATTTGCTACATGGCATCTATAAAAGTTTGTGGATACTCAAATCATCCAGACAGTTATTGTTACATTAAAGGTAAATGTACGCATAAATCTCAAAGAAATACTTATTTATAAATCAATGAAAACTGCCTGTTAATTTTGATTGCGCACTCAGGGATCAACATAAAATCTGGGTGCCTCATGTTATTTTTATATCGTGCTCAGTAAGTGAACAGTTCAACAGGAAACGACAAGCTAATGCATGATAAATAACAGGAAGTCCTTCAGAGACATAGTTGGTGTTTTTAGGCAACAGAAAAGATGAAAACTATGTTTATGGTTAATAAACTGTTTAAAAACTACAAATATTTAGTATGTCATTACTAATATTTGTCATTACAAATAAATATTTAAATATTTGTCATTACAAATATTTAGTATGTCATTAAAAATTCATTTCCTACAGTCTCATCTAGACTTTATCCTGAAAATTTGTGCTGTCAGTGATGAGCAGGGAGACCGTTTCTGTCAGCATCACTTCCAAGGAAGATGGGATGCTAGAATGATTGATGACTGTTGTTGGTTTTTATTTAGAGAAACTGATAAAACATCGCACAAGCAAGAAAACAATTGCCAACTTATTTTAAAAATTTAGTTCCAATGATTTAATCATTTAAAAACTGTATTGAATATATTTCAATTCATCTGTATTTGAATAACAAAAACTTAGCTGATTTAAACAAATTATAAATGAATACACAAAAATAATAACTTTTTGAAATATTGGTATGACACTGATTATGCATTTATTGGTAAATAATTCGTATGTAACTAAAAATGCAATGTATTACACAAAATTTTGTAAGTTTTGAATTCAGCACCCAATATTTGTTAAAATCACCATGCCCAATTCTAGATGTATTTTTTTTTTTATTTTGCTGCATTTTAAAAAAATTATGTTTTAGACATTTACAGTACTTACTTTTTATTCAATCCATATTTGAAACTGCGGTTGATAGTCACTTTAACTAAAATTTTCTTTATCTTCCATAATCATTTTCTGCTTTCAATATTACATTTGAAAATCAGTAACAATTTTTTTTTTTTGTTACAGCTTCCATGAATTTAAAAGTACTCCTGGTAAAGCACCTACAACTCAAAATCACTTGGCAAAAAGATTAGTAATGCACTTAATATAAACTGTTAATTTTTTTTTTTTTTTTTTTTTGTTTTCCGTAGGAGGAGGAAAAAGCTGTATCAGCCACCGTCTGCGCCCGCAACAGACGGTAGTGTCGGGCTCTCACCGACTAAAAAACCTCCCCCTTAGGGAGGAGGACCCTATTAGGGATTGGGATCGCGGACGCGACTTAACTAACTAATAATAAAATAATATCTACATTGTACCTGAAAAAAATACACAGCATATACAAAATTTAAATCTATTTTCATAAAACTTAATTTACATTGCTTATCTAAGTAATTTTAATGTAAAATTTACGTTGAACCTGAAACAGAAACATACACAAAAGTATACATAAAAAATTCCCTACAGGAAAGTTCCTATCAGGGGACCCTACTGGGACTAGGCATTGGGATCGCGGACGCGACTTAACTAATAATAAAATAATATCTATGTTGTACCTGAAAAAACATACACAGCATATACAAAATTTATATCTATTTTCATAAAACTTAATCTACACTGCTTATCTAAGTAATTTTAATGTAAAATTTATGTTGAACCTGAAATAGAAACACACAAAAATAGACATAAAAAATTCCCTAAAGGAAAGTTCCTATCAGGGGACCCTACTGGGACTAGGCACTTACCGCGATTTTATAAGAATATTATACTGTCACCTTAAAAACTACACAACTTATTTTTAACATGAAAATTTATAATATTAAACAATAATAACAAAAGTAGAAAATAATAACAAAATACCTATAGTAGAAAATTATCCTACAATAAAAGGGAGTACCACAATGTAAGGAGGGCCACTTAACATGGCAGCTCTCCCTTAGAATATTAAATGAACCGTTGAGTTACCTGAAACAAAAGAAAATAAGACAAATTCAATTAGCGGTTGTGAATTAATAGAGCTTTGTTTTAATTATTAAATTCATTTTATATATGATAGCATTAAACTTTTTCTAACAAAAATATTTATTAGGAATGATTAGGTGGTCCATTTTTACTCCTTAAATATTTAACCTGAGGTAGAAGTATGTATATAGACATTTTTTTACAGAAATAGAATTGCTAGCTAGATAGGTACACAAGAAAAGCTATACCCTCCTCCAGACTAGATAGATACAAAGAACATTGAATTTTTTACAGACCCCGCATCGTTAGATATCCATTGAGAAATCATTGAAAAACACCCTTTTAATAAATCAAGGTGGAAGAAAATAAAGGAAAAAAGTGAAAGTTAGAAGGTTAGAAAGGAATAATCCACAGAAGATTGCTAAAAAAGACAACTCGCTCAAAAATATTCTAAGCCCCTTTTAAGGCAGCAAGGATTCCTCTCGTACAAGATCAGAGCGCTTTACCAAGAATAGATGCAAAAACACTATTCTGAATTAAGGTTCACTGATGTAGATGGTAACAAATCTATATCTCATCCAGGAATGTGTGTTATATGAACCTACTTGGCCGAGCTAAAATTTTCAGCTAAGAATAATGTTGAATGGTAACAAAAATCGATACAGGATATCTATAAACCACCCAATACTTTTACTAATTTTTATATTATTTTTTTTAAATCATACTTAATATTTTTATAAAATGAAATGCATCATTTATTTTCTTATTATTTTTTTACAATTTTATATAGGTTTCCACTTGCTTTGATTGCTCTGGTATTTAAAATTCATGAAATATTTATGTGCCATCTACTTTATAAGTTATTCAACAAATTTTGACAAAGAGGTGCAAGCATGGTTTCATTAAATTTTCATTGTCTAAAAAGAAAAAAATTGTGAAACCACTTCTAAATTTTTACACAGTATATTTTCTATTAAAATAATAGTTAAATGAAGATATCGCTTTGTTTCATCAATCAAAACCTGCTCTCTATCTGTAAACGTAGATAAAATTCATTTTTATTATAATTAAATGTTTGGGGGTATTTAAGTGAAAGATGACTGCCACAACAATAATTTGATTCTTATTTCATTTATTTTACATTATATATTTATATATATTATATATCAAATTTAACATTATATGAAATATAAACCACCTAAAAACAGTAATTAGATTATTTATACTTACCTTATTTATTTCCAATAACCGGTTTGTGCAGTATCTTACACCTTCACTTCCTATTAAATTCTATCTTATTCTTTTTAATTTATTTGTATTATTTTTGTGTAAATTAAAAATATTTTCACCAGTATATTTATGTTAATTTTTTTTTTTGCACAAGATTCCCTATCTTGTGCTAGTCGTTTCATTTTGGTATACGTTGTACCTGTACAATAGGGTATGTTGTATACCCTATTTATGTTCATAATATCATTTAAAATTTCACAATAGATAACATTATAATTTATGTTAAAAACGAGAAATCATTAAAAAGAATAAGTTTTAATGTAATAAAAACAGAATTTAATACAGATTGAAGATGCAGGGTACTGCGAAAAACAGTCAATGGAAATTAATATGGCAAGTTTAACTTACCTAATTAGTGTGTTTTTGTAGTTTATATTTCAAATAAAATATATCAGAAACAAATTAGGCATTGGCCAGATACTGGCATATCTTAATATGTAACACTACTAAATTTCTTTTCTTTATTATACTTATGTTTCCTTTATTGCATTTACATTGTAATTTGCCACACAAAATTACTGTGTTTCGCATGACATTTAATGCCAGATCTACATAAAATTATTAAAAAAGTTAGAAATAAAAGTAACTGCAGTATCAAAAGAGTTACCTATCGATGATGTAAACTGGGGTCTAAAACATTGCTCTGACCCTCTCTTTTTCTGTTTAGCCTCTGGAACCACCATAAGATATTGATATGTATGAATGCAAATTAAGTGTAGTTTTGTTTAGACTCAGGTCGACCATTCCTGAAATGTGTGGTTAATTGAAAGCCTACCATGAAAGAACACTGATATCTACAATCTAGTATTCAAATCAATTTAAAAGTCTTTACTACGATTTGAACCTTAGAACTCTCGACTTTGAAATCATTTGACTTGCAATGATGAGTTAACCACTAGGCTTGACCAGGTGGGGTAAAGCCTTGACCCTGGCCGATGGTACAAGGTAAGTGATAGTGGCTGTTGAAGCCACAGAGTGAGTAGCTCCATTACTTGGTCGCTCTAACTGAAGCTAAACATTGCATAAATGGATGGGGTTTTTTAATAAATACTAGTATTATTATGAAATATATATGATGTAGTAAAGAATTAGTAGTACCTTAATATTTTACCATTTGGCTACACAGCTTTACATTTATCACCACGGCTAATCCAAGGATCAAATTCATCGAGCAGCTGAAAGAATAGATCGATCTGGTACTCTGAAGATATAGGATGCAGGATGAAGTGAAAAGTTGATGAAATGTTGAATATAACCTGGTAATCTGTATTATTTCAAGTCTCATTTTTATTTATAGTTTGTACATTTTTGTAGTGAGGAAGATAACGTTAATTTCACACTTTGATGTTGATCGCACTTTAATTTCACACTTTATTTACACCATCACTTTATTTACCCCACAATTTTAAAATATGTGAAAATAAAATAATTACATACTAAAAACCAGAATCAGTACACGCCTTTTTAATATGCAAGGCAAAGTATTACATATAAAAATTATTAAATTTTGAAGTAATTTTGATTACTGTTATGCTAGATGGATTTCAAATAACCATTCTACTTAGGTTTTTACCACAAAAAATGGTAAATTTTGCAACTAAGTTAATTTTTTTAATAAAAAAATAAGCAAATAAAGTGAAATAATTTATTATGGCACCTCTAAAATCAGCTGACTCTGGTTTGAAAAAAATTAAACTAACATGCAAGCATGCATCTTCTCTGAAGCAGGTTGGCTGAACGCAGATTGGGGAAAGCAAAGGGGTATTCAAAATTTAAAATTTATTTCAAATAAAATAAAAAATTCTTAAAACTGTTATTAGATATAAATATGTTCTAACCTTCAATTTGATTAACATCTACCAAAAAAATTTAAGAAAAAGCTTATGTAATATAATATATATCAAATAAAAAAAAAAAATTAAAAATAAACATATTATATCCTACATGAACCAGATTCGAAAGCTGCATTTAATTAAGAAATTGCCTCTACATATTTACTTATTTTTTTAATTTCTTGAACTTATTTAAATGATTAATTTTGTCAATAAAATGAACAAAATTTAAATAATTTACAAAAAAGGTAATTTTAAAAACCCACTCATTAATATTTCAAATAAAATTTTATAAAGCAATATAAACTAAAATATGAATTTTTATGCGATTAAATTTAAAATTAAAATATAAATTTAAATTACAAATTTAATTTTTTATGAATTTAAATTGAGTTAAGGAGGACTTCAGCCACTTGTAGTGAAGAGATGAGCTGAAAAGACAAAGAAACATAATACACATAGAAAAACTATAAATATTATGAATAAACTATTTCTAACATTAACATATTTATATATCACCCCCCAATATATAAACACAGCACCCCAACCACATATACACAGCACCCCCCAACCGAAACCCGATGAACGATATCGGGATGATGAAATACGGGCGCGACGCGGTTGACACGGAACGAATGCTTTTTATGTACCCGGCACTTGGAAGAACTATTCATTGCATACAACATAGATATTTACAATGTCAATATGTAATCAAGAATTATAATTAAAAATAATTGTTATCATATTAAGATTATAATTAAAAATAATTGTTATCATATTAAGTAACTGATAAGCTAAGATGTGAATAATACACTACCTTTTCTACCTGTTAGAAGGTAGAATTTTCTACCTGTTCAGCAAGAATCTAAAATAATACACCCTGACCTGTGCCAAAGCATATCTGCAAATTTGGTATCTGTATAATACACCCTAATATGTGTGTTTTTACAATTACATAATTTGAAACTGTATTTCTAAAAATGAAACCGAATTAGAAGATTGAAATAGGGAAATATATGAATTAACCAGAAGATTTTTGTTTTAAAATTTAAACAGAAAAATGTTATCGATTTGATGAAATATAACTTACGGGATTTTTCTATTATTTTCAATATTAAAAATAGAAGATTTTTCAAAGAAATCAGTTAGAGAGTTTTTAATCATAATGAATTTACTTGTATTTTCCATATTTTCTTTTTTTCCCTTTTGCACTTGTGCAGATGTATGCATTACCATCCAGACCTCTTAATTATCCCCTTTAAGATTCTCTTAAGAATGCATTTTCACAGCATAATATGGCCAATCCCAATTGGAATTAAAAAAACAAAAGTCTATAATCTATATTATTGAAAAAAAGGTAAAGTTACTAATGAATAGCAAATTGAAAAAAGTTGTGATTGATGACAATCCAAGTGAAAAAGGGGGTATTTATTAATGCAAATACTAAATGTAATATTGAAGTTACCTCTATCTGTAGGATTATAGAAAAAAATTAAATCTTATTATTCAGTAATCCATAAGGAGGTCTTTTTTCATCAACAATATGAAATATAATTACAGTTTAATTCTATATGTGAACAGTGGGAGGTGCAAAATGATTAATAGCAGGTGACAGGTACCGATTAAATAGCAAATTCTAATCTCGTATAAAAAAAGAGAATGTGCTCGATTTTAGTTTTACATGGTTTTGGAAAATGGTTTATAAAAAACATACATTTATAGAAAAATAAACTAATAATTTCAGTGGATAACCACCAGGCAAGATATGGCATATACTCTAGAAGACTAAAACCAGGGCTTTGTTTTATGTATATAGTTTGCTCATATGAAAGGTTTAATGTAGTGTATTTTTAGGTTTAACATTCCTGTAAAAATTATCAATGGTAATAGTGATGGGCCTTTTAAATAGAACTAAAATGATTCCTGACTGATATACTGTAATAGTTCCTTATGGTTCTCTGCAGTATACTTTCAAATACTGTTTGATGGTGTCAAAAATAGATTTATGTAACATTAGATGGTTAGGGTGAGATAGATCTTTTTAAATGAAAGCTAAAAAATCTGATGTGTTATATTCATAAATTTGTTTATATGTAGATAATCAAAGGGACATTTTAGAATTAATTTTGTTGTTAAATATGGTTATTTATTTAAGAAATTACTTAGTGTAATTATAAAATAAAAGCAAATCCACAGAGAAAGTAAGATGCGAGGCTGTTTTGCATAAACAGATCAAATACGGTTGAAAAAAGCCAATACTATGAATTAGCAAATCACAAAATTTTGCTTATTTAAAAAAAAATTATAGTAAAAATAATAAATTTACAGAAAACTGCAGAAATTGTATTAACAGCCTGTTAAGTGGTTTATATATACCCTCTTCCTTAAAATCAATTATATTATAATTTAACCTCTTTGAAGACAGTTCTAATTTAATACTTGAAAATCGATTTATATTACATTTAAATTTAGATATTCAACTCATATACAGCAGAATGAATGATATACATAAAATACCCATCAACTAAACTTAAATTAGTATAATTAATGTTAGTAAAACAACTTTTTATGATAAAACAGTTATATTTCTAAGCTACATAAAAAGAACATGCCATTACAAGCTACATAAAAATTCATGAAATTACTAGCTACATAACAAGTACATGCAATTACAAGCTACCTAATTATTTTATGTATATTATTTAAATTACTGCATATGAGCCAACAAAACCATGTAAACATAATTGCATATGAAATATACATAGTAAAAACATTTATCTCTCTCCAAAGAGGTTAAATATTTAATTAAAAGGTTAGGAAAATGATGCTTATTAATATTTTTGAAAAAATGTATTATTTACATTACATTAAAAAACCGAGAATTCACATAAAGAACAAAATTACAGTGTACTACTTATTATGAAAATAAATGGAACCTTTACAGTAATGGTCATTTGACTACTTGCTTAAAGGCATGAATTTAAACTGGGATTGTATTTTTCTTCCTGTTTGAAGTTTTACTAACGGCTATACATAATTAAATAAATTCAGTGAAATAATTGTAACTGAAAAGAAAAAACAGAGTAAAAAATTGTAAATGATTTCAATGAAGAAATTATTTGAATTAATTGCCCAACTTTCTGATATAAATGTAGTGACAAGGGAGATATAGGACAAGTACCTAACCTAACAAAGTTAAGAATTACATAAAAAAATATATTAAAGCGTAGACTAAAATTCATTTAGAAGAAAAATGAGTAACTAAAAAAATTATGCCCTTATTTTTCTTTCTACCTAGTCTCTTGTATAATCAGAAAAATAAAAAATTTGCACCTGCTTGAAAATAATTAAAAAATATGATTAAACTTTTTTGATTGTATTACAGAATTCAGAAATTTGTGTGCCGGTTGGCAATTCGCTAAACATTGTAATGGATCAAATGAAAATATTAAATTAGAATATTCTGTTGGTATTTATTAGTGAACTAAAAAAATTAAAATAATTTATGCAAATATAATATAAAAAAAGGATCGGTCGATTACACAATAAAAACAGCTTTACAAAAGATTTCTTTATCGGATTACAATTGAGAGACCCAGAAATGAATGCAGTTAACTACAACTGACGTCCAGGAAAAATTTAGAAACATAGGAAACAAAAATAAATTTTAAATTAACTTTAATAAATAAAAGATTATTATAAACTCTTGAGAAATAAATGAAGAATATATCTTCAATAATTGAAAATATTTGTAGAAGTGATAATTGGCTTTTATTTCTAGAATTTTCTAGAGAATTACAGAAAAAAGAACTTAAACAATGTAGATGTGAAAATGTGTGGTTGTCCAATTTGATTTAGTTCAATGATTTTGTAAGAAACAAGATTCTGATTGTTCTAGTGGGGAGATAACATAATTATTATGATCATCTAAAAAAACCAAAAAGGAATAAGTGTATTTTAAATATGATATAAAACTGCACATTGTTATTTTCCTAATTCAAAATACAAACTGTTTCTTAATACAGTTTCTAAACAATATTTCCTGTTTTAAGCAATAATAAAGTATTCGATACATCAAACAATCAAATTTGATAGTTCCTGCAAGATATTTATCGTACTAAGGTATTTGTACTTATTTTCAGTAGACATTAAAGGTAGCCAAGCGCAAGAAAAACTTATCTATTCAGTACATATAAATTACACTTAACTATTTATACAAGTAATGAATCCAGATGTAATATAAAAATTAGGCAATTACTATAAAATTATTTAAAATATTAATACATTTTATAGCTAGCATTTTCTCGAATAAAATTCATTTTAGTTCCTACAGAAAATTCATCAGTAATTAATATAAAAATTTTGCGAGTTGATGTATCCATTTCAAAAAAAGATTACATCACCCCTGCTTTTTTTTTTTATAAAACAAATTTTGTAAAATGTGAGATTATTATTTATCTATAATAGATATTAAATTAAAAAACAAAATTACAGTAAAAAAGTTCAACAAATAAATTGTAACAACGTGCTTTAGAAAACCACGTTTAAATGTTTGTAAATTAAGAAAGATATGTTTAATTTAAAACCGATATATTAAAAAAAAATAATAAATCTATGTTGCATACAATAAAATAAATGTCCCTCACTTAAAATAATGTCCTAAATTGTGTGGTTTTCTTTTCTAGTAGATTGTTCAAAGCTCCACACGCACACAGCAACGGATACGACGCAACTGAAAGGTACGACGGTCTTTTACTGCGTATGACGGTCAAAAACAAGTTAATTACTGTTCTGTGCTTCTGATTGGTCAATCATATCGGAGTTGTGTAGTCTGTAGAGACTCGAGCGCTCCCTCATGACGTATCTAAATCCGTACACAGTTAAAACTATAGACAAACAACTATCTATACACAATAGAGAAAAGAATTGAAAAACAAGTTAATTACTTTTCTGTGTCTCTGATTGGTCAATGTTATTACAGTTGTTTATCGTTCTAATGAATCCCTCCTGACATAACTTCTTAGTAGTTTTCTATTAATAATCACTTTAAATTATAAATCCAAATTTAAAATAAAAAGAAGCAATTAATTTAAAAACAATTTTTTTTTTTTTTTTTTTGCCTTTACCTGTATTAAAATATTATTTTATAAAAACAAATTACGTCATCAGAATTGCCGATGTAGTCCAAAATTAACAGAAGTTTTTTTTTAATAGTAATTTACAAAACTGAACTTTTGTTTTTTTCACCGATATTTATTTTTTTTCAGTTAACAAAAAATATTTGGTAATATTATGTTCTCCAAGACAGAATAAGGTATTAATTTGTTAATTAATATCAGTGAAAATTGCTAAATATAAAATGAATTTTGTTATAAATTAATTTCAAGACATTTTGGTGTTTTTGCTAACACCGGTTTTTGGTTTCACACAAAAATTCTCCCTATATCTAACTTCAATTAGACGATGTACTAAAATCATTTTTGATTGTCTCTTTAAACGCCGAAAATACTATCCTCGTGCTAACAAAACAAGTGTTGACTGCAACGACAGTTTTGTCCTACAATTCAATTTACGACTTAAGTCGTCTTGATTTACTTAAAAATCAAGAAGCACATTTACAAAGTTGGTAAGCCTCTAATAAAAACAGGGTATGTTTTTAATTTTCTCAATCCCCCTCGACGCAACCCCATCCGCTCCCAGTGGTTCCCGACAGATGATAATATTTTCAAGCGCTCCCGGGGCGCCGTTCGTAAATTGGGGAGGGGGTGCGATGGGGTGCCACCGTAATATCTCGGCAACCGCTCGTCCGATTTTTATGATTCAAACGGCGTAAGTATCGGTAGGTCGAGCGCTAACTGTTTAACGAATCTGGTACACGCTTGGTCGACCGGATCTTGGTTATCCGGAAATTAATTCGTCTAGCCCTATGTTTTGATTGCGCTCACCCGACGTAAAACGTAACGATCCGATCTTTCGCTAAATACGCTCAAACCTGTGCGCTAGCGAAGCTGTAAACTATAAATTTATCGAGACTGAAAAGTGGAAAATAAAAAATATTTTAAAACACCACTGTTAAATTAAACGCTCTAACATATAAAAAATAATTTTAGGACGGCATCTCAGAATGGATTTGTCAAGCTTTGAAGGTGATATGTAACATTATGTGAAAGTCATAGCTTCAAATTCAAAATGTGATGTTTTTGACAATTTTTTCTTATGCGTGATGAATCGCCTAAAGACGGGTTCAAAGATGCATAAGAAAAAACTGGCAAAAACATCAAATATTTAATTTGATGCTATGACTTTCACATAATGTTAAATATCACCGTCAAAGCTTGTCAAATCCATTCTGAGATACCGTCCTAAAATTAATTTTTGATTATTTTAGTGCGTTTAATTTAAGAGTGGTGTTTTATACATTTTTTTTACATATTTTTTATTTATTTATGCGATTGTTTTTGTTCTATATCCAAAAAGTAGGCACCTGAATGTACCGATCACTGGCGGAAAATCCCGATTCGTTAGTATCAATTTCTAGAATTAAATTTCTTATTTAACTTTCATTATATAAATATTTATCATTCAAAAAAAAAAAATTTTTACACAACAAGTAATCAATTTTAGACACCTAATAATCCAATTTCGAGACGCCACCCGCCAGGGCAAACCGTTTGGAAGGTCTAGATGCGGAGGGCGTGTCAGGCATGCCTCTGCAGCTAGTATATTCGCTAAATTGGGGCGAAGGAAGCGAAGAAGAAATATAATCACAGAATTCTTCTTAAAAAAATGTGTAAATTTATTATACTTCGAAAAAAGCGTGTGCGCGCGCACGCACACATTTTCAGATCAATATTACAGTTCCTGTACAAGATT
Source organism: Lycorma delicatula (assembly GCF_047948215.1). Taxonomy (NCBI): domain Eukaryota; kingdom Metazoa; phylum Arthropoda; class Insecta; order Hemiptera; family Fulgoridae; genus Lycorma; species Lycorma delicatula. The sequence goes on from NC_134465.1 coordinate 10,728,980, forward strand.
GAAAAAGCATTTGAAATGCAGTTATAAGTGTTATATACAGAGTGATATTTAAGTACGGAAACAGTTTTATACTGCGTATCTGAGAGGTCTTTGGAGGGAGAAAGAAATGGGGTTCACCCCGGTTAAAAAAATCTGCATTATGATGGGTTTTTAATTTTTTCCGCCGTCTTGAATCAAACTTAATTTTTTAAATAGGAAGGTTGACGTACGATACATGATTTCGGTTTAAAATTTTTCAAGAAAAAAAGTAGTGAACGCCGTTTTTCTGTTTACGCCTTCGTTATAGAGTTTTAAGCATTCAAATTTGGAACGATGGAAAAATCGTTTTAATAATAAAACGCAATGCATGATCAATTTTATTGCATTTTCCATTCATAATGCAGGCAATAGCAAAGCTGTAATATCGGTAATAATTAATAATGAAACGACAAATTATATCAACTGATATTATTTTCAAAATTAAAATTAACTTCCTCTGCTAATATCAGCTGATATTTGTGAAATGAAACAAATCAGTTGGAAATACTTAATTAAAAAATTTGATGTGGATACTACATCACTTCCTTATACGCCTATTAAATTACAAATACACATCACATTTTTTTAAAATGAAAAGTACATCAAATTTTATTTTATTAATATTTTTATTACATTATTATTTGTTGAATAGATTATTAATAAATCAATATAATTAAATTGAAAAAAAAAAAAAATGAAGTTTGATTCGAACCTAGGTGCCTTCCCCTTGTAAGATCCAAATATTTCATTAATTAAAATTTTATTTGGCTATAACTCTGGAACCAATAAAAATAAGTATTTGACTTTTTCTTAATTGCAGTAAGGCCTCATTGAGGGCTTTACTTTCATCGGTTCCAGAGTTACAGCTCAATAAAATTTTAATTAATGAAATATCTGAACTTACAAGGGGAAGGCACATCGGTTTGAATCAGACTTCATCTCCATTTTTTTTTTAATTTAAATATATTGATTTATTAATAATTATTATCCTCGATAGTAAAAAAACTACAGTAAATAATAATTCAATAGTAACAAATAAAAAAAACTATGAAAAAAAATGTTTTGTACTTTAAAAGTTATCTGGTAGGAATCGAACCGTGCCATGACGGGACGCGACTGACTGACGCTTAGATCGGCTATAAGAACTCCTTGAGAAACCTGATACAAAATGTTGTATATAAGTTACGCCAGAGAAAAATGAAATATATATTAGTATATTTCGACCATCTTGTGACGTTTTACAAATATATGTATGTGATTGTGTGTGTGAATTAAATTTTTTTGTTGGGCGCCCTGAGAAGCTGTTGCTTGCCAGCGGGTGACTAGCGAAAGATGCAATTCAGGTAAGATTATTCTTTGACCACAGCGTATCACCAATCCAACGCCGAACCACGGCTTTTTATCTTTCGCCGGCTACCCAGTGGCAACCAACAGCTTGTCAATAACTGGTAATATGCTAACTAATAGCAGCTTTAAATATAAATTGAACCTGAAACAGATAATTATTTACTTACTTATTAATCATCAATAAATGTGTATAAACAGTTACATTTATGAGTAATTTAAGTATCATAAAATATGTAACAGTTAATTATTGTTAGGAGTAACTAAAATCCAAATCAAACTAACTTGAGAAAGTAAAGGATGAAGTTATTTCCCAATGTTTCGTTGAATGGAATATGCTGTTTGCTATCAGTATCCCAAACCACTGAAATGTAGGTGATATTTAGTTTTACAAATGACACCTTGATTCTTTTCATTAGGACTGGTGCTTCTTGTACTCAGGTGATTTACAGCATCAGAACACTGGGACAGCTCATATAAAGCAAAAGGTTAATATACCCCATCCTTTATAAAAAAAAAAAATATTGTATACATTGCTTTATCTGTATAGTTGTTACAGAGTGATCAACTCAAGATGGCCAAAGAAGGGATCTCAGAAACTGTAAGTTTTGTGAGAAACTTTAAATGGGAAACCTCCCCAGATTTTTCCCTTCATTAAAAATACAATATTACCATTTTTGAAATCATTGTCCTTTTTCCAGTATGGTGGTAAACTTCATTATTTCTAATGTAAACCCCATGATTTTATTGCATTTTTGGATGAAAATATTATTTTAAAACATTTTTATTCTTTGGTATTTTTCTCTAAATGCAGACGTTACAGAGCTATGAACTGACAATTATAAACTAAAAAATACAATTTTATTGGTAAATAATTATCAGATTTTTTTGCACTGTTGAAAAGATTTCTCAAATTTAACAGTACAATCATTGATGGTTAATGTGTTGCCCTTATTCATTGGTTGTTTGAATTGCCAAGAAATTAATAAATACTTTATTGGTATAAAGTATTGTACATCATTATATGTCAAAAGAAAATGCATTAATTGTCATAGAAGGACACAATAAAGTGAGACTTTCCATAAACTGCTAGTGCGCCATCATCAATAATCAAATTTTGGCCTTGGTTTTCTACGAAGGAGCTCGAGAGCATCAATTGTTGGAAAATGTTCTACTGCCACCTATTAATGACTTGTCTTTAGATTGTTGAATGCAAATGTATTTCCAACAAGATGGAGCTCCAGCACACAACTATGGTGAGGTTAAGAGGTTTTAAAAGTTTATTTCCAAAGTATTTGCTTGGCCAGCGACAAGTCCAGACCTTTCTTCATTAGATTACATTCTTTGGGGATATGTGAAAGACCAATTGTACACATCTCTGTATACTTCAGTGGAAGAAATAACAGCTTATTTATTACAACACTTTTTTAAAGCTGTTAATGACATTTTCAGGAGGGCAACTGCCTGCATTTTTACCAATGGTGGCAATTTTGAAAATTTGCTATAACTGACGCTACAATTCTGTAGATAAAACTAAAACCACACTGGTTCAAGGTAAAATTCTTTTAATCTTATTTTACTTTATTTTCAACTTTACTTAATTTATGAACTTTGAGAATAATGTTTAATAACCAGGTACCAATGCATTTGGTTTTCAATTAAAATAATATAGGTACATGGCCACCATATTTAATTTTACAATTGTCAGCCCATAGCTCCATAACAGCTGTGTTCAGAGAAAATATCCAAGAATTAAAATGTCTTGAAGTAATATTTTCTAGGCAGACATACAATAAAATACGGGGTAAAATTGATAAAATGAGATTGGCAGCCATATTGGAAATTAATTTAAAAAAATGATAATACTGTATTTTTAATTTAAGGAAAAATCTAGGGTAGATTCCCCTTTTAAAGTTTCTCATAAAAAATTTATACTTACTGAAACCCCAATGGTGGCCGTGTTGAGTTGATCATTCTGTAAATGATAGAAAGCATATGAACCTTTTTATAAAAATATAAGTATAAAAATAAATTTGAGCTAATTAAAAAGCAATGAGAATTTCAGAATTATATATTTAAACTGTGAGAACTGATTCAATACTATAGATAAGACTGAACATTCTTTATCCAGCCATGGTAAGCAAGAGTTTTCAAAATTTGCCTTTATTTTGCACGGCTAATATAAAACATTTTTGTATATTTTAAATTAATGATTTATGTGCACTAATGTAGATAAATTATAATGTAGATAAATTCTACTATAATAGATAAATTATAATAGACTATATCTACTATAATAGATAATAATAATATATACTATAATAGATAAATCTACTATAATGTAGATAAATTCCATGTAAATTTTATTTAGATAACAAAGTTTTATTTTTTTCTAACCATAGCACAATCAATAAGATACCATAATTTTCAAGTACAGTACGCATGTTTTTCTGTAATCAGAGAATTAAAAACAATAAAAATGTTAAAATTGATAGTTTTAATTTGTATCATCAAACTGAAACTGATGAAAATTATTATTTTAGATAAATTATTATTAAATTAATTATCAACTTCTGTTTGTTAGTCAATTTTCCTTTATAATGAAAACATATGTTTACTGATATGAAAACATATTTTCATTTTCTGCAAGAATGTATTTATATACATATTATATTTACACCTATTTATTGGATTTCACCCCAGATTTCTCAAAAACTACATTCTACACACAGCAATGATGCTAATCATTAATGATGCACTAATCAAGTCCTGTTATCCTGAAAGTAAAAAAGCTAGTAGGATTAGAAATGCATTTGCAGAATTGATAATAAAAACTAATAACCTTGGATGGAAGATGAGAAAAACAATCTGTTTTGATGAGTAGTTCAGGGTAGTTTACTATCTTATCAGTATCTCAAAGAGCCAGCTTATGCTTATTAGCAGTTTGTATTTATTGTTTCTCAACATCATTTTATTATTTTCATCAAAATGTAATTTTTCCTTTTTGTTATATTGAGAGTGGTTTTATTTTCTTATAGCCAGCATGCTGATTTGAAGTCAGTCTGTTTCTGTTTATTAAGTTTATAACAATATTTAACATAAGAGAAATATTGAAAGTGAGAAATAAGTCGTTTTAAATGTTTATGATAACAACATGACAAGTTGAAATTAGTATTAAATAAATTTTGTTTGTTTTAATTCTCTTCTGTGTAGGGGATCTGCTTAGACTTATCAGTGTTTCTTAAACTGTGTTCCATGGAACCCTGGGGTCCCGTGAAACGTATGTCCTTTTTTTCTTAACATTCAAAACAAAACTATAAAAATTAACCCCCCCCCCGAAATTAAAAAATAAAATCCCAAATAACCATCGCTTCCACTAGCTTACGCAGTACGATTTTTTTTGTAACATCACACCAAAATCCTGTCTTCACATCAGGTGTTTAGGTGTGCATGGTTGCCTGCCTACATTATTGTGGACATTATTTAAATATTGGTAATTTACACAGTAATCTTTAAAATCAATAGGTGTATCCATAAATATATTAACGTGTTCACGCAAGTATGTATACATTAACTTACCCATCTGTGATTTTAATATGCAATCATCAGCATGGTTGTGAAAATAAATGAATAAAACCATAAGCACTGCAAAATTAAATTTCTTTAATAAAAATTCAAAAACTTCTTTGGAGTTAAGAATATTAATAAAATATATTAAGTTTAATAAAATCATTCAAACTGTTTAATATCGTAATATATTATATCTGGAATATAACACGACAAGCTCAATATTTCTACATAAGCTGTAGTTAACTAGAATAGTTATATGCAAAAATTACACCACAATGTTGATGCAGCAATGGATATTTAATGGTTTGTGCTGTGAAACCTACGAGCATTTTCTCATGCTTTTGGTCGACCGTAGTAATAAACTGCTGCTTAAGATTAAATACCAATTACACTCAGTTCTAAATTCTGATATCAGTTTTCTATTCCGATATCAAAAGATGCTATATTACAATGTCCTGAATGCAAGCATATTTCAAACACTTCATGGTAAACCATGACAGTTTTGCAGACCCAGGTTCTGGAATTAATAAAAAGAAACAAGAGGATTTGTGAAACTGTGGCTAGGTATGGTAATACGTGATCATATCTCATAAAATTCATGCAGCCGACCATCCAAAAATACAGGATGATCTTTGGACTATCATTTTCCATAATGGATGCCAGAAGGAAAAATATAAGAAAAACAGGTCCTAGTTTCATTCATATATTCATTTATTTCATGTTATATCTATTTTTCTAATAAAATCATAAATATATTAACTAAAAACACACTTGTCACAAACAGATACATAAGACAAGTTATTTCTAGTTTAGTTTCTTTTGTACATATGTTTATTTCACAAAAAAAAATTTACAATAGTTAAAATTTAGGTGGTGCATGATAACTGAGTATTAAATAATCTAATAGATACCAACAGTATTTTTCAAACTGACTATTGCATACTAAATTTTAAATGTTAATAAGACAATATTAGAAAATTTGGATCTTAAAAATATATATAAAAAATACATTAAGAAAATAACTTTTAAAATTCTTAAAAATAAACAAGATAGATTTATATTGTTCCTGTAATGGAATAAATTCAAGTTTATTTTTTAAGAAAGTTTTTACAATAAAATTTCACAAAAAAAAAAATTAAAAGAAAATACAAACTTTTTTCAGTACACCAATGTTACAAACATGAAAGTTATAAAATATTTTTTTTTATAAGTCATGAATTAAGTAAAAACAAAAAAATAACTAAGTAAAAGCTTTGAAGATATCCGCCAAAAAACACCCTAAATCAAAAATACATTTAAAGAAAAGGAAAAATAAACAAATAATTAGTAAACACCTCACACAGAAAATGTAACTATAAAATACATTTTCATTTTATATTACTTGATAATTGATTTTATATACAAACCGCACGATTGGGAAGACTTGACTTCCCTAGAGCAAAATATATACAGTTGCTGAAACAATACGTGAAAGTTAAGAATCAAGCATTATCTTATGTATTTTACAATAAATAATAGAATCAAACAATTTTTATAACAGTAATTATTACAATATTTTTTAAAACATATTTACATATTTTAATGCCATAGCTGTTGTTTATTTATACATTTAATTATAATTATAACAATTAAATATTAATTTTATTATACATCCAACAGACTTCTTTTTGTTATTACTTTCAACTTTTCATAACCTTTACATAAACATAAAAGTTGTTAAGAGTATGGAATGTAACATATTTAAAAATTTTCAATATTACTGATGTGCTGTATCATAATGTGAATTATATAAACACAAGTATGGATGATAAAAGTATAGCATACATGTACTTTTATTCCATGTACGGTAAGTGGCCAGTGAAATATATCATTGACTCTAAATGCATATATAATGTAAATAGTTTGGAGTGAATTATAAAACAAGTGATTTTTAATCAGATCTATGGAGAGCTTAATTAAGTTTGATACATCAAACTCTAACTAACTAATAAGTATATATAAAAATTCTGGTAATCCACTTATCTTTTTTAATTGTTAAGAATTTGGAATGATAAAGCTTATAAGAGTACATCAAATCATTATACAAAGCTGGATTTTAAATTATGATGTACTACAAAACGATTTTTCAACTAATAATATTCTAAAATGGCAGTAAATTTTTATAAACATGAATTTATAAAAAATATAATGGTGAGTAAATTATCACTGATTATTTTGTAAACATTCCCATAGCAGTGAGACAGCATTACCATATAAATATGTAAGTAATTACAGCATGCATAACTCAAATTATTAATGCACATTTAGTTTTATGGTGTCTTTTATTATCATAAATATACCATAAACAAAACATTTTTAATTATCAATTTGAATTTTTAATCGTTATGGAATGTTTAAACACAAATCTACAGAATATTATTGAAATCAATTAAGGATGGTAAAAAATATATCTGTTGTTTGGTTAATAGGCCATATATATAACTAAGGTTTATAATGTATAAGTGACTCGAATTTTATTACTATTAAAAAAAATAATACATGTTGCTTATTCCTTTGTGGTGTTATGTGCCTGTCATCTGGCAGCTGTTTTGAGGTACAGGAACTAGGAACTATGTTATTAAATACCAGAATTGCTCAAAAAAGATTATTCTCAGCTATAGTAAACATCTACCATAAATTCCGTAATTTGAAGGATATTTCTGAAGCACTACAGAAAGATCTACTCTTTAAGGAGTTTAAATTATAATATTTTTTTAGGGTTATAGCCATACAAGGTGTAAACTCAACCACAAATACAAATATTCATGTATGCAGCATATATTTCTGATGGTTGTGATCAATATTTCACTTATTCTTTTGAAAAATTCACATTTGCACTTTCATGGTGTAAAAATAATTATCATATACTACTTCTAGAATGCCAAACTTAAATTTCATAAATATTTTTGACAGAGATTATACACATTATGAAGACTAGTCCTTAATATAGAAACAAACACTAATGTATAAGTGAATGTTTCAACAAATAGTATCTAAATTGCATCAAGATTAGGTTTATTCAAATCTGTTTATTTAGAATGAACCAGGCCTTTAATATCTAGCTTTGTAAAAAAAAAAATTATAATGGAATATTTTTTTTAATAATTGCATCTAATCTTAATAAGTGTATGAATGAAATTTAATTCTTAATTTAATCATTTTCAATTTTGAAAAATTACATGAAGTTAATAAGGCGCAAGTAAAGTAAATGGAAGAAAACTTATTTATAAATGGCTGGAAAATGCTGGTGTTAAAAAAATGCCTTAGTGCTAAGATTCACTGTTTGTTGCATTATACAAAAATGTCTTACATAATCTGGTAGATCATGTTAAACAGAAATATATAATATTATTAACTATACAGGCAAACAGTTAAAAAAGGGAAAAAAATCAATAAATATTATTATAAAATAATCAAGATTAGTAAAATAACCTTAACAAATTACTACATTTTAATTCTACAATGTTTATATGTCAATGTTTGTATAATTAGAATTCTATAATTATATCTTTAGTTCTGAAATTTCAACTTGAATTGTAGAATTTACTATAGTAATTAAAATAAACAACAAAACAATAATAAATTTTTTTACAGTAATTTAAAATGATTTCATAACATGCCACATCATCATCATCCATACCTATATTGCAATAAACTGCAATACACACTGAAAGATAAACAAAAATGTAACAATATTTACTTATTAGATATTTTGTTACATAATTATCTTAATAATGCTAATATAATATTAATAATAATAAGACTTAATAACTTTCCCTTTTATATATATATATATATATATATAGATCATTCTGTACAATAATTTATTAAACAAAGTTATTGACAGATTAAAATTTTTGTTAAGGTTTTTTTATTTATTTTTAACACATCTTATAATATATTATTTAAATATTATGTACAAATGAATATGATTTAATTGAATTGAAATATAATTAAAGAAAAACCATCAATAAGTAAGCAGCTTATAAATGTAATTGTACAACAATAATAATAATAATAATTAAATTAAAAATTAATAGTGAATGAAACAATTTTAAAATTAACATTTTTAAGAATTTTACAATTTTATATCTCCATGATCTGATTCAACATTAATAAACAGTTTTTTTTAATTTTTTATTTTATATATATATATATATATATAATTATAACTATTACAGAACAGAAGCATAACTTTTTGATATAGACTTAAATGAAATAATTTAGTTTTAGTAATATAATAATAAATTAAATAGTTCAAATTTAAGATAGCTTTTTTTATTTTAATTATTATTATACTTTTAACATAATCTAGAAAAAATAATTATAAATTTAATTACCTTTAAATGAAATATATAACATCATCCAAAACACTGATTTTTCCAATCCTGTGGATTGTAACTTCCAAGGGATCACAGTACATACCTAGAGATTTACAAGAGGTTTATGAATTTTATAAAATATAAAAAACAAAATATCTATTTAAAAAAAAAAAGTTGATAAAATGGTATCTACAGTTTTTTTCATATTTACAATATAAGCTTTTCTATGGATCATAAATATATTTCAGCTAATTTTGAGCTTTGCTCAAATTATTTTATATAAATATAAAATTTTGGGTAGTGATGCCTTAGCAGTAGTATAAGTGGTGGGGGAAGCAGCACACACCCATTTGATGTCACAATATTTATGGTCATAACATTCATTTGGTTGGTATAATGTTGATCAGTGTTCATTTACATCCAGTTTTTCATTTGTTTTGTACATTAATTAATTTATAACTACAAATGTCTAAACACAAAGCTGTTGGTACCAGTAGGAGTGGTAGAATTATGTAACATCTCAATTTGAAATCACCATCAAGAGATAAAAAAATGCCGCAATCTTTCACTTCTCAACTGGATTCATACACTTTCCTGCCATCTCCAACTTACATTTTACAGACTACTGCATCTGTTATGTTCGATGTTCAAACACCATGAGTGATTTCTCCATATTCACCTGATATGGAAACTTAACTTAACTTCATCTTAAGAATCTGATTTCAACATCTCTTCAAGTGCAACTTCCTATCTGCAACCACCAGATAAAATTCCAGTTGATTTTACCATAACTTGTAAACCTAGTACAAGTATTCAAAACGATTCATTATTCACTTGTCATGTCTTCTAATGATGTAATCAATGATGACCCCGATTATCAAAAAGAATATGACACAGAAAATGATTCAAGTTCTTGGTTTGACAGTTCTTATTTAGAAAGATGAAGATGCTGTTAAATGAAAACCTATTTATGACTCAAATCAGTTTCCAGTACAGGCATATTCTCAATGTGATCAATATATATGTAGACATACACAACATCAGATGAAATGACAAAGTTTTTCAGTATTCTGATGTTAATCGGCAATGATTGATTTCCAGACATTTGCCTTTACTGAACAAATGATATACATCATTTTAATACATGTATTTTGTTTTCAAATACATGTATACATTGTTTGATATACATGTATTTTGTTTTCAAATACATTTATTAAACGAACAATGTCAAGAGATCGATTTCACAAATTTTAAATGATTAACATTTTAGCGAAAACAAAACTGATGATAGTAACAGGCTATTTAAGATACAATATTTATTAAATAAGTTGTTAGAAAATATGAGGTCAATTTCTATAAAATTTGTATGCCATCTGGATAAACTTGCAGTTTAATTATTTACTGTGGAAAAACTACTGGATCACCTTACCAGCAAGAGAGGTAGCCAAACATTGTGTACTGAAATGATGTGGATATATAGGATTTGGTACATCCACGTGCCGAACCATGTGGAATAATGTATTAAGATAAAGAAACATTTGTACCAATTAACGTACAGTGTTATTACCTAATGTTTGCGTTAATTACATTTAAATAATTATTCAGATTTTAACCAATGTCAAAACCATCTATCTAAATTTAAAAAAATTATATACTGGTTAAACCCACTCCGCTGGTCTAGTGTTTACTCATCGCAAATCAATTGTTTAACAGCTGAAAGTTCTAAGGTTCAAATCCTAGTAAAAGTTTGTTGCTTTCATACAGATATGAATAATAGATAGTGGATACCAGTGTACTTTGGGGGATTGCTTACTATTACCTAATTGAACAGATTGCTACGTACACAACAGGAAACAAAAAAGAATAAATAAAGAACGTCCTGATCAGATAATTATTTTTAACATTCTACAAATGAAAGAACTTGTGAATTTTATGATTAAGAGTTTAACGAGTCATAATTTAGTGTCCAAATAACAAGTCAGTCAAAAGGTTTATAACTGATACTGTTGAAATACAGTACATAAATTTTTAATGAATATAAATAATAAATTTGACAATTCATTAAAGGTGATATTCAATTTCAGAGTAATTCCACACTAACTATAGACAAAGAGCTGTTATCAATAATTACTTAAGAAGTATAGATCAGGCAGAAATTTATTTTAAAGAAAATTATTAAGTTTAATAATAACAGATGTAGATAATAAGACATCTGTTTTTGGGTTATTTAAGCGGAAACAATTACATTTTGTTACATATCTATGTATTTATAAACAGCGTTCCATAATCAATTTACCAAAAGAAAAATGAAATAAATAATTAAAAAACATTTTATACATATGTTATATTGTAATTAACAATAAAAAATTGAGTTTTGGAATATCGGTAGAAGAAAATAAAAGTAGCAAGGCAACTTTTGAAATATTTGAAAAGTATCCTGAGTACTGGTTCAACAAACAATTACGTTAAATAAGTAATTTGAGATTCCAGGTAGTGTTCACAAACGTTTTGCCAAAAATTGTAGTCTCAATGATTCTTAAGAGGAATAAGTGGTCTAAGGCATGGAATAAAGCCCTGGACAAACGAAGCTGTTTAAACTTAATAGGTACAACAAAGTTTATTGGAGTGACTGCATTTGACATTTAATAAAATAAAGAGTTGAACTTCCTGGATTAAATGTCTTGTTAGGAATTCGGATTAGTGGAATCAAAAGTCCTAATATGTAAATCGAGAAAATATTTTGATGTTGTACAAATAATTTTGCCTAAGCTAAAAATAACAATTTGCATAAAAACTGTAACATTATTTGGCAACAAGGTACGCTCAACCATATCACAATCTAAATGCGGGTGAATTTCTAACATAAACTTCCTGGAATGGATTAGAAGATAAGGCACAATTAACCGATACCATAGTTTTGAGATCTTTTGTCATCTGATTTTTCCTTATAAGGAGTACTTACTTAACAAGAGTTATTAATAGAAGACAAACATCTTTTCAGCATCTAAAATATAATGTTGTAAAAGAAGTTGACACCCTCAACAATCACAACACAATGTGTTCTCCACAATTGTCGATCACGTATGACTTCTTTAAGCTGCACTATTGTCCTGCTGGTGTCGCTTTTGATGACGTGTCTGTGGTCATTGTGTTTTTCTTTTTCCAATGACCATACTGAGTGAGCATAACTGAAATTTCTAAGCAATTTGCGTGCATGACGGGGCCAAAGTATGTGAACTTAAATCTTGTGATTTTAGCTTAAAGTGAAATTTCCGGTTTTATATATTCAAAGGCTCCTTTGCTTGTGATTCTGACAGTCCATGGGATTCTCAACAGTCTATATTTAATAAGACATCTCTCAAACAATTTGTTTTGTTTTATTACTCTATTTAGGCAGTTTATTTATCATTATTATAAAATGAATCAATAAAAAAAAATAGATTTAGGAATAATTTGAAAATTTCATATAAATGAAAATGCAGATCAACTTTAGAGTTGTGATGAGATAAGAAACTAAAAAGAATTTTAAGTTTTATTAAAAACATAATCTTAATAAAAAATATCCAATAGACAAAATTTTCAAATTTCACTCTATTGGTTGGTGCTACTATCACTGTACACATGGGTTGATGATGAATACAGTAAACTTACTGTATTGTTATTGTTATTTCCATGAAATAAATAATATATAAAACTTATTTTGATAAAACTGGTTTCAAAAATTTTACTATTAAATTTATTTCATTTATAAAAATATTTTGAAAATTTAGTAAACGTATTGTTGGTAATTAGACATCAGACATTTTATTCCGAATAACATGTCTAAATGGAAAATAATAATGCATGGGCTTTTGTAATATACTATTGTTTTAAATAACTTTAAAATATTTGCAAATTTGATGTTATGAATAGAAATTGCAAAAGAAGTAAAATATCTTCTTGGACAGCTGACACAGGTGCTTACCATAATATTTCTTGGATCTCTGTGTTTGATATTCAATTTTTCCTTCTTTTAAACCTTTCAGTCTTCCTAACAATATATTTTTCAAAATTATTTTGAAACTATAAATTTTTCAGCGGTTTAAATAGAATATTATTATTTGAGTTTTTAAATAAATTGTGTACTGCAGCAAGAAAGCTGTTTATGTTTAGATAAAATTTAATTTTAATTTTTAAACCGCAGATACTACTTACATTTTAGAGTTGTGGGAGCTTAATGGAATTTTAACATATGTTTAAAGGCAAATCTGTAATGTGATATTTTATTCCATTTAAAGATAGGCCAAAACTGTCAACATTTTTCAACTGTATTCAACTTTCTCAAGATTTGGCTATTCAGAAGAGTAAATCAAGATGGGAATAATTTAAATTATAGTTATTTACGGCTATAATTTAAATTATAGTTATTTAAGGTCTGGTTATTTACGGCTGCTGGAGGGACAAGGTAAAATTTAGTTAATTTTACCTGTAAACTTCATCAGTAAAATTTAGTTCAATAGATTACCAACCATTTATTTTAACATTTTGAATGCTACGTACATAATATTGTGGTTTAATTAAATTAACACCAAATTGCAGACTGTAATATTATTGTACAACTTATGAAATTCGCTAAGTTTGTATGTAAAATAATAGAGTATTTTATTTACATTCAGAGATGTTTTAGGTAACTATATAATACTTTAACTATATATACTTTATAATTACATTTACAACAGTATGCACATATAACATTTGTGATTCAACAAGAAACACCTTTATCTTATATTATGAACCAAACATGTCCTGGACTTATTACATATAATCTCCAATTTAAAGATATTTCATGTTACTTCATAATAAAAAAATCATCTCATTCAAAAGAGAGCATAAAATAAATTATTTATTTAAATGTTTTACATTTTTTATGAACTAATTTTTAATTTTCTTTTTCCTATAATTTTAATTTTTTAAATGAAAAACTGGATGCTAATATAAATTTTTTCTAAAAAATATGTCATTCAAATGCTACAAGTGATATATGGAATTTAAGAGAAAGTAAGGATTAAACTAATATAAATGCTAGATATCTAAATTAATTAGAAAAAAAATACAGGTGGAAAAATGGCTAGCAACTAAAGTGTTAATTTTATATTTCTTTTTCTACAAATCTAGCATTTATTTCTACAGTTCAACAGCATGACAATAATTACATGAAAGTCAGTTTTGATGTAACATTTTATATAAAAATGTAATTAATTATAAACATACGTACATATTTTGTACTATGTACTTCATATAATGTACACATGTATTTTCTGTGTATGTGTATGTGTGTGTGTGTGTTTGTATGTGTGTGTGTGTGTGTGTGTGTGTACCAACATGTATGTATTGAGGTATTATATATGAGTAAGGCAAAAAGTTTCAGGCCTGGATAAGAAAACATTCTTTTGGATACATTTTGATTTATTTTTCTACATAGTCACCATTAAGAGGTCTTTACAATTAGCCCAACATTCCATAAGAGCATTCATGCCAGTTCAGTATGTCGATTTATCAAAAACTCCTTACGGCAGTAGTAACTTCATTATTAGTAGAAAATCTCTTTCTTCCAAGTTATTTTTTTAGGTTATGAAACAACTGATATTCACTGGGAGCCAGATTTGGTGAATGTGGAGAGTGTTGGAGCAATTCGAATCTTAATTCCTTGATTTTTGCCATTGTAATGACTGAAATATAACCTGGAGAGCATTGTCCTGGTGAAAAAGCACTTTTTTTACCACATGCAATCGTTTTTTCTTATTTTCACTGAAATGCTGCAATAAAGTTGTATAATATTCACTATTTATTGTCTCACCTGTTTTAAGAAAATCAATGAAAATTATTCCACGTGCATCCCAAAAAACAGTTGCCATAACTCTTTCGTGTGAAAAGACATTTTCACTATATTTTTAAATAATTTTCAACCCATTATTTTGACTGCTGTTTTGTCTTTGGAGTGTAGTGATGTACGCAAGTCTCATCAAACGTCACAAATCGATGTAAAAGTTCCTTTGGATTGTGCTGAAAGAGACAAATTGCTTGAAATGTTTTTTTTTTTTTTTTTACTGTTTTTGGTCAGGCATGAGCAAATGTGGCATCCATCTAACTTGTTCATGAACAAATGTTGCATACACTTCTGTTCAAATGCCTACGTACTTGTTCATTATCAACTCGTTCACTATCACTTGTCAACTGCCAAATGATTTTATGCTCTTTTTCTACCAATTCTGGCATAGTCACTTCAGAAGGGTGTCTACAGCATGGTTTATCACTAGTGCCTGTTAAACCCATTTTAAATTTTGCAAACTGTTGAATTTGATGGAGAAGAGTCTCCCAATGTCATACCAAGAATTCTTTAATTTCCTTTCCACTCAAGCCTTTCAGAATAAAGAATTTTATCACTGCACGAATTTCCAAATTTTTCCATTTTTAAAAAATATCCTAATTCTCCAATTTGATGGACTGTACATTCTATACTAAGTAATGCAGTGGCTTGAAAATCTTACAGTAACCTAATGAAGAATGGAATCTTGCAACACTATCAAGAAATTAAGCATTCTAATGCCATCTCTATGTGAGGCCCAGAACTTTTCACCCCACCCTTGTATATAAAGTGGCTTACAAAAACAGAAACCTTTAAATCTGTAGTGGTAGCCCATAAGGATCGGTAGACCTGAATAACAAAGTTATCATACTGCTCTCCAGCTTTGTTATCATGAAGACAATAACTGTAAAGAAATTGCATTGTTCCTTGATTTCATAAACACATCAGCCCAAAATCTTTAAAAAAACAGGTTCATCTCAGGAAAATTACCTGCTGTTTTTCTAATCATGAACATTTTTAAATTTAACTGTTAAATTAATTTTTTCCTTATAAGATACAGATAGGCACGAAATCTCAAATCAAATAATACAGAAAACAAGTTTGTAAAGATTAATGACAAAAATAAATTAGAAACAAAAACTTTATTCATAATTTGGGATGATGCAGGAAGCTCATTTTCACCAGAATGTTTTGTTGATAAACTAAATTTACATTATTGAGGTTAATGAGATCTTAGTGAGCTTTACTAAAACTCAGCTGTCATTAACCTTGCATTATTTTGAAAATGAAGGTCTTGTGAATACTTCATAACTCCAAATTTTACTTTTCTGATGGAAGAGACTTTTTCAAATAAATAACAACATATTTGTTTTCAAAATGGTGCATCATAATAACACAGTGATAATATATAGCATTCAAGAACCTCCGACTACACAGCATGCAAGTTTTTTTTTGTAGTAACAAATAAAAAATAAAGGGTAAACTAGTCACAGGTTCAATTACTACAAAACTGAAAAAAAATTTGAAAAATCTAGATCTTAAAACAGAGATAATTAAACAAATTTAGATTATTATATACAAATGATTTAGCTGACTAATGCATATTTCCAAAAAAAATTCCTTTACAAAGATAAGACATCTACAAAGGACTACTCGGAGAATGTAAACCATCAAATATTTTTATTATTTAAAAAATAAATAATTGATAAAAAGATTTTTTTATATAAATTTAATTTTTTTAAATTGAAAATGTTTAATTTTTTCAAAATTATTCATATAAACTAAATTAATCTTAATTTTTCTTTAATTAGATATAAATCTAATTAAAGTTTTTGTGTGATTTTTTTTTAATAAAATATATTTAACATACAACACAACCAAACGTTATCATAACAATAAATAAAATATAATTTCACATACATAATCTATTTATAAACTAAATATTGTTACACATTATGCAACTGAAAACAATATGTCATAAATAAGTAAGAATATTTAATATTTTTCAATTCCAAAACACAAATATTTAAAGCAATCAATAATATAATAAATAATATTTACTACATTTTTAATAATGAATTAAATCATTTTATTTAATATTACAGATTATAAGGGCAGAAAAACTTAATTTTTATTTTATTTATACAAACACAAAAATAAATAACTACTTAAGTGTGAAAATTATTAGAATAAGTGTGATTTTTTTCTTTTTTTTCTACTTTTAAGTAAAAGCAAATATAATTAATTTTTCTTTTGAAAATTCAAATAATTCAGCAACATATTGACTACTGTGCTAATTCAATATTAATTGAAACTTAACTACCAAAAAAATAGTAAACATAAGTAAACTTATCAAAATAACACCAAAAATCGATTTTTGCAGGATCCTGCATCATCAGCTGGTATTCAATTCTACAATTACATCAACATCAACATTTTTTTTTAAATTTAGAAATGCCTAACTATTACCGTTTATAATCCTGAAACTTATTAGACGAACAGGCAACTCTGACACCAATCACCGGAATGACGTAAACTAATTTGTTTTAACAGTGATAATATTTTTTTGAAAATTTAGAAATCTTTAATTATTAATTTTGGAGTAATTGTAGAATTGAATACCAATGCGGGATCCTGCAGAAATTGATTTTTGGTGTTATTAGTTTGGTGAGTTTATTTATTTATTTACTGTGTTTTGGTAGTTAAGTTTCAATTAATATTGAATTAATATTTCATCTCTTAAGAATGATTTGGCGCATATATTTTTTTTAATTTTGAGTGATTTCAACATATTTAAAAACATTTTTTCACAAATATGTCACATTTCCATCCCTGAGTAGAGAAATTAGCTGGTTAACAGATGACTTTCAAAGTAAGATTATCTTATGTTTTGGTATTGTATCATTATTTCACGTTGTTACAGGTTACTTGGAGAATTTTTGAGCAACTTTTACAGTTTTAGTGAACTTTCCCAACTTGTAAATTAAATATTTATATTCTAAGAACTTTGTGAGTGTTTTGTTAAGGAATTTTAGACAATGGACAAAATTAGTGATCTTTCCCCTAGAAAAGTGGCTCTGGCCAAGTGTCTTCTACAAGAAAAATTATTTATATATATAACGAGAAATAGCAGATAGGTTAAAAATTTTGCAAAACATCTTTGTGCAGATTGAATAAGTCTTTAGACTGGCACTATGTATGCATCCTCTTGTGTAGGAAAATGTTGTTAGAAGAATAAATTTATACCAAGGAGAAAGAATACTAATTCAAATTACGAAAAACAACAGATGAGCCATCAGCAAAAACTTGAAAATGAGTACGGAGTAAATTTGTGATTTTTCTGTATGTCGAAGATTGATTGTTGCTGGACTACTACTACTCTACATGCAGTCCTCGAAAGAAGGCTACAATTACACTTGTTATGGCAAAAGAGGCTTCTTTATGCAAAAGAAATACAAGAATAAATCAGAAAGAAATATTAAATTTCCTTTAAATATTCAGTAAATTTTGTTCACTTTTTCTTAAAAACATTTTTTAATACAAGAGTATTGAAAAGTATTAACTAAAATTTTAAGAGCACAGCTGCCTTAGGACTTTTTATTTGTAAGCTGAATTGTGATAAATACTGTACTGAAGGATGTTTTTATCCTTTGATAAAAAGATCTAAATTTTTTTTTAATAGATCCACTTTTGCAATATCAGAAAAAAGCAGCCAATACGTTAAGACATGCTGATGAAAAATTCTTGGTATTCTTGAAAATACTTGAAAGTAGGTTGTTATCTATTAGTATAAGTACTTGAAAAAAAGGTTGTTACCACAATTAATGAACTGGTTCCCAAATAATGACTTCACACTCATACGCGATTGTGAACTGTGCCATAACACAAACTCCATTAAAGAGTTTTTAAACAAAAACAATACAAAAACCCTGGCATGGCTTGAAAATAGCTCAAATATGAGCCCTGTAAAGAACCTTTGGTCAATTGTGAAGAGGAGATTGAAGAAAATTGTCATTACAACAAATGTCAATTATAACGAAACAAATTAAAATTCAGCACCATAATGACGAAATTAAAGACTCTTGGAAGAAATTTGTGGAAAACATGCCAAAAATGTATTGAACCACTAATAAAAGAGCAAGGGGATGCATATTACTGTCATTTTTTAAATAGAGGAATATTTCATTGATGTTTTTTTTTAAATTCGCGATTATTCTAATAATTTTCACATCTTTGTATTTTAAAATGCCGGACCGTTGGATTTAAACATTATACAACGTTGAAAGAAGGAATTATTTAAATTTATAATTATTTAATTAGTCATTAAAAACAAAAGGATATATTATCAAAAACAATAATAGAGTAGTGCAAGCTTACCGACATAATAGATGATAATATATATTTATAACTACATATATACAAAAATAAATTGAAGCTATGTATCAGTACCCTCCATATTTCTCCTATAACAAAAAAGAAAAAACAAAAAATTAATTTAATTCTTTTTTACAATGGCAAGTGGCAATGACAGATGTTTTTATAAATATGATGCAACTGTTGAAAATCAACATCTGTTTATTCCTATTAGTAAATGTTTTGAGAAACATTAGTAAATGTTGAGGCATATATTTTAGTCTCACCTGGACTCATACAATAGACATATTTTTTTATTATTACACATACGTCAACATTTTAAAAATATTACTGCAATAGCTGTTGATTGTAAACTAATTTTCTAGTTGAAGTACAAAGTTGTCATGTTAGGTTGTATTAAAAAACTATTGTACGTTCTAAATTTTTACGCATAAAAATATCCAATGAATCTATAAAATATTTTTTTCAAAAAGGAATTTCCACAAAATAATATTAAATAATTACTAGATAAATGAAGAATATAATATACATCATGTTACTCAGGGAACAAACAGTCATGCAATGTAGCCACAACGCAGAAAGATATAAAACATTACTTATATTTGGATTAATTTGCATCCTAATTTAATATTACTAGACATAAAAAATGAACAAAATCATGGTAAATTATTATTAATAATTATTTTTCACTCCTTTTACTGCATCTTATTACATATAGGGAATTTAACAAAAATAAAATATAACTTTAAAAAAAAAAATATTTTAAGTAAAATTGAGAGAATATTCTTTTTTTAAACGTAATAAAACTACATGGAATAAACTTATTAATGTAAAATAATAAAAATACATAATTATGGATAATTGCAGCCAGAATAACAAAACTGAGTATAACTATAGTTAAGATTGGGTAAAACTACTTTCTGCTTTTAGAGTAAAAACATTTTTTTGACTATAAAACTGAAACGATGTGAATATTACCATAACTAATAAGACATAACCATTATCAACATACCATGAAACCCTGTTTATCTGAATCGGTGATTTATTTACAACATGACTTACTTTTTTTCATTTGAAATTACATACAGCAGTTTAATTTTACAAAAAAACATGCTAAAAACAGGTTATTATAAATAATTATTATAAGCTATCAATCAGTACATCAGTACTATAATTATTTTAACACAACAGATACTTCTTAGATTTATGAATTTTCATGTTACATTATACAGAACTGTAGTAAAGCAAAAATTTATTGTTAATTGCAATAAATTAATCAGCCGCTACCAATAATAAAGATGGCATTTACATGATCGAGATATCCTGGGAGAAAATAAAAGGAAAATTGACTATCAACAAATCATGAGAAAAAAATCCCCTTTGAATTGATAGAGCACTGAAAAATAAATCTTCGGTAGAAAATCAGTGACCTACCTACATATTTGTCAGAAATTTAACAATGTTTTTAAAAAATAACCAATGCTCAAAATCTACAGAAATGTTAAATTTCTTTGCAATGCAATAACGATCGTCATGAAATTTTCACAAAAGATAAAACAGATGCAACTTCTTCTAAAAACAATGTTAAGGATGAAATCTCAAGCGAGCGAACTTATTTACAACATCAACTAGATACTAAATTCTTGGGTTTAATAGTTACTGAATGTTTTTGAATGTTTTTTAATAGTTACTGAATGCTTAATTAATGTTCAATAAATAAAAACAAAAAAATTAATCATTTTTTTCTCAAAATATACATTTAACTGTGTACTACTTATTTTCAGAAAACTGTTTGTGGTGTTAGATGGTGTACATCTGCATGTTAACTATTTAAAAAAAGAATATTTTTCAGTATTCTTCTCTAACAGATTTCTAGTTGTTAATTCTTCTATTAATTTACTCGCTCTAGTTTCACGCTAGATTCATAGTAATCTATTTACACACTATAATATTTCACACTAGCTATTCACTCTTATACGAATTATATCAATCTTTGACAAATCTTTACGACAAGTGGGTGACATTTTTATTAATAAATATTTTACACTGTAAATTGATTAACTGTGATAGTGTGAGGTAAATTTGTTTAGAGAAATAATTTGAATAATTTGTATGCATTAAATGTAATGAGTGTTAACAATATAGAAGCACAAATTAGAATCTAATTCGGTGATTAAAAAAAAATCAAAAGCAATACTTAGAAATATTTAATAGTAAATGAAACCCTCTAACAGCCACCTTTAAACTACAGACTACAAAAAAGAGATACCGATCAACAGATTAGATGCGGAAAAAACAATTTTAACATTAAATTTTTATGTAGTTAATAAAAATATATTGTACTGCATTAAAACATTATATTTCATGTTTATGCAAATATGGTCTTCACATTTTATTGAAAGATGTTGCACGAGTATTAATTGCACATTGCAAATGATGTTTATTTATTCAACCATCTAAGTTCTATTAGCACCAGTTTTACATACAATAAATATCAAAATATTCTGTAAATAACATTGACATCTATGAATACAAAACATTATTTGATACCCATTTTCCAAAAAAAGAGGCAAATAATCGGTTACTGCTGTTGGAAATCTAAGTCAATGGAAATTTTAAATGTTTTAAATCTTATATCCAGCAGTTAACAAAGTTTGCAGATGAGGCTAAGACAATGAATCTTTACCAAAAATTACATTGTAAATTAACATGATACACAACATACTAAAATTGTACAGAAGTTACTAGAATTAAAAAAAAACCAATCACGATATTGTTCATCAGACAAAACTAACAAAAACAAATTCAACATTTCTTTTTATTAAAATAATGAATAAAATGAGTTTATTATTTTATTTCTTATGTTTCCTGAACAACTTTTAATTTGCTTTTAATACTTTCCTCTTCTTTAGGAAAAATTCTCCTTAATTATGCTGAACATTATAAGCAATTCTTAATCACGTCTGTAATTTGTATTGGATTAAAGCAACTAATAATTAAAAAAAAAAAGACTCAGCTCTGTATACCAATCAGAGGTTTCACTGTAATTAAAAAAGTATACACCAAAACAACAGAGAGATTCAAATGATGTTGTCAATTTCATCAAATAGTAGTCTACTTTTTATCTTTTTTTAGTTTGGTAATTTTTTAAATTTATAATACACAATAAAAATCCTGAGAAGAATTCAAGAAGAACGCATTAAAAAACTGTCTATTGCATGATTATTATTACTTTTTGTCACATTTCAATAATTTTTGTTTCACAGGTCTATTAATAAGCAGGTTTAAACAGAAAATCCCAACTATATAGCAATTATTTATCCATAAAAATGTTGCTAAAAAAGATGATAATGGATTACAAAATTCTATATGAATACCAACAAGCAACCAAAATCACCATAATGATGGTCTGGGAGTTATAAACTCTTTTACAGAAAACTGAAAATTATAGTAACACAGGAATTTATAGTACTTTTTACTTAATTTTTTACTTTATTGTAAGAATAAAAAAAATACCACAATGATGGTCTGGGAGTTATAAACTCTTTTACAGAAAACTGAAAATTATAGTAACACAGGAATTTATAGTACTTTTTACTTAATTTTTTACTTTATTGTAAGAATAAAAAAAATACCACAATGATGGTCTGGGAGTTATAAACTCTTTTACAGAAAACTGAAAATTATAGTAACACAGGAATTTATAGTACTTTTTACTTAATTTTTTACTTTATTGTAAGAATAAAAAAAATACCACAATGATGGTCTGGGAGTTATAAACTCTTTTACAGAAAACTGAAAATTATAGTAACACAGGAATTTATAGTACTTTTTACTTAATTTTTTACTTCATTGTAAGAATAAAAAAAATAATCAGTCATAATTTCACCAGATTGGATTCTCCAAATGGTTAAGTACATCCCAACAAAATTCAGACCCGAAATAAAAATTAAAAAAAATTACATACCCCAAATTTCACTATAACTTAACAAAGGAAAAAAAAAAACAGGCAACTATGGAGAGTTAATCAATATTTAAAACATTTAGTGCAAAACTTAACAAGGGTTATGTGAGTAGAAAAATAGGCTCCATACAATAAGAAAAAGATTTAACCTAATAATAAAATTTACGTACAAAACAAAAATAAAACACCAAATAAAACAATTTTTATGAATTCTTACCAAATATTGTAATGATCCAAAAAATATGTCATTTGCGCTGCATAATGGAAATAACGTATGTAGTAAACAAATATACAATCTCATAAAAAAGAACTCATATAAGTAAAAAGTTAACATTCTGAGTTACTTTCAATAATTTAAAAAATAAAATACTAAGTATAATAAAGAATAATTTACCACTTTCCTACACCTGTCTTCAACATGATTTCTTTTACGCCAAATAATAAATATATTATATAAATTAAATAAAATAATTAAGTTAAAAACATTCAGAAACTCAAAATGTTAACTTATAATTTGACACACTAAATTAAAAATAATAAAAACAAAAATTATGATATAAAATTTGTTTTTTTTTAAATTTCATGGAAATTTTTTGTTGAAAAAAAAAAAATCTTATCAAGGAAATTCTTAAAATCAGGGTTGTACATTTGATCTATTACATACTTGTTAATACCAGCCAACACATAAATATAAATAGGCTGATTCTCTTTAAAACAGTGTCACAAGCATTTTTACATATCTGAGAATATCTAAGGTACTTATTGCCACAATGCAATCCACAGCTGCTGAATAGTAAGTAAAATCATAACGGAAAATTACGTTTTAACATTAATTTGTTTACATCATAAAATATTTTAAATCATTTACAAATATCTAATGTGAAACACTTTGTATCTTTGTGCATAATAAAACATAAACTACGTGACTTACAATCTTTATTTTTTTTTAAATTGGGGCAGTCCCCCATTTGTGGTTTTTCTTGCATCAAAAAAATTAATAAATTTGATTAAGTTTGAATAGGAATGTAAATGCTATAATATTAGAATAAGTGATGGAGTGAAGAGTTTGGAAGGTTTTCGAAAAGATAATGAAACAAGTGTGAGCTCAATTTATTTCCATGAATTCATAGTAAAGCAATGCAAAAGAATAACCGAGTGAAGTTGAAGATTGGAATTTAAGTCTGATTGCATACAATCTTTCATTTACCCATGTCATCATACTGATAAAATGGTTATCCAGACAATTTTCATGGAGCAGTATTGCAGTGGAATAGTGTGCTGGAAGATAAAAAAATGAAATGAGTTGAAAACAAGGTGGAAGTATATAGCACAAGAACATATTGATATGCTGTAATGTAAGTGTAATAGATAATGGATAATTAATAAAACAAATCAAACCTATTAAGTTTACGTAATATATTATATATATATATATATATACAGAGAAATAATTTTTATTTATTTTGGTTGATTATTATTTCACCATATCAACTTAAAGCCTGTTATGGGAATAGGAAATGTAAATTTTATAGCACATGAAAAAAAGGTATGCCTGATTGGAATTTGAACCAAGGACATTCCACATGAAAGCTGAAACACATCACAGAAATTGGATGAGTAACCTGAATTGTTAGATAAGTTGATAATTTAGTTCACAAGGATAATTTAAACAGATAAATACACTTTATATAAACAAGTAATCCAGAAAATCATTACACTTATAAAAAAAATTATACTTTCATTAAATACATCAAATTTTAAGTACTTATCTTCATGTTTCACCATTATTGACACACTTTTCAAAATGTAATAAGTTTCCACATGGTGATATCGAAGACATCAATCACCTACTTGTTAGTCGTTTTCTAATCTTTGTTTTGTACTTTATTTAAATGCAAGGCAACAAAAAAAAAAACTCAAAAAGATGGAATCACTATACAGCAACTTGGGATGGATCCCAATAGTTTCCATTCAAATGACATCACAGGAGTTTTCATAACTAAAAAGTGCATCCAAGTACTATCAAGCAGCAAAAGAACATCAGACAACATCCACTACCTTTTCTTCTTAAAAGTGCACTGTAGCTCTTGTTCGTATTCGCAATAAATTATTTCTGAGTCTTGCAGTATAAAATCTAACAAAAGAGCAACTCAACCCGCAGAAATAATACATAATCTTTCCTGTTGAAATAATTAGCTTGAACTCAATATTATTAGCAAGATGGTGCACTTCCTCAATAAGAAGTGTTGATTCTACTCAGGAGTTATATAACACTCAAATCTAATATCCTGGTTATACAATATGGTTTAGTATTTTATCCTGTTCTTCCCAGATATTTAAAAATATCACAACATTAGTTAGGTGGTTGTTCTCACGCACTTCTGTGAGGAGTCTGAGCACCCAATGTGTACTCATTTTTTGATAATTAAAATGATAGAGAATTCTACACAGCATAAAACATAAAAATTTCACGAAAATCTAAGGAGAATGCAGAAATTGTGAGATGTCAACTCGCATGAAACTTTTCTTTGATCCTATATAGAGTCATTACTTGTTAAAGATTGATCTTTTATTTCACCTAAAAATATATGTCCTCTTGTCCTTGATAAAACATTCAGATCCTTACCTCCTTTTATCAGTCATCAAATTTCCACTGCAAATTTTATAAATCTAATGAAATTCATTAGACCACATATTCCTATCAAAAACCGATTTGAAGAGCTGAATTCATATAACAGGCTGTTCAATTAATGTAAATCATACATAAAAACTAGTAAAATAAATTATCAGAAACAGATTGTAATAAATAATAATTTTAATAAAAATTTATTTACATATTGGTGTTTACAATTTGACAAAGAATAAAGAAATATACTGAACTTGTGCTAATCAGTTACTATTGCACAAGAAAAATGCTATAACAGAACATAATTTCCAAACCCATTGATATAAAGAATATGAAAAATGAAAAAAAAAAAATTAGTTATTTAATATTATGAATATCTCCATTCTTGAAAATACACAATCAAATCATATTTTACAATAATTCAAAAATCATTCTTTTCTCTAAGGTATACAAAAAATTTAAAAATCTATTAAGATGTGTTAGTTAATGCAATAGTAATTGGTTAGTTTGCTTTAAAAAATGCAAACAGAAATAGCATTTTTTAATGACATAATGCCGTTTATGTTAGAACAAGAACACAAAACAAATAATATCACAAATCCTATTTTCATAAACAGAAAAATTGCTAAAATATAAAATTAGAAAGAATTTAATTTCTCATCTTCTAAAAATAAAATTGTAATTCAACTTACCGATATAGAAGACATAACACCATTCGCCAATGAGCTTAATTTACCAGCTACTTTAGTAACACCTTGGCGTACACTTTCTTTAACCTCTTCTAAATCTGGCGTCTGTATTCCTCCACTAGCTCCAGTAGTTTCCGTTCTACCAAAATAATCAGCTGAAGATATACTTGTTGATCCTTCAAAACGTGATAGATTAGTCTTCTGTTCCCACTAAAGAGAAAATTAAACGTTAAGATTGAATTTAATTTAGGATTGAAACATTAAATTTTGAATTTAATCCTTTTGCTTTCAGATCAGAAAAAACACTACTGACATCTCTATAATGAATTAAGTAATTCTATACGGTGAGTTTAAACATAATAAATAAAACTGCACATTTTTCACGAAAAACAGTCAAATAAATACTTACAAAAAAATGCAGATTAATTTATATAAATAAGTGAAAATCATTGAAAAAGTTAATGGAAATAATAATAAAAAATTAATTCAAATTCTTTCTTTTTTTCTTTTATTAACTTTAAAAAAAGTGGTTCAGTTTTGAAAATCGTCCCCAGTTGTCCATCTCCAAATATCATAAAATTTTTGGTGGAGGTTCCCCATGGTCTGAAATGCCATTTTACTAAATCGTAATTAATCTGCTATGGCTGATCTTTTGTTACCTCTTGAAAAAGGGGTACTTATAATTTGTGGGCACATATAACAATTTTTATTTTTAACTAACAATTTTGATGCCAATAATAAAAATACAGATTCAAATTTTGGTGCTGTTGGTTAACTTTTTATGATATATCTGAATAAGTTAGTCACAAGTTTCTTTTGGAGCATGGTTTTGAGGTATAGCAGCTGAAATTCAACCAAACATTTGTAGTAACATTTTGGAAGTCAAAGTTTGAGTGTATATATTTTCTTACCTAATTCTTTAATCGGAATGAGACTTTGTAATTTGAAAAAGGGAAACATTATATGTAGGATCCTGCAGTTTCAAAGCAATTGGAATCTTATGTCAGGGGAAATCAATCACCCAAATTTTTTTGGCCTATCGTCAAAGGATTTATATCTCAGGTATACTTTTTCAGATTTTGTTAATTTTATAATAGGTGGAAAGAGCAGTATTTAAACAACATAACCCATGCATTCTGTTTTTTGACCCATATATTATAGAGCAGGTAAGAAAGCTTTTCAAAGATAATTAATCTTTTGCATGCGACATTTTTAATCTGTGGACATTAATAGTTAATTAAAACAGCTGAAGGTGAAAAAACATTCAATACTTAAGAATATTATTCAATTTTTTAAATAACGTTCTAAAATTTACAATATCTTGAAAAAAATTTCCAGTGTTCCAGAGAATTTTGTACTATTGTAGAATTTTCTACACTAATCTGAAAAAACCCATTCTCTAAAACGTTCTAGAAATTTCTAGTGTTCTGGAAAACTTCATTATAGTAAGTTCTAGAATATTCTGGAAAACCCCATTCTCTATAACATTTTAGAAATTTTTGGAATGTACTGGAAAATTCCATTTCATCTAGAGCATTCTAGAATGTTCTTTATTTTGAAGAAAGGGTATATAAGCATAAACATTTTTGTGAATTAGCATAGTTGTTAGTGAATAACCTCTATAATCAGTAGACATTTATTGTTATTTACAACTGTGTTTTGAATTGTTTTAAAATGAGTCAAGTTCTTGGCCCCTGCCATTTTGGTAAACCTGACAGTTCTGAATGCCACAAGTCTTTAACATTTAATTATGGAAAAGCATTTTTGTTGTCTGTGAAAGAACTATCAGTAATGGCAAAGAACTTTTACAGTGGCGATCTGGAATTAGCTTTAATGAAAATGCTGACCCATGTTCCTATCATAAAGCTGTTTTATTGATGAAGTTTGAATTCCTACAGGTTAGGACTGCTGTAGTCCATTTGGAAAAGAGTCGCACAAAGCCAGAAAAGGTTTGTGGCCTATTGATATTGATTCTGCTGACAGATTAAGAGCTTTAACAAATTATTAAAAAAAAAAGAAAAAAGGAGGAAAAAATTGATAGGATGATATTAGACAACAGGCCCTCAAATTTTTTGAAGATTATAAATTTTCCCAAATCTGTCCAGAAAAGAAAGATTTTGTTTCAGTTAGGATCAATGATGAAAACGTTCACATGCAGGAACGTCTACTTATGTGTAATTTAAAAAAAGATGTTCAGAGCTTACTGCACACATTATGGCCGTGAGATTGGCTTCTGAAAATGTTGTACTTAGACCTAAGTGGTGAATTACAGCTGGTGCTGCTGGCACACATTCAGATGAGCTCAAACATTATGACTTGGAGGAACTAGTAGAATATAAGCATTGGATTCATACAGACACACACACATTGGAGACGCAACAGACTATGGAAAATTTTACTGAAAAGCTTTCCTCAAAAGTTTTTTGCCTGACTAGCCACCATTTTGTTTCAAAACATCAAAGTTTATATTTAAAACAACTGAAGGAAAATTTAAATGATAATCAAATCATTATCCTGATGGATTTTGCTGAGAACTATTCATTTGTTGTCCAAGATGCTGTACAGCTATTCCATTGGGAAAACAGCTAAGCTAAACTGCATCCATTCACGATTTATTACAATAAAAACGAGCTTCAGAATCTTAGCATTTGCATGGTCAGGGATTGCCTGCGCCACGTTAGCATTGCTGTTCATATATTTTTTATTGAACTGCTCAAATACTTGAAGACAGTGACTAAAAGTACTGTAGATGGTTCAGCTGCTCAATACAAGAATTTTATCAATTTGTGCCACCATGAAGTAGACTTTGGGATAACAACTGAATGGAACTTTTTTGATACTAGCCATGGAATAACACCTTGTGATGGAATTGGAGGTACTACAAAATGATTAGCAGCACATACCAGTCTTTAGTGACCTGTAGAAAATCAAATATTGACATCAAAAGACTTATTTGAATTTTGTAGAGAAAATATAACAGGAATCAGATTCTTTTTTTACTCTAAGAGAAGTTGAGAGAATCCGACCTGAACAAGACATTTAGTAGTGGTCACACAATTATCCAAGTAAGCACAGTCTCAAATGATGCTTCAGTATTTAAAGCTCATCTTTATGAAACTGATAAACCTACTCAAGGCATATCACTTACCAGTTTGCAACGAGGCAAATATGTGGCTTGCACGTATGACAACAATTGGTGGATTGGAAATATATATGATATATTTTTTGAAGAATGTGATGTCCTCATTAGTTTTATGCATCCTCATGCTGCAGTTCGTTCTTATCATTGGCTCCCTAGAAAGGACAATTGCTAGATTCCATTTTTGCTATTCTTGAAGTACCATCAACGGACACCATCAGGACGACAATATGTATCCAGAATATATCCAGTCTATGACTGAGAAACAATTTAAGCTTAAGTGGAATTAGAAGTATTGTTCTAAACAGTTTCTGACTACTTTAGATATTTTTATTTTATTTTGAGGCTATAGTGTTCAATAATATTGTAATACTTTATTGCACTCTGTTATTACTAGTACGACTATATTTCATTTTGTTTATGATTTTAGTATTTTTGTGCATGTGTAATAAATATTTTTAAAAATTGTGCTTGCTGTTACAGATAATAGCTGAAACTGTCTCCACTGCATTCAATAAGAGGCAAGCTGCAGCTTATACAGTTAACAACTTTGTACAGGCAGTAAAATGGAAGATATTACTTAATAAAAAATTACTTTCTACTAGAAAGTATACATTCAATCCATAAAAATTACAGAAAACTTGCTCCTAATGAAAGATGCATTATCTTTCAATTTTTTTTTTTTTTTGCCACTACAGGTCAAAAAAAACTGCATGGCTTTTATAGTATAAAACTTGCTCTTTCTAACTATTATAAAATTAACAAAATCTAAGAAGGTATACCTGAGATACAAGCTTTCAAATGTAGGCCAAAAATTGAGCTAAAAAATCTTTGACCATGTTTGATGATGAATATCTCCTGACATAAACTTCCAGTTGCTTTGAAACTTTAGGATATTACACACAAATATGCCCCTTTTCAGGTTACAAAGTATTAGATAAGGAATTATACAAGTTTAAACTTAAGTTTAAACAAAATGTTGCAACAACCTTTTAGCTGAATTTCAGCTGCTGTATCTCAATACCAGATGCTAAAAGAAATTTATGAATAACATAGTTGAATTAAGCATAAAATGATAACTGAAAGTATTAAAACGCAAACCTATAGCTTTATTATTGCTTTCAAAATTATAAGTTAAAGTACCAGTAAGTACCCTTTTTTCAAGAGATCACAGAAAATCAGTAATAGCAGATAAAGAGCTACAATTTGGTAAAATGGCATTTAAGAAAACAACGAATATCCATGCAAAATTTGATGAAGTTTGGCGATGGTCAACTAGGACCCCTGGACCACTTAACATGGAATGACCCATAAATATTTCTGAACTAATTTCAAGAAGATAAACTTATACTACACTTCCTAAGCATATTATCTCAAATGTAAATCAAATTGATAACAAAAAAAAGTTAATACAAAATGTAGTTTCATCAGCTTTTTCAAAAGTTGTAATGAAAATCAATGAACATATTCCATTTGCAATCAACACAGAAAAAAGTTATTTTTAATCATAAATTCCCACTATGTAAATGGTTACAATAATTTGGATTTAGTTAACTAAAAAGGTATTACTAAATCATTACCGAGACAATATCAAATGTATCAATATCTCTGAATTTAGAGAAAGAAATGAGAAATAAAATATTACATTTATATACAGTGCATTCAAAAAGGAGTTATACTTCTATATAAACATAGTTATATATTGAGGAATTCTAGTGTGTACGCAGTGAGCAATGTTTTCTAGAAAGGTTGGTAATCCAACAAACATTGTATGCAGTTTGCTTCACAAGTCAGTCAGGTTGGTGATCTTGAGACAAGCAGGTGTGTCTGGTTCTTTGTTGTTCATTACCTTTAAATAATCGAGACTCTTTCCATGTGCACGTAGAATGGTGTTAACTTTAGAGCAAGAAATATTTCTTGCAGAATATGTCTTCCATGAGCATGGTGAGTACATACACATGGTAAAACCATTAGTTAAAAACCAATTTTTCATTAGATTTCCAGGTACACAATTCCTGATCAACATACTGTTAGAGCACGAATCGAGAAATTTAGGGAAGCATACAGTTCAGAATTGTGAGTGTAGTAATAGACCAACAATGCTCTACAAAGAAAAACTCTAAGACTTATCATCAGGTGCTATGCAAAATAATCCCAACAAATTCATGCAAAAGTTGGCCCAACCAATGTAACCATTAAATTCTGACTTAAATTTAAAATTAAATTAAATTGTGTTATGTAAATTTGTGAATTCATTTGTATTTTATTTTATATTAAACTATTTTGTTATATGGATTTTTTATATGTCGACAGACGATATATTTGTTAAAACGTAAAAGTTAAATTAACAGCAACATGATTCATTTGTAATTAAATTCTTTCTTAAAATAGAATTTCAAGAAACATGTCATCATGCTAGAAAAATGCACTAATGTTTTCTATACAAAGATAGTTAGGTTTGTGTGAATACACATTCTCACATAGACTTTGAAAATTTGGAGAAATAGTGGTAGGGTTAGACCTGTGACACCATCAGAAAGCGTCAGTTATATGCGTGATTTCGTCTTGGCAAGCTGAGTGTATTGAGTATACATAAAAAAAAAACTAATCATGAAATTTTACAAACCATGAATTATAAGGAACACGTATGAGAATTTTAAATAAAATGCCACTCTATAAGAAACATTATTGGATCTACTAGATTTCTTACTTATCGATTAATTTTTTAAAGAAAATAATTTTAAAAATATTATTATTAAAATTGTAACATGTTAAAATGGCAAAACTATGGCCAATTCTTTAGTATGTATTAGTAAGATATTTTGTTAATTTTTGATGTGTACAAGTAGTTATGCAATAGCAGTTCTACAAACGAACCTAAGTAGACAAGTTATGGGACTTTTGAGTTAAATGTGTTTATTATCATTTTCTTTATTTTTAGAAGTAATATGTATCATTCACCGCTGTTAGTAATATTTTTTTCATGAAATGAGTTTTTTAATTAAATTTTTTGTATTTTTTTTTTTAAATTTAATTTTTATGAAAGTATAAATTTTCATTTTTTGTGCGTTATTAAATTTGATGTTTTTTAAAAGGTTTACAATTTGGTATAACATAACGGACCTGAAGCTTTCACCA
This sequence comes from Lycorma delicatula, assembly GCF_047948215.1. Classification (NCBI taxonomy): domain Eukaryota; kingdom Metazoa; phylum Arthropoda; class Insecta; order Hemiptera; family Fulgoridae; genus Lycorma; species Lycorma delicatula. The sequence goes on from NC_134465.1 coordinate 10,762,048, forward strand.
AAAAAAACATTGTTTTTTAAGAAGTTCAGCACATCTCATATAAAGTTAAATCACTTCAAAAGCCAATGGACATTAAAAACAAATTCAATATTGTAATGGTTTCAACAGTTCCAGCACACAATTCAATATTTTAAACTGTTTTCAACATCTATGAGGATTTATTACGGTATATTCACACACAGAACCCACATTCCATACATGAAATTACTCTACACGACTGAACTGATTGGGGTGTTGATTAAAGCAGCTTATAAAAATAATATAAAAAATATATATATCAAAAAGCAAAAGACTGATGTTTATATTTTTCTTCACTTATTTTGGTTCAGTTCATATTGTTCAATTTTATACACAAGCTGTTATTTAAAAGAACCCATTTTTTTAGCTAACACTAAAACAAATTGCAATAATGTTAAAAAATCTGATTTCAAATAAGCCTACTGAAATGTTTTTAACTGCTTTTGGACTTCTAAATTAGATTAAAAAAAGTTTTATGAAAAAAAGAAAAAAAAAAGATAATTTCTACGCTAATTTTTTTTGTGTAAAATAGTTTTCTATGAAATTCAGAAAAGAAACACACCTAAAAATATTTTAACCTACTTTATTAACCTAAGTTTTTAAATTTCATTTATTTGAGGTCAGCAAATTTAAAACTTAGAAACAATCACACACAAATTATAAATTAACAAACACCATTAGTTTTGCAACAATTTTTGGGGAAAATATATAAATAAGCAGTTATAACACTAAAATAACAAATTTTTAGAAATATACATACTGCACTATCTCGAGAATCTCCAAAATATTGATCAGAAGAAATAGCTTTAGCAGAACCAAATTTCTTTTGAGCTTCATTAGTACTGGATGAAACTGGTGATGAGAGTGAAGGTTTATTAACGTTAGAGGAAGAAGACGATGATGTATTTCTTTCATTTGTTTCCCAACAAGAAGTTGTAGAAGCAGAAGGCGATGATGAAATCACAGACGATTTATTTTTATTATTTGATGAACAGCTAGCATGATCCAAAAACATAGATTCTAAACTTTGATTTAAACTTCCAGTTGGACTACTATTTTTATACCTGCAAACAAATTAAGATAAAATGCTACATGTACAAATGACTCAACTACAACTACATAATGGCCATGAGTAATTATACAAATGTAATCAAATACCTGGATGAAAAATAAAGGTCAAAATTACATAAAGGAGAATATTTTCTTATAAGGACAAAAAACAAAGATGAGGTTCATCATCATCTGAGAATCAAATAAAAAATCATATCATAAAAAAGGAGATTTTTCTCTTAAGAATATAAACAAAATATTACTTAATTTTAGAAATTAAGTTATATTTTAAAACAAATTAATATGAAAAAAAAAAGTTAAATTAGGGAAACTCACAAAAATAGTTAAAACTTTGTACATTTATATAAAATACTAATATCTACGTTTAAAAAATTTGATAGTAAACAAATAAAAAAATAAGAAGTACAATAGGTTCTCTCCTGAATAGGAAAACAACAGATGAAAGAAGAAAAAAACAAACACTCAAACAATGAGTCTCTAAAAAAACCACATTCTGACACAACTAAAAGTTTATTTAAACCATTTTATTTAACACGTTAGCTGTGGTACAGCGCATATATTTGCTGTAATAGGGAGTTGCTCTATCCTTGTCGTTGTTTGCGTAATTCCAGTACAGTGCTGAACGCTAAGTTATTTACCTTAACTCTTGCGCTATATGAGCCTCATTGTTGCTGTATTGTACTTTACGACTGTGTGTTACAGCACATAATGTGCCATATGTAATGAATATTTTATTTCTCTTTATAACTAAAAATATTTTTTTTAATGATTTTATAGTCTACAATATCTCTCAGAAAATATGTAAACTAACTCTAGTTAAACATTTCTTTTATAGATATGCTTATTTAGCATCTACTCATAATAATTATTACGGGTAATTTTGCTGGATTGTGCCATGCCAGCATAATTTCTTTTATTAAAATATGAAAAATTTTCAATAAGAATATTTTTTATTGTAATTTATAATGGTATATATATAATTAATTTATAGTATTAATTTAATAAAGATGAAAAATAAAATTAAGAATTTCAAACTATATAAATGATAAAATAACATTCAATATTTATGAATTTAAAAAAAGCTTTTTTCACAATCACATCACAAAATAAATTATGCTGAAAAAAGTAATTAAGTCATAAATAAATCAATTTAATTATTTAATAATGTGGATGATGTTTATAAGCAAATGTATAAACATTTTAAGTGCAGTGATTCAAACTCAAATATCTGGTAATAAATTTTATGTTTCATCAAGTATTTATATTATTAAAATATATATTTGAATGGATGTTTTTTTAAAAAAATATATTTAAACAAATATTTCATTTAGGAATAAGATGACAAATCAAAACAGTGAGCAATGGATTAGGTGATGTAATATAATTAATTTAATTTATAAATAAAAACCAGCATTTACAAGATTAAGTAGTATTATGAATGATTTATGGAACAACTTGTCATAAAAATATATGAAAAGGAAATAAAGTTGTCAGAAAGAGATTAAAAACCAATGTGTTATGCGGTACGGCACAAATGCATACCAAATGAAAATCCAAGGTCGATCAGTTCAGTATATAGAATAAATCCATAAAAAAACTACATACACCGTACAAAACCTCAGGACGAGCCAATATGCGCCATAACGCATAGTAGGCAATTACTACACAGCATCACAGTTGTCGGTGCAGCAAAATGGTTAAGTTCCCTATTTTATCTGCAGCAGCGAACATGTTAATAAACAAAATAAGAACATAACCAACAAAAATGAAAAAATACTCATTAATATGTAATACATACCATTACAAGGTGATCTTCCACTGAAGTCTTGGACCAAAAGAGTGTGCTTGTAATGCAATTGTAAACAAAAAATGCATTTGCTTGCTCTTAATTGCCCTGGCCAAGATGGTAGAATAACACCTATCTGATTATACAAGGTATAATCTGGTTAGAGGTCTTGCTAAAACAAGACCTCTAACTTAACTTACTGATCAGCATGACAAAATATAACATTTTATAAAAAAAGATTAGAAATTAATGACTTATTTTGAAAGTTACATGCAAATAGTACTTTCAAAAGAGCCAATTTTAGTTAGTCAGTGCCCAACGACACTATGATTATGGTATCCCTCTTGAAATGATTAGCAAATAAGTTTAGTGTCTGGCCAAGTAAAATATTTAATCTTTGCTGTTTATTCATGTAACATGTTTTTGTCGAAATGAGTGTTATTAAAAATTTCATATTGTTCAATGTAGAGATTTTGGTTTTTACGTACTATGTTTAGAATATGCATATTGTGGTTTTTAAATTCTATTAAGTAATTTACAAAGGATAATTCTGTCGCTGCATACAGTGCCTGTTCTTTCATCATTGGGTGGGTAAATATCCAGTTCAATGTACATCTGACAAAAACAATAACTTAAATGGACAAAAACAGCATATGTGAAATATATTGTTCAATTACATACTAAAACAATTTTCTAACTATTTTAAGATGAGCCCTCGTAAAAACAGGGCCAGTTGTAATTTCACTGATGAAGGTGCTAAACATTTAACAATGAAATGATCTACTAGTAAGTATAATTTCCATAAAATTCTACAAATGATTCTTTATTAACTTCATAAATGTATAACAAATTAATTTTTTTTATTTTACATTTTACTTACTTATCACATTACTTTGAACATTGGTATTCAATTAATAACACTCAAAATGATAAATCTGAAAATGGAGAGCACTAACTGCTAAACATAATTAAGTTTACATATAATTTTAAGCAGTTTGATATAAAAACAAAAATAATAAAAGGTAACAGAAAATAATAATATATAAAGTGTAAAATGATTGTAATATTAATCCAAATCACAATGAACAAAAAAAAGATCAACATTATTATAGTTACAGACTAAGCTGATAAAAATTTGTCACACAGAAAAATAATTACAAAAATTACAATTATAACTTTAAACATTTCTTACATTGAAAAATTATTAGAAGATACAGAACTTGTAAAACTATTGAAGTCATCAAAATAAACATCGTTATCTGGATCAAACAATACTGATGACTTTGTCTTTGATTTAGTATTATAAGGTGTTTCTTGATCAATAGTCTTCATATCGCTGATGGCCGAATGTGAAATTCCTCTGTAACAAATAGTATCAATAACATATAATTTACATTAAAAAAACTTGCACACAAGATGATCTACAAATTAAACCATTAACATAAGAGTATTTTACCAATTTTAATGAAATGGCAGATTTTTTTGCCTAAACCAAAACTGATGTAGCATACATTTTTTCTCTACAGGCTTCCCTTTAGCAGAAAAATTATTTATAATTTTTCAATAGGAACACCCAAATAAGGAATAAAGTCCATACAAAAATGCTGAAAACCTTTTGTAAAAAATAATTGCTCCTACAATCTGCAACAATTTTTGCTTAACACAGAGATGATCCTTACTGCAGTTACACAGATTTAAATTTCAGTCATTAATCACTTTGTACAATTCAGTAACACTGGTCTCACAGGAAAAACGTATATATTTCAGAATTGTTATAAGTTTCATTTGGTTTTCTCGATAAATTATAATTAATAAAATAAATGTATTATTAATTTTTGTTATAGAGTTCCACACGCAAAGTATAGTTTGATAGAATTGGGACTTAAAGATTTTAAAATATTCAAATAGATATTAGACATCTATTACCAAATAATATTTAACATCCCTATTTATTTAAAAATAAGAATTGTGTTTAAAATGAATAGAAAAATAAGTTTGTTAGAATACAGTAATTATTGTAAACAAAAATTAAAATAATCATATATGAACTCATCATAAATGTGTGGCAGAAAAAAAAAGGCGTTTTCAAAGAACCCAATAGTGCAAACAAATCCTTTTTACCATTCCTTGAAGCCACAGTAAAGTAAAAATGGTTCAGAGAAGCATGAATGATATAAGACATAGCAGCTGGGATGACATCATCTGCTTTTATGTTAAAAAAATTGTTAAACAATTAAAAAGCAAGTAAAAGTCTAAGTAAAAGTAAAAAGAAGTAAAGAAAAAACATCACTGACTGACAGACAGACTGGATAAGAATTAAAAATCAATAAATAAATATAAAAAAACCACTATTAGTAAATAATAATTTTCACAGAGATGAGTTGTAATAAGAGTGCAGCAATAACGTATTATTTTAACTTCCAACCTACAATTTATGGTCAGTATAAAACAAATAGCTGACTACTATTTTAATTCAAGTTTATAATATTAAAAAATATTGTTGGTCATCTAAGATGACCGACAGAAAATAATGTAAAATTAAACATCATAAAAAAAAAAAAAAAAAGAAAAGTAACTAACATTCTTGATGCAAATCCCATCCCTAGACGTTCAATTTGTTGAGCTTTTTTAGGATCGACAGCTTTCAACTTTTCTTCTTCCTTTTTTTGTTTAATACCTAAATCTTGATATGCAAGACGCATAGAAGCCAGCTACAAAAAACAAAATAAAATATAAATTGATTAATACAGTGAATTCATATAACGTAAAAGTCAGGTAACATAATGTAGTAGGGGAGATAATGTAATTTATATATATTGATAATGAAATTTCAAACCTAAATTGATTATAATGTAATTTTGAGATTTAAAATGACTATAAAGTGCCATGATACAAAACAAAGATATTTAAAATGTTTACTTTTTGCTCACAGTTTCTCTTCAACTATAAAAAAGCTTCTTTTTTTTAAATTAAAATTTATATCTGAACATTGGTTGGTTTATATATAAAATTTTGTATTGTATTATGTATTTTCACTTATAACATTTATAATTATTTTATATAAAGAAAAATGTTATATAGTTTTTTTTCACTGTACTCCAAAATTAGCATTAATATGATAAACAAAAAAATTAAACAGCAAAAAACTACTGCACTTCTAATGAACAAAAGATTTTTAGAAAACCCTTCGAGTCCCTGGATGCCATTAACAAAAGTGCCACCATTACCTGCTAAGTGTACAGCTAACATATATAATTAACTTCAATGTGGAGAAGATTATGAGAAAGAACTACTTCCACATAATCTAAAAGTGATCTAATAATTTTCATTAAAGTAATTAGAGCTAAAAAACTATTAAGAGCTAAAACGTGTTTTCTGTTTTTCAACTGTAAGGACAATATGTAAAACAACAATAGCAATATAAGTATAATCTTATTTTATTTAATATTGCACAATTGATCATTTGTATCTTTTAACTTAATTACTTTTTAATTAATTATGCATTTAATACAGTAAATACTTGACCCAATTTGAAGATAAAAAGATACAATTATTATAATATTACAATTTGTGTTTCTATTAGAGTGTAAGAGCTAAAAATTAGTGTTCTAGTATAGAGGTAGTTTGAGCCATTTTTTAATATAGCAACATAATCCTTGGCCATCTTTGACTTAATAAACTAATTTATTTTCAAGGTTAAACAAACAGTCCAAAAACTTTTCTGTTCAGAACTGTTCAAACAGTTCTGTTAATTCTGTTTACCTAATTTAAAGTAAATTATATAAAACTTAGATCCAGTGAATCCTCTTTAGCTATTTAAATTTCGTTTGAAATTTTTCTAATTATGTTCAAAAGCATTAAAATAAAATGAAAAACTATAAATTAAATATTAGCATTAATTAAAAAAAGCTAGCAAAATTTCAAAAAAAAATTTACCTGTGCTTCTTGTTCTTCATGACTTTTTGCAGGTGTTATAACAGCAGTAGCTTCTTGCAATCGACGTTGATCAGCTAACTCAGCTTCACGTTCAAGTTCTTCAAAGTTTCCTTTAACTTTTTGAGCTCCTAACCCTTTTTTAGCACCTAACTTTAACATCAAAAGAAAATTTATCAATTAAACTAAAGCTATTATTTTAATAACTATATTAATTGAATATTCAAATTATTAAAATATTCCATTCATTAATATCGACATAATAAAAAATCTCCAAAAACAGTTTTTTGTAAATTTCTTACATATATAAATGTCATATCTATTTTCTATTTTTAATACTTTACATAATTATGGTTTGCTAACTAAGTAGTATAAGTTATGATTTAGTTTGAGATATTTTCTTACTACAACCTAAAATGTAACAATTTTAACTAAACAACAAAATCAGGTTAAAAACAAAGAAAAGTGATTGTTTATTATAAAGATATTCTGAAAATTTGTCTGGATCTTGTACAACTTTGTCAAATCTTAGCTGATAGGCAATTTAGAATAGGACAATAAACATGGATAGTGTATAACTGCATCTGAATTTATTGAGTCTTTTAGATATAATTGTTTAAAACATTATCTGTGTTCCTGGCTCTCCCGCACAGATATGTTACATTATAAATATTCTATAATTTGAAGTCCCAACATAGTAACTACGGAGATTCAAGTGTAAAACCTTTAAAAAGTGATCAGATTCTTTATACCCCTTGCATGCAGTAATGGAAAGGATTTATAAATACAGGAATTATAATCTTAAATATTTTATTTTTCATTCTACTAAGTGTCTGAAAATGTATTATAAAAAATCTTATTGTATTATATTATCACAAATATTTATTTAGTCTTTTCTAATAAATTTCAATTCAACTTTGATGGTATCCTTGATGTGATTTCTATCAGTATTTGCAGTAATCAAAACTGAACTTTTTATTGCAGGTTTATACAAGTTATGCAGATTAAAATTACATAATTTTAATTTAACATATGGAAAAGCATTCTGACATTCCAAATCCCTAATTACAATAAACTTAGAAGCATAATCTATCTCACTAAAAATAACTGAAAATATACTTATTTAAAAAGATAGAAACCGACAATGCAAATAAAGAAAATCATAAACTTTATGTGCATAATGTACTAACTATTGACTTTTTTTAGCCTAACATAAAATAATATGAATTTTTTTAAGTATATAAAAATAACATTATACATAACTAAAAAAATACTTACACCAGTTCGTTTTGCAAGTGGTTTTCTGGTACCAATAGTTGGTTTTCTGTCGTGATCAGTAGAAGTTGGGCTCAGTAAGGCATCCACACTTGGTGCTCCAGAAGAAGCTGATTTACTTTTACTTAAGGAAGCATCACTATTTAATGTACTACCGTTTAAAACCTGTTGCAACTGCTGATTCTGTTTATTCCATAATTGCTGAAATAAAAAAAAGAAATAATAATGCACATAAAAGTTCTTTATTAAACCTTTTTTTTAAATTTCTGAACATCTAATCTTTCAATTAAGTAAGAAAATAAATAATATCAAAACAAATGTAATAAATGTGATAGAATGTTGGGTGGCAGTAATGAGGATTAAATATTAAAAAGAGGAAAATGAACAATTAGGGAGTAAACAAAGGATAGACAGAGCAATGGAGATACAAAAAGCAGAGAAGCACAAACAATGTGAACTTTGAAAAAAAAGGTCTACTAATTACAAACATACATCATAGAACTAAAGAAGTTCTTGAAAATATTTACACAGGATGTAGTGCTTTACGATAATGAAACATTGACAATAAGAAAAAAAGAAAGGAAAAGAACACAGATCTTTGAAATTCGGTGTTAGAGGAGGATGTTAAAAATGAGATAAGGGTGAAATGATAAAAATTTGGTGAATAAAGTATAAAATGATGAATCAGATTATAAGATAAGTAGAAGAGAAAAATTTGTGGCATAATCTTGGAAAGAGATCATACGTTAACACATCCAGGTTTGGTTAATTTGATAATAGAAATGTAGTAGAAGATAAACTATAAGTATAGTAAAAGGTAACTACAAAGGAAAACAAAGATACAGACTTTGTAAGACATACGTTTTAATGATAAGTAGAAGGACTCACTGCCAATCACATGAATAAAATTAATTATCCAAAGGTGAAAAGAAAATTAACACACAATTATTAAAATATGAAGTTAAATAGAAAAATTCTAATAAGAAGAATAAAAAATACTTTTCAACAGAAGAAACTAACCTGTTGAAAATTGCTTTCAGTTGGATTATCACTGAACCCTGTATCAGCTGAATCACCTAAATTTGTATGTTCTTCAAAGAAATCTACTTCCTTCTTATTAACATTCTGATTACTATGATTATCAGCAGATGATTCTAAATGAAGCTGAACAAAGAAAGTAAATGACATCCTACATTAGACCATGAAGTAAAAAATTATAATACAACAATAAACAATGTATCTAACTAAAAATGAGTTCTTCAGCTAAAGTAGCTATTTACATTCATTTCAGATAATTTTTAAAAATTAATTTAGTACAATCAATTTTTAAATTGTCCGTATTTTCCTCCATACTAATTAATTCAAAAACAAAAACTCAGCAATCCACCACAACACAGAACCACATAGAGATTTTACCTTATTTTTTTCATTTTTACTATTCTCCCTTATGTATCAAAAGCGCTTTCAAGAAATTCCTCATCATCAGTTGATTAAAATTAAAATTTCAAAATTACTCATTAAAATGCCAAGTTATTACATATATAAAATACGTGTACTCAAATAATTAAAAACCTTTTAAACATCTTTGTGGCTAGCCACTAAATACAGCATGATAGTTGATAGCTATATTTAATGGCTAGCCTCAAAGATGTTTAAAAGGTTTTTAATTATTTGACTACACATATTTTACATATGTAATAATTTGGTATTTTAATGTGTAATTTTGAAATTTTAATCAACTACTGATGATAAGGAATTACTTGAAAGCGCTATTGATAAATAAGGGAGAATAAAAATGAAAAAATAAGGTAAGAGCTCTTATTTGGTTCTATACTATGGTGGACTGCTGAATTTTTGTTTTTGCTGTTGAATTTTTAAAAAATCAGTTTTTTTTTTTAATCTTAATACCTTTACTTTCCTATGAAAACAGATTGAAATACTGATCTTGCTGTTATAAATGAAGTAAAAATAAAAATAATTTTTTTAAATGTAAGTCATAAACTTTAAGCTCTTCTGATGTTCATTAAAATCTTATAAATGTGAAATCTATAAAAATAATATTTCAAGCCTATAATAAACATAATATGTTATATTAATATGATGTCAACATCTTTTAAAGTTATACAAATATTTTCAAATTTGTATTTGTAAAAAATTCAAATACTATTTTTATTTGATTTATTTTATTTTTAAAAAATGACTTAAACGACAAGCTACTGATCTGGCACTACACCAGAACTGTTGAAAATAACTAACCAGTTTCACAGAAACAGCTTGTATCAGCCACATTGTTACTGGACAGTATTTCCACCGATTCCACTTAAGGGATTCTTGGTTTGCCGGGGCTGTGGCAAGGATGAATCACTAAAGTACATTCTGTTCAGTTACTCTACAGGAAATAGTGAATGAGAAGCTATCAGAGATTGCATTACAGAGGAGGGAACCTTATCTACAATTCCAAAAAATAAACAATTGTGGGTACTCACTGCTGCAGCATACCATGGACATCGAAACATCAGGATTACCCATACTCACCATCATCAGGATACTCACTCATAGAAGTAAGTATAAAATAACCCAATTCAAAACATATAGTTCTGGCATGTTAATGTTTTGATATTTATACAGAAATAAAAATCATTAAATCTTTAAAAATAATGTCAATCTATTATATTTTTCTAAATAAAACAGACTTTCATCATGGTTAAAAATATTTTTTACAGGCTTTTCGAAGGAAAGTATGGTATTATTTTTGGTTGCACAGTGGGACTGGAGTGTAAAATTGAATTTTCTTTACGTTTGGGTATGAGTACAAAAAAAATGGTATGTATTTATATTATATATATGTATATATGCACGTGCGCACATGCGAGAATGTTTCATGAAGTTCTCCCAGCACTTTCATAACCAATTCTACTCATAAAAATAATGGAAAAAGTTCATATAAAAATATGTCCTAAAATGCTTCATTTGTACATTTCATCTAGTGAAAGATTTTGCTTTGATTTCATCTACTCTGGTAAAATGAGGTTGTACTGAAATTTTTAGAACATTAATTAAGGAACAGACTTACATTTCTTATGGTTTTTAACCTGAAAAATCAAATAAATTAGGTCCTACTGCAGATACGGATCTGCAATAGTTTTTGAGAAATCTGGGGTGAAAACCAATAAATTAAAAAACCCCTCATCTATTTACGTCCATTAACAATGCACATACAGGAAAAGTAAACCAAGATTTTATATTACCATTGATGGTTGACGACTTAAGATATCACAGAAGACGCACTGAGACAGAAGATAGGAGAAGCATTTAAATCCTAATAAGAAAAAACTTTAAATACATTGCATATCAGCCAAGTTCATTCCAAAATTGATATGGCAGCAAACATAAATGTACTATGAACTAGAAGAATTATTATATCATACAAATGAAACTTAAATGTTTAAGCTTATCATACTGCAGATGTTACACTGACATAGGTACAACACTATGAAAATTCAAGTTTAAAACTCAACTACTTAAGGGGATACAGAAGCAGTTCTATAAATAACCTGATGTGTTAAAAAATAAGCTTTCTTATCGAAACACAACTACAAAAAATTGCCAATGATATCTCAATAAAGCAATTCATGTGTGCACTACACATCATGTTTCAGAAGTTATTAAACAGACCTTTTTACATAATTATTTATAATTTTTAACAACTACTTTAATTTAGAAAATATAGTACAGATAACCATTTTGTTCTTCATACAGTAGTTTGTCACCAGAATGTATTCTGAATATTTTGGATAACCTTAATATAAATCAAAGCCTTGTAAAGCATTTACTTTTATATGGATTTGAATACTAGATCATGGATACCAGTGTTCTTTGGTGGTAAAGTTTCAATTAACTACACATCTGTACTAGGCTCTACTTCATTTACATTCAAACATATCATCCTCTGAAGTAATACCTTAAGGTGGTTACAGAGGCTGAACAGAAAAAGAAAGAGGTTCAAATATCCTGGCTAAGAATTGGTATATTTCAAATAATGAAAAAATTTCCATAACATATTTCTAAATACAAGCTTGAAGTTTATATTGTCAAGTAATCAACATAAAAGTTAAACGGGTAAAATAACTCTTAGCATCCAACTAAATCAACAGCATTTAAATATGTTAAAAATATAAATAAATATTACAAATACGTAATTGAATAATTAATGTACCTATTTGTTACACAAAATAATGTTATTATATAATTACACAATTAAATAAAACAATTAATTAATTAGCAATCATTATAGAGACTATTTCATCATTATTATAATTTAAAAAGCAATCATAATAAAACTTTACTTTATAAAACATGCAATAATAAAAATTAAATGACAGTCAGTGACAATATCCACAAATATGACAACAGAAACTGTAAATGCTAATGTGAAAAAGTATAAAGAAAGCATAAGCTTTCAAAAGTATACAAAATAAACAACAATATAATCCCCCAGTAATATATGTACATATAAATAATATTATCGATTTTCCCCTCATTAGCCTGGCTTAGGACTTTATATTCTTGAGTACAACTATTTTTGGGAGTATTTGGGTCTCATATTGCATGATCTTCAACCATTTAATTATGGTATTTTCCATAGTATATATCATAAATACTAACATACAGTAAATATTCAAATGTGTACTTACAAAATATATATAAAATCAATGTAAAGAAAAAAATTATCAAAAAAAATTATGGTATAATAATCATAGATCAATTACAAAGATCAATCATTATAATAAAAATGTCATGCTCATAGATAAATAAGATAAATCATTATTATAATCAAAATTTCATACTCATAGATAAATAAGATAAACTATAATTTAACCTTGTATTTTCCATCAATACACAAACAGATTAACTGTTTATTTCAAGTACTGCTGTCAATAAATTGACCTACCTATTTTAACTGTTTAATCCATGTTTTTTATGGTTTTCGTTGCTCCTATTAATTAAAGCCGACTAACATTTCTACTTTTTATAAAATATTTTATCATATAATTTGTTATATATAAGAATTATGTTAAATAATAATTGAAATAAATTAGTAAACACTCAAAAAGTTTATAAAAATTTCACTTAAAATCTGAAAGTAGATGGGCATTTCAGTTAATTAAACAATCATCGTCAGCAGACATTAAAAAATAGTATAGGAAAGTAAACTAAATTATTTAATTAAATAAATTAATTTAAAAGAATATGAGGTGACAAATAAACAATAATTTTGAAATAATGCAAAATAAGAATTTGTAATAATATTTTTAGAGTAAGAATAAAAAATATGAATTGTTGTTTGTCTAAGCTAATCAAAAGCATAAATTTAGTTTAGGAAATATCACCTCCCATTGACAAATTTAAGGAAAAGTAACTATTTAATGTTATGAATGAAAAATCTTCACAAGAAACTTTTTAAGAAATTTAAAATGATATTATTTCCTTAATATTTTCAATAATAAAATTTCCACATCATTACTGATTTAAGATTCATACTATCTCAGTCTTTATTGAAATTACTCTTTTTCTTATCCATCTCTGTAAGACAGAGACATGCAGTAGGTAGCAATGGGCAATCTGAACTGGAGGTTTTGGCGCTTTAGAAATTAAATTTACACTTTCGACTGAGGCTGCGTATAACTACATAGTTTGTCCTTTTTTAATCTTATTAAAAAATTGCTGATGTAAATATTCATTTTATATTCTTTCAAAACTATTACTTATTTGTCAATAAACTCCTTTTTTTTCAATTATTTATTTTCTTATGTACAGCATTTACTGATGATAATATTTAACGATTGAAATGGCCATCTAGTAGTCATCTGAAAGTAAAATTTTTGTAAATAATTTTTAAACATTTTATTTTTTAAATTATGTAACTGATAATATATTTGCTAAACTGTGAAAAGAAATGTAAAAAACTTAACTAGATTACATGGTTTGTTTATTGCTTTTTATCATGTTATTTATCTAAAAAAATGGAATTAATTTTTATTTCAGTTATTATTAAATAAATCTCTCCAAATAACTAGAATAATGGTTAAGAACACTTGAGAGCAATAATGTTGATCCTTAGGAGTTATGAGTACACATAAAAGAAATTCGGAGTATTCTGGGATGTATTCACCAAACTTCAGGAACTGATTCAGGACACCAAAATGGGAAAAAAAGTTCATATCGACATAAATCCTATTTTGCTTTTTTTTCCTTCTGGACACCATTTTGTGATTTTCAACAAAAAAATTACTTCTCAGGAACGGGTAAACCTACTTTAATTAAATTTGGTAAATATAAAACTAGTGTTTTGTTCTACAAAATAAAAAAATCTTGAAAACATCACCTTCAAAAATTACAAAATGGCAGCCATCTTAATTATTTAATCATCAATATCTTTGTAATTATGTTTGATCATATTTTTTCTTATTACAAAATTTATTAAGCAGTTTATTTTGCTGATTTTGACGTCTTGAATCAGTTCCTGAAGTTCAGCAAATACATTCTGTGTAGTGAAGGTTTTTCCATCCAATCAATCACAGATAATAAAGAAGACAGAATTACAATTATTAAAAAGAAATAACAATAAAAACTTAGGATGAAAGTATTCATCAAATTGGATGAGTTCAGAATAAAATCATTATTAGCCAGCTGGTGGGAACGGTAATATGATAAAATATTAAATGACCCCCATCTTTTGTTCTCCTCATACATTCCACAGATTATATTACATCTGTGCTAATGGTACTAAACTACAAATATGAGGTGTCATATTTTCCACCAAACCCAAGCATGCACTGGGAGTTTTTGCAGTATACCATTAGTCTTTACTGAATAGTTGTTATAATTATAAATTGGATGTAAGCATTACTAATAATAATTTAAATTATCGAAAGGTAAATAATAATATTAATGTCACAATCATAAAATCTACATGATAAAATAAATAATAACAAAGAGCAATTAATCTATAGTTGATAACAACATTAATAATCAGTTTAAAAAATAATTTTAAAAATCATGCAAGAACAAAATAAACAATAAAAATAATTATTCAGATACGCAAGCCAGTAAAAAAAACAAAACAAGACATGAATACAGAAACAATAAACATCAATTAACAACACAATAAGAAGTTATAATAAACTTCTCACCGAAGGTGTTCTATTTGTTTCCACATTTGATGACAATTCAAGCTGTTTAAAAAAAAAAGAAAAATGAAAATAAAAGTATATAACATTTTTAAATAAATTATTAATTAGTTAACTTAATATAAACATCATACACATCGCAACAGTATGGTCAAAGCAATTAATGTGTTATGGTAGCAGAAACTTCAGAACATATAGCAAAGAGTTCCAGATGAAGTAGAAGCAAATATTGTGGGACTATTTTATGACCGAATAAAGAAATTAGTGTTTTATAACTTTTAACAATCTGAATAAATAAATTGCCTGGAGGGAGAGAAATGAAGCTTTAAACTTTAGTAAATAAAATTTATTTATTTATTTATTTTTATAGTATAATTATTACCACTAAAAAAGGGAAGGACCAGATATATGTGAAAATTACCATGTCATCAGTCAAACATATAGCGGAACAAAAATAATTACAGTACAGCCTCACTATAACATGGTTCAAAATAACGTGGATACCGCTATAATGCAGATAGAAGGATATCGTCGCTAAAAAAAAGTGCTGTTATCAGTTATAAAAAAATATATATTTTTTAGTACATACATAAAAACATATTTTAACTACGTGTACATATTTAGTAATAAATAGAACAGTATAAATAAATAACACAACTTCCTACTTTTCTAAATAACTATCTTAAATCTTAAGTATTCAGTATATTTTTAGATTTTTTATGTTAATGTATTCTAAAAAGTAATATGGTCCATTACTTTATGTATTTTAACTTTTATACAGCAATGTATTTTCAATTACGGAAAGAGCTATAAGGAAAAGTGCTTAAAAGACTGTACAATTAATGCAAATTACCCCTCCAAAAAAAAACCAATGTAAAAATGAAATCAAGCTACAAAAATCTAAGTACTGCGTAATATACTCAGTACTGTATTTTCATTTTTCTACACATAATCTTATCCAATAATATTCTCACGTTTAATTGTTAACATTCAGTAATATTTTAATTGTTACAATATTAACTCAACTGCCTTTTTTCATTTATCATTTTATCTTCGAAATAACACTATTACCCTAAAAGCAAGTATAACATACCTGTTATACTTGCTTGTTATACCTGTTATAGCTAATGACCCTGCTATAATGCAGCCATCCAGAGAAAACAGGTATATATCCATTTTCTCTGGATGGCTGCATTATAGCAGGGTTATTTTGTATTAATTTGTTTCAAAGGTAAATAGAATAAGCACAAAAAAGGTATATTGGATGAAAACTACTTAGGGTTCAGAAAGAGTATGGGTTTACAAAGCCAATATATTAATTTTTGAAGTCACAATTAAGAAGAATAAGGCCATTTAAACAGCATATGCCGACATAGAAAAGGTACTTTGAAACCAAGTAAGGTTAGATACATCCCAAGAATAATAACAGAATTATCTAACAGTTATAAGAAAAGATTATAAAAAAAAGGCAAGCTCCGATTCAGAAAGGAATAAGATAAGGATAAAGATAAAAAAAAATAAGCAGCTGGCCTCGCTGCTTCTCAACTTTAACATAAAAATGAAGTAACACAAGAACTTATGGAAAGATTTATAAGTAGAGTAACAACCCAAGGGGAAAAAATAAGGTACACTGATGATATTGTTTTTGTGGCAGAAATCATAGTTAAAAGAGTGTAATAATGAACATGAAATATGACAGAAAAAGAAATGAGGAATTATGATAATAGAGGAACAAAATACATCAGAAGCTGATGGATTTTATTATTTGGAAAGTAAAGGATGGGTAAAGTAATGAATAGAAAACATACTAGCATAATTAAGGAAAGTTTTTATAAACAAAAAAAAAAAAAAAAAACAAATCTGCTAATGTCAGTGTCTATTAATAGATATAAAAAAAGAAATGCTTGAAAATATTTATGTGGAGCTAGTTCTTTATAATAGCAAAACATGGATAATAAGAAAAACATACAGGAAAAGAACAGACTTTTAAGGAAGATGTTGGAAATTAGGTAGGTAGATGTAATTGGAATTTAAGAGGTCGTTATCTTAAGATAATGAAGAGGAGAAAATGTTTTGGCCAAAATTTTGTAAAAAGGAAATCTAGATTGGCAATTAGAATTGGGAAAAACTAATTTTAGAAAGAGAAAGTATACCAAAACCAAAAAAAACATTTACGGATTAAAGAAAAGTACGTATCATTATTATTTAAATAAAAACATACTTTTTATAAAAAAAAAAGAAGAGAACATGATAAAAACACAAAACATTACTTCATTATTCCTAGAATGTGTTTTAAAGCATGTTACCCCACTAAATTGGTTAATTCTTTTAATTAACATAAGACAGCAGTCAGAAGAAATTTTTACATCAACATTAAATTCAACAAAGACTAAAAATTAATTAATTATTTCAGTTCTAAACAAAAACAAGGAAATAAACAAATTATTGAATAATGAGCTGCATCACTAAAAAAAACAAACTATAAAGACAAACAACATCTGCACGACTTTCTAATGTAAACAACAAAATTCTCATACAAACATTAAATTGCATGAAATAAGTTATACAGAAGTATAATTTACAAACTACTAATACTCATAACGTTACATTGCAACCGACACATGTAACATAGCATACTAAATAAGATTCCTTATCTACATTATTGATTCCCTTTTTATTTCCCATATTCTAATTGATTTTTTATGCTTAACGATACAATTACATTGTCACTCCAGTCTTGATATGCTATGTAGAAGATTAACAAGATCCTGACAGCATGAATAAATGGTTTCTGGCAAACATTATATTATTAGATATAACTAAAACTAATGTACTATTCCTCAAAATTAATTATAATCCCAGAATTAATGATATGTTAACTTTAATTACTATTTACCAATTTTCTCAACTAGCTACATTCTAAGACTCAACAGTTCATTAATATAAAAATATATGCTCTTACAATGATTAATAAATTTAATCATCTGAAATTAAATTTTAATTTCAGTTTTTTGCCAATTAATCCTATTGCAGATGTGCAATCTCTTCTTATAGTGTATTATGATTATGCATTCAAAAAACTGAAATACAGCATGACATTCAAACATTGGGTGTACGTCTTTAAGCAGACCTTATTTTTAGGGCTCTTAAAATCTTGTCCTTGGTCTATATTAAATTGGTCATTTAGCCCTTCTCAGTAACAATTTTTGATCTGTACATGAATTTCATATCAACATCACTCAAAATAGTGCTTCCTTCCTACACAATGCATCTAATATATATAAGTATTATTTGCTTTGCACTATACAATCACTTACAAAAACAATTGGAATTAGTTAAAGAAGGCTGTTTATATTATTCCTTTAGAATTAATGTTTTTATTCTGTAACTGGATTTTTAAATAAAATTTTTAATTTTGGTGGATAAATGAAATATTTTGAAATAATTTTTAGGTTAAATTTTTAATACTGTTGATAAATGTGTATAATGATAGTTAAATGTAATGTCTTAGGAAATAAATTGGGCAAATCACCGACCATACATTATCAGTAACCTTGAATTCAACTATCAAATAGTTAACAGGTAGACTGCCACACTGAAAAATGCAACATTTCCAAGGTTGCTATACTTATTTTGTTAAAAATTTCCACCAGTGCTGCCATTTTTTTTTTCAATTTCAATAAAGATTTTGTTACCTTATTAGTAAATTTTGAAACTAATTTTACTTTGCAACTTTACTTTTTGAAATATTCAAAAATAAAGTTGAGACATCAATTTGTGTCTCACAGCAACAATGGATAATGATACACCAATTGATGTCTCAGACTGTTTAACATATTTTAATTGAATTATATCTTTTACTTACTAATAACTGATTGTATTTATTTTTAATTGTACAACTCCAGAATTGTTTGAAGACTATTTTTATTGATTTGCTAAACTTTTTTTTAATATAAATTATTAAAAGTCACTCTCTTCTGTAATGAAATAACATTTTATTGATAATTATACTTTGAACTGAGATTTGCAAAACTGAGACATTAAATGAATGGATAAACTGACTGAGACATCATTTAATGTCTCTCAGCAGTCAATCTGTTAATGACTAACTTTGGCAATTAAAAAAAAAAAATAACCAAAGTTTTCCATTTATTAAGTAAGCATTATTACCTACTTGCTAAGGAGAAGTAATTCCCATAATTACTTGTACCTGTTGGTAATTTACCATGAATGTTCACAGTAGGCTTGAAGATTTGTTTGTTAGTTTGGTAAACAAATCTCTAAGCAGAATTAATTAGTTACAATCATTATTTTCTGTTTTGTGATATAACTTAGGAAAATTTCAAATGTGTATTTATTTAGTAATACAAAGCAATTTAAAAAACTATATACATTTTTATTTTCAGAAAACTTTCATTTTAGCAAAAAACCACTTTTGTAAACCCTCAACTGGTCAGGTAAATCTTACAAATTATCAACTATCATTTAAGATATTTATATACAATATAAAATTTTATGGAAATAATAAATTAATAATATAAATAAACAGTAAACAATAAATCAAATATCATTATTCTGTAATGTATATTATATGTCAAATAAATATCAAATGCACCTTAGTTCCATGAATTCGCATAGCTTGAACAGCAGCAGCATGAAGTTTCTCTTTGTATAACTGTGCAGCCCTTGAGTTATACTTCTGTTGAGCATCAGTTGTTGTACAATTATGCTGACGGAAAAATTGCAACTGAAAATAAACATTTCAAATAATTAAATACAATCAGAAAAAGATATTTATGTTTTTAACTACTTAGTCTGTTAAACAAAAAACATGCAATTCAAAAAAACAATAAATTTCAATTAAGCAACAATTAATTAATACAAACATAGGCTACATGTTTATTTTCATTAATTATTTTCCATCATCAATCATATGAATATTCCATATTCATATTCAATGTCATATTCCATTTTGCTTTATTCTCGCTTACCTTTCAAATTAATTACTCAATTTCACAATTTTCACAGTTAATAATTTCACACAACTTCACAGCTGTGTGAAACTATTAACTTTAACTGTAAACTTAACTATAAACTTAGCTTACAATAACTTTCAACACCTCCTTCCACTATACCCAGGCTACCTTAAAAAAACAAAGTGTATTTATAAAGCTGAAAATAGCTTTAATAAAAAATTTTCTACACTTGTTTTCACAATGACTTACATACTGTAATACTACAATCAACATTCCCTATTTTATTTTACTTTAGCATCCTAATGTCCATTTTTCCTATTACACAAATGCTTAACTCCATGATTTTTTTAAAAATTCTTTACGATTTCTTAGAGACTATACTATTTATCGCAAAAACTTGCCTTGGAGTTCATTTTTTTTTTTTAAGAACCAGTCAAATGAAATAAAATTAAGTTCTATAAAATATCAAAATCTGTTCTTTTCTGACAGATTACTAACTTTTTCCCATTTATAAACTGACATGCTCACATTTTGGTATAAAGCTGCCATCAAATTCTGTTCGATTAATACAATCCTACAATGCCTTGATATTTTTAACATTTGGTTGATTAGTTGCTTATACCAACTTGCGGCTCTTGGAAACTATAATGTGTTGTTAGTTTCAACCTTCAGTAGTAAAAAGACTGAATTGAAATGAATCGGTCATGTTGGTAAGTTGTAGATTTACAACAGTTTTAATAAATTCTTATGAAACATGTAAAGATATACTCAAGATAAGTAAGGGTTACAAAACCCTTATTTAATATGTCATGAACTAATTAATTATCTGGTTAATAAAAAACAAATTTTGACTAAACTTGGCAAGTTTTTCAAGTGAATAGTTTTACAGGTATAATAATAGGATTTTTCATTTTATTTATTTATTTCTTTTGAATATTCATGTTCTATAAAATATCTTCCATAGCATTTGGTATGTAATTTTAATATATTACTGTATCATTATATCAAAGAAAAACAAAAAAAAAATGAGATAATTGCACGTTGAGATATTGACATAGATCTATCTCATGGATCTGATAAAGAAAGAGTTATAATATTAAACATTAATTATTAAATTATGACCAAAACATGTTCACTAGAACTTTTACATATTTTAACTTGTTAACGATCATATTACTAACAATAAATACTTATGTACCACATTTTAAATTATACTAGACGCTAAATAATTAAGAAATTTTATCATCTTTAAAACAGATTAAATTTATGTTGGATATGTAACTTTTATGTAATGTTGACGTTTGGTTTGTTTCACAACACTTTTCAGAATGTTTTGGTTTGTTTTTTTTTTATTTGTACTTTTTTCTACAACTGACATTACTCACATAAATTTTCTCAGAATTATATTCTCAACAAATACTATTGAAAAGTTTCAATTTGGCAATTAAAAACAAAAAAACAGTTCACAGCAAATCGCAAAACATAGTTTTTAATTCCCTGAGCTTTACAATAATTTTCTCAAACTACTGAAGGTATCATTTAACAGAAGAATATCATTTAAAATCACTGATCTGAACCCATAAATTCTCTCTTAGGAATTTTAATACAGGTACAGGTAAAAATAAAAATTTTCAACTAGCTACTTACTCAAAAAGTCTTTCTAAAAAGATATGGCTTCAAGATATGGTTTCTAAAAGAGATTTTGCTTCAAACGATGTGTAGCAATGTACTCCAACAGAAATACTTTGTGATATATAATTAATTTATCTATCAATATTAATGAATGAACCAACAAATAAATGAATTTACTCCATTAATTACATAATTTACATTATAATAAAGACTAAAAATCCTCTAAGGATCACTAAGGATCTCATGGATCTGATAAAGGGTTATAATATTAAACATTAATTGTTAAATTATGACCAAATTCGGTTGATATTTTCTGGTCCATTATTGTTTAGTTAGTTTAGAATATGAACAAACAACACTGTGAATAGTATGATTAAATTATTTAAAACTGATATTTGTTACTTTTTTAAAAATACATACAGCATTAGCATTTCCACCAAGCTGCATCTGTCTTATCTGCAACCATGTCCAATTTGTATCTAATTGTGTTGACCTAACAAATGTTAAATGTACACCAAGACTACGATGGACAGCCGAGCAATCTATACATATAAACACTCCATATGTTACACTGGACCATGTTGGATTTTTCGCATTACAATCAAAACAACTCTGTAAAAAATAAATAATAAAAATTTTTTTTTGAAAGAATATTTTTAAAATTTTTATTACAAATAATATTATTGTTTTACATATATTACAAAACAATGTTTTAAATAAAAAATGTCTAAAAATCACTAAACAAGATTGTTAACATAACATGGATTCACAATAATAATTAAAACAATGGACATAATGCAATAAATGGAGCAACCATAAAATTTAAATGTACATAATTTACATAATATCAAAATGTATGTAAAATAGAAAACTGAATAACTTAAAAAACAAAATTTGGAACAGTAAGATAAGAATGACACACTCAATCCAAAAAAATGAGTTCATATCGATTTAAAATGAATGATTAATTTATTCAAAACTATACAAATGAATATAAAAAGTACAATATCAATCAGGATGATAGAAATTTGTCGTCAATTAAAATTTTATTACATTATGAAAAATCTACACACGCTTCAAGAAACAATGTCATTTTTTTGTTCCACTTTTCCGACTGTATTAATTAATTTTTCAAGAGCATTTTACATAACGTACTAAAAATATTTTAACTTTATCAATCATCTCTTAAGAACCTAACAGTAATAATAATAGTAATTAAGCCTTAAATCAGGCCTAACTAATTTTGTTATAAAAGATTAATGAAAAATCTCTTTTATAACAAACATTATTCATTGCAGAAATTCTTTTTAATAAAGTTTCAGGGATTAAGCCAGTCTGCCTTATACCAATATAGGCAATCGTCACAATTTTCTTCTTTAAAGTATCATTAACTTTGATTATTTACTATTCATTGTTATTCTTTTTATCCAATTGTTATTCGGCTGGTCAGATTTTCTTTCTTTTATCTGATTATTCTCTGGTAATTACCTTTCAGATAATACTTCAAAGGATGAATGAGAATGATATGCATGAGTGTGATATGTATGAGTGTACAAGTGTAGTCTTGTACAGTCTCAGTTCAACTATTCCTGAGATGAGTGGTTAATTGAAACCCAACCAAAGAACATCAGTATCGATGATGTAGTATTCAAATCCGTGTAAAAATAACTGACTTTACTAGGACTTGAATGCTGGAACTCTCGACTTCCAAATCAGCTGATTTGGGAAGATGTGTTCGCCACTAGACCAAGCTAGTGGGTTCGGCTGGTCAGACTGGGATCGTCAATCTCTACTCAAATCTTTCTCTCCATCATTCCTATCCTAAAACTTTGCCCAACATTTACAAATTGATTTCTTATCGTCTTTCTTAACATGGTTCTTAAATATTTTTTCCGGTCATCCTTGTTTTACTTTCTTTTATACTTGTAGCCGATCAAGTCTGAACTGCATGTTGCATTAGATAGAGAAACTCATTAATATTTATCATTAAAATTGGTAATTCCACATTAAACACTTAGATAAATTTTCATTCTACTGCATTCTACTACTACTTTCCTGACTGACATTCCCATTCTAATATTTCATACCTTAAACACCTACAAACATCTCTAAAACTTCTTTCATGTATTTTCAGGCTGCCTAAACAATAAATCAGTGGTTTCTTACTTTATTTATAACAAGGACAATATACATAACAGCAATCACTTGATAAAAGCTCAGTATTTAATTGAAGGTATTTTGGAGCAACAGGTATATGTAAATATAATATTCGATGACATTACAAAGTGCAAAAATAAATATTTTGCTTCACTGGGTGTTTCATTCATCAATATTTAATTTATAACAAGAAAAAGTTATAGCTAATTACAAAAACATTATAACACATCAAACACAAACTAATAATAGTCATAAATTGAAACAGCACACTTTAAAAAAAGTTTAAATATGAAGTTTCATTGAAGTTTAGCAGGCAAACTCAAAACCTTTAACTGTAGAGAGAATAGTTCATTCAGTACTTACCCAACAACTGGGTGCTACTGATTAAAGTAAACTAAAACAAATCAGAAAATTATAGCATAAATGACATAAGAAATAATATTATAGCAAAATCATCAATTAAGCTGAGTTCCAAAATGTAACAAATTAATCAAAACCTGTTATAGTTTACATGACCTTATAGTTTACATTTGTAAAAAAAAATAAGTTGCCATAATACATTACTTTCAAAACTCATACCTAGGTCTGTTGAAGTAAAATGATGAAAATAATTTTCATGGATTGATCTGCATACAAAATACTCAATTCTATGTTTGGGATCACCTACTACAGAAGAAAGAAAATTATATACCCAAGGAAGGGAATAATACAACATAAATTCATATGAATCAGCAGAAAGTCTTTATGAGTTATAATTAGAATTTTTATTAAAATATGGCAATTTTTAATTATAAAATAAATACACTGTAAGCAAAGAAAAAATACTTTATACTTTCAAAATTATGATATGAAATTTTAAGACAATTATAGTTTACTGAAATTTATAGAAAAATTTTTTTTCTTAAAAATAAGCTATCTTTTTATGTAGGGAAAAATCTGATGGGAGAAATTATCACATAACACAATTAATTATGTACCTATGATAACAATAATAAATTTTTTTTTTTCATCGAGACAGGTTTTAATTAAAAAATGTTTTACTACATTGAAGAATTCATTTCCCATTTCCCTCCCCAATAACATTTAGATTTAAATAGTTTCTGGTTTCAGATTAACCACATTCAATTTCTGTCTTATCCTACGTTTTGAACAAAACCACAGAAGGGAAAAATTATTTATCTGTTTTGAAGCACAAAATTAAAGTAATAACAACCATAATTTATTAATTTTATTTTAGAAAAAGCATAATTTATAACACCCAGTGACAACTAAACACTATCCTGAAGTATTAAGAAAATTGTATTTTTCTAATGTAACAACCTGTTGATCTCTTTTTCCTGTTTAGCCTCCGGTAACTACCGTTTAGATAATTCTTCAGAGGATGAATGAGGATGATATGTATGAGTGTAAATGAAGTGTAGTCTTGTACATTCTCAGTTCGACCATTCCTGAGATGTGTGGTTAATTGAAACCCAACCACCAAAGAACACCGGTATCCACGATCTAGTATTCAAATCCATGTAAAAATATCTGGCTTTACTAGGACTTGAACGCTGTAACTCTCGACTTACAAATCAGCTGATTTGGGAAGACGCGTTAAACAACCTGTTGATCTAATTTTCAGTTAAAACACTTTGACAGGTCATATGAAACTAAATTATTTTAATGAAAAAAAAAAAAAACTGAAAATAAAATACTAAAATAATTTCCTTACAAATGTTACACTATTAAGTTAACATATTTTGGCAGACCAAAAAACCACTATTAAAGAGTAGATGATTCTTTTTTTGAAAATAAATTGATTAATTCTCTATCAACAATCCATTGTACTGTACAGGCAACTAAATAAATATAAAGTAAAAATAAACAAAAATTTGCTTTTGAAAAGTAAACAAAATAAACTGTTAAAAAATGAAGTAAGACAGCAAAAACCGCACTCTCATGGCAGTTCACATATCCCATTACTGTAGCAGAGTGGAATCTGGTGATACAAACTTAAAATTTTATTATGATTGCAAAAGTTATAACAAATATCTGGAAAATTAGTGAACTATATTTTCAAAACTGCTTAATGATACATTTAGGTCACTATTTAAACCCTACAATCAACCTATAATACTAAGGTATTTTTTTAATGATCAATTAATTACATTAAATCACTACAAAAACTTTTGATGCTTGTATGTGGAAAAATGAAAATGTAATTTTGAAGCATACGAAAAATGCCATGCCTGATTGGAATTTGAACCAGGGACCTTCAGATGGAATTATATTTTTATTAAGACTTAATTAAATTTTTACTTTTAGAAGTTGGCACGAAGTAAAAGCAAACAATATACTACCTACTAATTTTAATTTGGCACAAACTTAATATGTTTTAAATTTAAGACGTATTAGTTCTAAGAATTTTCTGAAATGAGGGAAATGTGAATATTATTATTACACTACAATTTTCACAATTTTTTTTTTTAATTTTCACATTAAAATATTATGTTAATATTACATTATAATTGAATTATATGTTATATAATGAATACTTTCTGAATCCGAAAATAACCTTTACTTTTTCCATCACATCAGAGTTTTTGCAAATCACAAATTTCAAAATTTGTAAAAATTTGAAAAATTGCAATACAATAAAATAAATAAAAATATTTTTTTTTTTAAATAATAAATTAATATAATATATATTCACTTTTTTGGCGTATACTACGCATTCTTGTAGAGTGGCTGAAAAGGACGGCGGGAGGGAGTCATTGATTCCTTAATTTCTAATAAAAATTGCTACAAAACAAACCTAATTTCTATTATAGTGCCTTTTTAAATTAATTTAGTTTAACTTATTTAATTAATTTTTATGAGGTACATCATGCCTTTGGAAACATTCCCTCTCTTCACCCACCCTTAATGACGAAGTATGTAAAATATTAATAATTTTACTCTATGTGTTGACAAAGTTTCTTTGGTTTATACTGTAATTTGCAATTTTCCTTCTATGTTCTCTATAGGGTTCATTTCAGTGTAACATCCAGCAATAGTCTGCCATCATTGTAGTAGTCCAGTTTCCTTGATATCTCCTTTCGATTTCTTTCATGTCCTGATGAAATCTCCCTCATCCCTTCGCTAATGGCACCCAGATTTTCAGGAAAATAATCCACATGTGAATTTAGGAAGTGAACCTTCAAGCATATGGAACAGCCTAAATTTTTTATACTTCTACAGCATGTTATCAATGATTGATTTGAAGTTCAAATCCTTCTTATTGCTCAGAAACATGATTATATCTTTAAAGGCTCCCCAGGCTTCTTTTTCTGCAACTTCCACTTGTTTCTCTAAATTACAATCTTTGGGAAGTTTCTAATTTTCAGGACAGTAAAGACACCCTCTTTTAGTTTGGCGGTTGATAAGACTGGAAATTTGCCAGATGTATTTAAAACATTTACCTTCTTTTGGTACGGCTTTGGCAAATTGTTTAATCAAGCCTACCTCGAAATGCAGATATGGAAGAACTTTACTCGGATCTATGAGAGCTTTTCGGTACACATTTTTGGTTCCAGGTTCTAATGAAGCTCTTTTTGGCCAATCTTTCCTTATCCAATTATTTTCTCTGTCTCTGCTATCACATTCACACAAAAAACAAGGAAACTTTGTGTATCCTCCTTGCTGTCATAGCAGCATCGATATTACTTTGAGATCACCACTGATAATTGTAGTATTTAATTTTATCAAGAACAAATTCCAAGTTATTATGGATAGTATATCTGACGGGTATTGATGGATACTTATTACCAGTGTGAAGAACAACTGTGAGGCTTCTTCTAGAAAAATCTATGAACAGTCTCCAATCGATACTTTCATATGTTATGTTAAATCGACTCAAAAAGTCCATGTACATCAGTACAGAAGACTAATTCTTCTTCTTCTTCCAAAAAATATGAAAGAAAATCCTTTTCTTTGTACCTCAATCAGGAAAATAAGGTGCCAGCTGCTAGCAGATTTTTCTCTTTAAGCCTTGAACCAAGCAATTCTGAATTTTCTTCGGTCAGATGCAAGTCTCAAACCAAATCATTTAGTTCAGACTGGAAAAAAGCTCTGGTGCACAGCAATCTCTGGGTTTGTACTCCGATGTTATCTTCATTTAAATCACTTGTTGAACCATCTGCTTCAGGTAAATTTTCTGGTGAAATTGGCAATGGTAGATCTGGACCATGACGAACCGGTTGTAAAGTGGATGGCATATTTGGATAGATGATTCTTTTTTTAATCTTCAAACTGAAACCATGATCACCAGTAACAATCATTGGTGTGATTTTTTGGCTCTTTGCACTATTGGAACTCCAAATCTAAATGCTTGTTGTTCACCTTTGACCACCATCTAAGTCCAACATGAGTGGCAAACGCAGTGGGTGCCAAAGTTTTGTCTTGATCTCCTATTTTCACTCCAAAATACATAAAGTACACTTGTCAAACAAAACTTACTATATTTCTTTTTTACCTTTCCACTATTTTACTCACTACAAATGTAACAAAAAGAATCTGCAGAATTTTTGCAGCCTCTTGAAGCCATTTTGAAAACCGAAAGTTTACTTTATGACCTGAAAATATATCTTCCATTGACAAAAACACATTTGATCACGGAGGATGGAAAAAACTAGATTTACGCATGCTGATGGTTGAAACAGCACTGATAGTAGTTGCTCAGGAGATGAGTGGTGTGGATAGCTGCCAATAAACATGAAACTTCTTATAAGTCTTATCGCAACCTGTTGGCCAAGCTCTCCCACCGTCTCGTCATCTTCAACCCAAATCCTCCCCCTGCCATTCTCTTTGGACCACTCAACTGTTTAGCTAATGCTACAGTATATAATAAGACAAGATTGTATATAATACAATAAGAATGTATAGTATAAGCCAAAAAAGTGAATATATTATATTATTAAAAAAACATTTTATAGTACCACATTTTTGCAATTTTTCAACTTTTTACAAATTTTGAAATTTACAAAAAATACTGACATGATGGAAACAAATAAAGGTTATTTTTGGATTCGGTGTAAAAAATACATAGGAATAAATTATCAAAAGTTTAAAAACATTCTACAACCCAAATTTTGCAGGCTTGTGTAATCATTCCAGCTGATTCCTTTGGAAACAAAAGAGATTTAAATATGCATTAAAACAAAGTTCATTTAATTTTAAATTTTCTTTCCTTTTATTGATATTACTTAATAAAATATTGCTAATAAAGCATCAAAATATTTTTAAAAACTGTAACCATGAATAAATCCTACGATATTATAGGTAACTTCTAATTAATTTAAATCTAGTATTATGCCAAACTTTGGGTTATCAGCATTCTATGTACAGCAAGGTAATAAAAAAAAAGAAAAAAAATTTACTGTAGGCTAGTGGGTTGGCAGTACTCCCCTCTCCTGGTGTGTATGTTTACTAGACATTCTTCCTGCACAGTTGGCTAGATAGCATTCATGAAAATCATTGCAGAGGACAGTGATTGTTTTCTTAAGCCCCTCCCACCTTCCTCAGGGATTTTTCAATGGAAAACTTTAAGGAGCAACACGCCAACATCAAATTCTGTTTCTTGTTATAGAAAACCACAACAGAAACAGTCTCAATGCTTTGGGAAGCTTATGGGAAGGAAGCATTAAGCCAGGCAAGAATTTACAAATGGTTTGCCTGATTCAGAAGTAGCCAAATTTCAATTAAAGATGAACCCAGTTAGAGTCGTGCCCCTCAACATCCAGAAGAGATGAAAATATTCAAAAAATGTGTGATGCCATCATGTTTGATTGTTGCAAAACAATCAACAAATTGGAGAAAGTAGCTGTTATTTCCTAGAGTTAATTCCAAAAAATCCTAACTGAAGATTTGAACATGAGATGCATCACGGCAAAGTCTGTTCCATGACTGTTTTCCAATGGTCATAGGGAGAACCGTATGAGTATGCCAGGAATTGAAAGAACAAGCACAAACTGACTTGGATTTATTGCCAAAAGTCATAACATGGGATAAACCTTGGTGTTACAGCTACAACCCTGAAACAAAAGAGCAGTCCAGCCAGTGGAAGACAGCTTCATCATCCAGACCAAAAAAAGAAACACATCTAGTGAATTCAAATGTGAAATCCATGATGGTGTTTTTTTTTTTATATCAAAGGAGTCATTAATATTAAATTTGTTCTCAGGATACCACATGAACCAACATTATTATATGCAATACTGAAGCAATTACGTGAGGTAGTGAGAAAAAAAAACAACCTGAATTGTGGCAATCAGGAGACATTGTTTCATCATGACAACAGCCTCCCTACACAGTATTGAAAATTAACCAGTTTTGATGAAAAGTGGTTTCTCACCTCCTTACCTGCCTGCAACTTCTTATTCTCAAGAATAAAAAAAACCTAAAGGAAAAGCATTTTCTGAATGCAGAATTGGTTAAAAAAAAAAAAAAAATCACTGGAGGCATTTAACAACATTACTTCAGAAGAATTTAAAAATGTTCTGAATAGTGGAAAAACCATTGGGACGAGTGCATTTCACCTAATGGGCAGTATTTTGAAAGGGAATAATGTTTTCAAGGTATTATCTAAAACAAAAAAAAAGGTTTAAATAAATAATTCTCTTTTTTTGGGTACTCCCTTGTATGTTATTTTAATCCATATTACTCATCACAACGAAGACAAAGTAAAAACTAACATCACAGTTTTATTTTTTTTTTGATTTTCTCCTTCCATACATCTTAAACTTTTATATATATATATATGTTCATCTAACATAATGTAGTACCAGGTATGTTATGTTCAATATATGAGCTATCCAACGTATTTGCATGTGAGAAATCCTGACATCATAGTAATATATAAATATACACACGTTTAGTGTTGACATACAACTAGTGTGTTACTGGAATGTGAGATTAGGAGACCTGGCATTACTCAATAGGTAATTTAGTTACAGATAGGCACTTGGTTGCCAGACACTGGCCAGGGAATAGCTTCCCTATACTGATTCGCAGACAGTATCCATAACTGGTATCCACCAACACTTTGTATCCATAACTGGATTGTCCAAATCTGTCCTTAACTGCACAGATTCTACACTTAATATACAGTATTATAATACAATTTACTAGAAAAATTTACAGAATCCTAGATACCAGGTGTGTAAGTATGAAACCAGAATTTTCCCATAGATGGCCATAGCTGTCAATGTAGTTACCATCAAACCACATCATTGACACCATTTTGTTTCTTTGACAGCTGATAAAGATTTTCAACTAACAACAATACAAGTTT
Source organism: Lycorma delicatula (assembly GCF_047948215.1). Classification (NCBI taxonomy): domain Eukaryota; kingdom Metazoa; phylum Arthropoda; class Insecta; order Hemiptera; family Fulgoridae; genus Lycorma; species Lycorma delicatula. The sequence goes on from NC_134465.1 coordinate 10,793,398, forward strand.
CATACAACAGCATAGTTTTAATTAGCACTGAACATGTCAAGTTTTGTAACTACAAACTACAATTTGCACACAGCATTGATTTTCTGTTACCACTTAAAGAAAACTGCTGCAGAATTGCATTGAATGCTTGTCGAAGCTTATGGTGAGCATGCTCTTGGTAAATCACAGTGCTTTGAGTGATTTAAAAAATTCAAAAGTGGCGATTTTGACGTGAGAAACAAAGAATGTGGAAGACCATCGAAAAAGTTTGAAGACAGCAAACTGCAAGCATAGTTGGATGAGGATGACGCTCAAACATAACAACAACTCGCGGATCAATTAAATGTAACACGAGAAGCCGTCTCTATATGTTTGAAAGCCATGGGAAAGATCCAAAAGATGGGAAAATGGGTTCCACATGAACTGAATGAAAGACAGCAAGAAAACCAAAAAACCACTTGTGAAATGCTGCTCGCCAGGTACAAAAGAAAGTCATTTCTCCATCGAATTGTGACAGGTGATGAAAAGAGGATATATTTCAAGAATCCTAAGCATAAAAGATCATAACTCCAGACGAACCATTGACATCGATTTCAAAGCCAAATCGCTATGGAAAGAATACAATGTTATGTGTTCGGTGGGATCAGCTGCTAAAACCTGGCGAAACCGTTAATACTGAATACTACTGACAACAAATGACTGATTTGAATCAAGCATTGTATGAAAAATAACCAGAATATCAAAAAAGGCAACACAAAGTGATTTTGCTTCACCATCACACAGCAAAACATTGAGGTGTTCAGTTAGAAAATACTTTTGCATGCGACTTACTCACCAGACTTGACTCTCCAACTAATATTTATCTGCATCAATGGGAAACGCATCTGCTGAGCAACGCTTCACTTCTTATGAAAATGTACAAGAATGGCTTTATGAATGGTTTGTCTCAAAAGAGCAAGTTTTTTTTGGCATGGCATTCATAAATTATCAGAGAGATGGGAAAGATGTACAGCTAGTGATGGGCAGTATTTCAAATAAAATATTTTTTATCATTTTCATACAATAAACGTGTATTTTCTATACAACAATTCCGGTTTCATATTTACACACCTGATATTATGACAAAATCATTAATGTATGTCAGATGCCCTAACCATAGTAGAGGTAATCTGGCATTAGACCCCAGTTACTTCAGAACTGCCATAGCAATTTCCACAAGTAACACCATTCCAAGCCAAACTTACTAAAGAGAATGATGAGATTTTCTCTTGCCTTCTACATTTTAGCCGATTATACAATCACATATAAGCATGACAACCAACCTGTGATATTCCCAGAAATATTGTGTTACTCAGCTCTGCAAGTGACATCTTCAATCTGTTCATCACAGCTCTCTGCATAAAGAAAATCACTACTTTCACAGAAAAAACAACTCTTGACTAGTGCCAATTGTGCCTCAAATGCTTTAACTGTATTATCACAGTCTTAAGAAATACTGATAGGCAGTATAAATCAACAAACTCATTTATTTATTTCTGTAGTAAATAATGCATTACATAAATCATCCATTTAACCATCACAATGAAAATTTATAACAAGTTTCTAAAATGTTTACAAGTGGAAAACAGAAATGCGACTATTTTTTTATTTATTTTTACCCAATGATTTCACAACATAAGCTTGAAGCTTATCTGTGTGATATGGAAATAGAATTCTTTAGCATATGAAAAATGCCATGCCTGCCCAGGATTCAAACCCAGTACCTTCAGATGAAAGGTTTAGACACTATTATAAATAACAATATTGCAACTAACAATGGTATACCTCTCTCTTTTCCCTGTTTAGCCTCCGGTAACTACAGTTTTTTAGATAATACTTCAGGGGATGAATGAGGATGATATGTATGAGTGTAAATGAAGTGTAGTCTTGTACATTCTCAGTTCAACTATTCCTGAGATGTGTGGTTAATTGAAACCCAACCACCAAAGAACACCGGTATCCATGATCTAGTATTCAAATCCGTGTAAAAATAACTGGCTTTACTAGGACTTAACAATGGTATACCTACCTGAAAAAATGATACCATATGTGAAAAATTATTTTTTTTATTTTTGTGGAGTAGGCCTAATCAAATAAATAGGCTATCAAGTAAATGGCATTATCTATATGAATGGCAAAAAAAGCATGGTCTTAGATTTTAAGGAGTCATTAATAAATATTAGGAAAAGGAAGTAAGCTTATAATTTTCATAGTAATAAATAATAAATTCATAAAAATTAATCACAGTAATTAAAAAGTAATTCATATTAAAACAGGTTAATCGGTGTAGACTTGCACAGTAACAATTTATAACTCATGAATAAATGTTAATAGACTTGCACAGTAACAAATTGTAACACGTGAATAAAAAATGTTAATAGATTACAAATTCATCTATCTTCATCAGAGGACAGACTGTGCAATAATGACCTATCCTTCACAACATGAAATAACAATAATTAAAGTTCCTGAAAATATTAAACGATCTAAGTACTAGATTATTTTTTTAAATGTACAGGAAGGAAATAGCTTTTAAGTTTTAATCAACAAACTATTCAGAATGAGGCAACAGATATTTTTGAAAACTATATAGTAAAAATGTTATATACCACAATCAATATAATTTAATCACAGTATTTTAATCTAATCCACAAAAATAGACTAATGATTTATTTATAAAATAAAATACTTAATGTGGCATAGCATTACAATAAACTGTCAAAAGCATTATCATGAAACCAAATGATTTTTCAATCGTGCTGAGTCTTTAATCAGCAGTAAGAAAAAACCTTGACCTGATATGTTAGTCAATTACACTAATAAATTCTGATGAATAATTGAAAACAAATTAAGTTTACAAATAAATCCACAAACATTTTTCCACTAACATAATAAACATTTAAGTCAATCACAAAATTAAATTACAAACGTACACACCACACTTGAATAATATAAGGTAATACACATTTGCTTAACAAGTTGGGACAAAAAAATATTTTAAAAAATGAATAGCTCTAAAATGCAAAACTTCTGGAATTTAAAAGTTAGTTATAAAAAAATACTACCCCAAAATAAAACAGAAAACATATTTAATACTTCATCTGAAATGCCAAGTAAGCCTAACCAATACTGGTAAAATGTGTTGTTACGAAATAAAAATTCACTGAGAAAAATAACAGAATAATCCAAACACGATTAATAACTAAATGCACTATCAAAATACCTTATTAGTCGGAATAGAACGCAATCTTTTGAATATCAGCTGGATGTCATTCTTGCTAGGACCGTCGTCAGCCATTTTTGACTTGTTGTCCAAAGTGAGCTGAAATCATGACGGGTAACAGCGTGTACCAACATTTATTTGCTGACCAATAATAAAATAAAGTAATGTTACACAGCAGAAATACTGTTTCAGCAGTAGCTTTCAGTCTGTATTTACTCAAATTAAACTATTACATTAAGAAATAAATAATACTGTTTCATCTGAAATAATTCATAATTTAAGTATTATTGTTAATTTAATGAAATTAATTTTTATAAATGTTTTGAAATTAGTCTAATTTTTTTGTCATGATAATTTTGGAAAATATAACTAAACCTTTAAAAACTGGCTTTTAAGAAGTAAAAGAAACCAAACGCCGAAAATTGTAAGCACTTTTGGGTTAAGTACACGAACGTGCTGTAATTGGCGCTGCGCAAATTCCATCGATATTTATAATTTAAGCGATTTATCCCGGTTGTTCAACTTAATAAATAATAGAGACAATATTCGCATAATTTTATTGGGTTCCTACTTTGATCAACAACTAATAACGTTAAAATTAATAAATCAGGAAATAAAATTTACAATTAAAACAAAGTGTTACTTGCTAATTAATTAAGAGATAAAATTGTAAAATCCGGTGTAGCCTTACTTAAAACAGAATTATTTCGTATTATATATTGGTGTACCATCTTTGTTTAACACATTATTAGATTTTAATTTATGCACCCCAAAATTTTCCTTAACTTTCCTGTATGCTCCATCTATTTTACCAATGTTCATTTCTCTCCACTTCTGAACACTTTTCTTTAATCCACTCTTCTTTCGCCAGTTTGCATTTCCTGTTTATAGCATTTCTTAATTGCCGATAGGTCCTTTTACTTTCTTCATCACTAGCATTCTTATATTTTCTACGTTCATCCATAAGCGTCTAATATATCGTCTGAAACCCAAGGTTTTCTACCAGTTCTCTTTATTCCGCCTAAGTTTGCTTTTGCTGATTTAAGAATTTCCTTTTTAACATTCTCCCATTCTTCTTCTACATTTTCTACCTTATCTTTTTTACTCAGACCTCTTGCGATGTCCTCCTAAAAAATCTTCTTTACCTCCTCTTCCTCAAGCTTCTCTAAATTCCACCGATTCATCTGACACCTTTTCTTCAGGTTTTTAAACCCCAATCTACATTTCATTATCACCAAATTATGGTCGCTATCAATGTCTGCTCCAGGGTAAGTTTTGCAGTCAACGAGTTGATTTCTAAATCTTTGCTTAACCATGATATAATCTATCTGATACTATCGCCTGGCTTTTTCCAAGTGTATATTCTTCTATTATGATTTTTAAACTGGGTGTTGGCAATTACTAAATTATACTTCTTGCAAAACTCTATAAGTCGGTCCCCTCTTTTATTCCTTTTGCCCAGCCCGTATTCACCCACTATATTTCCTTCCTTGCCTTTTCCAATGCTTGCATTCCAATCTCCAACTATTATTAAATTTTCATCTCCTTTTACGTGTTTAATTGCTTCATCAATCTCTTCGTATACACACTCTACCTCATCATCATCATGGGCGCTTGTAGGCATATAGACGTTAACAATTGTTGTCGGTTTCGGTTTTGATTTTATCCTTATTACAATGACTCTATTGCTATGCGTCTTGAAATACTCCACTCTCCTCCCTATCTTCTTGTTAAAGGAAAGATAAAATAACATGAATATCTCTCTCTATTCATTATTGTCAGTGATTGGGGGTGGGCAAACTTTGTTTACAAATCTAAGGATTTGGTTTTGAGTTTTTATTTTATAACCACTCTGACATTGCTTCAGTAATATGCCCTTATTTCCACTTCAATGGTGTTAAATTATCATCATGCATGTATTATCTTCTTAATGTAGTACAAGAATATCAACTTGAATGTTATGATTACATCACTGAACTTCAATCCAAGGTGAAGTGGAAGCAACTTATCTTTTTGTCATCTATCCCAGAAATGTTGAGTAATCCGCTTAAGTCATTGCCATCTCATAAGGCTATTAGGTTGATACCAGCAGTATCTTCTTCAGGAACAGCTGTTGACCAATTAAAAATTGCCCAAGAATGAAAAGACTGAAATCTCTAGGATCGGATGAGATTGTGATGAGAGGTTGGGAATTTAAACCAAGCTTCTACCCTACATAAAATGTTATATTTAATTTCTTATATATTAAGGAAGCTTTGCCAGCAGTACAGACAATATGGTTCTTGAATGATTATCCCAGCCTCCCAAAGGCCACCAAAATGGGATGATCTAGGTGGAATGAAATTCCATTTTATGCTTTCACAACTAGTTGCAGAGATAGTAGTAGTTTCTTGAATTTTTTCCAAGAAAAACATATCGTACAAATCCCTGAGCTCCAGAACAGGCCATAGGTAACAGTAAGTTACCCATGACTGATTCTGTAGCTTTTTGGTTTGATTCTAAAGCATGTGATACATTTATGACAAGCCGATTTAATGACCTACCTTCCTTTACTGGCAATACCTTAGATGAACTCCTACGAGTATTGCAAGCGATCCTGCATGTGATTGTTTCAAGTGTTGATTTAATGATGAGTCTAGTGATTCTTGATTTCTCTGGTATCCATAAAGTCTTTCCGTGATTAAAAAAATTTATTACAAAAAAACTGTTACAGTTACAGCTGTGCAGTTTGTGCCAAAAGAAAGAAAAAATTATCAAGTTTTTTTTATAGCAATTAGAGTACACTCAAGTGTACAAGTGTCTAGGGCGACGGTGTGCATGGCAACACGGGAATGGCGAGCAACACAAGCTCTGTAGCCCTGAGGTAGGGCCCGTGGTGCCCCCTGATGCGACTCTGGGCTTCGCCTAGACCCCAGGGGTTCAGATTCTGGCTTGGCACGCCGACTAGTATCTATACACTAAATTAACTTATCCTTGAGATAATACAAAGATTTGTATTATATCGTCATCTTACTAAAGAATTGTATTATTGGAAGATTCCAATAATACAATTCTTTAGTAAGATGACGATATCCACCTCTATCAAACCACTAACAGCAGAACAGTTTCATGTAACTCGACACAATATTCAATTTACAAGAAAATTGGACTTCCATTGTCATTTTTACAATAAAATCTTTCTTATAAATAAAAGGGAAGTTTTCCTTATAAGATTTTGTTTTATGTTAACAATTACAACTGATAAATGATATTAATTTTTTCTACGTTTACAACTGCTTACTTTTCTTATCTTCATTCTTTTATCTATTGTTGACGCGCCTCAGAATCACACCACTGTGAAAACTTATACTGATACTTCATATTTCTTTAATCTTATATAGCGTTTAGTCAACGTTTATTTGATGTCATGCCTTATCTGGCCTTCTTCTTATTCGTTATTAATGGTTATTCTTATCTTTTAATTTTATTTATCTATTTCCTGCTTTGAATAAATTGAGGTTCTTGAAAAGGACATCTGCTTGATTATTGATATGTTCATTTATGATCGTTTTATTACTTTTAAATTTACAAATTTATAGATTTTCTAAAATCGTAATGCTTCCCCTTTAACACATTTATAAATTATTTTGTTGATTCTTCCGTCTTCATTAGAGTTTGTCCTTCTTTTATTAAATGCGTTACATAATTAGAACATTTTTTTTGATTTTTGAAAGATCTCATTTGTTTGTTATATCTTAACGTATTTGAATTTAATAAATTTCTATGTATTAAAAAAAGTATTAATTAAAGTGTATCAAAATCTTTATGCAGCTCACTTCTACAACTCACTTTATACAGCTCACTTGAAACCTATGTTAATATTAGGTTCATTGTTATTTTCTTATCAGATAATTTTTCTGTCTTTCTGAACCACTGCAATTTAAAAATATAGAGGAGGGAAGTTAAATGCGTAACAATAAACTTACATTTATTTTACGGGGTAACCAACTTGAAGACAAGGTGTGGAGTTAATTTTAAGAGGGAAACATTTTGTAATTCATAGGAAAATAAATTTATTTTATAATAAATGTTTTTGGGTTTGAAAATACTTACATTATAATAATATTATTATTATTATTATAGTTAGCTAGATCAATAACCATCTACTTATACGATGAAATCATTTAAGCAAAATATATTCAATTAAAATAGAATATAATTCTATCCAAAACTTGATTGCTACAACAGCAGTTAAAGCCGACTCATTTGTCGAATGTTGAAATGTATTGTTATAATTAATTGCTGTTAAGTATACAGTCATCTGCACCTCAAATCTTAAAAAGATAAAAGAAGAAATGATCAGAAAGATAATATACTTCACACAGTTTAAAATAACATTGTCACTAGATTGAATTGTAGAGGAAGGAGGAATGAATGTAGAGGAATTGTAGTGAATGAAGTGTTACATAACACTATCTCATGGAATGATTTAATTTAAAGAGAGTATTCAAATGTACATCAATTGTTTATATAAAATATATTGAGGACTAAAACATCTACAACACCACTGTACCTTTTAAGGATAATAATTTTCCTAATATTATAGTACTGCTTAATAACTTACCAGATAACTCATATTTTCACATCTCATTAGTCTGATAGCAAGACGTAATAGTCCAACAACTGATCGTTCTACTAAAAAGTTATGATTACAAGCTGCAGGACCGTATTGTATATATATGGTCTCTTACAATTTGCCACACGATCTCTATCAATAAAAGAAAATATGGGCATAAAATATTTGCTAGCTTTAAAAATGAAAACAAGAGGTAACATTCTTTACTAATGAAACTTTATTATTAATAATTCACAAATATAGTAGAAAAATATACAACAAAAATTACAGTTCTTATCTAAAAATTGTCTAAGTTTCATATGGTCTAAGTTTGCTTCTGCAAATAATTTCAGAAGCTCAATGTTATCTGGTGTAGAATTTCCTGTGTTTTAATCTCTTGGATAACTGCTATTTGAAGAATGCAGCTTGTTCTGTAGTGTATCAACATATTTTAAGAAAACATTTCTAGGAAAAATTTTAGAATAATTTGAGTTATTTAAAGAATAAGAGTTCTTTAAACAAATTATGCACACCATTTATGTTCACACACGCAACTGAGATATGAATACGGTTTATTATTATTAATATGCCACTAACATATTATTAATCTAATGCAGTTGTTTTAACTACCAGGAATCACTAGCGCATTATTTCATCGTAATCTTCAAATGTTCATCATTCATCAACATCAAACAGTTTGCACAGGTTAGGCAAAAGCTACTGATAAATTCATGTGAATTTTCAACAGTTAAACAATATCAATTCTACCTGTTAACCACACTATAGAGATGAAAATGTACTTTACACCATTAATACAGATTGACCAACATCTCTAGGTCATTTTGCATCAGATTTAATGTCATACAGTTTTCAAGACTGGTTTATGTCTAATTTTCATGACTGTGTTACCAGATTTTATACAAATGGAAATTTAATTCCTTTAGTTATACTGGAAATAAACTTGTTGACAGATTTAAACCTGTAGCATGCTGTACAGAAGATCTAGGATTCTAAATGATTACATTTAATATTCAAGATTGGTTCAAGTTTCAGTCTGAATCAATTTTGGTTTTGTATAATTAGAGATCATACTAAAATTTTAATAAGAACATAAGAACAGTATGCATGTTGATTGAAAAATCTTGTAGTTACCATTACTTTTCTGCAAGTTACCATTGCAAAAGCAGAATAAATAATTGAACAGTTACCTGAAATCATTTACAAGACATCACTCTGTGGCAAAGTTAACTCAAAAATGGAGGTTATATAACATGAGGGGTAATGTTCACAACATACAGTGCCAGAAATTTTCATCTCAAATCAGTCAGATTTTTGTACTCAATCTATAGTTTTATTATTGTAAAACTATGTCACAAACAACAAAATTCACATAACCCCAACAGATACAAAAATGGTTGGCAAAAGATTTTCATTATTTAATAGAATACAACACAACATGAATAAAACAAATTAGATAAAATAATATGCACTACCATCAGACTGCATTCAAAATACTAAAATAAATGATTAATTTTGATCACGCAATGATGGAATTTTATGTTTGTACTTTCTGTTGTCTGTATCATAGCACATCATCTTATTACATATATTAAGTTGGATATAATATTAAAATACTAACAACTATACCTTTATAGATAGATTTAACAAACTTTTTTCAAATAATAACTTTTAGGGTTTTAAACTTTCCTGCACTTTAATATTCTGTTGGATTTTTATGTAAGAATTTATAATAAAAATTATATTTCACTACAGGATCATGATAAAAAAAGTACATGTAAAAATATATATAAAAGTATGAAATGCAACTAACAATCGTATTAATATCAATATATCAATTTATTTAAATTGACAAAATAAAGACATGTAATTTAATGAAACTGCATTATAAAATGTATTACGTAGGGTGCCCATTTTAAATGTAACCCTTCTATCACTGGCTTATCTTTAATAGGTATATTTAAATGAAACACGCTTGACTAAGTTATCATATGTCTCATAAAATTTTACATCTTAAATTCTAAAGCAGCTGGCATCTTCCTACATACAAGCTACCACCATTTTCACTTTATTTCTTTTAACTATTTTTAAGTGTGTTTTAACCGTTTTTAGAGTTTGTGATTAGATATAGAACAGTTTCTTTGATATTGAGTTTCAGTTGTTCTCTAATGTTTGTGGTTTATTGTAGTGTTTTTCTTTGAGGTAACCAAAGAACAGAATCAGGTATCAAATCTGATCTTAGTAACCATATGTAACAAGAAATGACACAATCACCAAAGAATTAAATATGTTAATAAAAGAAGTAGTTGAATTTGGATAGTGTGATTTTGAAAAAAAAACAGTATTTATCTTTCTCTTTCAAGACTGCAATAAAATATACTGATGTAATTTTGTGTTAATGGTGTATTCACAGAAAATAGGATCAACAATTTTTTTTCTGATATTGTACAGCAGATGCCCATCTTCTGGTGCAATGGTTTTTCATGATAGGGATGGGAATTTTCAGAACTCCTATTGTTTTGAATGTTTACATATCTGTCCAAATGGAATCATGTCTTATCATAAAAAAACAGTCCACGACATGAATCCCCTCATGCACAAACTGACAAAACCAACGACAATATTCTAGCTACCTTTCTTTATTGGAATCAACAAGTTGACAAACTGCTTGAATCTGATATGGTTGTATTGATATCATTTTAACTTTTTTACTGCCCGATTAATGGTTGATTTTGACCAATTAATTTCAGCTGAAATGCATCTAATTGATTTTTTTGATAAAATAGCTAATCAGTTATTGAATTCAATACTGACCTCTATTTCTTGTGTTCCTGGTTATTAATAGAATCTGCTCTCTCAAATTATCAATGACCTTAATACTGATGTCTAATTAGAAACTGGTTTTTTCTCAGTACTTATGCTAAAATATTCTTGAACTGCATATGAACTACTAACATATGACTTGATAAAAAACAAGTTCCTTAAGTGAAAAAATCTCATTAACAATGCACTGAGTGTTCTGATCGCTTTGTTTTATCTGTTATGGTGGTCTTTTACATCAGCTTGATATCCAGATGATGAACAACTTAAATTCCATTAAAATCTAGAAAAACAGGGGGAGGCATTTCAAAGGTTAACACTGAATGATGATTGCATTTTATATGGGGCACCATGTATTTCAAATAGGCAGCTGTAATATCTAATGCATTAAACCATTCTCCACAAATAGGTAAGAGGTTCTCTGCTCATGCTAGAATAACTCTGTCTTGAATAACTCTGCTCATGCTAGAATAACTCTGTCTTCATGCTAGAATAACCAAGTGCCACAGTTGCATGCAGTCCTTCTGGGCTTGTATCCCAGTCAGGCATAAGCAATTTTTCATGCAGTGCAACTTTACAAACTTCAATTGCCCTAAAGGTTGTCATCAGGAAGGGTACCGGCCATAAAATCCTGCCAAATTGCTTCTGCATAACCCAAAAGACAGGATGAAACGAAAAAAAATGGAAATAAGAGTGCATATTTTTCATTGTTTTATTGTTCCAGACTCTTTTCAGTATATTAAAACATCATATTTAATCAAAACTAATGCCAGTTTTTCTTATTAAAATATTTTATTTCACATTTAATGATTAAAATTATGTCAGTTCCTAACAGGGAAAAGTGAATAACAAATACATTTCAACATTATAACACACCATGCTGTACATCATGATAAAAATTGAGTATTTTGGTCTCAAACATCTATTGTGGAGAGGGAAGCAAGTTGGAAATTTTCATTATTAAAATACAGCGTTTAGAACCATATTTCAGTCATTTCACAATGCAACGAACAACATGTGAAACGACCGTAATTTGTTTGCAGTTATTTTTTTCTTTATCTGTAAAAAGTCTTTTTTTTTAATTGACTGTTTATTATTAGGTTAAATTAAAGTTTTTTTTTTTTTTTGTTTTTGAACTCTAGTGAAATTTGAATCAATCCAGTTATTTGTCAAGAAATGAATTATTTTATTTTGTCTGTATTTACAGCTTAGATCTTGTTATTTCTTTAATTTAATAATCTAACTATTATCAACGTATCTTTAGTGTAGGGGACCAATACCTTGCTTTGTCTGCCAATACTTATTAAAAAATCATGATGTTGGTACCACCATGTAAACTCAGTCAGATACGATAATACAGCAACCTGGAGGGCTATGTTAAATCTGCAATTTGGAACACCCCAAAACCTCAAGGTAGGTATGTTAGTAGACAACAGTATGTTGTGCAGGTAGTTGGAAATCAATGTCATGTTACAATTTACTAGATGGTTAAAACTGTATGGTTAAACTAGATGGTTTATCATGTTTTACGCATGATAAAGTACAGTTTACCAGACAACTGTGTGGATAATCATGTTAATCTTACGCATAGATATTCAGATGGATCATCAAACTAGTAAAGGTAACCCGTGAAGATGGAAAACAAGTCTGAACTGTTATAAATAAACAGAGGTAGGACTGAAACAGTCCAACCTCTGTTTGTAAAATGATGAACACAGTATCAAAGTACGAGAAGATACACAAAATCATTTTGCAAAAGAGAACGATTATAGATGATTACAAATATTGATCAAACTTTAGTGAAATATTGGACAATACCTGTGTTCAGACATGAAATCAAGTAATGATTTCTTCTTTATTTAAAATTATTATTTTATCACTTATTATATCTTACACCTATCACTTAATTTTGTTACATTGTAATACTGGTCTAATTAATTAAGTTTTACTGTGATTTCTCTTAATATATCCAGGTAAATGTTGGCACAATTTTTTTTTATCTGTGGAATATCATATCTCTTTCTTTTTTCTGTTTAGCCTCCCCAAACCACCGTAAGGTATTACTTCAGAGGATATTTATGAGTGTAAATGAAGTGTAGTCTTGTAAGTCTCAAGTTAAACATTCCTGAGACGTGTGGTTAATTGAAATCCATGTAAAGTAATTCCCTTTACTAGGATTTGAATCTTAGAACTCTCAACTTTGAAATCAGCTGATTTGCAATGACGAGTTCATAGAGTATCATATATATATATCCATCCTGTATGTGATCTATATAATATGTTATGTAATGATTACAATAAAAGAATTATTTTAGTTGACAACTACATTAAAGAACTTGTGTAATAAAATATTTAGTCGATGTTAATGGACACTTACCCATACTTATAGATAAAATGTTATATAAAAAACACATTTAACATGAAATATTTAATGTTATATATAGATTGGTTGTAAAGTAACTATTTTAAATTCCTAATAGTTTTATATTTAATAATATATTATAATGAAACAGTTTTGTTCTGTTTCTTAGAACTTACTTGGGTAGAAATAGAACAGTACCTGTTTATCGGAGAATATGCTCAACAATGCTTTATATCACTTCAGCTAATGCAGTCAGCCTTCCACTATGAAGTGTATTTAATATGAGTTCACCAATGGTAGCTGGACCACTCATCAAATATTGCTGTATTTGATCCTAAGAATATTACAAACTGCCATGTAAAGCCAATATGATCTGTAGAACAGATCATATTGGCTTGATGCCAACCCTCTACATCCAGGTTGTGAGGTTTTATAAAAGGTGTGGGGCTTTACTTGAACCTGAAGTCATACCCTGCAAAATTTTCTTAAGGAAGTGGATGTAGAAGTTTTATTACATTTTTAATTCTTAGTCAAGTGTTGATATAAATTTGATGCATTCTGATCAATATTCCACTGCAGAGTTCATGCTGAAATGCTTTGTAAACATTCTCAAAACTTACAGTCATGAGAAATGCTGGTGCTGATGTTATGTATTAATAAAATAGGTGATCTCTTATATTGTAAACATCACATATAAACATTTGTCACTAAATATAAAAATTATAGCAAATTAAAATATGGAGGTAATTTACAACCTTTCTGTACACTGATAAAACTTCATAAAGATTTTTTGTGTGTAGCTTTCAAAACTACACACAAACAAAAAGATTTACATTATAAGACAAAACAATAAAACACTGTTGATCAAACAACCCATAAACCCATGAGTATAAAATTAAATTACAGTACCTGTAGTTAATATTACATTGGACAGACAGTGTATATTTTCAAAATACAAGGGACATGCACAAAAAACATTACTTCATATAAATGAAGTAATATATATATATATATATACTTAAAACAGGTGTCCTAGACCTCCCCCGTCATCCTTTTCTAAAATTGAAGGAAGTGATTTTTCTGGAAGATGCAAAAAAAAATTCTGATTTTGACCAGAGGAGAGCTAACTAGATTAGAAGTTAATTTATTTAAATGGGACACATTTGCACCTCGAATTTGGATTCTAGAGACAATGATACATAAGTCTTGTCAGAAACATTTTTCCATAAAGTGGAATCTAACCTCTAAATAACCTTCGAACTTTACCTTTCTTTTCTTTTCTTTTTCCTGTTTAGCCTCCGGTAACTACCGTTTAGATAATACTTCAGAGGATGAATGAGAATGATATTCAAACTTTACCTAGTCCTGAATTCCTTTCAAAAACTCTTTTAAGCACCAAAAACTTTATATTTACAAAACTTTTTAATGTTTTTTATGCAAACACTATAAATAAATAGGATGTATCATTAAGCTCTCCCGGGAATTTTGTAACCTATTCTGCATGTGAAAATAATGGAAAAAATTCATACAAACATATGTCCTAAAACGGATTGTTTGCAAGTTACGGCTTGTGCAAAATTTCACTCGGATTTCAGCTACCCAGGTGAAATGAGATCGTATTGAAATTTTTAGGACGTTAATTAAGGGACATAATTAGTGATTTCTTATGGTTTTTAACTTGAAAAAACTGTACTTATTTACAACAGAGAAATACACTGATGTGGTATTCATTTTGGCTGTCTGTAATGGTAATGCTACAGCTGCAGCAGTAGAATATGAAATAAGTTTTCCAAATAGCAGGATTCCAGATTCCAAAAAACCAAATCGGCATGACTTTTTGCTATCTTCTGGAGAAAGGTTCACTACTTAGTATTTGTACCAGTCCAGCACGACATCTTTCTAAGTTGATCAGCATTTCACATTCGATTGTTTGTAGGACACTAAAACAAAACATGTTTTATCCTCATCATTAACATCCAGTTCAACATATACACCCAGGGGACAGTCTGCTTTGCTTGGAGTTCTACAACTGGTGGAATGCAAATCAACAACAAGTATGTTTTGTTTACCGTCAAGGCTAATTTCACTCGAGATGGTGTCAAAAACTTATGCAATGGGCATACTTGGGCAGAAGTAAACTCTCATAAAACAGTGGAAGGCAATCAATGTTCACCACAGACTTAGCGTCAATGTACAGTGCGGCCTTCTTCACAATCAGCTGTTTGGACCATTCGTATTGCCTAGCCGCTTAAATGCTGAGGTCTACTTGCACTTTCTTTCAAGAAGAATTGCTGCTGTTGCCTGAAGATGTTCCTCTAGCACCAAACGCAAAGTATACTTCCAGTACGATGGCATGACTCCCCATTCCTCTTGTCCCGATTCCACTCTCTTAAATCATCATTTTCCAGAAATGGATTGGTGGTGGAAGTTCATTTTCCTGGCCACCAAGATCACCTGATCTAACTCCTTTAGATTTTTCCATCAAGGGATAAATGAAAAATATTGTATGCAAAACAAAAATATATTCTCATAAGGAATTAATTGTCATTTTGAACGCTGCTGAGCAACTGAAGGACAGTTCTGAAGAACTAATAAAGAGCAACAAAATCAGTACATAAGTGTGCCAAGAAATGTGTTGAAAATGGTGGGTTCATTTTTGAACATTTATTATAAACTGGTACCTTGGTCTGGTCTACTGTTTCTAAATTGAATCCGAATTTTTCTAACTTTTCTTAGTTTTATTCAACTTGTGTTAACATCATTTTGTTCAAAGTTAAATTCTCTATAAGATTTTTTAAAGTTTTATGCTCATTAAAAAAAGTTATTGTATGTCAAACATAAAAAACAGGGGTTTCCCCACCAATTTATTGGTTTTAACCCAAGACTTTTCAAAAACTGCTGAAGAATTGGTTCTGGGACCTATTTTATTGGGGTTTTCAGGTCAAAAACCTTAAGATTTTATAATAACCTTAATCACTATTTTCTTACGGTTTGTGACTATTTTCTCAATGCTCCTTATTGAAGTCCTAAAAATTTCAGTACAACCTCATTTCACCCAGGTAGCTGAAATTTGAGCGAAATTTTTCACTTACAGTAACTCGCATACAAAGCATTTTAGGACATATGTTTATATGAACTTTTCTATTATTTTCATGAGTAGATTAGGCTATGAAAGTCCTGGGAAAACTTCGAGATACATTTGTACATTATATGAAGGTTGTTACTGCTGCAACAAAAAAAAAACCTGCAGTATTGTGTAATGCTCCTGGCTTTTCCTTGACAGATTTTTATTTCAAATACCCTGTAAAGTTCTTAAATGTTAATGACTTAATTATATTTAACATTTAGAATAAAATTGCAAAAAAGATCAAAATGTTGAGTAAAAATTTGTTTTTGATTTTACCTAGTTAATCAAATATTTTTATCCTAAAATTATGCAGTATTTAAAGTATAATTAAGAAAAAAGAAATCAAAACTTAATAAAAGATTTTGGGTTCAATTGGTGACTCTTGATCAAATGACATTTTATATCAAAGTAATTTTTTTTGTCAAAAAAAAATTTTTAGTAAATCAATGTGGATCTTATTTGAACTACTTGCTCTCAAGCTACCTCGTGTAACATTTTTAACAGCCACTGATTTAAAAACAGATAAAAGTATTATAAATTTAAAAAAACTATTTTAAAACATTTTTTTTTTTAATTTTTAAGTTGACATTCCCCTTTTTAAAAACATGTTCCCATACTGTTTATATTAATACTAGAGATATAACTGGATTTCAATCTTGAAAATAAAGTTTTAGAAATTTATATTTTAAGTATGGATTCCGTGCAACCTCATTGTTTTGCAGTTTAAAATTTTTTTATTTATTTGAGTAATTATTTACTTTAATGAGTGCCTGATTCGGAAGTGTTATTCAACAAAGCTAAAAAAAAGCACCTTAAAATTTTGTCTGATGAGGCTGAAAATCAGATCAAAGCTAGGATATATGTTTGTTTGCCCAATTACTGTCTTTATGAATTTCTTATTTCTTGAGTTTGGCGATGTAGAAAAATAAATATATGAAGTAGCTTCTAAAAAGATTTACTGGTATTTAAGTTTTTCCATTATCGATTGCTTATTATGAATAATTTATAGCCTCCTTTCTTTTTCTGTTTAGCCTCTGGAACCACTGTAAGGAATTACTTCAGAGGATGATATGTATGAATGTGTAAATGAAGTGTAGTCTTGTACAGTCGCAGATCGATCATTCCTGAGATGTATGATTAATTGAAACCCAACCACCAAAGAACACCGGTATCCATGATCTGGTATTCAAATCTGTATAAAAATAACTGCCTTTATTAGGATTTGAACCTTAGAACTCTCAACTTTGAAATTGGCTAATATAATTCTGCTTTTAAAAGTATTTTCACATGTAAATTCAAGAAAACTAGTTAGAAAATTTTAGTGTTAAAAGTAATATATATTCTTGTAGGATTAAAAGAAATAGACGGAGACCCTTATTTGAAAATGAGTAGCATATTTTTACACTTTTCTTAACTTTATTAAACTCTTGGTTTTATATATATATTTGATATCTTGTAAATAGATTTTTTTTCACACTGGCAGCATTTTCCAAGACCTATTTCAATCTTGTTAAAAAAATAAAATTATAAACTCAGTTAAGATTCTTTAAAAGTGAAAAAAAGTTTTTCCTTCACCCTTTTAATTTAGGGTCTGATATTCCCTAAAATGAACTAAAAGTATATAAACTTACTAAGAGATAAAAAATTAAAATGTTGAGTTGGGAACCATGTGATCATATCACCTCCACCTTCTTGATCAATTGACCCCATCTTTGGATCGTACAAAATTTCATAAAAATTGGTTAATCAGGCAGAAAATATCAAACAGAATAATAACAATTGATTAAAATAAGGAAAACATTAGGTATATATATCCTCCTTCCCTGAATGAAATTATTTAAGTACATAATCAGAGGGACATACTAATATAATGGAATCATCTAATTAGTACAAGATTGTGACTGAGACCACAAATGATAAAAAAAAGGAATTTTTTACACCAATATGTATGGAGATTTGAGGAAGAATGAACATCATTAGAAAGTACTTTACTTACCAAAAAAGTTATTAAATTAAGTGAAAAATTTACTTACTGTTTGAGTAAAATTTTAAGGTACAGAACCACTGATAAGATTCAAATCTCCTCATCCCCTTGATCGATTGTTATGACCAACATTTGATAGAATAATGTTCTATACACAGATATCATTCATGCCAAATTTCATCCAAATCAGTCTAACTGGTCTGACAATATTCTAGCAAAAACAGGCTAACATATTCGCATAAAAACTTCAGTTGAATTTTTCAATGCTATAATTATGTTTTTTTGTTAGAAGAGGTAATGAAATGTTTAGCCACACAAAAACCAGGACATGCAAATTCTGACTATAACATTTCACAAGAAATATGACAAGAGGTCATGTAGAAAACTGAATAAGAAATTAAGAAGAGCAACACAAAAAGTAAAGAAGAAATGGCTTTGTGAGACCGCTCATACGTAGGAAATTCAGAAAAAAACAGGATGGTATAAACTTATGTGCAAAAAAAAGTAAAAGCAGCAACATGAAATAAGTAGAAGTACAGGCACTAAAGAAATTGCCAGTAAAGATAATAGTGTTATAGGAATAGGAAAAGGTATTTGAAAGGAGGAATAAGTACAACACTGCTCAAAATGAAGCGAAATGGTCTTCTATAGAAGCAGCAAAACCAAAATTGGAAGTTTTATCAGCATCAAAATAAATGATTAAGTTTTAAAGGATTTCAAGAGATTAACAAAATTACATAATGAAATTTATAACTGTGGGATATAATCAGATTTTCTTAAACTATCACGATTCCATTTCCAAGAAGCATAAGAAGATCAAGTTTTAATCTTCTCTTCAACAGAAACACAGAGTAAAAAAAAAATGAAGCACACAACTATATAAAACAAAATAGATTTACAAGTAATAGAGGTACTGCAGATGTTATTAGGCTAATTAAAACTATTAGTAATAGGTATATAGTAAGAGGTAAAGGACTAAGTATACTGTGTCAAATAGAAAAACTAATGTAAATAATTAAAAGACAGAAAACAAAGGTGGAACCCAAATATACAACATTAATTAGAGAATTGCAGCTGAATCGGGAATTGGTTATTAAAATCAAGGATGCAGTTAGGAAAAAACACAGTTGAACATGTAAAAATTGATAATTAGGTATGTTTGTATATACTACCATAAGCATATGAAACATGGACACTACAGGAATGGGAAAAAAGGGCTAGAGTATCTGTAAGGAGGAGAATGGAGGTTAAATGAACAGATGGACTGGAAAATGAAGATTTAACAAGCAAATTGCTTACAAGAATAGAAGCTTAATCAGAAAAATATTCAAAATAAGAGAGCTAACTAACTGGCTGGAACATATTCTGAAAGGAGAAGGATTGGTTAAAACAGCATTCTACATTCTCGATGTCTGCAGCTGGAATAAGCAAAATGACTGATTTTGAAAGATCTTTTTCCTATGATTCCAATCAAGTTAATATATCATATTGAAAAAATACTGCAACTTAAATATTAATGAAAGAATAAAACAGTAATGATGAACAATATCTAGAAATACTTAGCATGAATGGTTACCACTCTTTAGTTAATGCTGATACAAGATTTACTGAGGGTGTGTTGGGCACTCTTTAAAGTGTCACTCTGACACACTTTAAGGAACTAACTACCTGTTAATAAGGGGCTATCTGTTAGCTATAACCCAAAATAATTTGTAAAGGATTTTAAACAAGTCCTGGATTAAAATCATATCATTAAAATCATTAAGTTGGGCTGTACATTACAATTTCTCAAAGAGACGGGTTGTATAAGATAATGGCATAAAAATTCTCACAGCCACAAAACTAAGAACGAATACATTAAGTTTAAGAAAAGATAGATCTGTGGATTACAGCAGCTAAAAAAATTTTAGAAATATGAGGGAATTACCTGCAAAGAATCCGTAAAGAATTAAAAAAAACAGTATACTTCTATGCCTTCTACTAAATAAAAAAAATATATGTAAATGTTGTTTCTGATAAAGGTAAAATTGTTAATGAATACGGTTCTTGGATCTTTATAATTTTTATTGATCTCCTACTTTCACATAAATTTTACGGTAAAGTTATAACTTTTGCAGATGGTACTGCTCTAGTATATTCATAAGAATCTTGATAGGTTGAAAACTGTAATACAGAGTGATCTGGATAATTTAGGCTTATAGTTTTGTAATTAAATTAGTTCCTAATGCTTTAAAAATAAAATATCTACATCAGGTGAATTTTATTAAATACTTGGGTTGATGGTTTTTTAAATTCATGGGATTTGCATATACAAGGTTCATATAAGGAAGTTTTTTCCACTATATGTTCTTTACCAAATGTACTTTGTTCTAGTTAATTTGAAATTCAATTATAGATTGCATTGCCAGGCATCAATATTAGAAAAAAAGTAGATGTGTGGATTATGGCAGCTAAAAAACAATATTTTAGAAATGAGGGAATTACCTACCAAAAGATAGTGGAGAATTATAAACCAGTATAATGGTATGTCTACTACTACAAATAAACTATCAAAAATATGTATAAATGGTAACGTTGTTTTTGATGAAGGTGAAATTAATATTTTTTTAATGAATACTTTGTTGTAGTATCTAAAAGTTATCAGTAGCGCTGGTACTGTGAATGATAGAATTATCATGATCACTAATTCTCCCATTCTTTAAATGCTATTAGTTATTATGAGCTTGGTATATGTATATATAGTCTCTTAAAACCAGGTACCAATAAGATCTGTTCGCTTGTGTTAAGAAAATCTCTGTTCAAGTATTCCTATCTTATCTGCTATAAACAATAGTAGTCTTGTTATGTGTAAATTTACTTACACCCTGAAATCTGCAGAAATTGTTCCAGTTGATAAATCAGGCTCTTTAGATGTGGTTGGCAACTATCGGCCCACTTTACTTTGTTTTTTTTTTTTTTAATTTCTAGAGAAAGTAATTAAAAAAAGTTGGTTAGGTTTTATCCAAAAATTAACTCGTGTAATTTGGGACTCAGGAGGGTGAGTAATGAATTTGCAATACAGTGATCAAATTCGCCTTTATTTAAAATTTACAGTACTGAAATTAGAAGTCTAGCTTTGAAATGGTTTGTGTATTATATGCAAAAAAGAGGTAAATGCATAATTGTGGGTGTTTGTGTGAGCAATAACCTTTGGGTGAATTGTATAATCCCCCCAGGGCTCTGTTATTAAGGACCTATTCTATTTATAATTTTTATTAATGATCTATTTCACATAAATTTTCACAGTAAGAGAAAGCTATATATATCTTATGCAGATTTTGCTCTATTACATTCATCTAGGAATATTTTGATAAGTTGCAAACTGATCTGGAATGCATTAAACATCAAATATCTGATTTTTTCTTTATCATCTGCTTCTAAGTTAATAGCTAGCTCCATTAATATACCAGAATATTGATTGTGCTTATATTCAATTACAATGTCATAACACTTTTCAATCACATCTTGAGTGAATTCTATTAAATACTTAGTTGATGGTGGATGGCAAATTATCAAGGAATTTATATCTATGTGTACAAGTTTTTAAGAGATGTTTGTTTACAGGTACTTCTTACAGAAGTAGCTGTAATCTTAATTTAAATTTAACTTAAAAGGGTGGATGGATTTTCTGCTCTACAATTGACGAGATGGAAGCACTTTATTCAATGGTGATTTAGTCTATACATGATTGGTGACAATATTGTTTGTGTGTATGTGAGCGCGCGCGCACGTGCGAGAGGAAGATAACTGGGGTGTGTAATAAAACGTTTATTTTAATATTTTTCTCACTACACTTGCAGATTTGGTACTCTTACCTATGGACATGCTTTTGTTTTGCAGATAAAATATTTTCATATGCAACTACAGTAATATCCAAAACAGTGGACATATTAAATGATTAAATATCAGTGTGCTACATTAATACTACATTGCTTGAAATTTTACATAACCTACAAATATCACCTGAACTTTAATCTAAACAATCACTTTATTCTTTATTAACACGTGCTTTTTTCATGACTTCCTAGACAGACGAGTTTTTTAACTATATATTTGGTTTCTTGAGGTCCTTTTTGTAGTTAACAAACAAACAACCAACTCAAACTATTTACAGACATTCATACCCAGTGCTTACTTGAAGATGGAATAATAATTCTAGCAATGAAGCCGAAAAATGAAAAAAAAAAAATTCTTTTTAACATAAAATACCCCTCTAAGAGCCAGTATTAAAAATGATAAAAGTATTTAAATTACTCAGAGATGATACTAAAATACGTGCACGATAATCTTTTGGGGGGACAAAATTATTATATTATTACTAAAATTTGTGTACTATCGCCCCTTAAACCATGCTCAGTTTCGTTGAAGCACACGATAAATTTGAAAGGATACATTAGTTGTAAAATGGCTTGACTTCTAAGCAGTATACTTATAATGTCTTAAAACTATTGCAAAGATAAACTTGCTTTCAATTATTTGCAATATCTAAAATATTAAATAATATAAAATAACTGTAATATTTAACAACATGTCTCTTTTTCAAGTTTTTTTTAAACATTATATATATAACCTATGCACTCCAGGTAAAATAAGGATTTCAAGGAGGATATCTAAATCGGTTCAACTCTTGATTTGCTACGGTGGAACAAACGGACATACACTCTCCTTTTACACTCCTTTTTGAAATGAATTTTTACTTTCAGAAAAATAAAAATATCATTAGTAGAGAGAGATTCAAATCCATTCTTGCTCCATTAATTCTGTAACCTCCTACTTACACCCTTAACCCTTATATTCATACCCAACTTTACCAACGTTGTTTCGCACCCGGGTACCTTGTTACTGTGATATTCCAATTTTTTATATTTCAGCAATAGAAAGTGTTTCCTTTTTGAGTGTTTTATTTTGATGTCAACATCGTTATTGAGTATCTGAGTAATTCTAGGAAAATAAAATAGCATAGACCAGTTAAGATTAATTAATAACATTTGATGACAGTAATACTTGCAGTCAACGCAAAAAAGAAGATAAGGCAGCTCCAATTCGTGATCTGTGAACAATGCTCAATGTAAATGTATCTCAGATGTATAAGCCTATGGAGAATTTAATGATTGATGAGCAGCAATAACCTTTTTGAGGTTGCACAGGATTTGCCTAATATATGCCTTTGAAGCTAGCTGTGTATGGAATCAAAATTTGATGGATTTGCGATGCTGAAAAATGAGTATCCTTCCCACGGCATAATTTATTACACTGGCAAAGCAAATAACAACCAAGAAAAATATCAGGGAGAGAAAGTGGTAAATGATCTTGCATCTGCGTACAGAGGAAGTGGGAAAAACGTCTGCATGGACAATTTTTTCACAACTTTGCCCCTTGCCAAGCACTTGCTATCGTAGAATCTCACCATTTATGGCACAAAAAAAAAATAAACACCATATACCTAGTATCATGGCTCCGAGAGAGCACTACCAGATTGTTTTTGGTTTTCACAACATACTGACTATGTGCTCTTATGTCCCAAAGAAAAATAAAGCTGTAATTTTTATATCAACCATGTATTCGAATATGGCTGTGAATAAAGATTTGAAAAAGAAACCTGATATCATCAGTTACTATAATAAATATAAAACTGGCGTTGACACTATGGACCAAATGCTAAGAAGGTATACCATTAAACATTAATGTTGAAGATGGCCGATGGCTAAGTTCTTCAACATGCAATACATAAGTTCACTCGTGGCACAGAAATTATTTTTTATCACAAAAAATAACAGAATGTCATTTTTTGTAGCAATTGAGTGATTGAAGCTCGCATGTCAAATGCCCAACTGATGCACATTTCCACTAGAAAAATTGCAATTGAGACCACCACAGGTCATCAAGTAATATCTACAGAAGTTGCTGGTCCATCTGTTGAGCAAGACACAATATAGGGAGGAAAAAGTTCACAGATTCTTGCTTGCCACATGTTATAAATTACATACAACTATAAAAAACAACTATTAGTAACAATATACTAATAGTAACAATATTAGTTGTAACTATTAGTTACAATTATAAAAAAACAACGAAGTGCAAAAACTGCACAGAGTATCAACTGCCTGTTTGTGATTAACACTTGGTAAATATTCTAAAATGTAATGATGCCATAAATAATATTTTTTAAACATAATTGGTTTTTTTTTGTTTAGAATAACAATTTACCTCCATGCGTCACAAAAATAATTTTTAATGTACAAAGTAAATATGTAGTGGGTACTAGAACTGGCTTCCGTTCAGTTCAATTTTTTTATTAAAAAAAATAAATAAATCTAATTTATAATTTACTTGCTTTTCAGCTAAATAACGATGAGCCAGAAGCTCAAAAGAATTTTTTTTTTTCATTTTAATGACATGAATGCACTGCAGTGTGTACTCTGCTATGAACATAAATAGTATTCTGCCTTTAAAAAAACTTATGTATTATGCAAGGGAAGTTCATATATTGACTCTAGTGAATCTTGTACTCTAAAGAGAACAAGGGCATAAACAGGAATTCTAAGATTTGTAACAATAGACACAAATCTACTTCTAATTAATATTTTATATCTTACGATGCTTTCTAATCTGATACTTACAATTAATCGTAAATCTGAAGAATACACATATTCTAGCTACTTTCAATAAAACTTCATATGTAATGATATTCAACATCTTTGTCGATAAAAAATTGTAATATCAGTTGTGAAAATGCATAACTACTTAGAAAGCAGTATACCGTTTTATTATAATATTGTAAATCTACTCCAAGGATAAATTTTCACTTAAGAATTAACCGTTACAATAGGCAAATTGAGTAAAAAGATACGAGTGTATGAGAGGAGTTTGATTCAATGAGATCAAAACATCATTATATTTGAATTTTTAAAAATACTTTTACACCATGAATGCCATTTTGATAATGGCTTCATCGATAACTTGAATCCCCGTTCAATTTATAATTAGTACAAAATAACTTTGAATCACCTGTAAGGATCCATAGTTTCGTGGCTGCAGAGTTGTCTTGTTGGAAAGGTCAGAACCCTTATCCGATGTAGGCTAAATGTAAGAATCTAAGAATAATGTTCTGCTTTTTGTAGGGCTTTCTCTAGTATCCCTTCTAAAATTGATTTTTTATATTCATGTGGCTTACTGTAAATAGTAATGGTTATTTTCCATTTTGATAATGGTTTTATTGTTGATGATTGTTGAACAATGAACTATGATCTGGACCCAATCGTTTACATACCTGGGCGTTATTTTATCTTTGTTAGTCCAACATTTGTCTGGAAAATATAAAAAATAAAAATTTAATAATTAAATAATCAATAATTTCAACTAAATAATTAACCTCAAAAATTAAAAATAAATAACAAGTTAAAACCTGACAGAAAATTATGGTGTGTAATTATAATTTAATCTTAACAATTTTTTCAATAAAATAAAAATTTATGAAAAAATATATCTTATATGAAAGTATAATTTTGCCTATTAGTGTATTACTCCATTCTTTCTTTATAAGCATCCAATATGGTACAAAGTTAAACTTGATGTTTTCATTTCCCCCCTGACCTTACTGGTTACAAAAAATTAAAAAAAAAGTTTTTCAAAAGGATAACAAAAGTAAAGTGGGCTTTCCATAAGTTTTACTTAAATTACTCTAAATAATACTTAATTTAAGTCTATTGTAACTGAAATACTAGTTGCAATATACTTAAATGAAATATTTTTACTTGAAAAAAAAAAGAAGTATTTTTGGGAATGATTACACCGTTCAGAGAAGAGATTGGTACTTTATTTCCAGTTGTAAAAAATTAGAAAATCTATTTTTTTTTCTTTAGATAAAAAAAGTATTACCAATTGTTATTCAGTTTTAGTTTAAAAGCCAATTAAAAACAGTTCTTACTAGTAAAGATAAAAAAATTGAAAATCAATGTTAAATTAAAATATTAGTTGGTTTGATACAGCTGATCTTTAAAAGAACACTTTTTTATATTTATAAAAAAAAATGAATTATAAGATAATAATAATCTTATTAAAAAATTAGATCTGGAATATTTATTTTTCTAAAATTCCTAGAGGCATGATTCAATAGAGAATTTCCGGTTAAAATATTGAAAGTATTTATGTCAATAACACTACAACATTATAAAATAAACATACTCAAAAGTTCAATTTTTAGGTGTAATTTCCAAACTGAAGATCTCAAATTATTAAATATTTCCAAAGAAATAGTTTTTAATGAAATCTTTCAGAAAACTAGCAGGAAGAATCTACATCTCCAGAGAAACAGAAAAAGAAACACTGTGAATCGATCAAAGAAAGGAGAAAATTTTAGGGAGAAAATGAAAGAATTTGGAAAGCAAAGAACTTGGAACTATTCATGGGTGATCCTTAGAAGAAATGATAGAAAAAAATAAAATAACAATAAGATATGTTTATAAACTTATGAAATGTACCATAGCTATCAGAAACAAAACTGAATCAATCTTTTACAACACTCTTGGCTATTGATTCCTCCCATTATTTTATTAATTAGTTCACATCTTTTTTACATTGACAATAGGGTTAACACATTTATAACTGAACCACCCTAACTGAATGACTGCAAATACCAAATTTATCAGGAAGATCAAAATAAAAGATCTTAGATGAATTCACTTTATAATTTCATTCGGATTAGGATGCCAAATTAAAATAACTTTATCAAAAAAACAATTTTCTCAAGAATTCTTAAGACTTATTTCCTTTTTAAATTATAACTTTTTTTTATAACTTAAACTATAACTACAGTGGCTTCTTCAAAACAAACAATATAGTACATTTACAAACTCATTCACAATTATATACTACTGGGACAATGTTTTATCTGTAAAAGTGTCATAAAAGGAATTTCATTTAAAAACATTTCATTGCAATGAATAAACTTTTAACTTAAGCCAATTAAGTAACATAAACCCTATAATCTCACCCATTTATGTACCATTTACTTCTGTTAGATTATATATAATTCTATGATAGTTTATGATAAAAAAAATCATGAAGTAAAAATCATATTATATTCACTTAAAAAAGTAAAATTAATACACCAAAAAACAGTAGTTTTAGTGGTCTATATACATATTTGTATGTAGACCAAATAAGACTTTTTAGCAGTAAAAGAAGATAAAAAATCCAGAAAGAAAAACAAAGTTACAAATAAATGTTGAAGATTTTGTACCCGATTAAAAAAAATTAGTTTAAAACAATCGTTCTCAAAGTGGGCAATAATGCCCCCTTCTGGGAGCTGGGGGCATTCAGGGGGACGGTAGAAGGCCCACAGAAAATTGAAGGGAGGTGCCCCCCCCAATTTGTCTTTTTTTATTTTGACAGTCTATTGAAAGCAATTTTATGAAAAATACTTCAAAATATGCATTTTAATTGCTCTCACTTAAAATGTAAGTTTCAACTCAGAAATAGGATATGACATGTTTAAAAACAATAATTGCAATTGCTGTTTTTAAGAGTGCAACTTAAAAACAGCAATTGCAATTATTTTTAACAGATGGTAAGTTAAAAAATTTTGGAGGCCTCTAGAAAACTTTTGTTTTCAATGTGAACAGCGGGTGAAAAAGTTTGAGAATCTATGGTTAAATAGAACATTATTATATATAAAAGAAGAATCTTGAATATTTTCACTGTAGGCTGGCCAAGGGTTTGTTAAGCCCTTCATCATTTAGCCATAAGCATTTTACTTTACTTTATAATCTTCAATTTCCAAGATCTTACTCTGCACGATGTGGAATCATCAAACTGTAAGGAATTGTGGCAGGATATCATCTTACCCAAGCCTCCCTTCCCACTGCTGACTTAGTTATAATTTAGTAATGGAAAGAATGATCTACTGTAAAAACTATGAGAAGATATAATGTTAAGAATTAATTAAGATGTAATATTTATTAAACACATTGAGATCAAAATACGAGTAGAATTTTGGAGAAGTGTTAAAGTGACATAATGACATGAGCTTATTTAGCTTACAAATAAAAATAAATTTTGAATGGTTTTGTAAAAGGGTAAATTTAAATTTGTTTTAAAACTATTAAAATAAAATTACTTCCCTTGGAGAAAACCCGATTCATTAACCTCTTCCATGTTTTTCTTCCTTTAAAAATCTGAATTCTAGTTTTTATTCTCTAAATACAATTTTTTTTTTACATTTAATTTTAATTAATGAGTCAATATTAGGTTTAAAGTTTGACAACCAGTTTCAAATTAATGAAACTCTTTCTCCCAAAATGCCTTATGCAGCTAATTACACCTCGTTACTATTTACTCCAGGAAGGTGCCAATTAGCTACAAATGGCTTGGAAGAAAAATTACATTAATCTGAAACTCTTTAATAACTTTAGTTTTGTTATTTTTTGTCATACTGTTCAATGAATAAATGCACTATGCATTTCACAAAATAACTAGCATTATTACAAATTTCAGTTATTATTATTACAAAACTTTTTGAGGCTTACATTTAAATCATTTGTGTGAAGAAGTAAATCTTTAAGCACTAGTATTAAACATTTTAAACAAATCATAAAACAGATATAGCTAGGATGAGTAAATAATTACTGATACTTCTTATTCAGCAGGAATAACCAGTGTTCCTTAATAATATTAAAAATAATTAACATGGAAATTAGAACTAAAGTGTTATAAATGTACTAAAAACAATGTTATTCTGGAACTTATCAAAACCTAATAAAGAAGATAGCTTAAATTAAAATTCTATACTTTGATTATTTATTCACACTAATTCATTATCTTTTTTTAATACACAAACATTTTAATTTATTTTTATTCACAATCATAGTTTAGATGATTATTATTATTACCTTGTAATATTCTTTGATGATTTACATACAGTATGACTGAAAAATAATTAATGTAAAACTGGTTCAAAAACTCTTTAATTTTTAGTAGAGGACCATGGTACAAAATACAATCATTTCATTATTTGCCGAAACCAATCAGTAGACCTATAAAATTATTTCTTTTGGTCTGTCTGTCGGTTTGAAATTTATTATTAATATATCACAGAAAAAACACAATGATATTTATTTCCATCAAATTATTTAGTACAGATTAAATAGTTATGTTATTTTTTTACCAATTGTTTTTCAATAAAAATTTACTGTAATATTTACCACTGTTAATTTATTATTTTTGTTTACCTTTCTGTTATATATATATATATATGTATATATATATATATATATATATATATATATATATAAAACTTCTAATATCTTTGAACTCTAATTATTAATCTAATATTGGTCCCACGGCCTTAAAACTTAAATCACTAATACATGTAACTATAAATTCACTGTTCACACCTTCAGTTTAATCGAAATCTAAGTATAAAAAACAATAATAAAATAAAACTCCGGGCCACATGGCGGTATAGGTTACCTATACCCCGTCACGAATACGCTTTTATAGCCACTATGCACTTATTTATTCTAATATAAAGTATTTAAAATATTAAAACTCACTATCCTACGTAATTAAATACTAGTAGTAACCCTAATTATTAATTTATAACTGACTTACTGGTCCAACAAGAATTGCCGCCACGTGGTAGCCTATGGTAACACTAAAATTCAAATAACTTAAAAACTAACAAACTGAATTCGTTCAAACTTTTTCCTAAACACATCGTTTTTCATACCCTAAAAACTACAAATACTTTTAAAACTAAAGACACTGTTTAAAAATTTACACCAATAGCCTCACGGTTTGTGGCCACCATATTTAGCACTTAAACGCTAATAACTTCGTTATTTTTCGACCTATTTTCAAAATTTTTACACACAAACATTCATTCTACTGTATATTTTACTATTTATAACTTTAATAACACCCAATTATCACAATTACTCACTAGAATTAAACACACTTCAGCAGCCGGCTAGTGGCGACCTCCCCGTGATGCGTCCAGAACTCTACTCCAGGTCCAGGTTTCTATCTGAGCACGTTAATTCATACCCTCCACTGGTATTGGATGGTTGAAAATCCTTACGGAATGTTTGAGCATCCAATTCATGATGAGGAAATATAGATTTCCTCATCATACCTATGTATGGTGTACTGTTTCCAGTAATCATATAAAACTTTACAATCTGTTTAAGAATTATACACCCTGTTTCCACATAGTAAAAAAAAAATACTGCTTCTTCTAACAAGGGCATGTAAAACACAACTATTCACTTGCTCGCAGGCATATGGTTTTTACAGAAATACAAACTGTCAGCAGAAATTCCATAGATTTCTTTAGTGCGATTTTTTTATTTTGTAGCTATTAGGACAGACTTTATGAACTAACCCCACACTATTGATAAACTGAAGATGAACATTCAACAATAAATTGACAGCTCTTGACAATAACATTTGGAATCAGCTGACTCTCTATATGATCACTCAAACACAATAGTGCATTGTGCTGTTCAGGGTTCTCGCATTAAAAATGTTTTGTAAAAATATGTAAACTAATGTAAATACAGAATTTAATGTAATTTAAGTTTTCATTTTTTCATTTCATTCCTAAAATGTTATATGTTACAACTGTATTTATTCTTTAGTTGTTTTAAGTTGCTCACCCGGTATTCTACCGTTCATGATAATCTCATGATATTACCCCAAGATAATACAGACATTAAGTGGAGAGGTCCTGAGTGATCTAATATTAGATAGACTTTTTGTTATTTTTTTAATCAGAGGTAAAACCCAGTATGTAAAAATCCAGTAATAATTTTATTTAAATGACATAACTATGAACTTAAATTCTACTATTACACAATATATTGCACCACTCTACACAACAATCCTGATCTGTTCCAATTTTTAGAAGTAACATCTTTGTTGACTCTGTTAAGTTAAAAAAGGTAATATTTAAAAGTTAACAAATACCACTCAACCATATTAAAAAAAATATAGTGTCATCATATATAATTACCAGTTTATGTGTCTGAATAAGAAGAAGACATTTAAGTCATGAGAAAGTCGAAACTTGACATAATGCTGCTGCCACCAAAATTAAAAAAATTTGAGGTTTTCCATTTAATACCACAAAGTAAGATATACCCAAAACACAACATTCATTTCTTACTCAAAACAAATCAAGAGTATAAGAGCAGTACAATTACATACAATTTGAAGGTATACTTTTACTTCTCTAAATCAAATAGTGAACAGTTTAAAAAAAAATTACTGCACTGCACATGCAAAAGCAGAGATCTATAAAACAATTTAGTTTACCAATAACATAAATAGTTCAGTGACTTAGAAATAAAATAATTTGTTAGTCAAAGCAAATATTTTAATGTATGCAACAACTACCTAGAAATTGTGTTCATTTATTTTGAAAAAATATTAACACATACAAAACATTTTTACTTCATACAATTTAAAACTTAAGTTTTGTTTATTTTTTTAAACTGCCTTCAGCCAAATTAAAATACTCATCACAAATTATCACATAACTTTTGAACTATCATTGTAAAATTGTTTTACCTGTAATCTTATCTACCCTTTAATAATGAATTCCAAGTGCTCATCCTCATAATCATCAAAGCACTGGTTACAAGACGCTTCTTAATCTTTTAAGAGTTCGTAATCACTAAATAATAAATCACAGCTTTATGAAGGATGATCAAATAATTCAAACTTGAATTATCAAGTTTATCTGGCAGTAACTAAGCGTGCACTTTTATGCAAGAAAACGATACCATAGTTCAATGTGGTGTTATGCTTGTTTTGAATTGCCCTATCTTTTTTTTTTGTATATATCTCATAGCACAATTCCAAACTATGTACACACCCAAGAATCAACCGTTCCCCTCTTAGTCTCAAATTGCCATAATTTGTCCCACCTTTATTGCTATAATTTTTCTGTCTGAGAAGTTTATTAAAAGCTTCTTTGATATTTTTGGTGAAAGAGAATAAAAACTTATCCAGGAAAGCATCACCTTAGTGTTGTAATCCTACAGAAAGGACAATAACAATCTTTTCCACTGTCTTTATATCACACAAGAATGTTAGATCCCACCAGTCACAAAACACTCAACGGTCTAACATTACTGAGGTGGAACTTTATGAATTGATCAAGAATTCTAAAGAAATCAATCAGAAAATTCAATAATGCAAAAATTGCATTAATCTAAATTCACACTGTTCGGCTGAACCAATTCATTATTTATGACTATCAGCCACCTGCTTTTCATCATAGACATGGGTCTGGCCATTTCTAAATACAATTAATGAACAGTTGCCTCACACTATCTTCAATCTTGCATTCTCACCATAAACTTTGCAAAATTGATAATGAATTTTTTTAAGTTTTGGGTTAACAGTAATCTTGTTACATAGTGTAGTGAACAGAAGATTCTTAGTTGCAGTACACTTGTACAATGTGCAGAGTTCCACCAAACTCCTGCACTAAAACTGCATCATTCACTCACTCCTCACATGCTGCATTTAAAACTTTTACTTTCAAGATATCAGAGTATAACTTTTCACTATTTTGAGTAGATCTAAAGAAAAATATTTTATTTCTTAAACTTGATTTTGATTTCACACTCGCATTAAAGTAGCTTTATTTATGGATTTATTTGCATTACGTCTTTTTTTAAATTTAAATTTATACATTTTTACCCAGGTCTTTCAATTGGTAACAGGTCAGTTTATTCGTAGAAAAAATATATTACAGATAAATACACGAGTAAACTGAACTACATAATTTATTCATCTATCTACTACCAATAAAAACAAATTATTATTTACCTGAATAGACGCACTATGATTAGGCATTCCAGATGAAATTGACATTAGAACTGAAAAAACCAAAAAAAAGATATGTAATAGTTTTTTTAAATTGACAAATTCTACTTTTAAAACATACCTAAGAAATAGGAACATTTTCTTCTATTTTTTGAAAATGCAAATTGAAAGCAAAAAATTAAAAAAACAGACAATGCATAAACATGCATGATTTAAAAATAAATATATCAAGCTAATAGAAATAAATATGCAAAAATTAAAAAAAGCTATCAATGCGATAAAATCAGATTTATTTTCCTAAGTTTAAAAAAAAGAGAAATAAATACTGTCACTTAACTAATATTCAATTAAATCATTAATCAAAAAATTAAAATGTTACAATTCAATTATGCATAAATAATATTCAATGCATATATATTAATTATTAGTTTCAGGAATGTTTCTGTATGGCTATCCACACTGCAATCCTATTTATTAAATTCTAACTTGACATTACAATGACCTAAAAACCGCTTGCTCTATTCATTAATTTTATTTAAAAAATTGTGACAGTGTATTCTAATCTATATTTAAAACAGTTATTTATCTTGAACCCTAATATAGATCTTAAAGCAGCAGATAACTTTAGACACAGAAAAGAATTATTTTATTAAATATTAAATTCTGCATATGAAAAAAGTACTTTTTTAGGAACATATTTCTTTTTTCAAAATAAGACAGAGATTCTAAGCAACTGACAGCTAATTAAAAGTTATTTTAATTAGAAGGATCAGTCAATCACTAAAGAGGAAAATGGCAACAGAGGAAAAACTGTTTAATAGAATAAACTTAAACTATCTGATGTTCAAGTCCAATACCCCTGACATAGAAAATATCAACTGTCCAAAAACAATTTCCTTCATTACAACTCTTTTGTTTATTTCAAAATGCTGGCACCATTCAAAATCTGTAATGTGAAAGAACAGCAGCTGTGATAAGGGTTTTATTTTCTGAAGGTGTAAAAAACCAACCAAAATTCACTAGCAGCTGTGGTATTTAGTGTATTAATAATGCAAATTTTTCAAAGAGGATCGGGCAGAACAACTGTAATCAATTTTCATCATAGTAGAAGACTGATGGAAGTTTCTATTGACGCTTTGCAAAATTGCATTAATGGTCTTTGTCACAGACAGATGCATAAAAATTTGGGAAATTACTGAAATTTGTATTACAAGTATCAAACAGTCTATTCCATCATCCATAATAAGCTGAAATACTGCAAAATATATTCAAGATGGGTGCTGTGAAACAGTCAACTTGAATTCAAATATGTATGAAACTTAAACAATGATTTTTAATGGATGGTAATGCTTTATTAAATCGCATAACTTGGATTCATCATTTTGATCTAAAATTCAAACATCACCGGTAAAGTGATCCTAACAATGTTTTGGGACTAAAACTAAAAGATACCATCTATTCCTATTATTTGGAAGAAAAATGTACGTACAGCAAGTACTATTGTCAGAGGCTAGAAAATAAAATGAAATCCCCCAATAAGGACATGTGCCCCCACACTGCACAAGAATCATAAGCTATTCAAAAGTCGGGTCGGGAAGTGTTGCCACATCCATGTTACAGTCTCAATCTCACACACAATCAGATTTTTTTTGTATCGTCCTTTCGAAGAGTTTTTTCTCATTAAGCTTGGCAATAATGAGCAGGTCCAGAATGCCTGAAAGACTGAGGTAAATTACTCTTTATTACTAGAATAAGAAAGCTCATAGAAACATACAAGAGTTTACATATAGCCAGCAACTATGTTGAAAGTAGTGTTATTTGGAAATTGCAGTGTTAGTTTGAAAGTTTTAGTGTTTGTCATCGAATAAATAATCATTTTTCTACAGTCATTTGTTAAATTTTTTAGCAACCTTGTAGATTTGATGAATGAAATAAATTAAATACTAATTGTAATTATTTAGGACATTAATAGAAATTGTAAACTTTACAATATACAATAGAAATTGTACATTTATAGAAATTGAAAACTTCTGTTATGGCATTTGTTTATATAACATACAGAATACAGCAGCAGTCTGATGAATGGTAATTCATAGTAACTCCTAGAATTTTTACAACACAGTACTTCTTCTTAAACACAGTACATATCTTCTTAAAGGGGACAGAAACGGAAGATGAGAAAGATGACAATCCATTCCTTCCCTTTCTGATGGTTTTTTTTTTAATTTTGATAAAACTGATTATGCTCTCAAAATGAAAAGATAAATAATTTCTGCACACGTAACTAGTAGAAATTACTTATCCCTTACATTGTTAAATGACTACATTAAAAATAAGCCTATCCCATAAGCCTTGTTATATATGTAATTTTTTTCCTGTTTAGCCTCCGGGAATCACTGTCAGGTATTACTTCAGAGGATGATATGTACGAGTGTAAGTGAAGTGTAGTCTTGTAAAGTCTCAGATCGACCATTTCCGAGACGGGTGGTTAATTGAAACCCAACCGCCAAAGAACACCGGTATCCGTGACCTAGTATTCATATCCGTATAAAAGTAACTGCCTTTACTAGGACTTTAACATTGGAACTCTCGACTTCGAAGTCAGCTGATTAGCAAAGACACGTTCACCACTAGACCAACCTGGTGGGTTGTTATATATGTAATTAACTAAATAAACTCACAGAGAAGATCATAAGATCAACTTAAAAGTCACGCATTAAATTGTTAAAGACTAAACAAAAGTAATAATTAATTAGATATAACACTTCAAAAAACTATTCAAATAACAAAAAAATAAATATATTAAAAGAATATAAAAATACTATGTTTTAAACACAACACATGATCAAAAAAAAAAAAGAAAAAAAAACAACTTTGAGATTTACCAGTAACATTGATAGCAAAAGAATAATTTTAACAAAGATGTAATTAAAAAGAATACTTATTACAAAGTAGTTATAATACTTATACTAAATAAATAATGTAGAATCATAAAATTGTAAAAAAATGTTATTAACATCTGTTTCTAGTTACAGGCCAATTACTTATTTTGACAAACCTTGTACAGCTATTTACTAAAAACACTACAATCGTTAAAAACATTATTTAAAAATTATTAAAATAACAAAATACCAGTTAAAAATGAATGCACTACAAAAACAAATTCAAAATGTATGTTACGAAAAAAAATTAAAAAGAATAAAGACATTAAGCTCATTTTACAAACAACACATATGAAAAAAGCCAAGATGAAAATAGATAAAGTTTTAAAATTAGTTCATATGAAAATTAAGTCAATATCACAACAATGACATATCCCAAGATATAAAAAAAACTCATACTACCTCCTAGCTGATAATAATTAGCTATATAAATAAAAGTAGCGTTATAATTAGATTATCCAAAGAAATTGTTAAAAACTAGTTTAATTATAAAATTACAACATTTATATATAAATTTACTAATTTAATGTCCACATCTGGTAACAAAATAATCTATTTTGACACCCTAGTATAGTTTCACACCAAACAGTAGAGTCGATTAAAAAATTAAAAAAACAGTTTTAAGATTTTAGATTTGTTTTAAGTAAAATAAGACTAAATTAAGATTTTTTAATATAATTACAATAAATATTTTTGTATTTCAAATGTTTAAAGTAATTAAGTTAGGGCCAACATTTTTATTGATCTTTATTGATCACAGCTACTTCAAAAATATATAAAATAAAATATCGTTTTTTTAATTGTGCGACAGAAATTAAAATAAAATTTCAAAATAAGGGTGTTAGATAAGGTAACCACTACCACCGGCATTTAACGACCATAAGATTTAAAACTTTCATACTAAAATGGAAATACCACAAAAGCAAACAGTTTATTCTAATCGACACAATCACAGAATGTGTATAATTACCTTAGAAAATAAAAGGGGCTGACAGAAAATGAAACACTGATAACAAAAGAAACCACTAAAAAATCACAGTAGAACAGTCAATTCCAAGTTAAAAAAAGTGAGAATGTAACAGGGATGAAAAAAGGAGAACTTGTTTGTTTTATTTTTATTTTTCAATATATACAACTGCTGCTCCATGAATTTATCTCCAATGTCAAACTGTTAATGCTGTCTTCTACCATAACATTCTAAGAAGACTAACATTTGACAAATGTAACCTTAACTATAAAGTAAAGGAGATTGGGTACATCATTATGACAATTTTCTTATACACGAAGCTTACAAAACACTTCAGTTTTTTTACCACAACATGATTATAGCCTCCATATCCCTCATACTCATTGGTTTCTTGTCCTAAAACCTCTTTCTTTCTCATTTTCATGGTGAAACTTATACTGCAAGATAACCATTCTTGTACACCATATCTAGTAGCAGTAACAAACCAGAAGAACGGTATACAACTTCAAAGGGAAAAGATATTACTACCAAATTAAACTGGGATTTTTTTCTATAATAGACTTAGTCTTGGAATTAGTTGACTGCTTTATATTACTAAAAAAAACCAAATTGAAAAAACTACATCTTGAAATATTTTATGAAAATTCAACAAATACAGAATTTTTAACTATACATCTTTTTTAGTAAAATTAAAAATCTCCCTACATTTATTGAATTTTCATCAATATTTAAAAATATTATCTTCTTTCAGTATTATACTTTAATAAATGTGCTAGTCTAAAAAAATGGATTGTTCTATTAAATATTACTTTTTTTAAAAGATGACATATCTAGACACCTGCATAGTGAAAAATCATACTGTAAAAAAAAATTATATAAAAAAGTGTTAATATCATTCTCATAACAAACCAATCAAAAATTAAATTAACTATATATAAAAATATTATATGTCCAACTTCACTAATAAACCTACTTGTATAAGAACTAATGAAATCCTCTAAAAGAATTATAACAAATAAAAACAATCAATCAAAGTGAAGAATTAAGCTATTAAAAATTGTATGATAAATTTGATACGATTACAACAAACAAAAATTATTATTTTTCACTAAATTTTAATTAATAAAAAAAATGAAAGATTAAATAAAAAGTAATATTTAAAGAAAAAAATAAAACGGAAGCAAAGTTTTAGTATCGGCACACCAAGAAGCCTAATGCAAAAAAAAAAGTTATGAATTTATATTTTTTTTTTTTAAAGAAAGTAAATAAATATCAGTTTGTTAGATTCACAAAATTAAAAAATACAAAATAATAAACCTTTTTATTTAGTTTTAAAACTTACTGAACCTCAAACTAAACTGTTGTGCTGTGAATTATATAGAGTTTATAACAGAAATTTAATTTATTCATAAAAGTTATTTTTTTTTATAAACACATGATTACACGTTCTATAGAACACACATTTACATCACATGTATTATTTGTAATACATGTGATAAACCACAGATAATAAAAAAACTGCTCAGACAGTGAAAATTGTTAAAAGATTAGAGCAGTATCACAAAATACAACAATAATAATAAGCAAAAAATAATAATAAAGTGTCTGATTATATTAATACATAAATAATAAAACTATATGAAAATAAATAAGCAGATCAATATTAATGAAAAATTATTTTCCTTCATGTTTCTATCATTCTTCGTAACTGGTTGAAAATGATGGTGAATATTGAATTCACCATATTAATACAATATTAATGTACACATATTAATGTAAGGTTTTTATTGAAAAAACCTTACATTAATATTTGTGTTATTGTAAATATATTAGAACTCAAAAATAATATTTCATCATAAAAAGGTATTTGGAAATTTAATTTCCGTTTAATGTTAATGAATAGGACATATCTCGAAACCAATGGAATTTGATAAAAGTTGTTTCAACCACCTTATAATACAAAAACATGATTGTGTTACCCGGTTTAAACAATTTTAGAGAGCTGAAGAAACGTTAAATTATACAGCATCAATCTTCAATTATTCCACAATTAAATTAAGTTAATGAAAGTACCCTCTTTGTATAGCAATTGTTTTTGATATGAATTGTTGCAATATTTCCAATGAAAAAGATACTAGTGTGTATGCTGACAGTAAGAGCTCTAAATTTAGCCTAAACAGTGCATTAATAATGAATTACTAAAATAAAATATCAGCTGATAAAATAGGCTAGCTGAATATTCAAATTTATTTACTTTTTATATTAAGAAATCATTAAGAAAATGTCAGCTGTTGACTGAATTGTAACAACTTAATACTTTAACAGGTAAGAAGAGCAATTCTTTTAATTATAAGCATAATGAAGAAGAATCAATGTTTGAGTCTGAACACCTACAGTCTATAGCGACTAGGATTTCTTTAAATATGTTAATGATGCAGGAGAAGATGTGTCCAGTGGTCCTAATAATTAACAGTAATTGAAGTATTGTGTTAGGTTACATGAACAATCTGGTCTGATTTAAGGTGGATTTGTTCTATTTTTAGTAGTATCTCTGACACTTATTTTAATCTACATTAAAATAATATATATATAAAAAATTCTTACCTCGACCAACAACACGGGTAATCTATCTAAAATAAACGTATAAGCATATATATCCGCTGGATGGAAAGATGGCCGCTGGATCCATAGCTTCGTTCTGTTACGCACGTAATTCACTGTCTCTCCCCATCCCTTCCACAACTAATGTTTATAGCTAGGAAGGTTTATTCTATGTAAATGTTGAATGTCAAATACGCAACGCAGTAAATTACCTTATGCCGATTTTGGCAGGCAAGGTGTCAAGGGGGAGGTAAAACTCAGGTTAATTGGCAACATGTCAATACCTAATGTTAGAATTATTTCTTATATAAGCTTCCTATTAAGATTCTCCGTATATTAAGAGAGGGGGAGAATGCAGAGACTCTCTCCCCTCGTTTGACTCTCGTTCTCTTGGCTCGTGTCGAAATTCATCAAACTGCGTGTGTCAAAATGTGTGTTAGGTTGATGAAATTCAACTATATTTGTTTATATTATTAGCTGTTTCCATTATATTCAGCGATGTAGAAAAAATAAACAAATCTTACATAATAATAATATTAGCTTACATTTTATTTCTGGTAATTTATTAATCTATTAAAAGTGTTGTTAACGAATAACGTTGTCATACAGTAAATAATGTTTTATTTCTCTTCTGTAAGTGTTTTAAAAATTTTCTGTAATGTTTTAAAAATCGTATCAAATTTTGATTATTTGTATTTTACGTGAATCTAGACAACCGTTTAGAAAATAATTCTACGTGTAAACTAGGTAAGTTCTTTCAAATAATAATATTTTGTAATAAGAAAAATGGTACACAAATAATGTGATTATTGGTTAACTTATGGGAATTTAATGAACTAAACGTTTTGCACATTTTGTTTTGGCAAAAATAATTTTTTTAGATTAGTCAAATATATTTTTATTCTTGTTATTTTAATTAAAATTAAGTATCTGTACTTAATTTTTATAAAGTAATCTGTTACTTTATAAAAATATGTAACTAAAATAATTTGCTTTCAAGTAAGTCCCGATATATTAGAACAGGGAGTTTGGTGAATATTTTGTATACTAAACGTTTTATTTACGTACTTCTATTTAAAAGTTAATTATTTCGGGTATCAATATTCTAATAAAGTTCTGTTTTTTTGTTTAGATTTCTGTTAATAACAAAACCTTTTGCCTGTGTCTACATTTGGTGATTAATAAATTAGCTATCTATTTTAGAAACATAAATTGCCTTCGTTGTTTAGTATGAAATACTTTACAAATATGTTCTCACTTTTCTTTGAAACCTACATTGATATGTTCTGCAGATCAAAACGGTCGGTTTTTATGTTAGATGGTCAGACTTATTAACTTTTTTCGACAAAAATTTAGCCAAAAGTTTTGTTCTGATTTTTTATATTTTTTATTAGGCGTGATAACTTACAATTGTACAACATAAAAGGGTAATGATGAATGAGGCTTTCAGTTATTTAATTTTACCTAATATTCAATTTATATATATAATTACAACCGAGCACATAAACGTGACGATTGCACATTTATATAAAATTACATTCGTGTGCGCGGTTTTATAATTTTTTTTTTTACTAAATATTTTTTAGTAAAAAAATATTTATTACATCCTTACGAGTGATACGTAAGGATGTAATGATATGATTTCACCATTTCTAAATTTATCCAACTTAGCCGACAACCCACTTCTACAATGCAAATACGCGCGTGCGCGCTCACACACGCACACACACACACAGTGGAGAAACAGAATAGATTTATTTGTTCCGTTTTACAACGAAGGGAATTTTTGTTTAGCTTTTATTCATAATTAATTCATATAACAATTGAATTGCACAATAAAACTATGCATATTTTACGGATAAATTAAACACGGAAGTCCGGGTAATTGAGAACCGGATTAGTAAAATAACTAAGTGTTATAGTAATTGTATCGTTTAATTTTTTGTAGCACGGTGATCCGAGCGGTAACGTAATCGTATATTCATTTTTTTTAGGAGTAAAGCGTGGTATTTGTTCGTATGAATATAAATTATTAAGTACAGATTATAAATAAATTTTATTTTTTTTTAATTTTTACTTAAATTATCTAATAGTTTTTTTTATTATCTGATACTACAAATCGTGCTTGTCTATGTAAGAAAGAGAGATAGAGAGAATAATCTAGGGGCGAGAGAGAGTGTATTAGTATGCAATACTAGTGAAAAAAAAAAAAAAACTAGTGAAAGGGGAGTGAGAAAATTTAAACAGCATTACAACTATGGATGTTTATTTATTTATTTATTTTTTTTACTTCAGTATTTATTCACTAACTGCGCTCGGAAAAAAATTACAAAAATGTGTATTTCTATGAATATAAAATATTAACACTCGGATGTTATTTTGCTGAATCGATTACATTTTATCGTCCGATGACTCCTCAAAAGTGACCGGCATTATTCTGTTGTCGAGTTCCATTAACAATATATCCCAGTCTGGCGAGCATTTTTTAAATAAATAGGTAAAATCTGTTTAAAACAGCAATATTACATCGCCTTGTTTTACAACGGCCACATTAATTTGCTGTTATATCTGCCCCAGATTTTACTTTAGTTTCAATACATCTAAAATACCTCAGATACTAAATGTAACGGTCAGAACTGTTTTCTCTGAAAGTAATAATGTTCACTATATGAAGCTTTTACACGGATGAATATTATCTGCATATTGGTGGGCTTCTTATGTCGACTTGCAATCGTATAGTCGGTTCGGTAAATAAGAGGAAGGGAAACCATTTATTTCCAGTCTTCACTTTTCCTTATAAGCCTAGCATGAGAACTTGTTATTCTTAAGTTGGCTGCGTTGTTTTCAGAAGCGACTTGTGAGTCGTGTCATGTCAGATACCATTATATAAATGAATTTATCAACCATTAGCGCGCACGCGCGCACACACACACACAGAGAGAGAGAGCGAGAGAGAGCAAGAAAGGAAGATAAGCTTGTACGAAGAAGAGTTGTGATTATAATTTCAAGGTAAAAGAATATTCCATAAAGAGGTCTGGATAAGTATTTATTTATCTGTTAGAAGCCCCAGGGTCGGCGAAGTATTTTTATTTTATCATAAATTCCGCTTTGAATTACGTATATTTATGATACATGACTATGTATAAAGATTTTAAACACCGCCAGAATGTCTTTAAATAAGTAATCTTTTTATAACTGAATAAATCGAATACGAATAGGTTTTGTTCGGAAAAATTTAAGTTTTAGCTCTCGGTTCATCGGTTGCTATTTGAATACGATGTGAAATTTTGTTGTTTTATAAATACCGGTATAATGAGTTCCTGTGGG
Organism: Lycorma delicatula; assembly: GCF_047948215.1. NCBI lineage: Eukaryota > Metazoa > Arthropoda > Insecta > Hemiptera > Fulgoridae > Lycorma > Lycorma delicatula. The sequence continues at coordinate 10,836,255 of NC_134465.1, forward strand.
TATTAAACGATTTCAATATTCGTTAACATTTTGGAAATCTAGTTAGTTAAATACATTTGATTGCTTTTTGTATTCATAACCTCATTTTCTTGAGAAATCATTGAAATTATTTCACAGTGCGATTCTGATCGATTAAAGCGTTAGAAATTCCTCATATTGTTGTAAAACTTATTTATTAAATAAAAAATACCATTTTAAATATATTATCGTAAATATTTTAAAAGTATAGACAAAATGAAATGATTATTCGAAAATGTAAACCAAATAATTCTACGTTAATATAGAACTATTAGTAACAAAAAACGACATTAAATCAAAATAAACTATAAGGAAAAAGAGGGGGTAACTTTATTTAGTGTGATTACGAGAGATGTATAAAGACAAAAGAGACATATTTTATATTGCGTAATTCCTGTGTGTGCTTAGTTACAGACTAGCTGCTGTACTCGGCTCGTTCGCGTCTTTCTCATACGTTATTTCTCTTTCTGTACAATTCGGACCGCACAGTTATCTGATCTACATGCACCAAAACATTGTGTTACGTCCATGAAAAATGCATTATTTTGCAGTTATCTTAAGTTTTACGAATATAAATATAAAAACAAAATAGAAAAGGATTTTTCTACACAAACTCGGCAGGTAATTTAAATATTAGTATTTTGTACTATGAAAAATAGTATGGTACTAAATAATGTGTTTTTGATAATAAATATTAACAGAATAAACGGGAATTGTGAAAATTAAATGAACTAAATATTTTTATTTTTTAAATCGACACCGATCGAATTAGACATAGACATTCGATTTAGACGATATCTGTCGATATATACAACTACATTAAATCTAGTAAAAGAAGTTTTAGGATATGTATTTACAAGGTTTTTTTTAAATTTATATAGTAATGATATAGATCAGGTTTAAACTGTAGTAAACATTCCGGAGGTCATAAGAAGAAAGAAAGGAAAGTAAAAGAGAATTAATATTATATATTTTATAATTTTCATAATATAATTTGTCAAATATAATACAATAATTTATTTAATTCGTACAAACAAATTTAATGCCGGGTCCGCTAGATAAAAATTTGCTCTGTAAGATTTCAAAATAAAATAACTTATTTTAAGTACGACTACAATAAAAAGAGGAAAGCCGGTTTATTTTAAGATAACCTTTCACTAGATAAAGTAAACTAGATTAAAGTAACAAAATTTTATATGTATAAAATAATCATGAAATAAAGCCGGAATCGAACTCAGGACCGAGTGTGCAAACCTCTCCTAGCAAAAAGTAGGATTTTACTTTTTTAACGGGCAATATGTACACGATTATCAAAGGTGAATTCAAATCCAGTAGGATTATTACAGGAAGGAGTAGTAGACAGTATTATGGAATAATATGTATCTCGGTAGCGATTGAAACACAACCTATTTTTTAACTTTTTATGTAAAAAAATAATCATTTAAATTTTTTTTTATTTTTCTGTTTAGCCTCCGGAACCACGTAATATTATTACTTTAGAGGATGAATGAGTTTAGTCTTGTACAGTGTCAGCTCGACCGTTCCTGAGATGTGTGGTTAATTGAAACCCAACTCGCCAAAGTACACCGGAATCCACGATCTACTGTTCAAATCCGTATAAAAGTAGGATTTGAACCTTAGAACTCTCGATTTCGAAATCAGCTGATCTGCGAAGACGAGTTCACCGCTAGACCAACACGGTGGGTTAATTTTAAAACGGTTGTATTAAAACTTATTTGGTTACTGATCTAGGTTAAAGTTTTCAGTATTTGGACTACACCTTTATCCGCAGGTGCAATTATCGAAAGGCACGTTCTTAACTGCTTTATTTGAACAGAAGTAAAAAATTGTACATTGCAAGTAAAAATAATTTTAAAAAATGAAATAAAGTTAAAAATTAAACATTTATATATTTATAAATTCTGTATCATAGCGATCATTAGAAAATAAATATTCACAGTCATTATAACATCTTGAAAGTAGCAGACACGAATTCATAATTTGGAGAAATATTTAAATAAACTCAAATAAATTTTGTAACATTGGATAAAGGTGTATGATTATTTTATATTTTGGATACCGGATGTAAAATTAGACAATTATCTTTTCTGTTTATATAAGTTATTTCTTTTAACGAATAATATTTTTGAAAAAAAAACTTATTTTACAAATTAATTCTTTTACATATAGATACACGAAATTTCGTAATTTTTCTAAGTCGACAAAATCATTTACGTATTACGTAATTTCATAAAATTATCTTCAATTATATGACTGTTTTATGAAACTAATAATATTTGTACTAATAATATTTTTTATATTTTTCTCCATCATAGCATCTAAATTGGTAGTAAAAAATTTAACAATCGAACCGAGACCGTTAACAATTCCTCTTTTATTTACTTAATTACTTACAAAGACTATTTTTAACTTTTCATTTATTAACATTTTTGTACGAATAATACTTCTATCTCTAGACTTATGACTATTTTTACTTACATTATAGAATTTATAATTAAAAGTTACGATTAAAAAAATTTAATACATATTCAGAAATATTATTCAAATTTTATAAACGATTTAAAACTTTATCTATAATAATGTTCGGTAAGAGGCTTCTAATTTGGCTAAATCCAATTCTATCGGGATCATTTACGAATTAATTTCTGCCGCTCCAGGATGAATTCATTTAGGAACAGGACCTGCAAGAGAATTCAAATACCGATTAGTTTCTGTATTCGGAAGATTTTTCTGTTGTATCTGTTTAACCTTTCGAGGTCGTTAAATATATTTTGATTTTTTTATTATACGTCGTTCATCTATTTCTGCTGTTTTTCACTGAACTTACTTTTCCTTCATCCTATCTATTTTTCGCTTTACTTCGTATTTGGAGAGTCTTGATATAAACATCAGGTGGGATATCCAGTAAGTCTTTATTTATATTTATTTTTCCTTGAATTTTTAATTTTTATTTTTTTCATTAGTTTCCTTTACTTGTTTATGCAATTTTTTCACATTTTCTTTACGATCGCTAATGTAATCGTTTATTACCTGCCGCTGTATATCAGCTTCTAATAATGAAGTCGGGTTATGTCCGTAAAATTTTCCAACCGTTTTAATTTGGTAACGTTTTTTACTTCTTGTCGGTTGTTAAAGATTCTAATATGTTGAATTAGCGTAGACTGAAATCTTTCACGTTGACGATGGATGTTGTGTTTGTAAAATATATTTTAATTTTATATATCCGCATTAATTTTTTAATTATTGAATTCGGTGTCGTTATTAGAAATAATTTTTTCAGGTATTTTATAACGAGTTAATTAATTTAATAATTTATCAGCTGCTTCAGTCGATTGTGATATTTCAATCCGTTATGCTTGTGTATACCTAAAATACTATCTAAATTGACAAAATCTTTTGTTTAAAAAAAAAAAAAAAACGCTGTCGATATGAAGTACTTTCAGTGGTTTAGGTGTTGGAATCAAATTCATTTCTAAACTTAAAGGAATTCTTTCACGATTTGTTTTTAAACGAATTTCACTGTACAATTTTAGATATGTATTTTTAAATGCGAGGTATAATATTAGCGGATCTAAATCGATCAAAAATATGTTTAAGTCACGATATATGTTCCTCTAAACCGGTTGAATAAATAAGATAAACAGATTAATTTTATTCTGAATTCCAAGTTGTATATTCATGTGTTGTAACACATTATGAATACACTATTAATGAAATCTAAAGTAGATTTCATTAGAAAGCTACCTATTGTAATGGATACCGTGATTCGACTTCGGGAAAATTTCGATATATCTTCGCGTTTCACATCCTCCAGACTGCAAAGCCACCTTCAGCTCAAAAGCATATATATATATATTTAACTTTCTCGTGGACAAGATAACTGCCGTAATTTTCCGCAAATCACTTTCAAATTGTTCCCTAAAAAAAAAATGCGACCCAAAATCTCAGACGAGTTTGTTAACGGCCAAAATCGGTCCATGGGGATGGAAATGGGGGGCTTTTTCGAAAAAACAAAATATTGCTATAACCTTTTTATTAAGTAAAATATCGAATTCGTTTATGTTCCTACGATTCTTTGGATAACAGCCTAAAACATTTGTAAGTTTTTTGTTATCACCAACCATTGGCTCAGGGGGTGGAAAAAATGAGGTTTTGAAGACAAAAAATTATACCTCCCTTAATAGGCATAGTATCGCATCGCTTTAAAGTTTTTATTTCATAAAATATAGCCTAATCTAGGTACAATTAATCTAAAATTTGTCCCATCGAGTCCAGTTCATATTATTAATCGATTCATGAAAGGCGGAGTGTGGTTCGATTCTTCAACAGTTGTACAAAACCTTGAAAATTTGAACGCGTTTAATTTTATTCGCTGTACGTTAATTTTATTCAATATAATTTAGAAAACATAAGAGTAGTGTCCTGAATAATGACAACCCATTTCTTCTCCTCTTTAATGAAGATATTTTCAACAGTTACAGGCTTTATACTCTTGTCTAACATGTTATAAATTTTAGATCCTAAATAGACAAATGATTTTCGAAACCGTTTTTTAAATACAGCCGGGATTTGTGAGTTTTCTGCATCCATCCTTTTTGTATCGTACACATTGTCTATTTTATGATTTTTACAACTATTGAAAGATACTCTTGAATAACATTTGATACCCTTCAGAATAACATTTGATAACAAACTTTACACAGTTAATGTTGGAATTATGGCCCAAACTCTAATAAAAACAGCCTTCTCAATAGTTATAATACAAAATAACATAATTTCCAATACTACTACAAATTAAACGGGTAGGACAACTGAGGTATTATTATGTTTTATAAAGATTGTTAGAGTACTCGAAAATATTAATAAAATTGTTTGGGTTATAATTACGATTCTGTTCCAAAATATGTGTGGGAAAATTAGATCGTTCTTTGTATCCTTTATACAGTTGACACGTTCTTTAATCCTAGTCGAAAAGGATAAATCGAAAACGATTCCCCTGTAGGATGTTGACATTTTGGATTCAGGACTTTTGTAATATCTAGTTTTGCACCTCTCCTTGAAGGCTTTTCAACGATATATCATAACTAGGGTACTTGTTTTCATCGGTTCCAAAGTTACAGCCAAATAATTTTTTTTTTTAATTTAAATTTATTGATTTATTACTAATTATTAACCTCCGATTCTAAAAAAAAAAAAAAAAATACATTAAATAATAACAATAAAAAAACAATAAATAAATTTGTTAATGAAATATAATTTTATGTACTTTTCATTTAAAAAAAAAATGTGTATATGTAATTAAATAGGCGTAAAAGGAAGTTATCTGGTGTCCACATCAGATTTTTTATACGGTAAAATATTTACAAAATTCCTCATCTTTTCAAAATTTAAAAATTTCCTTTTTAAATCGGTTTATTATTATTTTGCAAATTTCATATTTAAACGTGAACGCATGATATTTTTGATAGCGATTAAAATGCTCTAACTCTATTCACAGGTATAAATTTAAATAATATTTTAATTAAAAGGTTCGTTTCTTTTGCGTATACAACACGGGAAAAAAACTTTTTCGACATAAAACACGTCTTAAAAACTATTAAATGATTTTATTTAAATATGTTATTTTTCTTATCTAAGTTAACGTAGAGGCTACCGTTTTATACATTTTTTATTATTGTTTGAAGATAAAGTTTTTTTAAATTTCAAGGAATTTTTTTGTGTTGCCATAGCAACAGCTATTATTATTGTCTTCCACCTGCGGTTATTTAAAGTAATTTGTACGGTTAAACTGCTCAGTATTTCGTATAGTTTATTGTTTAATTATATATATTTTGATATGACCCATATATATATATATATATATATATATACTGTATATTTACTTCATTTTTTTTCTGGGTCAATAAGGATTATAGCTTTGACAAGTGTAATTTTTCTCTTATATTTATGCTTTTTTATATACTATTCGTTTAATTATTATTCTGCATAATAATGGCGTTTATTTGTTTCTGCTAAAATTTGTAATAACGAAAATATTATATTTCATATTTTACTTTCTGTTTTATACGGAAGACTTAAAATAATTGGACCGATATCGTTTTAAATTGCATATTATACATCCGTATGTAAGTAAAACTATAGATTTTGTGGTTTTAACCAGAAATATTTTGTCATAATTAAGAATAATAGTTTTCTAGAAGCCTCCTCTTTGTGGATGCAATTATTATTATCAGTAGAATTGTTATTAGTTACAATTCTGGAGGATAGGTCGGGTTTGATAGAATAGACCTTAGTTTTTTACTGTTGATAGATTTTACACCCTTTGTAACTCGCCGAAGCTGACGCAAGAAGCTGGAACCTGTGGTGCCTTATAACACGACTGTTATGTACCACATTTTACACAACGGTGCGGGTGATTGCGTAGATTTTTGGTATAGCCAAAGCGTTGGCAACGTTTACATTGGACCGCTTCTTTTTTAAAATACCTAACTTCAAAGCTTACAATTGTATACTTGAGAGGTTTCACGTCAAAAATTTCTTTATTATTAGATTTGGGCACCAAATCTATGAAATAAAATGGCAGGGTTCCTTCGTTTGACGATGGAGAACGTTAATAACGTCTCTAACCTCGTGGCCTAACTTCGTCAATTCAATGATTACCGATTTATCTTCTGAGTGATGCATGCCTCGCATGACCACTCTATATGCTCTTTCATGTTTCAAGTTTATATGTATAATGACATTGATATTGTTTACAATACAAGCATTTTTGACGTTATAATATTATATATGTCAATATCAACCGGCAGAACATTTACCGTGTGGCCCGATTTCATTGTTGTCAGTGTATATTTTAATAACATTACAATTAGAAAATAATTGTTGACAGAAAACTTTTTCAATTCGGTTGTTGCATTAACGCCTGTTGCAAAAATAGGCTCAGGTTTTAATAATTCTGCACGACTACCTTCGTTGTCAGCAGTGTTTTCAAGAAGACTAAATTTATTTGATGTAGAACAGCAAAAGTAGGTACGCATTAGTCTGTCGACTAACATTTTCGTTTTGTATGCGCAATATTAGTATTGCTTGTCGGGAAGGGTTTGCACTAAAATCCGTAATATCACTTTCACTCTCTGTTCCTGAAGAGACACTCGTGTTATCGATAATGTGTTTCTAATAAAATTACGCCGCGGTTATTGAGGGGTCCCTATCAGAACACTTCAGAAGCCCGCGTATTCTATTACCTTGTAGGTTAGGGTTTACACGAGATAGTAGGTTATTATTTACATGCGATGATTCGTTGTCGCTAGGAATAACAGCTTGTAGTTGGTCCGTAGCAACGCTCAATAGATGGTTATGTCGCTTATTTAAAAACGACACCGAATAAATATATTCCTTCTTGAGACAGTACTAAGATAATAATAAACAATATAGTATATAGATAATATAGTCTACAATATAATACCTGGTGATATTCGGTATAAGATAAATTTTCACTAGAAATCACTAGACTCGTGTGTCTTACACAAAAACAGCTGTTCCACTAAAACTGAACAACTGATTGAAAATACTTTTAAAAATTGCGTATTGTTTTTCTCGCGTAGATAAATGTCGCATTAAAATAAGCTTATCCAAATTTTATCTTAATTCCTAGTAATTTTTACGTAATATCTACGACGACGATGTCATCCTTTCGAAAGTTCGAAGAAAAAGAGGAGACGTTTATACGTCGTGTGAAAAATCAAGTAAATTTTCATCGTCAGCCGTTATGTTTTTCATACTTGAATTCATATTTTAAGTTGTGTTTTAACCTTAAGTAAACATCATATTTTAAAATTATACTAAATAAATTTCTTTAATTAGTCATAATTTTAATCGGCTAACAATTTTTTTTATTTATTCATATTTATGTCTGGGGACTATTTAATTATATATTTCTACTCGTAAAATTTAGGTCGGCAACAAAAAAAAAATAAAAAACCGTATTGTTTATTAATTTAATTGTTAAAATTGTTTGTAATTTTTTGTTTGGCGTTTGTAATTCAGAAAATTCTACTCTTGTTAGTTTATTTAAAGAAAAAAAAATTGCAGTTAAAATTTTATTAACTTTTGTGGAAAAACCATTAAAAAGAAATGAAATAGAATCCTTAAATAAAATTTAGTTAAAACAGCGTATTAATAAAATTTTAGCGATATACAATAACGAAAATTCGAGAAATTAACTCTGCTATGAAGTTAAAATGATCGTACGTTTCGCACTAATTTTCCAATTTGTCTTAATTAGAAGACAGCGAAAAGGTTATTTGTATAATAAAATTGATAATTGCAGTACTACAGTTAGACTGAATTTTATTAGTACCAAATTATCAGACTATGTATGATTTTAATAAACTAATGAAATATCGAAGTGAAAAATCTCTCTAAATATTGTCATCTTTATTAGTTGTATTAAATTGTTTTAACAATAAGTAGAAACTAGCCCCCGGCTCTCAACATATGCTATTTGTTTATTTTCTTAAATAAAAGATAATAATATAAATAATATTCAAGGTTTAGTGAGTCAAAATTTACAAAATTTGAGTAGTTTCAACCCTGACTTAAGGTAACATAAGATGTAGTTGAAGTGAGTTTAAATTACAATATTTTTGTCTATGTAAAACAAACTTTATTATTAATTATTCACTATTATATTTGTAACCAAAATCTCGACTGAGGACACGGTTTTAATACTGTCTAAGCTTTGTGTAGCAGTTATTAATATCCTGTTGATGTTATAAAAATGTATACGTTACTGTTTTCTTTCACTGTCAGTCGTTAGAAAGTACACATTAGATGAACGGTTTAGTTTTAAACATTTTTACTAAAAGTCCTGGGTTAGATTCAGGACACCAAAAGGTGCAAAAAAGTTCAAACCGACTTAAGTCCTGCTTTGCTTTGTTTTCCTTCTGGACGCAATTTTGTGATTTTCAACAAAAAAAAATCACTTCTCAGGAACGGGTTAACCTACAATAATTAAATTTGAAAAATTAAATTTTTTATTCTACATAATAAAAAATTTTGAAAACATAAACTTCAAAGATTTCAAAATGGGGCCTTCTTAATTTTTTATTCTTCCATATCTTTGTAATTAATTTTTTGATAAAATTTTTACTTATTACAATATTTATTAAGCATTTTATGCTGAACAAAATGACTCGTTAAACTCCGTTGACACAAACAATCGAGTTATTGCGGACAATTAACCCGGCAGTACGTTTTTGACCCATAATGCAAGCTGATTTGTCTGTTTGTTTCCTCCAATAAATGTAATGAAATTAATTTACTAATAGTAAATTAATAAAAATTATCAGCTTTGCTCTCGTGTCTAAACATTTAGTGCAGTCTAAACATTTTATTTGTTTTGCCTATACGTTTGCGTATGTATGTATTGAGATCGCATAAACAAAAAAACCAAAAGAATAAAAGACGACAGATTTGTTAGTTGTTCATAATAATTACTTTATATTGCACAGCTGGGCACTTACTAGCCCACTCACTGTCATTCTCTCTCTTTCTACACGCACTCGTGTGTCATACAACATTAGATAGAAACTTTTAACCTTGACTTTTTTTTAATATTACACTGGACAGCTGTCCACTGTAAAAGATGATACATTGTTTTTATGTTAAATAATGTACGTCTTTGATCAGTTCTCTTGCGTTTTACTTATATTTAACGGTAATGTTTGAAATTATACTAGTTTATCCTTTCCTTAGTTTTTTCTCTAACATACATATATATATATATAATTTTTTTTTTTTTTTTTCATTTGCGGACCATTTCTTAAGTAATTTCAGGGGATATTTTTTTTAAATAAAAGATTAACGAGTACGTATTTCCGTTTCTTACCCTGAATCAGAAAATATAGTGTCCCTAAAGTCGCTTGACCGAGAAATACAGTATTTCAAAAACCGAAAACAATACTTGTGCTTTTAAATCGACAATAAATTATTTATAGATAGTAAAATTTATTATAAACCGAAAACAAGAATTGCTCAAAATGCTCCCCACGTACTCGTACTTCAACGTATTTGTACAGCGGTTTTTCACGCTTGTATCAATTTTTTATACAAATGTTTGTTTCCGTTTGACGGTTTATATTCATATTCGATTATTTGTCTCGACTGTTGCAAATCTGTAGGCTTATGAGAGAAAATACTATTCTTTAAAATTACCCAAAGTTTAACGATGTAACGTCGCATGATCAGTTATACCACGTCTTCCGACCCGCTCGTCAGAGTTGCTGCCAATACATTCTCTTACCGACAAATTGTAATAATAATTACAATTAATATACAATATAATATTACTATATTGAAAATTATTACTATTATTGAAAATTAAAAAAAATATATTAAAAAATTGCCATTTGTACATAAATAATAACAAAGTTTATATTAAATAAATATGATTGTGAATGTAAAATGTTACTATAATATCACAATTATTTAACGCGGTAAACAATTAAGTTATGTAATACTCTGTATTTATTATTTAGCATTATGGAAAAGTTAAAATAATATTTTTATACGTGTTCTCTTTTGTGTGAACGATTAGATATTCTTCGTTATTTCCGTTTTAATAAATGATATCTTTAGGCCTTCTTTTTGGCGTCCTGTAACCTTTACTGGTTGCGCTACTGTGTCTTCCTTCAATTCAGCTTAAAGAGAGATGGTCAGCAAAAAACGGGCATCTTATTTTGACGTTTCGGTTTTTGTATCTGATCTTTGCACCCAAATCATTCATCTCACAAAAGATTTTCTTTATTTTGTTCAAAATCAATTTAAATAGGATCGGTGTCGCGTCTCAACCCTTTTTTGACTAGGAAAGTTTTTCCGTAAATTTAAATTTACAGAATGCGTTTGCGGGAACGAGTTTAATGAGTTTCAAATTTTTCTGGTCAACCTGTATTCTCTCAAAATTTTAAAAACGTCTCTCTGTCTACAAAATCATACGCTTTTTGAAATTTTGTGAAAGATATTAAGATAGGTTTGTTTCTGGATACGTAATATTTTAGAATCGATTTCAGACTTTGTTCTGAGTATGATCGTCCTTTTTTAAATCCTCCTTGACACCCTTTTATATGTGATCTATTTGGAGTTCTAATCTATTCGATAACATTTTCACAGTATTTTATGTCACCGACAACAATGAAATACTTCTATAGTTGTTGACAGCCGTCTTACCGTCAGGTATAAATTATAAATTAATATAGCTTATTTTTATTTATAATGAAATGCTTGAACAAATTGAAGTCACGGTTATAAGTTATTACTGACTCTATAATTTTATGTAATTTTAATTCATAATAATATCACTTTTAAAGTGATTAACACGTAATATCTGTAAAAAGTTCTATTGTGTAAAAAAAAAAAAAGTTAAAATTTTCACAGCTTTTGTTTAATTAAATATTGCGATTGTATTGTAAGATTAAATTGTATTTTAAGCTAGACAGAACAATTTTAATTACTAGTTTTTATACAAAAAAAAAAAAAAAAAATTCAATATTTTATTCGTTATAGATTCTGTTACTCGCTTAATTGACATCTTTAATTATTTTTAAATTTGCCGTTACATTCGTTATTCTTTTTTAAATGTAACGTGCAGTTTGAACCTTATTATTTTAATTATGAAATTATACTCGTTTTATGTTTATTATTAAATTGTAAAATAATATTAATATAACCTTTTGTCAAGGATATTATTATTATTATTATTTTTTGTTACGCGGGCATCGACTTCTACGTTGACAAGGACTAATGAGCCCTTGTCACATTCTTTAAAATAGGAATTAAATTACCACCAGGTTCGTCATATGTAAGGGTGTAAAGGGCCCTTACATTTTATTTGAAAACACTAAAATAAATAAGACAGAATATTTAAACACAAACATTGAAAATACTTATAGGGTGTAAAGGGTCCCGTTATTAAAATTTAGAAAGTAAATAAAACATAAATATAAATGGAAAAGACCGGCTTCACAATATCAAAATTTCCTTTTTTCTCCCTTATTCTATTTAAGCGTCCCCTGGGCAAGCAGAACCGCCGTTAAGCAGCACATCCAGAATGCCGTGGCAGTTGACTGCCCCTCTATAAATTGTCCTGTAGGATTTAACCCGTCGGGGTCTCCTCGCGACATAGGAAAACTTGGAATAAAAAAATTATTAAAAATTTTAATTAATTTAATTTATTGCTGTAGTTTAAAATTATTCGTAGAATTTCTGCCGCGAAATGAATTTTATTTTGTACTCGGGAGTGATGTTAAGACATTCTAGAGGATTTTCGATCGTAAACCGGCGCACAATATATACATATTGTATGTAAAACGGTAGGCTGGTATACGTTACGGATTCTGCGTGTGAAAGAGAACAAAAAGTGTGCTGTGGAAAAATTTCGATCTCCTCTTTGTTTTTCCTTCTCTTCGACATTTTGTATTTATTAATGACAAATTTATATACGAAAATCGGATTGTGAAGTCAACAATGATATTTTTTATAAAACTTTTTAACAACATTGTATAATAAATAAAATATTTCATCGTATTAATTATTTATTTAACGGCGGATTATTTCATTTATTTTAGTATTTCACTGTATTAATGTTAATGACGACCTGTCAATTTTTATCATATTTCGTGTTTTTCACAAAACGTTAAGCATTTTATTAGAACAAAATGAATAGTTATTATTTAAAAGTAAATATTTCATTGTATTAATATATTAATAAAAATTATGTTTTTATTTTAGTTTAAAAAGATATAAAATCAAATATAGATACTTTTAAAAAATGTTTTTTTTTTATTATTTATTTGTTTTAGATTTTTTATAAAAATATAATATTTTTAATTATATTTAAGTTATTTTTATAAGGGTACATTAATTTTTATTTGTTTATCGATGGTATTAAGTTAATCATTTTTAACTTTTTAATTAAGGGGGGCAGTTCATCTTGGCCCTTGTCCTTATCTGGCAAACTACTATTTTTTATAAGAATTTAATTTATATTAATATCGTATTCTTTTGTATATTTTCTGCATCATCAAAGGACAATTAATCTATGTTAATTCTAAACACCCGTGCAATTACAGAATATTGATAATTATCTGAAACTTATCCCGCACAACCTGATGATTCCATAACGCGTGGAATGTTTTGGGGAACATTTCATTTCTATGATTTTAAGAAATTAAATCTCTAATGATAAAGTTAGAAATGTTGGATGTAATTCGCTTCATGGTGTAAACATTTTATAGTAGCCGTGTCCGTAACATTACTTTGGTCATAATTTTTTTATCTACTCTCCCACTCTTCTCTCTCTTTTATCCATTTTTCAAACTGGCAGTTTACCGTTAAATTCTACAGTCTTGATTTTCTACTATATTTATAATCCACTAGTAACTTTGTTAAGATATTATCTTTGATTTTTCAGTAGTGTTTCTTAGAACAGTATCTCCCTCTATCAAACTAGGCAATAGAACTGTTCTCACACGACTCGATAGAATACAATAAAACAAGAATATTTAATAGTATTTTATCTTAAATATTATATCACGTGTATGTATATTTTATAATCGAGATGAATTGTAATCAAATCTGTTTTTGATTTAATAATTATGTATTTTATGACCGCTTTGATCAAGGTTTTACCTTGACTCATCCAGAAAATTGCTCGAACAGTTCCTGTAAGTTCCTCGCCCGTTAAGTATCATATTTATTCATTCCTGACGTACTCTATATAATGTTTTATGTATTAATCAGAAATAAAAGATTTATTTATTTACTTAATGTCCTGAACACAATCGGGAAAATTTCAGTGATGTACAGCGTATTTATATTTTTAAATCTTGATATTTCAGTTGCTTTTACACAATTTTACTTACGACAAGTAATCAAACATGACACGGCGATATAAAAATGGTACCTTTAAACAAAATTGTGTTAGCTTACTTGAACAGCTGAATTGTTTCGCCTTAGAAATAACCTTGCATCCCCTACTCCCAGGTGTATGTCCGTGCAACTGACAGGAAGGATACAAAGCCTCTTGTCGGCAGTCCTTCTGTAGATGACTGGGCTCGCAGGTGAAACAGTGGCAATTATGATCCGGCCCGGTACAATGAATTGGCCCTGTGGCCTGGCTTCCAGCAGTAAAAACAAAGGTCGTCAGATGAAGTCTCATAACCCTACAAGCCACCCTTCAGATACAGATATGTCTATCAGCCGATAATTTATCCGCAAGAACGGGTGGTACAGCCACAGTGACCACCTGCTTTGGCACCGTAGGCCGGTCGCATGGACATAAATTTGACTCCTCTGTAATGAACTCATCCTAAGCGGTGAGGTAAGGTGCATCCACATCCTTAATGAGGATGTGGACCCTCCTACCGCCCTTCCCTGTCAGATGGCCTTTACACGCATGTAAATTCATCTGATGCGAGAAGCATGCAGATAGTTGAGACGCGGTGCTTTTTGAGATAGGTTAGCCGGATTTGGTTTGCTTAATTAAGGCCTTGTCCAGAGCGTTACGGCCGCTGAAGATGTGCGTCACGTCTTATATTTCTGCCCCAGGTACGAATTACTTCAAAACATTTTCAATTGCCTTTGCAACTTTTCATCTCCGGTGTCAGCTAGCGTTATTGTAAACGGTTTGTTTTTTTTAATTAGGCAGAAAAATGTAGAATGCTGTTGAAAAGTATGTCGCATTTGAATTATGTCTGTAAATTTTTTCATAGTTTTTCTGCGTTTTTATATATCACAGTGTTCCAGTCGTTAAGATATGGTCCTTTTTCATGTACATTAAAAATGTTAAACTTGTTATTAATCTGCATATGTATGTTTCTATAAGACGGTTGACAAATATTAACTTTATCTTATTAGGAGAACTTTTGTGTTTATTGAATTTCTTTCAAATCGTTCAAACTTCTAAAGCTGATAGTTCGTGTTTTGGCTGTTTGGTTTGAATAGTTGTTAATAACAGTACCTACCATCATTTCTCATATTTTGAAAGTGTCTTTTTCAAGTTACTTTTTGAGACGGTGAGATCGACAAAACTTATTCTTTTTATTTTGTTCTACGCAGTAAAGTTTAACTTGTGCCGATCTTTTGCGCATGACTTTTCAGACTATAAGATTCGATCTGTGTAGATAGAAGAACTTTGCATCTGTTCTTAGTATAATCGAGGAATTAAACATTTTTGAACATCGTGAATCCCACCGATCTACCTATATTAATATCTGAAAAGGAGATGTTTGTTTATGTCGTTTCATTTTTTTCAAAGTGAGGGGCACAGGGCTAATCGGGTTCCTATTTACATCTAAATCTAACTATATAGTCATCAGACCGACTAGCTTATCTAACAGACTAGTTTTTAGTAATAACCTTTAAGCTGTTAACCCTGTTCTATAATGCTGCAGGACTCAGGTTCAACGACTACTTTTAATCGGTTCTGAATATCAAAAGAGTTAGCGGTTGGTTTCCAGCACTGAAAATATTAAAAAACTATCAGCCCAAGACCGAGTAAGAGCAGCTGTCAAGCTACAGTATCAAGTCTATAGATCGTTGAGAGATAGTGAGACTTCACAAAAACAAAATTTGGCTTGGCTTGGCTTTCTGAAATAAAGGATTCCTTGTATTTTGTGAATTCTATACTTTCGAGGCCCTAAGCAAAAATCATTCTTCATTAATAGTTTAGAAAGACCCAAATGCCACTAAATCTGAAAATTTTATCAAATAAGGAACTAAACTGTAAGAAAACCAAGAAATGAAAGTTAGTCAATTTTTCGTCATCCTTACAGATAATAAAATAAATAAAAAAATGTAATAATAGTAGGCACATTTTAACGAATAACAGTAAAAAATTGAACAGCAATGTTCATAAAAATATTCAAATCCCACGTAACTTGAACGGGTCTGGCCATTTAAACCTTTGTTTACTTAAAGGTGCCCTAATACATAGGCGATATGAAAAACTACCCACCGGGTTAGTCTAGTGGTGAACGCGTCTTCCCAAATCAGCTGATTTGGAAGTCGAGAGTTACAGCGTTCAAGTCCTAGTAAAGCCAGTTATTTTTACACGGATTTGAATACTAGATCGTGGATACCGGTGTTCTTTGGCGGTCGGGTTTCAATTAACCACACATCTCATGAACGGTCGAACTGAGAATGTACAAGACTACACTTCATTTACACTCATACATATCATCCTCATTCATCCTCTGAAGTATTATCTGAACGGTAATTCCCAGAGGCTAAACAGGGAAAAGAAAGATATGAAAAATTACTTTAATCAAAAGAATTTTTAGAAATATAAAAAGTTCATCTAATTTTATCGTAATATCACCTTTTAAAAATTATTTCACCGTTTCTGTTTTAAAATAAATCTGTAGTACAGCGCTGCACAATGCAAACCTCCGCGGCTTAGCGGTATCATCGATAATTTTTATTAAAATTGTTCTAGGTTTGAATCCTGGTTCAACCACACCGTTCCAGAATTTTTAGATGTCCAGCGGTGCTTCAAGTGCTGCAAGTGAGGTCAGAGGGCTAAGTTCTGAATTTATCCTGCTGTATGTGCTCATTGTGGTGACGAGGGTCACAAGCGTGACGAGTGTCAGCAAAGGTCAGAGGGTCTGACTTGTGCTAATTGCAAGCGTGTTCGGAAGGAGTCCAAGCTTTTTGAATCGGAACAGAAAAAAGAGTCCTTGCGCGAGAACATCGACTTCTCTTTTTTTATTTTGTATCTTATTAAAAATAACAATTCATTCTAATCGATCGTCTAACTTGCTTGCCCCGCTCAAATTTGTTCGACCTTAAATTGAATGTAACTCAAGAACGACTCGACCTATTATAAAATTTTCACACGCATAACTTCAGATACGCTACTAGAGCGTATCTAAATTTCAATAAAGTTTATCGAGTCGTTTTGGAGATTTTCGAGCCACAAAATTTTATACGTAGGCCTATAAATATGTATAAATAAAATAAATAAATATATAAGGAAGCCGCAATTTAAGCGAATGGTATTTTCGTACTCGTACATCAAAACGTAAAGAAAATTCACTTTCACCCCCCGCTCCCACCGAGCGACCGAACATAATACCTTATTTTTCTTCAAGAAGTCGGTAAAAGTTTAAACTTTGATTTCGAACCTTGCATAGTTTACTTGACGTATTCGCGTTGTTGTTATTATAGTTAAACTCTTACGATTAATTATTTCACACTCTCGGTTTTTTTCGTATTAGATCGTAAAGAGAAACCGATTCCGAACGAAAGCCGCCGAGTGAGGGGGGCTGATGCTCTCGACCGGTAACAGCGATCCACTTGAATTATCGTCATAGACTTCATCGAGTGTAATAAGCGTTCTAAAAAAAAATGTAATAGAGTTTGCAAGTCAAGATTCAACGCTCTGACTGTTTAAATAAGTCATCATTCGTGTCGTTTTGCCGTTTTTCAAAAGCGATTAACGTAAGGGACCTATTGGTGTTTTAAGAAAATTGACGTTTTGAAGAAAATTCGGAGAAACGATTACAGAAATAATAAACCGTAAATTCTCATTTACAACTATAATTTTTTACGCCGTGCAGAGCGTTTGAATGGTTAAGACGATTTAAAAAATGGATACGAACGGTTCGATAATGGTCCGCTCGCCGAGCTGCAAAAGTGAAAGAACTTGCGCTGTTTAGACGGGCGGGAAATAACGAACGAGGATATAATTTTAATCGGGTCAAGCGCTGAAATTCTCACTGAAAGATTAGGGGGAGATGATTACGCATAGAATTGCTACATAGTGCACGCCGCAATCGATAACAAAATATAAAAAATCATCGTCTTTCGGTCAGAAGTGTTAATAACGTGTCGACGAAGACGAAATATTTAAAAGTAATATTGTAGTAGACGACAAAACCGGTTTCAACGCTACGATATCGAAAATATAGTCGTATTCGTAACGGGTAGGAAAAAGTTAGTCGACACAAAAAAAGGCGAGTCGAATTCGATCGAACACCGAGGTCACGCTTAAGGATTTTTTACAATAACGATATCATTCGCTATACATTTTTTAATGCCGGTTTGCGGGCCGCCTGAAGGATAAACTGTAAGTCGACATTATACCTTGAAGTTTTAAAATACTGTGAAAACAATGTCGGCAGGAAAAGCTCCGAACTTTAGCGTTACGAGTCGCGGCGACTCGAAGCTTCCAAAATTTCCAAAATACGAACCTTCTGTTCGAATACTAATTCGACAAATTACAGTTTCGTAAAACAGCAGCGTTCCTGACTTCACAATGCGGCCGGCGTACCGTTATTTCCTCTTCGACGACAGCAACCGTATATTTACACGACGGGCTTGTGATATCACCGCGATCCAAAAATAAAATAATTTAAAGAGGTAAAAATCAACAAATCTTGCATTTTGCTTTAAAAATTCATCTCCAGAAATATAAACATCGCGTGAAAAAGTATACGGGTAAAGGGCATCGAGGTCACGAGTTCACGAGGGGTACAAGCGTTTCCGCGATACTGACATTCGGCAATTCCA
The DNA here is from genome assembly GCF_047948215.1 of Lycorma delicatula. Classification (NCBI taxonomy): domain Eukaryota; kingdom Metazoa; phylum Arthropoda; class Insecta; order Hemiptera; family Fulgoridae; genus Lycorma; species Lycorma delicatula. Next base: position 10,854,861 of record NC_134465.1, read on the forward strand.
AAAGGAAATCGTTTTGACAAATCTTAACGCTTACGTTGAGATTTCAAGATCGAAGATTCTCTCGCATTCCCCGGATTTTTTTCTAAAAACACTAAAATAAATTCGCTTAATGATTTCACGATATAACAATTTAATGAATTCTCAAAGTTCGTCGGCGAATACTAGCGGTCAAAGGGGGTCATTTTGGTTAGAATTATCTAGCGATGATTTCTTTATACCGATATGTTTGACTCGTTAAGGCGATTTAAATGTATATCTCGGGCACGGTTTCCGTTTGAATACGAGTTATCCTTTGTTCCGTATTAACCGGGTTCGGGTAAATTCACTATCTCCTCGCTAACAGCGTAAATTATCTACCCCGAGACGTAATAATATAACAACGCTATGTTGAAATTTAAAAAATCGGCGAACGTAAAATTTTATTCGGTGTTAGGTAGCAATTACACGGGATATATTTTACATATATACGGAAAAGTCTTCATCGACACTGATTCTCTCGTAAGAAAGCCGAAACTCTTTTAAATTTTTAACAAAAACGTAATACGAAGGACAAAATTTTAACATCGGATTGCCGGTCGCTTCTTCCACTTCTAGATCGTATTTGAAATTTATTCGGCTATAAGATCGCATTTGTTTTACAAGAAAAACTCGTTCTTTAGCTCAAAAAGACGTAAGAAATAAAATGAAAATCTCTTTTTTTGTCTCTTTAATCGGTTCAGTGTTCGTAAGATAAAGAATCGGTTCTGTAGAAAGTATCGAATAAAATTAGAATCTTTAATCGGTTATAAAAGTTTTTTAATTAAATTAAAAAGTTCGATAAAAAAAATTCATCGTTTATAATCTGCTAATAGAATATATAGGCCCGTTACTGATGTAGTCGTCTTTATTATTTAAGTACGGTCATCGAAACGTTGTAAATGTAAAACGAGAACGGATTGTTCCAACGATGTAGTTTCTAGTTATGACTTGTCGATCTATCATCCTCTGGTTTGAACGACCGATCTAATTAAAGGACCTGGAATTTGTTACGTTAAGATCGTGCCGAAAGTACTGTAAACTATATTTTTAATATACAGAATTTTTTGATTTAAAATTTTAAAATTTAATTAGGAATTTTTGTTACGTCTTCGAAAATAATGCGGCACAGCTACTCAAAATTACTTTAAAAAAGTGAAAATATTTTCTAAAAGAAAATAAATTTCTTTTTTCATTTACTGTGTTTGTTATAAAAGATTCGTTCGCTTTCAATACAAATAGAATAATAAATATATTATACGCCCGGTTTACGATAGATTATTTTAAGTGTGAAAGTAATAAATAAAAGAATTTTAGGCGGTTCATAATACTACTGTTTTTTTTTTATTTTTTAAACCGAATTTTTTTTTTAACGACGATTAAAATTATAGTAAAGTCTTAAGCTACAATATTTTCATGTAGCCCACTCTTACGATAAAAAAGTTTTCGGTATTTTTGATACGGTTAAGCAGAATAAAAGATAAATTATACCGTAAAATTTGGTAAGTTTTAGTAAAAAATTTTAGAATTTTCAAGGGGGCTCCACCGCAGCAAAAGATTGCTCGAGACAGTTTTTTGTAACGTATGACATCAAAACTTTTTTTTGGGAAAGAATCCTTAACGGTGAAATTAAGATAGATTTTTAACGACTTTACTGGAAAAAATGTGTCAAAATTTCAAATCGAGCTTTCTTTCCCGTAATGGCGAAACCTTTTTGAGGTTTATTCACTCGGGGTGCGCTTACAAAATAATTTCAACGGAAAATTCAAGCGAACGTAACTGGAGACTACATTCGAAGGAATTATTTTTTCGTAATTTTAAGCCGGATTCTACTTTTAATCGCCGATACGTTGTATTGTTTTAGCTTTTTTTCTTTCTTTTTCCTGTTTAGCCTCCGGTAACTACCGTTTAGATAATACTTGAGGACGAATGAGGATGATATGTATGAGTGTAAATGAAGTGTAGTCTTGTACATTCTCAGTTCGACTGTTACTGAGATGTGTGGTTAATTGAAACCCGACCGCCAAAGAACACCGGTATCCACGATCTGGTATTCAAATCCGTGTAAAAATAACTGGCTTTACTAGGATTGGAACGCTGGAACTCTCGGCTTTCCAAATCAGCTGATTTGGAAGACGCGTTCACCACTAGACCAACCCTGTGGGTAGGCGGGGAGGCCTGTTTGAGTATATGTACACTGCCCTGGGCTGTGTTATACTTAATTGTGGGTGCGGCCCAGGGGAAAGAAGGAAAAAAACATTGATGCTAGTGGAAATAAATTTGTCTAGATTTTTCAAATTTCCATAGGATTTTATGGATCTTCCAAACAGTTTCAAGAATATTATACGTAAAAATATTTTGAAATCGCTTTTTAAAAACTATTATTATTAATACCACTAATATTACTTTCGATGTCGGAACGATTCTAATCTTACGCTTTTACCCAAAGTTATTGTTGACAGTTACGCAAGATTTTACGTGTTATCTTTCACTTATAAGGAAGTTAAATGAGCTGTTTTAGTTTTAATTGAAAAGAGATCTGTGGGAATTAATTTAATGAAAGTTTCTGACCTTAAATTGATTGTCGATAAGACTTATAAGTCATTTTAAGACCTAAAAACAAGTACAGTTTCCCGAAGTACTACTCCCTGGCGTGATTCTTGAGGTATTCTCTGATTTATCACCGGGCGCATTCATAAAAAAAAGATACAGAAGCGAGGCCGACATCTAGTGGTATCGCTTGAATCCACGATCTACTTTATTTCGAAATAAAATTAGATTTTTATTTTAATTATCGGAATGTATGTAAGGAATATTTATTGTTTTTTATCGTAATTTAAATTATTTAATATGCAACAGTTATTTCTTATTAATTATGAAAGTTTTGAGATGCGGCTACGGTTTAACGACATAATATAGAAAGAATTTTGTATTTTATTATTTTGCTCGATACGATTTATCTTCGAAGAGATATGTCAAATCTAAAACACGAACTATTCTAAAGAATAGACCGACAGTGTTCTTAAATCATTCGGATGAAAAAATAATTAAGAACGATAAAAATTAAGCTGTCTATCACTCACAATTTTTTTTTTTTTTTTTTTTGCAGTATATCATCCATTTGAGACTTATGTAAATCGTTAGTGCGGATAAAATATTCTACTATTGCGGTCAATATCACCGATTAGAACGTGTAAACTTAAAGATGCGTATATATTTTTAATTTTATGAGTCGACTTTATTAATTTAATAACTTCATTGATAGCTGAAAAAATATGATGTATTCGTAAAAACATACAGATTAAAATTTACTTACCGAAACGTTCCGTGCATCGTAAAAACAGTACATTTAAAACGCAAAGAAGAAAAACAACAAAATTCTTTTATAGGTTACATTTTGAATCGAACTAGCCCGCGGAACCCTTTATTGTTTACGTATTGCGGTCAAATACATAGTACAGAATTTACATCGACTGCACGAGATTACTTATGTAAATTTAGTTTGCATCAGCAGTATTTGAATATATAACTTGGCGATTGTATAATTCTATAAAATTACTACTTCTGTAATTAGCAAATTACATAGATAAAGGTGTACATCGCCTATTTTTAAGGGAAAAGGAACGATTTCCATTATAAGACACCAGCCTTTGTACGAAACGGTTTCAAAATACTAGTTGAATTTCTACTGAAATCGGTACAGTAGATCAATTTATTCTTCGATACAACCTTTGCCCGATCTGAATTATTAACGCAATAGTTAAACTTTTCTGTATCACTTCTGTCCGGGTTAATGAATAATTCACTTGTATGGAGAATGATTTACCCGATCCCAGACCGTAAATTCGTAGCCTAAAACTATAAATAAGCGTCGCCTAAATTTAATATTAACGCTATGAAACATTCAGCTACACGGCCGATTACTTAAACGATTAAATTAATATCCGTGTTGTAAAGTATATTTCTATCCGCTACACTGGACTACCACAGGCCAGACAGTTTCATTCTGTTTGACCCATTTTCTTTTGAAATCTCTTAAAGAAGAGTTTTTTTTGCATTTGAGATGCAGTGTTTATAAAAGCGTATTTGGCTAGATTTAATTTCTGATTTTACAATTCAATTTTTTTGCACACTTTTCCCCAGGATAGTGCATTAATCATTTAATGCACTACTTCAGTTTTATGGCCCGGTACAACAAATCAGTGCCGCCTAGGCTTTTCTTTTAAACTATGAAACGTTCAAATTATCTGTCAGATTTAACCGGTTAAAATAGCGATAAATTTTATGCTATTTTATAATCTTGCATTGTGTCACTGGTCTATCGCAAATTTCATAGTAATCGCTTCAATTTGCAATCTACAAGTTATTCGTCAGAATTTTATGAAAAATAAAAGCAAAAATATACAATATCTAGTTACGTCGAATAAGATCGATGAATTAGTATATTGAACATGTATACGTTAAATGACGCGTTACAAAAATTTAATTAAAACAAAAATGTCGCTTCATCCAAAAATACATTTTTTTGTAAAATGTCGGAAATAGAATTAAATCCCCAAAAAATTACATCATTATAATAAATAACAAAGCCTAATTACATTAAGGAATTCATTTTTAAAAAAGTTTCAGAATTAGTGCGGTATTTTTAATTTCGCATAATCATTGCAAACTGCGGAAAACCACGTGCTGGTGCTTTTTAAATTAATTGAAAATACTTTTAAAAACTACGTATTAATGTTTTTTCTCGCATAAACAAACGTCGCATCAAATAAGCTTATCCTAATTTTATCTGAATTCCTAGTAATTTTTAAGTAATATCTACAACGACGATGTCATCCCTTCGAAAGTTTTATGATCGCGTTACCAATTTGAATATCTTTCAATTTCAGCTTAATAATAAAAAAAACCGGTTTGAAACTTAAACGTATTTTGAAAGTCAAATTTATGCCGATTACGAGTGTGGCTTACCCTGATGTAAATTCTTAGTTCAAGAAATGAAAATATAGAGTATTACTCTGTAAACAGTCTTAAATTTGTGAACGGTCGTCATTTCCTATAATTCTATTATCAAATTAATTTATTTTTACGTATATTATGTTACTGATACATATTGATATTTTATAGACAACGAATTAAATTTAGCAAATCACATAATTACTTTCTGAAGAAGTCGATATTAACATAGACAACAATATTAAATCTCGGTAAAGAAAGTTATAGATTTTTATTTATAAACTTTTTTTTATGACTTGCATAATAGTGAGATTGATGAGATTTGAACTGCGGTTAAGTTTCCAGGTGTCATAGTCATAAGAAAGCTACAGGTAAAATTTCGTAATGACTAGTTCAGTAGTTTTTGCGGTAATCGGGAACTAACGAAAAAAATGCGGTCAATATAATAGAACTGTGGTTATTTTATTTTTTTATGTGTATTCTTCAACAGTAAGATAAGATGCCATTTATTTAAAATATTTTCTTGATATTTTACAACAAAGTATGTAATTATTTTTTCATAATGTGTCCGAAAATAAAATCTGTTTATATATTATTTTACATTTACAACATTTTTGTAAATGCTTCTGGAAGCTGTATTTTTTTATAATTTTTATCTTCAAATTATATTTTATAAACATTACATTTATTACAAATATATTAGAATTAAGATTCGTTATTGATTGTTTTATCCGATCATTTTATTTATAATTTTAAGATAGATTGTATTATTAGTTAAATGTATTTCATTTGAAAAATGTATTCACGTCGGTATAAATTGAAAGTAAAATATTCAGTGGAATATAAAAATTCATATTTTAATGATGAGTACAGATTAGTTCATTTTTTATCAGCGACTGAAATAGCAAACATACAGCTCTATAATTTTAATATTATATTTATAATTAGACCATACGTACAGTGTTGCTAGATGTATTCGCCGAACTCCAGAAACCGATTCAGGATACCAAAATGTGAAAAAAGTTTATATCGACATAAGTCCTACTTTGCTTTGTTTTCCTTGTGGACGCTATTTTGTGATTTTCAACAAAAAATTATTTCTCAGGAGCCGGTAAACCTACAATAATTAAAATTTTATAAACGTCACCTTAAAAATTGGCGGCCATCTTATTTTTTTTATTCTTCAATATCTTTATGATTGTTTATTTGATATAATTTTTACTAACACAAAATTTATTAAGCATTTTATTTTGAAGAAAATGACACCTAATTTGTAAAATTCCGTTGACAAACAATCGAGTTATAGCAGACAATTAATCCGGCAGTACGCTTTTGCTAGCTGATAATTTTTTGTCTGTTTCTATTTTCTCCATTAATTGTAATAAAAATTATTAATAACAAATAATAATATAAAAAATTAATAATAATATAATAAAAATTATTAGCTTTTAATATTTTATTCCTTCTACGTTGTATGCTTGGAAATGCAAAAAATTTAATAATATTTAATCAAGACTCATTTATAAAATTATTGTAATAGTTCTTTCCTTTAATTCTGCAGTCGAAACATTTTATTTGTTTTGACTATGCGCGCGCGCTCGCGTGTGTGTGTGTGGTATGTATTGAAACATAATGGACGCAGTCACATATCACAGTCACAAAAACCAAAAGAGAGAATATGAAGAGATTTGTTAGTTATTTATTATATTACAGAGCATGCTTACTCACTTGTTATATCTCTCATTCTCTCTCTCTCTGCACGAACATATATATTTACTGGACAGCTGTCATTTGTTTTGTCTACTGTAAGTGATGTTACATGCTATGTTGAATGATTTATGACTTTAGTTCTTTTGCGGTGTCAGTTTGTTTTTTAACGGTAATAGTAGTTGCTTCATTTGTTTCTTTTCTAATGTAACTTACTTAAATCAGTTATATTCTTTCTAATAAATAGAATAACATTTCTTTAAAGATATATTCACTTCCATTTGAATTATGAAAAAAATCAATATTATTATTTCTTGAATCTTTTCTTTAATTTTTTTTTTCGGTTGCGAAAACTTCTGATTTTTTTTTCATATTTTTTTTTTATTGAATAATTATTTATTGTAAAATTCCTTTTACAATCACGTTAATAATTATTAATAAATTAATATATTTAATTAAATTTAAAAAAACTTGTTAAAAAATGGAAAAGGAGATGATGTCTGATTCAAACCGATATGCCTTTTCCTTATAGATCCAGATACGAAACGACTAGGACTAGATAAGGGAATCTTGGAGAGCCACATAAAAGCAGTCAAATGACTTAAGGCATAAAAAAAGATGCAGATAGAAAACGTTTCAAAAATATTAAACGGTTTTGATTTAACTTTTTAAAAAGCATTAACCAAATTATTATAGATTATTTATTTGAAGAAGTTTAGGAATTTGAATATAGATCAAAGAAATGAAACAATCGATTTAATACGCGCTATCAGTTAAAAAAATATTTGAAATACTTTTTTATAATTTGATATAATACAAAAATCTACTTATTCGTCGGCAAAACCTCACAAGATGATGCGGTATGAAAAATTTATCGATGCAAATTTGGACGATTTTTTAAGTAATTTATTAAAAATCCTGTATTTTAATTTTCGTTTCCTTTTACAGCGAAAAAAAAAATATTGCGACGTTTACGCAAAGTTTATTTTACGCTCGCTTACATAAGATCACTCGTACTTTCATGCAAAATATTTGGAAAAAGTTCCGTTCCGTGTTACTGTATAGATAATAGTTTAAATGAAAGTGAAAAACTGCAAAATCGGTGTCTTAATAAAAACTGTACCTAACGTGTAGATTCTATTACGCGTATAGATTAATGTATCGATTACCACACGATATGTCCAGGGATAAAAGTTGAAATTCCAGGAAGCCTCCTACTTATACGCCCATTTCTCTGCAAATCAATCGTCCCAATAGAAATATCTTCCACATACACACAAACGCGCGCGCGAGTATATAAGAATCATTCAAAAACAACCAGGAGAAACCCTCTATTGAGACTTCATTTATACTTTGATTTATCCTCTACTTTATATATATAGTAGCTTCCTGTTGCAGCTTCGCCCGCGCTGTATGGTTACTTGCGTTTCCCGTGGCGTTCAGTCTTTTTTATTTTGTGTTTATCAGTCAAGTAACCGGAGGAAGTGCAGTCAGTCACACGTACACTAACGGTGGCACTGGCTGTGGTGGTTGAGCCACAGCGCCGAATACCTTCGCACCCCTTCAAAAAATCGGAATTAAAAAAAAAACGAAAATGGTTTTTAAACATTTACCTGAAGAGTATTTGCAAGCCCAAATCTACTAAATGTCTCGTTTATTACAGTCGGGATTCGGAAAATTTACAATAATTGTTTAAAAATTTTGTACCTTTTTTCATTTCCTTTCAAGGTCGAATTTAAAAAATCTAGAAATCGGTTTATCGACGTAAAGATTACACTCGCCGAAAATCAAATTGATTTTTTCATTTGTTACCGAGAAAATAAAAAAGTTAAAAGGGTTTCAAAAATCGTTTTTAAGTCTTGAAACTCGGAATTAAATTCAAAAAATCTAGAAATTGATTTTTAGATGTTTCTAATCAATCGGTTAAAACTTAGCTTACACGGTGATAGACACTCACAGTTCACAATTAATTAGAGTGTGCTTCAATCGGAAAATCTACACTCCTAAATTTTAAATATATATAAATATATTAGACATTTTTCGAGATGAGATATATCGAAAAACCTTTTAAGTTACACCAAGAAACATGAGTAAAAATTTAGTAGCAATAGATCGGGAAGTTCATTTGTTTATCCCGAACTAAAAACCCTGTTTCTCACTCTCTCAATCTCTCTTTCTCTCTCTCACTCTCTCTCTCTCTCTCTCTATATATATATATATATATATATATATATATACATACAAAATTTACTCACAATGATGACATTTCTTTTCCTAACCAAAAAATATTCTTAAAATCATTAATTTTTTTTAAAATTATTTTACGATAAAACTGTAGATAGGAACTTGGAAATTTAAAATCTTTTTTACCGAATGTGTTAAAAGAGGACGATTTTTAATTCGACGTTTTTTTTTTATTTTGGCCACTACGGAATGCATTACAACTTTTGTTTTGCCTTATACGTAATTTTCTTTCTTTTCAGTATGTCTTTATCGTTTCTTCTTTCTTCCGACGGTTGAATTTTAATTCGAAGTTTTCTGATCTCGGATCGGAGACCTACCCGTTTGATTTTTTTCCCTAAAGATTTCCCTACACTGGATATCATCTTCAGAGATCTGTTTTTATCGCTCGGTTCATTTTTTAATTCTTAGAACCGAGTTGATTTAACGTTTCTGTTTTTAAAAGAATTAGAATAATTTTTATTTATCGGTCTATTTTTGCCCGTACCTGAAAGATGCGCTTAAAACATTTTCATCTTGTTCTTTGCAATTGAATCTGAAAATTTTTTTCTCATATTTTATCCGTAATTTGTATTTGTATTTTTTATTACGTAATATAAAAACATTCCGGCAGAAGCTGAATTTACTCTCTCGACACAATAATGTTACCGTAAGGCTGGTAATCTGTACCGTTATAGAGAACAAAAGAACAACGTAAAGAAAATAACGCGATAAAGAAAACAGAACAGACTTAATTACATCGTCAAAATAAAAACTGCCCGGTTGTGTATACTAGTTTTCCACTTGTGATGTAAGGTCGCATAAGAAACGAATAAATAAAAAAAGTATTTACCTATTGTGGTTGTTTCTCTAATTTGTTTCTTCGATTTGTTAAATCTTGCGATCGTTTTAATAATTCTTTTAGTTATTTTTTAATTCTTGTCGATTTTTTCTGTGCATGTAATGCGAATAATACGGTATTTTATTCGGATTCAAAATAGTAATAGCTGGAAAAAATAAAATATATTTATTTTTAAAAAAATTCAAAACAGGAAAACATAATTTACAAAAGAATTTACATTTATTAAAATATAACACGAGCGGTTATAAAGATTAGCTAGGAAAGTTATTTACCAAAAATAAAAAAAAAATCATTTTTTCATACGAGTAGATTAATACTTCGGTTATATACATATTTTTTAGAATTATTATCTGTAAGTTAAGTTAAAAACTCGACGAGTTACGTTTTTAAAAAACCAACTTTATTTATTACAATTACTACACATGTAATCTTAAATAATTAACTGTTAACTTCATTATGCGTACATGCTAACGCGTTATAAAATAGTGCGATATAATATCGAACGAGTTTACGACTTTAATAGAACGATGTGCGTTGTACAGATCCAGACTTAAGACTTCGATAGGACGATGTGAATCGAACGAGTTCTGGACAAATACTAAATTATTACTCTTACAATTAAAATAAAGAAGAAAAAGGTTGCAGCTGCATTATATTCTTTCTCGCGATAGCTTTTCCTGGAAACTTGGGGTAGGCTACGCACGTGGCTTATGGAATGTAATGCATCATCTACTCTCAGGCTATTCTCAGCAATGTAGCTTACATATGTATAATTTTTTTTTAACTAATAAAATGCACACCAGATGCATCAAAATAGTAACATTACAGTAGCATTTACCCGATCTTCATTTGCATTATCAACCGCGTAATTAAAATAATTACGGATTGAAAAGTAATAAAGTTGAGTGGATAACATTTCCGCTCTAATCGTGAAAGCAGAATCTGCTGTTGCATAAATAGAAAATGACTTCTTCTATAACAAAACTGTTCCTAGAAACTTGAATAAAATACTTACCGTTTGATAATATGATTTCGGTAGAAAAATCATATTATCAGACCGTTTTTCTTTTGTCTGCTGGTATCGCTGAAAAATAAAAATAAATATCAAAAAATAACCGTAGAAAAAAAATTAAAAATACTAATAATAAATACGGGAACGAAAACAAAGAAAATGTTACGTAAAAGAGAAATAGTATTTCTGTATGTCAGATCTATATTCGGTCGACACCATTTAACATTGTATTCGCGTTATTCCGGCAAGATAATATAACCTAATAAAATGCATCTTAGTAAATTTGCTTTCGGCTATAAAACCTGTAACCGACTGAAATTCATCGGCGACTTTGTGAGGTGTACGGAGATGGAATAACGAGTGAAGGTGGAGCGAAGCAGTGGTGCATTAGGTTTAAAGATGGCCGCACCAATGTTCACGATGAGGACCGCAGTAGTCGGCCTAACCTTGTGACTGATGAACTGACGATGAAAATCGGCGATAAAATTCGTGAAAATCGCCGCATTACGATTACAAGTAATGAAATGTAGTAGAAATAACAAAGATGGACCACTGAATGTGAAAATAGGAGGAGAAAAGATTATGGAGGTTACAACAGTCCTAAATCAAAAATGTTAACATCCTACGGCTAATCGTTTTTTAGCTACGAGATAAATACATAGGTTCTTACAGACGTCGCGCCGAAGCCCCCGGGACGTTCTAGCGGTGAACGCGTCTTCCCAAATCAGCTAATTTGAAAGTCGAGAGTTCCAGCGTTCAAGTCCTAATAAAGTCAGATATTTTAACGCGGATTTGAATATTAGAGCGTGGATATCGGTGCTATCGCCGTCGGGTTTCAATTAACAACACATCTGGAGAACGGTCGACCTGAGACTGTACAAGACTACACTTCATTTAGATTCGTACGTATCATCCTCTGAAGTATTATCTGAACGGTAATTACCGGAGGCTAAACAGGAAAAAGAAAACAAGATATCACGCCGAAACTTGTCAAAATGGATTCAGCTATGGTGAAAATGAATATTTCCGTTGAAATCTGAAAACCGAAATTTTTCGTAATCACAATACTTCCCTATTTCGTACAAGAAATTAAAAACGATGTACTTCTTTTTATCGCATCAATATTAGCTTAAATTAAGCAAATAATTTATTTTTTATGTTCCGATTTTTTTTTAATAATCATCAGTTTCCTACGGGTTATCCTGTATTTATTACTACTTTTTTCTGGAAAAAAATTATATCACTCTTATGAGTAGATAACACGAGTAATAATAATTACAGAATGAATAATTATATTGGATTTTTACGTTTAATTATGTTAATGCATCGATCTTACTTACAGAAATTGTTATTAAAATAACCGTATAAAACAAAGTCGTCAAAGAATTGCAGTTTTTTGGATACTATTACTTTCGTTCAATAAAATTTTAAAACGGAAATAATAAAATAAAATTAAGTTTTTTAATAAAATGTGTTTAATTTTAAATAAAAATTATAATTATTAATAGGCAAGATTCAATCGATATATAACGTCATGAAATTAATTATTTTATTAAATAAAGTTAATGATAATAAGATTTTTAAAATCATTTCTATTATTCGGTTATTACCAGTGCATAAATAAAATAATATGTATATATATATATATATATATATATATATATATATATACACCAGCCGGTCAGTCTAGCTTGAACCTGGACCTTCGGAGTTCAGGTCAGTTCAGGCGAATCTCGGAGCCAATTTACGGGCTCCTGGTGCATTCCGGGATCTTAGACCCCCGCACAGCTTGATTCGGTCGCCATCTAGCTAGATGGCGTTAGATTTTAATCTAGTTAGATTCCCATCTACCTAGAAGATTCCACCCCTGAACTCCCGCACAAAACGTTATCCTCATCGTTGTGAGAATAATACTAATAAATATAGTATTCAGGCTTTTTAGGACCCTGAAAAAGAAACTAAATTACAAAATACAGAATAACGGTAACTAAAATACACACACAACTGACGATGCAAAATGCAAAACCTATTTCTATGCCACGGCGGCAGAAATATAACAACGAAGTAAAAAGATTAATCTATATTTCCCTCATGAATATCTTTTTTTCACAACTTCTCCCTCCTTGTGGATGAAAAAATAATGAATTTTTTTTTATTTCTTAACCTACAAGGGAGCTAGGGCGTCGGACGATGGCTTAAAACTTTCCCTGGGAAAACACGAATGTATCCTTCAAATTTTAAAGTAATCGGTCGGTTGATTTTGGCGAGATGCATTAACAAACGAAGAGACGTATATATATGTTTGTATATACACACACACACATATATATATATATATATGTTTGTGTATATATATATATGTATGTAAAACAAATTGTTGGGGATGTAGGATGTAGACGGTATACTGAAATGAAACGACTAGCACTAGATAGGGAATCTTGGAGAGCTGCATCAAACCAGTCAAATGACTGAAAACAAAAAAAAAATATATATATATATGTGTGTGTGTGTGTTAGTTCTAGAATGTACCTGATGCATGTAAAAATTAGCTTTCAACTTACTAACATATACCCCCCTTGAATTTTGGAAATCGGACGATTGTTTGCAGAGGTATTATAAGAGCACCCCATTGCACCTCCCAAAACAGCACACTAAGAGCATCCCGTTTCTTACCAGTTGATGATGATGTTCGGTCTAGCCTCCCACAAGGCGCTCGTATACCTCACCACACCAGCCTCACACGCAATCCTCACGGGAAAACCGTAATTGTTAAACAGAAATTTTTTTAATTTATTTAATATTATTTTATTTTACGCAACATAAATTTAAGCGTATTATTTTAGTAATACGGCTCACAGTTCACAGATTTAATTCTTTAAAGTTTGCGCTTCAAAACCGGTAAATCTCCATTTAGAGATTTTTCGAGATGAACCAAATCTAAAAACTACACGCTTACGTCAAGAAACGCGGGTAAAAATTTGGTTGCGATTCATCGAGTATTTTTTTACTTCCTTGTACGCAGTAAAGGAAGTATTGTAATCGGAATAAATTTCGGTTTTCAGATTTCAACGGAATTATCCATTTGACCATCTCTTAATCCATTCTGACTTGTTTCGGCGTGACGTCTGTACGTAACGTATGTATCTCGTATAATTCAAAAACGATTACCAGTACGATGTCGAAATTTTGGATTTAGGACTGTTGTAACATCTGTTTGTGCACCTCCCCTTTTAATTGCAAACGACTAAATCAAAAGAGACCAAAAAAAAAACCAAAATGCAAAAATCCGGATTTAGGAATTTTTCTTAACCGCAGCAATAAGCCCTCATCGAGAGCTTTTGAACGATATGTCATAAATGGTATTTATTTTTATCGGTTCCAGAGTTGTAGCCAAATAAAAGTTTAACGAATGAAATATTTGGATCTTACAAGGGAAGGCTCATCGGTTCGAATCAGAATTCATTTTCTTTTTTTTTATATTAATAATTATTAATCTCTGCTTGTTAAAAAAATATTTACGATAACTAATAATTAAACAATAACAATAAAAAATAAATAAAAAAATTAGAAGTTATTACCGGAATAAAATTCTATAATGTACTTTTGAAAATCTGTATATGGAATTTAATAGGCGTTATCACATACGTGTATATGTAATAAATTTGGTGAAACATCTGATTATTTAATATTAATTAAAAATTATAATTTAGATTATTTTTGGATTTTCTAGTTTAATTTTATCAACATTAAAGTTAACCACACAGCGACTTAAAAGTAGATCCTCACAAGAACATCATATGTAGTGAGGCATACATGCCCGATCTTTAATAAACGGCAAAAAATTCTGATCGTTTAATTCATTACTCCTCTGACATCCTCGGACAATATTCTTCCTAGGTCGGAGTCGATCATCGTGTCGTTTATTTGTCTTCTGTTGCCGATCGTTTAATCGCTCTTTGGTTCGATGTAATTCTTCTGATCTTAATTTGCGTACACGTTCTCCAGTTTCAAAAATCGTGTAACTGTCCGCTTTATTAAAGAATTGGAGTATTTTATTTCGCATTCAAATGAAATAAGTTTAAATGAAGCGCAACAGAAAATGCGTATTTGTAATTTAATCGGCGTACAAAGAAGTCAAGTGGTGTCAACATCAGAATTTTTGTTTATCTCGAACAAGAAAAACGCGGTTCTACTTTATATAATTGTGTAGATATGTAGATGAATGTTTAAAAATAGAACTGATATTTTGTTTTGTTTCCCCCCCCCCAAAAAAAAATGACCAAATATTTTATAAAAATAATTAAAAAATTATCGATTTTTGAAGCAGTATTAAGATACAGTATTTACGCGCGTAAGAATAAATTTAAAGGCGTATTATCTCCTAACGGCATTGCGTTAAAATTATTTTTTTTAAATGTTTAATAAACTTTTGTGACCGATAATTTTGGAATTATTTTTACAGAAAAAATTTCATAATTTTCTCTTTCTTTGGGAAAAACCAAAACAAGAAAAGGATTTTTAATTTACTTGATTTATGCACCGGTAAAACGGAATAGCAAAAATAAATAACCAAACTGATATATATTAATTTAAAAGTTGAAATCGTTTATTTAATACAAGTATGTAAAACTTTGCGTCTTGATACTACAAAAAATAGTAATGAGTTTTTGGTTTGTAAGTAAAATATTTTACTTACCTATGAAGTCGTAAAAACTACGTAAAAAGGGTTTCTGTCTGTATAAATATTGCTGCTTCAAATAGATATTGAAAGATGTATTTAAACTCTTAAGTATAAATTCTAACTTAAAAAAATTTCTATTTAAATTTTTATATCCGACAAATATTTTTGTCCCGTAAACGCTACGCGATGATATCGACCGATGGCATCAAGTTTTTAGAATATTTTTTTATTGGAAAATAGTTTTACGCACTAAAAAAAAAATTTGAAGAAATATACTATATGTAATATTGTGAACCGCACGCCCTTTAATTCTCCTATATTAAATAGCGAGTTTGTCAGCAGTTTTTTAAGGCGGTAGTGTATTTTTATTTTTTTATATTTATTTCCTTTTTTAAGAACAAGTTTTTAGATTTGACGTTAAATTTACATTTAGAAATAAAATTTGTGTAAAATAGAATTCTGAGAAATCCGTGTACGCATAAACAACTTCGAATAAAGAAGTTTTGAAAAATTTGACTTTTATTCATTTAAACAAAAAACGGCAGAAAAATAGCGTATTAAAATTTTTTTATTGTAAATTTGTCGGTATTAAAGATGTATTACAATATCGTAAACAAATAATATTAATTTGAAAAGTTAATTAATTTTTTCTTTCGGTTTATGAATTTTTAATAAAAAATGACTTTGTTTCTTAATATTTTGCAATATTGATAATAATTCTTGTTTCAAAATAATTTCGTTATATAACACAGAGTTTTTCTGTCATGTTTCGATCTGTTTTGTTTAAATAAATCAAAATAAAATTTCCTAAATTCTTTTTTATATTCAGTTGATGTTACTACGTACATTTTCTCAGAATTTAATTCTTTACACATTTTTTTAATGGAAATTTAAAAAATACGTCAAACTAAAATAACATTTTACGCCAATTTTTTCTTGTTTTTTTTTTTTTTTACAGCTATTTTCTAAAATATTATTATAGATGTAGGAGCGAATTTATTCAATTATTTAGGAAAACATTAATTATTTATCAATTAACATAAGATCTGTTGGCTCCATTTTACCTAGATTTTCGTAAGGTGCTCGATTTTTACATCCTGTTACTCGATTTCCCGAAAAATTTTATCTGTTATGTAATATTAGAATCTTTTTTTTTTTGTAAATTACAAAACGGATAAACATCGTAATATTTTTTTAAAAAATTATAAAAATTAAGGGAGACTATTTATTATTTTAAATAAAATATAATAAATATAAAATAATCGACAAATCTTGATTTAATTTAATTATATCGAACGTCTATATAAGAAATAGAGATATTAACATTTCGACAGCAATACACACACTTACGCACACATGTACACAAGTTTACATGGCGTGATCATTACTGTCCGACGGTAGCCAATCAGAGCGAACGAAGCCACCTGTGTTTCTTCAACACCCCTCTCGCCTCGCTCCATCATCGCATTAGTCAGACTGACAGATGTTTTTACTTGAGATGCGTCATCCCAAATAAATTAAATAAAAAAAGAATTACCTCTAATATTCCTCTCAACAAAAGTCGTCTGTCAACGTATGAGCTATACAATTTTATAAATAATCGTTTTATTTTATTATTGGCTATGGAACTACCGTTTTTTTATTAAAACATTTATTACTATAAAGAAATTATTTATTAAATTTATTTTATTTATATTTACATTTTCATTTAATTTTTTTTTATTAAACACTTCGCTTTTATCATAATCTGAATTTTTCAAAAATCGGCCTTAAAGGATTTCTAAATGTCAATTTAACGTCAAACCTAAATTCTGCATAAATCTGGCAATAGTTTTATAAAAGTATATTGCGAGAACTTTTTGTGCCTGTACATTTTTGCGAGAGATTCTTATTTCGCTTAAGTACCTGTCGATTATTTGTGTGGAACTCAAAATTATCGGTTCTTTAAATCGCATCGCTTTACGTTCAATAGAATCGTACTCGATAAGGGAACTGGACGCGGGTTTAACTTTCACCCGGGGCCTAAAGGTGTTTTAATTTTTTTTATCTAGACTAGCTTACACGGAAGTCAACTCTGAAAGAAGCGTATCCCGGTTCAATTTATACGGTCTTTCAATTTGACCACTGCCATAGTCTGTTAAGGAGATACATTTTTAATATTTCTTGTATAACGGTACGATTTCAAAATTTATTGTGTGAAATAATTTAGGACCGAAAACATTTTACTATGTTTAAAATTTGATAATGAAAACAAATATCGGTACACCCACCGTTCTGAAAAAGTTTGATTTAGAATGTCAGATCCAAGGCGGACAAAATTTCAGAAAAAAAACAAATAATAGTAAATTTCACACGTAACGTAGTAATTTCGTAATTACGTAGATTCACAGTTGTTTATACCTCCTAGTATTCGTGGTAATTCACGACCGCAGCTAGTGAATAGGGGGCAGGCGGCTTTGTCAACCGCCGAGGGCTGGATGGACATGCACAATTTAAAGATTTCTGTGCCCAAGACGAAGTTTATGCTTCTGATGCGTACGGACAAATTATCAAGCAGTCGTAACCCCCGCATTAAGTATAAAGGCTGTGTAATCAGCCGAGTAAGGGTTCATAAGTACCTAGGTGTTTTGTTTGATGACAAGTTGCTTTTTAGCAACCACATTAAGCAAATTGCGGCGGACGCCGTCTCTGTGATGCACAAACTTAGAAGGATTGCTCGGAAGGATTACGGGCTGTCGGGCCGTCAAATGTACTTGGTGTACCGAGGTGTCTTTGAGAGCATGATCGCATACGCGGCGCCAATTTGGGCGCATAGGTTGGATAGAAATAGAGCACCGCTTCAAAATTTAAGGAGTGCCCGGCGCAGAGCTTTGATAGTATGCACCGGTGTTTTTAAAACAACCTCCTACAAGGCTACCACCGTATCGGGAAAAACTCTCCCGATCGATTTAGCGGTGAAAGTTCGGGCAGCAATGTGGAAGTTGCGAAGAGGTCGGGAGGCCGAGGCATTTGGGATGCGGTTTCGATCCGGGCTAGAACCGGAGCGGAACGGCGATCATAATGCACCGGATCTAAATTTCGTTCGGTTGCCCGTTTCCCGACTGCGGAAGAGGCTATGGAGCCTCGCGATGGAGGCATGGCAGCTTGAATGGCACACCACGACTAAGGGAAGATCCTTGTATAAATTTATACAGGATCTGGGGGGATGGTACGCCTCGAATTCATTTTTAAGGGCGGCGGGTGCCCAAGTGCTCACCAACCATATGGATTTGAAGCGATATCTGTTTCGGTTTCGCCCAGCGGCTGATGAGTTGTGTGTCTGCGGGGAGGTACAGTCGAACGAGCATATGATGTTCGACTGCCCTGCTCTTGGGGGGGCCAGAAACCGGGCCACCCTGGAATTTAGAGGTCAGGGGGAAAACTGGCCGCTCATAAACGGGGAGTCAGTGTGGCGAGAGCCGCATTGTCGGACCGTGTGGGAGTTCCTCGATGAGGTTGCGAAGTTCAACCGTCATCGCTAGAGTTTTTAATTAATCTGGGTTATACTGATTCCTATAGCGCCGCTGTGGGAAGTTTTTCCTGAGATAATGGCTGGCCACCAGCCAGATACAAGCTCCAAGCGCTTTAAATGGTGGACAGGTACTAGCCGGCATGGCGTGACAGCCTAAATTGCTGTCTTTTATTTTATTAACTTTAACGACTTTTAGTAATTAGTAAAAAGGGGTGCGCCTCCCCGATCTAGATTTAGTTTGACAAGTGAGCGGTTGGGACGCATAAGCGGGTGGTGAATAGCACCCTACTTAATCCGCTCACGTTGATAGGTAGCTCACTAGGAGCTTTTAGGTAACGAGATCGCTAAACTGTTTTAGAGGTACAGCAGCCGTATCTTGGCACTGACATTTGGTCTATGCTCTAGGGCGACCGAATGGGGCGACGGCGGGAGAAATGCCAGTTAACCAATACCTTCTAGTATACCTAAGTTTTGAGTAACCGACACAGTATTACAGAATAAGGTAATATTTCTGTTAGAGAAAATATTATAATTTAATAATCGTAGTATTATTATTTAATATTGTGTTACATCCGTTGAAATTAATGTTATCGGTAAGTTACCCGTTATTTTATATTTCTAATTCATCGATTTCTCACCGATTACATTTACGCTAATTTGTAATTATATTATGTTACGATAATGAGACGTGACATGTATCGGTAGCAGTACTCACAACACATCCCGTGCGATCTTTATTAAACGACTTTGCCCGGCGACAAATATACTTTTAAAGCTATAAAATGATCTTTCAATCTAACTGAACAACCGTTAGTTGTTGGTAAGACAAAAATAAATTTCAGTTCTAATCGAAATGTGTCAGTACTTCATTTAATATTATATGCGCTGTTTAATTAGCGATTAGTATTTTAAACGAATTAAATAGCTAAATTTATTTTTAGTTTTCTATTATAATATTCACAACATATATTTTTTTATATTTCAATACCGCAGAAAAAACTACATTTGTTTAGAAATATATTTATTTTTTTCCAGTTATACAACTAGAGAAGGAATGTGTAAACTTTATTATTTTTTTCTAGTACAGGTAGCATTTCATTTTAATAATTAAATACAAATATTTTAACACGATTTGAAATGCGCTGTTATTAAACGAGAAAATAAATGAAACTCAAAATTAAAGATAAAAAGATGAGTTCAGGGGTAATAAGAGGGTACAGATTAACAATGTCTGTAATGAAACAAACAAGAAGTGTAATGAAAGAAGGCGGGGTTGAAACGGTACACTACTTGTAGAAGAGGTGTGAATAAAGGACATGAGACGACGGTACCGACGCGGCAGCTCTTTCTTAAATAATACACCAATTGACGGTTCCAGGTTCGGTCAGGTCTATATTAACATTATTAAGGGAAGGAAGTTCTAAACTGCTGTTGCTTTTCAGACATTTCTCTACTCTTCTCTTTACTTCAACGTTCTATTCGACCGTATTTCATATTTTAAGTCGGCTATACCGACCGTCTGACCGACTGATAATGTCTTTTCCTTTTGTAAGTTAAGATTTATTTCTTCTCGCTCGATCTTTACCCCGACTATCGCTTTCAAATAGTATTATTTGTTGCGTCGGTTAAATTGTAACTTCTTTTATGCGATACTGTTTGTCCGCTGATGTTATGGTGTCCGATATTAACACCGTTGATTATATTGTGTCCCCGTGTCACCTACTTTGAAAACCGGCCTGTGTTGAACGTAAACACTGTTATTTGTAAACGGTGCTACCGTTTTTTTTAATTTCCGAAATAAATTATTAAAATCTTATATTTATAAGATTTAGACGACCGCTTTAAACGATTATTATTCGAATGAATATTATCGATCGAATATCTTCCTAGATTAATTTTTAAAACGATAATAATAATTACTGTTATTTTGAAAATTACGTTATGAAGATAAAAAATTAATTATTTAATTAATTTTTTCCATTAAATTATTATATTCATGGATTAATATAATAACTGTGCGTTTGGTTTTTCTGATTTTAGTACAGCGCATTTATTTACGGCAAAATTCTTATATATTATATTGGGAATTTTTTATATTTATTTTCGCATATTTAGGAGTTATATTTAATTTTAAACGTGTAAAATTTATCAGATGTTTGACGTTATATAATTTAATATAGTTTACAAAAGTAGTAGGACATTTTTGACTGGTCGGCATTCATAATTAATTTAGTAAAATCAATTTTCTCTTCATTGTTGCCTATATCTCCATCTGTACTAATTAATTAAATTTAAATTTCATAATATACTGAATTCTAAATAATATATGAATTTAAATTTAAATTCATATATTATGAATTTAAACTTTTGTTTTAAAGTATTTTTTACATTATTATTAGGTAAGATTCATTTACAAATTATTTAAAATAATTTATTTTTATATTGAAATATAAAAAATAATCATGTTAACATTTAATATCATATATATCAATTTTTTTAAAATGATAATTTGCTGTAATTAAAAATATTGCGTAAATTTATATGTATAATAATAATTATTTGACCGATTATAAGCTTTTCTTTCTTTTTCCTGTTTAGCCTCCGGTAACTACCGTTTTAGATAATACTTCAGAGGATGAATGAGGATGATATGTATGAGTGTGAATGAAGTGTAGTCTTGTACATTCTCAGTTCGTCCATACCTGAGATGTGTGGTTAATTGAAAACCCAACCACCAAAGAACACCGGTATCCACGATCTAGTATTCAAGTCCGTGTAAAAATAGCTGGCTTTACTAGGACTTGAACGCTGGAACTCTCGACTTCAAATCAGCTGATTTGGGAAGATGCATTCACCACTAGACCAACCCGGTGGGTTGACCGATTAAGCTAAGTACTTAACTCTTTACCTATTTGTGTTAAATACATAACGGTTTAAATAGCCGATGACTTATTAGTTCATTAGGGACTTTTAAATGGAAAACTAACAGCATATTGTAGAGACCGTTTCAATGCAGAATCTATTAATTAATGTTAAATCTATTAATTATGTTGAATCTATTAATTATGTTTAATTATAATAAATATCTAATCCGCTTACCAATAATTATATATGTATCACGTCCAAGCACTTTCAGAAAGTAATTTCACTCATCAGGAACACAATATGTTATGTATGTAATAATAAATAAAGCTTCACATATTAATTATGTAACATTTTTTAAACAATTTAAAAAAAAATTGTTTAATTTTATGTAATTAATATGTAAAGCTTTATTTATTATTATACACATAACATATTACATTTCTGATAATGGAAATTAGTTTCTGAAAGCTCTTGGACACGTTACATGTATAATTCTTGGTAAGCTGTTAATATATTTAATGTAATTCTATATTATACCGACGAGTCATTTTAAACAAAATCAATCTAAATTATGTTCAGTAGATAGTAAATTAGAAGAATAACTTTCTAATCCCACAAATTTGAATGAAGTATTCAATCGATAAAGAAAATAACAAAATACTGCAGTAGATTTTAATGTGGTGCACAGCTGGACTCATATTTATTAGATGCGCAAGTTGTGCAAGTGTTATGTAGGTGTTTGTGTTCTAGTATTTATTTGCATAAATAAATTTTTTATTCTACCCTGTATAAAATAATAACATTATACACATCACATCAGAAATGGATATACTACTTCAGGGACAAAAAGGGAACTGTGCCGACATTTGCCTGGATATATCAAGGGAAACCATGTTAAAACATTGCATTGAGCAGCAACATAGTTTATTATTAAGATTATTTAGCCACATATCGATCTGTTCATTTTTCTATTAAATAACACAAATAATATATTAACTACAGCTGAGGATTATAAATTTGCGTTCACATAAATAAAAAATACTTAGATAAGTATTTAATAATATTTTATCGTTTGAAAATATAAAAAAGTTTATTTAACCCGCGAAAAGTAAAATTAACTCTTCTGGCATTTACCCTGTTAGATCAAGGGAAATCATGGTAAAAAACCTTGGTCAGAACAGCTTATAATGTTTTATGTCGATAATGTGTTACAATATTAAAGGTATATAATATTGTGTAAGAAATTTATTGGTGATACGTTCACTGTATGTTACTCATATATTTAATTAGATTTTAAACAATATAAATTCCTTAATTTAGTGTTGTTTCTTGAATATCGTGCATTTAATGAACCCTGTAAAAAAAATGTTTAGATAATGAAACATTTAATAACTACTGTATTATAATACGGTTACAAATATTAATACGATTTAAAATTAATACTTTTTAATATAGCTTTACACAAAATTTAACAAAGAAGATAAAATGGATTAAATTATAGACAAAAAGATGCTAAGTCCTTGCCAGCAATAGAACCAAAGTCACTTATCTACAAAAAATAACAAAAATCTGATTGAAATCCTTTTACAAATATAATTGATTTACTTCTTCTATATTGTTTTATTGACGTAAATTAATTGAACTGTCTTTGTATCGGTGAACGCTAGACTAAAGAATTAAGAACAATTATCAAAACTGTAACTGAGCTTGTAATTTATTAAGGGATAAAACAAACTCGTACAAATTACATTTAACATTTTATTATATGTTTTTTAGGCACTTTAAAGAAACTTGTTTTTTTTTTGTAAATTGTGTTCTTTGTAGAATCGGAAGTTTACATCTCTGAATGTAAAATTAATAGATTACAAATTAATAATACTGTTGAATTAAATATAAAAAATATACATCCTAGATTATTAATTAATTAATTACTTTTTTGAGCTTAGAGATTCCAAAACAAGAAGATGAATCAAAACAAGAAGTTAAAAAAAGCCTTGTCAGATTGTAGGGATAATGTATTTAAAATTTTTTTAATCTTATTATGCACATTTCTCTCATTGCTATTACTGATGTTCCCGTCTTAAAAGCCGTCTGAAATCCCTTAACATATAGTCAGATAATTTGTTTAGTAGATATTATATGTTTGTTCATTTAATGTGTTAATTCTGTCAAACTCGGAACATTTTTAAATCCATATTGTCCAATTATCTGTACAATTACAAGCTATATTTTAAATTTGTTGTTGTGATTAATGCGTTTGTTCGTTTGCTTTAAATCCCTTATCAGGTGATTTGCAAAGATTGTGATGTGACTAAATGTAATGATTTTTAAACGACTGTTCCTTTTTTAACTTGACGTTTTAGTATTTTGTCTATTAGTGTATTTGTACATTTATGGTCAATATGTTTTTGATGTTTAAGAAACTTTGGATAAGTTTCTTTCCTTACTGTTAAGCCAGAAAGATTTTTCATGCCTTCCTCTCATCATAAAAAATTATTTAGAAATTTTTAAAAATAAAACAGAATAACTTATTAATCTACAAATCATTTAATACAAAACAAATTATCAATAAAGATGTATCATTCTATTAACTTTGGTAAAAAAGTTTTTAAATCTTAAGGATTCAATACAGTAGTTGAAGAAAAACTGACCGGGTTAGAGGAATAATATTGGTGTGATCAGTGAATGACAGAAATGAACTATTTTAAATTATACTATATTCTAAATTATATGGCGATTTCATTTAAGGAATAATTATTTTTTTCTAAAATATTCTTTAATCACCTTAAAACTAACTTAAGCTTAAAATTTCTGCGAAACCGAAAAATTTGTTTATTCAAGTATAATTCATGATTTATAATGAATAAAGTCATGATATTTATGTGCTTGAACATGGTGCATGCATGCAGTAATATATAAATACTGCTTAAGTGTAGTAAGTTTCAAATGTGGGTGTTTCATAAATCAAAATGTAAGCTATAACGTACTTATATACTTGTACTTTTTTTTGTTGGTGGGGTGGGGGGGCAGTCAAAGGTATGCATTTTTACAACTCGAACCAAAAACGTTTTTTTACCGTAAAAAAATAAAATGTATCTCATATGAACTTTTACTTCTCATAAAAGTTATTTGCTTTTATACAGATTTGAATACTAGATAGTAAATATCAGTCTACTTTTGTAGTCGGGGTTCAATTAATCCCAAGCCTCAGGAATGATTGGTCTGAGTCTCTACAAGATTGCACCTCATTTACATGTCATTATATATCATCCTCATCTCATCGGGCCATGGAGAGTTGTTTATTGTTCACTAGTTGAATGGACTGCAACGTACAAATTAAGAAAAATAATATGAGGGATATTTCATCAGTTTTATAATTAGCCCAGATTGAAGATTCTAGCCCAAAAAGCTACAACAAAATCACTTAAAACAATTTAAACTGTTGTCTTCAAACTCTATTTAAACATTTGCAAACCTTCCAAAATTTGATATTAATTACATTAAACGCACAATGAAAATAAGTATAAAATGCATCACAATATTAAAAGAATAATTGAAGAGCTTAGTTAAAAACTACAAGAAAGGCACAGAATTTTTTCACTAAAAGAGGATGAATGTATTCTGGGGCTATGAAAGAGTTATCATTAAGTCAAATGGCGTTTTCAGCATCATTTTCAGTTAAAATAATGTTTAACTGCAAGAATTGTTACAGTTAAATGTAATTTTAGTTAAGGAAATATTATTGTTGATATAGACACTCAATTTTTTTTAGTAAAACAGTTCTATAATATTGGCGCCCTTATTAGCATACTCATTTCAAAAAGCATACAAGATGGATAAGATCTGCTGTTGTCATTTTTATTAGCAAATTGTAAAAAAATCTTTGGAATCATGAGATAAATATTCCTCAACTTTAACAGTATAATCTAATACTAAATCTCATAAATAATTCTTAATAATAAATAGGTGTTTTTGAAGCTAATGGAATTTTTTTTATTAATAATTGTGATAACTTTCTCACTAGAGAACTGCTTCGAAAATTAATTTTAATTTTTTTATAAGTAGATTTGTTACATGACTTAAAACAATATTGCTGTAGTGGTCGCCATGAAAGATGTTACTTGTGTTTAAACTGTTGTATTTCTGGTAAAAGAAATCACACAGAAAATGAAGGTATCATTGGAAACTGCAATTATTTTTTCACTAAATGGATTCAGCCAATTTTAGTTACCATCATTCGTTTCAAAATTAGGGGTGGGTCAATCCATTTGAAGTGACCCAAGGGTGGTTGCTTGACCAATTCAAAAAAAAATTGAAACTTACCCACTTGTTTTCCACATGTCTCAGGACCTTAAAACTACTCTTTTAAATTTTTTATTTAAGCAATTACCTGTGGCAGCCATTTTTGTTACACACTTATTTTTGTGATTGTAAGGGCTTATAAAAAGAATCAACTAAAAAAACTATTAGTCCTGGAAGGATAAAACAAAAACATTTTATTAATATTTTCTCAAGGTAAAAGATTGGTTCAATGGTTTATTTACCCATCTCTTTTCTTTCCATGAGAAAATTACCAATAAAATTAAACATGAAAAATAGTGAAATTTTACTTTTGGTAATTTTTTTTCAAGAGGCAGACATGGCATACACAGTTTGAATTATATTTTTATATGTAGGTGTATGTTAGTAGTTTTACCATAAATAATATTAATGGTGATATACACACCCCTAAATTTTTATGAATTTTTGAAAATAAAAAATCAAATTTTGACTTTAAATAACAAATGGGGTTGGTGATAAAAATCTCTAATGTGAACAGCTTAGTGTTTTTGTAGATGTTTATGGAAAATAAAATAGTTTCTTGTGTGTTGTAGTAATAAGAAAATTATAACTTCTCAAAAATCATGAAAAACCTGTTAAAAGCGATATGATTTTGACTCTCTAAATAAGTGCTCCAAGGGAGTTTCTTGTCTTCTTTGCACTTCACAGTTTTTACATTTAGCCCCTGTGTTGTTGAAGTTGATGTTGTCAGTATTTTTAAAATAGTTTTTATTACTTATATTAGTTATAATAATAGTTTTTTTAGTAATTTAATTATAACTTAACTAATACGAATAACTTAATACAATTTTGATTTAAAAATATTTGTAAAACTTACCGAAACTGAGATTCAGTGAGTAGCCTACATCTTTTTTCAAGAATTCATTTTTATTTTTATATTGGTTTATTTTTGTAAATACTAATGAAGAAATAAATTGTAGCAAAATTTTAATTCTTCAATGAAATAGCCTGTTTTTGTAGCAATGAAAGCTTATTATTTAGTGTGGTTAACCAACAGCTGTGATATCTCTTCTAATAATTCTCTTGAAATTGTGTGAGAATGACCCGTCACAGTAGTTAATTCAAGTGGTCTCAGGACTTTGCAGATCGGTACCCACACTTTGTCTTGTTGAGACTTTTGAAATGATGTACGTGGCCATGCTAGGTGGAAAAATGAACCTGCACATCATTTTCGAGGCTAATTTCTACCACTTCTATCCACCATTGATAGTCATATACAAAAGCAATAGAGTCTCTTCCCATAAGTGAAAGTGATACAATACTTGACACAGGATGATCGTCATAGTCCTTGTAGTCTGAAGTAAAGTAACATCTTTCAGTGCCTTTTGACACAGGAACATACTTATGGTAGCCATGGATACCTATGGACTTTGGTTGTTGGGGATCCATTAACCATATGTCTCAGGAATGGTACGCCTGAGTGTACAAGACTACACATTGTTACATATCATCCTCATTTAAATGGGCCGTAGTGGGGTAGCTTTATTGTTAACTAGTCGGTTGCTATTTTCTAATAGAGTAATGACAATATTAGTGATGTAGCCATGAGTAGGGTTTTTTACAGTTTGTATGTTTGTACCTACATATGCTATCATGTTTTTTTTTAATAATATCAAAATGTGCTCTTTTCATTCTAATAAAGTGAATGAAGTTTATAGCCTACCTTTCCAGTAAACTTGCATC
Source organism: Lycorma delicatula (assembly GCF_047948215.1). NCBI lineage: Eukaryota > Metazoa > Arthropoda > Insecta > Hemiptera > Fulgoridae > Lycorma > Lycorma delicatula. The sequence continues at coordinate 10,882,711 of NC_134465.1, forward strand.
ATCTGCTAAAATATTTTCTGGTGTAGATGCATCTCTGAATTTTTTAACAAAATAGCCAATAATCGATTTTATTTTTTAGAGATTTATTAGTATTATTATCGTCAGTAAAATTGAGGAAACACAATAAAAATTTGATTTTTTGGGCTAAAACTTTTCCAAATCCAAGAGTTGTAAAAAGGAGATTATGTAATAACTTTCAATTTGTGGCTTTCAGGTAATTCCTGATAGCATATATACAGATACAAACAAAAGCATCTCATAATTCTCAGTCTGTTTCCACAGGTGAAACCTCAGAAACTGGTTTGGTATTTTTTTTTTTTGATGGACAAGGTGTTTAATCAAACCATATTTGCTTATGTGGCAATATCATCAAAAAAAACATTAAAAAAAAATAGTTATTTTTCATTTCCTCCTTAAATTCTGTGTTTTCAAACACAACAAAAATTTTTTTTTCTTTCCGTAGCGGAGGAAAAAGCTCTGCCAGCTCTGCTGTCAGGCCCGCACTGACGGCAGTGCGGGCTCCCCAGGGGACAAGCGACGACTCCGAGGAGCCCCCGCTGCTCACCCCCAGAAGCTGGCCTCACGTGATCACCTGTCATCGAACTCTAAGCCTCCATAGATTCGTATCTACTCAGCCTGCCGTCGCCTCTCTTCATTGGCCTTCTCTCGTATCATTGATGCGATTGTAGTCTAGACACACTCCCACTTGTTGCTATTGCTGAGCATTACCTCGATTATATTGTATGGCATCTGCCCATCTTGTACAGGTAGTCCCGAAAACATCCATGTCCAGACAGGAACTGGGTGAATTTGTAGTCTGTATTACCATACAGCAAACATTGCTATTTGGTAAAAGTCATCTTTTAAAAAGTATCAGTTTTTTTGTTAGTTTATTATTTTTTAAAGTTGATTTTATTAAAAACAGTTTTTATTATTAAATACTTATGAACCTTGAAATAATTGACAACTAATAAGTTGAAAACCAGTTTTAAAAAATATAAAATTTGTTTGATTTGGTGATTATCTGAAACTTGATTTTCTGAGGGTGAAAGGAGATCATTACTTTACAAATACAAAAAATAAACAATTCTAAGATTGGTTTCACAAAATTTTATTTTAAAAGCCTTGTTTTTTTAATGTAATTTTGTTCTTATTGTCACTAGGCAAAATGTACACTAAACTTATTTTTAATATGGCTTTTTTTTTGTGATCTGAGCCCTTATTTGAATATGAAAAGTACACTTGCATGTATTTTTATACTTAGGGATTTTAATTATTTGAAGCTAAACGATTCTTGGGATTTGTCGATTCAGTAATGTGGAATTTATAGTATCAAGTACTGTTACAAAGAGTGATGAAAGAAATTGAAATTGTAATACTTTTTGGTAATTTAAGACTTTAAATTTGTTACTACATTTAGCAGTACTGGTAGTAGCTATCACTCGAATGACAGTTTCAAGGAATTATTTTCTGGATTTTGATGGTAACGTTTGTTGCCTGATTTAAAGCGATTTTCCATTCCTTTCTGTTCTGTCCTAATTTTAAAATACAGCACATCTTGCAACATCAATATTTGCTTTATTTATCTGGTCATTTAATCATTGTATTCTTAAAAATGTTACCTTACTCTCCTTTTACAACCAAATAAATTTACTCTGGATACCTTAGGATTAAGGCTTGCCAATCCAGGTCTTTTTTTATAACATTCTGATAAAAATGTCTCTTTTTAATTCATCATGTCTAACCTTCAATCTGATTAACTGTTTTCAGCTTTCACCTTTAACATCATATTTCAAAAGTCTGTATTCTTTTCTAATTCTTCAGTTGTTCATATTTTGCTGCCATGAAGTACTATAACCCATAAAAATATCTTAAAAAATTTCTTTCTAATTCTAAGTCCAAATAAAATTGATACCATCATGGTTTTGATTTTTTGTTCATCTAATTAATAACAATTATAATTAAAATAATAACAAAATTCTGTAACATGTGATATGGAGTATTATATTATTATTTGTGAATATTTCATTCATCATAAACCTCCTTTCTTATCAGATTTTATCACCTTTATCTTTCTTAAACAATTTCTTCCAAAAAATGAGAGTATATTCATTATTACTTCTTACTCTTTCCCAGTTTCAGTCAAACTAACTGTATTATTAGCATCTAATATTGACAATTTTCCCAGACTATTATTTTACATTCTATTTTTTCGTTTAGTTTCTTCATTTTTCTTTAACATATAAATTAAAAAACAAAGGGATTCAGTTACATTGTGGTTTCAGTCCTTTATGTATTGTTGTTTGTATTTTAAGATTTTCTTCTCTTATTATAGCTGTAGCTAGCAGGAATCAGATTGCTTGATATTTTTTTTACCTTATAAATAACGCTTTTAATTCTTTATTTGCTGTTTTTCTTAAAGATTCATATTCATTTGACATTATCAAATGATTTTCAATATCTATAAAAACCACAGTTAGCTTTATTTTAACTGAACTTTCCCTCCAAAATTAATTGACTTATAAAAAGTTACTTTCCTTGATACCATGCTTTTTCTAAAACTAAAAGAAGTTGTTAGAAGCTGTATATACTTGATGTACGTTTTAAAACAAGGTTGATTGTCTGAATAATTACTTTACTCATAAATTTATCTTTCAGTTCCTAAATTGCTACTATGTAAAAGTTGAAAAGAAATTTGTCTCACTTATTTCTGAATCATAGCTTACCTTTCTTTTATCTGGTACACTCTGGTCCTTCTTCAAAATGACTAAATCTTTTACCTGACTCTTTCAAAGAGTGTAAATAATTAGCCTTAAATTCCTAGCTATCTTTTTATTTTATTCTCTTATTTATTTTGTTAATTTGAGATTAATATACATAATTTTAATTTTGCAATCAATTTGTTTCAAAAACAAATTACTGTGATTTTTTTTTGTATCTTTGAATGTAAAAAAGTTGTCTATTTATCCTTTAATTAATAATTAACTCTGTCTTTAGAAAGTTTTTTTTAATTTTACTATGTAGCAGATAGCTTTGCCCCTAACCAACTACGGTTTTCTTATATATGTAGTTACAAATTTGTATATTTCAATATTCTCCTCTCGGCTAGTAGTAATTTTTTAAAGTTTTTATCACTTTTGTGCCATCTTTAATTTATTATTAATGAAATCTTCCACCTTATCTGAACTAATATAAGTAAAAGAATTACTACTCTTTTTTATTGAAAGAAGTTTAAAAAACTATTTTGGTACTGTTAACTATTTTTTTGTACATTATTAATAATTGTAAATAGATATAAAAGTTATATATTTGTATAATCGAATAGAATATTTAGATAACAACATATACATTTATTGTTATAATATTTATAATTACGTATCTTTTGTGCAGAAATGATGTTTGCATTACTGTCAGTGAACCATCACCTGAACAGGTCACACAGCTTCTATACAAAGACAGTGCTCATTAGACCTACCTGAAACAGGAGTTGCCATTACAGTGACAGAACCATCACCTGAAAGTGTTACTGCACCAGCTCATGTGCGCAGAGCTGCATTTCAATGCATGAGTGAAGCAACAATCGTACATGCAGCTCTTGTTCATCGAGAGTCTGAAGAATATAAGGGTGAAAACAGCGAAGATTGTTATACTAATGAGGATAGATGATCATTATAATTTAATTAATATTAATATAAAATAAAAATTGTAAAGTCAGAGAAGTGATATAATTAGTTTAATTAATAAATATTGTAAAATAGCAAACAAACAAAAAATAGATCAATATTCATGTGCTGCACTTCCTTTATCATTTATTTAGAATTTGACAATAAATATAAAAAAAAAAAATGGAATAGATACATTTTTATTTATAAAGTAAAATTTATTGCATGTTTTATTTTTTTAAATTCTGATATTGGTTCAACATAAAAAAAAAAATTCCAATTTTTTGTTAGCAGTATATTAGAAGATTTGAAGTGAAACTTTTTGGTTATAACCTTAAACTGAAGTTTAAAAGTTTAAAAGTACTAAATGTCACTTACCAATGACAGTGGATATTAATTAATTTCTTCTTTAATAACTGTTATTTATTAGTCAAATAAAACAACACATATATATGCAACCATGCAGGTATTATACCTTTTTATCCAGTTAGTTAAAAAATCAAAATAGAGTTTAATCATTAAACACAAAGGTTGTGTTTAGGTTGATAATAAATAATAATATATTTTTATTCTGTTTTTGATATAACATATTGTATTATTCAACTTTTGTGAAGAAAGTAATTCATCAATTAAGTATGCATTATAAACTAAAAATTCCAAAAATAATCTTTAACATGAATTTCACTCTAAAACTTTTTTTGTTGTTTATTTATTAATTTTTTATGAAAGTTAGTTGAAATAATTTTATATTGTTTGCTGTAAGAACTGTTATGATCTCCTTTATTATGATTGTGGTTGAACCTTTTATCAATAAATTTTCAGGAGTTTTGCCTCTTTTATAATTCCAGAACAATGCATCCAAACTGCACAACCTACCCTGTTTTTTAAGGGTAATTCAGAGGAGCTTAATGGTAGTAAAAATCATTATTATGCCGTTTGTAGAAAAATATTTAATTGACATTCTGGTTTTTAGTTTAAGAAATAGACCTTGGCCAATAGCAGGATCAGCCTAATTAAAAGCACTGCAATGACTGTATACTTTCATCGGACCAGGATCCCACCTGTAGATTCCTAGTAAAACACAACAGTCAGCTGATATACTCAGCGGAAGGTAATTCAAAGCTAATTCTGTGTTAAAAAAGACTAAAAATTTCATAAATAGAATTTATGACAGTTATATTTAAATTACATATCACAATCTCTTTCGTTGCTGTAGATTTTTAAATCTATTTTTGAAAATAAACTGACAGTGTTTATTAATATCAAATTTTAGTGTGCTGTGTTAAATTAACAGAGACAAAAATTTTGAAATTATGTGTAATGAAAGAATATAATGTATACAAGAGTTTCAAATTGTGTTGTGGTACAAAATAAATTTATTTTTCATGAAAAAAAACTTATGTTTTACATCTTAGATAGTTCCTAAACAATTACAGATCAATTTGCCTGAAAAAGTGTAAATTGGTTCAGTTTAGTGCTAGGTTGGACAGATCACTTTGTTGAGTTAGATAATTTATAAATTATAAATCATATAAATTTAGCCAATCTCTGTGGTGGAGTGGTAGCATCTCCACCAATTATCTGGGAACAAGGGTTTAAATCTTGGTCACGCATGGCATATTTCATATGCTAAAAAATTCTGTTTTCATATTCTCTCATGACAAGAGAGGCCTTACCATACTTTATTTAAAATTTAAATAAGTTTGTCAATAAAACTGTAGACTGTATACCTTCTAAGAACTTTTTGGGAATAGAGATTACTCTTTTTGTTGATTTTCTATCATAAATTGTTAACTTCTACTAAATATAACCTATACTTTTGCAAATTGCCTATTATAACTGGTTGAAGAAGGTAGTATCATAGCAATGCATTGTTAATAATGAAGTAGAATTTCATTAATCTTTTTCTGAATTGTTATAGTGGTAATTCACTACCAAATAATAATAATAATAATAATGATATTTAAACTACCCAAAATAAGAACTGCTCTCTGTATTGGATAATTTCATTGTTCAGTAGTTTATTAATTGGTAGTTATTATTAATAGTTTATTAATTGAATTCCACTAATATAACAATATGCTGAGACATTCATGTCACAATTATTGGTTACTCATTATTAGCATGTTTTTCTATTGTAGTGATTCATTCTGATATCTGTTAGAACAGCATTATTATTCTGTTAAATCCGATCACTGGTAGTAAATGTGCTAAAAATCAGCTTTTAACGTTCTATCCTTATTTAACTTTTTTTTCATTTTCCAGAATAAAATTCCTGAAATGTTCCTTGTAACATAGTACTGTATACCTATTTGAAGGTAATAAGTTCATTGTAAATTTGTAAGGAATTCAGAGACGATTTACTTGTTTTTAGCATAAGTCATATTTCATTTTAATTTTCTTAAATATATGTACATCACAAATTACAAATGTATTATTAACAAGTTGACTGCTGTGAGACCCAGTTCAGTGTCATGTACAGTTGTGAGACGTGTTTTGATATCTCATTGTTACAGTGATTTCCAACTACTAAACATCTTTATTTCAGTATACTTAGTTTGTTTATGCTTTGCCTCATTCAAAAGCTACTAAGCTATTTTCCAAAAAAATCAAAAACTAAATAAATTAATCAATTTTATAAAATAAAAATTATTTATTTTTATTTTTTATAATAAATAAAATAAATTCCCAAAAATGATAAATTTGAAATTATTTTTATAAAATAACTTCTGACTCACAAAATAAATTTTTTTTTCAGATTAATTTTGTTATTTAGGTCAGCAAACAAGTTAAAATGTATGTTATGCAATGCCGGGACTTCCTTTTTTTCTAAATCATTACTAGATGGAAATAATTATAGATAAAAAAAACTGTAAATAGTGTACATAGATAGATTACTTTAAATGTTTAAACTTGATTTTAAAATAATTTGAAATGATTTATGTTTTTCATGTAAAACTTCCTTTTATTATAATAAAAAGTTGAGCGATATAAAAAACTGGATGTAACATTTATTCCGTGCGGGTTGTGAACCACATTACCCACCGGGTTGGTCTAGTGGTACGCGTCTTCCCAAATCAGCTGATTTGGAAGTTGAGAATTCCAGCGTTCAAGTCCTAGTGAAGTCAGTTATTTTTACACGTATTTGAATACTAGATCGTGGATACCGGTGTTCTTTGGTAGTTGGGTTTCAATTAACCACACATCTCAAGAACGGTCGAACTGAGACTGTATAAGACTACACTTCATTTACACTCATACATATCATCCTCTGAAGTATTATCTGAAAGATAATTACCGGATGCTAAAGAGGAAAAAGAAAGAAAGGATTGTGAACCACAATTCTTGGATTTCATAAGACTAAAATTTTACTCTTTTCCTTATTCCATCTTCATATAAGAACAGTATATTGTAATTAAAGACCCCCATTTATGATGTCTCATTTGCTGAATTTATATTTTTTTTAGACGCCATTCTCATATCTCGCTCACTGAAATTGCTGAAAGACCCAAATTTATATCTCACTTTTTTTATTATAATTGCACAGAAATTAAGATAGAATGAACGTTTTTATAGAAAATTTACAGATTGAAAAGAAAAAAAAAAATTCTGGGAAAAACATTTGTAGCAGTGTACTGTTTTGGGTGTATTTTTGTTTTTAAGAGTATTTTATTATTTTGTTTAATACTGACAACCTCTTTAAAAAAAAAAACTTATTTAAAGAAAGTTTTTAATGATGTTTTGTTTGATGAATGGTAACCATTACCATTGAAGTACAAAGTTTGCTGTTTCACAGAGTAAAGAAAAAAAATCCGTTCAAGTATTTAAATTATAGTTCTTTAAATTTTTAATTAAATCTTACAGCATAAATTTCACTAGTTAACATTAAATTTGTTTATTTGTTAATATGTTCCATAATAACTTTTAATGAATGAATTTAATAAAATTTTGAAGGATTTCATTTAATACTCTTTTATAAGTAGTTTCTGGTCAATTAAATAAAGAAACACTAATGTTGTATCTGAAGGAGAGTTCAGACAAAAGCTGAGAAGTACGAGGGTTTTTTCAGTTTGATTTTACACTCATCGCTAAGCTAAGCTGTGGTTCCTGTTCTATTTCACTGAAGGTTAGTTATGATATTCTCCATAAGTCTTCATTTTGGAAAGAATGTACTGCCCTTTCTGGATTAATTCCAATAATCTGTGCATATAAAGTTTGATAAATGGGATAAATTTAACTTCTGACATTAATGAATGATCCCACCGTTAAAATTTCTTTTAGACTGTAACTGAAATTAGGTATTACTTAAATACAATGGAAGTAACTGAAAACAAAACCTCAAAAGTGTGGTTTTGTTCAGCAATGATGTAAAACTGTTGTACGTGTATGTATTACATCAGAGGGATGAATATGAAAGATGGAAAAAAAAAGGATAGAAAAAATTAGCTTAGCATTTTGTGTAAATCAATTTATTTAAATATATTGTGTTTCTTTGACAGTTTATAGAACAAATCTTACTTTCTACATGATCTAGCCGCAAATATAAATAAAAATATAATTTCCTTATTTTATCACAATATTTTTAGGGTTAATTCATTATTAATAAGACTTGAGCAATATTGTTCAAATATATGAATTCCTCCTGTTATCCATTAGAAAGGTTAATTTAATTAGATTAATTTGTATTCTAAACAAAACAAAAAAATATATTATTACACTTTTTATCCCTTTTATGTTCAGTTTTTATTCTTAACCGATTATGTGAAAAAAAAAACAATTTAAATATTAATTTTATTTCATTTAACATTAAAAATTACATTAATTCTTGCAGATAAGTAAGAATATAAAACGAGTATCAATCATACTTGTTCTAGAACAATTTGTTTTTCAGCTTCATACCATATAAAATAAACGTGTTTATGTATAATTTTCTTCTTACATTGTTATTTAATATAAAATCTTTATAAATCATAGTAAATTTATGATTTATAAATATACACCTTACCTTAAAATTTAGCATGTTTTGTTAATGAAATTTATTAGAAAGAGAGATTTTTAGATGTATTTACCAATAGACTTATAAAACTTTTATGGAATATTATGCTCCTGGTTTTGTATTATGACTAGGAAGCTTTTACTTACCAAAATTAAAAATTTGAATTCATAAGTTAAAGGAAAACCTTAATTAGTTAATAACTTAATGTACTAAAATGTTTTTTTTTTTTTTTTTATCTAAAGTACATTTCATTAAATGGAATCTTTTAAAACATGTTGTTTTAGTATTAAACAATATATGTATCTTGACATCTCTATCTGTCTTTGTCTCTACTACATATTTACAAAACATATTTTTCAACTTAAGTTGTGAAAATATTCTACTAAAATTCCTTCTTCAGTTACCCTTGTATTTTAATTTTAATACTTAAAAAAAAGTTGTAGTTCTATTTATGAAGACCTTTTTATAACAACCTCCTTATTATCCATAAATCTGTTCAAAATTTATATTCGTACCTGACTTTATTTATGTTTTGATGCAATACTTATCAGAAGTTAGGAATATACAGAACGTTTTTTTTTTTTGTTTTTTTGTCTTCACTGAAGACAAAAAAAAAAAATTTGACTGGTTTGATGCAGCTCTCCAAGATTCCCTATCTAGTGCTAGTCGTTTCATTTCAGTATACCCTCTACATCCTACATCCCTAACAATTTGTTTTACGTATTCCAAACGTGGCCTGCCTACACAATTTTTTCCTTCTACCTGTCCTTCCAATATTAAAGCGACTATTCCAGGATGCCTTAGTATGTGGCCTATAAGTCTGTCAATTCTTTTAACTATATTTTTCCAAATGCTGCTTTCTTCATCTATTTGCCGCAATACCTCTTCATTTGTCACTTTATCCACCCATCTGATTTTTAACATTCTCCTATAGCACCGCATTTCAAAAGCTTCTAACCTTTTCTTCTCAGATATTCCGATTGTCCAAGTTTCACTTCCATATAAAGTGACACTCCAAACATACACTTTCAAGACTTTCAAAAATCTTTTCCTGACATTTAAATTAATTTTTGATGTAAACAAATAATATTTCTTACTGAAGGCTCGTTTAGCTTGTGCTATTCGGCATTTTATATTGCTCCTGCTTCATCCATCTTTAGTAATTCTACTTCCCAAATAACAAAATTCTTCTACCTCCGTAATCTTTTCTCCTCCTATTTTCACATTCAGTGGTCCTTCTTTGTTATTTCTACTACATTTCATTACTTTTGTTTTGTTCTTGTTTATTTTCATGCGATAGTTCTTGCGTAGAACTTCATCTATGCCGTTCATTATTTCTTCTAAATCCTTTTTACTCTCAGCTAGAATTACTATATCATCAGCAAATCGTAGCATCTTTATCTTTTCACCTTGTACTGTTACTCCGAATCTAAATTGTTCTTTAACATCATTAACTGCTAGTTCCATGTAAAGATTAAAAAGTAACGTAGATAGGGAACATCCTTGTCGGACTCCCTTTCTTATTACAGCTTCTTTCTTATGTTCTTCAATTGTTACTGTTGCTGTTTGGTTCCCGTACATGTTAGCAATTGTTCTTCTATCTCTGTATTTGAACCCTAATTTTTTTAAAATGCTGAACATTTTATTCCAGTCTACGTTATCGAAATACAGAATATACACTACCAAAATTAAATTGCTGTTATATGTATTTAGATTTGTAATACAGAGTGATTCAAAGAGATGGGAAATTTAAAAAAGTTAAATAATGAAAATTTTTTTTAGAAAATGAATTTTATTTCATGTAATTGTACAAATGTTGCCATTTTAGAATACATACATTTTAGTTTATTTTTTAAAGATGACATCTTCCAGGTGACCTCCTCTTCTACATAAACACTCAGGAAGTCTCTTCGTTAAATTGTTCATGGTTTGATGTAACATCTCAACTGGAATTTCCGCAATTGCTTCGGATCGGTTTCAGTTCCTGGACGATCTGCAACTTGTATGGATGGTATTGCAAGTCCTTCACTAACATTCTTCGAACACTTGAACTACGCGATTGTAAAGATGCTGAGAGACGACGGATTGACCGATGTGGACTTCGTGTGACAGCATCTTGTAAAGCTTGAACATTGTGTGGTGTACGGACGGTTTGCTCACGGCCTGGAGGTTTCTTTTTCATTGCCGAACCAGTTTCCTTAAAATTAGATATCCATGTTTTAATTGCATGTGCTGACTGAACACGGTCGTGGCATTTCAGATTAAAATGATGGCGAAATTTTCTACGCGCTCCCTCCACACTGTCATTGTTTTTGTAAAACGCTTTGATAGCAAATGCACGTTGCGCATCACTTCAAGGATTCATGACAACTAAATGGCAGGTTAGGTTAGAGAGGCTGGCGCCACTTATCAAGTGGTACCAATCACCCACGGCTACCAACACAACTTTCAAAATTTCCCGTTTCTTTGAATCACCTGTACATTCACTTCTTTATAATTATACAAAATTGACAATATTTTAAGGAAAGAAGATTTTTTTACCACTTTAAAACAAAACATACACTATCTCAGCAACTTAGATTATATTAATTAAACTGCAGTAATTGCACTGAATAATACAGTGAATTGACAGAATTCACTTTCAGCCTTAGATTGAAGAAACATACAAAACAGAATACATCTTGCCACTTCATCTCGTAGAGACAGAATACATATACAGAGACATAAAATATGATAATTTTTTCATATTACACATAAAAATCAAGAACTGATTTTACAAGAACAACTTATGAAAACATTTGACAAAAAACAAGCAATTATAACTTAAATCGAATGTATTGTTCAATTACATTGAAGGAGATCTAATAATGAATGTTTTTATGATGGACCTCAGTAACAAGTGTCTCTGTTAACTCCATTGAAGAAGGAGCTGCTAATTAGCTCTGAAGGGTCCTGTGGTAGAAGAATTTCCATGAATTGAGTTTAATAGTTTTTATTAATTTTAATGTTATATCATGTTCGCCATACTGTTCAGCAAAAAGTAGCGATTTTTAATTTTGGTTTTAAACGTACTTAGAATAAATTTGATTTTTGGATGATTGGTAAATTATTATACTTCAATTTGTAGAAAAAATATATTATTTATAATTTTTTTTTATTTAAAAAAAAAAAATAATAAATTTTGCTAAAATTCTCATATTGTAATCATATTTTCAGATATGCTACATACTTCACCTGTAAACAGTTCTGCTCAGTCAAAAATACAGGTCGCTTTAAAAACAGTGGAGGACATACTGGGAATTATGAATGCTGATAAAGCACAAACTGAAAAGCTTTGTTCATTATTTGAAATTTATAATTCCATCATGAATTGCCCTGCAAGTAATTATTTGTTAATTTAATTTATAAATAAGTTTGAGAAGCAATTTCTGAGTATGAGAATTAGTGTAAAATTCTTTGTAGAATTTTGTTATCTCTGTAGAATTGTTCACTGTTACTGCAAAAAAAGAAATCAAAGAGAATGAAGTATTTATAAGTAAATAAAACAGTATATTTTACTTAATAAATTCAATGATTTTTTTAAAATTATATATACATTTTTTTGTACCAGAATCCATCAGATTAAATTTATAATTCATAAGAAAATTAATAATATTCTTATTGTTAAAATTTGATTATAAATTAAAAATTTATTCTACAGGCCAACCTTATTTCATCAAATCGGTCTTTGATTATTAAATTTTTTGGTGAAGAATTGACTGGTAAGATGGCATCAAATGTAGATTTTCTTTTATTCTTCATGTTTTCTGATATTATTTAATGAAAAAATGTAAAAATTTTTTAATCTTTTATTGTAATAAATAATCATTACTTCAGCGTATTAGTGCTGTTGTCAAAGCATTATTCAGTCAGTTAAGTGTGATGTAATGTGATGATATCATAGTGTCGTTGACATGTACAAAACAAGCGATTCTGTTGTCCTTCATTTCAGGCAAAAAAATTATGTATTGGTTTGAATGTTCTGGCACACTGTAAGACTCATTTCTTTATATTAGTAGAGTTTGTTCGAGTTAAAAAAAAATTGTTCCTGTGTCATAATAAACCTCTTCAAAGATTTTTTATTATTTTGTTTTCAGTATAAAAGTTCCTTTATCTATTTATTTTTAAAAAAAATTGTAAATAATATATAAAAAAATAATTTCTTCAAAATTTTTGCCATGATACGTAGTCCACAAGACTATAGTATGTAGAAAATCATCAAGAACAAATTATTACATTATAATGCAATTTTTCAGTTATGGCTCTAGGAGAAAGAAATATCTTTATTACTTCAAAAGCCTCAATTTTTTTTCTTTTATTAGAAAATATAAAGTATAATTAATAACTTTGTAAGGTAAAACCTAATTTTAATTTATTTTTATTTTTATCCTTATGAGTTATGTTTTTTGTTAAAATCAATCTGTTGCTATTATTACTACAGCTCAAATATCTGCAGTCAAGACAGTTAAGTCATTTTTTTCATCTGTTTTGTTTGTATTATCAGTTCAGTATATTAGATTTGTTAATTTATTGTTTATAATTTATATTTTTTTCTGAAAGCAGGAGCAGATAAATGTGAAGAATACAGAACAATTAGCTTAACTAGTTATGCATCAAAAATCTTAACTAGGATTCTGCACAGAAGAATTGGAGGAGAGTGGAAGAAGTGTTAGGAGAAGACTAATTTGGTTTCGGGGAAAGTATAGGGACAAAGGAAGCAATTTTAGCACTCGGATTAATAGTAGAAGGAATATTAAAGAAAAACAAATCAACATACTTGGCATTTATGGACCTAGAAAAGGCATTCGATAATGTAGACTGAAATAAAATGTTCAGCATTTTAAAAAAATTAGGGTTCAAATACAGAGATAGAAGAGCAATTGCTAACATTTACAAGATTTATTAGTTGCTTTAATATTGGAGGGACAGGTAGAAGGGAAAAATTGTGTAGGCAGGCAACATTTGGAATATGTAAAACAAATTGTTAGGGATGTAGGATGTAGGGGTTATACCGAAATGAAACAACTTGCATTAGATAGGGAATCTTGGAGAACTCCATCAAACCAGACACATGACTGAATACAAAAATAATAATATTTTTCCTACTACAATTTTCATAAAAGTTTCACCTAAACATCTGAGTATATATTTACTAATAAAGTAAATGTTTACCAATAGTAAGTGGAATAGAAATTTCTAAACCAGAAACAAACAATATTTATACTTATTAAAAAAAATCATCAGTTTGAAAAATTATTTAAGAAAAATGAATTAATTGATGTAAGTTGTAAATTCCAACAGTATTTGAACAGTAAACATAGTGTACCATTTTTAAACATTATATTCTGATTGAGCCATTTTTTTAATAGTATTTCAAACAAAAAATTACCACCAAGTAATTATTATAATATAAACACTTGGTAATGAAAAAATTCACTTGCATATTTCAGTTTTTAACTGAAATGATGGAAGTGAAAGTGTTAAAACATTATTAAATTGTAATTCTATGTAAATCTCAATGGAAATAATCTTTGAAATTCTGAATTTTTTTTATTTTCTTTGTACTTTAACAAGGGGCAAGAAGGACTTGTAGGCTTGAGATTGAAAGACTGGAATCTCTTCCGCATAATAAAGTGCATGTTTTTAGAATTTTGCATAATAACTTTAAAGATTTTACTTGAATGTAAATTTATTTTTACAATTATAATTATCCACAATGGAATCGCCTGGCCATTAATCACAAATCAGAATAGTATTTCTATTTATTCATCTAAAATTATTTAAAAGCTGAGTTATTCCACCGTGGAAGTAAGTTTTCATCAGTATACCACTGAAATGAACGAGACCTATTAGTGCATAAAACTTCTGTAGGATAATATGATATATAAAGAATACACATATAATGTTTTGTGGTGTCAAAAGTGAGCTCTGTTGTTTGAACTTCAATTTTATTTCTGGGCGCACAAAGAGGAGGTGTCATTATCAGTGCCTGGATACGATATTTATATAATATGTAAATAAATATTAAAAATTAACAATAAAAAATAAATTAAAATCTAACACCCAAAAAGTGAAATAAAAAACCACAATGATATATATTACATCAATAATCTAAATTAAAAGCAATAAAATTACCATCTGCTCTATGTCAAATGGTATAAATAGCTGAAAGCCATTACTGAATACTCAAATATTTGAATATAAACTGACAGCCTGAGAAACCATAAAAGATTAGATAACATTGTTTCATTGTTCCCCAACATACTTTGCATGTCAGCCCCTAGTTTAAACTTGCAACACAACTTATAGCTCATAAACTTAGGACAGTGGGAGGTTTATGAAACTGCAAAAGAGTAACCAAACGGGTTAGCTATATCAATTGGCATGGTATCGAGGGTGCTGTTGCTTTCCAGTCTAATCGACAATGGTGACTGTCCTGATCCATACACTGCCTGTACTTTTCTCCAAATAACTAATGATGGAGTTGTCTGAGAAATGGTATCGACATAATTTAGCCATGCAACGTTCCCTTAATGCACTCCACAGTCTTCTTTACACTAAGGAGCAGCAGGCTGCCTTGGTTTTCCTAGTTGGATATAGTCACTTGCCCTTAAGCAGGTATGCAAAATTGGAAAGTTGATGGAGCGCGTTAAAATTCATGGCTAAATGAATTTTGTACCTGATTCAGTCTGCTTTCCCAACCACCCATCTGCATAGCTGATTCCGAGGCAACACTACACTATTATCGACCGAGATGACAACCAGTCTATGATTGCTTCCAAAGAAGTTTTTGAGCACAAGTTAAGATGTGGGAGTAAGGTTGCTGAACACAAGGATAGATTGATGCATGAAAATGTTCCTGATGAATTCTGCCTCAGTTGATCAACTACAATTATAGTGCCATGGGAAGAACATGATGAGGCCCATGATGGGCATTGAAAAGGAATTTGGGAATCCTCATTGATATCTGAATATGCAAATATTCATTTTAATTGGCGCCAATACCTTCACTGACAGGGATGTTTGTCGCTATCAGAATATGGGCGGTTATTACGATTTCGTTTAGGAGCAGAGAATGAATTGACTGGGTTGCTCTCATGGTGAACTCATCGCAAATCAGCTGATTTCAAAGTCAAGAGTTCTAAGGTTCAAATCCTAGTAAAGACAGTTAATTTCATACAGATTTGAATAAGAGATCGTTTTCTTTGGTGGTTGAGTTTCAATTAATCACACACCTCAGGAATGGTTGACCTGAGACTGTATCAGACTATACTTCATTTACATTCATACAGTAATACCTTACCCTCATTCTGTAATATATTACGGTGGTTCTTGAGGCTAAAGAGAAAGTGCATAGTATGTGAAGGTGAAGGTCTAATGAAAATTGTAATACTCTCCTATATTCCGCTTGCAACAAATCCGTGTAGATATTGGCGCCATTTACCCTCAGTTTGATAGCCACATCTTTCGCAGACGTATTTGTGGGATGGAGGTGAGTCTCCTGCAGATAGTATTAAAGGATTCTCTTCCTTTATTAGGATTTCAATATCACTGCGAGAAGGAGACCACAAACAATCAAATGCTACAACATTCAAAAACTTGCTCCTTGGTGCAACCAATTTTTGTTGTGACCAAAACCCTGACACTGAAAGGAGCGTCTTGGTATGTTTAGTTGCACACAGACAGAGCTCTTATTCTCTCGAGAACAGTTAGAGCAGAAAAGGTTAGGTTAATTGAATCTGCATTCTTCTTCATGATGCTAGACAAGTCATGGTAAAAAATTACTCCCTTGCTGGAATTTAGTGTATTATGTGGTTCCACTATTGTTACTCAGTCATTACTTTATCGTTACCTATGTATCTAAGGTATACGAGTTTCTGACTCTGTGCATCGTCGTTCACCTCAATCAACAGTGGTCACTCCTAAGCTTTCTAATTGATTTGGGCGAGCCAGAAATTGTTGCTACGTATTTGTTTATTAAAATGGGAGAATCATGAGTTGCAAGCTCATGTTTATTTAAAAAGTGAGAAACCTTACAGAAGGAACTTACATTTTAGTAAGAAATCTTACATTAGATAACTTAGCACTCTGTGTTA
Source organism: Lycorma delicatula (assembly GCF_047948215.1). Classification (NCBI taxonomy): domain Eukaryota; kingdom Metazoa; phylum Arthropoda; class Insecta; order Hemiptera; family Fulgoridae; genus Lycorma; species Lycorma delicatula. The sequence continues at coordinate 10,899,504 of NC_134465.1, forward strand.
CATTACTAGTTTTTATTACATACTAGTTTCCACCTTGAGTTACAGTTGGATTTTGTAAGATGTCATAACACCACCAACTGTACGTGTAAGAAGAACAGTGTAAGGTGGTGTTATGTTGCTGTGTTATTGTGTATGTTGCAACTTATGTAGAATTTGTGGTGTAGTTTATACTAAACCACCACATAACTAACCCCAGCAAAGAAGAATGTTGCCAATACATAAGTTGTTGATTAAAAAGGACCCACATGTAAAACTTGTTTATGAGAATCTTTGAGAAAAGGATGCATAGTTAATAAACAAGTTCCCAAAGGTCAATAATTCAAAGATTAAAGAGGATTAGATGATTAAATAGGATCTCAACTAAGATCAAATTAAATGTTAGAACTTTGCAATACATTAAATAAAGCAGAACAATACTGCATAGATGTTTTAAGAGTTCTTGCCAGAATTTCTTCAAGAATCACATGGCAGACAGCAACAAAGAAATACTGTATAATCTTTTAACATTTTATTATAACATATCTTTCTGAAGCCTACAACATTTCTTATGACTATGATAATACTTTTTGGGTAAAATAATCGTGTGTGAGTATGTATTTTAAATACTTAATACTGAAATTTTAAATAATTGTAATGTTTACATCTACATTCTTTTGTGCAAATTCTAAAATTATATTTGAATTCTGCGTAAAAAGTTCTGTTTGATTCATCTCTTTTTTAAGTATTTCGTTAATAAATTTATGAAGTTTTATCACTTTAGTTATTGTATTCTTGTTAAACAGGTTTGTCATGTAAGAAAAAGTGTAAAATCTCTTATTTTGGGTGGTGAAAAAGAAAATAGGTATTCTAAGATTGCAGATGGTAAACCATACAAACATCTTACCACTATATCTCTTGCTGAACTAAAAAGAATTATAGAATACAGGATGATGATGGTTTGTATTGATTAATAGTATTTTAAAAACTAAAAAAGTATTAAAACTATATCAACTCTTAAAAAGTAAACTTTTAATAAGTTTTCGAAAGTTAAAATTTCATTTATAATAACCTATATGTATAAAGTTCTTTTTTTGATCTGCAATAAATTAAAATTGAGCATTCACTTCACCTTAAGAAAGCAATTTTAGTCTTACATTGTTTGCAAATAAAATAACAGAATATACCTAAGAGATCAATCTGATTTCAAAAGGTTTTAACTCTGCAATCGTTCACCACTAATTAACGAATCATTTAGCATATAAAAGAGGGAATTCTAGAGTTACACTTGATTGCCAGCAGGTGTCTTCCTTGTAATATGTTTCTTATAGTTTGCATCATTATGGCAACCCTCCAACAGAGAATATTCTGTGTCCTCTGCTTTAACAGTTGCAAGTCTGTGACAAGCGTGCAGCAAGATTTTCATTGACAATACATCCTACTGCTCAGAGCATTTGATGTTGGCACCAACCAGTTTCAAGAAACAGAATGTTTAAGTAAAGCGAAATCAGCAGGTTGCCCCCTGTGGATCGAATGAAAATGTTGAGCACTCCAACAATTGGTACAAGCCCTCTGCTGAGGTAATGAACAATGACGTGTGGAATTTTGTGAATTCATCCTCGACAAGCAGGAAAAAATGAGGCCACATCTCATCTAAGTGGAAAGGTGAATTGCCATAACATAGGATATGGGGGATCAGAGTCGCTACATGCAACAGTTGAGCATGAGAAAGACTATCCAAAAGTCAATGTCTTCTGCGCTGTTACTCAAAAAAAGGTTTATGGTCTGTGGAAAACAGCGTTATGGAAAACTCATATCTGGAAATTTTGCAAAACTGACTTTTCTCACAGTTACAAGCATATTCTAATAAATACATTCTTCAGCAAGATGGAACACCACTATCTATCATTGTAGAAGCTCATTGTTAAGAAATGCTTGAATTTGCAGATTGGCCATAAGGTATCTGCTAATTTGACATTTCACCCTGATCTCATGTCAACTATGTGCGATTTTTTTGCTTCTTGTGGAGGGGGGGATTTGTGTAAAATTATATTTATATGCCACCTCTTCCAGCAATTGTAGAAAAACTACAAAACCATATAACTGCAGCTGTATCCGAAGGGGACCATATTGAGCATTTGTGAAAATTGTAAATAGGTAAAATTTCATATTCAAACATGTATATTCATTTGTTTAAAAAATAAAACCTTTTGAAATCAGATGAATCTTTTTGATACACAGTGTGCACATGATAAAATATTTATTAGATAATATGAGTTAGTCACTGTATTATATACTGTGTAGGTGATTGTGTGTCTGTGTATATGCAAGTCCATGATTACCATTTTATTTAAATGTATTATTGAATTTTTCAGATGTTAAAAATTCATTCGCATTAGTCTATCGGAGAGATTGTGATGTTAGAGAGCCTATTTACTGTATATGTTATTGTGAATTATATGTTAATAACAGTGAATTATCAAAAGAATTATTAATTAAAAAAATTGCACGTTGTATTCAGTATATCCTCCTCTATGAATCATGAGACCTTGCCGTTGGTGAGGGGGCTTGAGTGCTCAGGGATACAGAGTAGCTGGACCGAAGGTGCAACCATATCGGAGAGGTATCTGTTGAGAGCCAGACTAAGGAATGATTCCTGAAAGAGGGCAGCAGCTCTTTCAGTAGTTGTTAGGGGCGTGAGTCACAATGACTTAAACGGCCGTATCAACATCACTCAGTCCTCTGAGTACTGCGCAGCTGAAAGCAATGGAAAACTACAGCTGCTTTTTTTCCAAGAAAATGTGGCTCTCTGCATTTTCACATAGCAACAATGGAGGCGCCTTCCTTGGTAAAATATTCCGGAGGTAAAATAGTCCCCCGTTCGGATCTCCGGGTGGGGACTACTAAGGAAGGGGTCACCAGAAAATTAAAAAATAACATTCTACGAGTCGGAGCATGGAATGTTAGAAGCTTAAAAAAGGTTGGTAGGCTAGAAAATTTAAAAAGGGAAATGGATAGGGTGAATGTGGATATAGTAGGAATTAGTGAGGTTCGGTGGGAAGAGGAAGGCGACTTTTGGTCAGGTGATTTTAGAGTAATTAACTCAGCGTCAAATAATGGGCAGGCAGGAGTAGGTTTCGTGATGAACAAGAAGATAGGGAGGAGAGTGGAGTATTTCAAAACGCATAGCGATAGAATCATTGTAATAAGGATAAAATCAAAACCTAAACCGACAACGATTGTTAACGTTTATATGCCTACAAGCGCCCATGATGATGATGAGGTAGAGTGTGTATACGAAGAGATTGATGAAGCAATTAAACACGTAAAGGGAGATGAAAATTTAATAATAGTTGGAGATTGGAATGCAAGCATTGGAAAAGGCAAGGAAGGAAATATAGTGGGTGAATACGGGCTGGGCAAAAGGAATGAAAGAGGGGACCGACTTATAGAGTTTTGCACGAAGTATAATTTAGTAATTGCCAACACCCAATTTAAAAATCATAATAGAAGAATATACACTTGGAAAAAGCCAGGCGATACTGCAAGGTATCAGATAGATTATATCATGGTTAAGCAAAGATTTAGAAATCAACTCGTTGACTGCAAAACTTACCCTGGAGCAGACATTGATAGCGACCATAATTTGGTGATAATGAAATGTAGATTGGGGTTTAAAAACCTGAAGAAAAGTTGTCAGATGAATCGGTGGAATTTAGAGAAGCTTGAGGAAGAGGAGGTAAAGAAGATTTTTGAGGAGGACATCGCAAGAGGTCTGAGTAAAAAAGATATGGTAGAAAATGTAGAAGAAGAATGGGAGAATGTTAAAAAGGAAATTCTTAAATCAGCAGAAGCAAACTTAGGCGGAATAAAGAGAACTGGTAGAAAACCTTGGGTTTCAGACGATATATTGCAGCTGATGGATGAACGTAGAAAATATAAGAATGCTAATGATGAAGAAAGTAAAAGGAACTATCGGCAATTAAGAAATGCTATAAATAGGAAATGCAAACTGGCGAAAGAAGAGTGGATTAAAGAAAAGTGTTCAGAAGTGGAAAGAGAAATGAACATTGGTAAAATTGACGGAGCATACAGGAAAGTTAAGGAAAATTTTGGGGTACATAAATTAAAATCTAATAATGTGTTAAACAAAGATGGTACACCAATATATAATACGAAAGGTAAAGTCGATAGATGGGTGGAATATATTGAAGAGTTATACGGAGGAAATGAATTAGAAAATGGTGTTATAGAGGAAGAAGAGGAAGTTGAGGAGGATGAAATGGGAGAAACAATACTGAGATCTGAATTTAAGAGAGCATTAAAAGATTTAAATGGCAGAAAAGCTCCTGGAATAGACGGAATACCTGCAGAATTACTGCGCAGTGCAGGTGAGGAAGCGATTGATAGATTATACAAACTGGTGTGTAATATTTATGAAAAAGGGGAATTTCCGTCAGACTTCAAAAAAAGTGTTATAGTTATGATACCAAAGAAAGCAGGGGCAGATAAATGTGAAGAATACAGAACAATTAGTTTAACTAGTCATGCATCAAAAATCTTAACTAGAATTTTATACAGAAGAATTGAGAGGAGAGTGGAAGAAGTGTTAGGAGAAGACCAATTTGGTTTCAGGAAAAGTATAGGGACAAGGGAAGCAATTTTAGGCCTCAGATTAATAGTAGAAGGAAGATTAAAGAAAAACAAACCAACATACTTGGCGTTTATAGACCTAGAAAAGGCTTTCGGTAACGTAGATTGGAATAAAATGTTCAGCATTTTAAAAAAATTAGGGTTCAAATACAGAGATAGAAGAACAATTGCTAACATGTACAGGAACCAAACAGCAACAATAACAATTGAAGAACATAAGAAAGAAGCCCTAATAAGAAAGGGAGTCCGACAAGGATGTTCCTTATCTCCGTTACTTTTTAATCTTTACATGGAACTAGCAGTTAATGATGTTAAAGAACAATTTAGATTCGGAGTAACAGTACAAGGTGAAAAGATAAAGATGCTACGATTTGCTGATGATATAGTAATTCTAGCCGAGAGTAAAAAGGATTTAGAAGAAACAATGAACGGCATAGATGAAGTCCTACGCAAGAACTATCGCATGAAAATAAACAAGAACAAAACAAAAGTAATGAAATGTAGTAGAAATAACAATGATGGACCACTGAATGTGAAAATAGGAGGAGAAAAGATTATGGAGGTAGAAGAATTTTGTTATTTGGGAAGTAAAATTACTAAAGATGGACGAAGCAGGAGCGATATAAAATGCCGAATAGCACAAGCTAAACGAGCCTTCAGTAAGAAATATAATTTGTTTACATCAAAAATTAATTTAAATCTCAGGAAAAGATTTTTGAAAGTGTATGTTTGGAGTGTCGCTTTATATGGAAGTGAAACTTGGACAATCGGAGTATCTGAGAAGAAAAGATTAGAAGCTTTTGAAATGTGGTGCTATAGGAAAATGTTAAAAATCAGATGGGTGGATAAAGTGACAAATGAAGAGGTATTGCGGCAAATAGATGAAGAAAGAAGCATTTGGAAGAATATAGTTAAAAGAAGAGACAGACTTATAGGCCACATACTAAGGCATCCTGGAATAGTCGCTTTAATATTGGAAGGACAGGTAGAAGGGAAAAATTGTGTAGGCAGGCCACGTTTGGAGTATGTAAAACAAATTGTTGGGGATGTAGGATGTAGAGGGTATACTGAAATGAAACGACTAGCACTAGATAGGGAATCTTGGAGAGCTGCATCAAACCAGTCAAATGACTGAAGACAAAAAAAAAAAAAAAAATTCAGTATATTAATAAGTCTTCAAACTTTGAAACATTTTTAGCTTCATTACTACCTTCTGAAGTCGATATGTTGAAATCAAATAGTAGTGGTTGCAAACAAAATTTGTTTAACACCATAAAATCACTTTTTTAATAATGTATATAGATTTCTTAAGTTTTACTCTTGTATTTTATTATATTATTATGGCTGTAATAACTATTGCAATACCAGTGATTCAGTCTTAGAATATTCTGTTTTTAATCAGATTTTAATTATTTGTACGATTTAAAAAAAATATTTTTTCTTGTTAAAAAAAAAGTAAATTTTTATTAATAAAAGATAGTAATACTGTTAAAATTTTAGCTTTCATTGTCAATCTTGTCTAAAAAATCTTTTAGAAAAATTGTCAAGAAATAATTGTATATGATGAGCTGGGTGGAAGAAGGGCAATTTTGCTAAACAGTAGTTCCGAGATAAATGCATTTGAAAATTCACACCTCATTAGTGAAGATTATATTCATAATTTATTAAACTGAATGAAAACACTAATTACCATTCTTTATCATGCTCTATTTCAACAGATAACATTTTTTGATAGGCAAGCTAAAAATTTTGACACTGAACACTTTTATTTTGTGCTCCCATAGCATAAGAAAACAATTCTACTTGTAGACAGATTAATCGTATGCAGTCATACAACAACGAACAAACACTGTCACAGTTTTCATCCCCTTCATTCTGTAAATATCAATAAAAACAACTTGAATTATCATTGTTTGTATGAATATTAAATATATAAAATCACAGTAGTCTCTTATAAAACTAAGCATTAACTATCAGTTTTGGAAGAGGCCTGTTTTGCCTGAAATCAAATTCAAGAATTAATAACGATTTATCATTTACATATTGTGATATATAGTTTTATTTTATCTCTTTGTACTTTTAAATTTTTTTCAAATGTAGATCATATTTCATCTTACATGTAATATTGGCATTTTCTTTAAGAGTGATTTTACACTGACTACAGAAATCGCAAATGTCACTTGGTTGTCTAAGTGCGTATTAAGAATTAATTTTTTAAAATACATATGGCATGTTTCATATTTTATTTTGAAATACTTATTAGTTTTTTCTTTAAATATTCCTGAAATAGCTTGTGTGGTCTTTTAACACTAAGTTCAGGATTATCATATTATAATGTTCTTGTTTTCTGTAAGGAATAGTGGCTTTGGGAAGATGAAATGGATGCCCACCGTTCTTCAGTCATTTTCCAAATCATGTTCTTAATCTTGTGGGATCTGTTTTTACGTTTATCTCTCATGTTCTTTATGCTAATTTGCCGTTCATTTAATTTTTGCTGGATAATATGCATCCATTTAGCAGAAATTTGCAATAATTCTAGAAAGAAATTTCTTCACACCATAAGAATTGTAACCAACACTTATTTTATATTATCAGCTACTGATTCTAACCTTGTATTTATTCTCTTAGGTGTGCAAGGTACTAAAGAATGTACCACAATTTGGTCCTGATTGTTTTTATTTGCGATGTCTCAAAAAGATCAAAAGAATATACTTTTGATCCTGATTGATTTGGCACATTTAAACTTCTTAGCTTCTATTCTGGTACCTTTTGCATTTTGATATGATTCATGTTTGTGTTTCTTTTCTTCGTACTATTGTGTACTCTTCCAAGAAGATTTGTTTTAACTTCTGGTAACCTTTGTTTCTTGCTATCTTAGATGAATCATATAATGCTACTCATACAATCAATTGTAGAACTACTGTCACTATCACAACTAATACTTTTGTCCACAGAACTTATTTTATTGTTAGTTTACAGTACAAACAAAATACTGTTATAAAGGTTTGGTTTGATGTACCGTCAACATAGTTTCAATACCTTGCTGTCTGGAAGAAGGGCAATATTGTACCTTCGCATTCTGTTAGTTCTGGCAGAGTCTGCTAGATAGCATTACAAGCTATAAAATAAAGAAATTTTCTGAAAAAGGGCATTTTGGCAAAATTATCCTTATTCCACCCACCTCCTCATGTTAAATAAGTTTATAAAAATATGTATAAGATTGTCTTTGTTTAGATATAAGTATACAAAATAGTTCATTTTCATTACAATATTCATAGTAAACTGTTTGTTGACATAATTACTTATGTTGTGTATGGTATCTTTACAACTTTGTTGTGGTAAGTAGATTAAAGATTGCCTGAATCTCTGAATTCTTTTTTTTTTTTAAATTAAAATTCTTTTTTACTTTCCCATCTCGCACTATAGCAGAGCTATAACTGTAGAAGGGAGAGTATTGTAATCGGTCCAATTTCGGCATATGCTGTTTTCACCGGATCTTGACAGTTTGACAACTAAGGAACCCAGAAATCAAAATGTAAATTTTTTGGATGTTCATATGTGTGCATGGATGTTCAGTGTCTCACACCTTATACCTCCAGAACTACTGGTCTAGTTTGGACCAAAATTAGTCAGATTACTTCTATATATGGGGTATTAAATTGCTTCTGTATAATGGCATTGATGCCATTAAAATTTCATCTTAAAATATCAAGGGGGTAAGGTGTAGAGCAAGGTAACCCTCAGTATCTTGAGATTTCACTGAATTAAGATCTTATTTTTCTTAGACAGATTTGTTAACAATTGAAAAGTAATAATATTTGCCAAAAAATTTTTTTTCAAAATCTCTCCCCCACCAAAAAAATGCTCTAAACTAGTGGCTAAGTGGGTATACTGTGTCTATAATACCCCATTTCACCACAAGGAGTGCTAGTGTAGCGTTGATGTACATCTGTACAAAAAATATTATATTTAAATAAAATTGTAAATATTTTTAAATATGTTGTGTGCGTGTGTCTAAGCCGTGGATCAGAAAAAAGCTGCAACAGGAAAGTTCTACAACTATGTTATCAGCTTTTTTAAAAAAGTTTTGGATATTTATAGTAGACTTAAATGTTTTTAAATAAAATCTGATACTAATTTTTAATAGCAGATTAGTTCAGGTGTAAAGTTTCACGATAAATGTAATTTTTCAAATAACATGGGTACTTGGTAGAGCAAATATAACATATGTATTGTTATGAGTACAGTCTGTACTGTGTGTACTGTGTGGAACGAGTATAAACACTTCTACAGCGATTGTTACAAATACCTGAATTACATGCATTATTTATTTCTTTAGGAAAGTTAGTTTCTTTAGAAAGAAAGTTTTTAAAAATTTTTGTATTTGCTGATGTAAATCTTGTAGCAAACTGCTATGATTAAAAACAACTTTTCAGAGTTTTTTTTAGAGTATCTTTAAACAACTGAATCCTTGATTTTTTCCTGTGCACTAAACAAAATGTTGTTATCAACGCTCAGATACAATATTTATATAGTACATAAATAAATATTAAAAATTAAATTAAAAACTAAAAACCCAAAAAATGAAATAAAACCACAATGAAGTATTACATCAATAATCTAAATTAAAACAATAAAATTATCATTTTTTATATGCCAAATGGTATAAATAGCTGAAAGTTACTCTGGAATACACAAATATTTGAATATAAACAGATGACTCTTAGAAATCGTAAAAGATTAGATAATATTGTTTCATTGTTCCTAAACTTATTTCTCATGTCAGCCCCTAGTTTAAATTTGGGATGCAGTGCTGCATAGCAGATACAATCCACAAGGATGTGATGCACAGTTACTTGGCAGTCACAGCGAGCACAAACGTGCTCGCTGTTGGGTGCATCTGTTGTGTCATCAGATATCCGTGAGTGATCTTGGTGTGGCCTATTTGCACATGGCACAAAACAACCTCCTCTTGACAATTATTTCTGCATGAGGAGTTGTGTTTTATTCATGTTTTGAAAAAAAAACATGAAAAAACGGTGGAACACAGTGTTCTTAACTGGACGAAGTTTATTGTTGATGTCACTTTGCCTCATCATGAACCACCTCTTCAGAAAACAGATAAGATCATTTGAGACAATACGTCTGGTGAAAGAACAAACTTTTGGCTGGTTCTGGCTGGGAACAAACTTCTTTTGCTGCATTATCAGCATGCTCATTGCCTGAAATTACATTATGGCTAGGAATCCAGCAGAAGCTCACAGTTGTATTACACTGAGTCATTTGAGAAATAAGACTCTGAATCTCATATACAATACAGAGTCTGGAGTTCATGTCACTAATCATTTGTAAGGCACTCATGGAAACTGAGCAGACAAGTATGTGTTGAAATGTTGTGCTATTATATTTTTAGGCCTTATTAACAGCATACAGCTTCGCAAAAAAATATATTGTCAATGCTGGGAAGGGCAAAAATATATGTTCTGTTGCCAACCACAAAATCACAACCAACAGAATTAACATTTTTAGAGCGTCTGTATAAACTATAGCATTAGGATTCAAACTATTTATAATATTATAAAATTCTTCTTGTAACATAACCAGATTTGTGTTATTATTATTTTTATACTGTCAAAAACAAAAGCAGTAATTAACAATAGAAGGCCGCCAAGAGAGGTAATAACATGGAACAACAGTAAGAACTGGAAGTAATTATTTAGAGCTAAGAAAAGGTGCTGAACTCCTTAGTGCCTAGCCTAGCTCCTTAGAGCCTTATGCCTAGCAAAGCAATAGATCTTTGCTGTTTCTGGTATTGATTCATATGTGGGTTAGAGAACGCCGCATCAAAAGTTGGGTGATTACATTGCGCTTTAAAACGAGCTAGTTAAGTGCAGATCATTTGTTTCATCTATTCCAAAAGGATGGCTCACCAATTTCACCAGTAGACTTATCAGAGGGCTTGAATTTACTGGCATTTCTCTCGCCACCACCCCATTCGATTGCCCTAAATCATGAGACTGAATGTCTGTGCGTCGAAGGGCTACTGTATCTTAAAACAGTTAAAGTGACCTAGTTCCTGATAGCCCCCTGAGCTAACCTAATTGCGTGAACGATATAAGCACAGTCTATTACACCAGTTGCTTGTGTAACCCAACTGCTCACTTGTCATATATAACTAAAATGGGTAGGCACACCCTGTCAACTACTAAAAATATATATGAAAATAAATTTTTATCATCAAGACAGTAATGCGCTGCCACGCCTTGTTTTCTGAATGCCAGCAAGTACCTGTCCACCATTTTAAAGCGCTTGGATCAGTTGACTGGTGGCCAGCTGTAATTCTCAGGTAGCTTCCCACAGCAGCAAGGTAGGAGTTTTTCTCTTCGATAAACTACTGGTGCTGGTTGAACAAAGCAACGGCATCAAGGAATGCCCACATGGTCTGACAGTGCAGCTCTTGCGACACTGACTCACTGCTTATGAGTGGCCAATTTTCCCTTTGACCTCTAAGTTCCAGGTTGGCCCGAGTTCTGCCCCCCTCCCTCCCAAGAGCTTGGCAGTCAAACATCATGTGTTCGTTCGACTGGACCTTCCTGCAGACACACAACTCATTAGCTGCCAGGCGGAACCGAAACAAATATTGGTTTAAATTGTGTTATGTACATTTGGTTATATGCATATTGGTTAAATGTATTATAAACATCCATGTAATTTTTCTATCCATACTGGAATAATTTAATCGTTAAAATCTAGTATTTTCATTTGTTTTATTATCATTATTCAACCTATTATATATTGTCATAAATCTACCTAATATTGTAATACATCAGGTATTACTTTAGAGGATGGTATGTATGAGTGTAAGTGAAGTGTAGTCTTGGACAGTCTCAGGTTGACCATTTCTGAGATGTGTGATTAATTGAAACCCAACCACCAAAGAACACTGGTATCCACGTTCTAGTATTCAAATCTGCCTTTTCTAGGATTTGAACATTGAAACTCTTGACTTTGAAATCAGCCGATTTGTGAAAATGCGTTCACCACTAGACCAATCCAGCGGGATGTATATACTTAAATTTAAATAAAATAACCACCTAGTACAGAATATTGAGATAAGACATATCTTACATTAATTATTCATGAAAATACTTAAATGTGCCTTATCTCAATATTTTGTACTAGGTGATATATTTAATAGAATTTAAATATAATTAACAGTACAGAGGAATAATATGAATCTTAGAAAGAATTTCAGTAAAATAATATATATATAATTATTGATAAATTGTAGTTAATAAGTTTTACAGTACCTTATAATAGGAAAGCAATGGCTGTCCTATTACTTTAGTGGTTAATATAACATTCTGTACTAAGATCTGGAGTTTAATTTACAACATAGATAAAAATTTTCCCATAAATTGTTTTACATAGAATAATGTAAAACAATCCAAGCAATATACAGTGATTCACATAGTGTTAATGGCACTTTCTGAGCTCATTCTACTAGTGAAAAAAATTCATATAAACATGGGTCCAGAAATGTACCATTAGTCAGTTATGGCTAGCAAAAAATTTAGCACCCTAATTTCTGGGCAGAGAGTGAAATAAAACTATACTGAAACTCTAGAAACCCAAATTAAGGGGTAAACTTGATAGTCTTTATGATTTTTAACCTGACAATTTGAATAAAACAGATTCCAGAATCATATCTCCAGTAGTTTTCGTAATATCTGAGTAAAACAAAACAAATTGTAGTACAGTCAATTTGTATTTTTATTTGAAAATGCTTACTTACCAATTGATGTTTTTTCCATATGTTAGGGTGATGAGGGAAGCTTAACTCCAGATTTTTAACATCCCCCTCCCATAGATTTTTGAAAAACTCAAAAAGTTTTTAAAATGCGTTTTCTCTGAATCTATGCATTTTAGAGAAAAGTTTTTCAAACAAAAAATGTAGAGGACATTCTCCTCTACAATTAATGTCTTTGAAGTTATGCCGTATGATTTGAAATTGAAATACTAGGTGGCGCTGAAGTTGTAAAAAATGTGGTTTTTACAAGTTTAAAAAAATTGTTTTTGTCTGTATTGCATTTGGAAAAGTTGTTAATCTCAAAAAAACAGACAACTTTTATTTAAACAATTTTCTTGTACGACTTACCGTTTTGGAGCTGTAGCTTGTGAAAGTGTGAAAATGTTGTGAATTGGGCACGTCCAAATGTTGTGAATTCGTAACCGGTCTAGTCGTTTACAAGGTTTTTTACATAATGTCCTCTACATTTTTTGTTTGAAAAAATTTTCTCTAAAATGCATAGATTCAGAGAAAAACGCATTCAAAAACTTTTTGAGTTTTTCAAAAATGTATGGGAGAGGGGATGTTAAAAATCTGGAGTTAAGCTTCCATCACCCCTAACGCATGGACAAAAGATCAATCGGTAGGTAAGGATTTTCAAATATAGCCTATTTTGATGACAAATTGCCTGTACTATTGTCAAAAAACACATTTTTTTATGTTGCAATACAAAAACTTTGTTAAATGACTTATAAATGCATAAAATTTATTATAAAATATCTAGAGAATTTAATCTTGTAACACTGTGAATCACTTGCAGATAAGTTTAAAATGTTGGGATGAATCTGCTATTATATAAAACAAAGACACTAGGTGATCAGATTAACTAGGGATCAAAATAAATAACAGGTAATGTTATTTATTTTGACCTTTGAAAAAATTAAGTTATGTATGTAGTTAGATTGACTCTCCGATAATGAAAGTCAGTCTGACTTAAATGTTGAATATTGTTACTGTAAACATAGAAGAATACTTACTATGTTAATTTTATTAGTTCATTTATATGGTTCATCAAATTCCTATTACAGGAAATACTATTTTTTATGGATGCTGAAGTTCTTTTCAAAGATCTGGAAGAGTGCACTGGTATCATTAGTTTTCAAAAATGATGATTTACATGATATAAGAAATTATAAACCTATGTCAGAGCTCAATTGAGTCTTTGAAAAAGTTGTTTACATAAACTTTTATGAGACTTTATGCAATTTTATTGATTCGTGCTGTAGTTTCATGGTCTGAAGAGCTACAGTTACAGACCTGAATGAAATGATCTCATTTGTGGCCTCCAAAATTGAGAATAGAGGTTAGGTTGATGTTATATATTTTGATTTTAGGAAAGTGTTTGACATACTGCAGCACAGCATACTGTTGAGTAAGTTGGTCATGAACAGAATCACTGATTGTATGTTAATATGGTTCCATAGACTGACCTAACTAATCTATGGCAAGGTGGTTGAGGAAGTTTCTAAATGTTATTTGGCTACTTCTGGGGTTTCACAAGGTTCAAGTTCTTGCACTTTTATTTAATATCATTGGAAAAGATAGTCAGTCTAATATCTTACTGTTTGCTAATGGTCTGAAACTTCTTATAAAAGTAAACTGTGACCATTATTTTGTTGTGCTGCAGAAAGATACTGGTAAGATACATAGATGGTTTATTACAAATCATAAGCCATTAAGTCTAGACAAGAGTAAAGTTATAATCTTTTCTTAAAAAATTGTGGTAATTATGTGTCAGTATATCTCTCATGAAATTATATGTTGTGAGGAGGTAGTATTTGACTTAGGTGTAAACTATGTGCAATTCTTTACAAATTGTGTTAATAAGATTTCTATTAAACCCAGGCTAGTGTTTTGGTTTAGTCACCACTTCTAGTCAGAAAATATCATCTTGGAGCTACCCCTAAACATTGTTTATCTAGTACTTGAATTTATCTCTGTATCTATGATTCGGAATTACAAGAAATATGAAACCAGCAATAATAACTGAAGTTATTATTGGACTGAAGTCCAATTGAAGTTCTATTCAAAAGCATTTGTTAATATACTCTATTTAATTAACAGTTTATGAAGATATGATTGAAATACAAAACTTTTGCAAGCTTAGAATTCTAAAAAGTTGTACATAGTAAGCAAGGGTACAAAGAAATTTAATATTAAAAATGAGAAATTCAATTTGACAAAATACAAAAAAAATTAATAAATAAACTTTATTTATGGCTGGAGGGCGCAATAAAAGTAAAGTTTGCTTAACTAATTACAACATTTAATTATTCGGTAATTACGTTAATAAAGAGAACACATACGATTTTACACCTTTACTTAACAAAGTCTATAAATGTTTAAAATTACCGATTTTGAGATTTTAAACATTTATAGAAGTTGTTAAGTCCTTTCTTAACAGTTATTTTATTTTTATGTAGTAATCTATCAAAATACATCCCAGTTATTTTGGGATGATAGATCTATATATATCCTAAGCTATATATCCTTATAGCTAGGGTTTTAAGGGACTTTTTCATCCACAAAATTTCATGAGATCGTGTGAGCATTGGCTTGTTTTGATTTTAGCACAGTATTTATGCGTATTGAAAACTATTGGATCTGTCTGAGAATGTAAGGTTTTAAAAGGTTAGTTGTAAAGATATTTTGTTAACAATTTTAAGGTAAAAATTACTTTACCTAATATACTTTAAAAAATTGCTTACAATTTTATTTTATTATTATTTTTTTTTTTTTATAAATTATTCGATAATTTATCATTAGAGAGTTTTATTGGGTACGTAAACTTAAATTGCGTCTTGCGTTGTAGTAATGTTTTTATATTTTTTTAAGAATTACATCATTTCGTTGTTAGATCGACTAACAAAGTGTAAATTAAATTATGCGAAGGAATCGCTAATAAACTGATCTGTAAACTGTAACTTGTGTTTGGCTTTGAGATTTATGGAGTGTGAAGCCCGTATAATTGTTTGTATTACGATTTGTTAAAATTATTATGTAGTTACCTTTGCTAAAGTTCCTATTATGCACACAATAATTTCTTGAATTTGAAGTAATGGTTTTTCATTCGAAAATTTTCAAATGAGTGATTCTGGAAGTGTGGGATTCAATTTTAAGCAGGATATATAATGATGCAAGGAACAAAAGGAGGATATCTCCATCAACAATATTATTGGAATATATGGTAGTAAAACTATTACAATTTTTAAAAGGGTTTATCTAAAAAGTTACTTTAAGTGGAATTGGATTGCTTACAGGATTAAGCAAGTAATAATCCTGTAACCTTTCACCTGTACTTGGCGACAGGGTGAATAGTTTTACAACTTTCTAACAAGTAAAATTAGTATTACTTGACAGAAGGTATGCAAATTTTTCCTTTTTCTGCTTTGTTTTAGATTTTCAAAATATCTCGACGAAGAAATCGTCATGGTATTTCTATTTTACTCCTTCGGCATCGGCTGACCAGCTTTATATTTGGAGTCATTGTTGGCTCTGTTGTTTTATACTATTACACATTTTTTTGAGCAACATGGTAAGTAATAAATATATTTGTGTAAAAGTAATATCTTTCTCAAAAAGTCTATTTTAAATTTATAACATTTATAATGTATCAGATAAATTTTTTGGTATATATATTGATATATTTATTACAGTTCAGGTAAAAATAAAAATCTGCGTGCTTTTTTTACTTCCCTGGGCATAAATCATTTTAATGATTCCTCTGTGTAGAAGTTTTTTTTACTTTAATAATATTGTAATGTTTCTTTCACTATATTGCCAGCGAACATATTCCTCTGAGATGTTCTTATTTTAACAAACCAAATAGTGAAACTCAGAGGGGGAAAGAAAGGACAGGAATGTTTGGTGGATGAGTTATGGTTTTCCACTAGTATAATTTCAAAGAGAGGCATTGGTTTGTGAAATGTAAGCATATGTCTTCTTGAATGCAAACTACCAATTATTAATTTATTTTAATATGTTATCATTAGATTGAGGTAAATGTTTACAGTTTCCCTCCTGCCTCTAAACTCTTTGTTATTAAGGTATATTAATTTAAACTTAGTATGAAGAACAAAAGAATGTTTGTTTTAAGTCAGAAACTCAAAAATATAATTAATCTTAAAAGTATTCTCAGAAGATTCTGAATTATCTGTCTGTTGGAGGCTTTTGTTTGTCTGCTACTGTTGGTCAGAACTGAGCTGCCAATTGTTTTAAACAGGACATGGATTTGCAATCTGTAGTTCAGATTGAGTCTATGGAACATGAATTTGATCAGATCGCCAAATAAATAAATGGTGCTTTTGGTTAGATACATTTACATGAACTTCATGCCATATTCTTTCTATCACTTGCATTTGAGCCCCGGTGTCTGAATTAACAAAGTGGTTAACTGTTAAGCAGGGGAGCAGAAAATGTTCAGACCCCTGAAATTTTCCCCAAACACAATTTTTTTGGTCAGAAATTTCTCCAAAACTTTGTTACATTTTACCGACCAATTTATTGTATGTGATCAGTTATAAAAAGAGAAGTAATAAAAATACATGGGTTGCAGACATTCAATTTATTCAAAAAATATAGAAATACTAGCTTGATCTTTAGTTCTTGATTTTTCATTTGGGTGTTATTTACTAAATGATTTCTAAGTTTATCGCATCTACTGTGTCAGTCACAAAGTGCACAATTTACATCTTTCTTACTTTTAAATGTCAATATAGTTAATTAATGTACAATTATGATATTTTATACTTACTATACTGTATATTGTGTATATCAATTAACACTATTAAAAGTTACGTAACTACTTTACTATTAAAAGAAAACAATACGCTTGCAGGTGGCCAACTAATGAAAACAAAGAAGCACTATTGCCTACCCAAAAGCAACTAAATGAATAGTGCAGTAGAGAGGAGACGAGACACTCACGCTTGCAAACACTGGTGACCACAATGCATCTTTTCAGAAATGTATCATCCCTGCCTGTCGCGATTTGAGTTTATGAGTCATTGCTCACCAGGAATGACATTGCTACCTTTGTTCTCATTATGCCTAATAGTTAGTAGGATGACTGTTTCTTCTCAAAACTTGTTAAAAGATCAATTATTCTAGTTAATAATTGTAAAATTGATGTGAATACATCAGTTGATATTTACATTGTGGTTTCTATTTTTAATGACTGGTAAAAATTTCCGTGAAATTTCCCCTGAACCACGTTCACGTGTTCGGACATATTCTGCTCCTCTGCTGTTAGGTAGTTGTAAATTTCAGATTGCAAACAATTGTCGACCTCCAACAGCCACTAATGTTAATAGTCCAGGGAAAAATATACTGTTTGATTATTAATAATAAAGTTTCACTTCTGCAAGTTGAAACAAAGAAACAGTTTTTATTGCGACATACATTATCTTCAAAGATCCAGCCACAATCACTGAATATTCCTTTAAAACAACATGCACACAAACTTGTGTTGGTGTCAACACATGTTGGATTAGCTATATGAATCTTGTTACACAAGAAATCTTGACTTGGTGGTATTACTGTAATCCAAAACACTTCAAATCGACAAACCTTTGTTTTAGTTAAATTTTGATGGAAAAACAAATATTTTTATTTTGTGAGATTGTTTTATCACACTTTTATAACTTTTCTGACAAGAATCAACAGTAATAATTCTTTTGTGACACAAACAATTCCCTTTCTTCTTTTAATGTCATTTGACTTCTGCAATCCAGACATTTCTTAGATTTTGATAAAACACTGTGGTCATACAAAAACCTATATAAGGATTCACTATCTTCTGATAAAACAGTAAACTGTGATAATGTAAACTCACATTTACAGCACAAGAAAGCCTGATCATGTGAACATAAAAAAGCCATAACTGCAACATGATTTTTGAGTATCGACCTTCCAACCTTTGATAAGCAGGTTACCTGATAGTTCTCGTGACTTGTTCTTTATTGTTTGTAAACCGTTTTTTCAAAATCAAAGTGCTTAAAGACAGAGTGGGTATAGTAAATAATTAACTAGATTGAAAATACTGAAACCAAAAATGTGTTATTTGACTCAGGACTGGAATTCATATTTCTCCCCAAAACTTGCCCAAGAAAGCTTGAGCAATATTCATGTTGGTTGATATATTACTTTTTGAACATATTTTATATTTATTTTTATAAAATTTACTTCTTATTGTGAGTAGTAAATTTGAGTAAATAAGTATACAATTTGCATACTAGATGATGTTACATCTACTTTTATACTATTTGTATGTTACATCTACTAAATCTTGATGCAGCTTGTACAATTCAGAATTCTTTTACTATTAAAAAAAATATTTTTTTATTTGAAAGACTTTTTATAGTTAACATATCATAGTGTATCCTGCATTAAGTTCCTGCAGAAATAATTAGTTAAAACTATAAATATTCTGTTTAATAGCACCATAATTTTCAACTTAACATGTGTCTAGTGTTAAAATTAAACATTTCATTTAATTATTTATTCTTCATGCATTAGCTATATAATTTTTCCCAAGAAAGAGAGTGAGTTTTTTTTAATTTGACCCTAATTTCATTATAAAGCCTTCAATTGTGTAAAAGTCTTAGTTTTATCTCAAATTTCCATATCTGCAATTTCCAATATATCACCAGTATCACGTTCATTACATAAATTTTACAAGACTGGCTATGCGAGGTTTGGTTGATAAATTTTATACATATATGCATAGCATGGGAATGAAAAGAGATATTGGAATGAGATAAAAAATGAATAAAAGTACAATACTTTAGTTACAAAATGCAGTATTTATTTTTAAATATAATCCCCATTTACACTGATACACTTTTCCCAGTGTGTGACACGTTTTTGCATTCTGTCACTGAAAAATTCTGGTGGTCTTTCTCAGATCAAAGTGGCGACAGCTTCCTTCACCTCATCATCACTGGTACTTATTGTGAAATTCTCTGCTGCTGTGTGAAATAGGTAATTTATTTATTTTTAATAAAACTGTAAATGGTGATGGTTACTTAATCCAATCATTTATTAAACTGAAGGAGAAAAATGAAAGAGTAGTGTTTTCAGGAAGCTGACAATATCTGTCATACTGTATTGCAAGAATTTTTTGTTCAATCTTTGATTTAAAAAGATTTATGTCAGTCGAATATTTCTGGACTTCATACCAACCGGATTTTTGCTAATGAGTTTAGTGTTTCAAGACAATACTCATATAATGGCAAACTGAAAACTAATTCTGAACATGATTTTTGAAGCAACAGTAGATAAAATTTCAAGTGTGGTTGAAAATTAGATGAAATTGGGAACAATTTGATTGAGATTAAAGAAAAGACTTATATAATTTATTGTGAAATAAAAACAAATTTAAGATTTGAGTTGTGAAAAATTAAAGTGTACATTATAAAAATTTGTTTTTTGTTGTTTTTGAAACATTCTGTAGATATATCAGTTTTGAATGTTTATATGGTGGATTAAAGTGTTACAGAAAACTATAGAAGTTAATCAATTGTGTTACCGCTCTTCCAATTGGAAAGTAAATCCAGCAACAATGAAAAGGAAAAAATAATTTTTTTTAATCCTTCAATTTTTTATGATCATGTGTGATCATAAAGATATAAGTATTTTGTGTACATAAAGTAAGTAAAATTATATTTTGTATGCATAAATTAAATCAGATAATTTTGTATTAATTATAATTATAATAAAAAACAGTGATATTATATTCTCTCATTCCAGAGAGCTCAAATGCAGACATTCTGTATCACTTACTTCCTTTCCTTGATAATTCGTGATTATAATTTTTAATAAATATAGAACACACTTATGATAGTAAAAGAATACTTTTATTTCTCGATGTAATCCCCTGCTACATTTATACAGTTATCCCAGCATTTCACTAGTACCTGGGTACCCGCAGGTAGAAAGATTTGTTGTTAGGTCGCAATCAAGATAGGACTGACTGCTTCACACCTCATTGTTACTGTTGAAATGCTAGTCTCCTAGGAAAAATTTCAAGGACCCAAACAGGTGAAAATTGCTGGGAGCGAGGTCTGAACTGTACGGTGGGGGTGTGCCAATAACTCCTAGCCAAGATCATGTTATGTGGTGGGCTGTATGCAGACGTGCATTCTCCTGCAGAAACAGAATGCCTTTAGTGATCGCACCAGGTTGTTTTTTGATGAGAGCATTGTGCACATCTTGAAGAACTTTGCAGTAGTATTCAATATTAATATTAGCTCCACGAGGTAGGAAATTGACGTGAATGATGCCATTTTTATCCCAAAAAAACTAAGGCCATAACTTTGCCTGCAGAGGCAATTATTGAAAATTTTTTGGATGCATGCTTCCTTTGCTCTGATGCATGTTTGATTCCGGGTTGAAATGATAGACCCGCACTTCATCACAGGTCAGTTCATCTCAGAGCGAGAAAAAACTGGCCTTCTTTGTCAAAACATTGCTTTAATTCTTTGCAGATTTGCAGTCTTCTTTGCCGGTTGAAGGTAGTAAGCTGTCTTGGTACCCAGTGTGCACTAAACTTCAGATGATCGTGAATGATTTTGTTTACAGTTCCCACAGATGTTTTTATTGCTTCTGCAATTTGCTGACAAGTTACCTGTCGATTATCAAGGATCAGTTCTTTCATTCGCTGAATGTTCATGGGAATGACTACTAGGCTTCGAACCACCTCGATCTGGATTATCGCTCAGTGGTGTATGACCTTGTTTAAAACATTTGCACCACTCACGTGTTTTACTGCGACTAAGAGCCTCATCACTGTACTGTGCAGAGAGTTGCGGATAAATCTCACCAGGTTTTATGTTTTCTTTCATGAGAAATTTCATTCAACGCCTGTTCCACATATCTATTCACTACATTGAACGCCATGTTCTTTAAAATTGACTGTTGTTGTTGTTTCATGGTAGCGCGCCATACGGTAATAGCTGACACTTGTACCTTATGTGTACAACCAACAGAATGCGCAGGAATTTCAATCTATACTCTAGTCGAACAAAAGTTCTGGATTGACGTTAACGCCCTCGTAGTTTACTATTTAGTTAACTAGTAGTGCAAGTGTTAAAATGATAACATATGATTCATCTGTCAACTCATGAGCTGGATAAAGGCCAAGAATGCAGAAAAATCTGGTTTTATCAAAAGTTGATATTTCTTATCATATTATTTTAATTTATTGGAATTATTTCATACTTCACTTCATTACATAATTATTTTCATGTTTAATTTATTAATTATTTCATACTTCTCCATCAGATTGCTTTATAATTTTTGAGAATTACACAAAAAAAATAAATACTTCAAACTTCACATATTGAACTCAACATAAACATCAGTAAATGTCCTGTTTTGATATCAAAAGAATGGCCTTTTCAACATTTTTAACTTTGAATTCCCCATTTTTTTATATAACTGTATGAGATTTAGCTTAGTACTGTGTATTTATTTTTGCTTTTGCCTCTATTCTATAAAAATCATTACCACACATAAACGTACACATCATTTTCATAATATAGTTCTTTTAATTTCCTTACAGACTGCATTTTATAATTAAAAACTTGCAAATAAAGAAAAAAAATTCCTACCAAAGGAAAAATTTCTATAATTTTTAACCAAAACTATTAACGTTTAAGAGTTTGATTTCAAAGACCTATAATCACAACTTATTTATTTATTTTCAAAGCAACAACAAGCTTAAGTCCAATTATAGTCACTTTAAGATAGATAAGTTTTGTTGAGTATGAAAAATACCAATCCCAATTGGAATTCAAACCTAGAACCTTCTGAATGAAAAGCAGTGACAATACCATACAGGAATAATAAATAACTTATAATAAGAGATAACCAGTAAAAATATTTACCTATTTACCTGTTTGTGTTGTAATTTAGAGAATAATTTCCATAACTCGGCTATGTCAGTTGCAAATGTAACATCTGTATCTAATACAATAACTTTTGGTAACGACTGCAGTAATACCTTTGATAACGTTAATTTCATTAAACCATATACACCAGAATAATGTTTTTAGGTATCCATGAAACATCTGGTACAACATTATCAGCTAAATAAAAGCTCATCTCAACTGAAACAAACAGGTTTAAATATCACAATAAATTTAGATTTCCAATGATTTTAAGATTAGGCTATTACCTCAATATCAATATTACAATTTACATAGTACAAATCCAAAGTGGCAACTTTTATGCATACTAGAATACATTGCAATATAGATATTCAATTTTAAATAAAATTAATTGTACTAGTACAACGATTCAAATCTGATTCAAAAGTATCTCAGACAAATGTCCTACTCATTACTTAAAAGAAATAACTGTGATGTTTTTAAATTACTTCCTCTGCTGAAACCTGGCTCACCAGATGAAGATTCATTTCAAATGATAAGGTCAAACCTGAGAACAGGTTTTTTTGTGGAGTTGAACAATTCACATTATACTGAGGATATTATAAAAAGTTAGAAAGTTGTTAGTCTAAGTATATTAAATTTCAAGTTGAAAATAAATAAAAAGTTCTGAAAAATTTTATGGTTTCTTATGCGGCTGAGAACCTTTTGAACAACCCTCATAATTAATTACAGAAATTAACAAAAAAAAGTAAAACATGACAAAATTCTTTTATGTATATCTATAAAAAATATTACTAGAAAATAATTAATAATTTCAGAAAGCCTATCACTTTAAAAAACAATATTTAATGAATTTAAATTAATAAATATACAATTAAATTGTACTTTAAAAAAATTTAAAGACTACTAATGGCTTGCTCTCAAATTGCATGAACATCATTCTTCAAGATTATTTTGGACCTCATTACAAAGTTCTTCGTCAATAATGCTACTAATAAAAGAGCTGGATAATTAGCTCTAAAATGGTATTCTGGAAAAATAACTTCAAAAATATTTATTCCCTCTTCAGTAATTACAAGCCTTCACCAAATATAACTTACCTTATTTACTTAAATACCATTTACTTTCATTTACGTTAAGAAATAAATTCTGTAACATGAGAAGAATGCCAAACCTCGGAATCAAACCTTCCGAAAGATGAAATAATACCACTCTGCCAACAAAATTTAAAAGCAGTCATTAATAATTTATAAAAAAGAGCAATCCGTGAACTAATCAATAAAAATAGTAAGTTACAAATATTTTAATAAAAAAGTTCAAAAAAGACCATTTAAGGCACTAGTTACGATACCATCACATCAGACTTAAACAGTTACAAGTCATATTTTGGGATGATTTCAAGGTCCATCGTTAAAAGAAATTGCAGGGATACAAACAAATAATAATGAATATATACTAACTATAATTTACACAAAATATTGTCCAACCTTGCGGTACACTCCACTAATGTCTGCAATATCACTTGAGCAACAGAATCAGCGATTAAATGAAAATGAAGTGGATTCTTTCTATAAAATAATATAGACTTAATAAATGTAACAACAGATCTACTAGAATTATATCCTGCACAAACAATCGCAACATGGATGACTTCACATTTTGGTACTTCGGCTTCCTATTTTAACATACAAAAACAATGCAGTTACACAAAAAAAATTTACAAACCATTACAAAATAATGTAGCATTTTATCAAAAATTAATGAAACTAAAATAATAAAGAGTAAATTAAACCAAAAGTAATGGAAATTATTATGTTGTCTGTTAATATAATAGGCCACTTTCTCCCAATTTTATGTAATTTTCTACAAAAATATTAAATTACCTAATATATATATGTTAGTCCTTTTCTTTATCATTGCATTTTTTGTAAAGCAAGGATCGCATCACATCTCAAGTTTTTTCAATATAACACTGCTCACTTGTGTTGTTAGCAGAGGTTATGTTTATGTCACTGTTTGAGGTTGTTTACCAAGCTATTTCATTAATTTTATTATTTAAAGGTATAAATTATTATTAATGTACATAAATTATTTACTTTATATTATAATACTTTAATTATTTATATATTTAATATATTTACTTACTTTATATATTTATAACCTGATTTATTCATTTACATCAATTTATGAATTAATAAGTACGTTTTATTTTTAAGGATTTTAGCGCACTGCATTTGACATTAATAAAAATTGAATACTAAGAACAAATGTTAATTTATTCATATTAATTTATATCTTAACTATAAGATATTAAAATGTTGAAGTGAAATATACAAAACTGAATTAAACAAACATTTTATACACAAGGTATCCACTCCAGACATCATTTCTAGACCAATATAAAAGCAGCTACTTCACATGAGTATCCTCACTAAGCAAAATCACGAACATAAAACACGCATCTACATCCACAGCACACAACACATATACAAATCCTTACAATATCTACAGTTCAATGTTTGCTTTAAATGAAGATATAATGGTTTAGTCATATAAAATAATTTAATTATTTATTAGAAAGCCAACTGTTTATAAATTAACTAAATAACATAATACACAAATACTGGTATACACAAAGCTTTATGCAATAAATAGCAAAAAAAAATCAATAACAGAGCTATTGTTAAGGCTAGTAAACTACTATACTTTTCCTGAAACCAAATTGGTCTTCTCCTAACACTTCTTCCACTCTCCTCTCAATTCTTCTGTATAAAATTCTAGTTAAGATTTTTTGATGCATGACTAGTTAAACTAATTGTTCTGTATTCTTCACATTTATCTGCCCCTGCTTTCTTTGGTATCATAACTATAACACTTTTTTTGAAGTCTGATGGAAATTCCCCATTTTCATAAATATTACACACCAGTTTGTATAATCTATCAATCGCTTCCTCGCCTGCACTGCGCAGTAATTCTACAGGTATTCCGTCTATTCCAGGAGCCTTTCTGCCATTTAAATCTTTTAATGCTCTCTTAAATTCAGATCTCAGTATTGTTTCTCCCATTTCATCCTCCTCAACTTCCTCTGCATTATAATTGCAAATCATGGGCAGCTCTGCTATGTAAAGTGCCTTTTTTATGGAAACAGAAACAAATTTTTGATCGCCCTGCATAAATTTTGACTTGAAGAGCAGCAAAATAATACAGATTTGAATGATGTTATTTTTAAGCAATAGTGATGTTGATTTAATTAAAAGTTTTTCTTGTATCTAAAAATTGTTTAGTTTACTGAAATTTTCTGTGTTATTAAATACAGTATAAGTAGAAAAATTGATTTTGAAGATTTTTGATAAAATTGCATTCAATTAAATTAATTTTTCATTTACATAAAATTTAACATTTTTAATAATGAAAGTTCAAAAGTAAAAAACAGTTTTTGAGATGGGGCCCACCATTCTACCCCTCTTTCTAACTATCCCACCCATAATGTAATGGTTCGATCATTTCTATGCTCTTACATATGCTCTTATGTCCTCCAAGTGCTTCTTTTTACTTAAGATACCTTAGTTTATATGATTAGTTTATATATTATCTTGTTATAACTGTATTATAAGTTCTACCACATATTTCAAGTTGTAATTTTTTCTTTGGTTTAGTTTCTTGATATTTTTTAAGTAAACTTTTTGTTTGTTTGTGCTGGGTTTTATTCAAGAGGAAAGATTCTTGTAGACTTCTTTTTAGATTCTAATTTCCTTTAAACTTAAAAGCTTTTGTTTTCTTTAAAAGTGTCTTTAACACAGTTTTTTCATTTTTTTTAAAAGTTTGTTGTGCTTTGATCGAACTTCAGTAAGTTTTAGTTAAGGAGCAAAATATAAAAGATGCATTTCTATCAGAGATTATAATAGATTTTTTTTTTTAAGCACCAGGTATTTGCTAAGTTTCTGATTTTATATTGTTAAAAAAAATTATTTTTTTATTTGCTAATTTTTTTATTTAACCGTTTTAGATAATAAGCTGGCTAATATTAAAGAATGCATGAGAGCCTAATCATTATGGAAGTATCATATGGGTACATGATTGATATTGTGATAGAAGTATCATATGGGTACATGATTGATATTGTGATACATCTTTCCATAGAATTTTCATTCACTTTCAGTATTAACCGTAATAGCTAGTTTAGACATATTATTTTTAGCTGTGAGAAGAGTTGAATGTGTGTTAAGGTAAAGTTTTACTGTATTATTTATTTTTTGTTTCTTTATCTATTTTATACAAGATTTGTTTGCTATATTAAATATTTTTAGGGCAACTGTCATTTAACACTGTTTAATGGGTTGTCCCTCTGTGTTCTGCATTGATATTTTTTCCTCAACATATTTCTACATATAAACTCATTTATCATGGTATCATTTTAATAACTTTTCATACATAATATTGTAATGTTCTGTTTAGAAAACATTTTTTTAATAGCGGTGTAGTAAAAATATGCTTTTGAGATATTCTATGATTTTTAACTTCAGAGGATGAGATGAATGACAAGTAGCTGAATGACAAAAGCAAAATTCTTTTTTCATTAGTAAATTTCTTCATAAGTGGTTGACAACCATCCTTGAATCATTCGAGGATTGCAATTGTTAATGGTGTTTGATGTAGTAAATAATTGTTGAATTGTAAGCAAACTGTAACCATGTTTATTAACTTGAACAAATATATTATGTTGTCTGATGATAGCTGTTGAAATATGTAGATAAATTACAAATGTTCACTTATAGACAAGATTCAATTTGATTTGAATATAAAACACAACACGATTATAATAATTGAACATGTTAAAGAATTGCTATATACGAATAAATTGACGTCGCATGTTGCTGTAATGAGTGGAGAAAGCAAACTGAACATAGAAGCAGAACACCCTAGTGGTCAGTAAGAAAACTAATGGTTTTAACTGCCATCACCTTAACAAGATTTTAAGTTTTTATTCTAATCTTAACAACAGGTTAGAATCAACAATGTCCAATGAGCATAATAACAGCTGTATACAATATATATTTGATTGAATAGCAGTGCACTCTGGTGTTTGTGTCAATAACTATCTGATGAAAACAAAAGGTGGTAATTTAAAATTGATGAGATCACAAACAAGAGTATCTTAATGTTTACAGTGGATAGCGATTCTGGTCCACCCAATATAAAAATTACTGTTTCATGAAATAATATTGATTTAAGTATATTTTTGTCTGTAAATATAATAAATAAGTAAAATCAGTGGATATTAAATTAGCAGATTTAAAGGTTTAATTACTAAATAATTAATGTAAATGTTTTATTATATAAGTACACATTAAATGAAGTATGCAAAAAGATTTAACTAGTTCGTAGATATTATTTTAAGGGGCTTTAATAGATAATATTGCTTCTGTAAAATGAGATCGTTTAGTTCAGTTTTAAGAAAATTGGCAGAATATATTTTAGATTGTTTGGTAATTTATTGAAAATAGAAACTGAAGCTTTATTCCTTAAATGTAAGAAAAAGTATTATTTTATGTAATAAGAAAATCTGGTTTGATGCAAATGATTATAGTAATTTTTGGAAATAAGCAATCCAGTTTTTTTTAATAGAAATTTTTTTTATTCATCAACATTGCATATTCTATAATTGCATAGAAAGTTAGAATTTTTAATTTACTAAAAAGTAAGGTTGTTTGGATTTTCAATGCCCCTCTTATATTAATAACAATTTTAATAGTCTCAAGAGAAGTGTTAGACTGCTAAAGTAAATTAACTTTATATTTTTTTAATTGTTTATATAAATCATGTTTATTCTTTATAATTGCTTAAGTATTCGTGTTAATATTGGAAGAAAAAATCTGACAACAAAGTTGTAATACTTTCCTAGTATTGGTTATTTATTTTTATACAGTGGAAAGATAATGATACATAAAAAATTACTTAAGATTTATTTTTTGGGGATTGGAGTAATTTATGATGAAGTTTCATTATAGAATTATTTTATATTGTGTTTAAATAAACCAAAAAAAATTAAAATAACTTAAAAAATCAGTATGTTTTATTTTCTGCTCTCCCATTACCAAAATCACCTTCCTAGAAAACCTTTTGATTTTTTTACGTTTACTATGTTAAATGGAAGAAACTAAAAAAATTCCGCTGGAAAATATACAACTAATAAAAAAATCTAAGATTTTATAAGAAATCTAAGATTTCTTTTTTGTGAGTGGGAGAGTGAATTATGAGGAAATTTTATTGTAGTAATATTATTAAGAGTTTATTTAATAAAATTAACAATTTAAATAAATAAAAAAAACTATTTTTTAACTTTTGATCAACTCCCCCATTCCCAATTTTGCCCCAAAGTATTCGTTTTTGGGTCCCTTGCATTACTATTATGCCTAGGGACATGTAACAAAAATTTTAGTTAAAAAATATAGAATAAAAAAAAATTAACTTTTTTTGTTTTTTTGAGGGAGGGGAAATTTTGGGGAAAAATCTTTTTAAAAATGGTAAGGTAAGAGTTACCTTACCGGCCTCCGTGGCGCGAGTGGTAGCGTCTCGGCCTTTCACCCGGAGGTCCCGGGTTCGAATCCCGGTCAGGCATGGCATTTTTCACACACGCTACAAATCATTCATCTCTCATCCTCTGTACAGTAATGCTTAACTGCGGCCCCGGAGGTTAAAAAAAAAAAAAAAAAAAGTAAGAGTGCACATGTGTACTGCACTTAATATAAAGTAGGGGTAATGTTTGCCAAATTTTGAAAAAATTGACCCCCCAAACCTCCCTCCCACCTTCTGGAGTTGCAAAATTTTACCAATAAATTGTCCCATATACATGAGTCTACAAAATTTCATCAAAATGGTTTATGCAGTTAAACTTTATTAAGCTTCAAACATGTCAACATACATCTGTATGAACATCATCCCTCACTTTTTTTTGGAGTCTCTGACCCAGAGACTCCTTCTTACAGTGTAGTTCTTTCCTTACAGCATAGTTCTGTAGCTATGATGCCAGGAAAGTAATACATGCAAGTCATTCAGAAAGTAACTAATTTTTAATTATAACAAATTTAAAATATGATTTGAAAAATATTTCTTTGGCATTTAAACAATTTTTTTTTTAAATTTCCTAGATGGTCACCATTTAAATTAAATATATCATATTTCTAGTTTTTCTTCTTCCTTCATTATATAAAATAAAAACTGCTAGACACACTTTGTGACAACATTTTGATTTCATAATCACTTCCAAATGGCAGTCTTAGAAGATGCTTCCGAATGATTATAGTTTACTTGATTTTGTAGACGTTCCTAAATAATGGGACTAAATTGATTTGTGTTTACTGGAATTAATTGTATAATGGAGGTTTCATTAATAGTAATCATCTAGCAAAATATTTCTCACTTTCTTGCTTATATTAATCAAGATTTATTAGTGCTACTTCCATTCCCTTTTCCTAAAACAGTAATTCATGAACCTATTTAACACAGATTTTGTTTGAATTCAAGCTGTGCACCTACATAATGTAGAAAAGGTATTGAAATGTGAGGAAATGAACTATGGAATGCATCAATAGTCAGAATATATATATTTTTTTTTTGCTGTAGTTTATCAGTTAAACAGGTGGTTGGCAGAATCTTTATCATAAACAGTTGATCATTCTTTATTGCACATAATGCAGTTTTTTATCTCAGGCTATTTATTTAAAAACTTGACTCTGTGCCTATTTGATAATAGACTAATCTTATTTGATTATAGACTTTAAAGGCTAATTTTTTTCTTGCATTTACAAACTCAGATTTCATATTTTGTTGGTTTTTAATTTTTCCTACTTTTATAAATTAGAAAAACAACATTAATAATTTATTTATAATCACAAAACTCAGCTGAAATTGAGCTAAGTTATGGGAGCTAACAGCTGGAGTTTTTGGTGGGAGGTCACCCATGTTAAGAGTTACTTAAAAATGTTCTTTTCTTTCTCAATGATCCTCATTATTGTTTTTGATATTTTTTTCTTGCTTAGGGGAAATAAAGAAAAAGAAAATATAAATCTTGTTATTATTTTATGGAAGTGCAATTTTTAAAGCTATTTATTTAATTAGGTTGAAATATTCAGGTTTTCATTTGACAGATAGCCAGTAAAATAATTTATTATTGAGAATGATATTTCGGTCACCGTTGTTTATAAGTATTTTTCAGTTCATGTGATATGAAACTGAGAAACTTAAACGGAGGTATCTGAGATGAATATATAAGATTTATTCTGCCCAGGATGCAAGTGATTGCTACCAGGACTTAGAAGGAGCTTCATTAAATTCTAACAGGAAGATATTATATTAAGATTATGTATTGCTTGTTCTTCATTATGTCAATTTTTGCTGGACTGGAAAAAAAAAACTTATTCTGTAGTATTTCTTGTATTAGTTAAAAAAAAGAAACAAAAGTAATCCAGAAATCAGTTTTATTAAAGTAAATCCTAACTTCATTACCTTATAAAATTTGTATATAAATCACTATTTTTGAAAACTTAAGAAACACTGAATATATCCACAATTTTATGTAATTGGTTGTTATTTGCTCTGTAATATTTTAATACCTCATGTAAAGATAAAAAAATATTTATGTTCTCTTTAGGAAAAATATATTTTGTAGTTTATTTAAAATTAGACATATTTTATTTTTTAAATGAATTAATTTATACTGTAGTTTTTTTTAGTGAAAACCTTTCTTTGGAAAAAATCAACACATATACAGATTTCATTTGCTCTCAGTTAATTTTTTCCCCAAAATAAATTTATATGATTCTGTTTGTTATTGTTCTCTTCTATTTAGCAACATTCTACCACCTTTAAAAGATCTGAACTGAACTGTCCCTGTAATATCTGAACTTACTTCATCTTTTGATAAATCTCTTCTTTTTTGTTAAATTATCTTTTACTGAAATTTTATGTTTGTTTTAGGTACAATACTGGTGTAATTTTACTTGATTTAAATAAATTATGTGAATTAGGTTGGTGTCTTATTGCAGAAAAAGATTTAATGACCCATTATACAACTAGTCTTGCCGATCAAGATATATTCAATGCAATTATTAAACAGCATCCTTATTTAGTTATTGATTTACCTTGCCAATGAAATGTACAATTAAGTGACACAGTGAATTATGTTATACTGAAGTAACTGATCTTACGGTAATGTGCAAATTTTCATTTTATATATATATAGGATGAAAATCCCTTTCTATAGCATATACATATATTTCATATTTTTTTATTTATTTTGAACTGGTTTGATGCTCATATCCATAAATTTCTCTCATGTCTCAATCTCTTACCATCAGTATACATCTGACATTCTACATTTTCAGTTATCTATTCTATATTTTTCAATATTAGTCTTAATAATTTACAGTTTTAACTGTATGAATTTCTTTCCAAAACTATATTAACTAATTATGGAACTTATAATATATGGTTCACTAACTTTGTAATTATTTTTAAAAGTTTTACCATAAACTATTCTTATTTCTAGTTCATTTTAAAATGTAATAATTTCATATTCTATCAGTGTAGATAATTTTCAATATTCCTCTCAGATACATTTCAAAAGCTTCAAATTTTTATTTTTCCTCGCTTACATGTGTTTTGTTTTGTTTTCACTGCAACATAAAATATTTTTAAGAATTATTAATTCTTAAAAAAAAAAGAACGTTTCTATTATACATAAAAAATTTCTATAGTTGTACTAGTTTGCTTTTGATATCTCCTTTACTTTGTTCATCCTTTGCGATTTTACTAATTGTTTGACTAAAGTTCTGCAACTTCTGATCTTCTGTCTGTATGTATTTGTACATACATATACTTTTAACTTCATATACATCTTTCAGTAATATTTTATTAACTTTGTTTTGAATTGAATGTTTCTCTCAGAAATGAATTTATTGTTTTTCTTCTTTTTTTATATAATTTAATTATATTTGATATTAAAAAGGTAATAATATCAAATAAAGGTAATAATATCAAACATTAAAAGTAATTAAATCAAACATTAAAGGTAATAATATCCATAATCTGTCTGATTATGGTACGTATTAACTCCAATATTATTTGCTGCGTTTATTATAGACTACATTTGTTATTTTTCCTGAATCAAATGTTCTGTTACATATCACCATACCATGCCCATTGAAATTTAGTTATTTCCTGCTCAGAAACAGCAACTTTAATTGGTAATTTTTAGACCTCAGATACTTTTCATGCATCATAACCACTAGACTGGGACAGATTTAAATGTAATAAATTTCATTTTAATGAAGATTAGTTTAAAGCATTAGTTTGAACAGGAATCGGTGAATTTTTTTCAGTATAGTGAAATTAATTGTGTAGGTTTTATTAATTGTCATTGTTAGTAAACTAATGATAGTAACACCTTATAACATATGGTCTTTTATAAAAAGTGTTGTCTTAAAACTAAATACATATTTTTATAAAAACATTAGTTTAATAAGTATTTGTATTTGCTAGCTTATAACGTTAATAAAATTGAGACTAAATTGAGATCATGTTGATTTATTTAATTTTGTTCAGGAAGAAATGAAAACTGATATTTTAATCTAGAGTGACACACTTTAAGAATTTTTCTTAATTTTGTTATTTATGAATGGGGTTGAATAAATAAGGTGTCATTTTCTTTGTCATAAAACGCTTAATGTTTTTATAACATTTGAATAAATTAGTATAAATCATTTTGAACATCTATTGTAAAGTTATTAAAGGTAATTTGAATATTGTTGTGTAAGTATTTTATTAAAGTTAATATTTTTGTAATAAATTCACATCGTCTAACAAAGTGGTTGCATCCTTTTTGAAATGCCCGTTATTATAATAGTTCATAATTTTTCTGTTCAAAATTTATTTCTTTTATTGATTATCAATTAATTATAATTTTTTTTCTTATTTTTAGGTTACACATTGGAACTCACCAAAAAATTGAAAGTTAAAAACAAACATGTTGAATTCTTTAGAAATTTATATCTTACATTTTTAGAATATGACAGAAATTTATTACGAAGAGAGCTTTTTGGGTAAGTATTGTTATATATATTATTAACTTTATTTATTTATTTTTATTGATTAAGAATAGTGAAGTATAATTTAGATTATTTTTTTCTTTCTATGCTGTGAAGAAAATATAAGTTTCATAATATGAATTAAAAATTAAAATAAGAATTCATTATCTGTTCTTAAAAAAACTTATTAATATTTTTATTTTGATGTTTTACTATGTGATTAATTTTAGAAAAATGGCATCTTTTTAAATGCACAGAATTTTATAAGGAATCTAGCATTCTGTTTAGCAGAAAGAAAAATTGGAACAAATAATTCTCATTGACTATCACAATTCTAACAACTGTATAATAATATATTGTCTCATTATTCTATTCCTTGATATCTGTCTCATTATTTAATTGTTAGAATTTGTAGTTGAAAAGCAGTGAAGATAA
This sequence comes from Lycorma delicatula, assembly GCF_047948215.1. NCBI lineage: Eukaryota > Metazoa > Arthropoda > Insecta > Hemiptera > Fulgoridae > Lycorma > Lycorma delicatula. Next base: position 10,933,391 of record NC_134465.1, read on the forward strand.
ACTATCTTATGTCTTTTTACTTATTTTGCATTGGAGATTTCTTTTCCTGGTGTTCTTCTATCACAGTAAGTAATCCTTTTAGAAAATTATAAGTAACTCTTCTTTAAGTTTAGTTTGTATTTCGGTTAAAATTTTACTCAACTCCACCTTTATTCATTTAAATATTTATTTGTGTTACAGATGTAATAATACTAGAACTACTTTAAAGGAACGTGAATTAAGTAAGGTAAGAGAAAAATCCTCAACTCTTTTTTTCATTTTAAAACTTTACATTTTGCTTAAACTATAGATACAAAGAATTTTTTTAAATACCTCATTTTTAAACTTGTCTTGCGCTTCACATAATTTGTGTCTGATATTTTAGGAACAAGTTCCAGTCAGTGTAAATAGAGTATAACCCTGTTTAACAGGACTAGATGGGACTGGACATTGTCTGGATGAACAAAAGTCCAGATAATCCGGAAATGTATAATATACATACATTACAGCTTACTGAAATCACTGCAGTAGTAATGTTAGATGTTGAAACTTAAAATCAACTTTGTACATATTAAAAAATAATTTATAGTGATTGGGGTGGAATTTGTGAAATACAAATTCAAACTTTAATTACAGCTACGTCAGTGTTTATTTACTTTTAAAAAAATCCTTTATGTTTTTTTGCTTTAATGATGCTCGGTTTTTTGCTGTTCGATCTTGTAAATACTTTAGGGTAAGCAGTTGATGGGCAGAAGTTTCATTTTGATTTTTAAAATACACCAGCTTTCCAAGCATTTCTATAGTTTCTCCGTGAGAGATCACTTGCGTTTCTTCCTTGAGAAATTCATCATCTGAACTGACTTCTGTGTTTTCAGTATCGGGATGTGGATTTGAAGAACATGCTAACATGATATCATCATCGCTTAGATGTTGGTGATCTACATTATTTTCGTAGTCTATCCATTCAATATGTCTTCATCTTCGACAGTACATAAATCTTTTAAATTATGAATAAGTTGCTTTAAGGAACTGTTGTTTATTTGAGCAGTCATCTCTGTGTTGGATTTAGATTTCATTTCTTGCCAGATTTTGTTCCAACACTTTTTCAAAGTAGAAGCGTTAATTTCGTTCCATGCTGAAGCACACTCATAAATTACTATTTGAATATTAATTTGTTTAAGTAACTCTAAAAAATTTACTCCAGCTTTCTCACTATTTCTTTCAATAAGTTTTATAAGTAATTTTTTTCTGTAATGCCGTAATGTCGTTTGAAGGGTTCTATTATACCTTGGTCTAAGGGTGGATGAGTGCTGTCGTTTGTGTGGGTAAAAATCTTACAAAGATGTCACCATCTCTCAAGTTATCTACATCTGGATGACATTTAGTATTGTTGATAAATACAACAGATTTTTGTGGTAGCTCTTCTTCTTCTCACTTTAGGAACAAAGAATGAAGAAAACCATTCTTTAAATATTTCGCAAGACATCCATGCTGATTTTTGTGACCTGTATATAGATGGAAGCGCATTCAAATTACCAGTATTCTTCAATGCTCAAGGTTTAGGCGATTTTTCTATGACAAGAGGTTGTAACTTCAGCTTGCCTGACGCATTAGTTACTGCATAAAAGAATTGTCACCTTTTGCTTACAAACTTTATGCTCCTTAGCAGCAGAATCCAATTTTGAAACTAGATTTTTTTTAGGTTGCATTTAAAAAAATAATCCCATCTCATTAGCATTGAAAATCTGAGGTGATGAATTCTCTTCTTTTATAAATTTGAAAATGTCATTATATAATTTTCGCTAGCAGCATGATCCTCTGTTAAACTCTCCCCTGATACACTGAGCTACTGTATTCCATGGTGAGCCTTCCACCTATCTAACCAACCTGAACTTGTTATGAATGACGGATCACCACCTAATTTGACATTTAAAATTAAAGCATTAGATTGTAAAATGACACCTGACATAAGAATCCCATGTTCCCTCTCTTGGATAAACCACATAAATAAAGCTTCATCTAGCTGATTATTTCCTGCCATTCTGATAGTCGCCCTGTTACCTAAACTATCTTTAGCCACCATTTCTGAACAGAAATCTTCAATCTCTTTTTTGTGTTTTTTCTAGTTTGAAACAGTTTGGTTTCCTACACCTAGTTCAACAGAAATTTTTTTTTTTACAGATTCCCCCTTATTTATCAAACTAGCGTATTTAGTTTTTCTTCCATAGAAATAACTACCCTCTTTCTTTTAGTTGCCACTCCACAAAATTACACTGCGTAGAACACAACATTTCAGTTACGATCACTACTATAGCAAACTACACTTTATGATTACAACATTCAATGATTACTGGTACTCTACTGCTTTTATGAATAAAAGTTAACTAAAATAAAGCACAACAGATTGTATAGGCCTATACATCCGGTCGTTAACATTACGTCACCCTATTCTTAGAATGAGTGATAAAGTGATGGCAGGATGGTTATGACTGTAAACAAACATTTTTAGCGCATGAGTCATTATAACTACTATACAAAAATATTGCACAACAACTCTATTCTCAGAAAAAGTAAATGTTTGTGGTACCGAATATTTATGTACTGTATGTAATATAATAAGTACTGCAGTATGTAAAAACTGTGATACAAACTAACTGCCAATAAAAAAATGGATACATTATACATTTGGCCTACTACTGTGTTTCTTTATTTAATTTATTAAAAAAAATAATAATTTACTTAATACTGTATTACAGTACATATTTTATTTAAAAAATTAAAAAATGCCTTTTCTGATATTGGTCCGGATAATCCAGAAGTCTGGTTGAATGGGGTCCGGTTAAGCGGGGTTGTACTGTGTACCTAATTCATTAACCTGGTTGTATTGTTGGAAATAATAATAAATAAAAGTAATGATCACTTATCAAAACAAATTAAATTTATTAATGAGTATGTCAGAATTATTAAGACATACTGGTGTGTTATTCAAGTCTGATACTTTGTAAAATATGGTCGTTTATAGATATAATTAAAACTCTGTTAGTTATTGTCAGATTCAAGAATAAAAGTATAAAAAAATGACCATTAATTATGAACTGTTAAGATGTAATGCTTTTCAAATATAGTGTGCTTAAAAGGAAACATAGCATGATTATGTTAAAGGCTTATCTATGGTATTACATGGAATGGACCTTGCCAGATAAATGGCTTGTGTAATGAATATAGGTTACTGTTTTTATTTTTTTAGTAACAGATATATATAACTAAAATGTTTTTATGCCTGAAGTGATAATGACAGACTATATATTAATATTGCCCCATGAATATCTCTTCCATGATATTCATTTTAAAAGTAGTTTATGATGGGAAAAAATTCATCAGTAAACAGGATTAAGTAGCTACATTTTACACTGGGTGTCTGAAAAAAAACTCCAGGGTTTCAAGAATAAATATATTTATATTTAACAAATATAGCTTTTATTTTGCAGCACTAAATAGTGTTTTATGTGTAATTTTGAAGTGAGAACAATAACATTTTAGTATATACATTCTCCATCAGGTAGCAGCTGCATTAGATTGTTGCTCACATCAAGCTGTTATGAGGTTGGGTTTTAGTACCATGGATTCACCAAATTGAAAGCACAGTGTGTATTAGTTTGCAGAAACAACATTAGTAACTGTTTCAAAGAAGTTACATGCCAATCTAGTGTAGAAATTATCCAAGTGATAAAAGCATACATAAAATGTACGAACAATTTTTGGAGTGGGAAGTGATTAGAAAGGACACTCAGTAGGTAGGCCTAAAACAAGTGCCAAAACACAGAAAAAATTTGACTTTCTTTCTATCAAAGTCCAAAATGTAGTATTAGTTTGTAATGTTAGTTGTCAACTAAATATTCTTAAAAGCACGGATCACAATGTTTTTTGTGATTGAAACTTCTTGCTACAGCTACTCCATGAAATTAAATCCAATGATAACCCACAAAGAGTTCTGTTTCTAATGACATGTTAGACTTCATTTCTGCTGATAAAAATTACCTGCAGCGCATTCTATTTTCTTATGAAGCAATATCTCATGTTTGTGGAGTTGTGAAGCACCATAATTGTTTAGTATGGGTCTCAGAAAATCTACAGCAGTCAGTGCAATTCATCCCCAACTGTCTAAAATGTCTGGTGGTATTACCCATAATCAAATTTTGGGGTCATCTTTTTTCAAATTCCAGTAACAGTTTGTTACTTTTACTAGGATTTGAATATTCATACTAGACAGTGGATACCAGTGTACTTTGGTGGTTGGGGTTCAATTAACCACATGTCTTAGGAACAAAGAAATAGAGGCATGTTGCCAAAAAATAAAAAAATAAATAAAATTTAGAAAAACATAAAGATTGTGTATAGTCAAGCTGACATTGTAGGTTATAAAAGTTGTCAGTGTGTTTTAGATATTTTATTTTCTTTTAGTTTTCCGTGACAGTTATTAAATGAAGAGAGCATAAAATATTCTTTGCTTTGTGCTAGATTGATTATATTCATATTATACCAAATTCCATGTGATTTGGTAAATAGAATGTTAATTTTTTTTATTAGGTTATATATTTTGTAAATTATAAACCAGCCATTAAATATAATCATTTTGTACTTTTAAAATTAGGTAAGCAAAAATATAAATGACAAAGAAAATAATAAACGATTGATCATTATTCATGTTTATACTAATTATACTGTAACATGGACTGTTAGTCGGATGTGAATTGTAGTGTATGAACCTTAAGCACATCTGCTAACTTCTAACAGACTAACTGGTGATTTTTTGTCAATCTCATTTCATGCGAGAAAGATAATTTGATGAAATTTCATCAATGTTAAAATGAAGTTGCATTGATCACATATTTGGTTGTCATGGTAGACATGACAGTCTGCTTAATACAGGCTACGTTTGTTATTATTTAGTCGCATGTGATATTGCAATTAATATTCAGATGGTAAAAAAAATTATTATTTTGAACCTAATGACTGTTTGTGTTTTTATTTTTAGAGAAGTTTTAATCGTGTTTGTTGCATAATATGTAAATATCGTTAGTTTGTTATTGTTTTGAGCTGGCTGTGATCTCATACTTAATTCAAAGTGAAAAAGAATGCTTTATTTTATTTATTTAGTTTTTTTTATAGTACTGAATTTATTGGTCTGTTACATAGTACTTAGCCGAGACGAGAATATTATGTGTTTATCATTGGTTTTAGTTGTTTGTGACATTTGGGTCGTAATATTATATTTATTTCATCTTAGTGTTTTTTTTTCTGGCAATATTTATTAGTGAATTGCTATAAAACACAAAATGAGCAGTGTATTTCAAATAAGTGAAGTTGATCGGGAACTTAGTAATGTTCAATCCGATTTGTATACTGACAGTTCTTAAAAACTTAATTTTACAAAGATTTATCAATTTCGTGTCAAAAATCATTAAATTTTCAAGTGTAACACAAAGCAAGACAATTCTAAAATTTATGATTCCCATAATTAAATTGTTCTTGATTTTGAGTTAAGCGACTGATGAAAGTGTGACTGGAAAAATAAATGTAAGTTTTTGTAACAAATAAAATATAAATTTTATACCATATTTGTTTCATTTGCCTCTCATTTTATTTATGAATTATGAACAACTGTGCACAATATTTCAGCCATCCCTCTTCTGTTTTGGGCATTAGCGTAAAACATTGGAGGGATGGCTTAACTGATTACACTGATGGCTGCTACACTATGTTACACTGATTACTGATGGCTAACTGATTACAGTTTATTGTTTTCTCAGGTTAGGTTAGGTTAGTTTGTTTTACATTTTGTTGGCATGATTTAACAACTTGTTTAATGTTATTTAGAAGGGATGTTTCTGAAATGTTGTAGAGTCTCTCCTACACAAGGAATAATACAACAATTTTGATGTGATTTTTTTTCGGTTTGATATTAGTAAATTAACTTTTTTTTAAATTTTTTGCAGGTCCTATCAGTTTAACTTTATATATGTCTGATGCTGAAGCACAACAGTTTCTTAGTTATGCATTAAATTCTGAAGCATTAAAAGGTTGGAGTAATATTGGTTACCATGTACTTTATAAAGAAGGTGTAAGTTTTTCGTCTATCGTAATTTAATTAGTATTTATTTATTAACTCTAACTATAAATTGATGCCATATTACTTATTCAAATTTTTGTATTTGTAATATTATACTACTAACTTATACTACTAAGGAAGGGGTCACCAGAAAATTAAAAAATAACATTCTACGAGTCGGAGCGTGGAATGTTAGAAGTTTAAAAAAGGTTGGTAGGCTAGAAAATCTAAAAAGGGAAATGGATAGGATAAATGTGGATGTAGTAGGAATTAGTGAGGTTCGGTGGGAAGAGGAAGGCGACTTTTGCTCAGGTGATTTTAGAATAATTAACTCAGCTTTAAATAATGGGCAGGCAGGAGTAGCTTTCATAATGAACAAGAAGATAGGGAAGAGAGTAGAGTATTTCAAAATGCATAGCGATAGAATCATTGTAATAAGGATAAAATCAAAACCTAAACCGACTACGATTGTAAGTCTATATGCCTACAAGCGCCCATGATTATGATGAGGTAGAGTGTGTATACGAAGAGATTGATGAAGCAATTAAACACGTAAAAGGAAATGAAAATTTAATAATAGTTGGAGATTGGAATGCAAGCATTGGAAGAGGCAAGGAAGGAAATATAGTGGGTGAATACGGGCTGGGCAAAAGGAATGAAAGAGAGGACCGACTTATAAGAGTTTTGCACGAAGTATAATTTAGTAATTGCCAACACCCAATTTAAAAATCATAATAGAAGAATATACACTTGGAAAAAGCCAGGCGATACTGCAAGGTATCAGATAGATTATATCATGGTTAAGCAAAGATTTAGAAATCAACTCGTTGACTGCAAAACTTACTCTAGAGCAGACATTGATAGCGACCATAATTTGGTGATAATGAAATGTAGATTGGGGTTTAAAAAAATTGTGTTAGATGAATTGGTGGAATTTAGAGAAGCTTGAGGAAGAGGAGGTAACGAAGATTTTTGAGGAGGACATCGCAAGAGGTCTGAGTAAAAAAGATAAGGTAGAAAATGTAGAAGAAGAATGGGAGAATGTTAAAAAGGAAATTCTTAAATCAGCAGAAGCAAACTTAGGCGGAATAAAGAGAACTGGTAGAAAACCTTGGGTTTCAGACGATATATTGCAGCTGATGAATGAACGTAGAAAATATAAGAATGCTAGTGATGAAGAAAGTAAAATGAACATTGGTAAAATAGACGGAGCATACAGGAAAGTTGAATGTATTAAATAAAGATGGTACACCAATATATAATACGAAAGGTAAAGTCGATAGATGAGTGGCATATATTGAAGAGTTATACGGAGGAAATGAATTAGAAAATGGTGTTATAGAGGAAGAAGAGGGAATTGAGGAGGATGAAATGGGAGAAACAATACTGAGATCTGAATTTAAGAGAGCATTAAAAGATTTAAATGGCAGAAAGGCTCCTGGAATAGACGGAATACCTGTAGAATTATTGCGCAGTGCAGGTGAGGAAGCGATTGATAGATTATACAAACTGGTGTGTAATATTTATGAAAAAGGGGAATTTCCATCAGACTTCAAAAAAAGTGTTATAGTCATGATACCAAAGAAAGCAGGGGCAGATAAATGTGAAGAATACAGAACAATTAGTTTAATTAGTCATGCATGAAAAATCTTAACTAGAATTCTATACAGAAGAATTGAGAGGAGAGTGGAAGAAGTGTTAGGAGAAGACCAATTTGGTTTCAGGAAAAGTATAGGGACAAGGGAAGCAATTTTAGGCCTCAGATTAATAGTAGAAGGAAGATTAAAGAAAAACAAACCAACATACTTGGCGTTTATAGACCTAGAAAAGGCATTCGATAACGTAGACTGGAATAAAATGTTCAGCATTTTAAAAAAATTAGGGTTCAAATACAGAGATAGAAGAACAATTGCTAACATGTACAGGAACCAAACAACAACAGTAACAATTGAAGAACATAAGAAAGAAGCCGTAATAAGAAAGGGAGTCCGACAAGGATGTTCCCTATCTCCGTTACTTTTTAATCTTTACATGGAACTGGCAGTTAATGATGTTAAAGAACAATTTAGATTCAGAGTAACAGTACAAGGTGAAAAGATAAAGATGCTACGATTTGCTGATGATATAGTAATTCTAGCCGAGAGTAAAAAGGATTTAGAAGAAACAATGAACGGCATGGATGAAGTCCTACGCAAGAACTATCGCATGAAAATAAAGAAGAACAAATCAAAAGTAATGAAATGTAGTAGAAATAACAAAGATGGACCACTGAATGTGAAAATAGGAGGAGAAAAGATTATGGAGGTAGAAGAATTTTGTTATTTGGGAAGTAGAATTACTAAAGATGGACGAAGCAGGAGCGATATAAAATGCCGAATAGCACAAGCGAAACGAGCCTTCAGTAAGAAATATAATTTGTTTACATCAAAAATTAATTTAAATGTCAGGAAAAGATTTTTGAAAGTATATGTTTGGAGTGTCGCTTTATATGGAAGTGAAACTTGGACGATCGGAGTATCTGAGAAGAAAAGGTTAGAAGCTTTTGAAATGTGGTGCTATAGGAGAATGTTAAAAATCGGATGGGTGGATAAAGTGACAAATGAAGAGGTATTGCGGCAAATAGATGAAGAAAGAAGCATTTGGAAAAATATAGTTAAAAGAAGAGACAGACTTATAGGCCACATACTAAGGCATCCTGGAATAGTCGCTTTAATATTGGAAGGACAGGTAGAAGGGAAAAATTGTGTAGGCAGGCCACGTTTGGAATATGTAAAACAAATTGTTAGTGATGTAGGATGTAGAGGGTATACTGAAATGAAACGACTAGCACTAGATAGGGAATCTTGGAGAGCTGCATCAAACCAGTCAAATGACGACAAAAAAAAAAAATATTATACTTGTTATTTATTCAGAAAAATTGTGTAAATTTGTTTGAAACATTAAAAACATGAATGTGGATTGGAATAATTAACTCATTTATGCCACATCTAAAACCCACATGACAGGGAGGTATCCATTTCAATTGTTTTGAATGATGAAGTAGAGCAGATTCATGTTCATTGCTCTTTACTTTTGTTAAGTATATGTAGTTCATTCTACTCCATTCATTTTTAGTTTCTGTAGTTAAATTTTTTGTGAATTTTTTTATTTTTAAAGATTTTATTGCATTTTTATAAATTGTAAATAATTTTTTTCACATAATTTTAACATTGCATTAAAAAAGTATGTTTACTTTTCAATTTTCTGCACTAATTTCTTTTGAAGTGCATTACAATTATTTTAAGATACATAATAGATTTGTGTTATTCTTCTTTTTTTGTTATTCTTTTCTCAGTCTTCAAATTGTACCATTTCTATTTTTGTAATTATTTTTTGATTGATTTATTTGAAATGTGCATTTACAATCATCACTCTTTTTACTAAACTTCTGTCAATATTTTTTCCACAAATTAGTAATTATTCCATATTTCCATTTTTAATTTTTATATTCCATTTTTATATTTGTATTACTCATATCCAGGATTTCCATCTTATACAAATTAAAATCGTAGTTTTATTAAACAATTTTCTAATAGTACATTCTGTTAAGAAATCATTACATTTCTAATGCTATTTTAATTTTATTATTTGTTTAAGAATAAAAATATTTTCTGACTTGATTACTTCAGAAATTTGTTATTATTGCTTGAAGTATCAGTAAAATATAATACCATAGTTTTGCAACTGAAAATATACTAAGTTCTCAATGGCCACATGTAGAATGTGTTGGTTGTACAAACCTACTGGGATTCTGCAAGGAAAGATTATACAAATTTGTATGATCTCTCTTTTTTGTTTACATTTGTGAATAAGGTTATTTAGTTTAATGGATTAAATTCATATCATGAATGTGTGAAATAATACAGAAAGAGTCATTGAAAAATTGGGTTATATTTAGTGAACTTGTTGTTTGCCTGCCAATAGGAAACAGTATATTTTTAACATCAGTTCCAAACATGAGTAATGATCTTGATTTTTCAGATTTCATTCTTGGTGTAAAACCTTCCCAGTAGTTTTTAGACATGATCATGAGAAGTACTTTGTAATCTTGAGATCACAAAAAATTAGAATTATCTTGAAAATGGTTGATTAATTTATAAAACCTATGATTTTGGATGATTCAGAACATTTTTTTTTTGGGGGGTACTCTATGGAAAACCTTTTTCTCCATAACACAAATATTCTAAAACAACATACGCACGCATGTGTTTTGTCAAGATTATGATATAGTATATTGCTTCTTAAAATAAATTGCAGTAACAAAATATTTAAGCAAATTCTTAATTATTTATTCTCCTGTATTTTTTTCAGAGTTTTTATCCAATTAATTTTTTAAGAAATGTTTCATTGCAACAGGTAAATACACCATACATGTTCTTAACTGATATTGACTTTTTGCCTATGTTTGATCTTTATACATATCTGAAAAAATCAATCCAGTTACTGGATCTTGAAACTACAAAGAAGGTAAGTTTTCATTTATAAAATTTATTTATTTTTTTAAAAATTATTATTTAATAATTGACCATTCAATTAGTATATAAAATTGTTTGAAATGATGATGGAGAGATGGATTCTGGTAGGAGTGGAAGGAAGACTCAGAAGAAACAATATTGGTTTCTGATAGAGTGACTGGGTGACCTTATATTAATAATGATAGAATTAGAAAGGGGCTATGAATACGGGAAGGATTTGCTGATGGCTTTCTGGATACTGAAAAGGCATATGACATGATAGCTTGGACAAAAGAAAAGCATGGAAGGCATTAAAAAGAAAGGGATTAGAGAGTGAGATTTTAGAAAAGGTAAAAGAGAATTAAGAGAATTGTTGGTTTTGTAAAGATAGAAAAAAGGCAGCTTGGCTAGAACCCTCACCTATGCTATTTATTGTTATGATGGACAATTTACGAGGTCTGTTCGGAAAATAACTGAACATTTTTAATTTGGTGCTGACAGAGAAATTTAGTGACGTACAGTTGGCAGCATTGTGTTCCGCCTAACTTCCTCTGTAACCACTTGTTCTTGGATTGTTATCTCATGTAGTTTTTATGTTATTGTTATTTAGTTTCTAAGTGTTTGTAGCGATTTTGTGTAATTTTCAGAAGTGACAGTACAACATAAAGTTTTGCATGAAACTGGGGAAAACTTTCACAGAAACATTTCAACTTTTGAAACAGGTTTATGGAGATAATGCTCTGCGTCGTACGCAATGTTAGGTATGGTTTTCACAATTTAAAGTGGTCATCAGTCAACTGAAGATGACTCTTGACCAGGAAGGCCTTTGACTTCAACATGACACCTACGTTCAGAAAATCAATGATCTGGTGTGTGCAAATCGCCGATTGACTGTCAGAAAACTTGCACAAGAGATTAGCATCTTAACTGGATCATGCCATGACATTCCGACTGAAAAATTTAACATGCATAGAGTTGCAGCAAAGTTTGTTCCTTGTTTGAAGACCACACAACAGAAAGAACATCGAGTGGACATTTGTCGGCAACTTCTTGAACAAGTCAATGACGATGAAACATTCATGCAAAGGATCATAACGGGAGACGAAAGTTGGGTTTATGGCTACGACATAGAGACGAAAGTTCAATCATCACAATGGATTGGCAAAGGATCTTTACCCCCAAGAAAGCACGTCAAAGGACCTTAAAGGCTGTTTCAAATGAAGCTATTTAGGACTGCTTCGTGAACTGGAAACACTGCTGGGTAAAGTGTGTGAGTAGGGGAGGAGTACTTTGAAGGAAATTGACATGACATGCACTGAAGAAGTTGATAGAAAAGATTGAAATGAGAATAATGAGAGCATTTTTTTTTTTTGAAGATAAACTGCTGATATGGATAATATAGAACAAAAATTTCTGAATATATGGACAGAAATTGGAATATGTTATGAGAATTATGTAGATGGTATGAGATGGTAATCAAAACCAGAAAATATAGACCTATTTCTGTTATAGTGATTGAAGTGTCAGGAAGAAAACTGGTTGAAGGAAATGGAAGCGTTTATACAAAAGAAGGAAAAAGACTGAAGAAAAGAGATTGTGGAACAGTGATGTTAGCTGTACAGGAAAAGATAGAAGCTTTTTTATAATTAAACCTGACTAGTGGCTGGAAACTGTACTTATGATTTTTAGAGTGAATTTTCTCACATTAATCATTAACTTCATAGGAGTTACCTTTTATCTCTAGATTGTGTAATATTGCAATAATTTTTTATGGTAAAATTTTTCCTCAGTTATATTATTATTTTGATTTTTCTGATTATTCTTTTGTTTTAGAATATTTAAAATTTTCATTTCACTTTTATTTCATGTTTTAATCAATCTTTTAGTATAGTATCTAATGAGTTATTTCTTTGTTCATTGAATGATTTATCCTCATCTGCAATAAGAAACCTCCAAAATTAAATTTTTATTATTTTTATATCATATTATTTTAGTAATTTCATCTATAATGGAGCTATTACCTTTTTTCATATTTTTAGTGGTAAATCTCTCTTTTGACAAGTTTCAACTTCATATATTTCATTGTTTGCAATCTTGAGTCTCTTTTCTTCTTACTATTTGTAAGCATCCAAAATCCTTCTTCTTCCTCTCCTTCCTTCCAATTTTTCTTCTACGAGTTTTCACAGAACATTTTTTGTAGAATGTGAAGCACCATGTTTTCCCCTTATTACCTTAACCACTTCATCTTATCACCTTAACCTAATTCTGATCTTCCCCTATTCCTCTCATTAATCTTTCATTACTTTGTTGATTTGTCCATTATTTTTCACATAAAATTTCATAAGTATCATTCTACTTCTCTTCAGCTTTCTGATTGCTTATGATTCAAAATCATTATATTGCACACAGTGTTTGATAACCTTTTTGTCAGTTATTGGGCTGTTATCATTTTTACTTTCTAAACCTCATTTTCTTATAAATATACTATTTGTTACTCTTTTCCATGCATCTTGCAAAGTCATCTTCAACTAGGAGCTTTTATAGTGGAATTCTATGATTTCAAATCTTGATTTTTTTCTTTTCTATAATAATTGCAACATTTTTAATGTTTATTATTATATAAACTTTGCTTGCTATCATAATTTATGATCTAAATTAAACCTTAGAATCTTAGTGGTATCTATGTTTTTAATTAAATATACATGTATGATGTGTGTGTGTGTGTGTGTGTGTGTGTGTGTGTGTGTGTGTGTGTGTGTGTGTGTGTGTGTGTGTGTGTGTGTGTGTGTGTGTGTGTGTGTGTGTGTGTGTGTGTGTGTGTGTGTGTGTGTGTGTGTGTGTGTGTGTGTGTGTGTGTGTGTGTGTGTGTGTGTGTGTGTGTGTGTGTGTGTGTGTATGAGAGAGAGAGGGGTGGATGAAAGTCACTTTTTTGCCAACTGTTTATAAATTAGTTTCCTAAGAACATCAAGCAAAACTATTTTCCCTTAATGAAGTGTTGATTTAAAAAAGTCAAAATTTACAGAACTGAAAACATCACTTTTTACTTTTTAGGGTAGTTAATTTGAACCTTACTCTATAAAAGTAACTCTACAGTTACTTTTATACAGATTTGAATACTAGATTCTAGATATGAGACTCTAGACTCTAGATAGTGTTCTTTGGTGGTTGGGTTTCAATTAACCACACACATCACACAAAAAGGACAAAACTTGCCCCTTTTTGGGTTTTTATTTATTTTTAAAGTTTCTTGATAAAAATTGATAAAAGTTTCTTGAAATATTTCATGGAAGATTTTGGGTTTAAATTTTGGTCAGGTTTTGAATTTTTTTACACGTTACAATACAATTTTAGTACAATATTTTAGATACAATTTTAGTATCTTCATCATTGATAACTTTAAATGGGTTTCACACCTACAGCTACTTAAAATAATAAGTACATACATTTTATTTAAAATTATTTAGTTACGTCTGATATCTGGAAAGTTTTGTTATTAAAAAATACTAAAAACTTCAAAGAGGATAGTTTTATTATTACATGGAAAACATACCTTTTCCAGTTTTCTGCATAATCTTCACCATTATTAAGGCACATTTTATATCTTGTAATCAGTTTTTTCATTGCGTTTTCAAAGAATGGTGGTGCCAGTGAAAATAACCTCTATTGTAGAGCATTTTTCTTATCAGCAACTTTGACCAGCAAGGGATCACTTGAGATAGAGAAACAAGTGACAATCACTCAGTGTCGAGTCAGGATAAGCTGGGTGGTTCCAATTGATTCCAACCAAATTGTTCATTCAGACTTGAGTTTCCTTGGCAACATGTGGATGAGCATTGTCATGAAGCAATATTGAGCATGTCTCCTTCTGTTTTACATTCAAGCTGGAGTATTTTTAGTATCAATACAAAATGAAGCATTTATAGTCTCTTCTCTTGGCAAAAAAACCAACCAACAAAACCCCTATCTTATCCCAGAAGTTGATTCCTACATGATTTTTGTCTTGAAGTGGTTGTTTTGAATTTCTGTTTTTATGGAGATTTTTGTCATCATTTCATAAAACGCTGTTTGAATTTTGTAGTTGTGTGAGAGACCCAAATCTTGTTACTTGTCACCATTTGGCTCAAAAAAATAATCTCCATTATTTTCATATCAAGCAAAAAAGACTGATATGCCATCCATTATCCTTATATGCCATAAATTTGCCTGTGAATTTCTGCTGCAGAATTGTTTTTTGCCGTCAAAAATCATATTATACCTCATACTTAATACTTGGCAGGATCTGAATTGTAGTACTCATTATATATATATATAAAACTAATAACAAAAATAATAAATTGTTGCTAATATCTGGCTATTGTTTAAAGTAATTGAGGTATGCAAGCACCGTCTGTTTACATCACATATATAAGTGGTAAATTTAAGACAGATCGTACTTTAAAAACACTTCTCGTTACTACAGAAGAATTATGTCTCTTCATCGTGGATTCATGGCAGTCATGTAGTTCAAAGCACAGAGAAATGTAACATTAGTGAAAGTGGAACATCTCAATTTGAAAACTCAAATTGAAAAAAATTCAACTTGAGCAACAGGCTTCCCAGTAATTTTTTGACTGTGCAGTATACAAAAGCCCGTAGATGATCCGAACTAATAAAAATTCGTGTCTGTTCAGATAACGAAAAGTTCGGATTATCGAGAGTTCAATTGAAAGATACAGGATAGGGTATCGAGGAGAGTTTTGGAACTCGAAATAAGTGTCGAAACTCTTTCTTTTAGTATTTAAACACGCTTTTATTATTGTATTAATATTTACTTTCTAAAAATGGATTATATTACTGTTTGTTTAAAATGTCGGTGATTTCTGCCTGAAGTTAGTGATTTTTCTACTGCATCTTTTCGTATATGAGCCAATACTAGTATTAATTTTTTTTTTTTGAGGGTGAAAAACGTCTTCACGTTATCATCGCCCAGATTTTTTTTAATGAAAAAAAAAAAAATAAATAAAAATAATTAAAACTAGTAGGTAAAAGTAAAACTTAAAACAATCAAACTAATAATAAAAAAAAACAAAAAAGAAAAGCAGAAACAATTTAACAAAGTCCGAGATGGGTGTAAAGGCCCATTCTCGGGTAACAAAAGCACTAAAATAATAAATTTACAACGCAACGCCGCATAACATATGCAGTCCACGAGTATGTGGCGCACAGTCATGCGGCAGTTGCATCATGCGGATAGGGGTGCTTATCCTCTTGTCATCAGGTACTCGTGTGTCCTATCCGCAACCGACAGAGGACTACTTCTTCACGCCGAAATTTTGAATATGAGGAGTCACATGGCAACACAGAATCTTTAATCTTCCATAGTTTATTATCTACAGTAGCCATCCAGTCACCTTGCCACCTTGATCTTAAAGATTGTTTTACATAATTAGTAAAATCAGAAGTAGCAACTCGGGTGGTTAAAGGAGGTTGATTGCATGCATCTTTGGCAGCGGAATCTGCATGTTCATTACCTGGAACATGCATGTTCATTACCTTTGTCCCTAGCCATGTAGGGCATGGCTAGGGACAAAGCAAAAACATACTTCTGTGTTACGATTATTCAACTCAGAGATTGAGTTGTAAATTTCAATGACGATAGGATGTTTGGAATAAAAGTTTTTTAAGGCTTGGAAAGAGCACTACACGAGTCACTGCAAATAAGAATTTTTCTATATTTAGGGTTAATGATGTTTAGAGCCTTATTTATAGCGTATAGTTCAGCGGTAAACACACTCGTAATACCGGGTAGACCAAACATATAAGTTCTTTCATTGACAACAAATGCACAACCTACGGTATCATTTTGTTTCGATCCATCAGTGTATACAACCGCATCTGGTTTCATCTTGGAGAGAATACACTGAAAGATTTGCTGGAAGATAATAGGTAGTGTTGATTGTTTATTGTATGTCATAAGGTCAAAAGTAAAATTTATAAGGTTTATTCTCCACGGAGGATATGAGCAAGGATACGTAGGAAAGAATGACGGTGTGTCAACATTTATATGCTGCAGCAGATGCCGGGTACGGTCACCTACAGGTGCAGTACGACGTGGATGGTCCTCATCCTTTCCTAGATTAGGATTTCTAAACACTTGAGTCAAGAACCGGGTGATTTGGCTGTCCTCTGAGACGAGCAAAATAAGATAATAAAAGCTGGTCTCGTCTTTCCCAAAGTGATGGTTCATCACAGTCTACAAGTAACCTTGCGACAGGACTTGATCTAAACGCGCCTGTGGCAAGCCGAAGGAAAGCACGATGTACACTATCCAGCATTTTAAGCACGGTTTGACGAGCTGAAGAGTAGGTGACACAACCATAATCTAAATGGGAGCGAACAAAGGAATAGTAAAAACGTATCATACATGACCTATCGGCTCCCCAGTTGGTGTTAGTAAGGACTCGCATCATATCTAGAAGTTTGGAACATTTTGTTTTTAATTCTTTTATATGTTTGACCCAAGTAAGACGGCTATCAAAATATAAACCTAAAAACTTGACGTAAGTAGAGATAGTAATAATCTCTCCATTCAGGAAAACTTGTGGCATAGAAGGGTTTCGTAACCGAGAAAAGACTACACATTTTGTTTTTTCGGATGAAAAAGTGAAACCAGTAATCCTGGATCAAGCTTCAAGGTGAGATATAATGTTCTGCAGTAGTCTCTCTGCTGTGGGTGTTGAACGGCTTGCAATGTAAATAGCAAAATCATCAGCAAATAGAGAACATGAGATAGGAGCCTGCACACATTTGGGTAATACTGTTTATGGCTGCAGAAAATAAGGTGGCACTTAATACACTACCTTGAGGCACTCCATTCTCCAAGATGACACTACCTGAGAGCGAATCGTCAACACGAACATGAGCCGTTCGGTGATTTAAGAATCCCCGGATAAAAGCAAGCATATTGCCCTTGATTCCCCATTCTTTGAGAGTGTTAAGAATACCACATCGCCAGGCCGTGTCATATGCCTTTTTTATATCGAAGAAGATAGCAACGAGATGCTGGCGATTGAGGAAAGCGTTTTGTATGGCTGTTTGTAGTGACACTAGATGGTCAATGGAAGATCGTCCTTGTCGGAAACCAAACTATTCTGGAGATAGAAAGCCATGTTTCTCCAAGTACCATGTAAGCCTGCAGTTTACCATTCTCTCCATTATTTTACACAAAATGCTTGTTAATGAAATAGGGCGGTAGCTTGAGGGATTGGTTTGGTCTTTATCAGGTTTTAGTACTGGTATAATAAATGCTTCTGACCAGCCGGGTGGGAAGACTTGTTTGGAGAATAAACCGTTGAAAATATTCAAAAGTTGTTGTAGTGCCGAATTAGGAAGGTGTGAAAGCATGGAAAGGCGAATGTTGTCCGGTCCAGGGGAAGTGTCCTGTGAGTTTTTAAGTGCATGTAACAATTCCTTAAATACGAATGGGGTGTTTAATTCACCAACCAAATCACCAATGTTTAACGATAATACTTCTATCTGTATCTTGTACCTTTGAAAATCGTTATTATATGATGAGGTGAGAGACACCGAGCGGAAAGATTTTGCTAGACTATTTGCCACTGCTGAAGGTGATGAAAGGAGTTCTCCTTCATCAATAAGTTCGAGAATAGATTGTTTCGGTGATCCGAAAATTGCACGAATTTTTTTCCACACAGTAGACGTGGGAGTAGTGCGTGAGATAGTGCTCACGTATTTCGTCCATGAATTCCTCTTAGAATTCAAGAATACCCGACGGCACACTGCTCTAGCCCTACGGTATAAATTTAGATGTTCAGCTGTAGGCCTATGATTAAATTTGCGTAGTGCCTGCCGTCGATTCCTAATAGCATATTTGCAATCATCGTTCCACCATGGAACGAAAGGACGTCTAGGATTACCCGATGTTTGTGGAATACATCTGTTGGCATTCTCAAGTATCATGGACGTAAAAGAGGAATATTGGTCAAGGATGTTCGCATCATCGTCATACTGCGATTGGAATGCTTTATGGTATCCATTCCAATCCGCCATTTCAACAATCCATCTCGTGGCCTTCTTTTAATCTCGCAGTCTACATCGAAACCAATAATAATTGGTCTGTGATCACTACCGTGAAAGTCATCACAAACAGACCAATTAAAATGAGGGAGTAAATTCGGTGAGCATATGGAGAGATCAATGTTAGATACAGTACCAGATGATAAGGACATGAATGTGTGTGATCCATTATTCAGTAGACAAAGGTCCAAGTCTTGTCTCACTCTGTTTATCGTATTTCCTCAAGTGGAGCAGAAGATTGAGCCCCAGGAAATATGATGGGCATTGAAATCTCCTACTATTAACAATGGAGATGGTATTTGCGTGAGGAGACTTGAGACATCTAGAGCACTGAACACAGTGTTCAGTGAGAGATACAGATATGCAATTTGAAGGGGATAGAGAGCTTTACTGCAATAGCAGGAATGACAGTGGTTAGTTGAATTCTTGTAGCCGACACCCCATTCTTCATGAAGATAGCCAATCCATCACTCTCCCTACTGTCTATTAGGCAATCGTATCTCTCACAGAATTATCCTCTGAGTGTAATTGGGTCATGTTGTAGAAGGTGAGTTTCTTGAAAACACATGATTAGTGGATCATGTGCATGCGCCAGTACTCTAATATCTTCAATGCGGGACCGAATACCTCTAACATTCCACAGAATAATGTTCATAAGCGTAAAAAAAATAAATAAAAAAAATTAAATAATTAAATTTTGGAAATTATATAAAAATTAGCTGTACGTGATCTGGTTTTTATTTTAAAGAACTCTGATGCCCTAGGGTCGGGTGGTTCTTCAACCATATCCTCAAGTATATGAGGTGATAGTGGAGGAGATTTATTTGAATGGGATGCTGCAGTTTACAACCCAGAGGGGGTGGTTATGTGGGTTCCCTTTACGGGGACCTTATTAGGTGGCTTACTGCCAGCTGTGATAGTCGCTACTCGTGCCGGTACGACTTTGGGAACAGGGACTTTTGTATGTATCACACTGTTGGATTCACTAACTGCGATGGAGGACTTTTTATTCATTTTTGTCAGCTCTGAGATAGTGGCTGTAAGTGAAGCTACTTGTTCAGAAAGCATCTGAACAAGTTTTTTAAGCTCATTGCAGGATCTGCACTGCTGATTATTAACATTTGTAGGAATTTGTTTAGATGTAACGGTGGCAAAAGATACATCTGGTTTAACCAGGTTCCGTGAAGAATTGTTTATCTTTTTATATTCTCTGCGTGCAGCCGGGAAAGATAGTTTTTGCTCCGTACAGATTTTGAGAATTGCCTTTTCTTCTTTAAAAGTTGGGCAATCTCGGGAGCCCAACCGGGCTCGGGAGTTGGGCAATCTCGGGAGTATGTGGACCACTCCAGTTTGCACATTTTTCACTTTCTTCGCAGTTAGTGTCATTGTGACCTTTAGCACATCGAGCACAGATCTCAGTTTTCATGCAAGATGTTGTAGTGTGACCAAAACCTTGACATCTGAAACATTGCCGTGGGTTGGGTATGAATGGTCGTACCCGAACCGAGAGGTAACCCACTTTAATCTTCTCTGGTGGAACAGGGAGATTGAATGTTAGTATAAGAGACGGTGTCAGTTCTTCTGTTCCGTTCTGTCGTTTCATTATACGTTTCACTTCAACAACATCTTGGTGGCAAAGCTCATCAACTATTTCAGAGATATCTATATCTAAGAGGTCTCGACAAAAAATTACACCCAGGCTCGTATTTAATGTTTTGTGGCTTTCTGCACTTATATTTATACCACCCATATTACGGAGATGTAAGATAGATCGATTCTGTTCATCATTGAATGTTTCAATCACAATCGATCCGTCACGTAATTTCCTGATATTCTTCGGGGAGCCACTTGCACCTGTTATGGTTTTGTTTATTAAGAAAGGTGAAACCTTTTGAAGGGAGCCACCTTCCTGACTATTTCTTAGAACAACAAATCTAATAATAATAATAATAATAATAATCTAATTTTTAGAATTCAATTCTAATAATTTGCGGTTCTCTTTGGTAGGACTTTTATCCTCATCAGACAAAGCTGACCGAGGTCTCTTCACAAGACTAGATTTGGTGGTTTTTTCAGATGGACCACCAACCATCATTGTGTTTGTTATTGGAACTGAAATTTTGGTCCCACGAGTACCGGCGAAAAATGGACCACTCCAGCAGAGCGCATGCGTTCCAGTACGCTAGAGCTAAATACAACTAGGTTCGCCCTGGTGCCCAGAGGACATCGTTCGAGACTCACTACATAGAGCCATTCACCCATCGGCACGATTTGTTCCCACCTTGGGTTACGGTTGCGTTTCGTAATATGTCGCAATACCACCGAGTGTAGATGTAAGAAATATAAGTATAGGTTGTTGTTGTGTAATTGTGTAAGTGTATATGTTGTAATTTATGTAGTGTTCTTGGTGTAGTATATGTGTATTATGTAAAGTGTTCTGCAGCTCATTGTATAGTGGGAAGAAACGCTACAGAGGTCAAGAAAAAATTGCATCTTTATTTATATGGACTACATTGGAGCATTCTCCATACAGTCTGGACTTATCGTCCAGCGATTATCATTTGTTTGGACCACTAAAAGTAGCACTTGGAGGACAGAAATTTGAAGAGAATGGTGCTGTTGAAGTGTTTGTGAGCAATTAGTTGACATAATGCTCTCCTTCATTTTATGATAGTGGACTCAAATGTTACCTTTGTGCTGGGAAAAATGTGTTTTCAAAAGAGGAAATTATGTAGAAAAATAATATTGTGCGTATATTTTTATTATCCAATTATAAAACAAAAATTCTGCTTTATATTTGATTCACCGTCGTATTAAAAAATAATGAATATATTTATTATGAATATATTGTTAATAGTCATACAATAGTTTGTGGTAAAGTGAGTGCAAGTTAATTTTTTTTTCAGATAAAACAGCTATTTCTGTTTTTCTTTTGTGAACAGTCAATCATTATGTATGAATTAAATAAGTGAATTAAACAGAAGTACATGAATTATTTTTCAAGTTTAATTATTCACCCCAATATTATTAAGTTTTAGATCAAGGCCTAAAAATTAATACCTCTAAGGTTAAATTAAAAATGTAACTTTAAAATTTTACAATGGACAATTAAGTTAAAGTAAATGTGTTGCATAGAATAAATACTAAAAAATACAAGTCAAATATTGCATTTCACATATTATAAGGACCAAAACCATATTATTGTTTGTTAATGTTCAGTTGGGTCATTTAAGTTGTAATCTGTGAACAAATATGGTAACTGATAATTTGATGTGTCTTTAAATTAATTTTTTTGTTAAATCACCTTTTATTTTTATTATTTTGCAGTTGGTTATTAGTAAGAATGATGAGCTGTTAAGTGAAAAAATTACCTTGCTGGAAACTGAAGACAATTTGATAAACAAGGAGTCGGTTCCTTATTCTCTTCAAGCTCATTATAAGTAAAATTAATTACATAATGAAAATACATCAGATAAAATAAATTATCCAAATAAATGTAATCTCATAACATTTTTAATAAAGTGTTTTCTAAAAATCTGTTTTTATTTATTAACTTAAATTAATTTTTGTAGAATTTTCTGGTATTATTATAACATTTACAAAAATTATGTTTGTTTTTTTAAAAATAATACTAACATTTTAATTTTTATTTTAGAAAAAAAATTAGACAAGAAAAATACATATTAATGGCTTTAACCAAATTAATCACATAAGATAAGATATTAATCTTATTGACTGAAAGAGTATTGATAAATTAATAAAAAAATAATCATACTTGCAACTAACAGCAGACATTCTCTCTCGACTTCAGCAGAACCAGAAAATTCAATTGTTGAACTAGATAAATTCAACGCCTTACTAGCCTGTGATATTACTACCTGCTGACAAGATATCTGTAATAAATAAAAAGATATTTTTGTTAAACGTTACCATAAGATTTAAATTTATTTTCAATAATATTACCTAATATGGTAAAACTCATTTTTAGAGTTACCATTTCTATCAATTTACTGTTCGTAACTCTTACAACAGGTAAGACCTGTCCAGGCCTGAAAAGAACAATATTAATATTTCACACCTCTAATTGTCATAATTTCTTGTACATATTATCCTAATGACAAAAAGTTATAAAGCATTTTTTGATGTTCCTTAATGCTTTATTTCAGATTTAAGTAGCAGTTTCTGTTTTTCTCTTGTGAATCATTACATGTGTGAATTTTTCATAATTAAATTACATTTTTCAAGTCTTTTCCCTAATATTAAGTTTTAAACCAAATTTAATTTTTTGTTTCTAGAAAGAAAAATGAGTACTGAAAAGGCAGAGGTAAATTACACATCTTTGTAAGTTGTTTAACTTCTTAAAGTTGATTAACAATGGTAATTAATTAGCATCAGCAGCAGGTGCTTTAACATCTGGCTCAGTGAAATTATACAATGAATACATAGTAATAAAGATAGTTTTGCTTTTTATCTTTCATGTTTATTGATATTTAATTTAATCAATCGGTGTCGAATAAATATCACTGGTAGAGATGTGCTCAACCTACAGTATGATTACAATAGGTACATAAGTACGTAAAATGTTGGTGTTTTTTATGGCAAAGAAATTATATAATTATGTGACAATGTTATTATTAGATTTCCAAATTTATAAACATGCAATTAATGATTGCAATTACTGTAGATACTAAAAAAACAAAGCTTTCTTTTAAATGCCGTATAATGTAAACAGGTCCAAGGGTAAGACACATAATTCAATATTGTGTAGAATAATAGATAATAAAATTAGGTTGTTCTTAAAAAATCATTTTATTGAATGTACAAATCATAACATCTGACAATTTCTACTGACTTAATTTGTTATGCATTTTTAGTACAGCAATTACAGAAAGAAATAGATAAATGTATTAACTTGATTTATATATTGGAATAATAAGAATAATCATACTAAATTCAAACAAATAGAATATTTTACTTTATAACAAAATCACTTAATCCCCC
This sequence comes from Lycorma delicatula, assembly GCF_047948215.1. Classification (NCBI taxonomy): domain Eukaryota; kingdom Metazoa; phylum Arthropoda; class Insecta; order Hemiptera; family Fulgoridae; genus Lycorma; species Lycorma delicatula. Next base: position 10,957,049 of record NC_134465.1, read on the forward strand.
ACTAACTTCATGAGAGGGGATCAAAACCCATCTACAGACACTTTCACTCTCTCTCTCTCTCTCTCTCTCTCTCTCTCTCTCTCACTCACTCTATTCTCAAGGTCTTAATTGCACTTAATATTCTGCGTATTAAGTGTAAAATTTCTCAATTTGTTAATTTGTTAAATGCTAATGAGTCAGTATATACAGTAAAACATCTATCACTTCTACTAATAACTTAACTTTAAGATTAATCTGTTTCCTTTGAGTAAACCGCTAAGCATCTTTTAATTTAAGTTTACAAGCATCTACTAATTAGCATAGCTTTACAATTAATAACAAATTTTCAAGAGGAAAAAATACATTTCAACATTATGGTAACAGCCAAGAATTAATTAGAAACAGCAAACCTCCTGTTGAAGTTCAGCTATGCTTCTTTCCACTGCCTCCTGTTGCTGACAAATATCTTCATCTGAAGATTCTTCACATTCTTCTCTGAATCCATGATGTACAACATGATGTTTTGGTGACAAAGGCTCTGGAACAACAATAAAATATTTGCACATTCATTCTGGTTTAAAAAATAAATTATCAATTACAAGGTGAAATATAGATATAAGAAGAATTAAATACCACACAATCCTTAATTTGTATTAGATCATCACTAAAGGAACAGAGAAACAGATGAGTGAGTAGTGCTTGGCGCTTCTCGTTTTCATTGTATTATGAAACTCAAGAAGCATTTTGTGATATTAAAAACAAACACATTATTTTTATGAGTACTTCAGCAATATTGAGACTGATAAAGTGAGTTCTAGAGGAATTTTTATAGTGATATAATTGTAAATCAGATTTTTATAATTAGTATACCTGATTCAAAATCTGTTGTTTTCCCATTACCTAGTAAGCACTTTATATGTTCACAACTAATACACACACACACACACACACACACACACACACACACTATATATGTATATATATATTTTTTAATAACAAAATATTAAGGAACGTGGTGAAAGTAAAGAACTATATGGTCTGACAAAGGAGATAATTTAAAATATTTTTAGTTTATGAAAAAAGTGTGCAAAAGAGTAGCAAATGAAATTTTCCCCTGGCAGTCTTTAGAAAAAAGGAGCAAAGAATTTTAAAGGAAGCATTGCTTAAGGCAATTAAGAACATTACTTCCTGTAACCACACAAAAAGCAACCACAAGAAATAGAAACATAGGCATGAACGATTTTGTTAAGAGTATCATACCAAGTTTCTTCTTACCAAAGATAAAAATTACAACTTTTCTTCCTGTATTAAATTTCATAACCAGAGAATACTCTATATAGAATATTAAATTTAGCAGGAAAAATCTAGCGTTTACCAAAAAATTGAAAAGCCTAATACCTACAAAGATAACTTCTCATCTTTGGGAATTAAAATGTAAAAATGAAAATTTTATCCATGTTTACATAGATAAAATTTGCATTTTAATAATAAATTCTGAGCTCTAAATATAACATATAATAATTGAATTTTTTGTTCCTAGCAGTAATAAGAATGGTTTTGTTAAAATGATGTGTCTCATCTTCAAAATGGTTCAAAAGCCCGGAAATTACCATGACGTAGAGGAGCTTCTTAGATGAAAATAAAAGTTGATAATGATGATAGATTTGGTAGTCAAGAATCAAGTATGTTGAGAAAACCAAAAATTATTAATATAACCATCAATCAATCCATTTATGTAAGGCATATTATCTTCGAATCAATCTATTGAAAGATATAGTAGAAGCTCAATGATAAAGTTGGTGATGATTGTACAACTGATAAACTGAGGGTATGGAAATCAAATTAAATAGCATTTAACTTGCAACATTAAAATGTTTCTATATGAGATTATAAAAACTCCATTCCATAAACTTACACAATTAGCACTTACAATAATTAACACTGATTCTATTGTTTTTGCTACAGTTTTTTTTTCAAGGGATGAGGTATTTAGAATCAATTTTTAATGAATATGCAACAACCTATATTCTGATTTTTTAATTAGTCCTTTACATGTAAACACTATTGGCGACAAATAATTCCTGTTATTTCCTTTGTATATTCATCTCCAAAATAAAATCATAAATTAAAGCGGTCACATTTTTCACACTGTAATATTAAGCAAAAAAATAAAATCTTCCTGTTAAGGATAACATGTACTTCTTTGTTTACATTTTTTTTATTATTATTTTACTGAACCAGCAATCCAAAATTATTAACAGTATTGTGAATTAGCATTTTAGTTATTTAGTAATGGATGATGTATGTTTTTGAGAACTACAATCTCTCCAAATTCATTCATAGAAAGCAGTAGTTGTTTTATAGAATTTGTTTTTACTTACAGCTTTGTAAGCTGTAAGTAAAAACAATGAGAACAAATAAATTTCAATATTACCTTCCATGATAAAATAATATTAAGCATGTTGTGAAATAATAATTACTTGTTATTATGCACCTTCAATAAAAAATCTTTAAGGATATTAAAAAAAATTATCTTGTTCCTCTTTTAAAATAAAATGTTTATGAAATAAGTTATACTAATATTTTAAAATTAGTACGATTATTAAATGAAGAGTTAAATAAAGTTCGTAGGTACAAATATGTATTAAGATATACAAGTTCAGAACCAATAAAAAAAAAAGTAGTGTAACCAAACAGGTATAGGTTTAATTTTATTGCTAGTAAAATATTTTTGTCATTAGCAAAAGAGTATATAAAAAAATGAAAAAAGACTGTCATTCATTTAACAGAAAATCAATGGTTTTTATAAACCATTGGCGAATCCATACACAAAATTCCTAACAAAGAAAAATTTTTAATTAATATACTTTATGAAAGAACAAAAAATTGCATAAAAGATACATAACTTAATACCTATCAGAATACAAAAAATTTCCCATACAAATAAACTGCTGTAGTTGTCAATTATCATTATCCTAATGGTTTAAAAAATTTAATTTTTTTCACTGGCTGCTTTACTTTTCCCCTCATTATTAAATACTTTTACAGAGATCTCTGCTTTATCATAACATTTATATGGAGACTTAAATTAAAAATATAGGTTTTTTTTTGTCTTCAGTCATTTGACTGGTTTAATGCAGCTCTCCAAGATTCCCTATCTAGTGCTAGTCGTTTCATTTCAGTATACCCTCTACATCCTACATCCCTAACAATTTGTTTTACATATTCCAAACGTGGCCTGCCTACACAATTTTTTCCTTCTACCTGTCCTTCCAATATTAAAGCGACTATTCCAGGATGCCTTAGTATGTGGCCTATAAGTCTGTCTCTTCTTTTAACTATATTTTTCCAAACGCTTCTTTCTTCATCTATTTGCCGCAATACCTCTTCATTTGTCACTTTATCCACCCATCTGATTTTTAACACTCTCCTATAGCACCACATTTCAAAAGCTTCTAATCTTTTCTTCTCAGATACTCCGATCGTCCAAGTTTCACTTCCATATAAAGCGACACTCCAAACATACACTTTCAAAAATCTTTTCCTGACATTTAAATTAATTTTTGATGTAAACAAATTATATTTCTTACTGAAGAAATATTCGTTTAGCTTGTGCTAATGATATGCATCATTAACTGCTAGTTCCATGTAAAGATTAAAAAGTAACGGAGATAGGGAACATCCTTGTCAGACTCCCTTTCTTATTACGGCTTCTTTCTTATGTTCTTTAATTGTTACTGTTGCTGTTTGGTTCCTGTACATGTTAGCAACTGTTCTTTTATCTCTGTATTTGAACCCTAATTTTTTTTAAATGCTGAACATTTTATTCCAGTCTACGTTATCGAATGCCTTTTCTAGGTCTATAAACGCCAAGTATGTTGGTTTTTTTTTCTTTAATCTTCCTCCTACTATTAATCTGAAGCCTAAAATTGCTTCCCTTGTCCCTATACTTTTCCTGAAACCAAATTGGTCTTCTCCTAACACTTCTTCCACTTTCCTCTCAATTCTTCTGTATAGAATTCTAGTTAAGATTTTTCATGCATGACTAGTTAAACTAATTGTTCTGTATTCTTCACATTTATCTGCCCCTGCTTTCTTTGGTATGACTATAACACTTTTTTTGAAGTCTGATGGAAATTCCCCTTTTTCATAAATATTACACACCAGTTTGTATAATCTATCATCGCTTCCTCACCTGCACTGCGCAGTAATTCTACAGGTATTCCGTCTATTCCAGGAGCCTTTCTGCCATTTAAATCTTTTAATGCTCTCTTAAATTCAGATCTCAGTATTGTTTCTCCCATTTCATCCTCGTCAACTTCCTCTTCTTCCTCTATAACACTATTTTCTAATTCATTTCCTCCGTATAACTCTTCAATATATTCCACCCATCTATCGACTTTACCTTTCGTATTACATATTGGTGTACCATCTTTGTTTAACACATTATTAGATTTTAATTTATGTACCCCAACATTTTCCTTAACTTTCCTGTATGCTCCGTCTATTTTACCAATGTTCATTTCTCTTTCCACTTCTGAACACTTTTCTTTAATCCACTCTTCTTTCGCCAGTTTGCACTTACTGTTTATAGCATTTCTTAATTGCCGATAGTTCCTTTTACTTTCTTCATCACTAGCATTCTTATATTTTCTACGTTCATCCATAAGCTGCAATATATCGTCTGAAACCCAAGGTTTTCTACCAGTTCTCTTTATTCCGCCTAAGTTTGCTTCTGCTGATTTAAGAATTTCCTTTTTAACATTCTCCCATTCTTCTTCTACATTTTCTACCTTATCTTTTTTACTCAGACCTCTTGCGATGTCCTCCTCAAAAATCTTCGTTACCTCCTCTTCCTCAAGCTTCTCTAAATTCCACCGATTCATCTAACACCTTTTCTTCAGGTTTTTAAACCCCAATCTACATTTCATTATCACCAAATTATGGTCGCTATCAATGTCTGCTCTAGGGTAAATTTTGCAGTCAACGAGTTGATTTCTAAATCTTTGCTTAACCATGATATAATCTATCTGATACCTTGCAGTATCGCCTGGCTTTTTCCAAGTGTATATTCTTCTATTATGATTTTTAAATTGGGTGTTGGCAATTACTAAATAATACTTTTTGCAAAACTCTATAAGTCGGTCCCCTCTTTCATTCCTTTTGCCCAGCCCGTATTCACCCACTATATTTCCTTCCTTGCCTTTTCCAATGCTTGCATTCCAATCTCCAACTATTATTAAATTTTCATCTCCTTTTACGTGTTTAATTGCTTCATCAATCTCTTCGTATACACACTCTACCTCATCATCATCATGGGCGCTTGTAGGCATATAGACGTTAACAATTGTTGTCGGTTTCGGTTTTGATTTTATCCTTATTACAATGACTCTATCGCTATGCGTCTTGAAATACTCCACTCTCCTCCCTATCTTCTTGTTAAATGAAAGATAAAATAACATAAATATACATGAATATCTCTCTCTATTCATTATTGTCAGTGATTGGGGGTGGGCAAACTTTGTTTACAGATCTAAGGATTTGGTTTTGAGTTTTTATTTTATAACCACTCTGACATTGTTTCAGTAATATGCCCTTATTTCCACTTCAATGGTGTTAAATTATCATCATGCATGTATTATCTTCTTAATGTAGTACAAGAATATCAACTTGAATGTTATGATTGCATCACTGAACTTCAATCCAAGGTGAAGTGGAAGCAACTTATCTTTTTGCCATCTATCCCAGAAATGTTGAGTAATCCGCTTAAGTCATCTTAAGCCATCTCATAAGGCTATTAGGTTGATACCAGGCAGCATCAGGAACAGCTGTTGACCAATTAAAAATTCCCCAAGAGTGAAAAGACTGATCGGATGAGATGATAGGATCGGATGAGATTGGGATGAGAGGTTGGGAATTTAAACCAAGCTTCTACCCTACATAAAATGTTATATTTAATTTCTTATATATTAAGGAAGCTTTGCCAGCAGTACAGACAATATGGTTCTTGAATGATTATCCCAGCCTCCCAAAGGCCACCAAAATGGGATGATCTAGGTGGAATGAAATTCCATTTTATGCTTTCATGACTAGTTGCAGAGATAGTAGTAGTTTCTTGAATTTTTTCCAAGAAAAACATATCGTACAAATCCCTGAGCTCCAGAACAGGCCATAGGTAACAGTAAGTTACCCATGACTGATTCTGTAGCTTTTTGGTTTGATTCTAAAGCATGTGATACATTTATGACAAGCCGATTTAATGACCTACCTTCCTTTACTGGCAATACCTTAGATGAACTCCTACGAGTATTGCAAGCGATCCTGCATGTGATTGTTTCAAGTGTTGATTTAATGATGAGTCTAGTGATTCTTGATTTCTCTGGTATCCATAAAGTCTTTCCGTGATTAAAAAAATTTATTACAAAAAAACTGTTAGTTACAGCTGTGCAGTTTGTGCCAAAAGAAAGAAAAAATTATCAACTTTTTTTATAGCAATTAGAGTACACTCAAGTGTCTAGGGCGACGGTGTGCATGGCAACACGGGAATGGCGAGCAACACAAGCTCTGTATCCCTGAGGTAGGGCCCGTGGTGCCCCCTGATGCGACTCTGGGCTTTGCCTAGACCCCAGGGGTTCAGATTCTGGCTTGGCACGCCGGCTAGTATCTATACACTAAATTAACTTATCCTTGAGATAATACAAAGATTTGTATTATATCGTCATCTATCAAACCACTAACAGCAGAACAGTTTCATGTAACTCGACACAATATTCAATTTACAAGAAAATTGGACTTCCATTGTCATTTTTACAATAAAATCTTTCTTATAAATAAAAGAGAAGTTTTCCTTATAAAATCTTATAAAAAGTTTTCCTTATAAGATTTTGTTTTATGTTAACAATTACAACTGATAAATGATATTAATTTTTTCTACGTTTACAACTGCTTACTTTTCTTATCTTCATTCCTTTATCTATTGTTGACGCGTCTCAGAATCACACCACTGTGAAAACTTATACTGATACTTCATATTTCTTTAATCTTTATATAGCGTTTAGTCAACGTCGTTAGTTAACGTTTATTTGATGTCATGCCTTATCTGGCCTTCTTCTTATTCGTTATTAATGGTTATTCTTATCTTTTAATTTTATTTATCTATTTCCTGCTTTGAATAAATTGAGGTTCTTGAAAAGGACGTCTGCTTGATTATTGATATGTTCATTTATGATTGTTTTATTACTTTTAAATTTACAAATTTATAGATTTTCTAAAATCGTAATTCTTCCCCTTTAACACATTTATAAATTATTTTGTTGATTCTTCCGTCTTCATTAGAGTTTGTCCTTCTTTTATTAAATGCGTTACATAATTAGAACATTTTTTTTTGATTTTTGAAAGATCTCAGTTGTTTGTTATATCTTAATGTATTTGAATTTAATAAATTTCTATGTATTAAAAAAAGTATTAATTAAAGTGTATCAAAATCTTTATACAGCTCACTTCTACAACTCAGTTTATACAGCTCACAATCTTTTAACAGCTCACTTGAAACCTATGTTAATATTAGGTTCATTGTTATTTTCTTATCAGATAATTTTTCTGTCTTTCTGAACCACTGCAATTTAAAAATATAGAGGAGGGAAGTTAAATGCGTAACAATAAACTTACATTTATTTTACGGGGTAACCAACTTGAAGACAACAAGGTGTGGAGTTAATTTTAAGAGGGAAACATTTTGTAATTCATAGGAAAATAAATTTATTTTATAATGAATGTTTTTGGGTTTGAAAATACTTACATTATAATAATATTATTATTATAGTTAGCTAGCTCAATAACCATCTACTTATACGATGAAATCATTTAAGCAAAATATATTCAATTAAAATAGAATATAATTCTATCCAAAACTTGATTGCTACAACAGCAGTTAAAGCCGACTCATTTGTCGAATGTTGAAATGTATTGTTATAATTAATTACTGTTAAGTATACAGTCATCTGCACCTCAAATCTTAAAAAGAGAAAACAAAGAAGAAATGATCAGAAAGATAATATACTTCACACAGTTTAAAATAACATTGTCACTAGATTGAATTGTAGAGGAAGGAGGAATGAATGTAGAGGAATTGTAGTGAATGAAGTGTTACGTAACAGTTTCTCATGGAATGATTTAATTTAAAGAGAGTATTCAAATGTACATCAATTGTTTATATAAAATATATTGAGGACTAAAACATCTACAACACCGCTGTACCTTTTAAGGATAATAATTTTCCTAATATTATAGTACTGCTTAATAACTTACCAGATAACTCATATTTTCACATCTCATTAGTCTGATAGCAAGACGTAATAGTCCAACAACTGATCGTTCTACTAAAAAGTTATGGTTACAAGCTGCAGCACCGTATTGTATATATATGGTCTCTTACAATTTGCCACACGATCTCTATCAATAAAAGAAAATATGGGCATAAAATATTTGCTAGCTTTAAAAATGAAAACAAGAGGTAACATTCTTTACTAATGAAACTTTATTATTAACAATTCACAAATATAGTAGAAAAATATACAACAAAAATTACAGTTCTTATCTAAAAATTGTCCAATACAAATGGTCTTCTACAAGTTTCATATGGTGCTGCAAATAATTTCAGAAGCTCAATGTTATCTGGTGTAGAATTTCCTGTGTTTTAATCTCTTGGATAACTGCTATTTGAAGAATGCAGCTTGTTCTGTAGTGTATCAACATATTTTAAGAAAACATTTCTAGGAAAAAATTTTAGAATAATTTGAGTTATTTAAAGAATAAGAGTTCTTTAAACAAATTATGCACACCATTTATGTTCACACACGCAACTGAGATATGAATACGGATTATTATTATTAATATGCCACTAACATATTATTAATCTAATGCAGTTGTTTTAACTACCAGGAATCACTAGCGCATTATTTCATCGTAATCTTCAAATGTTTAAGGGCCAATCATCAACAACAGAATCATTCATCAACATCAAACAGTTTGCACAGGTTAGACAAAAGCTACTGATGAATTCATGTGAATTTTCAACAGTTAAGCAATGTCAATTCTACCTGTTTAGAGATGAAAATGTACTTTATACCATTAATACAGATTGACCAACATCTCTAGGTCATTTTGCATCAGATTTAATGTCATACAGTTTTCAAGACTGGTTTATGTCTAATTTTCATGACTGTGTTACCCGATTTTATACAAATGGAAATTTAATTCCTTTAGTTATACTGGAAATAAACTTGTTGACAGATTTAAACCTGTAGCATGCTGTACAGAAGATCTAGGATTCTAAATGATTACATTTAATATTCAAGATTGGTTCAAGTTTCAGTCTGAATCAATTTTGGTTTTGTATAATTAGAGATCATACTAAAATTTTAATAAGAACATAAGAACAGTATACATGTTGATTGAAAAATCTTGTAGTTACCATTACTTTTCTGCAAGTTACCATTGCAAAAGCAGAATAAATAATTGAACAGTTACCTGAAATCATTTACAAGACCACTCTGTGGCAAAGTTAACTCAAAAATGGAGGTTATAACATGAGGGGTAATGTTCACAAATACTGCATTCAAAATACTAAAATAAATGAAGATTAATTTTGATCACGCAATGATGGAATTTTATGTTTGTACTTTCTGTTGTCTGTATCATAGCACATCATCTTATTACATATATTAAGTTGGATATAATATTAAAATACTAACAACTATACCTTTATAGATAGATTTAACAAACTTTTTTCAAATAATAACTTTTAAGGTTTTAAACTTTCCTGCACTTTAATATTCTGTTGGATTTTTATGTAAGAATTTATAATAAAAATTATATTTCACTACAGGATCATGATAAAAAAAGTACATGTAAAAATATATACAATAAAGTATGAAATGCAACTAACAATCGTATTAATATCAATATATCAATTTATTTAAATTGACAAAATAAAGACATGATGCCCATTTTAAATGTAACCCTTCTATCACTGGCTTATCTTTAATAGGTATATTTAAATGAAACACGCTTGACTAAGTTATCATATGTCTCATAAAATTTTACATCTTAAATTCTAAAGCAGCTGGCATCTTCCTACATAGAAGCTACCACCATTTTCACTTTATTTCTTTTAACTATTTTTAAGTGTGTTTTAACCGTTTTTAAACGGTTAAAAAAATTATGATTTTGACCAGAGGAGGGCTAACTAGATTAGAAGTTAATTTTTTTAAATGGGACACATTTGCACCTCGAATTTGGATTCTAGAGACAATGATACATAAGTCTTGTCAGAAACATTTTTCCATAAAGTGGAATCTAACCTCTAAATAACCTTCGAACTTTACCTTTCTTTTCTTTTCTTTTTCCTGTTTAGCCTCCGGTAACTACCGTTTAGATAATACTTCAGAGGATGAATGAGAATGATATTCAAACTTTACCTAGTCCTGAATTCCTTTCAAAAACTCTTTTAAGCACCAAAAACTTTATATTTACAAAACTTTTTAATGTTTTTTATGCAAACACTATAAATAAATAGGATGTATCATTAAGCTCTCCCGGGAATTTTGTAACCTATTCTGCATGTGAAAATAATGGAAAAAATTCATACAAACATATGTCCTAAAACGGATTGTTTGCAAGTTACGGCTTGTGCAAAATTTCACTCGGATTTCAGCTACCCAGGTGAAATGAGATCTTATTGAAATTTTTAGGACGTTAATTAAGGGACATAATTAGTGATTTCTTATGGTTTTTAACTTGAAAAAACTGTACTTATTTACAACAGAGAAATACACTGATGTGGTATTCATTTTGGCTGTCTGTAATGGTAATGCTACAGCTGCAGCAGTAGAATATGAAATAAGTTTTCCGAATAGCAGGATTCCAGATTCCAAAAAACCAAATCGGCATGTCTTTTTGCTATCTTCTGGAGAAAGGTTCACTACTTAGTATTTGTACCAGTCCAGCACGACATCTTTCTAAGTTGATCAGCATTTCACATTCGATTGTTTGTAGGACACTAAAACAAAACATGTTTTATCCTCATCATTAACATCCAGTTCAACATATACACCCAGGGGACAGTCTGCTTTGCTTCGAGTTCTACAACTGGTGGAATGCAAATCAACAACTCTACAAGTATGTTTTGTTTACCGACAAGGCTAATTTCACTCAAAATGGTGTCAAAAACTTATGCAATGGGCATACTTGGGCAGAAGTAAACTCTCATAAAACAGTGGAAGGCAATCATTGTTCACCACAGACTTAGCGTCAATGTACGGCGGCCTTCTTCACAATCAGCTGTTTGGACCATTCGTATTGCCTAGCCGCTTAAATGCTGAGGTCTACTTGCACTTTCTTTCAAGAAGAATTGCTGCTGTTGCCTGAAGATGTTCCTCTAGCACCAAACGCAAAGTATACTTCCAGTACGATGGCATGACTCCCCATTCCTCTTGTCCCGATTCCACTCTCTTAAATCATCATTTTCCAGAAATGGATTGGTGGTGGAAGTTCATTTTCCTGGCCACCAAGATCACCTGATCTAACTCCTTTAGATTTTTCCATCAAGGGATGAATGAAAAATATTGTATGCAAAACAAAAATACATTCTCATAAGGAATTAATTGTCATTTTGGACGCTGCTGAGCAACTGAAGGACAGTTCTGAAGAACTAATAAAGAGCAACAAAATCAGTACATAAGTGTGCCAAGAAATGTGTTGAAAATGGTGGGTTCATTTTTGAACATTTATTATAAACTGGTACCTTGGTCTGGTCTACTGTTTCTGAATTGAATCCGAATTTTTCTAACTTTTCTTAGTATTATTCAACTTACGTTAACATCATTTTGTTCAAAGTTAAATTCTCTATAAGATTTTTTAAAGTTTTATGTTCATTAAAAAAAGTTATTGTATGTCAAACATAAAAAACAGGGTTTTCCCCACCAATTTATTGGTTTTAACCCAAGACTTTTCAAAAACTGCTGAAGAATTGGTTCTGGGACCTATTTTATTGGGGTTTCCAGGTCAAAAACCTTAAGATTTTATAATAACCTTAATAACTATTTTCTTACGGTTTGTGACTATTTTCTCAATGCTCCTTATTTAAGTCCTAAAAATTTCAGTACAACCTCATTTCACCCAGGTAGCTGAAATTTGAGCGAAATTTTTCACTTACAGTAACTCGCATACAAAGCATTTTAGGACATATGTTTATATGAACTTTTCTATTATTTTCATGAGTAGACTAGGCTATGAAAGTCCTGGGAAAACTTTGATATACATTTGTACATTATATGAAGGTTGTTACTGCTGCAACAAAAAAAAACCTGCAGTATTGTGTAATGCTCCTGGCTTTTCCTTGACAGATTTTTATTTCAAATACCCTGTAAAGTTCTTAAATGTTAATGATTTAATTATTTAACATTTAGAATAAAATTTGCAAAAAAGATCAAAATGTTGAGTAAAAATTTGTTTTTGATTTTACCTAGTTAGTCAAATATTTTTATCCTAAAAATATGCAGTATTTAAAGTATAATTAAGAAAAAAGAAATCAAAACTTAATAAAAGATTTTGGGTTCAATTGGTGACTCTTGATCAAATGACATTTTATATCGAAGTAATTTTTTTTGTCAAAAAAAAAATTTTTAGTAAATCAATGTGGATCTTATTTGAACTACTTGCTCTAAAGCTACCTCGTGTAACATTTTAACAGCCACTAATTTAAAAACAGATAAAAGTATTATAAATTTAAAAAACTATTTTAAAACATTTTTTTTTTAATTTTTAATTTGACATTCCCCTTTTTAAAAACATGTTCCCATACTGTTTATATTAATACTAGAGATATAACTGGATTTCAATCTTGAAAATAAAGTTTTAGAAATTTATATTTTAAGTATGGATTCCGTGCAACCTCATTGTTTTGCAGTTTAAAATTTATTTATTTATTTGAGTAATTATTTACTTTAATGAGTGCCTGATTCGGAAGTGTTATTCAACAAAGCTAAAAAAAAAGCACCTTAAAATTTTGTCTGATGAGGCTGAAAATCAGATCAAAGCTAGGATATATGTTTGTTTGCCCAATTACTGTTTTTATGAATTTCTTATTTCTTGAGTTTGGCGATGTAGAAAAATAAATATATGAAGTAGCTTCTAAAAAGATTTACTGGTATTTAAGTTTTTCCATTATCGATTGCTTATTATGAATAATTTATAGCCTCCTTTCTTTTTCTGTTTAGCCTCTGGAACCACTGTAAGGAATTACTTCAGAGGATGATATGTATGAATGTGTAAATGAAGTGTAGTCTTGTACAGTCGCAGATCGATCATTCCTGAGATGTATGATTAATTGAAACCCAACCACCAAAGAACACCGGTATCCATGATCTGGTATTCAAATCTGTATAAAAATAACTGCCTTTATTAGGATTTGAACCTTAGAACTCTCAACTTTGAAATTGGCTAATATAATTCTGCTTTTAAAAGTATTTTCACATGTAAATTCAAGAAAACTAGTTAGAAAATTTTAGTGTTAAAAGTAATATATATTCTTGTAGGATTAAAAGAAATAGACGGAGACCCTTATTTGAAAATGAGTAGCATATTTTTACACTTTTCTTAACTTTATTAAACTCTTGGTTTTATATATATATTTGATATCTTGTAAATAGATTTTTTTTCACACTGGCAGCATTTTCCAAGACCTATTTCAATCTTGTTAAAAAAATAAAATTATAAACTCAGTTAAGATTCTTTAAAAGTGAAAAAAAGTTTTTCCTTCACCCTTTTAATTTAGGGTCTGATATTCCCTAAAATGAACTAAAAGTATATAAACTTACTAAGAGATAAAAAATTAAAATGTTGAGTTGGGAACCATGTGATCATATCACCTCCACCTTCTTGATCAATTGACCCCATCTTTGGATCGTACAAAATTTCATAAAAATTGGTTAATCAGGCAGAAAATATCAAACAGAACAATAACAATTGATTAAAATAAGGAAAACATTAGGTATATATATCCTCCTTCCCTGAATGAAATTATTTAAGTACATAATCAGAGGGACATACTAATATAATGGAATCATCTAATTAGTACAAGATTGTGACTGAGACCACAAATGATAAAAAAAAGGAATTTTTTACACCAATATGTATGGAGATTTGAGGAAGAATGAACATCATTAGAAAGTACTTTACTTACCAAAAAAGTTATTAAATTAAGTGAAAAAATTTACTTACTGTTTGAGTAAAATTTTAAGGTACAGAACCACTGATAAGATTCAAATCTCCTCAAGCCCCTTGATCGATTGTTATGACCAACATTTGATAGAATAATGTTCTATACACAGATATCATTCATGCCAAATTTCATCCAAATCAGTCTAACTAGTCTGACAATATTCTAGCAAAAACAGGCTAACATATTCGCATAAAAACTTCAGTTGAATTTTTCAATGCTATAATTATGTTTTTTTTGTTAGAAGAGGTAATGAAATGTTTAGCCACACAAAAACCACGACCTTGACCAAGGTCAAACCTTGCTTGACCTTTTTCATAAACTAAAAATTGAATTATTATAAAACTGCAACAGGGTGACCAACTATTGTTTCTAAACAAATTTTGATGAAATCTGGAATATATCTTATTTAGTACGTAAGTTATTCAATACAACTGAAATTATTTGTTGGAAACACCTTTCACTTGAGTAATGTTCCTCATGAGTTCCACAGTATCTGCACCCAAATTTCATTATTTTACACTACATATATGTGTCAGTAAATAGTGAGCAAGTCTTGAATTGTGACTTACTCAGATAAATGATGGCAAGTTTCTTTCAAATTTATAAATATTACTTATAAACCAATCTAACATAGCCTTATCTAAAACTAATTAAATTTCACTTACAATTTTAAATAATTGTACGCGGCATATTTAAAAGCAATACCTTAAGCTTAACCTAATTTAATTTAGTTTTAAATAAATCTAATCTCATTCTTAATTTAATTTTATTGAAACCAAATTATTTAGTTGAAAAATAATATATATTACACTTATGCAATTCTTAATTACAAAATTTTTGATGAAGGTACTGTGTAACTTATCAGGTACCTAATTCAGATGAAAGGCATTTCTGATGAATAATTTTTTATAGTGAATAAAGTATATTACAAATTTCATCAAAATCGGAGATGAGTCCGTAACTGTATATAATTACCTAATATTATATAAACACATATTAACACAATACTAATACAAAGCAAATAGTCTTCAACTATCTACACCAATAATTGTTGCCAACAAGATACACTCATCTTGCTGCTACTCAACATCAGTGTAACTCAGAATTCAACATTCTACTGAAGTGATGGATAAAAGTTCTCTAAAAGTATCTGATTTAATTGAGATATACAAATGTTATTAATTTTAATATAATTTAACACTTAGTGTACAACAAAATACTTAAAATTTAAAAAAAAAAATGTAATTCACAATTGTTCTAAAAATTTTTTAAATAAATTAAAATGATAATTCAATTTATAATTTGTTTTTTTAAAGGATTTATCTATTTGAACTAATAAAGTTTTTAATTTATTTCTATATTTTGAATTCCAGGAGGACACGGTACATTTTCAAATCTAATAAACAACATTGTACATGCAATAATGTACATGTATTAATTCAGAAATAAGTAATAAAATAAAATTTAAAGAAATATATAAAGTATTATTTTTACTTTTTAGTGCGACAATTTTTACTTTCCTGGTTATAAATAATAAATAAATCTTTTATTCAGATTTGAATATAGTAGTAAAATATACGGATGATGGCACTATAAGATAAATTTTAAATATAAAAAATATAGTTGCACTGAAAATTCATATTATTTAAATATTTTTTTTTTGTCTCAGTCATTTGACTGGTTTGATGCAGCTCTCCAAGATTCCCTATCTAGTGCTAGTCGTTTCATTTCAGTATACCCTCTACATCCTACATCCCTAACAATTTGCTTTAAATATTCCAAACGTGGCCTGCCTACACAATTTTTTCCTTCTACCTGTCCTTCCAATATTAAAGCGACTATTCCAGGATGCCTTAGTATGTGGCCTATAAGTCTGTCTCTTCTTTTAACTATATTTTTCCAAATGCTTCTTTCTTCATCTATTTGCCGCAATACCTCTTCATTTGTCACTTTATCCACCCATCTGATTTTTAACATTCTCCTATAGCACCACATTTCAAAAGCTTCTAATCTTTTCTTCTCAGATACTCCGATCGTCCAAGTTTCACTTTCATAAAAAGGGACACTCCAAACATACACTCTCAAAAATCTTTTCCTGACATTTAAATTAATTTTTGAGGTAAACAAATTATATTTCTTACTGAAGGCTCCTTTCGCTTGTGCTATTCAGCATTTTATATCGCTCCTGCTTCGTCCATCTTTAGTAATTCTACTTCCCAAATAACAAAATTCTTCTACCTCCATAATCTTTTCTCCTCCTATTTTCACATTCAGTGGTCCATCTTTGTTATTTCTACTACATTTCATTACTTTTGATTTGTTCTTCTTTATTTTCATGCGATAGTTCTTGCGTAGGACTTCATCCATGCCGTTCATTGTTTCTTCTAAATCCTTCTTACTCTCGGCTAGAATTACTATATCATCAGCAAATCGTAGCATCTTTATCTTTTCACCTTGTACTGTTACTCTGAATCTAAATTGTTCTTTAACATCATTAACTGCCAGTTCCATGTAAAGATTAAAAAGTAACGGAGATAGGGAACATCCTTGTCGGACTCCCTTTCTTATTACGGCTTCTTTCTTATGTTCTTCAATTGTTACTGTTGTTGTTTGGTTCCTGTACATGTTAGCAATTGTTCTTCTATCTCTGTATTTGAACCCTAATTTTTTTAAAATGCTGAACATTTTATTCCAGTCTACGTTATCGAATGCCTTTTCTAGGTCTATAAACGCCAAGTATGTTGGTTTGTTTTCTTTAATCTTCCTTCTACTATTAATCTGAGGCCTAAAATTGCTTCCCTTGTCCCTATACTTTTCCTGAAACCAAATCGGTCTTCTCCTAACACTTCTTCTACTCTCCTCTCAATTCTTTTGTATAGAATTCTAGTTAAGATTTTTGATGCATGACTAGTTAAACTAATTGCTCTGTATTCTTCACATTTATCTGCCCCTGCTTTCTTTGGTATCATGACTATAACACTTTTTTTGAAGTCTGACGGAAATTCCTCTTTTTCATAAATATTACACTCCAGTTTGTATAATCTATCAATCGCTTCCTCACCTGCACTGCGCAGTAATTCTACAGGTATTCCGTCTATTCCAGGAGCCTTTCTGCCATTTAAATCTTTTAATGCTCTCTTAAATTCAGATCTCAGTATTGTTTCTCCCATTTCATCCTCGTCAACTTCCTCTTCTTCCTCTATAACACTATTTTCTAATTCATTTCCTCCGTATAACTCTTCAATATATTCCACCCATCTATCGACTTTACCTTTCGTATTACATATTGGTGTACCATCTTTGTTTAACACATTATTAGATTTTAATTTATGTACCCCTAAATTTTCCTTAACTTTCCTGTATGCTCCGTCTATTTTACCAATGTTCATTTCTCTTTCCACTTCTGAACACTTTTCTTTAATCCACTCTTCTTTCGCCAGTTTGCACTTCCTGTTTATAGCATTTCTTAATTGCCGATAGTTCCTTTTACTTTCTTCATCACTAGTATTCTTATATTTTCTACGTTCATCCATAAGCTGCAATATATCGTCTGAAACCCAAGGTTTTCTACCAGTTCTCTTTATTCCGCCTAAGTTTGCTTCTGCTGATTTAAGAATTTCCTTTTTAACATTCTCCCATTCTTCTTCTACTTTTTTTACCTTATCTTTTTTACTCAGACCTCTTGCGATGTCCTCCTCAAAAATCTTCTTTACCTCCTCTTCCTCAAGCTTCTCTAAATTCCACCGATTCATCTGACACCTTTTCTTCGGGTTTTTAAACCCCAATCTACATTTCATTATCACCAAATTATGGTCGCTATCAATGTCTGCTCTAGGGTAAATTTTGCAGTCAACGAGTTGATTTCTAAATCTTTGCTTAACCATGATATAATCTATCTGATACCTTGCAGTATCGCCTGGCTTTTTCCAAGTGTATATTCTTCTATTGTGATTTTTAAATTGGGTGTTGGCAATTACTAAATTATACTTCGTGCAAAGCTCTATAAGTCTGTCCCCTCTTTCATTCCTTTTGCCCAGCCCGTATTCACCCACTATATTTCCTTCCTTGCCTTTTCCAATCTCCAACTACTATTAAATTTTCATCTCCTTTTACGTGTTTAATTGCTTCATCAATCTCTTCGTATACACACTCTACCTCATCATCATCATGGGCGCTTGTAGGCATATAGACGTTAACAATCGTTGTCGGTTTAGGTTTTGATTTTATCCTTATTACAATGATATTATCGCTATGCGTTTTGAAATCCTCTACTCTCTTCCCTATCTTCTCGTTCATTATGAAACCTACTCCTGCCTGCCCATTATTTAAAGCTGAGTTAATTATTCTAATATCACCTGACCAAAAGTCGCCTTCCTCTTCCCACCGAACCTCACTAATTCCTACTACATCCACATTTATCCTATCCATTTCCCTTTTTAAATTTTCTAGCCTACCAACCTTTTTTAAACTTCTCACATTTCACGCTCCGACTCGTAGAATGTTATTTTTTAATTTTCTGGTGACCCCTTCCTTAGTAGTCCCCACCCGGAGATCCGAACGGGGGACTAATTTACCTCCGGAATATTTTACCAAGGAAGGCGCCTCCATTGCTATATGAAAATGCAGAGAGCCACATTTTCTTGGAAAAAAAAGCGGCTGTGGTTTTCCATTGCTTTCAGCTGCGCAGTACTCAGAGGACTGAGTGATGTTGATATGGCCGTTTAAGTCATTCTGACTCACGCCCCTAACAACTACTGAAAGAGCTGCTGCCCTCTTTCAGGAATCATTCCTTAGTCTGGCTCTCAACAGATACCTCTCCGATATGGTTGCACCTTCGGTCCAGCTACTATGTATCCCTGAGCACTCAAGCCCCCTCACCAACAGCAAGGTCTCATGATTCGTAGAGGATTTATTTTCAGTCAGTATTTAAAATTGATACATTTTTTTCGTTTCTTGTTTGACATGTTTTGTTTACGTTTCTTTAACATTAGGAGGGAAGGATTGGCTAGTTTTTTTTTTTATTATTTATATATATATATATATATTTTTTTTATGATGACATATATAAATTAAATTATAAAGGTAAGGGATTGATTAAATAATTCTAGATTCTTGCCAGTTGTTGAATCTTGTTTCAAAAAGTAGGTATGTTTATTAACAATTGGTTGACAATTTATTACTGGAATACAGTTAAATTAATGTGTTACAAAGAAACTACTTTTATATTTATGTATAAAAAAAAAAGAACTTATATCCTATAGTTACAATATGAGGGTGAAATATTCTGTTTTGCAAATATGCTAAGTCTAACTAGGATTCAAACCCACAAACTTCCAGATGAATAGTTGAGAGAGATCTTACTATTGTTTTAAAAAAGTTGATGGTATTATAGATGTATTTTATAAAAAAATAATTTATTTTGATTTTTTTAATTTAATTGAGAGAATAACATGTTGGTAATGAAATGTGTCTATTAATGTGATTAATGTAGATTAACTGTCATTTGTCGGTTGTTAAGAAGTAAATAATCTTAATTTTAAAAGTTGTAATTTTTCTTTTATATTATGTTAATAAGGTAGTAAAAAATGTATGTCAGAAAACTTTAAATATCACTATTTAATGTCTATTCGTTACATAATGCGTAGAATAAATTATATATATAAATAAATATTATTATCTATAAATAAATAATATATTTTAATCATAAAGATATTTAATTGTATTGATAATATACAAAAATTTTGTTTTAAATAAATTATAAAAGAAGTAAATGCAGATGAAATAAGAAGAGCAGAAATTTTTGCATTTTAGTAGCAGATGCTTTTTTAAAGTTTATCAGAAAAAATTAAAGTAATAAACTATTTTTTAATTGTTATTGTTAATGTTATTGTTAAATAACATAATAACATTGTTATTGTTTAATTGTTATTGTTAATTAGTGGTGATATTATATAATATAAAATGAATTGTATATTTTAATGCACGCTTATGTACTGTACTGTTCACAAATTATTTGTGCCCTAAAATTTAGATAGTGTGCAATTCATAATTAATGAAGTTAATTGTTCCTTCAGTGATTATATTATTTAAAATTAATTATGGTTCATTGAATTAATTATTAATTACCATAATTAATTATTTTAATTTAACAAATTATTTATTATATTTTATTATATAAGTAATGGAGCTAGTCATGAATTTAATGTTTTGTATATATAATTTTAGTGTCAATAAATGATAATGATTTAACTGACTTTTTTATTGTTGTACAATCCTGATTATCTGATCTACATCTTAGTCTGTATAAAGCATTGAATATATATTACAGAATTATATTCTTCATTTTTTTAAATTAATATCTTATTTATAAATATAATTTCTTTTCAGTAACATAAATAATAAACATGTATTTTTGTGTATTTTGAGAATAATGGTTTTTTCACTTAGTTCAGTAATCATGAAATGGGTTTATCACAAATGGCGTATTTAATTTTTCAACGAATTTATCACTTGCAATGGAATATGGCTTTCTTCACTTGTTTTGTCCATTAGTTCATCCTTTGCTAAAGGAGAACAGTTTATTTTTAATGAATTACCATTAATTTATAATAATAAATAATTACTCATATATTTTAATCTTTGAAAATCCGATAGATTAAACTTATCATAATAATTTCCAATTATAGATTATCCTGCATCTTTGGTTGGTATAGAATTCTATAACTACATTAAAATATATTCTTTTAATAATTTGTTATTCCAGATTGTTTTCTGTTTTGAAATTTTGAATTACATTAAAAAATGTACCTGTAAACTTTGCTGTCCAGTACTGGAATGATTTAATCTTTGAAATACCTTTAATTCTTAAAAGAATACATTCTTATAATTATACAAGTAAGTATATTAATATAATATAAGCGTGTCCCAAAAAAATCATCTGATTTGGATTATTTATATTTTGAAAACTATTTAATATAAAAACATAACATTAATTTTGTATTAAAGTTTTTCTACATAGAAAGTCATGGGTGCTCAACATACTCGGAATACATCCACACTAGTTGAATTCATCCCACACTTTATTCCCGTTGGAATTGGGAAATTTGCCTAACCAAATGCTCAGCAGCCCATACATACTGGGTGTGTGGAGTTCACCGCCTACTGCAGTGGTACCCACTAAAAACCACTCCCTCATGTGATGTGGTGTTGGAATTGCCATTAAAACATTACCTCAATATCATGTGCATCCACACACCTTACATTCATACAAAATACATCTCATTCACATGCTACTGTACACTGTATGCAACTCTTCTAATATATACAAACTTCACTTATTTACATTTTTTTTTTCACCCTACTCCCCTGGGCCAGACATACAATTAAGTAAAGCTAAGCCCAGGGTATATATATTTGTTCTTTTTTATTTTGTCCTTTTACTCTAAGGCAGCCAACCTGCCAACTGGCAGTAAATCTGGCACGGCAGTTCGGCCCCCCTGTTCAGATCTTTGATCTTTATTTTGCCTGCCTCTAATCTCCAGGAGGGAGTAACAAGGCCCAACTATGTCACTCCTGGGACTTTTTTTGTCCTTCAGTTTGAAGATGGCTGCCGTCACCTCATCTTGTGTGAAGTGCTTTCTGTCACACTTGATGTATTCAGTAGCACCGTTATCTTTGCAAGTAAACAATCTAATCAGTGGGAGTCTCGCTATCTCCTCCATGAGGATGGGGAGCCGTCTACTAAATCGCTTCATAGCGATTTGATAGGCTCGCCCTCATGGATCTGAATTGAGCTCTCTGCAGAATTTTCTCCATTTATTTTTTTAGACTGCTTGATTTCATAATTTATTAAGTGTCATGAAGCTAAATATCTTTTTGCGCAGCCTCTTCATATGCATCTCCTCCTGCAATCGCTATTTTTGGCATCATAAACTCTGAAGATCACTTTGCATATGCACTATTTGCACGGTCCACAAATATACTGAGTAAAAGCATCAAATTTCTACCATCTCTGCTCTGTCTGGCAACATTTTCAACAACAGTTGCAACTTGCCTTCATGTCAGTCTTAAAGGTTTCTGAATGGCTATCACACAAAACAATGGGTCTTCGATTTCTAACAGTGTGGCCAAGTGATTACTTGCCGTTTTGTCCTGCAGGACTGTCCAGTTACACTTGGAGCGCTCCCATCATCTGTCCATTATGGTTAAATCCAGAATTGAGATATGTCCCCTCGCCACACAGGTAGGTGTGTGGTCATTTAAGCAGTAAAGACAATTCACTGTCATGGGGTCTGAAAGAACCTTGCCGTGCAGTTTTTGTAAGGACTACTGGCGACAACAGCCTTACAATTCAAGTAACCCATCAGGATGATCTTCCTGGGCGTTTTGGCAATGACATCGTTGAGTCTACTCACAAATGCCTCAAACTCATGAAATTCACAGTTGGGACTGACATAGGCGGCGCCTATGTCAGTCCAACAGATATGATTTATGTGAAATCAGATATTTTTGCAAAACGTGGATTTCCTAGATGGTGGTAGGGTACATGATATCCTAAAAAAAATTTATTTTTGGTCCTCTTTGGTTCATATTCAGAATATATATTAGTTACATGAAACGAGATATTTTTGCTAAAATGGACCTCCTAGGTTGTGGTTGAGTCGTGATATTTCAAAAAAAATTATTTATGGTCCGATTTGGATCATATTTAGAATATATATTTCTTACATGAAACGAGATATTTTTGCGATGTCGTGGGATTGTGGTATTAAAAAAAAAATTTATTTATGGTCAAATTTGGCTCATATTCAGAATATATATTTGCTACGTGAAACGACATATTTTTGCAAAACATGGACCTCCTAGGTGGTGGTGGAGTCGTGATATTTCAAAAAAAATTTCTTTATGTCTGATTTAGTTGAATATATTTAATAATTTATTTAATATGTATATCATATAAAACATGTTAATCACAGAATATAATTAAAGTTAGAAGAGTAAGCCAGTCAAAAAGTAAAATAAATCTTTATTATCCTCAAATAACACAGTTACAATTAAACAAGACAGAAAACTCAGCCGATTATTTCAAGTACATAATCTACATCTTTATTTATAATTATAACATTCAAAACATTAGTTATTTTAAATCTACAGTTGATTCAATAAAAAATAAAAAGACATTTCAATCCTATTTTCTTCTGTATGCATCATCTTCAGTTTAATATTTTATTAAACTGTAATATTTTGTCTATATTATAGTGTAAATATATATTATTCTGATTTGATTATAAGATAAAAAATTACGCTAAGCAAACCATGTTTTTCATGCTACTGAATTAAGGAGAATTTATATACACAGTATTCATGAAGTATAGTAACACTGAAATAAATTTCAACTCTTAAAATGAGATTCAGCAAATGGTTTACCTCAAAAAATCTATTTTTGGTTAAAAACCTACCGCATCCCAAGGTCCTCTCTTCAAGGCCAACTCAAAAAAGTTTAAAGGAAAGGCTAGAGTTGTGATACGTTATTCTAGTAGGTAACTCTAATTAAAATGGTGGTCATTTAATGTTTTTTTCAGTTATGTACAAAAGTAACTCTTAAATAGTAACAGTGAAATAATAAAAAAATAAAATTCAGCAAATGCTTCACCTCAAAGCGATCTAGCTTTCAATTCGAGTTATTATTTGGATCTACTGTGGGGGCTACCTTTGAAACTAGCTGAAAAATATCAGATGGCTGCTATTTTGATTAAGGTTGTTGTAATCTAAAGTTTTCATTAAACATTTTTGAGCTGCTCTACATGGAAGCTTTCTTTTCTGTTTAGCCTCTGGAACCACCACCATCCTCATCAGAGGATGAATGAGGATAATATGTATGAATGTAAATGAAGTGTCAGATCAACCATTCCTAAGATGTGTGGTTAATTGAAAACACTGGTATCCACAATCTAGTATTGAAATCCGTAAAAAAGTAACATGAAAGCTTGGGGTGGTTAATCCATCTCTTAAATCACTGGCATAAATTAGTGACTTTTTATATGATTTTTATTCTCAAATATTTTCTCTTTAATGCAGTGATCCTCCTAATTGTTACCTAATCACCAGCTGTACCTATTGACAACATGAACCCTATAAGTTGAACCTAAGTAACGTAAGTCACTGAGTTATAATTTTGATCTTTGTTATGTTTCCTTGAGCTGTATTTTAATATTTCATTAATTTGGTTAACTTTAAAAACTGTAAGATTTTTCATCTTTACAGTTTTACAACACATTAAATGAGGCAAAATTTTTATGAAAATAAACTTTCAATACTGCAGAATAAGACAGAGACAGAGAGAGAGAGAGAGAGAGAGAGACACAGAGACAGCGACAGACAGACACAGAGAGAGAGAGAGACAAAGAGAGCCAGAGAGTGAGAGAGAGACAGAGACAGAGACAGAGATGGAGAGAGAGAGAGAGAGACAGCGACAGAGACAGAGAGAAACAGAGAGAGAGAGAGACAGAGAAAGAGAGTGAGAGAGAGACACAGAGAAAGAGACAAACAGAGAGAGAGAGACAGAGAGACACAGATACAGACAGAGAGAGAGAGAGAGAAAGAGAGACAGCGAGAGAGTGACAGAGGGAGAGAAAGAGAGCGAGAGGGAAAGAGACAGACAAAGACAGAGACAACGACAGCGACAGACACACAGAGAGACAGACAGAGAGAGAGAGAGAGAGAGAAAGTGACAGTCAGAGAGAAAGAGAGAGAGAGACAGATAGAAAGTGTCAGTCAAAGAGAAAGAGACAGAGAGAGAGAGAAAGAGACAAAGAGGGATAGAGACAGAGAGAGAGAGAGAGAAAAACACAGAGAGAGACAGAGAGAAACACAGAGAGAGAGAGAGAGAGAGAAAAACACAGAGAAAGACAGAGAGAGAGACAAAGATAGAGTGATACAGTGAGAGAGACAGAAAGAGGGAGAACGAGAGAGAGAGAGACAGAGAGTGCGAAAGAGAGAGAAACAAATAGAGAGAAAGAGAGAGACAGAGAGAGCGTGAGAGACAGAAAGAGAGAGAGATAGTGACATA
The DNA here is from genome assembly GCF_047948215.1 of Lycorma delicatula. NCBI lineage: Eukaryota > Metazoa > Arthropoda > Insecta > Hemiptera > Fulgoridae > Lycorma > Lycorma delicatula. The sequence continues at coordinate 10,982,377 of NC_134465.1, forward strand.
CAGAGAGAGAGAGAGAGAGAGACAAATAGAAAGTAACAGACAGAGCCAGATAGAGAGAGAGAGAGAGAGAGAGAGAGAGAGAGAGACAGAGTAAGAGTGTAAGACAGACAGAAAGAGACAGACAGAGAGAATGTGAGAAGCACATATAGAGAGAGCGACAGAGACAGAGTAAGAGTGTGAGACAGACAGAGAGAAAGTGAGAGGCACATAGAGAGAGAGAAAGGCGGAGAGAGAGTGTGAGAGACAGTGGCGGAGACAAAGAGAGGCGAAAAAACAGAGAGAGAGAGAGAGATAGACAGTGACAGAGAGAGATAGAGAGTGACAGACAGAGAGAGAGAGAGAGAGAGACAAAGAGGGATACAGACAGACAGAGACAGCGACAGTAACACCGACACAGAGACAGGGAGAGAGAGAGAGTGAGAGAACGAGAGAGAGAAAAACATTGATAAAGACAAAGAGTGAGAGAGAAAGAGAGATACAAAGAGAGAGAGTGAGTCACATAGAGAGAGAGAGAAAGAGAGAGTGAGACAGAGATAGAGAGAGACGGACAGAGAGTGAAAGAGAGAGAGGGGCAGAGACAGAGAGAGCGTGGGAGACAGATAGAAAGTGACAGAGAGAGAGAGTGACAAAGAGGGATAGAGACAGAGAGAGAGAGAGAGAGAAAAAAACACAGAGAGAGAAAGAGAAAGAGATCGAGTAAGAGAGAAAAAAACACAGAGAGAGAAAGAGAAAGAGATCGAGTAAGAGAGAGAGACAGAGACAGAGAGACAGATAAAAACAGAGAGAGAGGCAGTTAGAGAAAGGCCAGAGAGTGAGAAAGACAGAGAGAGAGACAATGAGAGAGAGAGAGATACAGAGAGAGCGTGAAAGGCAGACAGAGAGAGAGAGAGAAGATAGACAGATAGAAAGTGAAAGAGAGAGAGAGAGAGAGTGAGAGAGAGAGAGAGATAGAGAGAGACACACACACACAGTGACAGAGAGTTAGAGAGACAGAGACAGATAAAGACAGAGATATAGGCAGAGAGAGAGAGAGAGAGAGATAGAGAGAGACACACAGTGACAGAGAGTTAGAGAGACAGAGACAGACATATAGGCAGAGAGAGAGAGAGAGAGTCAGAGTAAGAGATTGAGTCAAAGAGAGGAAGAGAGAGAGAGGGTGTGAAAGAGCGAGAGAGAGAGTCAGCGAGAAAGAAAGACAGAGAGAGAGAGAAAGCGATAGAGAGAGAGAAGGAAAGAGAAAGACAGAGACAGCGACAGAGTCACAGACGGAGAGAGAGACAGAGATACAGAGTGAGCGAGAGAGATTGACAGAGCGAGTCAGAGAAAAACATAGAGACAAAGAGAAGAGAGAGAGAGAACTAGAGAAAGAAAAACACAGAGAGAGAGAAAGAGAGAGACAGACAGAAAGACAGAGAGCGAGTAAGAGAGAGCGATTGAGAGAGAGAGAGAGACAACGACAGAGACAGAGAGACAGATAAAAACGGAGAGAGAAAGACAGGGAGAGAGAGACAAAGAGAGAGAGAGAGAGAGACAATGAGAGAGAGAGAGAGAGACAGAGAGAGCGTGAGAGACAGAGAGAAAGAAGATAGACAGATAGAAAGTGCAAGAGAGAGAGAGAAAGAGTGTGAGACAGACAGAGAGAGAGAGTGAAAGGCACATAGAGAGAGAGAGAGAGAGAGTCAGAGAAAGACAGAAAGAGACAGAGACAGCGACACAGAGAGGCAAAGAGAGAGAGAGAGAGAGAGAGAGAGAGTGATTGAGAGAAAGAGAGAGAAAAACTGAGAGAGAGAGAGAGAGACAGAGAGAGCATGAGAGGCAGAGAGAGAGAGAGAGACAACGGGTGAGAAAGAAAGAGAGATAGAGAGAGAAAAGAGAGAGTGAGGCACAGAGAGAGAGAGAGTGTGAGAGAGACTCACAAAGAGAGAGCGAATGGGAGAGAGTCCGACCGAGACAGAGACAGCGACACACAGAGAGAGATAGACAGAGTTACGGATTGACATAGAGAGAGGGGGAGACAGTGAAAGAGCGAGAGAGAGATAGGGTGAGTGGGGGAGAGAGACACAGAGAGAGACAGAGACAGAGAGAGAGAAACAGAGAGAGGCGAAAATACAGCGATAAAGAGAGAGAGACAAAGAGAGTGCGAGTTACAAAGAGAGAGAGAGTGAGGAAGAGAGAGAGACAGAGAGTGAGAAAGAGTCAGAGGCAGAGAGAGAGAGTGGGACAAAGATAGAGAGAGAGATAGAGAGAGAGAAAGAGAGACAGAGAGAGAGAGAGAGAGAAAGCGACAGAGAGAGAGCGACACAGAGAGAACGTGAGACAGAGACAGCGACACCGACACAGAGAGAGACAGCGACAGAGAGAGAGAAAAACACAGAGAAAGAGAGAGGCAAAGAGAGAGAGTGATACAGAGAGAGAGACAGAGTGAGAGAGAGAACGACAGAGAAAAACAGAGAGAGAGAGAGAGAGACAGAGAGAGAGAGACAATGAGTGAGAAAGAGAGAGAGCGGCAGAGAGAGAGATAGAGACAAAGAGGGATAGAAACAGAGTGAGAGAGAGAGAGAGACAGCGACAGTGACACCAACACAGAGACAGGGAGAGAGAGAGAGAGAGTGAGAGAACGAGAGAGAGAAAAACACAGATAAGGACAAAGAGTGAGAGAGAGCAAGACAGTGAAAGAGCGAGAGAGAGATAGGGTGAGTGGGGGAGAGAGACACAGAGAGAGACAGAGACAGAGACAGAGAAACAGAGAGAGCGAAAATACAGCGATAAAGAGAGAGAGACAAAGAGAGTGCGAGTTACAAAGAGAGAAAGAGACAGATAAAGAGTGAGAAAGAGAGAGAGAGACAGAGAGTGGGAAAGAGAGAGAGGCAGATAGAGAGAAAGAGTCAGAGGCAGAGAGAGAGAGTGGGACAAAGATAGAGAGAGAGACAGAGAGAGAGAAAGAGAGACAGAGAGAAAGAGACAGAGAGAGAGAGAGAGAGAGAAAAACAGAGAGAGAGAGACAGTGAGAAAGAGAGAGACAGAGAGAGAGAGACAGAGAGAGAGAGACAATGTGTGCGAAAGAGAGAGTGATAGTGAGAGAGAAAGAGAGAGAGTGGCAGAGAGAGAAAAACACAGATAAAGACAAAGAGTGAGAGAGAGAGAGAGACACACACACAATGAGATAGAGAGAAAGAGAGAGTGAGACAGAGATAGAGAGAGAGAAAGATAGAGTGAGGCAGAGACAGAGAGAGCGAGAGAGACACAGTGAGACAGATAGAAAGTGACAGAGAGAGAGTGACAAAGTGGGATAGAGACAGAGTGAGAGAGAGAGACAGAGAGAGAAATAGAGAGAGGCGAAAAGGCAGAGAGAGAGAGAGAGAGAGAGAGAGAGAGAGAGAGAGAGAGAGAGAGAGAGAGAGAGAGATTGACAGAGAGAGAACGAGAGAGAGAGAGACACACACACACACACACACACAGAGACAGAGAGTGAGAGAGACACAAAGACACACACAGACAGTCGCATTGACAGACAGACAGCCAGTCAGACAGAGACAGATAGACAGACACAGACAGAGATAGAGTGAGGAGGGAATACATCCAAAATTGCCTCGTTTGCGAGTTATGGCTAATGGAAGATGTGGCTCAGATTTCAGCTACCTCTGTGAAATGAGGTCGAACTGAAATTTATAGGATGTTAATTAAGCGGCAGAATTAGTGATTTGTTATGGTTGTTGAGCTTTCTTTTTTCCTGTTTAGCATCTGGTAATTACCTTTCAGATAATACTTCATAGGATGAATGAGGATGATACGTATAAGTGTATATGAAGTCACAAGTCTTGTAAAGTCTCAGTTCGATCATTCCTGAGATGTGTGGTTAATTGAAACCCAAACACCAAAGAACACCGGTATCCACGATCTAGTATTCAAATCCGAGTAAAAATAACTGGCTTACTAGGACTTGAATGCTGGAACTCTCGACTTACAAATCAGCTGATTTGTGAAGACGCATTCACCACTAGACCAAACCGGTGAGTTATAGTTGTTGACCTAAAAAAATTGAATAAAACAGGTCTCAGAACCGTAACTACAGTAGGTTTTGAGAAATCTGCGGTGAAAACCAATAAATTGGAGGAAAAAACTCTATTTTTTACGTTTGATGTACAATAATTTTGTTAAGTGGGTTATGAACACATAAAAATTTTAAGCAGAACTTGTTGACAACTTAATTAATTATGAACAAATTAGTTTAACATAAGTTGAATAAAATAAACAGAATTTAGAAAAATTAGAATCTTTAACACTAGACTAAAGTGTATATGTAGAGGTTTATAATAGATGTTCAAAAACGAGCCCGGCATTTTCAACACATTCTTGGCAAACCTCTGTACTGCTTTTGTTGCGCTTTTTAGTTCTCAGGGCTGTCCTTTGTTGGTCAGCCGCATCCATAATGCGGACAATTAATTCCTCAAGAGAATGCATTCTTATTTTGTATACAATATTTTTCATCCATCCCCAGATGCGTTTCCAGATTATCGCGTTTCACGGAACTATATTCTGAATATGAACGAAATCAGACCATAAATATGTTTTTTTTTTTTAATATCACGGCCACACCAACACCTAGGAGGTCCATGTTTTGCAAAAATATCTCGTTTCATGTAACTAATATATATATTCTGTACCAAATCTGAACATAAATAATATTTTTTTGAAATATCTCGACTCCACCGTCATATTCAGAATATATATTTGCTACGTGAAACGACATATTTTTGCAAAACATGGACCTCCTAGGTGGTGGTGGAGTCGTGATATTTCAAAAAAAATTTCTTTATGTCTGATTTAGTTGAATGTATTTTCTGAATAGAACTGAGTATAATTACTCATATAATGTACCATTTAAAATGGAAGAATTCGCGAAAGCGTTGGAAAAAGCAGGCAACACAGCTGCTGGTCCGGATGAAATCCATTATAATATGATCAGGCAGCTGAATACCACTGCAAAACGCAGATTATTAGAACTTTATAATAAAATATGGCGGGATGGAACGTACCCGCGGCAGTGGAAAAAAGCTTATGTTGTTCCAGTACCAAAGAAAAATAAAAATTTAACAGACCCCAATAGCTATCGTCCTATTTCTTTGATGTGTGCTATGGGAAAAATACTGGAAAAAATGATTAATAATCGACTCGTCTGGGTTTTGGAAAAAGAAAACCTGATATCACCGTATCAAGCAGGTTTTCAGCAATACCATTCTACCACTGATCAAATGATCGGCTTAGAGGACGTTATATATAACAGCTTTATTAAAAGGAAACATTGTGTCGGAGTCTTCTTTGATCTTCAGAAGGCTTTCGATATGACCTGGCATCATGGTATAATGCTCCAGATACATGAATGGGGCATTCGTGGCAATCTGCCTTTACTGCTCAGCAACTACATGAATGACCGTACCTTCCAAGTACGTGTCAACAATGAATATTCATGTGAAAGAATCTTGGAAAATGGCATACCGCAGGGTTCGCCGTTGAGCGGTACCTTGTTTACCATTGCCATTAATAAATTGATACTTGCCATTCCAGTAGAAATCAGCAAAAGCGTCTATGTTTATGATCTGGCAATTGTGTATGCCAGCAACAAGACTGCTATGGTGAGGTACAAATTGCAACGAGCGATCAATGCTCTAAATGAAGTTGCAAGGAATAACGGATTCTCACCAGAGAAAACGTGCTGTGTACACTTTTGTAGGAAGAGAATCCTCATCAAAGTCCTGCTTTGACAATTGATGATAATCCAATACAATATAAAGATAGCGTAAGATATTTAGGACTAGTATTGGATAAATCCCTTACATGGGGATTACATATACAGGACTTGAGTGATAGATGCAAAAGAGCCCTAAACATTATAAAATGTTTATCGAATTTAAATTGGGGCTCAGAAAAAGAGACATTATTGAGATTGTATAAAGCATTGGTTCAATCTAAACTAGACTACGGATGTATCTATATTCCTCCGCTAGAAAGTCGCACTTAAGAAAGTTAGACGTAGTTCATAATAGCGGAATAAGATATGCAACAGGCGCTTTCCGCACAAGTCCGGCGGCTAGTCTGATGTCTGAAGCCGGAATAATGCCACTACATTATAGAAGAGAGATCCTTTTGTTAAGATATGCAGCAAATGTATGGGCTTTCTCTGCTCATATAAATAATAAATTGTTTACGAATCATCCTATGGCTGCAGTATATGAACATCGTGCTACCTATTCCAGACCAACCGGAATTAGGTACCACGAATTAAGAAGAAAATATGAAATTGCTATACCAGAGACACTAGCAATTTCTACTAGAGAAATGCCGCCATGGCTCTTGCCAGCGGTAAATACAAATTTGGATCTCTCTCAAGGAGAAATAAAAAAGAAACCAGCAGTGATCATCCAGCAGGAATTTTTAGCAACCGTCAGTAGTTACGAAGAACATATTAGAATTTATACTGACGGTTCTAAAACCGAACATGGTGTTGGATGCTCGATATATGTAAATGAAGAAGCCCCCTTTTGGAGACTGCCAGATGTGACCAGTGTCTACACGGCAGTACTCACTGCAATTCAGCAAGCTCTTCGCTAAACTGAACACTATTGCGAAGAGAGAGTGCTAATATGTTCCGATTCATTAAGTGCACTCGTCGCAATTCGGAACAAGAACATTAAGGATGTCTTAATTGCAAACATCCTGTCCATTTTATACGTACTAAAACAACGAGGACAGCGATGCGTATTTGTATGGACTCCAGGGCATGCTGGTATTACAGGTAATGAAATCGCAGACGAAGCTGCCAGAAAGGCAACAGTCTGCGATGATTTGGATACATTTCCTGTAAGAGTGGCAGATGTTAAAAACCGTCTAACAAACATAGTAAAAAACAAGTGGAACGCTGAATGGAGGAGTTTAAATACAAAATTAAACTCAGTTAAAACTTCTCCTTATAAATGGAAAAGCGACTTTAAGTTGACTCGCCGAGAACAAGTAGCGGTGACCAGACTTAGAATCGGTCACACGCGATTAACAAATTTATATATGTTAACCGGCGAAGTGAGACCAATGTGCGGTGTTTGTAATAAAACACTGACAATCAAGCATCTAATAGAAGAGTGTACCATATATGAGGACCTCAGAAAGAGGTTCCGTCTTACAAATAATATTAGTGGTGATCTGGATAATGGAAATGAAGAAAATATAGTTGCATTTTTACACGCCAGTGGACTTCTTAAAAGTCTATAAAATGGAAGTTTAAAGCTGTGGTAAAAGATACTCTAAGCGGTAGTTTTATATATACATATAAGGGAGTCTCGAAGCGTGGCACGTATAGTGACGGGAGGTAGCCCTCTTGCCTAGGCCATTTTGGCTCACCTGCATTCAAGAGCAGTGAGTCGGGGTGTGTCCGATGATGGCATGGGGGACCCTCAAGGGTGGATTGAGGGCGCGAGGCTATGGGTGTACGCCGTGCATGCCTATGGCCTGATATAAGAAGGATTCAACTGCCACGGCACCCTGGCACGACTAATATACTGCACAACGGCGGTTCTGGTCGCCCTGAGGGTGCTTAAACAAACTATAAATGAGTCTTCGTAGAAGAAAGAAAGAAAGATATGGTATTGATAAGTTTAATTTTAATTTCATGGTCTTTTGAGAACCTATCTCAAATTTTAATATTGGGGCCCTTTACACCCCGTAAGTGTTTGTGATTGTCCTTGTCTTTTATGTTTTAATGTTTATTGTGAAGTTTGTGTTTTTAAATAAAATGTAAGGGCCCTTTACACCCTTAAATATGACGATCCTGATGGAGATAATAATTTCTTTTAAAGAATGTGACGAGGGCTAATGACCTTAGCAGTCGATGCCCGTAAAAATCCAGTTAAAAAAAAAAATAATAATAATATTTTTTTGAAATATCTCGACTCCACCGTCATTTAGCAGGTTCATGTCTTGCAAGAATATCTCCTTTAACGTAACTAAAATTTATTCTGAATATCAGCCAAATCGTAGTATAAATAATTTTTTTGGGAAATATCACAATCTCACAACTACCTAGGAGATCCATGTTTTCCAATAATATTTTGTTTCACTTCACTAATATATATTCTGAATATATAACAAATCGGACCATAAACAGATTTTTTTTTTAAATATCACAACCCCACAATCACCTAGCAAGTCCATGTTTCCCAAAAATATATCCTTTCACGTAAGTAATATATATTCTGAATATGAACCAAATCGGACCATAAATAAATTTTTTTTGAAATATCACGATTTTAACACTACCTAGTAAGTCCATGTCTTGCAAAAATATCTTGTTTCATGTAATAATTATTATTTTGAATATAAGCCATACCAGACCATAAAATAGGTTAGGTGATAGTTCATCACCTCGTCTCAGCCCTTTTTTGACTAGGAAAGGTTTGCCTATATTTGCTGTAATTTTTAATTTAGAGAATGTATTTGTAAGAGTGAGTTTAATGAGGTTCAAATTTTTCTGGTCAACTCATATTCTCTCAAAATTTGAAAAAAGTCTCTGTCCACAAAATCATACGCTTTCTGAAATTTTGTAAAAGATATAAGAAAGGTTTGTTTCTAGATACGTAATATTTTAGAATCGATCAGACTTTGTATTTATTCTGAATATGATCGTCCTTTTTTAAATCCTTCTTCACACCCTTCTATATGTGATCTATTTGGGGTTCTAATCTATTCAATAACATTTTCACAGTATTTTATAAGTCACAGGCAACAATGAAATACTTCTATAGTTGTTGACATCCGTCTTGGAGGTATAAATTATAAATAATAATTAATATAGCTTATCTATTTTTATTTATAATAAAATACTTATACAAATTGAATTGAAATCACAGGTATAAGTTACTATTTATTCTATAATTTAATGCAATTTTAATTCACAATAATATCAGTTTTAAAGTGATTAACATATAATATCTGTACAAAAAAAAATCTATTATTTAAAAAAAAGATGTTAAAATTTTCATAGCTTTTGTTTAATTAAATATTGTGATTTTTCCTGAATAATAAATTAAAATATACAAAATTTTGTACTTCTGATTATTTTAATACGAATTATACCCATTTTATGTTTATTATTAAATTTAAAAATAATATTAATAAAATCTTTTCTCGAGGATATTATTATTATTTTTTTGGTTATATGAGCATCAACTGCTACAGTCATTAGCCCTCATCACACTCTTTAAAATAGGGATTAAATCACAATCAGGTTTGTCATATGTAAGGGTGGAAAGGGCCCTTACATTTTATTTAAAAACACCAAACTAAACAAGACAGAAAATTTAGACACAAACACTGAACATACTTACAGGATGCAAAGGACCCCGATATTAAAATTTAAAAAGTAAATAAAACATAAATATATGTGAAAAACAACGGCTTCACAATACCAACATTCCCTTTTTTCTCCCTTAATTTTATTTAAGCACCCCTGGAGCAACCGAAACTGCCATTAAGCAGCACATCAATTGACCCAAGATCCATGGGAGTTGACTGACTACCTCTCTGTAAATTATCCTGTAGGACTTAACCCATCGGGTTCCCCCTGTGTCAGCAGAAATTAAAATAAAAAAATTATAAAAAATATTAATTAATTTAACTTATTTCTGATACTGTTTAAAGGTATTCATAGAATTTCTGTTGTGAAATGAATTTTATTTTGCACTTGGGAGGGATGTTAAGAAATTCTGAAGAATTGCCAATTGTAAACAGGTGTGTATCTAAAACAGTAGGCTTATACATTACAGATTCTAGGTGTAAAAGTGAACAGAAAGTTTCTTAAGGAAAAATGTTACATTTCCCTTCGATTTTCCTTCTCTCCGGCATTTTGTATTTATTAATAAATTTATATATGAAAATCGGATTGAGAAGTGAACAATAACTTCAGAGGATGAATGAGGATGATACACACATTTTTAACAACATTGTCTAATAAATAAAATATTTCATTTTATTAATTATTTATTTATATTATTTTAGTATTTCACTATATTAATGTTAACGGTGACCGTGTAAATTTTTATCATATTATGTGTTCTTAAGAAAATGCTAAGCATTTTTTTTAGAACAAAATGACACCTTAGTTTTGAAAATCGATTGACAAATAACCAACTTACGACAGAAAATGTATCACTATTTTCTACCAGATTTCATCTCCTTCTCTATTAAGTCGGGTTCTTTATTTATTATGTGTGCTATTTATTAATTTAATTATTTTAATTTATATTAGTAGCTTCTCCCGCCTATGGCATGCCCTCTGAAACTAGGGTGGGTTCCCTTGGCAGGCGATGTCTTGGAATGAGACTATTAGGTGTTCAAAACTGTACATCTTGTGTGAAAAATATTTTTTGAATGATGAAAATTGAAAGCAAAAATATATCAGGAAATCTTTCCGATTAAATCTGGTTTAGATTGGTCCTTAGTGAAGGCAGTTACTTTTATTTTGATTTGAATACTAGATGGTGCTGGTATTCTATGGCGGTTCAGTTTCAATTAACCACACATCTCGGGAACGGTCGACCTGAGACTGTACAAGAATATACATCATTTACATTCATACATATCATACTCATTCATCCTCTGAAGTTATTACTTCAGAGTTTATTACTTAAGGTGGTTCCAGAGACTAAACAGAAAAAGTGAGGGATAGGCGTCGGAATTTGAATTTTTTTTTGAAGGGGGCTCAGAGAAAAAAAATCATAAAGGATAAGTTACGAAATTATATTATATAGTATAATTTAAATTTATTAATGAACATACAAACAAAAAAAAAACCTTGAAATTCTTTTATCGTATTTAATAAACTCTTCTTTTCAATAAAAAATTCACTGTTCCACTTATCGGTCTAGACCATCCAAAATTTCTTTAAAAACAACATTTTCACTCGTTTATTTCTACGCTCAGAAGACAATTTCACTTTCATTCCACTCCATGCTTTTTACTCTTGATAACGCAACAAACAACTGTCCATGCCCAAAAATTTCTCCTCTCAAATCAATACAGACAAATTCAAAACTTTTTTCATACAAAAAGCTAATCGCAGAGGAAACTGATGTCTCTTCAATGAAAACCCTTTTGTACTCTCATCGATCAAAGTTATTCTTGGAATATACATTGTTTCTCCTTGCTTACCTCCAGTCGAAATTTTGCACTTTAAAACATTATTCTCCATTCTTCTAACAGTAAATCTCATTCCATCGCATAAACCATCTTTATGCTCAAATTTCTTAAACACATGACCGTCGAATTCTTCTTTAACTGCAAAACATAATTTAAAAAATATATTAATAACATATGTATTGCGTATATTTTGGTTAAAGAAATAAATATATATTACAAGTATAAATAATAACAAGTGCAAGTAATAAATATATAATAATATAACAAGTATACACTTGACCACCACGGGACATCTACTAACGAATCGGGATTTTCCGCTAGCGATCTATACATTCCAGTGCCTGTTATCTGAGCACATTATTACTTTTTGTATGGAATGACATCACTCGCACTACTGGTGTTTTATGTGCTAACCTAAGCGGGACGGACACACTACAGACAGACAGACACACACAAATGTCAGTAGGGTAGAATTAACATTGTTAATATTATAAAAGTATGCAATTTTTTCAAAATAAAAGTAATAAAAAAATAATTGTCTAAGATAATCCAATAATTTTATTTTCAAAATAAAACTGGAACTGACAGTTGTATTACATAAGAAAGAGCTGCTGCGTGAGTACCATTGCCTCATCTCCTTTATTCACACCTCTTCTACAAGTAGTGTACCATTTTAACCCGCCTACATTCCTTACTCTTCTTGTTTGTTTGATTACAGATATTGTTAATATGTATCCTCTAAAACAACTCTAATTTTCCATGAACTCATCTCTTTCTCTTTAATTTTTAATTTCATTTATTTTCTCATACAACAGCACACTTCAAATCGTGTTAAAACATTGGTATTTAATTATTAAAATGACATGCTACCGGTATTAAAAAAATAATAACTGCTGTTTAAGAGTTACTTTTGTACATAACTAAAAAAACATTAAATTACCACCATTTTAGTTAAGAGTTACCTATTAGAATAACGTATCACAACTCTAACCTTTCCTTTAAACATTTTTGAATTGGCCCTGAAGAGGAGGGGACCTTGGGATGCGGTAGGTTTTTTAACCAAAAAATTTATTTTTTTTAGGTAAAACCATTTGCTGAATCTCATTTTAAGAGTTGAAATTTATTTCAGTGTTACTATACTTCATGAATACTGTGTATATAAATTCTGCTTAATTCAGTACCATGAAAAACACGGTTTGCTTAGCGTAATTTTTTATCTTATAATCAAATCAGAATAATATATATTTATACTAAAATATAGAGACAAAATATTACAGTTTAATAGAATATTAAACTGAAGATGATGCATACAGGAGAAAATAGGATTGAAATGTCTTTTTATTTTTTATCGAATCAAATGTAGATTTAAAATAATTTATGTTTTGAATGTTATAACTATAAATAAAGATTAGGTTATGTGCTTGAAATAATCGGCTGAGTTTTCTATCTTGTTTAATTGTAACTGTGTTATTTGAGGATAATAAAGATTTATTTTACTTTTTGACTGGCTTACTCTTCTAACTTTAATTATATTCTGTGGTTAACATGTTTGATACGATATACATATATTAATTTTTCAAATATGTTGCTTGCAACAGGTAATAAATTTATTAAGAAAACGAGAATTCTTAATAAATCCACATCCTGTGTCTTCCACATCCTTATACGTCTCATCACCCCACATCCTCTGCTAATGATTATTTTAATTATAATTATTATAAATAATTTATTGTATAATTACATGCAATCAGAGTAGCATCACAAAATGCACGATTAGAAAATAAAAATTAGAAGCGATTAAAGTCCATATTATTTATTTACGTACAATATAAAATCATGAAATTATGTTTTGTAAAATGTATGAAGATATTAAATACAAAAGATAACAGCCAAATAATTCAAAAATCGAAAGGCATTAATGAAGATTATTGTAGCACATGTTTATGTGCAGGTTTAACAGTTACAGATGATTGAGGGTTTTTTCAATTTTTAAATTAGTATTATTTAAAAATTCATCAACAGAGTAATATTGTTTCTGTAAGATAAGATTTTTTACTTGTATTTTAAATAAATTAGTCAGAAGATTTTTTTAATTGATAGATAATTTATTAGATATGGAATAAGAAGCATAATAAGGCCCTTTCTTGTAAGCCCAAGTATTGAGTTAAATACGTAAAGAGGAAAAAGGTTTTGCGGTCGTTTTTTGATAGAAACAATAGGTAAACGATAAGTTACTATTCTTTTTAACAAGACTACACATTCATAAATATAAATTAAGGGTAAGTTAACATTTAAAAATTTATGTATATATTCACAGTTATATACTGGTATATAATTGTGAATATAAGGACTGCCTAAAAGCACATACCGTAAAACAAACAGAAGATGGTTTCCAAAAGAGTCGATAGACCACCATAAGGAGACAACACTTTGCATATGCCCAGAACTGAAACAATGGTTTCGCCCAGGAGGTGATGCTTTTTGACAGTATTCTAACCTATGATGAGATGTGGATTCACCATTATTAAGTGGAATAAAAAAAAATAGAGCGTGGATTGGAAGAACAAGAGTTCAGCTGTTAAGAACATCATGACAGTATTTTTGATTAACATTGCTGATTGCATAATTTTTCCATCACCTAATAACAGGATTTTTGAGTCTCATACAGTAACAGCATCTCCTTTCTGGCTATTTTATTAGATGAATAATTTGCTTGGAATGAACAAATTGATTTTGTTAGTTAAAAAAATGAAACTGTATTGTTATACTTGAAGTACCTTAGTAGAATACTGAGTTTATCATCATTATTAAACATATATAAATATTTATGTATATTCCTCTCTGAAGTGTAATGTCATTTCTTAGGGCTCCCTCAAAAACTTGAGTATTCAAAATAAAAAATGGCTATAAATATGGATTGTGTATTTAGAAAATTAAAAATATTAACTAATACTTGTGTTTATAATTATGAAATCAGTCACTAACAGAAAAAAAAATCGCTTATTAATAAAAAATAACAATTTCCAAACCAGACAAAGAACATTTTACAGGTAAATTTTCACAATACCTCAGCTTATAAGAAAGAGTCTTACGTCTCTGTTGCCATTTTTAATGAATTGCTGAACCATTTAAACTATCTTCCCACCAATTTATTTATAAAACATAACGAAAGGTTTTTATTTTACAGAAACAATATTACACAGTTAATGAATTTTTAAACAGTCTTAAAGAATTTAAATTTTTTGTAAGCGTTTAAAACAATTTTTAAATGTTCATTTCTTGCATTTGTTCAAGGTTAGAATTATTTTTTCTAATCTTCTACTCAAGTAACCCACCGGGTCGGTCTAGTGGTGAACATGTCTTCCCAAATCAGCTGATTTGGAAGTTGAGAGTTCCAGCATTCAAGTCCTAGTAAAAGCGGTTATTTTTATATAGATTTGAATACTGAATTGTGGATACTGGTATTCTTTGGCGGTTGGGTTTCAATTAACCACACAACTCAGGAGCGGTCAAACTGAGACTGTACAGGACTACACTCATACATATCATCCTCTGAAGTAATACCTGAATGGTAACTCCCAGAGGCTAAACAGGAAACACAAAGTCTTCTACTCAAGTAGTATTCATTAACACCTGAATTGTAAATTATTTTATAATGGTTTCTTATATTTAGTATTTTCACATTTTTTCTTATCATTTCTCGAGTTTATACATTAAATAATTAATATGGAGTCTAATGACTTCTATTTTTTTATCTTACAATTAATTCTGGCTGGATTGTCCCATTCTATTTAGATCAAGGTTTTATCTCGATTCATCGGGTCTAATGCTTGGGAATTTTTTTTTATCAGCAGAGTAATAAACCTAATCGTTCTTGACGTTAATCAAAATAATCTATTACTGTACACCGATCAGAATAAGAGATTAATTTTTTTATTTGATCGATTAATAATGAAAATCTCATGTGGGTGTTTGTTTTCAATTTCAGCAAGACTTATATTCATTTCAGTATATACTACTGTTTCGACAACATTGCAAATTATAAATTTATTACTGTTTTTAGCTACGGTAAAAAAATTTTATGAAAATAATAAATTAACTAAAAATGTATTAACCGATGAATGCATGAGAAATTATAATAAAAAAGAAAAAGAAAGGTATGTAAATTTCATCGGCTAAATTTTAAGCGAGACCTTAAAATAAATAAAAAATAATCAGAATACTTTAATAACAACTAAAAAGGTATTTGTGTTCAAATATACAAGAGATGGAGCAAGTGTGTCAATGTTTTGTTGGTAGAGATTGAAGAATAGATCAACAAATTTATGATAGCAACATCTAAGGAGTAAATCTGTATTATACTTAAAATAAAAATGTGTGTTTTCTGATGAAATGACGTAAATTACATTTAAGAGGTATTTAAATATTTTTTCTTGTATCATTATGAAAGTGATCTCTGCTTAACATCTGTACCCAGTCTCAGTGTAACGTTCTTTTCTCTACACGATCAGTTTCTTTACTCAGTGTGATGCAAGAGTAGATTTTGGTGAAATTTTTTTTATGAGAAATTGCTTTGTTTTACATAATAATCTTGTACAAAACTGATCGTGTAGTTAGGTACACTTATAATTTAAATATTTTGTTTTAACTTTAAACAAAATTAGATTTGAAACATATTAAATACAAAAAAGTTTAGTCAAATTGGTGAAAACCAATAAATTGGGGTTAAAAGATGCTGTTTTTTATGTTTGACATATAATAACTTTGTAATGGGTTATAAACACATAAAACGTGTACGTGTTACTTTTAATTTGGAAAAATTTGTAAAATCAAAATTTACTATTAAAAAAAACTGGAAATTATACAATTCTTCGTTTATTATTTAATAAAATAAATAAAAATTCATTAGATAATAATTTTTTTATTAATGACAGAAATACAATAAATTATTTGAAAAATTATTATTTCAAAGCTGGCAATAAAATAACAACAGCCGATCAACAATGCGCAATACTATGTCTGTGTTTAAATCATTACATGACAAGAAGTAAATCCTCATGTAACGGTGGAAGGAAATTTTCAACACTTATTTAGTATCAATGTATTTTCTCCTACAATCAGCGGTTTGGACCCTTCATATTATCTAGCCGCATAAATCCTAAGGTCTACTTGTACTTTCTTCAAGAAGAATTGCCACATTTGCTTGAAGATGTTCCTCTAGCATTGAGACACAAAGTATACTTCCAGCACAGTGGTACGCCTCTCCGCTTCTCTTGTGCCGATTCCACACACTAAAATAATTCTCTGAGAAATGGATCGGTCGAGCAAGTCAACATTCCTTGCCGCAAAGATCGCCTGATCTAACACCTTTAAGTTTTGGCATCAAACATGATTGTGGGGCCGTCATATTTAAAAAAAAAATTGAAATATTATATTTTAAATTTAAAATATAATTATTTTTATGGTCCGATTTGGTTCATATTCATAATATATATTAGTTATTTGAAACGTGATATTTTTGAAAAACATGGACCTGCTATATGGTGGTGGCGTTGCGATATTTAAAAAAAATATTTATGGTCAGATGTGGTTCATATTCAGAATATATTACATGAAACGAGATATTTTTGCAAAACATGGACCTCCTAGGTGTTGGTGTGGCCGTGATATTAAAAAAAAAAAACATATTTATGGTCTGATTTCGTTCATATTCAGAATATAGTTCCGTGAAACGCGATAATCTGGAAACGCATCTGGGGATGGATGAAAAATATTGTATACAAAACAAAAATGCATTCTCTTGAGGAATTAATTGTCCGCATTATGGATGTGGCTGACCAACAAAGGACAGCCCTGAGAACTAAAAAGCGCAACAACAGCAGTACAGAGGTGTGCCAAGAATGTGTTGAAAATGCCGGGCTCGTTTTTGAACATCTATTATAAACCTTTACATATACACTTTGGTCTAGTGTTAAAGATTCTAATTTTTCTAAATTCTGTTTATTTTATTCAACTTATGTTAAACTAATTTGTTCATAATTAATTAAGTTGTCAACAAGTTCTGCTTAAAATTTTTATGTGTTCATAACCCACTTAACAAAATTATTGTACATCAAACGTAAAAAATAGAGTTTTTTCCTCCAATTTATTGGTTTTCACCGCAGATTTCTCAAAACCTACTGTAGTTACGGTTCTGAGACCTGTTTTATTCGATTTTTTTAGGTCAACAACCATAACCCACCGGATTGGTCTAGTGGTGAATGCGTCTTCACAAATCAGCTGATTTGTAAGTTGAGAGTTCCAGCATTCAAGTCCTAGTAAGTCAGATTTAGTAGGCGGCTCCCCATCCTCATGGAGGAGATAGCGAGACTCCCACTGATTAGATTGTTTTCTTGCAAAGATAACGGTGCTACTGAATACATCAAGTGTGACAGAAAGCGCTTCACACAAACTGAAGGACAAAAAAAGTCCCAGGAGTCACATAGTTGGGCCTTGTTACTCCCTCCTGGAGATTAGAGGCAGGCAAAATAAAGATCAAAGATCTGAACAGGGGGGCCGAACTGCCGTGCCAGATTTACTGCCAGTTGGCAGGTTGGCTGCCTTAGAGTAAAAGGACAAAATAAAAAAGAACAAATATATATACCCTGGGCTCAGCTTTACTTAATTGTATGTCTGGCCCAGGGGAGTAGGGTGAAAAAAAAAATGTAAATAAGTGAAGTTTGTATATATTAGAAGAGTTGCATACAGTGTACAGTAGCATGTGAATGAGATGTATTTTGTATGAATGTAAGGTGTGTGGATGCACATGATATTGAGGTTTTGTTTGTTTGATATTGATGTTTTAATGGCAATTCCAACACCACATCACATGAGGGAGTGGTTTTTAGTGGGTACCACTGCAGTAGACGGTGAACCCCACACACCCAGTATGTATGGGCTGCTGGGCATTTGGGTTAGGCAAATTTCCCAATTCCAACGGGAAAAAAGTGTGGGATGAATTCAACTAGTGTGGATGTATTCAGAGTATGTTGAGCACCCATCACTTTCTATGTAGAAAAACTTTAATACAAAATTAATGTTATGTTTTTATATTAAATAGTTTTCAAAATATAAATAATCCAAATCAGATGATTTTTTTTGGGACACGCTTATATTATATTAATATACTTACTTGTATAATTATAAGAATGTATTCTTTTAAGAATTAAAGGTATTTCAAAGATTAAATCATTCCAGTACTGGACAGCAAAGTTTACAGGTACATTTTTTAATGTAATTCAAAATTTCAAAACAGAAAACAATCTGGAATAACAAATTATTAAAAGAATATATTTTAATGTAGTTATAGAATTCTATACCAACCAAAGATGCAGGATAATCTATAATTGGAAATTATTATGATAAGTTTAATCTATCGGATTTTCAAAGATTAAAATATATGAGTAATTATTTATTATTATAAATTAATGGTAATTCATTAAAAATAAACTGTTCTCCTTTAGCAAAGAATGAACTAATGGACAAAACAAGTGAAGAAAGCCATATTCCATTGCAAGTGATAAATTCGTTGAAAAATTAAATACGCCATTTGTGATAAACCCATTTCATGATTACTGAACTAAGTGAAAAAACCATTATTCTCAAAATACACAAAAATACATGTTTATTATTTATGTTACTGAAAAGAAATTATATTTATAAATAAGATATTAATTTAAAAAAATGAAGAATATAATTCTGTAATATATATTCATGCTTTATACAGACTAAGATGTAGATCAGATAATCAGGATTGTACAACAATAAAAAAAGTCAGTTAAATCATTATCATTTATTGACACTAAAATTATATATACAAAACATTAAATTCATGACTAGCTCCATTACTTATATAATAAAATATAATAAATTCAATGAACCATAATTAATTTTAAATAATATAATCACTGAAGGAACAATTAACTTCATTAATTATGAATTGCACACTATCTAAATTTTAGGGCACAAATAATTTGTGAACAGTACAGTACATAAGCGTGCATTGAAATATACAATTCATTTTATATTATATAATATCACCACTAATAGATTAAAATTAACAATAACAATTAAAAAATAGTTATTACTTCAATTTTTTCTGATAAACTTTAAAAAAGCATCTGCATCTAAAATGCAATAATTTGTGCTCTTCTTATTTCATCTGGATGTACTTCTTTTATAATTTATTTAAAACAACATTTGTGTATATTATCAATACAATTAAATATCTTTATGATTAAAATATAATATTTATTTATAGATAATTATTAATTAAATTACACTATTTAAAATTTCTATTAAAATAATCATAGTATTAAAATATGTTTTTTAAATAATCATATATATATAAATGTGTGTATAATTTATTCTACGCATCATGTAATGAATAGACATTAAATAGTGATAGTTAACGTTTTCTGACATACATTTTTTACTACCTTATTAACATAATATAAAAGAAAAATGACAACTTTTAAAATTAAGATTATTTACTTCTTAACAATAGACAAATTGTTAATCTACATTAACAGAGAATACAGTTCATTACCAACATGTTATTCTCTCAATTAAATTTAAAAAAATCAAAATAATTATGTTTTTATAAAATACATCTAAAATACTTTTTTATAATACTCAACTTTTTTAAAACAATAGTAAGATCTCTCTCAACCATTCATCTGGAAGTTTGTGGGTTTGAATCCTAGTTAGACTTAGCATATTTGCAAAACAGAATATTGTAACTATAATATTCACCCTCATATTGTAACTATAGGATATAAGTTCTTATTTTTTTTTTTTATACATAAATATAAAAGTAGTTTCTTTGTAACACATTAATTTAACTGTATTCCAGTAATAAATTGTCAACCAATTGTAAACATACCTACTTTTTGAAACAAGATTCAACAACTGGTAAGAATCTAGAATTATTTAATCAATCCCTTACCTATTTAATTTATATATATCATCATAAAAATACACATATATAAATAATAATAAAAAAAACAACAAAAACTAGCCAATCCTTCCCTCCTAATGTCAAAGAAACTTAAACAAAACATGTCAAACAAGAAACGAAAAAAGTATTATTAAAAGTACACGAGAAAATTGACTTAATTGGTTTATTTTTTAACGATTTAATTTTTGAGAGAGAGAGAGAGATGCTCCCGCCAACTGTGAGCTGTAATATGTTTTCTGCAAGTAGAAGGATGTAGCACTGATGAAATCTACTGCAGAATGAGCCTAGTATATGGTGAAAACACTTGGAGTAATGGTAGTGTATGGGAAGGTGTAGGGAATTTAAAGAAGGGCGAATGGACATACATGATGAAGGTGGGCAAGGATCCAAGTCTGTTGCTACTGTTTGCCTGGTTGAGCGTGTTGATGATTTTGTCCGTGACAAACGGAGGTTTACGATAAGTGAACTTTCTGTGAAATTCCCAGAGATTCCAAGGTCTTCTCTGTACAAAATTGTGACTAAAGACCTAAGGTACCAGAAATTTGTTTCATGTTGGGTCCCAAAAATTTGAGTGACGATCACAGTGAATGTCATCAGCCTTAAAGTTTCTCATGTTACAATAATGAGGAGGAGGGTGTTTTTAAAGTCTATCACTACCAGCAATCAAACTTGGATCCTGAGTCACAATCCACAAAACCAAAGAACAGTCTAAGCAGTGGATGCAAACTTCTCCAAACAAGCCAAAAAAGTTCGAACAGACACTGAGCAACAGGAAAACAATGGCTGTAGTTTTTTGGAACAATAAATGTGTCTTGTTGGTGAACTTTATAGAGCAGAGGACAACATAACAAAGGAAGTTTATTGTGAATCTTTATCTCACCTTTGCAGATCGATCCAGAACAAACGAGGAGGCATGCTCTTGTGCGGCATGGTTTTGATCCATGAGAATTCATGATCGTACTGTGCCAACATGATACAACATCTTCTCAAACAATTCAAGTGGGATGTTTTCAACCATCCAACGTATAATCTAGACCTAGCACCTAGTGATTTTCACCTCTTTTGAGAATTGAAGGCATGGGTGGGTGGACAACACTTCACCTTCATACTTAAATGTAGGAAGAGAAAGATTAAGTGCTGTGTATCGTCTCTGTGCTGCTGGAGGGTCAAATTTTGGATTTAATCAGAAGCATAACTAAACAAAAATGATGCCTTTAAGATGTGGTCTATCAATTACTGGCAATGATTAGGTGAAGATACAAGATTCACTATGAGAATGTACTAGCATTTAAGATTATTAAGAGGAAAAACCTGGAGTATGCACATAAAGTGAGACATCCAGAGGAATGCTGGTTTCTGCACCTCATATTTCACAGAAAGTTGAAATCCAAGACCAGAATTTCATGACTGAAGAATCTGAAGCATTGGATCAACCATATCTTCACTCCCATCAGCTGTAGACAAGGTTGAAATTGCTCAAATGATTGCCAACATTCAATAATGGACATTGCACATAAAGAAAAATATGTTTATTAAATAAAACCTATTAAAAAGAAGTAGTTCTATAAAATATTAAAAGAAAGGAACCACTAAAACAAAAAGTGACCCATATATATATAAAACCTAAGCATTTATCAAATGGGGGAAAAACAAATTAAATTAAAAAATATAACACATACAAATGTACATTATTATAAGATATATATATATATATATATATATATATATATATAAAAGTATATTAAGTATAACAATATTCTTCTACAAGTTTACAACATAACACATCATCACATTACAACAAATTAAAATATCTTATACAATAACAATAAAATCATTAAATAAAACCTGTTCTAATCACAGTTGGAGAGAATTTCAAATAAATATTTAGGAAGTAAAATATTTGCACTGTTCATGGAGGTTTCTTAATTCTTAATAGATAATAGTTAAGTATGTTTCTTGTTGAATTTGATTAACTATTTTAATTAGTTTGTATTTGGGCTGTACAACAATTTAGCTGTGGAGTAATTTGTCGGTTGTGTAAACTGTATACATTAAGTAATTGCCAGACAACCAATTATTGTTAAGCACTTCTTTATTTACTTTAAATTTATACTGAATTAATCATTACTTTATGTTACATAAAATTTAATACTAATTATTTAATACACAAAATAATTTAATAACTTAACGAAACAATACATTGTTGATAATAAATTTAAGGAAATTAAGGACACAGCTAACAAATTTCTAAAACAAAGAATTAATAAAAAAATTCAGATCAATTTTTAATCATACTAATTATATATATATATATATATAGATATATATATATATACATTTTACTAATGTAGCAAAAATCTAAAAAAAAAAAATTGAGTATATACAGGTATTTTAAAGTGCAACAGATATGATAAAAAAATACATAAATACAAAAGTTAAACTCTGTTCCAATTTCAAATTTGTAAGCAAAAACGTTTCTACCATTTGGTATACATTGATATAGTAAGATTAAATTAAATAATAGATGATTTTCCAGCCATGCATTGGATTTAAAACCAGCTCAGATGAAACAAATGTTATCAAGTAACTATTATAGAAAGGAAAAGAATAACTACAAAACAATTCTGGACAGATTATTCAAGCTACAACTGTTCAATTCAACATTGACTTCCATTACTAGTAACACAATACTACTCATTATTAGTTAACATATTTTTTTAAAGTTATAATAGTGATAAAATACAATAATTCAATTTCCACTTATAAATATAATTTTAAAAATGTTTAGTTCTTCCATTTATGAGAAAGTGTTTCATTGAGCAGCTAGTTAGTTAACTGCATAAACAGAATAACCATATCTCATTAAATAAAGTGAATCTTTTTTACGTTAAAATATATATTGGCACAATATGAAACTTAAAATGAAAAATATCTAGCATTTAATTAGAAGTTAATTACTACTTAAAATTATTAAAATAGAATAATAATTAACTAAGACTGAAGCCAATTTTTACCATAACTGAATTTATAGCCTGAATCACTAATATCTGTAGGATAATGACTTCAGCAAATAAATGTATTTGTTATGCAATAATATCAGGTTATTACATTACATTTCAAGATTCATACATTTTTTCTAACGATAAATAAATCGAAGAGGTTCATTTTGGACAAACATAAAGAAGACATAACAAAAGTTTTAAACACTGAACACCACACCAAAATAAAATAAAAAATTAAATACATACGAGTTCTGTAAACTTTTTATAACATCTCTATTCTGGCAGTTTCTTGTGTATATTTTTCAATAAGTGCTTGTTCATGATCAGCTGTCTTCAATTCACTTTGTAATACACTATTTAAATATGATCTAACATCACTAATTTTCACTGATTTCCAGCTGCATACTGCATCTACAACTTCAAGTGGTGATAGTAACCGTTCTTTTTCTATAAAAACCAAAAATAATCAAGCTTTAATGAAAAAACAATATGAAATTCTGTTTTGTATTTAATTTAAAATAAGGATCTATAAAAATGGCAGAATGACCGATAGACTAACCTATTCGGTTAATGCTACGACCATGTTTTGAAAAGTATGAGAGAATATAAAAAATGAAACTACGAAGTTAAAACTAATAGTTATAAAACATATAACTTGAAGATACATTTGGGAGCTAATTTTACAATACTGATGACTGAAACAAATTTCATGTACATAAAAAACAATAATTTTATTTTTCTCTTATCTTGTTTGAATTTTCAGTAACACAAATGTGTCTGCCAGCTCACATTGAATTTAGCTATGTAATATAAAGCAGTGCATTATTTCATAATTTAATATGATTCCAATTTCATAGCTCTCTTTCTAATGATTCACTGTTATTTTATTTTAATTCAGTCCATTGATCAAGGTTATTGTTAATGAAATTACTTTCTTCTGTCAGCTTTACATAGTTAGTTTTTGTATGAAACAAATTCATGAATTCATCAAGCTATGATTGCAGATGAATGCCTGCTGTAAACTTACATAGAAATTGATTTCAGAATTGTTCCATCAATTCAACGTGTCATTCATTGAAAATGCTTACTTGGATAGTTTAAGGTAAATAGAATGTGTGTTAGAAAATGTACTTGAAGACAGTTCATTTTGAGAAAGAGTATGGGTTCAAGAGAGGCCATTCTGGCAATCAGGCTAACTTTAGAAGACAGGCTTAAACAAAAAAAGCCATCTGCATTATATTTATAGAGATTGAGAAGGCATTTGATAATACAGAATTGAACAAAATGTTTAATATTTTTAAGAAAATTGGATTGAAATATAGGGAAATAAAACATATATAAACTAAGCAAAAATCAGGTAGCATGTTATAAGAATAAGATGAGGCTCCTGATTCAAAAAGGGCTCAGATGAGTCCTGATTCAAAAAGGAGTGAGTGAACAAGCACTTCTGGTAGAATGACCGATAAAGTTACATTGGTTAACATTGTAAGCATGTTTTGAAAAGTATTCATGCCAAAGAAATGGACAAAATTTGTAAAGTTCTGGGGGACTAAACAACTCTGGAAATTAGAAGACACAATTCAGGAATTAAAGATGAAAATTGAGGAGGAAAAAATGATGTTAAAATTCACAATTTTTTTTGGGCAAAAACCAAGGTGAGTAACAAGCCTGAATGGCATGGATTTATTACTGCTAGGGGAGAAATTCAGGCTAAGGATAAATAAGAGTAAAATAAAAATAATGAAATATGACAGAAAGAAGGATAATAAATTAAACATTAAAACAGAATATAATAAACAAACTCATAGAATCTTACTACTTATGAAGCAAAATTAAAAAGAAGTCCAAAATGAAGTAGAAATCAAAAGCAGACTGGAACAAGAAAAGGCAGCTTTTATGAAAAAAATAAAACCTGCGAGTCAAATATATATCTATGAATTAGAAAGAGAAACTTGAAATTATTATTGTAGAAAGTAGTAGTTGTGAATATGGACATAGGAAAAGCAGAAAGGAAAAGAATATTAAGATATCTAAGTTTAGTTTGGTGACAGTGACAAATAGCGGTGATAGAAAACAAGATTGGGAAATATAAAAGAGATAGTTGATCATGTAAAATTAGAAAATATGTTGAGGTTACAAAATTAGAAAAGTTAGAATAGAATTGAGAATTTCATCAAATCAACTGACTGGTGACTTAAAAAAAACAAACAATTTCTGTATTTGTTTTCAGATTTTTTAGGGAATCATGCTAATGAAATGGATAAAATTTTCAAGTTTTTAACTCTGGAGAATACATGAATAAAGTTTTATTCAACCAGAAGTAAACTCCAATGTAAATACATGCAAATATAATAAAAACAGTTTGTGATGTATTTATAACATTCATTGATGAAAACGTAGGAGTTAATTTTCTGTATGATTTTAGAGCGGCGATGCATTAAGATTTGGGGAGGCCTTTTACATCATCAAATATTAAAATTTCTGATTATGCAGTCTTATTTTGTAGACTTGAAAATTTCAGCTAATATGATTATTGATAAACTTAATCAGTTAAATGTGCTGGGTACTATGAGTACCTAGTTATTATACAAAAGATGTCAGTAAAGTGGGTGCCAAATATTTAATGTAAATAAGAAATGAAAATAATGAGCAAAATCACACTTTTTTTTATAAGTAAAGTGTCTGATATCATTTAAAAGTTAAAAAATTTCAAAAACTATTTTTTCTTATGGTTACTGGTAAAAGGAGGTTTTTAGGAAAAATATTCATAGCAAAAGAAGCTGTGGAAAGACATTCTCTTTTTACAGAAAAAAGCATTTGCCACATAAGGTTGACAAAAGAGTGTTTTGAAAAATCTGCAGTTAACCATTGACATTCACCACACTAGTGTATCTCATTATGACACTTTCAGTTACTAATTAAAATTATGCTGGTTTATTAATATTGTGGTTATTGAGCCACGTATAGAAGTATTAATAACAGTTAATAGTACCTATAACACCAAGTATTTCATTAAAAAGATATGGGGGTACATTTGGATTTCTAGCACCGGCCCAAAGTGCTTGAATCCAAAGACTAGAATCTTGATTACCAAATCTGCGGCAACAAGTAATCACATTCTGGTAATCTTTTTGACATAAATGGTATTGTAATATTTGCTGGTACCTGAAACCAAGAAAAATAAGTACATTATTAGTAGGGACATTTTAAACACTTTACAAAACTTATCAGTCACGAAAAAATATATTCTTAATTATTCTGTAAAGTAGTTAATGACAAAAAAAAACAATTCCAATTCTGAGCTTGGATTTGGCACTTTTCATCGGTCAACATTTACTCCATTTTTTCTCCTTGTGTAAAAAGCTTATATATGAACTGCCTAATAAGTAGGAGAAAAAATATCTATTGATCATTTTAGTAAATGTTTGAATTTTTGCTAGATTGAATTAAAAAAGATTGGTTTTTAAAATTTTTATTTATATGTTAATCCATTATGGATTATTTTTTTATTATGTTTGCTTATTCTTTTCAAATTAAGTTTAGATTCCTCTTCCACCATTTATAATATACATACATACACATTAACATACATTTTATTAAAGGTATATTTTAGTATACTGCAATTAATTATTAATACAAAATCATTAACAACAAAATAGCAAGCTTGAAAGTTTTACCAGTTTATATAAAGAGCTTTTCATTCATATAGATTAACAAAAATCATGTATATACACATCGCATAAGAAGCGTAATATAGATTGACCAACTTAAATGAGAATTTGTGGGGTCCATGTTTTCATCATCAGTTATAAAATACTATATTAGGTAATTCATTACAATTGTTACTCATAAAAACACATTGATAAAAATCTAGAATATATTTTAAAAGAATCTTGTCATCAGAAAAATCACAAAAGTGATTTGGATATATTTTTATTTATTAACCTAAAATGAGTGTGAAATGTAATTTAACATGTAGATTTTGATTTAAATTAGACAGCTTGTGAACAAATTTAAATGAATGCATGTTTATTTTATTATAAAAAAAACCTTGAAAAAATAATAGTTCAAGAAATTTTACCCAGTGCAATGTTAATATATTTTCATATCTGTACCATTAACTAAAATTACCATGCAGAGTATAAATAGTTAACACTGTTCCCTTAGGAGTGGTAAAAATTTATGTATTACCAATAAGCCAAGGAAGATAGTTTTCAGTAGGTCTGAAAAACCAGCATGAATACTCACAGCCTACGTGTAATGTTAACTTGAGTTGTCATAATAGTCATTCTGCTATGTTGATCATCTTCTTTGTCAACCCACCCGTTTTATTGTTCAGTTTTTCTACCTGGTTAACTACTTTTAAAACTGTTACCAGTCACTTCGTCACTTCAGTTTCATAGTGAAAAGTTTGTTCTACCTGCTGCAGAATTATTCTAGAATTATATTCTCTCTCTAGGAATTGCATAAGGGTTTAATTGCTGGCTTAGATGCTTTTAAATACCATGTTTTTGTTATATAACATTTTGGTTTATTTTCAAAGTCTCATATCCTGATGTAAACAGATCTATTTATTTTTTTCATTTCAAACATATATCAAATGGTACATAATGAAAATTGATTATGATATAGAAACCTGATTATCATAAAATTATAAAATAACTGTTTATAATAAAATATTAATTGTTTTTAATCTAAGGGAATTGCATAAAATGTAACATTACATATGGACAATTTCATCAAAATATAAAAAAAAAATCATCTTTTTATTCCACTTAAATTATGTTCTATTTATAGCATTTTTCATTAAGTTACTGTATACATTAGTATTATCCCTTCAAATATGTTGAATTGTTGAAAACTAAAAAAATACTATTTTTTTATTTATCACCTCCCAAGCCCTGATAAGTAGTGAATACTAAAACACTTCTAATTTTGAACTATATTTGAATTTAAATTAATTAGCTGATTTTATTTTTAGGTAGATTTCATAAGAAAGCTATCCTCCAGACCCCAAAACTAGTGTCAGCTCAAAGGTTTATATGTACAAGTTTATATATATTTCACTTTCTTGTGGACTCTATAACTGCCGTAATTTTGTGCTGGTAACTTTCCAATTGTGCCTTAAAAATAACTCATCCCAAAATCTCGGATGTGTTTGGTAATGGCCAAAATCGGACCATCGGGGTGGAAATGGAGGGGCTTTTACAAAAAAATAACTTATAACTTTCTTATTAAGTAAAATATGGACTTCATTTAAAGTTCCTACTATTCTTTGGATAAGGCCAAATTTTTTTTTATATCACCAACCATTGGCCCAAGGGGTTTCAAAGACAAAAAGAATCATACCTCGCTTAATAGGCACAGTATCAAATCGGTTTAAATTGATTTTGGGATGAGTTATTTTTAAGGAACATTACCTAAAACTTTTGTCTGTAACAATTTGTAAAATGACCAACCCTTACGACAAGGGATGACCAAAATGTTGCTGGAATTATAAGAAGATGAGGCTTGTCGTATGCTAAACATGCGAAACTTTTTTTCACATGCAACCATTGACATATTGAGTAAATTTTGAAGTTTTTCTTAACTTTAGGTGGAAATCTTTTTTATCTCCTACTTAGCACCGGTGAAATCTACCTCCACCTTCTGGCATGCTAAAAGGGATCTTTTTAATTGAAATTTTTTATTAGAGTTTAGAATTTCTTTATCTTTGTTTCGACATGCAAATAATAAAACTAAGAAGAAAAACTGAAAACCTGTTTTTATAATAATCTAAAAACTATAACATTTATTCATTGTTTGTGTATTTATTTTTTTTTTAAATATAAATTCACGTGTGAAAAATGTTATTGCAGGTAAATGGTGTGTAAAAAATTGGAATCTTGTTTTTTAGTAAAATAAAAAGCATGAAACTTTAATCTGTGAGTAGTAAGGGGTGAGTAGAGCATAACATTGGTAATAAAGCACAGGATTTGTTTTATAAAATAATTATATAAAACTTTTAAAATTATATATAATTCTTGGATGACATAAATTTTGCACTTTTTATATACTATTTTAATTATTATATTTGACAACTCTAAAAAATATTTTTATTAGATGATTTTATAATAAAATCACTGCTGTTATGAATTTACCAGATATGCTTCAGCCAAACCCATTCAATTCTAGCCACATATTTTTATTTTATATGGATACTTACTGCGTCACTTTTCAGCAGTTTTAACACTGTAAATAATCTAAATCTTTAAATTATACAAAATTTAATTTATATGAGGATCCTATAACTTCAGACCTTATTATGCATTCTCTTAATAAGCATCATCTATATTTGTTTTCCAGACAGACCTGTAATTTTTTAATCTGATAAAAAAAAAGACCCTACTAAGTACCATTGTCATCTCACAACAATTTAGTATACACACCAGTCAGGAATGATGATGGTATTACATGCATATTTATTAAGGGATTAATACGAAAAAATATATGCTGTGAAATAAAAGAAACATACAGTGATGATTGTAACTTTATTATTTTTTGTATCAAATAATCATGTTATTAGAAAAACCTTTATTTATTTTTTTATATTTAATTATTTAAAAAAAAAATTACTGGGAATTCTTTCTTTAAAATGATACTTTACTTTTTAAAAAAACTGACAATGAGAAATGCTTTGAAATTTTTTGTGCGTGTGTACAGCAGAAAAAAATAGAATTTTTTTGTGGCAAAATATTCTAAATCTTACAGATTGTAAAAGATGTATAAAATTGCTTTAAAGTTAACTGTATGGGAATGAAGTTGTTATAGTGAATTTCTATATAGACTGAATTTAGAAAATGAGGGGTGTTAGGTTGAGTTTCATCAATTAGCACTAACCAATATATAGCTAAGGTCAATTTTTTATTTTTTATTAAACTACTAATTAGAAACAATAAGATGGAAATTTAACATAAAAAATAGACACATTCAAAAATAATATTGTAAGTTCAGTACTTCAAAGTAAACGATCTCAACCTAATTTCATGTAAAATATATACAAATATGTATATTTTTTGATTATATATAAAAATTTACATTATAATGGCAAATCTAATTATTCAATATGATATTAGTGTATATTTACAACAAAAAAAAAGTTAAAAAACAACACACAGCCTTGAGTCAGAGAGCTCTGAAACACGTAACAGGAATGTTCATCACTTTATCTATTATCATTACTGTTATTGAAGGTATATAAAGAATACAAATAAGCTACCTAAACCAATCAAAAAATCTTTAAATGAAGTTAACTCTAAAATGGAACCAAGTTTGACGCTATCATTTTGGATTTAAAGGAGAGGCCCTCTCTTCAATCACTCTGAAAAAGGGCATCAATAAACTCCATTGTAAGCCTATCCTTGTTACCTTACAAAATTTTATTAAAATGAAGAAACATATACCCGGTAAAAAGAATATTATTGCCAACATCATTTCCAGAACTGATGAAAAGATTTAAAATCTAAAAAAATAAAAAGAATTCAAAATTTTTAAAAATGACCAAAAAAAAGATAAATGGATGAAAAAGTCTAACGTGAAACCAGAAGGCAACTTAAATGTCTCTGAATATTATACAGTTAATGAGCTATATTTTTTTGTAAAAAGAATTGGTGAAATGGAAAATAGCTCATCCTGAAGTATTTGTTAAGTATCTACTTGAAGAAATGTACCGAAAATTATGATATGCTGGTATTACTAAAATTCTAGAATCAAACTCAAATTGGAACATAAGGTAAATAGTGACAAAATTTTGTTTTCGAGACGACTACAGAAATTCGGCCTGGCTGACTCCGGTATGTGTCTGAAATGTAGATTATTGGACGATGCTTATCATGTGATATATGAATGTGCCAGGTATGACTTTATGTAACCCATCGGGTTGGTCCAATGGTGAACGCATGTTCGTAAATCAACTGATTTTAAAGTCGAGAGTTCCAACGTTCAAGTCCTAGTAAAGGCAGTTACTTTTATAGGGATTTGAATACTAGATCATGGATACATCATGTTCTTTGGTAGTTGGGTTTCAATTAACCACATCTCAGAAATGGTTCACCTGAGACTGTAAAAGTCTACACTTCACTTACACTCATACATATCATCCTTTGAAGTAATAAAGTAATACCTGATGGTGATTCCTGGAAGCTAAACAGGAAAAAAGTATGACAATGTGCACAGAGACCATTTGTCGACTTGATATTATCGGGTTGACACTTGATCTCTTATGTTAATTGGAAAAGCCAGGCCGAATGGGTTATCATAGAAGGTTTTATTACATATTTGGTAAAGGAAAGAATCACTGAAGGGGTGTGATGTTCTGCTTGGACTTTTCTTCTTTGTGTTTATGTATGGTTTTATTGTTATTTTTTTAACAGTTAGCTAAACTGTTGCTGTTTTTGTTTCTGTTTGGTTATAGATTTGTTTGTCTTTCATTAGTTACGTTTTATATTACTGTTATGTTGCATTATTTATTGTTATTGTTAAGTTTTGTTAGTGTTTTTGTGTTGATTTTATGATTCGTTGTGTTGAACTCATTTTTACATTTCAGATAGGTAGAGTTCAGTTCCTTCATTCATAGAAAGTCACTCAGTTTTGTTTGAGACTTGGCTAGATATGTTTTGTTTGGAGTTTATATTAGTTAGTAGTACACCGTGGAAATGTCATTTGTGGCATTCACATTTGGTGGCTCCCGGCTGAGGCTTGACTGAAAGATGCCATTTCTAAGGTACTGAAGATGACCTCTGGTAAAGCCCATAAGGGCTAGGTGTGACAACCGAAACCGTCACATAGAGGGTGTCTTCCTCCATTGGGTGAGAATTACTAAAATTCTAGAATCAAACTCAAACTGTAACATAAGGTAAATAGAGTAACAAAATTTTGTAAATACTATGAACTTATTAAAAGTAGAAAAAATTATGAAATGTACACAATTACAACCTAATGCAAAGGATGTCAAATTTCTATAGATTTATTTGAATTAATAAGCAAAAGACTTTTATCAGTGGTTATTTATTATTTTAGATTGTCGTACAACACTTTTTAAATTTACACTTTTCCCATCAGAAAAGCTACTTCTGTTGCTTTACTGAAAAAGAGGAAAAATATGTACAAAGAAATCGGAAAATAAAAATTCATAATTACTAATCAATGGAAGTTAATTTATAAGCAAAGTTTGAAAGCAAGTAATGGACAGGCTAGGAAATGCATACAGACTTATCTCTATTATTTTTAATTTTTTTAATCGCTTTTAAAAAATTGTTTAAACATCCCAATTTATGATCATATGATCCTACTTTTCTAAGAATGCCTTATATTTTTCTAAGAATGCAAAGCAACATTTTTCCACCCATGAAGAATTACAATTAATATGAACAATTCTTTGCAAGCTCTTAATTTTTCTGATTACAAAACAGCCAAATAATTTTAATATATAAAAAAAATTAGAATGAATTTAAAATTTAAATACAACCACCAAATTCCAAAATACAATTAAACTTGTTAAAATACTATTATATGTAATTTACACCAAAAGTTTCTATCAGCTTATAATCTTTCACAGAACATTTCAAGAGTGCTACTCAAGAAAGGATTCCTTTCATTTAGGTAATATATACTTTGAAAGCCTTTGAATTAGGTGAATTTTAAGCAGGTTAATTATACTTGGGATTTTATTGTATAAATTGGAAAAACATTACGCTTTATAATCCACTTTATTAATTCAAAATCAAACAAATCTGAATCTATAATCTTTACCCTCACTCAAGAAATTCTGTGAAGATCACACCCAATGGATGAATGATAACCGGTATAATATTCCAGAACAAGCTATACTGTTAAAAAACAATGTACTCATTGGAACTCTTCAGCTCTCATGAAGGAAACTACCCAAGTGTTTTGTAAAACATGAAATTACAGGTAATTCTGATCAAGTCTCCATATTCAAATGATATTTGTACCACTCATTTCCATTAACACATAGTTAAGATGAAAACTCATACGATATAAGAGAAAAAGACTGATTTGAAACTTAGCATCAAGATATTTTACATGCAAGTAGGAATATGACATGAGGAATACGATGCAAAATTATCCTGTCGAATGAAAAGGTGAGACAAAGCGGTGCATAAAGGTTAGCAAATGAATTAATCTTGAATGGAAACATACAGAAGATACAATCTCTGAATAGGCCATCTACCATAGACTAGCACTAGTGAAAGAAATCTTTCAGAAACACAGCTAAGGATCAAAACAGATGGTCATACATCAACAGAAGCAACTTCTCAGAAAAAAGCACAACAGAAAAAATTCCTGCAATAGGAAAAAAGAAAGGCTCCAAGAAGTGAGTAAGTGAGAGAATAAAGATGGCATTCAGATATACTAAATGATTTAATGAATCTAAGTGGGAGAGCTGCAATATTAAGATAATGATGTAAATAAATGGATAAGAATGACAGACTATTAGAAGATGAGATTATGAATCATAATCTCATGTTTTAATTATAAAACAAGCATGAAAAATAATATGAAAGAAGGAAAACGGAAAATCATGAGTAAATTTCTATTGTTACTCATGATTTTACCATGAGTAAATTTCTATTGATCCTACAAATTTGGCAGATTACAATTATAAAGAAAATACTTAATACTTAAATACAAAGTTGATAAAATTATCACCTCATAAAGAACTCTGCAACGACACTCAATATGATGCCTAAAAACTCAGTGATGTTTTCTAAGTTATTGTATTTTACTATCATTACTAAAATTATGGCCAATAATAATTACTAAAAAGGAAAACAATTTATTAGAAGAAAAATGTCTGACTTTGTACAACTATAAAAAGTTTTTATTTTTAATAATTATAAAAATTTAAGAAACACATGATTAAAATTTAACAAACTACATTTATAGCTCGTAATCCAGCATAGTACTCGCTCATCTAAATTGATATCAAGTGCTCGATGGGGATCATTTTCATCAAGTCCTTCAGAGCTCTCACCACCTGAATTCATTGCTCCTTCAGGCATTTCTCCTTTACTTCTATTTACTTAAACAGGTAATTCGTTTTCAAATTCTTTAACGCCGAACTAGTTTCTTTATCAACTTCTATTCCTCCCTTTTTCTTCTTCTTGCGTTTATTCTTTTTAGATGATTTTCTTAAATATTTGTCAGAATTTAAACCTGAATTAGTAGTAAAATAAAAAACTAATACAGTATGATGAACTGAAAAAAAAATTATATTACCTCCTGTTATGTAAATAAAATTTTAAGAGTTCTTCTCTATATCTTCACTTATTTTATAAATACTTGCCATGCATCACACATAAATATAAAGCAAAATTAAAGTATTAAAAATCCACATTCTGATGATAAATTCATATAATTCTGATTTTTCTACATGTTTTAGTTAAATATTAATAAATTAGGTACATTTAAATACAATTACATTATTTAAGGATAGCATAGTTTTTCTAATCTCTTAAT
The DNA here is from genome assembly GCF_047948215.1 of Lycorma delicatula. Lineage (NCBI taxonomy): Eukaryota > Metazoa > Arthropoda > Insecta > Hemiptera > Fulgoridae > Lycorma > Lycorma delicatula. The sequence goes on from NC_134465.1 coordinate 11,017,081, forward strand.
ATAACTACCAATTTTTAACAGTTATCGACCCTTCAAATAAGCAGATGTTTTGACAAACATCTGCTTATTATTGCTAGAAATTATTATTTCATATCACTACTATTATTTTCATATCATTATTTTTGCTAGAAATATCTTTCTAGCAAACCACTTCTTAACATTTGGAAACAAATAATTGTCTGAAGAAGTTAAGTCTGATGGGTTGAGCAGGGAGAGAGAACACTCACCTATCTGCAGCCTGCTCTCAGAGTTTTTACTCCCTAATCAGCAAACAAATTTTATAATTTAAACATAATTATAAATTAAAATAGTTATTTTCTTACTTTTTATAGTTAAAGTTTAACTAGATTTTTAATTATATCTTTTCATTTATAACTGTATGTAATTTATAAAATTTATTTTCTGATGATGGAGTAAAAACTCAGGAAGTGCTACAGATAGGTGAGTGTTCTTACCTTTTATTTGAACAGTAATTGGTGGATTTAAATATTTGTTTTTAAGATAACTTGATGCAGTAGCGCACGCGCATACACACACACACACACAATGTATTATATATTTTCTTTTGGTAGCTTCAGTAACATACCAATGGTTTTTTAATTCAGTATAATTTCCTCACTTTTATAATTGTCCTAACTATAAAAAAATTAACAAAAATGTATCAATTTTCTGCCTCACACTCTCTTCTCTCTTACAATTATATTCTCTCTTATTATAATAAGAAGAAAGTGTTTTTCTTATTCAATTACTAATAAATAAATAATAGTTATATAGTCATTTACAATTAATAAGCAAGTTTCTTTTTGAACAACCAAAAAAAGATTGATATAAAACGTAGATATGGAATACCTTGTATTTTAAGTGGAACAGATTCAATTTCTGCTACTGGAATGTCTGAAGTGATATCATTATTTGTTTTCAGATAATGTGGGTTCATAGCCTGTTCCAATTTACGAGCCTCTCTTAGCTAAAGAAAAATAATAATCAAAATTAATCTGTTCATTATCATTAAATAATACTATATTAATTAAGTTGAAGATAAACTTAAGTTGTCAAATTTTATTCAACATATGATAAAAATGTTAAGGACATTGTACCAATACAGTACAACCCACTCATGCTGACATTCTCTCTACTCATCCAGACATTCATCTGACTGGACATGATCCAGATCAATTAACGTTCAGATAATTCAGAGATCTCATATCACAGTAAAAATTAAATGTTAAATACATAAAATTTCAAAACATTTTTAATGAATATATTAGATTCAAATTTTTACTTACAATCTGATCAATTTTGAAAAAAAACTTATAAAACAAATAGTCAGCCAATAAAAAACAGTGTCACCTTGTCACTCATATTTCTTCAAACAAGGGATAGTTCCACCGAGTTCAACGTACTACTGTGGCTACAAAAGCTTATACTTACAAATAATGCACCTAATTGATGGGTCTAAAATCTAGTCTTTAATTAAATGATGGTTGAGTAAACCCTGAAGCCTCAATATACTGATTTTACTGTTTGAACTTTACAATACTAAATCACTTTGAAAGAAAAAAAAATCAAACCAAAATTACAAAAAAAAAGAACAACAGGAAACTCAAGTTTTGTAAATAATATATATATATATACATTTAACATATCATAATGCTAAACTGACCCAGATACTCTGGATGTCTGGATGAACAGGATCTGGATAACAATTTGATATTATTATGAGTACAAAAAAATAAATATCAAAGAGAATAAAAATATTATTAATTTTTTAATAAAACAATAGCAAAATAGAAAAAATATTCAGTTAGAAAAGTATCATCTATATTTATATTAGTATCATTTGTATTTATATAACAAAGAAGATTAAAGCTGTAACCATAAGAAAGGAAGTAGAAGAGTGATGTTCTTTATAATTAAGGAGGTATAACATTTCTTACAGTACTGCTACCAATTTTTAAAACAGAATTCATATTATAGCAAACACAAATATAACATTTGGCAAAGGATCTTCTGAACTGATGTGAGAGGACTTCTAACAGTTTGATATAGTTGTTTTTACTGAATAAAATATGATGGCCTGAAATATTAATGATTTAAATGTTAAATACCTGTGGATAGATGTAAAAGATCATCTGCACCTAAACTTACGTATGATTACAAGGAAACCCACCGGCTGGTCCAGGTATTATCCAATTCTTTTGAATTGGATAATACCTCATCATTTTCATTACATATCAAAACCTTCTGGAGAATTGTTAAACGATTATCTTTGTGACTTAAGCCATTGGCTTATATTGAACTCGGTTCCAACTTCATCGACTTTAATTTGTGAATTATTGTAATCTGTTTAACCGTTTCAACATTGTCATAATTCTTTGAAAATGGTTGTCTGTCAGGTGATGTATAACCAGGTGAGCACAGACTTTTAAAAGTTTAAAAAGTCATGGATGACTATAAATAACAAACCATTGGCTTGTATTGAACTAACTAGCAATTTCATCAAGTTTATTTTGAGAATGAGTAATTTGTTTATAACTGCTTCAATATTGTCATAATTCTTTAAAATGGAAGGCCCATATTTTTGTTGTTTATCACAGAGAGAAATCCTACCTTTTCTAAAGTGAACAATCCTTTTAAAGCACTCTGACAAAAGAGCACTCATTTTAAATTGTCTTTTAAAAATAATCATAACAATTAACAATGGAACAATATTTCCAATGAATAAACGTATAAGATTACAATCTATACCAGAACAGTCAGTGTTGTAAGACATCTGACCGAAAGGAAAATTTCACTTTATTTTTGGCGATCCCTCATACATTACCTTCATTAAGTAATATATATTAATTTATTTAAAAACAAAAGCCCATTTTTAACATAAGATGTTATTAGTCTAGAATACTAACATTATCTATAAAATTGGTTAAGCATACCCTTCTGGAACTTGCACTTTTCGTTGAGCTTTAGGTGCAACAGGATTAAGTTCACCAGAAAATAGGGCAGCCATTTCACAAGCGATAATCTCTAACGGTTCACCACCTTTAAGTTGTTCATGAAAAAACTGAACCAGATGCAAAGCTGAACTTGCACGCTCCTGGACTTCAAGATCTGCACTGCACAAACCGAGGAAGCCTATTACAAACATGTGCACATATCTGGAAAAAACAAAAATAAATAAAGATATGTCTACTAAAATAAAAAAATTAATACACTACTACATTAACAACTTTTATTTATAACCAATCATTTGTTTTTTAATTAATCATTTAACTGATTTGATAAAGTTCATAATTCTTTTCTATTATGTACTAAAAATTTTAATTTCAAAATATTTACTACATTTTATATCCTCAATTACTTGTTCCACATACTCTAATCTTTGATTTTCCCAGGAGATTTTACTCTTTCTCTCTCCTTCTAGTGACAAAATTAAGTTACTTAATTAAAACCTATTAATTAAAAACTACAGATGATCAGCCTTGTTCTTTTGGTAAGATTGTACTCTATGCTTTTCCTTCTTCAAGTCATCTTCAAATATCTTCACTTTGTAGTCTTATTGATCAAATTAATTTCCAAAATATTCCTATAAAGTACATTTCAATGCATTATTCTATTCCATCCTGGTTTTCTACAGTATACAGTTCACTTTTATAAATCACAAAGCTTTGCAAACATTTTCTGGTGAACTTCTGTTTTTGCAGAGTTTAAGTAATATTTCCTTAATATTTTTTTAAAATTTATTATTGGGTCCTGAGCAAGACAGCAAACCATCCCCAAATCAACCTGATTATTAAATCATTCCTTCTAATCACCTACCCTCTTTCCTCGATTTCTCTTTCCCAATATCGATTCTAGATGTGTAAGTCTCATCCTAATACATTCTCCTTGCATTTGTTGAGGGGGGTCTGCCAATTCAGAAACTGTTTATTTATAAAAATTATACATAAATAATAAAAATGCTTATATATTTTATAATACATAAATAATAATTTACTTTATAAGTAGGTGAAACTAATGTTCAATTAACTTCTAAACATGAAAGACTAATGTAAGAAAATTAATTTCTATTAGTTGAAAAACTCTATGGTATGACATAAACACACATGTTTATAATGTTCAATCTAAATATATAAAGAGATCACACAAAACTGTTATATTTTCAAATTAATTATCTAAATAAAACAGATAAAGTATGTTTGTTTATCAATAGAAAATGTGATAAATAAATGTCATTACACAATCAAGAACATTTAAACGAATACATTTTGTCATTGGATGTATTTTACAGTTTCAAAAAAAATTAATGATGGCAAAGAATCATATAAAACATTTAGGAAATCTTTATATATCATACAAAGTAATGAAAAACAACTTCATACTATAATGAAACAGCATAAAACTGTGTCTCACGTAAAAATAATATCAGTTATTTATAAATAAAAAATCTTATATTTTTAACATTTTTGGCGAACTAATATTTAAAAAATGAATCCCACTCAGGCCCACCCTTGTTTTTTGAGACTTAAAAGTTTATTTATTAGTGTAATTATTTACTTCAATAAGTCGTCTTGATTTGGCACAGTTATTTAACAAGGCTAAAAAATTACAGCTTACAAAAAGAAAATTTGTGTACCATGATGCCCCCTAGTCCAACGCAGTCGAAAATATAGTGTGTGCATAAAATAATGAATGACAGATGAAACAGCTTCAGTGATTCTTTCTTTTAAATGGTCCAGATTTTGAACATGAATGGAATACACTTATGTTTTACATAACCCCAAAAGTAGAAATCCATGGGGAGATAAGGTCTGGAAACCATGGGAACCAGGTAATTCACCCTTCTCGTCCAATTCAGTGCTAAGGAAATGTTTCATTAGGAAAATCCTGCACAACTGTGGCAAAATGTGGAGGAGCTCTGTTTAACTGAAACATGAAGTTCTCTGGTATTTGGGATGCTGCATACCCTTCTAACATATCCAGGAAGAAGTTCCCATTACAGTTTCTTCAGCAAATTAGAAGGGGGCCAATGCTTTTTTTTTCCCCAGGCCGGGTATCCAATCAAGTATGCACAGCCCACGAAAGTGTTCTTTAAACTGAAAGGAGGCCTCGCCAGCTGTTCGTCCGGCCCGGCAGGTCAGCCCCCCGGTTGGATCTTCTGTTTTAATGTGCCTGCCTCCAGCCCCCCCCCCCCCCCGACAGAGAACCAGGCCCGACAAAGCCGTCCCTAGCCCCCACCGAGGGAACCGGGTCTTGGTCTTTTCATTACCCAGTTGTTATGATCTCCAAACAAAGGAATGATCTTCTCCTCATAGCTGCTTGCCTTAACAAAAATATTAAACTACTAAGTTACCACGGGGCCTCAATGGCCTCTTAAAAGGGCTACATCATCTTTAGCCTTTAGTACTATCTTGGCAAACTCCTCCATTTTGTTCCAATAGTCAGCGGATCGCAGGAGAAAAAGAAGCAGATTCTCCAGATTTAATTCCTGCAGCCCTGAACGTCGTCTATGTATAGTCCATCTATTACAGTGGAACAGAGTATGTTCGGCAGTATCCGAATCCTGGCAGAACATGCAAATAGATGCTGGTCTTCTACCGAATCGATGTAAATAATATTCGAAACTACCATGCCCAGATAGTATTTGAGTAAAATAATAACCAACCTCACCATGTCCTCTATCAAGCAACATGCCCAAGTCGGGTATCAACCAAAATAAAAAAAAAAATAAGGATGGTCAATCGATAGGAAATGGCCCAATTCGTATAGATCCTGAATGGTTTTGGTCTACGACCAACGGGTAACAAGATATGAACATTTAAAGTTACCCCCATATAAAAGTCTGTAAACACTTTCAATTCAGAATACCTACTGTTATTAGTGAAAAATTTTCAGTCCTTGTTTACGTTAAATACAGTGATGTCACTCTCCTGTATTAACTTGCACGAAATCTCCACTACAAAAAATTAACCAAAAGTTAACCAAAAATTCTATTTTTTCTTTAGACTTGTCCAGTAATTCAATCACAATGTTAAACAGCACTTTCCTGATAGATAAAGCCGAACACCCCAATCAAAAAGCAAAAAACAGCGGAGCGAAAATAGCACGTCTTAACACTCTGTTGAACAGTCATGCTGATGCAAACATGAAACATTGCTTCATCATTGAAAATGGTCATGTTTAACTAAAAAATCTTCACCCTGCCACAATGTCTACAGCAAAATCAAATTGTTTCCCTTTGTAGTAGAGCTATTGTAACACCTGAATTTTGTACGCAGTGAAATGTAACAGTCTTTTTAACACCTTACGAACAATTGATTTAGGAATGCCCAACTTGCTAGAACACTTCTGCATATACAAAACTTTTTTGCACTGCTTCAATCATTTCATCAGACACTGATGGCCATCGTGGATGCGTTTGCTTCAGTAGGCTGCCTGTTTCTTTGAGTTGCTTGTCTCATTGCCAAATGTTATTTTCATGCGATGGGGGTCTTCATTGTACACACAATGGTATTCACGCCTAACATGTGTAACTGTCTCAAACATAGCAAGCCATAACACACATTGAATCTTCCTCTGCACTGCAAACATGATGACTAACACACATGTTTACTTGAGTGTACTGGAAACAACAACACGTACGTGCTAGCTTTCAACACATACACTTGGAGTGTTTGTTTTTCATTTAATATACAGTTCATCTCTCTACAATGCTTTGTTACAAAGATATAACCATTTAAAACCCAAATATTATTTTGCAGACACAGTTTGCATGTATACAGCCAAATATCTGGGCTAAATTTCAACTTTTTGGTCAAAGAGTTTTTGAAATACAAAGTAAATATTGTTTACAAATAATGTTGAATGTCCCCCTTGCCGCTACATGTAATCAACTTAAAACATCAAAATTTTAAATAACTTAATAAGTACTTTCATACTAAAAGCTCAATTTTTTGTGACCACTAAGGCAACGTCAAAAATTCAAAATGCCAAAAACTAAACTACCCTTTGCCTCTTTTAATTCCGACCAAAATTTAATGACATCAATACCCCACAAAAAAAATGTTTTGAGCCACTTTGGAAGAATTTATGTTGAGCCAATTTGTTAAAATTAATTAAATACAGGCCAATATCAATATTACATATATTAGGTGTACATCTGAAAATTTCTATTAAAACTTTTTCCTTTAAAAGCCTTGAAACATAACATTTTTAGAAAACCAGACCCAAAATTTCTGCCCATTGCTGCTATGCTTTTCCTTTATAGCTACGGTAATGCAGTAGCAGCAACAGTGCTACAGCTGGGAAAGTAAATATGTAAATATCTGCTTTAATTATCCACTTTCAAAACAATAATGTAAATAAAAATTAATAAAAGTAAAAAAAAACTTAAAACATATAGACAAATAGTAATTATATTAGATATAGTATCAAGATAGCATCATGACTGGCTGGTGATTTAGTCAGCAAAACAGTAAGCACCTTAAGAATATTTTGAACATATACAGCTTGAACATGACCAGACAAGGAATTCACTCTACCACCAAGCATTGCTTCTAATGTTGCTTGCATTATCCAACTCCCTATGAAAATAAAAATGAAGTCAAATTATTAAATTTTCTTTTAATAAAATAAAATAAAAAAATTTTTACAAATAAAGATTTTACTAAAGCCACAGTTACTGTAATTGTAGTCAACTAAATAATATTGAAGACGTGAAAATGATTTATAGAAAAATAAAATACGTAAAGGTGCTCAAGAGAAATAAAAATTAGCAGAAAGGCAATAAATAAAAAGTGAATATGAATAAACATGGAGATTTGTTTTAACACAAAAGAACGATTTTGTTACGGTCGAGTAACTTACACAGTTTCAGAGAAATTATACCATAACAAAAGTGCTTTTTGTGCAATTTAAAGTAAATTTCATTGAATATCCTACATTTGCACAAATATCTTCTTTAAATAGTAAATTTCCCAGTTTGAATTGAAGACACACACTGGATTCCATTCCATTTTTCCCATATTATCAAATTCATATCCCATCACTAATGTAATTAATATTAGGATATTACTTGTAATTAAATAAATAAATACGTATAAGAAAAATATATATTGGGTGTATCTCTCTTTAACTATGGCACATTACTTTGGTAAGTCGGGAAGAATTTGTGTGATAATAAGAAGCAGACAGGAAGTAGTACTGTCTCTAAAATGCGAATCTGTGGGTAAGCCGCACTAGGAAATGATTCTTAAGAGGATAAAAGCAACTATACATTACTGATCATACCAACACACACAAAAATAATATCATGCCAGACAGACTGTACAAAAGTTCTTTCTTGGAATATATTTATCTTAAAGAATAGTACATATTAAAATTCAACTAAAATTTTCTTTAAAGAAGTTTCCTTTGGCAGAAATATAGGTGGCACAAAAATCACTTGACACTTATTTATAAAGTACTGAATTTATTTCATTTTATTTAGTACAGACAATTATACTTTATGTTCAAAATATTTTCAATCTTCATTAATACATTTTTGCAATCTTTTGGGATTACTGTTACACATTGTATGACAAAGTTCTCTAACACTGTCCAAATCATTGAATGCGTCGTAAATGTAATCTTTCAGTTCGTCAAGAGTACGAGACTTTCTAGAATAAGTAGCTATTATTACAGTAAACAAGAACATAACGCTGACCGCAATCTGATTTTACAAATGCTGCTAAATTATGAAATTGAGGTTGTCTCTATTCACAATTACACAAAACAAAATGCATGGATGAAGTAATAGAATAATTTAAAAGATTTTTAACTTGGAGGACACTCACAGGGCAAAAAATAAAAATACTTAATTTCATCAATGATACTGTTCTAGCTGACTGGTTCTGGAAATGATTTAAATGTTAATAAGAATAGGTTCAATGTCAGGGAGAAATTCAATCTGAAAAAATAATAAAAATTTGATGATGAGGAAAATAATGAGATAAACTCAACAAAAAAAAATAACAATATTCATTTAGAGCATGGCAACAAAATACTTATCAGTAGTATATACAAAAATATTAATAACTAAGAATAAAGGTTCTTGTAATCTGACGATAAAGATAATCTTCAGAAATATGTTTTTTGACAGCATTATCTACAGAGGGTTTAAAAAGAATCCATGAGAAAAAATCTAGAATACAGTTGAACATTAAAGCATACTGATTATATTAATTTGGTTATAGAAACCATAAAGGAAGACAAAAATTAGAGGTAAAAAAAAGTGAACTGCAATGGAAGATTACCAAGGATGAAATACGTACTTCTATATTCTTCAATAAACCTACAACTGCAATAAACCAACATATCTAACTAACAGATATAAATCATATAACAGTTTCAGAAACTAACTGAACTGGAATGGAAATGAATTAGCTGAAGGTATATAAGCCAATCTACATAATAACATCTGTAAATAGAATTTAAGAACTGTATGTGCAACACCAAACTTAATGGTAGCGGATAAGACTTACACTTAATATTTGCATAATCTCATAAGTCATGTTATCATTAACAAAAAAAATAATAACAATAGTAACAACAATTAGGAATAAAACACTACAATTAAAAGAATACATAAAAAGATTTACTTACAAAGCAAACTCTCCACAAATCCAAGCAGCAGCATAAAGTACATCAGCCATTTTTGATCCTGGTTGTGTAAGTATGTGTGCATCCTCTAACAACTGAGCCATTTTTTGTACAGCAAATCCTCTTATAGCCGTACATGCACTGCGACAACTAACATTTGAGCAGCTACTAATGGGCCATGTTGTGTACCTTCCATTCTAGTTAAATCTACCAGTACACTTACGTATCTGTTAAAAAAAAAATTAAACAAGTAAATACCATAACAATACCGATATGAATTAAAAAATGATATTGAATCGTTCCACAAAAACAATCAATATAAGATCCTAAATGCCAATAGCAAGTATGGAAACTATAATCCGGTAATTTAATGTCAGCAATCTACTGGACCAGTCTATTAAATGAACAATACAGGAAACACAATGCTTAAGAGTGGACTTACTAGTTTTGAGGCTACAATTAGAAAAAAAAATGCTGCAGTCTTGACACAATACTGTTAAAACGAAGTATATTGCAAAGTTTCCCTTGTATTCTAATTAATCAGAGCAATACTGTACCGGTAACTAGCCTACTAGTTTTCAGAGCATAAGCCTCAATAATAGTTGTTTTAATGCCAGACTTTTAATAATGGTTTCATCTTCTTAATTCTTCTTTACAAAAGTGCATTTGAAAAATAACTATCCATACATCTATATAAACATATATACTGAGGCAATTTTTTTCCTTGTACTGCGATTAATGTTTTTTGTAGTTTGGTTATACTGCATTGTGTGCAATTTGCTTCTGTGAGCCAGTCAGGCCGATGACCTTAAAATGAGAATGTTTGTCATGTTCTTCGTTATTCATTGTGTGAACACACAATGAATGAAGGTGGACGAACGTCCACCTTTAAATGACTGAAACCGTTTTTTTTTCTGTTTTATAACAATGAATATTTCTTGTTAACTACATCTTCTGTTAGAACAGTAGACCAGTATTCTGTTTGAATTCCAGGTACAACAATTCCTAATCAATATAGTATAAGGGTGTTAATCGAGAAATTTAGGAAATCAGGAGAAGTAAAGGAATATAAGTAAATCAGTAGAATTACAGTACTCAATGAAGAAAAACTGTAAGACATATCAGCTAGTATGTGACGTAGTCCCAAAAAGTCCATGTGAAAGTCACCCTAACAGAAAAACTGCAAGTTACAACTGCACACAACACATAAGGCAGTTCATAAGAAGCTCAGTCTCATCTGAAACCGGTTCAAATTTATCAACTTCAGACTGTGGAAAATGAACTCAATTCTGTGAATGGTTTAAACTGTTTCTACAGACAATTCTAACGATGTTTTGGATTATGTTTTCTACACTGAAGAGGCATGGTTTTATTTATCATGATATACGTACACAGAGAACTCGTATTTATGGTCTTCCAACAACCCACAACCATACATGAAAGTCCTCTACGTGATCAGAAGATTGTGGTGTAGATAGCAATATCCATGAGAAGAATAGTCATTACAATATTTTTCTAGAAACAATAATTCAGCTCGTTATTGTGAAACAGTTCACCAGATAACAGGAAGGTAAACAAGGATGAAATTTATAACGTTTAGATTCAACAAGTTGGCACAGCTACACATACAGCCAGGCAATCCATTAAGTTGCTGAAGTAGGTTTTTGGAGATTGAATCATTTCTAAGGGCTTGTGGCCACTACATTCTACGGACTTAAGCATGCTGGATTTTTATTTCTGGGGTTATAAGTATACAGTTATAAGTATTTCAGATATATACAGTAATGTTTGTCAAGGAAAACCTCCACACCTTCTTGGAACTTCAAACTGCTATTCGTGATTTCACCAAGAACAATCCACTAAACAAAACCGTGACAGTCTTTGACAACAAGAAGAAATGAGTGCAGATATATCTGGCTGTTCATAAAAATTATTTCCAGGTGCATTAGTGTATGACGGGTGTATAGTTACTTTTTGAACACAATGTATATCAGTCAAATAGAGCAGGTTAATTGTTAATATCTAACTAGCACCTTCAAACAATAAATTTTCAGGTATTCCAGTTGGAACACATAATTCTCAGAAAATAATTGGATTACAAATTAATTTTTAAACATCTTTAGAGCTCATAACATAAACAAACCATAAAGAATTAGAACAGCAGATTATTCAAATGAAAATGCCACAAATCAAATTTGTTTTAGCATAAATTACATTATAATAGTAATAAATGTTCAGTTTTCAATAACAGACACATGGAACACAATTAAAATGCCTACAGAGTTACTTACAGATAAAATATTAAATATCATCAAACCACCATTTAGTTACTGCTATTATTGTACAAACTAGTAAAAATCATTATGCAAGACAGTTAATTAAAATAATAAAAATAAGGGTACAATAAAAATTAAACTACCATAAATAAACATACCTACCATTCAAAATTAGTAATGTATTGGTAATTGTTTTGTGAGCAGATGTCAATTATTTTAGAAAGTAATTCATCTCTATATGTTGTACCTTTAGCTTTATCCATATGTACCATTAACTTTTTAACTATTTCCATTAGTTTTCTTTGAGACCTAAAACAAAAATTTTTAATTAATAACTCCCAAGTTTTTATTTTTAATTTCATTTGAGTACAAGTTATCCATAATCTTTGTCTAGAAGAAAACAAAATTAGATTTACATCGTATCAAAAATATTGCTTCGCATCAGAATATTATAAATTCTTTTCTATTTTTGCAACAAACATTCTGAAAAACAGCTAGGATCAAAGACAGATTCATCGATCAAATATAAACATAAAACTACAATTCTTAAGAAGCTGGAGAAGAAAGATCTCATTAACACAAAAAGTAACTGATAAAAACACACTTTCAACATATATAGAAAATTAATAATGATAAGATACTTATATTCACAAAACCTCAAACTATCTGACTTAACTTAAACTGTCTATGTTTAGAAATAAATTCCATAGAATATTTAATAAATACATATCATATGAAGACCAAATAGAAAATAATATTCTAAAATATCTACTATGCAAGTACTGGTTTGCTTTGAAGCTTCTTAAAAAAACCGCTTAACTTGTCACATTTATTAAATATTTATTATGCCTACATATATTGTCATAAAAGTATACTGTCATCTCTTGGAGCTCCCTCAAAAAGTCAGAATGAGTTTTTAAGATAGAAATGGGCTGTCAGACCATTATCTTGTGACTGGCACCTGTACTTATGGATTATATAGACCGATATTTAGAAAATTAAATATGTTACTTTATCCTTGTGATTATATTTATTAAAAAGAATGTTCACTTATTCTTAAAAAAAAAAAGAAAGAAGAACAATAACAACCACCTTTAGCAAACCAGACAAAAACTGTTTTCATGTAACTCAACACAAAATTTCAGCATAAGAGAAATGGCTTTATTATATTTCTGTTACCATTTTTAATAGATTACCAAACCATTTGAAAAATTTCCAACCTATTTATTTGGAATACAAGTAAAAGATTTTCTTTCACACAAAAAGTATTACTCTGTCGATAAACTTTTAAACAGTACTATTTAAAAATAAAAGCATGATGATCTATCTACACCCCATTCAATGTGTACATAAATATGTGATCAAAATAATTTTCAACAGCATCTTCTGAATTTTGAAGTTTTTTTTTATATTTAGTAACTTCTAGTATTTAATTAAAAATTTCATGTATTTTTATTAAAATATTAATAGACTTTAATCATTTTTTTCTACATTTATAATTTACCTTTAATGATGTGATCCATATATTATTATGTAACAATCAGATAACATTTTACTTATTTACCGCACACAGTAACAACATATCATCTTACTCATTAACTCACTATTGCATAAATTAAATAAAAATAATAAAACAAAAATACATCACAAAAAACAAAGACTGGAGAAAATAGCTCGTTTTCATATACCATTCAGAACGTAAAGGGAAACAATAAGTTAAATATTAAACACAATCACCAATTAAATATAACATCCCTGAAAATAGAACTGCTCTGACAGCACATTTTACTGAAACAAGATCCAGCTTCAGAGGTGTAATGAATATTAAAAGTCCTCCTTGGAATATAACAATCATCATTTCAGAACTGTCTCGTAGATGCATAACATGAATCTACCGACATTAACAAGAACCTTCACATTAACCACAAAAAGACCACACTAAAACGTGCTTTAACTAATATATAAATATACAAAAGCACACCATACAACTAAACGAGCGCAGCTCCAACACACTTTCTGACCGATTTCTAAAGTATATCTGGCTAACACAAAAGAAAATTCCTACCGATAACATCAACTGAAGCTTGCAAACAGCGGTGTCAGACATTAAAAATGCCACTATAGCATTTTCTTAATTAAGCTATGACATAACTTAATGTTATGATTTAAGTTTTAAAACTGAAAATGTTACGATAAAAGTTTCAAAACGTAATTTAATAAGGTCTGTTTGATTTGCCATCAAAAATGTCAATAGATATTAATTACTACCAATCATGGAAAAACAATCAATATGTTGCAATTAATGTAAAAAAAAAAAAAACTGTAATAAGCAAAATAAGTTTCAATAATAACTGAACATTTTCAATTACACGCCAAGGAAGATAGTTAGTGATGAGCAGTTGGCACCATTGTGTTCCGCATAATCTCCTCTATAACCATATGTTCTTGAAATGCTGATATCTCATTTAGTTTTCATGTTATTATTATTTGAGTGGAGCGTGTTTAAGTGCTAGTAGTGATTTTTGTAATGTGTGATTTTCGAGAGCAACGATATAACGTAAAGTTTTGCGTGAAATTGGGGAAAACTTTCACATGACATTTAAACTTTTGAAACAAGCTTACAGAGATGATGCTCTAGGTCTTACATGATTTTAAAAATGGTTTTCACGATTTAAAAGTGGTCGTAAGTCAACTGAAGATGACCCTCGACCAGGAAGCCCTTCTACTTCAATTGATGACACCCGTGTTTAGAAAATCAATGATCTGGTATGTGCAAATCACCGATCGATTGTTAAAGAACTTGCAGAAGAGGTTAGCATCTCAATTGAATCATGCCGTGATGTTTTGACTGAAAAATTGAATATGCATCCGGTTGCAGCAGATGACCAAGCAGCAGAAAGAACATCAAGTGGACATTTGTCGGGAACTTCTTGAACAAGCCAACGATGATAAAACATTCATGCCAAGATCATAACAGAAGACTAAAGCTGGGTTTATGGCTACGACATCGAGACAAAAGTTCAATCATCACAATGGACTGGCAAAGGATCGCCACACCCCCAAAAAAGCATATCAGTCTCGATCCAATGTAAAAGTGATTCTTTGTGTTTTTCAATTTTAATGGAATTGTGCATTTTTAATTCTTTCCTCAAGGTGGAACAGTGAACAGTACGTATTATCAAGGCATTTTAAAATGGTTATGTGAAAAAAAATCCACAAAAAGAGACCAGAGTTGTGGCAAGACAACTCATGGTTCCTTCACCACGACTATGCGCCCACACACTCAGCTTTGTCAATTCATCAGTTTCATGCCAAAAATCAGATCACTGTCCTCCCTCAGCCTCCCTAGTTGTCAGATCTGGCTCCTTGCGATTTTTTCTAATTTCCAAAATTAAAATCACCAATGAAAGGACACCAACAATTGAAGGTATTACAGCAAATTCGTCAGAAACCTTAAAGAATATTTCATATGAAGCTACCCAGAACTGCTTTTCTAAGTACAAAAACCACTGGGAAAAGTGTGTAATTTGGGAAGGAAAGTACTTTGAAAGGGTCAAGGACCAATTTATCTGTCAAATTAATAATAAAGATTAAAAAAATAAAGTTTGGATATTTTCTGATCAGACATCGTATAAAGGCAAACCAATGGCTCCCTATCCAAGAATTGCAGGTTTGAATAATGTTAGGCGCAACATTTTCTTACGTACCACTGGCTACGAAATAGGGTAGCGCTATGACATAACTCTCTGGTATGTCATAGAGCTACCACTGTTTTTCTTTGTGAGTATTTTTTTACTAATGAATATACATAGATAAAAGCTATTTAATAGTCTTAAGAATCCTTCATTTTATTACAAAAAAAATTTGGTAACAGAACTGTAATTATTTATTATAACAGTAAATAAAAAATTATGCCAACATATAAATTTTTACCATTACGTATAGAAGATCAAGAGCTCGTAAGCGAATGGACTCATATTTTATCATCCAGACATTGCATAGCCAAATCTTTATGTGATTGAACAGATTTTGGATGAGACTTCAATATCTTTGACATAGCAAGTAGGCCCAAATATTTTACTAAAAAAAAAGAAAAAACTAAAGTATTATAAACAAAAAATAAATTGCACTTTTTAGATTTGTAACACTTATAATACTACAAAGAATTTTAAACCGATTAAAAATTAATAGTAACGTGACACTGACAAAAAAAAATTAATAAATTATCTAAAATTTTAAAGCTGAAACACTTAATACAAAATAATGAACTAAATAAAATTTTAATCACACTAACAATAAAATTATCCTGAACAAGATATATTACAATTCAGTTTCATAAATCGATACTTACAAAGATTTATACTTTATATAGTTTCAACAATGAACAAGTTTCTTTACATATAATACATAATAATAATTTACAATATGCTGTAAAGTTAATTAATTCTTAAATTTAATTAGCAGGCAAATTATTTCATAAAATACATATTTTTTAAATCTATTTACTAAAGAAAACTATTTTATATTTATTGTTACTAAATTTATAAATATACAATACTGTTCAATAGTTTTATACATGTCACATCAGAGGTCTTTGTCTAGATATGAGGTGTCCGTAACTTAATTTATGGACACATTATTAAAAAGGACAGATTTTAAATAACTGTATACTACACCGGGCTTTAGTAACAACATTTAAATGATAAAGTTAAATTCTCCCAATAACATTCATAACCAATTTATAATTAATTTTCAATACAATTTCACTTCGTGAAAATTGATAAATAAACATAAACTCCATCCATAAGGAAATATATATCTTTATTTTGTATCACTCAATATATTAAAACACTTGCAAAAATTAGTAAAAGATACAAACTTCATATCCAGTAAGCATACAAACACACACTAAAAAGATTAAAATAAAAGTTTAAGTAATAAGAATATAGTGCATATAATGAAAATGAAAGCTTGTGTTGCAGAAGGTTGAAACTGCATTACTACCTTTACAACTATCTAACATGATAACAATAATGATTTTTGTGTTTTTAATTATGCACTTTTAATTTATTGGTTTTCATGTTTTATTAGTTATAATTCATTATTACATAATTAGTATTAATAATTTAATAGAGATTGCAAAAACAAGAATTTTAATTTAGGTGTACTTTTAAACTAAAAAATTTTAACTAGTGCTTGAATGTATATTGTATCTGTAATTACACTAAATTAGATGTACAATTATTATAGTAAAATTCTTTTTTGTACAATATTTGGAATTTCTTAATATTTAGAATTTTCAAATGCTTTTTTTGTTTTCATTATTGATAGCACTATTATTATTAACTCTTACTTAATATTTTTATTACATGTCCAGTTCCTTTGCAAAATCACAATCTTCTTTGTCTTTATTGGAATAGTCGGTCGCCTTTACCACCACTGTCTAAATATATGACAAATTTATCAGTAATTTTGTCAATTAGTGGTTCCATCTTCTTAGATTGTTTTAACTTTTTTTTACATGTTCACAATATACTTTCCGATCATCCTTATTCATTTTTTCCTCGGCTAATCTTTTAATATCTAATATTAAAAATGTTGAGGAATTACTATCAACATTTTTTCAGAGTCGTCCACATCATCTCAATCAGATATAAATCAGGATGCCCACCGGGTTGGTCTAGTGGTGAACTATTATTATTAACTCTTACTTAATATTTTTATTACATGTCCAGTTCCTTTGCAAAATCACAATCTTCTTTGTCTTTATTGGAATAGTCGGTCGCCTTTACCACCACTGTCTAAATATATGACAAATTTATCAGTAATTTTGTCAATTAGTGGTTCCATCTTCTTAGATTGTTTTAACTTTTTTTTACATGTTCACAATATACTTTCCGATCATCCTTATTCATTTTTTCCTCGGCTAATCTTTTAATATCTAATATTAAAAATGTTGAGGAATTACTATCAACATTTTTTCAGAGTCGTCCATATCATCTCAATCAGATATAAATCAGGATGCCCACCGGGTTGGTCTAGTGGTGAACGCGCCTTCCCAAATCAGCTGATTTGGAAGTCGAGAGTTCCAGCGTTCAAGTCCTAGTAAAGTCAGTTATTTTTACACGGATTTGAATACTAGATCGTGGATGCCGGTGTTCTATGGTGGTTGGGTTTCAATTAACCACACTTCTCAGGAACGGTCGAACTGAGAATGTATAAGACTACACTTCATTTATACTCACACATATCATCCTCATTCATCCTCTGAAGAATTATCTAAAACGGTAGTTATCGGAGGATAAACAGAAAAAGAAAGAAGATATAAATCAGGATGGTAAAGAATCAGGAGGAAGTGGCAAAACATGATGCCGGTATTTTTTTAATAGTTCATCAAAATTGTAATTTATTTTTGAATTTCTATTTAATTATGCGATTTAATTATGTCATACAATTGTGGTTTTAACATTGCTTTAACAGAATATTTTTCTTTTCTAACCGATTAATCATGCTACTTTTCCTAACATTTGAATCAGCAATTTTACTCCTGTACCACTGTCATCCAACCATGATTTTGTCGCCGCATAAGACATTAAAATATATGATTCATCCAAATAAACAATCTAACAATTTTCTTTTCTGCAATCAGTCATTCTTCTTAAATATTCTATCTTCTTTCATGGATGTCTTCTTTCTGACACAAAGGTTTCCTATCATTACCAGTTTTTACATTTAAAGCCTAATACTTTTAGTATAGTTGCTAGTGTAGTTGTAGAACCTTTAAAATGAATACTCTTTTGAAGTCCTCCAAGTAATTTATTTAATGCAGGCAGTTCATTATGTATAGCATGAAACTCGTTAACTGTTCATCTTACACACCTTGATCAAAATTGTCTAATTCACTAAATGGTTATGAAAGTTGTTTTTACTTTTTGGTGTGCTGAACAAGCACGAATACGATTTAGATTTAACATGAACCTACTTTTCATTTAGCAGTTTTTGAATTTGTGATCTTGAAATCCAATAAGCTGCAGCAGCTCTTCACATCTTTGAATGCATATTAAATGTCTCTCGTCTTCTAATTTTCCTAACATTATAATTTTTTTCTTCGTAAAATCATATACATTATTTACTATTTCACAAGCTTGACTACAGAGCATTGTCTTCATAAACAATGCGTGCAATAAATACTACCTTAAATCTGTTCAGGGCTTCCACCTGCCCTACAACCAAAAACGACCCACCATCCATACGAATTCAATAAAACACAAAACATTCTCTAACACACCACACATTACAGAAGGAAACCATTTGTGCCAACTTCCCTCAAGAATTGAACTAAATCAGTTTATTGAAAATAATAAGCAATGACTAAACTAGTAGTAAGTTATAATTTCTAGGGTGTAAGCCTTAATACCACAAAATACCTAATACAAAATGATATTTAGGTAGATTTAAATTTTCCCATTGCAAACAAATAATAGCATTCACTAACCAAAAGCGATTCACTAATACACATAAAACATTAAACAACTAAATCGGTTTATTGAAAATAAAAAGTAAACTTTTGTATTGAATATTGATCAACAACGGGAACAAAAATTACTTAGCTATTCCATCAACATATATAAAATGGCTAAACTATTAATAAACTACTATAATTTGTAGAGTATAGGCCTATTATTTAATGACGATGTTTATCACTATAAACATCATCAGTACCAATACCCATTCATTACACAAGTGCATATAAAGATAACTCAAATGAAATATTTTGATAACCTCTATTCATTCATTTTATGACTCATTTGATGGAAAAGGAGTCTCATAATTCAAATATAAACTATTTGTTTTTGAACTGTATAGTAGGAATAAATATTTTTAACGAAATTATTGTCTGAAATTAAACAAAATGAAAAAATGAATTTTTGCTATTTATGAAAATAGTTACACACACGTTGTATTGCGGAATACTTGGTTTCTGAATGAGCCTAATGTTATGAGAAAAGAGTAATAATATAAAGCCCTGCACAAAGACCGTCTGCCTTGTGCAACAAAGCTTTTATTTTCATCGTATGCACTGTACATACATTATGTTTATTTTTACTGTTAAAATATTTCATAAATATATTACTTTAAAACTTTTACACTTTTCTTTATTGAGTTATGTCATTTTAAAAAATTAATTTTTTTTTAAAGGAATTGTTGTATATTAATTGATTGTACATGGACACAGTTATCATTTTTTCTTAATAATTTAGAATAAACTGACATGCTGATAAGTAAATCTATTCATAAGGATGGATTTTAAAAAAAAGATTTAAAGAATGCTTAGCAACTTACAAAGTTGCTAAATACGCTAAGTTACAAAAATTTTATCTGAAATGGTTTAAAAATTCTCAATTTATGAGAAGGAAGGGGGATTTGTTAAATCAAATGTGAAAAGAAGATCGAGTGGAAGGAGACCATCAATCAAAATTTTGGGATCACATGAAAGAAATTATGGCAAACATAAGGAATGAGAAGGCAGAACAAAAGATGTTGAGGTTAGAAAAGTGAAAAAAAGCCGGTAGATGGGTATGAACAGAGGAAATATAGATCGAATTAAGAATTTATACAAGGCAGTAACAAAAAACAAACTTCCCTCTAGAAAATCTAATAATAAAATATTACTTAAAGGACAACAGACCTTAAAAGAAAAATCAGATACAACAAAATGAAACATTTATCAGATCTGGTCAGCAAAAAAAACACATAATTAAAACGAATTACTTTAAACTCATAATTACTTATACAGAATAGAAAAAAACTGGCAATACTTTGCATGACTTTCCTAGCTATGCTGATTACCATACAATACCTTGCTCAGCTTTTACATTGCAAAACTTTTCTGGCAGCACCAAAAAAGCTTTGCGATTGAGATAATTAAGTCTTATTTTTATTTTCATAATAAACTTTTAAATATAAGTAACAAAGTAATTCTGATTATTTTTTTTAATTTTGGGGCTCTAGTATCAACACGGCATTTTTATTGATTACGATTACCAAAATAAGATTTAATCTTACATTTCAAATAAAAAATATTTTCGATTTTGGGGGCTTTCGTAATCTACGGGACAGTAAAAGGTTATCCTTAAAACGATTAATAAATTTAAAAAAAAGATTGTTTAAAAATATTTAAGAATAAAATATAACTTTTATGAAAGTAATGAAAAAAACTGCTTCTTATTTTAGGTCTAGGGTATACTACAGAAGCCAAAACTATTTTAATTGCCCAAATTGACAAAAAAAAAAAGAAGAAGGCATTTATAATACAAATTAAGAGTTAGAATATTACATTTTTTAGATGTAGGATTGAAAATAAATTTTTTGTAAAAATATTCATATATAGATATGAATTAAATTTGCTTATTTTATTTACCTTATTAAATTTGCTTAAGTAAAGTTTTCTCTAAATCTAACACTCCTTCCATGAAGGATAAAACAAAAACATATACATTTTCAAAAAAACCTTTCTGTGTAAGATCCAGGGTTTATAATTTTGGAAAATTATGTAAAAAAATGCAATTTTTTTTTTTTAAATATCAAAACTGAATGGAAACAGCAAAAAACATATATTTCAATTTCAATTGGTGGGAATTGATTTTCTGAAAAAAAAAACATTTTTTTTATTATTTACACATGCAATGTAGTAACAAATTTGCTAAAGTAATCTATTTCTGAAGTGGCTCGGAAGAAAATTGTATTTTTTTGCAATATCCGCAACCCTGAAAAAATTCTGTAAATAAATTAATATGGTCATTGCCCCGTGTGAAGAAATATTCAAACCAAATTCTAACAAAACTGGTTTGATCAATGTTGAAATATAAGGCTAAAAGCAGTGTTACACATACATATACATATACACACGTATATATTTTTTTGGACTAAATGAACTAGTTGGACTGTAACACATAAAGATTTTCAAAAACCCGATTCCCCATTTTTGATATGACCACCTACATAATTTCCCCTTTCAAATAACTATTCTAGGTAAATCAGTTGGGAAGTAGTAAACACAGAACAGTAATGTTCTGTGTTTACTGCTTTGGCAACAGGATGCCAAATTTAAATAAAATTCTCTCTTGTAATATTTGTATTTCAATAATTAAACAAATTTTGTTGTACGACTATATTTAAAATATTTAAACGGTATTGTATATTGTTTTTTAATGTAATGTTTTATAAATCTAATCCTCTTATGCTTAAAAATAAAATCCAGCACAATTAGTAAAATTAGTGTAACTATTCTGTAGTCAGTTAGCTTGTAGAGTGAAGAATAAACAAACATTGCATTTGTGTTAGATTTCATCATGTTTCTGCCGAGTCGCTTCCCTTATATCAGTGCTGATTCAGAACAAGGCTGTATCTATATACAACACAATAATCATAACTGATATTAGTCATCATATAATTAGTCGGTCATATAGTACTCGTGTAATCAAATATTTATAATATTATGCCTTTCAGTTTATTAAAATCATTGATCTTTTCGTATGATTACTCGTTTTATATGCACTCGTGTAATCAAATATTTATAATATTATGCCTTTCAGTTTATTAAAATCATTGATCTTTTCGTATGATTACTCGTTTTATATGCATCAGGATTTACAGGAGATGCTTCTGAATCGGCCACCTGAACATCTGAATGTGCAGTTTGTTGACTTCAACTTATAAGCTAACTGAATAAGATATAATTAGTAAAACAAAAAAATAATAAATATAACTTACAATTTTGATCAGAATCTTCAATAAGAATCCTTAATTTTTGAACACATAACTGAAAAAAGAAAAAATGCCATAATACACTTCCAAAAGAATGAAATGATCAGTACAAATATGTAATATTATAGTTTCAAACAGAAAATGAAGTGTAAAATTTAAAAAAAAAAATCATCTACACGAACTACCTTAACTAAAGAAGAAAAAGAATCAATATTAATTTTTTACATTACGGAAATTAACAGTTAAAGAACAAAAATAATACAACTATTAAAATTATGGATTATATACCAAATTAGATATACTAATATCAAACTAATCACAAGACAAAAAATTATAGTAACCACAGATTAACAAAGTAATACAGTATTATTAATGATTTACATTTTACTAAAAAACTTAAGAAAATATAAAAGAAAAAACAGCTCAACAAAAATAAAATAATAAACAGCTTTTTTAACATATTATTAACTTAAATCTTTAAAACTATATTAATATATACAGAAATACTTATAAAAATTAATTTTCAAGTTTTTTTTTTTTACTATAAAAAAGTGAATAGTACTACTAGGCAGTAAATCAAAATACATATTGTAGTAAGACAGATAAAACAGACCTGAATAACTGATTCCTACTAAAGAAGAAAGCAGTAGAAAATATAATAATGGGAGGAATCAAGAAAGGGACTAAAAGGAACCCTTTTAGTAAAGCTAACAGGTCCATTATCAATCGACCTTTGTAATACTACTTATAAACACACCTTAACAGATGTTCCGTGAGATGAGTTACTGGACCCAGAATAGGAATGCATAAGAAAGTGAAAGGGTCAATCGTTCTCACACTCAACCGAGGTCTGGTCCTGCGGGTCAAGAGGGTAGGAGTGTAAATACCCCAGGGAAGATGAGTTGAAATCAGTTCTGCGAGAGAGTTCTAAACGAGGATTTATTATGCAAGTTTGAAGCAAGAGTAATCTGCAAGGACGGTGAAGGAGCGAATTTCTAGTGCGTACAAGTTCAACGCAATTAAGGTGACATCACAAGTAATTCCAGTACATGAAAACAAGAAACGGTTCAGTGAGTTACAGTTAAGAATATAAGCGAAAGAGATAATGTACTAAATTTCATTCATAAATTGGTAGTGTTTGTTTGGCAGTGAAAGAATTTTATACTTGTATTATCTATTGTGGTTACAAGATTAGTGATTAAAAGTATTAAAATTAGCGGTCATACTAATGTCTTATGTCAATGGGACTGAATTCTGGTTTTCAATATTTAACTACCTGGCGATTCCTTTAATTTCTGTTTTGTATGTAATCTCTGTTTATTATTATCGTTATATGTTAGAAATAGTAACAATTACCAAAATGAATCGTAATTTTCAGTTACATTTTAACTACAAGAAAAATCTAAGTTTAATATTTTATACTATTTTGAAATAGTACAAAAAGTAAATGAATAATAATTTGATTTAGAGCTGGATAAAAATCATTTTAGTAGGTGTATCACGTAAAAGAGAATTTACTACATCTCTAGCTCAATTATGCGAAAAATCATTAACATAAAAAAGAACTAATCATTCTTAGCAGAAAAAATACTGCATCAGAAAAACAAATCAACAGATCTGTCAGCAAAATTATTTAAATGGATAACTGCAAAAATGAATGTAGAAACATTAATGATAAATTATAACATAACAAACCGAACGAGTAGTATCACATTTTTTCTATGTTTAATTTATATTGTAATCTTTTGAATTCAGTTTTTTATATCATGAAAAAGCAAATTTTCATAGATTATTCTAAGAAAATTTGAGGAATCCTGTTAAGAAATTCTGATTTAAAATTACATTTTCATGCTGATTTAATAAAACATCTATATGAGCGACTCAAGAAGATTTCTTAACGCAGTTTTCAACTTATAAATTCAATTTCTATAAACATTTCTTAATTATTTACAAAACATATAACAAAATCATCTTACAAATTATAGATAATGTTATTTTTATGTCTATATAATATAAATTTTCAATAAATAAGAGAGGTTTACACACAATAATGTTAGAAATAGACCCTTAAACAAAATTAAAGTGAAAATCACCCTAAAATCTAAGGATTAAAATAGTACTAAGCATAATCTTTTAAATAAAGCAGTAATAAAATTTTAAAAAACTATTGTATTAAAGGAAAGAAATATTACATTTTTTCTTTTAATGGGAGACAAGATCAGGCAAACTCAGTAAATTAAAATTTAGTAGATTAAATAAGCATTACTTTTTCCATTCATCAGAAAATTTTACAATTATTGAATAATTTCAATTAAGTAATATGCAAATTTATGTTAATGATTAAATTATAATAGGAAACAGAAAAAAAAATTGTTTACAAAAGGGACAAAAAACATTAAAATTAAATTAATCCAATTTCAATTAAATTAAATCAATAAGTATGTTATTCAGTTATGGGAGGTAAGCTATTCAAGTACATCAATAACTACCTATTATATCTTCTTTTATTCATTGGAAACAATTACAGTTTTAATTGATGATAACATGCTTAAAAGATTGGCTATCTTTATAGAGCAAGAGAAAGTATCTGAAGTGTCTTGAAGTGGATAATAATCTTTATTTAATGATAACTTGTGACTTTTCTTTTAGTATATATTAAAATTACGGATTTAACAGAAGTTTTATTTTTTTAAGAGAGTATTAATAAAATGTCACATGTATAGAGGGAGACAGGATAAAAAAAATTATCCTTATAATTTTAAATGAATTAAAATCCATTTAAAATAAAAATTACATTCTCTTTTTATTTTATGAATTTACTTCAGAAGCCTGGTACTTATATGATAAACAAAAAAATCTCATATAAAGATATCAATCAAGCAAGGTTAATATATCTGAACTGGAATGATTCACCATTTCAGAATGAAATGCAGAGTCATTACTACCATTCTGCTGCAGAGATAACTGGAATATAAAACCGTAATCTCATTAACGTTTAATTTAATTCATTCATAACAATGTATAAATGATGCGTTACATCTTTTAATAAAAATTAAAAGTTTTTTAAAAATTACACGACTTAGAAATCTTAGTCAATAGCGAACATAGTCATTACCATTATTGCAACAGTTAGCAAATATCTACAACATGGAAAAAAAGACAAATACTAGTTTCAAACGTAGATCTAAGAATTAAAAAAAAATTGCTCCAAATATTTGTGTGCCATGATGTGCTTTATCATAGTGAAATGCAGACAACATTTATCACAGTGAAAGAGAAAGAAAAAAAAATAGAAGTCTTTGAAATGTAATGCTGTAAGATATTAAATATTAACTGGGTCGATAAAATTTGAAATGATGAGGTCTTCAGAAGAGAAATTGAAAATCACTTATACTACAGAAGAAAAGAAATCTATAGTAGAATCTTATAAAGAGATGACGTGTGTTGATAGGTCGTGAATTAAAACATACTGATTTCATTAATTTGATGGTAAAGGGTTCCATAAAAAGTAAAAACTAAACAGGAACACAAAGACTGGAATATGTAAACTAACTGAAAATATAGGATATAGGAAATTCATTGAAGTTAAAAAAAATTAGTACAAAATAGAAAGGTATGGAGAATAGCCTAAACCAAGACTAACAACAAGAAAACTAATTTCTTGTCACGTTCAAAGAAATTAAACCGATAGAGAAAGTAGACTACTCGCACATAACCACACAAGTTGACAAATTCATTAGCTGTATCGAGTAATTCTAAATTAGTAAGAAAATATATTTTGTGTGTACAACAAAAAGCTCTACGAGATAAAACACTTTATTATTCAGGCTAAACCTATTTGAAATTTAATCCTAGAATGTAAAAATAACAATTTATAATAAAGAAGAACAAGATTTCATTATGAACTCATTATCCTGGTGAGCCTTAATGCTAACATATCTATCAGAATGTAATTTTAGAAAAGCCATTAAAGTTAAAATTAAGTTTTAAAATTAAGCCATTAAATTTTTAGAAAAGTTTAAAGAAGAATATTACGTGTGGAAAATAAGTCCCGCATCATATATTATACTAATAAAAGATTTAAGCATATCACTAACTTGGAAGAAATTTTTTTCAAATGATAAACATTTCAATTAATTTTAAAGTAATAAAAGTCCAACAATTATAAGAAAACAAAAACAAAAAACAATGAAAAACCAACATCTTAGTAAATGATAAATTTTACCGACTATGAACAGAAGACGCTATTCCAAAACTGTTACTGATTATCAATTGAAAATAAAGCAACTGCCTCAGCAACACAGTGGGTACGCAGCATCTGTCTATTAACCATCTGTCTAGTATCATCTAATCAGTTGAGTGCTGATAAAAGATCAGTTGAAAGAAACTGACATTCTCCCCCTGCCAATTGTAAGATTTGTCATATGATTTAATTTTTACAATGAGAACAAAATGAAATTAAATTCCACTAATGACAAAATTATGATACAGATTCAAACTGTGAGCATGAAAACAGCAAGGAATAGTCTAAATAATGGATCTATATTCATACATATAACAAGCCAACAAAAATTCAATCTGGCCCTCAAATACTGTAAAAGCTGATATCACAAGATGATAAGTGCCTGAATGTATGTGGTAACTACGTAGAAAAAAATCTAATTATATATTTTATTCAATTGTGGATAGTTCTTGTACTGGGTAAGCAACTTAAATCCAAACTGAGCTACGTTGAACTGAACTTATTTGAGTGTCGTTTTTAACAATTCTATGTTCACTGCTGCTAGTAATGCCACTATTGGTTGTATATGTTATTACGCTAGTCTATTGCTGTAAGTTGTAGACAGTTCGGTATAGTTTCATTGTCTGCAGATGTTATTTTTCTAAAAAGCCTTTTTGATTGAGGAAAGGGTGACTATTAGTGTAAGTTTATGTGCGTTCTGGATCCTTTCAAGATTGAAACGCATCAAATAATCATGGAAAAATTTCTGAATGCCAGCATCCCAGAAAAGAGTAGCGTACACAAATTAATTAAAAAGTGTCACATGATGAGGTTGGTTTCAAATGCAAAAATTAAATAGGCAACCTTTTGTCAAGACTCTAAAATCCATTGCCGATAATATTCAAAGAATAATTTCTGCCAGTCTGAAAAAATCGAAACGTAAGTTGTCACACGTAGTGTAAAACAAACATCTTGCTGTAAAATTCTTTGATTTAAATTAGAAATTTATCAAATAGCAACTGTGTAATAACGTAAGACAGTAGTTTCCAAACTACAGCCTGTGGGCCAATACTGGCCTGTAAGTATCACCAATCCAGCCCACAGACATGCCTGGTATCTTGTAAAATTTACAATGTAAGTAAATCATACAAAATAATAATCAATGTGTTTATTTAACAACCGATTAAGAAACACAGTAACTGACGTACATAATGAAACTGAACATATTTTAACTAACTAATGATATGAGATCTAAAAACTTACAATCAGTGACATAAATAGGTAATTCACACAACGAAATTAAACATTAAATGATTAATGAAATTTATGTAGCTGTAACTTTCCACTGACAATTGTTTGCAGTTGTGTATCAAGTTTACTAGTCACTGCTTATGTCATCAATACTATACATTTAGCATGGTCGTAAGTAGTTGTAACAATATGTAACATATTGTTACATATATCTCCACCGCAATATGTAACATATTGCAGCAGATATCCGCAATGCTATCTCCGCTGCAATGAAATGTCCTTGACACTTGCCCATAAGTACCAACCGAAATTGCATACAGACCTCAGTCCACCCCCATGCACTGCACCATAGATATCTTACTCGCCGGCTAGACCCGAAACAAAAATTTACGCCTATTCAAAACTACAGAATGTTGGTATAACGAGCTAGCTAGATTTTGGCCCTTAGAGTGCGGAGGTACTCTACATAAGGAAAGGTCCCAGAAAAGAGTTGGAACTGAAGGTAACAGAGAAAGCGGAAGCATCTGGGACTGTTAGAAAGATGATGCAAGAGAGTTAAGCGAAGACAAGGTAACCAGTAGGGTGAAGCCTTCTAAGATGTCCGCCATTAGTATTAGGGGTGTCTGTCAGGACACGGAAGCAAAAGAAATTATTGACTGTATTAGTGCTGCGTCTCAAACCCAGCTGCACGCCTTTAATTGTATCGAAGAGGGCTGCTTTTGGGCAGACCTGGAATGTGGTTTTGCATGTGGAAAAGGTGGCTGCGAGGAGGTGCTGCACTCATAAAGAGTTTCAGGTCGGGGTCCATTCTAGGACGGAGGTGTGAGCAGAGGAAGCCAGGTGCTTCAAATGTTGGGGTAGTGCCCTTCTTCAACTGCAGTGAAGAAGGGCACCAGGCTAAGGATAGTCAAAGTGCAAGTTAATGCCTGGTATGCAGAGATTTAGGTCATACAAGGTTTGTAAGAAGATTGGCTGTGTGCCTAAGGGAGGGCCTCCAAAGAATGAACATAATACAGAATGAATATAACTCAACACTTGTATTGAGGGGTTATCTTGCATGTTTCGTATTGTAACTGCGTTATCCGTCAGCGTGTTACTTCGTGATGTGTCGTGTTGTTTTTCGTGTTTATGTTTGTTTTTAGTTTTGTTATCATTTTTAATTCACAGCTATATAGCCAATAGGATTGCATTGTTAGTGTAAGGCTTCTGCTGTAATAGTAATTTGAAAAAAAAGAAGATTTGTGTTGTAGTGTTATGTCATTGAGTCATGTTGTGTCATATCAGTGTTACATTTCTTCGTGTTTCTGTTTTACATGGTTTGATCTCTCATTAAAGTTAAGAGTGAACCAGTTTTGGAGCCTGCCCACCCTGATGTTATGCCTAATAGTAGTTTAAGGTGTACTGCTTACAGGGGAGGTGGTTTTAGTCGGTAGTCTGCTAGTGGCGGTCGGATAAGACCATCAGCAGGAGTCAAACACTGTGTATAAATGCATTTCCACAGCCTAAAAAAAAAAAATGTGGAGGAGTTAGTGTGGCCCTTAGGTTAAAAAATTTGGAAACCCGTGACTTAATTGAAACATCTCGATTATTGCAAAGGGCTTTTCAAAAACATTGATTGGCAGATAGACCTGATGCTGTATTTCTTGTCATATCAGGTTTCTATCATTTTTTTTTTGTTTTTGATAAGCCCTCTCTGGTTCAGCAATTAAGCATACGCAGTCACCATAGGGTGCCATGGCAGCAGTCTCTGCCCTCCCTGTCTACTCCTCAATAGGAGTTCACCCGAACGAGCATTTCACCCGAATTTTGAATCGGCTGACTCTCGATATGATCACTCAAACACAATAGTGCATTGCTGTTCAGAGTTCTCGCATTAAAAATGTTTTGTAAAAATATGTAAACTTTTGCTAATGTAAATACAGAATTTAATGTAATTTAAGTTTTCATTTTTCATTTCATTCATAAAATGTTATATGTTACAACTGTATTGATTCTTTAGTGGTTTTAAGTTGCTCACCCAGTATTCTCCTGTTCATGATAATCTCATGATATTATCCCAAGATAATATAGACATTAAGTGGAGAGGTCCTGAGTGATCTAATACTAGATAGACTTTTTGTTATTTTTTAATCAGAGGTAAAACCCATTATGTAAAAATCCAGTAATAATTTTATTTATATGACATAACTATGAACTTAAATTCTACTACTACACAATATACTGCACCACTCTACACAACAATCCTGATCTGTTCCAATTTTTAGAAGTAACATCTTTATTGACGCTGTTAAGTTAAAAAAGGTAATATTTAAAAATTAAACAAATGCCACTCAACCATATTAAAAAAAAGTATAGTGTCATCATATATAATTACCAGTTTATGTGTCTGAATAAGAAGAATACATTTAAGTCATGAGAAAGTCAAAACTTGACATAATGCTGCTACCACCAAAATTAAAAAAATTTGAGGTTTTCCATTTAATACCACAAAGTAAGATATACCCAAAACACAACATTCATTTCTTACTCAAAACAATTCAAGAGTATAAGAGCAGTACAATTACATACAATTTGAAGGTATACTTTTACTTCTCTATATCAAATAGTGAACAGTTTAAAAAAAAATTACTCCTTTGCACACGCAAAAGCAGAGATCTATAAAACAATTTAGTTTACCAATTACATAAATAGTTCAGTGACTTAGAAATAAAATAATTTGTTAGTAAAAGCAAATATTTTAATGTATGCAACAATTACCTAGAAATTGTTCATTTATCTTGAAAAAATATTAACACATACAAAACATTTTTACTTCATACAATTTAAAACCATAAGTTTTATTTTTTTAAACTGCCTCCAGCCAAATTAAAATTCTCATCACAAATTATCACATAACTTTTGAACTGTATCATCCTAAAATTTTTTTACCTGTAATCTTATCTACCCTTTAACAATGAATTCCAAGTGCTCATCCTCATAATCATCAAAGCACTGGTTACAAGACGCTTCTTAATCTTTTAAGAGTTCGTAATCACTAAATAATAAATCACAGCTTTATGAAGGATGTCAAATAATTCAAACTTGAATTATTATACCAAAGTTCAAGTTTATCTGGCAGCAACTAAGCGTGCACTTTTATGCAAGAAAATGATACCCTAGTTCAATGTGGTGTTATGCTTGTTTTGAATCGCCCTATCTTTTTTTTTTTTGTATATATCTCATAGCACAATTCCAAACTAGGTACACACCCATGAATCAACCGTTCACCCTCTTAGTCCCAAATTGCCATAATTTGTCTGTCTGAGAGGTTCATTTGCTTCTTTGATATTTTTGGTGAAAGAGAATAAAAACTTATCCAGGAAAGCATCACCTTAGTGTTGTAATCCTAAAGAAAGGTCAATAACAATCTTTTCCACTGTCTTTATGTCGCACAAGAATTTTAGATCCCACCAGGCACAAAACACTCGTCTATCATTACTGAGGGGGAACTTTATGAATCGATCAAGAGTTCTAAGGAAATCAATCATAAAATTGAATTGCATTAATCTAAATCCACACTGTTGGGCTGAACCAATTCATTATTTATGACTATCAGCCACCTGCTTCTCATCATAGACATTGGTCTGGCCATTTCTAAATACAATTAATGAACAGTTGCCTCCCGCTATCTTCAATCATGCATTCTCACCACCGTAAACTTTGCAAAATTGATAATGAATTTTTTTAAGTTTCGGGTTAACAGTTTCTTGTTACATAGTGTAGTGAACAGCTGGCAAGATTCTTAGTTGCAGTACACTTGTACAATGTGCAGAGTTCCACCAAACTCCAGCACTAAAACTGCATCATTAACTCACTCCTCACATGCTGCATTTAAAACTTTTACTTTCAAGATAACAGAGTATAACTTTTCACTATTTTGAGTAGATCTAAAGAAAAATATTTTATTTCTTAAACTTGATTTTGATTTCACACTCGCATTAAAGTAGCTTTATTTATGGATTTATTTGCATTACGTCTTTTTTTTAATTTAAATTCATACATTTTTACCCAGGTCTTTCAATTGGTAACAGGTCAGTTTATTCGTAGAAAAAATGTATTACAGATAAATAAATACATGAGTAAACTGTACTACATAATTTATTCATCTAAATACTACCAATAAAAACAAGTTATTATTTACCTGAATAGATGCACTATGGTTAGGCATTCCGAATGAAATTGAAATTAGAACTGAAAAAACAAAAAAAGGTATGTAATATTTTTTTAAATTGACAAATTCTACTTTTAAAACATACCTAAGAAATATGAAAATTTTGTTATATTTTTTGAAAATGCAAATTGAAAGCAAAAAATTTAAAAAACAGATAATACATACATAAACATGCATGATTTAAAAATAAATATATCAAGCTAATAGAAATAAATAAATATGCAACAATTAAAAAAGCTATTAATGCGATAAAATCATATTTATTTTCTAAGTTTAAAAATAAGAGAAATAAATACTGTCACTTAACTAATATATTCAATTAAATCATTAATCAAAAAATGAAAACGTTACAATTCAATTATGCATAAATAATATACTACTATACATATATATTAATTATTAGTTTCAGGAATGTTTCTGTTAGAAACATTAGAAAACTTGACATTAGAATGACCTACAAAACCTCTTGGTCTATTCATTAATTTTATTTAAAAAACTGTAACTGTATTCTAATCTATATTTAAAACAGTTATTTATCTTGAACCCTAATATAGATCTTAAAGCAACAGATAACTTTAGACACAGAAAATAATTGTTTTATTAAATATTAAATTCTGTATATGAAAAAAAATGTACTTTTTTAGGAACATATTTCTTTTTTTATCAGAAATTCTAAGCAACTGACAGCTAATTAAAAGTTATTTTAATTAGAAGGGGCATTCAATCAATAAAGAGGAAAATGGCAACAGAGGAAAACTTTAATAGAATAAACTTAAACTATCTGATCTTCAAGTCCAATACCCCTGACATAGAAAATATCCACTGTCCAAAAACAATTTCCATCATTACAACTCTTTTGTTTATTTCAAAATGCTGGCACCATTCAAAATCTGTAATGTAAAAGAACAGCAGCTGTGATAAGGGTTTTATTTTCTGAAGGTGTAAAAAACCAGCCAAAATTCACTAGCAGCTGTGGTATTTAGTGTATTAATAATGCAAATTTTTCAAAGTGGATCGAGCAGAACAATTGTAATCAATTTTCATCATAGTAGAAGACTGATGGAAGTTTCTATTGACGCTTTGCAAAATTGCATTAATGGTCTTTATCACAGGCATATAAATTTGAGAAATTACTGAAATTTGTATTACAAATATCGAACAGTCTATTCCATCATCCATAATAAGCTGAAATACTGCAAAATATATTCAACATAGGTGCTGTGAAACAGTCAACTTGAATTCAAATATGTATGAAACTTAAACAATGATTTTTAATGGATGGTAATGCTTTATTAAATCACATAACTTGGATTCATCTTTTTGATCTAAAATTCAAACATCATACCCACCAGGTAAAATTCATTACCTAAACATTAACTGGTAAAGTGATCCTAACAATGTTTTGGGACTAAAGATACAATCTATTCCTATTATTTGGAAGAAAAATGTACGTACAGCAAGTACTATTGTCAGAGGCTAGAAAATAAAATGAAATGAAATCCCCAATAAGGACATGTGCCCCCACACTGCACAAGAGTCATAAGCTATTCAAAAGTCGGGTCGGGAAGTGTTGCCACATCCATGTTACAGTTTCAATCTCACACAATCAGATTATTTTTTTTATCGTCCTTTCGAAGAGTTTCTGTCTCATTAAGCTTGGCAATAATGAGCAGGTCTAGAATGGCTCAAAGACTGTGGTGAATTACTCTTTATTACTGGAATAAGAAAGCTGCTCATAGAAACATACAAGAGTTTACATATAGCCAGGAATTATGTTGAAAGTAGTGTTATTTGGAAATTGCAGTGTTTGTTTGAAAGTTTTAGTGTAATAGTGTTGTCATTGAATAAATAATCATTTTTCTACAGTCATTTGTTTCTTAAATTTTTTAACAACCTCGTAGATTTGATGAATGAAATAAATTAAAGTAAATACTAATTGTAATTCTTTAGGACATTAATAGAAATTGTAACCTTTACAATATACAATAGAAATTGAAAACTTCTGTTATGGCATTCGTCTATATAACATACAGAATACAGCGGTCTGATGAATGGTAATTCATAGTAACTCCTAGAATTTTTACAACACAGTAGTTGATCTTCTTATAACGGACAGAAACGGAAGATGAGAAAGATGACAATCCATTCCTTCCCTTTCTGATGGTTTTTTTTAATTTTGATAAAACTGATTATGCTCTCAAAATGAAAAGATAAATAATTTTTGCACACGTAACTAGTAGAAATTACTTATCCCTTACATTGTTAAATGACTACATTAAAAATAAGCCTATCCCATAAGCCTTGTTGTATATGTAATTTTTTTCCTGTTTAGCCTCTGGGAATCACTGTCAGGTATTACTTCAGAGGATGATATGTACGAGTGTAAGTGAAGTGTAGTCTTGTATAGTCTCAGATCGACCATTTCTGAGATGGGTGGTTAATTGAAACCCAACCACCGAAGAACACCGGTATCCGTGACCTAGTATTCATATCCGTATAAAAGTAGCTGCCTTTACTAAGACTTTAACATTGGAACTCTCGACTTCGAAATCAGCTGATTAGCAAAGACACGTTCACCACTAGACCAACCTGGTGGGTTGTTATATATGTAATTAACTAAATAAACTCACATAACATCAACTTAAAAGTCACGCATGAAATTGTTAAAGAATAAACAAATAAATAAATAAATATGTATGTAAAACAATAAATCTCAAACATTTTTAAGCGATCATAAAAACACAAGTATAAAACATAATTATGTATAAAATATAATTCTCAAGACTTATTTCTTCTAAAAGAAGAGATACAATAATATGAATAATATCTGTATGACTAATAATTAAAATATAATAAAGCAGATCTTTAAATAATTACAGTTATGGCATTCGCGATTTGTACATTTTGACAATATTAAAATCTTGCACAGTATACAGAAAGTAAGGCAAATCAATAAGAATTTCAAATTAAAGTTTTATAAATTCTTAAATTAACAGTTTCACTCCAGTAGCAATTATTTTAAATAAATATATTTAGTTTATATTAATTTTAACAATAGTTTCATAAAATAAATCAACAGCACTTATGTATTGATTAACGCTAATGTACTGTCTTTTTCTGATTAGTCTCTGGAATGTAACGTATTACTTCAGAGGATTATATGTATGAACATAAATGAAATTTAGTCATGTACAATCTCAGGTCAACCATTCCTAGGATGTGTGGTTGTAATTGAAACTCAACCGCAAAAGGAAAACGCCGTTATTAATGATCTAGTATTCAAATCTGTTTAAAAGAAAGTTCCAAGGTTCAAATCCTAGTAAAGGCAGTACAGATATGTACTTTTATACAGATTTGAATTTTACTAGATTAAGGATATTGGTACTGGGTTACAATTAACTGCCTATCTCAGGAATGGTCGACCTGAGACTGTACAAGACTAAACTCCATTTATATTCATATATATCATCCTCTGAAGAAATATCTTGCAGCGATTCCAGAACCTAATCAGAAAAAGAGAGAATGGTAACATACTAATTAATTTTTCAAAGTAATGCTTCTAAATAATTAAATCTTTTATAATGATTTAATAAATGTAATCTGATATTTTCATTGGCTTTTAATTATTGCTACTTAAAAATTATACCAAGAATATTCTAGTATCGAGTTAAATTTTAAAAGTGTTTATTTGGTTATTTGAAATACCAAATGAAGTTTTTCATTTGCCCAAGTAATTTCCTTTTCAGATAATGTGTATCTATGTCCAGAAACAGTTTACGGATTAACTTCTGTTAGTATTTCCTGTCAAGGTAATATTAAAATATCACTGTGTGCTGGAAAAACATAAAAAGGAGATGGACCTTGAAAGTGAGGAAAACTTACTTCCGCTTCTTCTGTTGATTCTTTTCTAGATAATACACAAACTAACCACAAAGCACCATTATAATGCACAAGACAAAACCTTTTATATCATAAATTTGAGGAAAACCAACTTCTCTTTCGTGCAAAACTTTAGGTTGTTCATATTCTTCATTTCTGGAAATAATTTTTGTTTTAAAATATCCTTTCCTGACTGGTTTCCAACAAAATAGAAAATAAATTTTGTTGGACAACAGGCCCACCTGATAGATTATCGTTAAAATCTAAAATAGAGTATTGTTTATCTCTAAAATCACTAGAGATAAACAGCTAGTGATTTTAGAGAACCATCAAAGACCACACACCAAAGTTTGGTTGTTAAGACTAGTAGATTTAAATACCGGATGATGGGATAATTATCATACATTTGATTTGTCGATTAACATATTATTGGAGTTACGTAATAACATATGACCAAAGTCATAATAGTTATGTTTAAGATTGAGATCATTATTTACCCTTCTTTCCAACGATAAAAATTGTTTCTTTCCACTTATGAATCACCTAACCTTATATTGTTGGGTTTACACGGTAATGTCACTACAAATCTAGCTTGATTTTTTAGAGTAGAATTGAATTGAAAAGGTTTTTTCACAAATATAACTTTCATTAAATGGAATATCAGTATTAAATTCCTCAATTTTCCTAAGTTCTTAAGTACAGTCGAAAGGTTTGTAGAATCCTTTCGAGAAAAATAAAAGATGTAATAGTATTATTCATGCTGTTCATTGTTTTTTCTAAATCTTTTTTATTCTCAGCTGGAATTACTATATCATCAGCAAATCATAGCATCTTTATCTTTTTACCTTGTACTGTTACTCAGGATCTAAATTGCTATTTTAACATTATTAACTGCTTAATCTATGTAAAGATTAAAAAGTAATGGGAATAGGGAACATCCTTGTACGACTGCCTTTTTCATTACACCTTCTTTCTTATATTCTTCAATTATTACTGTTGCTGTTTGGTTCCAGTAAATGTTAACAATTGTTTTTCAATCCCTGTACTTCAACCCTAATTTTTTTTAAATGCTGAACATTTTATTTCAGCCTATGTTATCCAGTGCCTTTTTCAGGTCTATAAATGCCAAATAAGTTGTTTTTTTTCTTTAAGCTTCTTTCTATTATTAATTTGAGCGTTAAAATTGCTTCCCTTGCCCTTATATTTTTCCTGAAGCCACATCATGTTCGCCTAACACTTCTTTCACTCTGTTCTCTCTTCTTCTGTACTGAATTCTAGAAGATTTTTTGATGCATGACTTTGTAAACTAATTGCTCTCTGTATTCTTCACATTTATCTGCTCCTGCTTTCTTTGGTATCATGATTATAACAGTCTTTTTGAAATCTGATGCAACTTCTCCTTTTTTGTAAATATTTCACACCAATTTTAGCTTTTTTTTTTCTGTTTAGCCTCTGGTAACTACCATTTAGATAATACTTCAGAGGATGAATGAGGATGATATGTATGAGTGAATGAAGTATAGTCTTGTACATTGTCAGTTCGACCATACCTGAGATGTGTGTGGTTAATTGAAACCCAACCACCAAAGAACACCGATATCCACGATCTATATTCAAGTCCGTGTAAAAATAGCTGGCTTTACTAGGACTTGAACGCTGGAACTCTCGACTTCCAAGTCAGCTGATTTGGGAAGATGCGTTCACCACTAGACCAACCCAGTGGGTTGTGTAATGTACCTATCGCTTTCTTACCTGCACTGCGCAGTAATTCTGCAGGTATTCCGTTTATTCCAGGAGTCTTTCTGCCAATCAAATATTTGAATGTTCTCTTATCTTCAGATCTTAGTATTGTTTCTCCCGACATCATCTTCTCCCTATATAACACCACTTTCTAATTCATTTCCTCCTTATAACTTTTCAATATATTCCGCCCACCTATCGACCTTTCCTTTTGTATTATAAATCAATGTACCATTTTTGTTTAACACATTATTAGATTTTAATTTATGTATTATAAAATTCTTCCTAACTTTCCTGTATGCTCTGTTTATTTTACCAATGATCATTTCTCTTTCCACTTCTGAACACTTTTCTTTCGCTAGTTTGCACTTCCTGTTTACAGTATTTCTTAATTGTGGATAGTTTGTTTTACTTTCTTCATCACTAGCATTCTCCTATTTTTTACGTTCATCCATCAGCTGCAATAGATCCTTTGAAATCCAAGGTTTTCTACTAGTTCTCTTTATTCCACCTAAGTTTGCAGAATATCCTTTTTAACATTCTCCCATTCTTTTTCTAAATATATTACTCACTTGTTTATAGATATTTTAAGTTTAATCCACTGTGGCTGTTATTGCAGCAGCTATTGCGTGCCGCCCCTGTTGATGTGGTACGCTCGCCAACTATGGATGGAGGGAACTGGGAAAACAAAATACCCATGGTTGACAAAAGCCAGCAAAGATGCACAATGGCTCTGAAGGCAGAAGAGGAAGACTTTCCCAACGTCGGAGGGAACGGACGAGGCTAGGGAGATAACCCGAATAAAATTCAGGGTAGTTAAATAACTGTTAGTTGGAGAGAAAGCTTTCTGTCTATGAGAAGGGAAATCTTCTAAGATAACTTTTAAGTCGGGGGTTTTGCGTAGGTTAACAACCCTAACCTATAAAAATAATCTTATTATGAAACCCAATGAAAAGTATCGGATTGATAGGAGTGTTGAAATAAACACTAGAAATGAACATTACAAAATATTTAAGGGTACAGGCATAAAACTGACTGTGTGGAGTGTGAGGATGACATAACAAACCAGGAATATGAAATTGTCAAGGAAATTACTAAGTTTCAAGTGGAGGTAGTCGTCTTAATAAGGTTAGGACAGGGCAGATTAGTAAAGGAGTTTTACACTATTACAGTGGCTCAGACACATGAGTAGGGAGAAATGGAGTCGGATTTAATATTGCACGTGGGCAGAGTGGTAATACCCTTGGCTGTAATTTAATAATGAAAGACTATAACAATGAGATTGAAAGGAAAGTTTAGAAATCTCTTTAATTTCAGAGCGTTCCAACAAATTGTCCCGATGAAGAGAAGAATAATTTCTATGACATGCTGCACAGAGTTGCAGAAACAGACTACCAAACTACGATACCGTTGTGGTACCTGGTGACTTTAATGCAAAGATCGTAAATGAAGACATCGTAAGAAAGGTAGCTGGCAAAGATACCCTTCTTGAGATAATAATCGACAATGGAAGGAGACTGATACAGTATCCAGTGGAAAATAACATGATTATTAGAAGTATCTTCTTCTCGCATAAAGCAATTCACAAGGG
This sequence comes from Lycorma delicatula, assembly GCF_047948215.1. Lineage (NCBI taxonomy): Eukaryota > Metazoa > Arthropoda > Insecta > Hemiptera > Fulgoridae > Lycorma > Lycorma delicatula. Next base: position 11,056,653 of record NC_134465.1, read on the forward strand.
AACATGGATATCTCCGGGGATGAATGTTTTGAATCAGAATGATCATGTGATTGTATCAAGAAGACACGCATCATCCATTATTGATGTACGATCAATGTGTGGTCCGAATTGTGATTCTGACCATTTTATGGTTAGAATTTATATATATGAGAGAAAAATTATCACATGTGTTAATTGCAAGGGGAGAACAAAAGAGAAAATGGATATGGAAAACCTGAAGTGTAATGAAAATGTCAAAGTATTTGAGGAAAGTTAGGTGAGGGGACTACCTCCTCGGCTTTGTATGGTATCGGTTGATAAAATATCGATAAGGGCCATGAAGAGATGTAGAATTGTATGATACAGTTGTTAAAGGATGAATTGGGAGAAAGGAAGGAGGAGGATAACAGCAAGTGGTTCGACGAACAATACGAAGCAAAAAAAGAAAGAAAGAAGAAAGAGCAGGTATGTTGTGCAAGGATAAAGGGCAAAGGATAGAAATTTACAAAGAATTAAGAAAGTTGCATGTAACACCTGCAGAAGGAAAAAAGAGAATGACAGCAAATGTATGTCAAAGGCACAGAAGAGAGGCTATGCAAAACAGTATTGGAGGGATGTATAGGGGTATTAAGACACTGGAGAGAGGTTACCAAGCTAGAATTAATCTGTGTAAAAATGAGAATGGACAGGTAATAGGTGAAGAGGATAGGATATTGGAAAGGTGGGCTGAATTTTATGGAGAAAAGCACAACGAAGTGGAAGCGGTGCATGAAACAGATAGCATAGTGAAGCAGATTGTAGAATCTCCTAGTATTCAGGAGGTTAAAGAAGTAATAGCAAGATTGAAATACAATGAACAGCATGAATAGGTGCTATGCAAGATCTACATTGAAATAAACAAGAACAAAATGAAAGTAATTAAATGTAGTAGAAATAATATATAGATGGACCACTGAATATAAAAGTAGGAAGAGAAAAGTTTATGGAGGTAGAAGAATTTTGATATTGGGGAAAAATATAGTTAAAAGTAGAGACACAGTTATAGGTCACATATTAAGGCATCCTGTAATAGTTGCTTGAATATTGGAGGGACAGGTAGAAGGAAAAAATTGTGTAGTCAGGCAACGTTTGGAATATGTAAAACAAATTGTTAGGGATGTAGGGAGTATACCAAAATGGAACGACTGGCACTAGATAGGAAATCTTGGACAGCTGCATCAAACCAGTCAAATGACTGAAGACAAAAAAAAGGTTTTAAATAAAACAACACAGTCATTAATATTTCATGTGGTGCTTCTGTACTGTATGTACAATGGCGAGTTTGAACAAAGTTGTTTGGTGTTCTCACAACAATGTTGAAATGACAAAAGCTCTACCCCCCATTTACTTTCAGATGTTATAGGCAATGGAGATATGTTTTAAATATTTGTGATATTATATTTTATTTGAGTACCTACCCAAATAGAAGAAAAGGTGAAGATAAATAAATTCACTTAATACTTGTATTGTTTTATAATATGTACATTATTATTATTAAATATTTACAAACAAATCTTTGTTATAAGAAAATAAATATTAGTTGATTATTCTGATTAAACTATAGTATGTTCTCACAAAAAAAATTTAACCACAAACCACGGAAGCAAATGAACTGTTCTGGCATTTGCCTTGCAACCAAGGGAAACCATGGAAAAACCTTGGTCAGAACATCGACAATATTTTAAACCATACAGAATTACAAAAAATTAAACGTTATGATCAGAAATAATTATATTAAGTTCGAATAATTATATTACATTCTGAAATAAAATAAATTGAGAAAGAAAAATCTCATATTTTTTTGAACATATTTTTGTCAGGAAGGAGCCCTACATTAGTTAACATCAAACATTTACAATTGTCTTTACACATTTATGATTATAAATATAAATAAGAACAAACCCTTGTTTTGATATACAAAAAATTAAGTTTTAATACCTTAATGTATACTTACTGGGCAACATGAAAGTTTTTATTCATAATATTTGTAATTAACACTAAATATTTTTAGTTTTTCTTTTGTAAAAGAAATAACCATTTTCACAATTACATAAATAAATAGTATAAATATAATTAAATTAATAAAAAGTTTTTCAGTAATAAAATAATTGTTAATATAAATTTAACACACAACAAAATCAGAAAGAAATTAAACAAAAATAAAAAAAAAATATTGTACTTGAAATAATAATTAACAATATTACTTTCAATGTCAAAAAAAAAATTAATTTTACATAATATAAAACTAAGAATTATAAAAATTTTCTGCACAATATTTCCAAATAAGGATTTATAACATTACAATACATTTAATAATAAAACAACATGAATTAAAAAGATAAATTAGGATTTTGTTTTGATTTTCCTTGAAAATCTGATTTTCTGTATTAATTTTAATAATTAATTGCTACAAAGTACACGAAAATGATTCGATTATGAAATCAGTTTAAAAGTATATCCTACTGCAACCTCAAAATGTTAAACTTTCTTCATAGTTTATAATCATGATCTCAGTACGACAGATAATAGTACAGCCTGTTACTGGAATAAAAATTCATCTAACTTATTGTTTCAATACATCGACAACAGTATTCAAAAGAATCAATATTTTAAATATAAATAATATTACTGTAATACTTAAATTAATGCATCTTCTTAAGTTAGTTAATTGTGAAAATGATTTTTATATTAAGTACCTTGTAAAGAGCTTTTTAGGTAATTTTTAAGACCATTGATATTTACAAACTGATGAAGGTAACAAAAATAATTATAATTTGATGAAATTTGCGACTGTCATATGAAACAACTAAGATGTTATTCGACGATTTGGTTCCTTAATTTCTGAATCCGGTGATCATATGATGAAATCTTAACTATAAGTGCTGTACTCACTCTGTCATGATGATCCTACATTTGATGAAATCTGCAAAGATATATAAATAGTCTTTTGACTATTTTGTTACTTTTTGACTTTACTTGTGTTAGAAAAAAATTAACATAATGGAAAATGTATCCGTCATTTCCCTGAGAAATAGAGCGGTCATGGAGGTTCAGATTCCTAGCCATCAAGATCACCTGATCTAACACCTTTTAGATTTTTGCGTCTGGGGATGCATGAAAAATATTGTACATAAAACAAAAATACATTCTAATGAGGAATTAATTGTTCGCATTATGGATGCTGCCTAGAAACTTAAGGATAGCCCTGAAGAACTATGAAGAGCTACAAAACCAGTACAGAAGCGAGTCAAGAAATGTTTTGAAACTGGCAGGCTTGTTTTTGAATGTTTATTATAAACCAATAGGTACGATCTTCTGTATTGTTTGTAAATAAAATTCTAATTTTTCTAAACTTTCTTTTTGTTATTTGAATTATCTTATACCATTTTGTTCAGAATTAAGTTCTCTACAAGTTTTATTTAAAGGTTTTAGATGTTTATTACACATTTCACAAAGTTATTGTACATCAAACATAAAAATAGGTTTTTTACCCAATTTATTGATTTTCATCCCAGATTCCTTAAAAACTACTACAGATATAGTTGTGTTAGGTATTTTAATTTTTAAGATAAAAAACCATTGAAATCACTAATTCTGCCCCCTAATCAATGTCCAAAAAATTTCAGTATGACCTGTTTCACCGGGGTTGCTGAAGTCTGAATGAAATCTGTCATTAGCCGTTACAAATGAAGCATTTAAGGGCATATGTTTATATGAAATTTTCCATAAATTTAAGGTGTAGAATATGTTATAAATCCCGGGAGAACTTTTTTATACACTCTCAATCCAATTTAGCCTCTGGGAATCAGTCGGATATTACTTCTGAGGATGATATGTGAGTGTAGATGAAGTGTAGTCTAGTTCAGCTTTACGTCGACCATTTCTGAGATGTGTGGTTAATTGAAATCCAACCACCAAAGAACACTGATATCCGCGATCTAGTATTCATATCTGTATTAAACTATCTGTCTTTACTGGGATTTGAATGTTCGAACTCGCGGCTTCAAAATCAGCTGATTAGTGAAGTTCACCACTACACCAACCCAGTGGGTATAATGTCAATTTAAAAATGGACCCATTGGTAAAGAACAAAATTTTTTTTTTTATAATAAACTTTCTTCGCAAAAAGATTTTTCTAATACTCATAAGATGAATGTTTGAAAGAATGAAGAACATCAGGAAGAAAAAAGAAATGACATGAAATGATATCTGCATTGTCCTTGAAGGACTACTCGTGGAGAAAAAAAAACATAAAATATCAATATATTGTGTTTCAAAATGATTATTAGGGTTTAAAAATTATTTAATATTTATTAAGTTTTACTTACATTGATAAATTATATATGAAATGAAAATGCAACACTCAAACAGTTTTTCCTACAAGTGTTCAATGTGAGTACCATTCGTCACATGGTACACCATCCAGCCGATAGGAGAGTTCATCTAATACTTTAATCACAGAGTCTGGAGTAATTGATGTGACAGCAGCTTCAATCCTACGTCTCAAGTCGACTAGGTCAGCTGGTAACAGTGGCACATGCATTTGATCCTTTATAAACCCCAAAGAAAAAAAATTGCACACGGTCAGATTGGGTGATCGTGGAGGCCACGGCAAAAGAACCCTGTGATCTGGTCCTTAGTGACCGATCTGGCAGTCAGGAAGAATTTCATTCAACCAATCGCATACAGCATCATGCCAGTGAGGAAGTGCACCATCTTAGGCCAAAGAAATTTTAGCAGTTGTATTTGCAATTAAGGAAAGATTTCCTATGACTACGCACAAAAGACTCTTACAAATTCAACATTGTCTTTGGACACACTCGATTGTCCTGTACTCTTCCCTTTACAAATACAGCCAGTGGTTTCATATTGTTTATACCACCTACGATTGTTACTGTTTTCATATTGTTTATACCACCTACGATTGTTACTGTTTTCATATTGTTTATACCACCTACGATTGTTACTGTCACTTGGAGGACCTTTACAGAACTTAAAACAGAATGCATGTTGAACGGCAATTACAGAATCACATTTTGTAAACTGCAAAATACAGAATGTTTTCAGATGGTGGTGGGGGGTCGCCATCTTTGCTACTAGGGCTTTTAAACAGAAGGTACAGGGAACATTTTATGAGTCTATGCACAGCTATAACTGTTTGAGTTGCTCTTTCATTTAATATATAATTAATCAATGTATGTGAAACTTGAGAAATATTACATAACTTTAAAATGGTGATATTAATTTTGACACACGCTGTATATTTACAAACATCTAATTGCAACATAATTATGTTTTATATTGCAATATATTTAGTAAAACATAACACAAAAAACCAACAATGCATACGAATATCAATTTGCATAACCAATCACATGAGTAATTTAAAATGTTTTTTAAGAAGAAAGCTTTTTTTTATTAAAAAAAAAATATTTGTTCTGTACCAGTGGGACCACCAAAGCACTGAACATAATGTGTGTAAATGGTTTGGCTATAGGACTAAATCAAATCACCACTAAATTATACCAAAACACAGCAAACATATATCATAGTGGTCCTGAAAAATTGTAAACCACCCTAATCTGGGTAGATTAGGGTGGTTCCTTCTATCCTCTCCACTCATTATCCTAGATCCTTTTTTTCAGATTTCATTTCTTATGGACACAGATCTGACCCTGGTAGGTTTTCCATGCCACAGATGCCAGGACCTGAAAAGGCCGTGCAACCTTGGTATTTGACAGGGAGCTGCCTATAGACCGACTCAAGAACTCTTTTTTCCTGTCCAATAAGCCAAAACATTGAGAAAATCTCTCGTTTTCCAATTTATCCTGTAAACTATATGACCGCCTGCCTTCAATTTCTTCATCTCAAAGTGCCCAGTCATCAGAATACAGTTTCCTATCCTTTCGGTCACGCTGAAACAAAAATAATTAAAAAGGGCAAATAATTATTTGGCAACCGTACTTCGAACAATTACCAGTAAAAACAAAATTTAAATAATACCAGAGATATGTTCTATTAATTATTATGACAAAAGTTAATACTAATAATTCTAATAGAAATATTGTTTTAAACTGTAATTTAATACTACCAAATACTAAAAATCATTAAAGTAACACACTTTAAAAATCTTTCCTTGAATGAAAAGTTGAGAATTCTTAAATGATTATAAAGATATACAAGCTTAATCAATATTTTTTTACTTTTACACAGAATTTTTGTTAACTGTCTTTTTGCTATACAATTCATGGAAAAATGATCTAAAACTACAATAAACTAATACATTTGTCTGGAATTAAGGAGTTTTATTTAATAATGTCTGAACATTTCACCTTTCAAATACAATATTTTAATTAAACTGCATTATTTGATGCAGTTTATACAGCTCACTAAATGGGAGTTATTCACTCACAATATGGGTGTATTTAATATTTTTGGATTAACTTAAAAATATGTAAGCAGTTTTTAACAGTAAATATTAAAATTGATATAATTAAATAAGTAAATAAATACTAGTAATAAAATCATTAAAATATTTCAAAATCAATTAAAATGTTTGTATTTTTTATCATAAAAACAATTTTTAGAACATGGTTGAAGAACATGTTACATACAAGAACAAACTTGCATACAATCTGGTTGAAGAATGTTTTTATGATGAAGATTTTACAACTGAAATGATAAAGTATGCACGGATATGCATGCTATCATCTTTTAAATTGTATACTGTGATTAAAAAAAATTGATGTAAATAAGCAATTTAAAAAAAGATGACCATAATGATGCTGTATCTATTGCAATCAGTTTAAATTGTTCAAAGAGTAGTCAACATTATCACCAACTATGACTGTTCTGTAATGCTACAAGATCCAGTAAAAAACGTATAGCTACTTTAAAAAAGATATCGATAACTAACGTACTTTGTTAAATGAAGTTAAATTAACAACAATTTCTCAGGGAAGGCCCAATTTCAGCTCAATAAACCAATTGCTGAAGTGTTATTGGATCCACATCCTTTTATAAGTCAATATCTTAAATAAAAATGAAGTACATAATAAAATTAATTTACATATTATCAAAAAAAAATTATTTCTTTCAGTTACTTCTAATGTAATAGTTCAATGGTTGATCTAATTGCACAGTGTAAACGAACCACAAATTTCTGTTTGTTTTGTTTTGTTAATCTTGTTATAAGCTAAATTGTATACTTATTTTATATAATTAAAGTCAAATAAACATAAATGCAATCTTAAAACAAAGTAAAAAATATAATTCATACAATTAAAATTATAAAAAATACAACTAAAATTAAACTGTAACAGTTTTATTAAATATTAAGAAGTCAAAAATTTATAAAAAGTAAAATTTATTCATAAAGGTAAGAAATAGTAAAAGTTAAGTATTAGTACAGATAAATACAAGAAGTTAAAAAATGAGAAGAGGATGTGACACCCCCAGCACTTGCTGGGGGACACATCCTCTTCTTACATTTACAACAAATGGTGAACCAGGAATCGGAAGACCATCATATAGAATATCAATAGTATGTGGACCTGAAATGAAAAAGTTGTCAAAAAATGAAATTATTTCAAAACGAAAAATAAAATACACTGCAGTCTAGAGTAAATATTATAAAGAGCTTTAACTTTTAAAGATGCATATAAATGACCTTTCACTATAGTGTAGAAAATAATGTTTTAACATATAGTTGTTCTTATGAAGGTAAGGCATCCAATGAAGGGATGCCTCCCACCAATTGGGGCCAACAAGATTCTTGTCTCACGAGTACCAGTAGGTGTACTTAAAATGGTTTTTTAAACTGTTTTCAAATATGTAGTCGGAATTTCTCCATCGCTTACAGATTTTTGTTATTTTAATTTTTTTTAAATATTTTAAACCATTTTTTCGTCCATTTGTCTATTGTCAAGTAAAAGCTCCTAGAACATTGTAAATATGATGGGACCAAATGAGCTAACTCAAAGATTAGTGTTGCTACTGTTGTGTAGGTTCAGATGTACATACGTGATCTATTGTAGTACATATTCATCAGAACGATGCCAGTTGTGAGATAGTAGTGAACCAGTAAACACATCATTGTGAGTCTTTTATGTATCTGAATTATTGTGTATTACGTATTTACAACTTTATTTCTTTTAATTAGATGTTAGTTACAAAATGCTTAAGTTTGTTTAAATCATCCTACCAATTTTTGTTATGTATGTGGTGAAGGGACAGTAAGGTGAAACCTTACTCCAATAGTAAAAAAGTGTTGTGAACTTTGTTTTGGGTGTAAAATCGGGGACCAAACAAGGGCCTGGGCCACACATATCTATTATTTATCGTGTTCTAGGCTTCTCGCTGCATGGAAAAATGGCACACACCACATGCCATTTACTATCCCTATGATTTGGAGAGAACCCAAAGATCACACTTCGGACTGTTATTTCTGCTTAATAAATATTAAAGGGATTACGTCAAAATCAAAACATACAGTGGTGTATCCTAACTTGCAATCTGCAATAAGACCAGTTCCACACTGGAAAGAATTGCCCATACTAAAGCCTCCAGAGCATGTGACATTAGATGAAGTGAGCTCAAAGTCTGATGGAAGTAAGGAAGAAAAAAAGCAGATTCTGGTGATACAATTTTTGAACAAAGCAGTTCATCTGAGCCTCATTTGCTGACTCAAGAGAATCTTAACGATCTCATACGAGATTTAAAATTATCCAAAAAAACAGTCTGAAATGCTTGCTTCCCAGCTAAAAGGACGTTATCTTCTTCAAAAGAATACAAAGATATGTACTTATCGTAATCGTTATTCTGAATTTAAAGACTATTTTTCTGAAGAAAATGGCTTAGTGTTTTATAATGACATTTCTTTTCTTATGGAGACACTTTGTAATGAACATAAACAAACAGAATGGCACTTATTCACCGAATACTCTAGAGTTAGTTTAAAAGTTGTTTCTGCATAATGGCAACAAATTCCCATAGTATCTGCGGCTAACTCTGCTAGTATGAAAGAAACATATGAAAACTTTAAATTTATATTGGAAAAGCTTCAATATTCAGTGTATGAATGGAATATTTGTGGTGATTTGAAGGTAATTGCACTTATTCTTGGTTTGCAGCTCAGTTACACAAAGTACTGCTGTTTTTTTGTGTAAATGGGATAGTAGGGACAGACAAAACCATTTCCTTAGAAAAAAAGTGGCCTAAACGCGAATCACTCATTCTTGAACAGAAAGATGTGAAACATGACCCATTGTGTAATCTTAAAAATGTGCATCTACCTACGTTACCCATCAAACTAAGATTAATGAAGAATTTTGTCAAGGACATGGACAATACTCGTGGTTTCATGTACGTATAACAGAAGTTTCCTAAAATTAGTGATGTAAAAAATTAAAGGAGGAATATTTGTGGGTCCACAAATATGACCACTAATGCATGATGAAAAGTTTGAGGAAATATTGAATCCACCAGAGAAAACAGATTGGCAAACATTCAAAAATGTTACTCAAGAGTTTTTTGGGAAATCGAAAGGAGGAAAATTACCGTGATACTGTCAATGATCTTTTAAAAATTTGGGTTATAATATGTTCGTAAAGGCACACTTCCTGCACTTACACCTAGATTTCTTCCCAGAAAATCTTGGCACAGTGAGCAATGAGAATGAGGTACACTTTCATCAGATTTCAGCTATGGAAAAGATGTATCAAGGAAAATGGAATCCTAATATGCTGGCCGATTATTGTTGGACCATCAAGAGGAATGCTGCACAATCAAAATATAGCAGAAAATCATCATTTCTTACTTTCTAGATAAGTCAAATATTTGAATATTGTGTAATTAAGAAAAAGTATTAAAAGTATTCAAAAAGTATTAAAATGTTTGAAATTATAGATGCCTGTCTCTCAGAAACCTTGTGTAATGGGAAAAAACCGATATCAGATTTAAATTCAATAGAAAAAATACTATTAGAAATACATATTTTTCTTCCTAGGGAAAAAAAAATTACTTTTTATTCCCCAATGTTATTACTTAAATATGAAGAGTTAGGAAATCTAAAATTTTTGACATGAGTTGAGTAAAAAGAGTAACAAAGGAGGGTAAGTGAGAATAACTAAAAAAAAAGAGATCCTAACATAATTTTTCATACGAATTTAGATTATAAAAGAGCTCAGTCACCACAGATTTATTTTTATTAGATAATCCGTTGAAAGAACAACAAATTTTTCATTGTTTTTCTTGAAGGAGATAAATTTTAAACAGTTGATAACTTTAAATATGGTAGTTCCAAACAAAACAATTTTAATGGCAAACCAAGACAAATTTACACTGAATGGACACTTTCATCATAACACTTTCAGAAACTCTTCTGACCTTCCAAGGACATCAAGAAGTTGACAAATATAATAAATTGATTTATCACACATAACAAAATGAATTTATCAAATTATTGTAACAAATACACAGATCACTTCCTCATGTCCCTGTGCATGTGTAAATTGTATGGCCACAACAAATAAAAATCACCTTGCACGCCTTATCTAACATAAGTAAAATATTCAAAAATAACAAACTTAAAACAACAGAAAATTTGACTTTTCTCATGTGTAAATCAAAATTACATATTGTGTAATTTTGATTTTAATACTTTTAAATTGAAGTAGAATTTTTCCTGATGATGGTCGAACGACAGAAAGTACATGAAAAAGCACAGACGAATTGTCGGTAAGGTTGAATTTTGACAAATTTTATTAATACATAAATAATCTTATATACCGACGTTGTCACGATTGTAACATCAAACATTATTTGCATCTCTATCCCTCTTGACAAACCGTTTTCTTTGTTACTTATTTAGAAATGACTGTGGAATTAAACCCGTTAAAATAATAAGCGACCTTGAAAAAAAAACTATTTTTTCCTTTTTTTAAAATTCCTTTAAACATATTTTCACACACACCCACTGACAGAGAGAGATAGCACAAAATTGAAAGGTTTCTTGGGTTTACGTACTAAAAACACAAAAGGTACTTTTGGCCGCATGAACTGGAATACAAGTGAAAAATATGTTTATATTACTTTTATTGCAGTATTAAAACCTTCTCAGAAACTACATATTTAAAGATGAAGAAGAAATACATAAAAGGATATATGAAATAAATGTCAGAACTTGCCGGGAATCGAACAACAGTTATAAGGTAACTGTGCCGGTTTTAACGATGGAACTATTGTACTCAACATTATGATTTGATTCGGTAAGTAGCAGTTCCGGTCAATATTAATACAAAGTACTTCTCCTCCTTTCTTCCTTCTCTACGTCAATCACTTCCCCTTCAAACTTATTGTAACAAGCCCTACACACACTTGAGCATACATGTAGTTAAATGTATTTGGACATTTTTTATACACTGAAAAAACATTTATCATAAAGATAAAGATGCTACGATTTGCCGATGATATAGTAATTCTAGCCGAGAGTAAAAAGGATTTAATTACATTAAATTATCGCAAATAAAAATATTAATTTTTACCTTTTTATCGAAAAACAGAATAAAATTTTCTTAACATTTTTTTACAAAAACACTTAGAAAAGCATTTTTCAGGAATTTTATACGATCGCCAACTTAGCGATATCGTTGTTAAAAATAAGTATTATCGCTTGTAAACCTATTTAGATATCGATTTGAGAGTAATTGCAGTATCTGCTTTACGTTCTACTGTATAAAGCAAATTGGACACGCATTAATAAAAAAAATAAAAAGGACACAAAACAAAATAAACTTTTAAAACCTCCTCGTGGAAACAGAATTCTTACGTAAAGTTACGAACCGCACCAAACAAATCCTAACTTTAAATACGGATAAAAGTTTTGCAATCCGCTTCTCAGGAAGACAAATATTGCGAGTAACATTTCCGTCGTCTACATTACGTAAAAGTTTTAGACTTATAAGTCCAAACGATTCGATTACTTTTAAGACCGTTTTGGTTCATAAATATTAGTTCGTAAGAAGTAGAAAAGCGGTCTGTCATACACAGATCGTTGAACACTTGTTGCGATTTGAATTAATAGCCTAATAAAAGTAAATAACAATAAATACTGTAGAAACGAATCGTTTTTTTATTTGATGTTTTCATTCGGCGCCGACCGAATCGACTTATTTATAAATTGATTACTTGGCAGCTATATTTTAGGTTACATCAACTCTGACAAACCGCGACAGACGATAAAGTATTATACAAATACCGGTAAGGAGTAACAAATCGAGTAACCCGGTCGGTACATTACTGCAATTTAGCTTCAATTTCTTTTTCTTTTATGTCTGTACAACTTTTCTGAAACAAATTATTCCGCTTTAATGAGAAAAGGCCACTTTTGTCTTAAATGCCACACGTCCCCCGATCTAAGCAACGTATCGATACGAATAAATAAGGGCATTAACGGGTTTTCATCTAGCTTAATGAAAAATCGTGAGGTCTTTTGACTTTTATGGCGAGATTTTAACGACCGAGAATGCTGTTCAATTGCCGCTTTTAATAGCGCATCTTAAAAACCGCAATTACAATTGTTATTTTTACATTTAGGGGCCGGTAGAAAATGTTTGATTCTCGATGCGGTCGCTGGACGAAAAGCTTTGAAAATCAACGATACCATTTTTTATGAAAATAGTTCGAAAATTTGACGGGTCGAAGAGGTCCAAACCAAACGGAGGCAGAAGAGGGATTTTTGTGGCAGTATCTTATAAACGACTCGGTCGGTGAACTTATACGTATTTTGTTTTAACCGATTTGGTTTAATATTATAGGGTTAGGTAGAAGGCAAAAAAGTAATACGAAGATAAATATATATATATATAAAACAGTTCATTAAGAATGTAGAATTTAGAAAATACATACATGAAGGTCCAAAAAAAGGCGAAGAGTAACATCACACCAGTCAATCGAAGTGATGACAAAAAATAAAATAAAAGAAGTTATCGGAGTATATAGCAATATTAAACGAGACAAGAGAGCGATAACACATTCAATCAGTTTTTTCTTTCAAGAAAGGTTTTTTTTTTAAAAAAGGCCAAAATAAAAAATAATACTATTCATAAATTCTTTAAATTTCGACTTTGTGAAATTCGGTTGATTCAGAAACTTTTTCAAATTGTTATTTGGCGGAGATTATTTATTAGTTTTTTATAAGCGTTCATCAATTTAAAAAAAAAAAAAAAAATATTTTTATCTGTAATATAAGCAGTATTAAAAATAAAAATGTCCGTATAGACCGTTCTCAAGAAACGTAAAAGTGAAGCGAGTGTTCCGATTAAAATAAAAAGAATATCGCTCAAGGTAGTCGGTTAACTTCTACTAAACTTTAAGGAAGTCAGAAAATATTTCTTATAGCTTTTAAACAATTTGCCTTTTAACTTTCCACAAAAAAATACTTCAATACCGGAGAAAACAGTCAAAATGAGACTCTTATAAATATTTTAAACGAATGATGTACAAAAAAAGCATATATAAAAGAGAAAAACCCCACTTACGAAACCTAGAATCGTTAATCGCCCCGGTATATCACAAAGCCCGCGCTATTTAAAACAATAAATTTATTTCGGAGCAAAAATAATTCAAACTTCAAAAAACTCCTAACTTAGACGTAAATAAAATTACTTTTAACGTAAGTAGAAAATACGTAGTTTGTTTATGTTGAAATAAAAATCACGGTTCAAGGAGTTTAATTTAATTAACTAGCTGTAATAACCGAAGGATATTTACGTTTTTAAAAAGTAAATATTTAAAATATAAATAAAATTAATATAACTAATGAATTCCCCAAAAATTCCGATTAAGAAAATTATAACCTAAAAAACATACGGACAAAAACGTTTTAAAAGAGTAAGAATGATTTTTACGATCGGTGGGATTTTATTATGTTAATAAAAGTTTTTCGTGGAGTGCATGTTCAGGTAAAAAAGATACACCAAAGTCGCAAATTTTCTCATCTATTAGACGCACAGGAATGAAAAATTGTAACCGCAAAAAGGAGGCTTCTAGAAAACTATTATTCTTGATCGACAAAATATTTTAGGTTAAAACCACAAAATCAAACTATACGGACGATTCCCTCGATATATTATGTAATTAGGACGAATCTGAGGTCATACTCGGCTTTAATTTCTTTGTCGTATAGTATCCGCATTTGAAATTACTTTTTACGGGTGAAGACAATCCTTTATATGCCCGCTTGCAAATAAATTAAATATTAATAGAATTTTTTTGTTACTATTATTAAATAATTCGATTTAAAGTAATTTAATTTTAGACTGAATTAATTAAAAATTTTTTTTATTATTTTCATGGTCTTCGAAACAACTAAATAATTAACCCCGATTAATTTGTACTCATATTAATACAGTAAAATAAGCTTCAACACGATCGCCCCCTGCCCCTCTAGCAAATCTATAAAAATGATTATTCTACTGAATAATCGTCAAAATTTTTCCGTCAAATCTGATACAGAAAGAAGTATAACAAATAATTTGATTTTATCAAATATTATTAGTTTTACGCTCTTCTACACGCTTTTGTTTCTGCGCTAATCTTTTCATGTCAGAGTTCTTCTTACAGTTTCTAGATCTACCTTGGCATATTAACTACATCTAATGCGTTTACGGAAATACGCAATAGAAACTAATCGATAGCCTGCCTACCACGACTGTTCGAAGACTAATACGCTAAATTTTCAAACTGCATGAAATAAGCGTGTCAAGTGTAGGGTAAATTGTTCTACAACCGAAGAAAAAAATTGAGATTTTTTGCTGGTTTTTTTCTCAGTCGATAATAAATACAAAAATCGAAAGCTTGTGAATGGTGGATGGTAGTGAAGAATGGAAAACATTTTAGCATATTCCGGCGGCTAATAAATATATATATATGTTTGTATATTATTGAAAAATGGAACAAACTAAAGCTAGAAAGAAATGGCCTATTTGAATTCGATTTAAATTGCGATAAAAAAAATTCTAAAGGTTTACGCACGTATGGACTGAAAAAATATTTTTAAGTTAATTACTTTAACAACGAACTATTATTTAATTTCTTTACATAAAACTTAATTCTTTACAAATATCGCGCGCGCGCAACACACACGTAATCTCATTCGATAGATTTAATAATTTTTTCTGAATGTTTACTTTCCCCTTATATTTATGACCGTTATTACGAAAAATACATTGACGTTGCGTAATTTCTTTGTAATAAGAATTTAAGATATAAATCCACACGGATATGTTATAAATTAATAAATGAAATAAAAGGTTTTCTTTTATTTAATATTAAAAAAATACATTTTGACACATTAGGTCATCGTAAATAATTTATGGCTAACAACTACGCGTTTTTGATTTGTTTTTTTTTTGCTTCATCTGAAAACAAACTATCATTCTTTTGATTATATTTTAAACTAACTTTACCCATCGTACGTATATGTTATAAGGAGATGTAAGTGTTTACTTGCAGTTCTGTGAATAAACAACGGTAAACCAAATACTTGACAAGTATTCTCTTTACTTGTAAAATAGGGAAGTGAATAACCTTTACTTATCAAGCGTTTACTTGTAACTATACGCAATTACTGATTCCGGTCAGACTTTACTTAAAACGAGTGAATAAAATCCTAAGTTCGGAAGAGTATTCAAGTATTTACCGGTAGAATTTCAAGGTAGCTATTTAGTAATCTTATCAAACTTTCTAGATTAACTTTTTAGATAGGGAATCTTGGAGAGCTGCATCAAACCAGTCAAATGACTGAAGACAAAAAAAAATCAAACTTTCATTTAATTTTTTATACTTGGTATGGCTGCCTTTGTCAACATTCGTCAACCAAAAACTTACAAAGAAAGGCGAATATTGAGTCCAAGAAGATATGAAGAACTAATTCGTTTTACAAAAGAATCAGTTGAATTTTTGACGAACGCTTTTTTGGAAGAAAGTAATGAAAAGCGAGGAGGTGCTCTGTCATCGCAACAGAAGATGGAAGTTTTGCGGTACTTATCAGACCCTGGATTTCAAAACGGTGTCGGTGATGACTTCGGGATTCACCGTTCTACAGTATGCAAAACTTTCGATTACGTTCTGAATAAAATAAACGAAAAGGCATCTGAGTGGATTCACTTCCCACAGAATGCTCATGAGTTAAATGAAGCCAAGAGAAAATGGAGTTCTCGCTTTAAAATGCCGAGCGTAATAGGTGCTGTGGATTGCACGCACTTAGAAATAAATACGTCACTTTATTTGAGGTCTATAAATATCTTTTCTGACAAATGATATCGGTAAACATGTAACACATAAAGATTCGTAATGAATAAGAGTTTACAGTAAAAATGGATTTTTGTCAATATGAATAGCCTTTTGAGTGGTGGGAATTTTTATAAAACGTAGTTTTCTGAATCTACGTTCACTTATACTAACATATGTTACTAATCTGTGATTTATGACACGGGTTTTTCATCATATTTTGCCCAATTTTCAACCGATTTGCTTGAAAGTATTATTTTTAAAATCAGCAAACTATGTTTCATAACAGAAAACAAAAAATTCGCTAATAAAAAACGCGTTAGAAATGCGCAAAGTAATTCTCCAATTAATCAGATACCAACATATTTTCGCGGATCATTGTGACGGGAAAAGATTAAAACAAATGAAACGTTTGATGTATTGACAAACGTGTCTGAACATGATGATGTACAGGATATTAATCATATAAGTGTTTACTTGATAAGTAAAGAGAATACTGGATAAGTAAAAGCAAAATGGGAAAACTACTGGTAAATACTTGGACAACTACGAATGTTACAAAAGCGTTTACTTATAAGTAAAAGGTTATTCACTTAGTCTCAAGGGTTTACTTTACTTGACCAGTATTTATTTTAAAGTAAAAAGTATAGTTTATTCACTTCACTAAATATCTGTAATCGGTTCAATCGATGATATAATAGGTAATTTCTCCACTATCTTAAGTACTTGTTCTGTTCCATCAAATAATAATAATAATACTGTATTTGCATTTTTTGCATTGACAAATAGCTAAATCAATATAAAGTTGAAAAAATATATATATTTTAGAGAAAAAAAATAAAGAAATGATTACGTAGTTTTTTTTTTAATAATTCAAATGGGAGTGAAAATATCTTTGAAGGAAAATTTTAGATAGAAATGGTATAAATAATATTTATTACAAAGAATACGACCGGTTTAAGTACATTAGCAAAGATATAAAACAGCTGCAAACTAGTGTAATAAAAAAACCCGTTAAAAAAAGAAGTAAAACCGAACTGATCTAAGACAAAGCATTCGACATAAATGCAATAATAAATCATCTCTTATTTGTAGACATAATGACAGCTGTCCAAAAAAATTATCTTTTAAAAAAAAGACGGATTGAAATTCCCTATCTCTTGTACACGTGTAATACGTTTTAATATATATGTATGTATGTGTGTGTGTGTATATATATCTGTGTAGAGAGAAAGGAAGAGTGATTGAGCGAGAAGAAACGATTTATGATGAGTTACTAACAAATCTGTTCACTTCTTTAACCCTCTTGGTTTTTTGTATATGTGCTCTAATTGTGCGCCATTATGTCTCAATACATACACACGTACGCGCAGAGGCAAAGCAAAAAATGTTAAGACTGTAGAACTAAAGGAAAGACCTATTTTAATACTAGATTATCTATACGAATATTGTGTTATAAATGTTCTAGATTAAACATTTACAAATTTTTTGTATTTCCAAGCGTACAACGTCGAAGGGACACGATGGTTTTTAAAATATTAAAAGCGGGTAATTTTTATTAATTTACTATTATTATTTGTAATTAATAATTTTTGTTTTTTGATAATAATTGATATTATTATTATTATTATATGTATTTGGAGCTATATGTAGCTCCACTACATATAGTAGTGGAGCTTTGCTGGTTGAAGCAAAAACTTTCATGAATTGAATTAATGAACTGTGAGTCTTTATTACTGTGTGGGTTGATTTTGAACTAAATGATTTTATTCAATCGAATGAATAATATTACAAAAATAATAAAATTAAACTTACATTATATAAAATAATATTAAATAAATTTAAGAAATTTTGTTTAACAATAATGAGCTTCCCGTGGAGATTGCCTGTGAGGTTGGAGTTGTAAGGTACCTTGTTGCAAGCTAGACTTATCATCACCATCAACTAATAATAAATGGGGTGCTCCTGTAGCGCTGTTTTGGGAGCACCTTCAATGTGCTGTCCACTGTCACAACATATTTAATTTCTAACTTGTTCAGTACAAACAAATAACATACCCTGTACTTTATCAGAGCATATCATATTCCCTAAGCGCTCAAAAAACCTGAATAACACATCATTAAACTATGTCATAGCATATTAAATTTTCTAATTTTTCAGCAAAAATAAATAATACATCCTGAATGTATTACTACTTGCTCAATTCCTTGCCCAAATCCTACTTGCTCGACAAAAAATTAAATACAGCATGCAATACGATAGCTTACAAGATATGCTGCTAAATCAACAAGAAGCTTGATAATGCATCCGTAACTGTGTCAAAGTATATAGCATTTGCTGCCTCATCAATAAAAGTAGTTATTACACCCTGTACTATGTGAGAGCAATATAACATTTTCTCTCGTTCAGTAAAATCATAAATAATATATAAATTATTTATATAACAGTTACCACTTACCGACAATCTTTAATAGTAATGTTCCAGCGCTTTAAGATTATTAATCCATCCTCAGGAACAATGATGTGTTATACTTTATTTACGTCACATATCATTAATTATACTAAATTGAATTTTATAAAACTTTGAATACTTGTTTGATTAATATAATTCAAACATATATTAAACAATAATTTTAATTCTCAGGACGGTAATACTGCTTCATACTAATAAACATAACAATTGAGATCTTCATACTGACATGATGGATAATGTTGACTTTATTTTACCTTTTGACGATCGATTGTTATAATTACATTTTTATAAAATTTAATTTAGTATAATTAATGACATGTAAAGTAAATAATTATAAAGCATAACACATCATTGTTCATGAGGATAGATTAATAATCTGAAAGCGCTGGAACATTACTATTAAAATTTGTCGGGAAGTGGAAACTATTATATAAATAATTTATATATTAATACAAACGGGTCTTGCTTAATAAAATTCATATAAATAACATACTCTGTACTAAACCTAAGTGAGCTTATTACATTTCTAACTTGTTTTGTAAAAATATAAATAATATACTCTGCAATATGTCAGAGAATAAATAGGATGTACTTGCTGCTTGAACTGCAAGATTTGAAAGAATAAATCCTGTAATTTACCAGAGCATACCGTACTTCCTACTTCTTCAAAAAAGTTAAAAGAAAAATTAAATAATATTTAATTTTTCTTTTCACTGTGTCGAAATATAACATGTCGATTACCAAAAAATGTTAGTAATATACTTTGTACGATATCTAACCGCAAGACAATTTTAACTTGTTTAATAAAACCCTACATAATAACCCTGCACTGTGAAAAACTAACCGATTTACCAACGACAAAGAAAACAGAACTCAAACTCAAAGTAAGTAACTTTCAGAACCACTCAGGCTAAAATCAGAATTCAATTACTAAGCGAATTTACAAGCAAATTGGTCTTCAAATTTCTTATGAAAAAAAAACTAATTAATTTTCCAAAGAAAAAGAAAAAATAACTAAATTCCTTAAAATTTCTGACATCAACGAAGTAAGTAGAGTACAAAAATGTAAATATTTGAGAGAAATCATAACATCAAATATAATTGAAAAATGTGTGGGATGAGGAATACAGTACAAAAAATCGAAACTGCCTATCATCTCATAAAGAAAGTTTATCATAAAAATTCCCTGTTATATAACTCCAAATTGAGGCGCTAAAAAACTGCAGTTCTACCAGAAGCACTGTATGGGGCAGAATGTATGCATTTTTTTTAGAACAAAAAATAGCAAAAGTAGAAATAAAAATCTTAAGAAAACTCAGGGACAAAAATATGTAAATGAAATTTATAAATTGAAAAGTAATATAGAAATTTACAAATGTACAGTAAAATTTAAGGTTCTTAATCTGAGAAAGAAGATTTTGGTTTTATGGTCATTTATACAGAATGAAAACCAAAGATTAGACAAAAATGTATATAAAAGTATGAAGTAATAAAATCATTTATAACTGAAATTATGGCATTTTTTTCCTGGCAACTCTCCATTGGTCTTATTGCTCTGGTTTAGTACTTTTTTTTCATTTAAGAACCATTCTTCTTACGATAAAGAAATTAATTGTAAATTTTCAGAATAATTCTGATAAAATACTATGCGATGTAAATTTTAAACTAAATTCATATAAAAGTTATGAATGCAATCGTTTCCTAAAGTATATTTTATTTCAGCAGCCATAAAAATAAACAGACTCAAATGTTCAAGTATTTGTAATTTTCAAGTATAATCAAATTGAAGTATTTTTCAATATATTTTTGTGCCAGAAAATATTTTTGTATCATTATTAATATTTTCATTTACATTCATATGAAAATCCAATTTTAGTTCCTATAAAATAGTATAGTAGAGACAAACAACTGCATTCTGTGCTTCATTAAAACAGCTTTTAAAAAGTAGGCTAAACATGCCTAGACAAATTTTTTCTTGTCAATTTCAAATACTCAGATTTGCTATTCAGTACCCGCTATATATGTATTGTTACAAAACTTAAAATCAAAACAATTCTCATAGGGTCATTTAAAAGAATAAAGTATTTTGTTTTTTAGTTCTCAAAACTCATTGCAGTTCCTATATAAAATTTAATTTTATAAAAATAACGCCGCCATATTGGTTAATCAAGCTAATGTAAAATGCATTACTTTTTTACTAAATAAAATGTATGTCCGAAAATAATTATTAAATAAAATTAAATGTTAGAATAGACCTTAATAAAATATAAAAATCATTCTACATATCAATAACTCTAACAAAATATAACAGTTTAAGATTCCTGATAATAAGCTTTATAAAATCATCCGATTACATTTTCAACTCGTTTAAATTTAGTTAAAGTATTATTAGCTTAAAAAAAATTACCAAATCTGTTTCATATATATATATATATATAAGAGTAATAAAGTTATTACTTACTTTAAATAACCTCCTAAATTGTGTTCAACAGTTATTTTTCTAGAATATTCTATAAAAAAAGTTCATCATTATAAACCCACGTACATACACCAAAACGTTAACGACGAAAGTGAAATTGAGATGGGATGGCATCATAAATACTTTAAAAGAAATTATTCATAATTTTACATATAAGAAATTTAATAATAATTAAAAAAATTATATAGCTTGAAACACACACTTTTTGCCACTGTTTGTTCAAAAAATATTTATGATAATTAATAAATAAACAGAATAAAATTGTCTCTAAATCTTATTAAGAGATTGAAAAATTTATATACATTTTTAATTATGATGCGTTTACAACAAATTATTCCTCGAATTAAGATTATTTTAAGTCAGCTAAAAATTATTGATATCAAACAAAAACAAGATCGATAAGTAATAATGTATTAGTTGTCAGCTAAAAATATCGTTGAATTCAGCTTGGGCATAATTATAACAATTATTTACTAGCACAGTAAAAGTAAGAACGTGTAAAATTTTTGATTTATTAATCATGAGGTTTAATAAACTTTTTAATTTCACTCATTAAATTGCCGTTCAATAAGTCTTAATAAAAACAAACTTGGTTTTGTTTTTCTAGATTAAAAAATTTAATCACTATCTTCCGTACAACTTAATCTTGAATTCTTAATAATATTTAAAAATGCATTCACAAAATATACAAATTTTTATAGTTAATTTTTCTTAAAGAGAGTGTGTGTGTGTTAAACTTTTAAAACTGTGTAATAAAAAGTCCTATTCTATACCGTAGCAGAATTGCAACAGTAAAACGGTTAAAAGTTAAACCTTCAACACGCAGCCAATCGTCTAGTCTTCCCTCTCCATGTCTAACCGCTGCATGCACGTATATCTTATATAACGTACTTTTTGCCCTTGAAAATTAACTAGAGCATTTTTTTGTTTCAGTCTGTTATGACTTACTTATTTCAACTACTTTTTAAAATTTGAAAACCGAAATTTTTTGCGATCACAATACTTTCTTTACTTCGTATAAGAAAGTAAAAATTCTCAGTATAAATATGACTAAAACAACAGTACAAAATATTAGATACCGATATAATCAGTTTTGAAACTGTACAATTTTTTTTTATATTTCAAATTAGTTAGATAACCTTACTTGTCAATTTATCTTATCCATGAAACTGTACGACTCTGCATTTGTCATTCTTTAATATCAGACCAACTTTAAAGCACAACTTGAAGTACAAGATTACAGTTCATCGTTAGCTTAAACGAATACCTTTATAAAATTAACAAAAAATTGTGAATATTTCTCTCTTAACTCAATGACAGAAATTTTTATCACAAATTCATTATGAAAATTTACCGATCAATTTTTTTTTGCAATGCGTTCCAGTACATCGATCGGTCTAAAAATCGATTTTCTCCAATTACTAATAGGAAAGTAGTTAAAAAGAAAATGTTAACAAAAAAAAGGATTTTTATAATTACATGTTTAATGAATATGTTCAATGATCTTGCTTTCCCCCTTATGCAATCACGATGGCATTTACTACAAAATTACACATTTTTCCCCTAAAACTTTTGTCCGATTTATGAAATCAAATAAATGAGTTTTCAATCGACTGTGAGTGGTAATTCAGGATGTTTGGATCTGAAGAAAATTCAAATTCGTCTCTGAAGATTACCTGACCAAAAATCATACGAATGCGGTTACCGTTCCAAGTTGTTTCTCGACATCCTAAACATTCAAAAAATTTTTGATCGATGTCGTCTGTAATTTTTAAGATCGTAGCGAGTAATATTTGAAAGACACACGACTATTTCTCATGAATTGTCATCGAAATGAATTGTCAAAAATATAAACCGAAATAAAAAATATGAAATTTGCGTTATACTTTTAAAAGAGAAAAAAAATTATGGATAAAATACGAAACGTTTGAATAATTTAAATAAATTCTTGCACAACTGAAAGGACCTGTCACGTTACCCCAAGTGCCAGAAAATAATTAATTATAATGTATATTCATTATTTAACTATAATATTTTGATTTTTACGTGTCAATTTTGGGATGTACCGTTCTTATTTTACGAGTTTATTTGCTTCTATTTAAATTTTACACGTAAATAATGTTATTTATTTGTGTAAGCATCGTGACAATTCAGTTGTACACTAACGTCTACATTTCACGACAAAGAAAGTCACTGGCAGATCTCTGTTCTTCCTTCTACCAGAAAAACTAATCGTATTAATCGTAAGGGTTTAAGCGAGTGCACGACAGGTTTCAGCGTTTGTCAACCGATGCTTTGTCGGCACCCTACAGAAGAACATGATGGCAGACGGGATTACAGACATTGCTGGCCGTTACCGTTTACTCTTTGTCGAATTAATCTGCAAAACATTTTCAACAGTTGGAAGGCAATTTTTAAACGGTTCTAGTGTGTATTTTGTTTCGTTTTTTGTTAGTATTATCATAACATAAAATCAATGCAAAATATAAATTAAAAACTTACTTGCAACGCGATCGAGTGAGGTACGTGCTATTTCATTCTCTGCTCTGAGCATACTCTACGACAGAAAAAGAAAATTATAACAGATCTAATAGTAACATGTTTTGTTTTTTTTTGTATTTGTTCGTACAAGAGTTATGTATATAAGATATATGTACTGTAAAGTAAAACTCTTTTTATAATTACACTGCCGCTTGTGCTAAACAAAAAAGAAATTTCAGTTAAAAGTGACAGTAGTCAAAACAAAAAACAGACGCTATTAAATGTAATGATTTCAACAGTGGTCACTTGTACGTGACTACTGTTCATACTTGTTTGATACTAGCAGACCCGGCAATGCTTATGTATATATATATATATATATAGAGAGAGAGAGAGAGAGACATTTACTTTAACCACCTACGTCGATATTATAAAATTAATATTTACAGAGGTCGAGAAAAGTTTTAAATAAATCGGTAATAAAATTTAAACATTTATATTTCTCTAAAGTAAACAGTTTTAAACGGTTCATACAAAATAGAAAACAATCATTTTACCAGTTCATGGACATTTACTTTGTAAATCGCTGAATATTTTCAAATAAATTTACTTTTGTTAGTTATTTTAATTAAAGGATCCTTTATACTAGTATTATTGGAATAAAATTTTGTTCAAACAAAATGAAATGAAGTATTTATTTTTTTTACATTGGTGCTATAGCACCACATTTCAAAAGTTTTACATATTCATTTTTTTACCCTTTAATGCTGTATTTCATTTTATAAATAAGTTTATAACGTTTTATCATATTAAAAACTGATCGATCAGTCGATATAATTGTTAGCATGTTGGCTGCTAAATATACCGGTCTCGGGTTTGATTCTGGGCAAAAATTTCACTTTTTTTAATAACTCATTAATTTCATCGACCATATTCTTCGCTCGTTAAATACACGTGTAGGGTATTACGAGGTCAAATTGTAAATAAAACTGGAAAATGTTATCTTATTATGTAAAATTAGAATCTTTTTTTTTTTGTAAATTACTTTACAAAACGGATAAACTTTATCGTAATATTTTTATTTAATTTATTAAAATTTAAGGTGATTAATTATTATTTTAAATAAAATGTAATAAATATAAAATAATCGAAAAATCTTGATTTAATTTAATTATATCGAACCTCTATATAAGAAATGTCTTTATAAGAAAACGTCTATATTAACGTGTTACTCGCACAGCAATACTCATACATACGCACACACACATGTACACATGTTTACGGTTGTATTTGGATTGTACAACGCTTGTTCAGTACTGTCTGACGGTAGCCAATCAGAGGGAAGGAAGCCACCTGCGTTTGTTAAAACCCCCGTCCCTCCCTCACACCATCGTGGCATTAGTTAGACTGACAGAAGTTTTTACTTATGCCTCATCCCAAAAAAATTAAATAAAAAAAGATTTACCTCTAAAATTCCTATTAGCTAAAGTCCTCTGTCATCGTATAAAATTTATTTATCATTAAACATTTCGCTTTAATCAACTGATTTTTTTTTTAAATCTACCACAAATGAAGTATTACAATAAATAAAAATACCTTCAAAACTAGAATGATCTAATATACCGTTGATACAGATGGGGTTGATGAAGCTTTCTATTATTTAATCAAATCTAATGTTCAATCTTGTGTAATGTCTTTATCAGTAATGCAAGATTTCGCACGCACACACACACCGCGCGCAAATGAAATCTGTTACTCCATAATTACAATTTTTACTTTTTAATTTTTATTAAAATACCGGTAGACTCGGTAATGCTTCGCTATTGCTATATATATATATATATATATATATATATATATATATATAGAGAGAGAGAGAGAGAGAGAGAGAGATTTTTACAATTATAAAACATATATTACAAAAATATAGTATATATCCCCAACGACAAATGTTTTCCAGCGATTCATCTCAACGCTACCACCAAAAATTTTAATAAATAATAATTACGTCTAAAATTTTTTTTCTCTATTTTCTTTTTATATGATAGATTTTAATCATTATGTAATTATTTCAACGAAT
This sequence comes from Lycorma delicatula, assembly GCF_047948215.1. NCBI lineage: Eukaryota > Metazoa > Arthropoda > Insecta > Hemiptera > Fulgoridae > Lycorma > Lycorma delicatula. The sequence continues at coordinate 11,082,474 of NC_134465.1, forward strand.
ATTACGCTACTGGCCTTTTTCATCTATAATACTAACCGGTCACTACACCGAATACTTCCCGTCTAGCCCTACTGCGTTCATTATCCTTCTTGTGGTAAATAACAATCAAAGTATCTTCAATTTTTAAAAACGTCACTGTATTGTAATCTCTGCAGAGCAACAGTTTTGTCAGTACAGGATTCGAAACTTTTTAATAATTTGAAGTATACGGGTTTCAAAAAAGTCTGTTTCCGTCTTAAAAATAGTAGTTACCTGTCCTCCGTACGGGTAAAAAAATATTTCCTAATATTTGAGATATTTCCATGCGAGAAACTTGCAAACTTATGGACGGAAGGGCAAGAAATGAAAGGGACCTAATCCGGTTGTTACCGTAAGTTAGTTAATCCGCCACAATTTTGAAACGGTGAAACAATTCGTGATGGCAGTAATCATATGGTCCTTCCAGGTTATGTAACATTTCAGAAAAGTCGGTTTAGAAGTTTTTTGCGTGAAAAACAGATTCTCAGAAACTACTACATTTTTATATACGGTATAATAGATTTTAAGTTAACTTTGTTTTGTTCTTTTAGAACGATCACTTTACACTTTTTTAAATTTTAAAACTTTTTAGAACAGCATTAATTTACATAGAGAGCGATTCAATAAGGGGGGGAGGGAGACGGGTTAGGAATCGATTCTAGATCTTGAAATAAAGAAAGAACTTCAAATACCAACATATGTCCGAAAACGCTTGTTTGTCGAGTTACGGTTAGCGTGGGTTTCGTTCGGATTTCAGTTCCCCGGTGAAATGAGGTCATGTTGAAATTTTTAGGGGGTCATAGGAGGAGTAAACTTTATGGGTTCTTAAAACTCGTTCTTAAAACTATAAAAAAAAACTCGTTTTTTTTTAGGTTTGAAGTACAATAACTTTGTTAAATGACTGATAAATGCGTAAATTTTATTGATGTACCGTGTAGAGAATTTAAGTTTATTGATGAAACGAAGTCTATGAAAAACAAAAAAAAAATATCAACTTTTATTATTAAAAACAAAACAGAACAAAGTGAATGAATTTATGAAAATTAAAAACAACTTCTTAGTGTAATAAATTTAGACCGCAAACAACAAATTGATTTGTAGAATTTAATAATCTTCGTGAGAGTAGTACACTTCGCAGCACTCGTGTTTCATCTGAACGCCGACCGTTACAAGTTGATGAAAAAAAAAATTCTTCTAGTTCTAAAACGAGCACGCGAATAATTTTTACGCCACTCAACGTTCTACAAAGTACAGTACGGAATACATTACACGCTCAAGGACTGAATCCCTGTCACGTCCAGAAAATACAACACCTCCAGCTTGGGTAACCGTGCCGGACGAGTTTTTTCAGCGGGTTAACATAATTACCTTTAAATCTCGTTTGTACTATTTTCGGACGAAGATACGTGTATCCGTAACGGCGTAAACAACACGTGAAATTCACGTCGGTGGTGTGAAGAAACCCACATTCTGTAGTCAGATCAAATTTTCGGTGATAGTTTGATGCGGCACGATCGACAAACAATTAGGCCCTTTCTTACTAGAACGTGTCACGGGAAGAGATTATCTGAAATTTTTAAACGATGTATTTTTTTGCTTAAAAATTTGTCATCGGCGAAACAAATCTAAATGTACTATCGACTTGATGGAGTACAAACCCGTTTCTCGAATAAAGTAAGACGGTTTTCAGATGAAAAATTTACCGGTAAATGGACTGGACGTAGAGGGTTGGTAAATTGTCCGACTACATCGGTGAACCTTAAACCCCTTAGATTATTGTTTACGGGAACGGATGAAATGAGAGGTGTACAAGAAAAACGTAGACGCACGTAACGAACTGATCGCTTGCATTCTCAGTGCTGCTGCCCTCATCAAGGATACTAGTTGAAAAGTGCATCGATGTCAACGGTGGAATTTTCCAACATTTATTTTAAATTTAAAAAATATAAACCACAGAGTATTTTTTATTTAAAGTAAATTAAAATTATTATTTTAATTTTTCAAAGGTTAAACGCGTATTTTACTAAAAAAAAAAGAAAACTGTTGTTTTTATTTTTACTAATCCTTAAAGTTTTTTTTTCCATAGAGTATATTACAACGATTTTCTCAGAATTAAACTCTACAAGTTTGTTTAACAAAGTTATTCTACTTCAAACCTAAAAAAACGAGTTTTTCGTCACTGAACTTTTCTGTTCTACTCTGGATATCGTGAAAATAAGGGATGATAGTACTGTTTTTTTTTATCCAATTTTTCAGGTCAAAAAACATAAAAACGATCAATTTTACCCCTTATATAACGCCTTAAAAATTTCAGTATGACTTATTTCACAGGGGAACTGAAATCCGAGCGAAATCTACGCTAGCCGTAACTTTACAAAGAAGCGTTTTCGAACATATGTTTGTATGTGAACTTGTTCCTTTATTTCAAGTTCTAGAATCGGTTCCCAAATTATTTCCCTTTCCCTCAAAATCACCCTGTATTTACGATAAATAAAATAGAACTGATAGTTACCGTTTATTTAACGTTCCATTTCGGACAAAACTCAAATCAGGTGACTTTTTATTAATACAAAAGTGCACATTAAAACAATCGCACGCGCGCGCATAGAAATTTGATATCGCATATCACTAAATATTTAAAATTAAATAAGTAAAACGAATGAAAATTGCAACAACGGGAAAAGAACTGCTCCCCCTGTTACACTGAAAGTCGTGGGTTGAATTGCCGCCTAGTTATGGTAAACGTATAACAAAACAATCAAAACGTAATTAATAGCTGAACCGACTTAAAAGTGAAAAATAAAATTAATTACTCGATTTCCGTAGCTGAGCGGTACCGTCTCGGCCTTTCATTCAGAGTACCGGGTTCTAATCCCGGCCAGATACGGTATTTTTCATACGCTACAAATTTCCATTTTCACGTTCCCGCTTTAGAAGTTTCTTTGTAAGATTTTGCGGTGAATTATTTCATCGATCGAAAAAATAAATAAATAAACGAACAATAAACATTGTATAGATGGTAACAGTGGCGGATTGAGTCATCACGGACGGCTATCAGGAAGTTGTTATTACGTCTAATGTTTGACACAGCAGAACTGAGGTTCAAATTCAGTAAGTCTATTAGTAGACAATAGTGAACCGTCTCTTTGTAATAGCGAAACCAAACGATCTGCTACTATGTACCTCATATTAAAGCGCAAAACAAAAAATCCAAATTTTGAACCAGCATGCTGATTCAAAACGTTTTTCTTTTTCTTTTACTTTTTTTTTGAAAAGCAACTAACAATGGAATAAAATGATTTTTTTTCACACGTTCATAAGTACGAAATTTACTTACCCCCCCCCCTCAAAACACTTTATCTTTTCTTTTTTGGGATTCCTCAGACATAAAACTTCGAGAAATTAAAAAAAACCATACCCCATTTTTGACTGATAACCATACTTTTCCTTCTTGCAGTATACCTTTAGATCTATGCCAGGAAAATAGAATGAAAAATATTTTCGATCGGTTTATATATATATTGTGTATTTTTACATTAAAAATAGTTTCTTACTTAATACACGTTTTAATTTTAGTTCATTTTTACTTCCTTGTACGAAGTAAGAAATTATTGTGATCGCGAAAAATTTCGATATTCAGATTTCAACTGAAATATCCATTTTGACCATCCCTCAATCCAATTTGACTACTTTCGTCGTGACGTCTGTACGTACGTATGTACTTAAGTATTTAGCATAAGTCAAAAACGATTAGCCGTAGGACGTTAAAATTTTGTGTTTAGGACTGTTGTAACATCTCGTTGTGCACCTCCCCTTTTGATTGCAATCCACTGAACCAAAAGTGTCCAAAAAAGCCCAAAATCTTGTTTCTAACTGCAGTAATTGACATTGAAAGGATTTCAACGATATATCGTAAATGGTATTTATTTTCATTTGTTCCAGTTATAGCCAAATAAAATTTTAATTAATGAAATATTTGAAAGGGGAAAGCACATCGGTTCAAATCTCCTTTTTCATCTACATTTTTTTAACTTTTGTTTTTAATTTAAATATACTGATTTATTAAAAATTATTAACCTTTCATTATAAAAAAATTACGATGAATAATAATTCAATAACAAAAAAAAGAAAAAATATCTACAATTATTAATGAGATAAAATTTTACGTATTTACATTTAAAAAAAAAGTGTAAGTGTAATTTAATAGGCGCACAAAATATCATGTGTTGTCAACATCAGATTCTATGTAGTTAAAAATTAATAATATTTTTACATTAATCATACATTTTTAATTATTTTTTTTTTTAATCATTTAATGGTATTAATTTGTAAATTTATTACAATTTTTATACTCATTCATTAAAACAAGATTAATTTTATCTTGTGGTTATGTTCAGCCCAAATAAAAAAATTGGTTATTTAATGTTTAAAGAGCATTATTGTTTAAAATTTCCTTTTTAATTTCATGGAACAAGGATTATTTATTTGCACTGTGAGTATGAGTGTGTGTTTGTGTGTATGTAATATATATACACTATACAGCACTATTACATACTATACACACGCACTATATACACATATACATACACACAATATATATATATATATATATATATATATATATATATATATATATATATATATATATATATATATATATATATATAACAAGTATTATTGAAATCTGATACCGACTGACTGAAATGTGCTGGGGCTCCATCGTGGTGAAACCACATATTTCCTCTTAATTGGAGAGTTTCCAAAAAAATATGATAATTTTCTCCATTTAAACGATTTGGTAGAATGAAAGAAATTTAGATCCAAAGTACATGCACATTAGAATATTTTACAGGTGATTAAAAATCTGTTAAGAGAATTTGTAAACAAATTATTTTGAATACTGTGTACTTACAAATATATAATTTGTGTAAACTTCTTTTTTAAATTACTGTATAAAAACTCATATTGGATAGCCCACAGAACTGATTAACTCACCACAAATCAGTTGTTTAATAGCCGATTCTCAAAGTCAAAGGTTATGAGGTTCAAAGCCTAGTACAAGTTAGCTACTTTTATATGAAATTGAGTACTAGACAGTAAATGCCAGAATACTTGACGGTTGAAATTCAATTAACCACAGGTCTCGGGAATTGTCAGCCTAAGTCACCTCATTTACATGTCATACGTATCATTGGGTCATGGAGGGTTGCTTATTATTTACTCGTTGAACATATTGTAATGTACACTTTAGGAGAAAAGAGCAAATTATACATTATAATATATTTAAGAATTGCATTATAATAGGAAATGTACGTTACATAGACTACATTTATACTTAAGGTGTAAGTTAAGAAAATACTAAAAGCTTAGTACAAGATTTTTTTTAAAATGAGCAGTTACACTAAAATATTTTACAAGTATTACAGATATAACCAAGATAAAATGTGGATGACAGTATAGGAAAAGTTATTTTATGTACTAATAGTTGTAAGAAACATTTCATCTAGTATTACTAATTGTAATCAACATGTGGATAAATAAAGGTTATTTATATATAAAACACACACACACGCACACACACACACACACACACACACACACACACACACACACACACACACACACACAAATATATATATATATATATAAACTAGGTAATTTGCTGCATTGAACTTTTATCAAAACCCAATTAATTTTGTACATACCTTACACACAAGTTTAGTTTTAATTATTAGTTTTAATTACAAATTAATAGTAATACCACTGTTAAGCATATTCCTGAATAATATTTCACATTGTAATAAATATAATAAAACCAATTTATGATGTTTCAAACGAACGCAAGATTTAATAAAAATGTACATGTTTTAATGCTCTAACAAGCATCTAGAAAGGTTGCTCTTCAAACAGACGTTCGTTAATTTCCGCGTACATTCGTTCAAGCCCGAAGCTGGCTACATACGACATCTGTGTTCATTAACTGCGTCGGAGTTATATATTTGTCGACTACCTTTTTATAAAGTAACAATTATAAAACGGATTTTTTAAGATTACTCTTACAGATAAAATTTATCTTTATTTTTTTTTAATTACTTATTTTTATATTTCATGAATTAATTTACTACGACGTTTTATGGAGAAGCTTATGTATGGGAATATGGAAATGGAATTTAGTAGCGTATAAAAAATGCCATGCCTGACGGGAATTCGAACTCGGAACCTCCGGATAAAAAACCGAGATGCTAACACTCTACCACGGAAATCAACGGGTAAATATATATTTTTAAATTATAAAAATAATTAAAATATTTAACTTAAAGAGGAACGTACTTCAGTATGATGTAAATGCACTTCAAGATACCTTAAATAAAATTTCACGTAAACCCACATACATTCACACAAAAGATTTTATTAACCCTCCCCTTTGAGATTAATGAGTGCGATGTAACACTCGAAAACCGTCTTTATTCCGTTGGTTCACAAACGATAACTTAACTACCTATCATTGTATTTACTAAATTAGTGTCTACTCAAATATTCCTTATTTACAGATGTTTGTTACGTAAGTAAACTAGAAAATCCAAAAATAATACGATTTTAAATTATAATTTTCAATTAATATTAAATAATCAGATGTTTCACGAACATCTATTACATATGTAATACCTATTAAATTAAATTTACACATTTTTAAAAGTATGTAGAATTTTATTTCGCTAATAATTTTTTCATTTTTTTTTTTATTATCATTGAATTATTATGTATTGTAATTTTTTTTAGAATCACTGGTTAATAATTATTAAATCAGTATATTTAAATTTTAAAAAAATAATAAAAGGAGATGAAGTCAGATTCAAACCGAGGTGTCTTCCCTTTAAAGATCAAAATATTTTATATTTTTACGTCACGCCGAAACTAGTCAAAATGGATTCAGGGATGGTCAAAATGTATATTTTCATTTAAATCTGGAAACCGAAACGTATCGCAATCACAATTAAAATAAGAAAAAATAATTTAATATTAGACAACGTATAATGTAAAAAAAAAAAATGGTGAATGAGTCTGTGAACTAAATTTTAGATTGAATAATTTTTCATTAAATTGAAAAATGAAATCCGGCAACACTGTTGTACTTGTCGGGAAAACATGGTATATTACGCAATACAATTAACCTAACATAATCCACACGTAACACGTCATCCAATTTACATATTTTTATCGAGCATGTCATTGTATTTCATTTATAATACTTATAATAATATTCCATTTTTAAAATATTTATTAGATTAAAGTAAATTTATTATTATTTTTATAAAATGTAGTCAATATAAAATAATCGACTAATCTTAAATTAATTTAATTATACCGGATGTGCATATAAGAAATAGGATTACTTACATTGTAACTCGTATAGCAATATTGACCGTTACACGTGTACGGTTGTATTTGAATCGAACCATCACGTGAAGGAAGCCACCTGGGTTTTTCCTACCCCTTCTCATCATCACATAATCAACGCATTAGTCACCGATTGACAAATCTTTTACTTGATGCGTACAGACACTAAAAAAAAAATTAAACGAAAAAATAATTATTTCTAAAATTACTCTTTGCAAAGTAGTCCTATATCAGCGTTTGACCGATACATTATTATTATTTATGATATTTATAATTGTCTATTGAACAATTTTTTTATTTATTAAAACATTTCTTACTATAAAAAAATATTTTATTACGTTTATCCATCATTAAACATATCGTTTTAAACTAATTCTAAATGGAGTGCATTTATACACATTATTTCTTTTAAATTACTTTTTTCTTATAATTAAAAATCATACAATGGCTGTCATCGATACCGCCTCTAGAATAAAACCTCTCAACAAGACGAAAATTTTCTCGAATTTTTAAGTCATAAAAATTCTTCATCAAGACCATATTTACCAAAGATTTTGTCGTGTAATATGAGATGTAAAATTTTGCAATTATCATATCATAATCGTTTGCCGACCTACATTTAAAATTGTTCAATATTTAAGCGTTTTGACCGTCCATGTCTCTGTGACATAACAGCACTGAAAACCAAGAAGACGAACCGTTCGCATTCGACGGTAACGGTTCGAGATAATGACCGCATAAGCGTTTTCAACCTTAGGAAAATCGCTCGAGATTGTTCGGTTCAAATTTTAATTTCAGCCGAAGATTCCCGGTTTATTAACACCACATATGTTGTTGCAGTTAAGATATACAAATTTAGCAAATTTTTCCACGAGTATACATCTTTATCATTCTATCGCCCCGAATATCACTTCGCTTACTGACCGTTTAATTAAGTTTGAATCCTTTCTTTTTTCTGTTTAGCCTCCGGTAACTATCGTTTAGATAATACTTCAGAGGATGAATGAGCATGATATGTATGAGTGTAAATGAAGTGTAGTCTTGTACATTCTCAGTTCGACCGTTCCTGAGATGTGTGGTTAATTAAAACCCAACCACCAAAGAACACCGGTATCCACGATCTAGTATTCTAATCCGTGTAAAAATAGCTGGCTTTACTAGGACTTGAACGCTGGAACTCTCGACTTCCAAATCAGCTGATTTGGGAAGACGCGTTCACCACTAGACCAACCCGGTGGGTCAATTAAGTTTGAAGTTTGTTACACGTAACGGTATTATAATTAGTATCAAAGAATCTTTACCGGAGTTACCGTTAATTATATCAGCAAAGATTATAAAAGATTGTAAAGAAGAAAAAGAAAAGATTATATTATACGTAGTCGATTATAATCGTTATATATTTTTTCTTCAGCGACCTCAATCAGCCCCTTAATAAATATCTCATTAGAATAGTCTTAATGTTACTTCATTCTATTATGATAGATTTTTCGTTTGCTGCTACTTTACGTCGTATCAATGAAATAATAACCCTTGTGAAAATGAAAACTAGCTTGCTATTTATTCGATTTAAAAAGCTATAAGTAAAATAAATAAAAGATAACGGTTAAGAGATATTTAAACTGAATTTTTGGATTGTTCTACGTACAGCTTTGGAAAATAAAAATTATTAGTTTCGATTTACATTACAATATATTTGGTAAAAGATAAAGATTTTTTCTTTGTGTATTAAAAAGCTTACATCCTGAGAAAAAATTTATTTTTCTTATTTAAGGGCAGATGGAAATACGTTTAATATTACAACTTGTTTTTATGTGTTTATATATCTATTTATCGGATATATTCTCGTAACTTGATCCGAAAACTGAAGTATTATTTTTAATGAAGTACTAATATTAAGAAAAAAAGGCTTTATAGTTTAACATGGAAACAAAATTTTTCATCGACGTACTGAAACTAAACTATTTATTTTTTTTTTCAGTTTATATATTCAGAAGCCGATTTTTTCTAAATGATTTATCGGTATTCTATTTTTTAAATCGTACATAAGTAGATATTTTATAAGTATTTTTATAAAAGAATAATTTGTTTCTAAAGTTATAAACGTTAGCTGCAGAAAAAGAAGTCGCATCTGGACTTGCATTTCTGAAGCAAGCCCTGGAAAAGCCTTGTGTAATCTTTGCCGTAGATCAGTACCCTATGCCGGTGCGACGACTAGTAATCTATCTCGTCATATTAAAGTTATACGCCCGGGAATTGATATTTCAAGCCAAAAAAATCCTTGTCCTTCTGATTATCGTATTTCAGAAACGCATTACGATTTAAATCTTACGTCTATTACGATTTATTTTTTAAGAAAATATTCATAAATAATGAATATAATTTCCTTATGACTTTTTTTTTTAAATATAAAAACTTAATAATACGGCTCAGATTTTGCGTGTCTAGATTTTTGAAAATCTTTGTGTTTTATGACCAGCGGCGGCTCGCGTATAGGCACTGTGGACTCCAGCACCACCTGTTTTCGCTTAATATTATCGATAACATTTAATATAACGAGTCCTTTTTTCTTAAATTCTTTCTTTATACTTGTACAATTATATAATAATCCTTAAGCTTAATGTCAGTAGCCATCCCCCAGTTTATGAAAAAAATACGAAAATCTTTGTACGGAATCGTGCGCTTCACAGTTCCAGCGGCGTGGTTTTTAGCTGTTGTGCGCATGCGCACATAGGAAACTGCCAGGAAGAGAAAACACAGTCGCTCCCGCAGAGCCCACCCTGGCGTGCCGGCGGAAGATAGTTTTCTTTTACGCCACGTGTTTACGGAAACTTCCTTTTTCGTTCGCTTCTCTAATTCGATCATCTGCGGAAGGAATAAGAAAGTGTTTATTTGTCTTTTCAGTAGCGATCAGAAGACGGCGGAAAGTAAGGGCACTTTGATCGCCAAATCAGAAGGGCTAAAGAGAAGATAATAAGTAAAAACTAATCACGTATTTGTTTCTGCGTACATAGAAATTGAAATTAACCACCGTTTGGAGTATAGTGTGTTTTTAAGCGGACATTTTATCGCCTAATATTACTAAAAAATATTATCCGTTGACATTTTTATTATTTATTCGATTAAACCGAATACGCCTTTAAGCGTAATGTGCTTAGAAACGGTGTGCCGTATTCTTGAATGTAATAAAGTGTAGAATTAGATTATTATCCTGCTTTCTGCTATCGATTCATTCTTGTTTTTAATTTGTCACGATAGGTGTAAGAGGCAAGGAGATATGGACCTTAAGGATCCTGTATCTAAAAATTTTATTCAAAGGGCAGAAATGTTTCCTAGCGAACATATTTTCCGGTATTATTCAATCCCCTATAAAGGGATAAAAATATTCTTTTTTCGGTTTCTCGCGCGGTTGGCGAAAGGACCTGTTGGTCTGCCTAAATTATATTTGAACTATATTTCGACGAAATAAGACTTTTCCGTTATCGGTCCAGAAATGTTAATCGCTGAAATTACTTAATTTTTCATATTTAGTTATAATTAACGTTACATATTTGTTAAACTGTTTACGCCGTATCAAAACAGTACATACAATGAATATTATTAAGCGACGTCAGGAACTGGGTGGAGCGAAAGCACGGTAACACAGGCAACGAATTTACCCGGCTCCTGTCTGGACATAGATGTTTTCGGGAGTCGTCGCTCGTCGATCACCCCCCTGGGGACGCCTTCTGGTCATACGGATTCGGATAGTAGAGTGCCTGCGTGATCATGCAGGGACTGTACATACCATATGGCTTAGATTCGGGCCCTGCACGATAGGGGGGCAGGTTTTTTTAGCGGGGGAGAACCCCGCACTGCCATTAGTGCTGGCCTGACGGCGGCTGACAGAGCTTTTTCCTCCCCCTACGGAAAGAGAAAATAAAATGAATATTATTAAAAATACTGGTATCAACATTTTATTTTTATTAAATTTCACCTCGACCCGTATTCTATTTTCCCATTTTTGACAGCTGTTTTTAAACGCTGTACAGAGAAGTGAATACAGTATAAAAAATTAATGAAACTTATAGTAAAAATCCAATATAAGTTACGTAAATTAGCGAGCAATTTAATAAATAAACCTCGAAAATGAGAAAACTATTTCACAAGAACAAAATATTATTTTACATTTGGTAAATATAAAAAGCATACAAATGCTGCATAATGAACATGTACAACTTTATCCAGGTTTCAAAATCGCCACAATAAACACTTAAATTACTTATATACGCTATTACTATCTCGTATCAGACACATATATATATATATATATATATATATATAGGTTATCCACGTTAAAAATGTACATTTATTTCTACTGTGGAATTTTTAATCCCCATAATAATACTAGAAAGGCAACAACAACAATTTTTAAGAAATTATACGCATAATAACTTTTAAGATACGAGTAATACATAATTTCTTATTTTTTACCGTATTTTACGATAATTTATTCGGTTAACGTAGTTTCTCAAAATTTTTGGAACTCTGCTTCAGATCGTGCTTAAAACACAATTAACGTTTCGTTAATTATTCCGTTATATTTAATAAACGGATGTAAAGTTTAAACATTTTAAAAGATTTATAACGTTTTTTAACAGGATTTAAAAAACATTCGGTAGAATAAATCCATAATACATCCGTAGATCGATTAACTCATCGTAATCAGGAAAAGGAAAGGTGGATATCGTTTTGATAATAACCGTAAATTAAAAGAAGTTTTCCATCTTTGAGTTAGTGGAGTTTTTATTTCTGTAAACTACAAGTACGTAAAACTGATAGGCAACGGTCGTAAACGTATCAAACAAATATCACACCTTTATAAAACAATGCAAGCAAAACCGACATCAAAATCCGTTCAGCACGCAACACCCGGTCGGTTTACCGAAAACGATTTGGATGTATTTCAATTAAACAGATTTTTCTTTGAAATTACGAACGGTAACGTATTCCTTATAAAATTATAATCATTTCCGTCTTCATTTTCTCAATTTATCCACAATCGTGTTATATTAGTAACGTTTTCATCGGTTTCTTATCGTCTGCGAGTAAACTGTAATTTTATTTGCAATTATTTCTAAATTCGGAAAATAAAATTAGGTTATAATTACGGACAAAATTAATACGATAGCTGCCGTAATTACAATGAAGTTAAAGTTAAAATAGAAAGTAATTGTAATATTTACAAGCAGTAATTTTAACGATAAATATTGTTCGAGCTGGTTGTAAGTAATAGTTTAGATGAAAAATTAGATATTATTTGTAAATTACCCGTCAAGATTGCGATTATTATTTTAAGATAGGTAAATCGCATTCATATTTTAAGTTTTTTGTTTTTTTTTATTTTTGCGTAATAAAATAAATTTTATATCCGTTGAAATGTTATTTTTAAAATTAACCTTCTGTTTTTTGTTTTTTTTTAGAACGCTGGATGGGAAACACTGTTGAAAGTAAAAATCTTGGAGGTAGCAGTACATCGTATCTCGTTAAATTTATTATTTTTATTTATGTTTTTTTAGTAAATTAACCGGAGTCAGGTGCAATTTTTTTTTTACCTTTCTTTACCCCTTTTGAAAAATCTAAGTCGGTTGTTATTTATTCCCGTGAAAATTACACACATCAGAGATCAAATAGATTTACCGCTGAAAGAAAAATCTGAAAAATTATAAATACGGATTCTATTATTTATTATAAAAAAATGTTACGCGCTTTTTAAGTGTGTTAACATTTTCCGTTCGAAAATACATTTTTTTAAATAATAATAAACGTCCTTCTGGTAGCGAGTGATCTTTATTTTAATATTCTACGTTACATTACACAATTAAAGATTACCAAAATTAAATGCGATAACAAAATTCTAATAGATATTTCACTAGTAATAATTTTTTTTTTCTTTTTAACAGGTGACAAATTAATTTTATCTAAATCTAATGTTTTTAAATTTATATAAAATTCTGTGCGTCGAGTCTTATCAAAACTTTGTTCATTATAGTTTTGGATGCCCGCGACTTTCATCGCATACTGTTATTTGTTTATATAATTTTACCGTTATTAAGTGTTTTAGTTATTTTTTACTTATAATTTACAACTTTTATTTTTACGTAAAAGGAAGTATTGTAATCCCGAATAATTTCGGTTTTCAGATTTCAACGGAAATATCCATTTTGACTTGTTTCTGCGTGACGTCTCTGTACATATGTATGTGCGTAAGTAATTACCTCGCGTAGCTCAAAAACGATTAGCCGTAGAATGTTGGAATTTTGGATTTAAAACTGTTGTAGCATATCTAGTTGTGCACCTCCCCTTTTGATTAGAATCGGATGAACCAAAAGCGCCCAAAAAAAGCCAATATTTAAAAAAATTGGATTTTTGACTTTTTCTTAACTGCAGTAATAAGCTTTGATCGAGAGGTTTTCTACGATATATCGTAAGCGGTACTTGTTTTCATCGGTTCCAGAGTTATAGCCCCCAATAAAATTTTAATTAATGAAAGAAAGCGAACCCACGCACTCGTGGGTAAGACTACCCTTTTCGGGCCCAGTTAAGGGTTAAATTAAAAAGTTGATTATATATTTAATAATGTGTACATCACGCGAATTTATTTTATTTGTTTTTCCGATTTGCATTTAAATTACGGGTTCGTTTATTAACTTCATGTAGTTTTTAACTCAAGTAATTAACCGTTTAAAACAATATCTTTTTCACGTGTAAAGAAGGATATATTTTAGGTAAAAGGACCGTATTAAAACCACGTGTTTTCGCGTCCCTCAGTTTTCTGTTTTTTTTATTAAATATTTATTAATTAAATATTTACTCGATTAGTATTAGGGCACAGAGTACATTTTTGTGAACATTTTGAAGTGATTTGATCAATTTTAGGACGATTCTCTGATTTATTGTAGAATTTTACGGTTTTTATTTTTAATATTAATTTTGCTTATAGCCATTTTCTTTATAAAGAGCCTTCATCCTTGTTGTGTGTGCGTGTGTGTGTTGTGTGCTGCCAGGCCAGCTGCGCTTCCCTACTCTGTTGCTATTGGTGCAGATGGGACACGTGATGCGCCATGCTGCTCTGCGCATCACAGCCATTGCTATGTAGTTAGGGCAAGAATTATATAAAAATAAAAAACATAGACTTCAACATAATATCTGTTAGAATTACTACTATTCCAGGAATACGCTTGCATATGCTAAATACTAACTCCTCCTTCCCCCAAAAATACCCGGGAGCTGCTGATTACAATACAATACATAATAAATATGAGCCTTATAACAATTTAATTCACTAACGTCTAAAAATCTGGATTCCTGCAACTCTTTCTTGTTTAAAGTAGTGGGTTATTTCTATATAAAATTTTACTATTATTGGGGTCGATGAGATACGTTCCTATTCCTTAAAGTCTTTTCGTTATCGTTTCCTAACGTTCTGAGAGGATCTGATGGTCTGATCGGGTAGCGGTTACGAAAGATAAAAGAAAAACATAATAAATCGCATAAACGCTAATTAAAGTTTGTTAAATTTATAATTATATACCAGAATCGCAAGAAGAGTTTACACGTCAACTATAATAAAGGAAAACAATACGGTAAATAACATTTACGCTACAAGAACAGAAGACTAAACAGAAAATACACATTACATTCGCAAATACAAAAATAATAAAATATAATTTTACCTTTTTTATTATATTCCGACAATCCAGAAACAGCCGCGAACAGTAAGTAAGAATTAAATAAAATATTTATATAACTTAAATCTTGTAAAGAGCTTGGCGCGATTATTTATCGATAACAAAAAATTTACACTGCACAACCGAAGCTTACGTACTCCCTCACGAACAGAAATGCTCGATAGATTGGTAACATCGTCCTCCCCACCCATCATTATTATTATTAATAATAATAGTCTTGCGTGTGTAATTCGTTGGTAAGTTGTTTATTACAACGTTCACATTTGTTGACAAATTCTAGCCGGTATTGCGAAATCGACAAAACTGCTGTCTGCTACGTGTGTCCTTGACCACAAAATCTAATAATTTTTATTTTTTTCCTTTTGCGGCACACTTGACAAAAAATACTGCATCTCTGTTATATCCGTTTAATTAAATTTTAATTAACATCTAAAGAAACATATTTACTATTCTTACTTGTGTATCGCTAGATTAAATAATAAAATCTTCACAATTTATTTCTCGATCGATATTATTTCAAATGAACATAAATATTTCCATTACTTTTTATTAGCACTATATAGGGAATCTTGGAGAGCTGCATCAAACCAGTCAAATGACTGAAGACAAAAAAAACTCGATTTTCCTAATTCTAATTTTTGTTGATACTATTCCAGTCGCATAAAATATCAGTTACATATTATTCATACAGTCGATTATTCTACTCTCTTTTTCTAAATAAGATACATCCCATATATCGTTTATTTTTTGAATTTTTAGTACTCAAAATCGGATTTTGAAATTTTAAAAAATAACTGAGATTACTAATTTTCCCTACTCCAATCCTAATAGCCCAGTCAAAGTTACAAACCCGAGCTCAACACTATATCGAACAAAAAGGAAAAGGAAAATATAAGCGGATTTTTCCAACACTTTTAACCAAGCAGCGGCTTGGTTTGACAGTGGCAGAAACACGTTTGACATTCGTGTATCCTGACGCGGTGATGGACAGGATCTTAAATAGATTTTAATCTGGAGTAGTTTTAATTCCTATGGAGATTTTCTGTCCAGTCGTATCGATTCTTTTTTCTACAATCGATGAACGATTTACCACACAAGCTTACAAAGAAGTTATTACGAACGAATGTGAAAATTTTTAGCGTAAGCAAAATGTTACACCTGACCAGTATTCGAATCCGGGACCTCAGGATGAATGCCGAGACGCTACCACAAAGCCACGGTGATCATAATAGTGGTACGCTTAATTTATTATATCGGTATATTTTTTTAAACCTTTGTTCGATTTCTAAACGGTTTTTTAATATTAATCTATTTTCTTTTTTAAATAAACCTTTATTTAGCTAATTAATTTTTTATAATAAATCAAAGTATTTATATATAAAATTAATTTTAAATTACGTTTAACGCTTTATATTAGCAGGTAGTTTTAAATAGACATTGAGTGTATCTGTGAGGGCGCGCGCACGTGTGTATTTGATAATAAAACCGTTAACTATACGTTAATCTATATTATATAAATTAGCGTCCTGAAATCATACACCGAAGATCTCAAATTGTACGCGGAGATTGACGATACGTATAACAACTCGGTCGACCATCTGTCCGCTTACTGTTACGGGCAATAAGGTGTACGTATACGTTTCGTTAATGTGTGTTATTTATTTATACAAAAGAATCATCGTTATTTTAACATTTTGGTATGTTTTTTTTTACACATAAGGATATTAATTTGAAAAAATTCAATACGCATATATTTCATTTTTAAGTAGTCATACATGTTTCGCTTTTTAATGATATGGTTGATACAGAATATAATGTATTACGTTATAAAAAATAGTATTGAAAAACTTGTTTCAAACCTGGGGTTGTGTGTGTGTGTGTCCTAATCCTTTATAATAATCAAATTATAGTTGATTTTTGTGTGAGTTTGCGTGCGCGCGCACATCTGTGTATGTGTATGTATTTAATTTATTCTTAAAACTGATTGTTAAACGAATGGATTTCGACTTTTTTTTCATAAATCAAGCATACCTTAAAACACTAATTATGATATATTTTTCAGTCAACCGGTTGTAAATTATTTTTTTTTTGTCTTCAGTCATTTGACTGGTTTGATGCAGCTCTCTAAGATTCCCTATCTAGTGCTAGTCGTTTCATTTCAGTATACCCTCTACATCCTACATCCCTAACAATTTGTTTTACATATTCCAAACGTGGTCTGCCTACACAATTTTTCCCTTCTACCTGTCCTTCCAAAATTAAAGCGACTATTCCAGGATGCCTTAGTATGTGGCCTGTAAGTCTGTCTCTTCTTTTAACTATATTTTTCCAAATGCTTCTTTCTTCATCTATTTGCCGCAATACCTCTTCATTTGTCACTTTATCCACCCATCTGATTTTTAACATTCCCCTATAGCACCACATTTCAAAAGCTTCTAACCTTTTCTTTTCAGATACTCCGACTGTCCAAGTTTCACTTCCTGTAAATAATATAAATGAATAAATAATGCCTTTTCAGCTGATCTGATCTAGAACAGGTTCTTTTTTTACGATAAAATTTATTAAATTTTAATAGAGTTGCAGCCAGAATAATAAAATCACCTCAAACCGAAGTCTGTTATTTAAATTTTAGGTATTTTTATAAATGTGTCATCCAGTCGCTAAACACATGTCAAGACTTAAATATTTTTTCAGAAAGGTCAAAAGAAATACTAGTATAATTATGATTAAAAGGAGAAACAGACTTATAGGCCACATACTAAGGCATCCTGGAATAGTCGTTTTAATATTGGAAGGACAGGTAGAAGGGAAAAATTGTGTAGGCAGGCCACGTTTGGAATATGAAAAAACAAATTGTTAGGGATGTAGGATGTAGAGGGTAGGTATACTGAAATGAAACGACTAGCACTAGATAGGGAATCTTGGAGAGCTGCATCAATCCAGTCAAATGACTGAAGACAAAAAAAAATTAAAAAAACCTGATTTTAGGTAGATTTCATAAGAAAGCAATTTGTTGTAATGGCTACCGTGATTCGACTTCCGGAAAATTTCGACATGTCTTCGCGTTTCGCATTCCCCAGATACCAAAACCACCGTTAGTTGAAACGTTTATATATATATATATATATATATATATATATATGGACATGTGTTTATCCCCTCCTTAGTAGCGGCGAAATCTCTTTTTTTCAACTTTTTTTAATTTAATTATATTGATTTATTAATAATTATTAACCGCTGATCGTAAAAGAGGTTTACAATAAATAATAATTCAATAGTAACAAAAAATATAAAAAAAGAGCAGTAGTTATAGTGAAAAAAAATTTTATGTACTTTTCATTTAAAAAAAAAAAGGAAATGAAGTCGGATTCTATCCGATGTACCTTCCCCTTGTATAAGCAAAATATTTCATCGATTATAATTTTATTTGGCTATAACTCTGGAACTGAGGAAAATAAGTACCGCTTATGACATATCGTTGGAAAGTTATTAATAAGGGCTTATTACTGCAGTTAAGAAAAAAATGCAAATTTTTTTTGGATTATGGGCTTTTTCGGACACTTCTGGTCAAGTCGATTGCAATCAAAAGGGGAGGTTTACAATTAGATGTTACAACAGTTCTAAATCCAATATTTCAACATTCTACGCCTAATCGTTTTTGAGTTATGCGAGATACATACGCACATACGTACGTACAGACGTCACGCCGAAACTAGTCAACATGGATAGGGATGGTCAAATGGAAATTTTCGTTGCTATCTAAAAACCGAAATTTTTTCGCGATTACAATACTTCCTTCGTACAAGGATGTAAAAATCTATATTTATAAATAATATTTAATTATTTTAATTCGTCACAAATTATTTTTATCGATAACCGGTCCCTGGTTATCGAATTCACTGCTGTAACGATTCGATCTTGAAGAAAAACAGGCTTAATCGGGTCGGTCTAGCGGTTAACTCGTCGCAAATCAGCCGATTTCAAAGTCGAGAGTTTTAAGGTTCAAATCCTACCAAAGGCAAGAATAACCTTTTACGGATTTGCATGCTATATAATGTTCTTTGGTGGTTGGGATGCAATTAACCATACATACATCTCAGGAGTGGTCGACCTTAGTCTGTACAAGACTACACTTCAATTACATTCACTCATATCATTCTTATTTATCCCTTTTTTATTTATTTATATTCTAATGTCGACATATTTTAAAATAGAATTATAAACGAGTGTTCCGATCTAAAGTAATAAAAATATTATTTCATTTACTATTTAAAAATTAAATAGATAAAATATTTAATAGCACGTAATAATATTAAAAATGTCTATCTTATAAAAACAAAATTAACAAAAAAATAAAAGTAATACACGTGTAATGACACGCTTATAACAAATTATTATATGAAAAAGCAAAATTAAATTTAATATTATAATACAATACAAATAGGGTATGGAAGCTTACGCTTTATATCAATGCATCACGTAATATTTAAATGACTTGAAAATAATCACGTGATATTTAATAATTAAAGGTCCGATGTTTAATGTAATAAAAAGGAGGTCCTGGTTTTAAATGGACTTTTATTCAAAATCGGTAAAAGATATGTAATAATTAAAATAAATTATTGTTTATAATTTTACGTAAAATATATATTTTTCAAACCGAATGAATTATCCAATTTTAAGGAAATTAAATGGGTAAAACCCCCCTAATTATAAAATAGTTTGTTTCATTATATTTTTGGACGATCAAATGTTTTAGGTAAATTTCATAAGAAAGCTATACCTATTGTAATGGTACCGTGATTCGACTTCCGGGAAATTTCGACATATCTTGGCCTTTCACACGATGTTTTTTTTTGTTTTCAGTCATTTGACTGGTTTGATGCAGCTCTCCAAGATTCCCTATCTAGTGCTAGTCGTTTCATTTCAGTATACCCTCTACATCCTACATCCCTAACAATTTGTTTTACATATTCCAAACGTGGCCTGCCTACACAATTTTTTCCTTCTACCTGTCCTTCCAATATTAAAGCGACTATTTCAGGATGCCTTAGTATGTGGCCTATAAGTCTGTCTCTTCTTTTAACTATTCTTTTCCAAATGCTTCTTTCTTCATCTATTTGCCGCAATACCTCTTCATTTGTCACTTTATCCACCCATCTGATTTTTAACATTCTCCTATAGCACCGCATTTCAAAAGCTTCTAATCTTTTCTTCTCAGTTACTCCGATTGTCCAAGTTTCACTTCCATATAAAGGTACACTCCAAACATACACTTTCAAAAATCTTTTCCTGACATTTAAATTAATTTTTGATGTAAACAAATTATATTTCTTAATGAAGGCTCGTTTAGCTTGTGCTATTCGGCATTTTATATCGCTCCTGCTTCGTCCATCTTTAGTAATTCTACTTCCCAAATAACAAAATTCTTCTACCTCCATAATCTTTTCTCCTCCTATTTTCACATTCAGTTGTCCATCTTTGTTATTTCTACATTTCATTACTTTTGTTTTGTTCTTGTTTATTTTCACGCGATAGTTCTTGCGTAGGACTTCATCTATGCCGTTCATTGTTTCTTCTAAATCCTTTTTACTCTCGGCTAGAATTACTATATCATCAGCAAATCGTAGCATCTTTATCTTTTCACCTTGTAATGTTACTCCGAATCTAAATTGTTCTTTAACATCATTAACTGCTAGTTCCATGTAAAGATTAAAAAGTAATGGAGATAGGGAACATCCTTGTCGGACTCCCTTTCTTATTACGGCTTCTTTCTTATGTTCTTCAATTGTTACTGTTGCTGTTTGGTTCCTGTACATGTCAGCAATTGTTCTTCTATCTCTGTATTTGAATCCTAATTTTTTTTAAATGCTGAACATTTTATTCCAGTCTACGTTATCGAATGCCTTTTCTAGATCTATAAACACCAAGTATGTCGGTTTGTTTTTCTTTTATCTTCCTCCTACTATTAATCTGAGGCCTAAAATTGCTTCCCTTGTCCCTATACTTTTCCTGAAACCAAATTGGTCTTCTCCTAACACTTCCTCCACTCTCCTCTCAATTCTTCTGTATAGAATTCTAGTTAAGATTTTTGATGCATGACTAGTTAAACTAATTGTTCTGTATTCGTCACATTTATCTGCCCCTGCTTTCTTTGGTATCATAACTATAACAATATGTTATTTATTCACAAATTTACTGATAATTTAGAACGATTTATCTTCTCCAATTTATTGCTCTGCAGTGAGCGTCTTAAATTTGGTCATATATATTGGTTATCAAGATTATTTATCTGTGCAATTTTTTGCTTCGTATGTACCTAGCTAATGAAATAAAAAAATTAAATTACAAAGTCAGTTTATATATGATGTTAAATTTTTAAGGTAAATGTAATTACTGTATAATTTTTTCTTGATGTTAATTTTGTTTTCTGTTCTTCAGTGAGCTTACTTCATGAGGGACAATGCCCGTTCATAGTGTGTTCATAACGCCCAGTGAAAATCAGGCAAATCAGTGGTTTAACTGCTGATTTTCAATGTCAAAGGTTCTCAGGTTCAAATCCTAGTAAAAGTTAGTTGCTTTTATAAAAGTTTAATAACTAAACCGAGGATACCGATATACTTTGGTGGTTGGGGTTCAGTTAAGCATACGTCTCAGGAATGGTACGCCTGAGTGTACAAGACTTCACATTATTTATATGTCATACTTATCTCATTGGACCGTGGTGGGGTAGCTTTATTATTCACTAGTTTAACAAACTGCAGTCTAATTTGTGTTTAGTTAAACACAAGACATCTTGTTTATCTTGCCACTTCAACAGCATCATTTTTCCTACCTTACCGCATACTGCATGAATTTCATTTTTATTTAATTTTTTTTTTTTAAATATTACACCTGTATTTGCTGACGTTACCCATAAGTCAATATTTCGCTCACTCAACCCAGAGCAAGCTCCGGGGCAATAATAGTTATAAGTGTAAATACAGTAACCATTCTTTTAACAGATTACTAATTTCTAAAAGACTCATGACAATGCTTAAGTGGTGTAGCCATGATTAGGGTTTTTTACTTTTTTTACAATTTCTGTGTCTGTACCTACATGAACTTTCAAGTTACATATATAACCGGTTTCTGACTCTGAAATAACTTACGCCATAATGTCAAAGCGTGCTCTTTTTATTCTAATAAACTGAATGAAGTTAAGTCCTCCTTTTCAGTAAACTTTCATCAGTTGCTAAATTTTTTTTCTGGTGTGTATACTTCTCTGAATCTGTTAACAAGATAGTCAATAATCGATCTTATTTTTTTAGATGGATTAGTATTATCATCAGTAAGATGGATGATATGCGACAGAAGTTTAACACTTTTGGATAAAATTTTTCTACATCCAAGAATTGTAAAAAGAGGCTTGTTTGTATAATAACTTTCAATTTGTGGCTTCCAAGTGATTCCTGATTGCATTTATACGGCTGCAAACAAAAGCATCTCATATTATCAGTCTGTTTCCACAGGTGAAACCTCAAAAACCGGTTTAGTATTTATTATTTTTTTAAAGACATTTTTGACATAAGATTAGTCTTCTTCACTAGAATATCAACTATTTTATTAGTAAAAAATAACTTTAATAATGAATATACATTTTTAAGGTCATCAATTGGGAAGTTTATTCCTGGAGTACCGATAAATATTTGAGGGTTGGAAAGCTTTGTGGTAACATCATAAATCAGCCATTCTAAGCCCGATGTATTGTCTTTTTTTTTAGCGACAGATATTCGAGGTCCTACATCGAATATCTTTACCTTTCTGGACAGGAGGTTATAAATCCTGTTCTATATCGTGCTAGTCGTTGGTAATATTCACAAGAAAATGAGAATCACTGTCCAAGTCGTTATCAGATGAACCGTTTAAAAGTTCAATTATATCATTATCATTTATAGATAATGATCAGTCCATGTTGAACTAATAAATATCAATTACAATATCCAATTCTTATATCGGTAATATTTTAAAACGATAATAAGCGATTCAAATAATAACATGAATATCATTTACTCGCATAAAAAATATAGTTGCAGTAAACAACTCTGTTATTTGTTATTTACATATGGTCGCATCCACAGATACAAAGAGTTGGAAATAAAAATATGACTGAAAATTACACAAAAATAGTAGCAAAAATTACAAAAACGATAAAAGAAAACAATAGATTACACAAAGAAATAAGAAAAATACTAACTCAACATATGGAGCAATCAAAACAACAAAAATATATGCACAGTAACACTTTTTCAGAACGATAAGAAACAAGATATATAGAATAGAGAAACAATATGCTATCGCTTCAGCATTAAATTAGAATAAAAATAATGAAATTAAAATAAAATAAATTTTAATTACATATTTATATTACAAAAAGTTAACATATTTACCATATTATCACAAAAGATATTTGTAGTTAGCATCTGGCAGAGGTGATGCAGCAATGTTAAAGTAATCATACTCAGAACCACCTGATGCAGAATGTTGTCCTAGTGCCCTGGACAACCACAGAGTTCACTTCGGTTGCCATTCCTATCTATCCAGAGGTCTCCACTTCACCTCCTGGTGAACACACACAGAAGATGGCACAATGTTAACCGTTCTGCATACCGTGCAAATTCTGTAAACCGTAACAAATCATAACAATTCGACAGTTTTGACTGTTCGCATAACCATCGAGGTGGATTCAAGCTTCATCACTAAAAAACATTGTATTTAAAAATTTGATTCCGTTATCGTTTACGAGAGACCTAAACCGACAGCAATATTACAATTGCTTGTTTAAATCTGGAGGCTGAAGCTCTTGGAATAATCGTACGTGATACGGATATGATTTCAATTTTTTAGCAGCTTTCTGAACACTTGAATATGACAAATCGACTTGCGTGGAAAGTTTTAAACTTTTCCCTGGAGAATTGAGGAATCTTGTTTTCACATTCTCTAAAAAAATCATCTGTCAAGCAAGTTGGTCAACCACTACATTTTCTGTCGCAAACACTACCTGTCTCTCGAAAGCGGTTTGCTAGGATAGAAATTTACATTTTTTCTGGCGCAGGAACACCAACAAATTTAATTTGAAATTATTATTTTACACTCGTGTACAATTTCATAGCAAAATATTGTTCAAGAATGAAAACACGTTGTTTTATGGTAAAAGACATTCTGTTTGTAACACTACCGGTAACGGCACAAGAGTTTATACAGCTCGAGGAGAATCAACTCACACTGCCGTATCTATACCGGCTGAGTAGCGCTTCCAACTTCGTGTCACAAAACAAAATTTCCTTTTCTTAGAAAAAAATTACCAGACATTAACAATTGGATAACAGGACTAAAAAATCACCCTGTATTATTGAAATTTTAAATGCCTTGTATTTATTAACAATAAATATAAATTACATTTTCCTGTTGAGATCACAAAACAAAAATCTATTTTATTAAATTTACAAATACCTTTTATGATGAAATATTATTTTGTGTCCTTATATATTTACAATTATGTAACAAATGTTAATGTAAGGTTTCTATTGAATTTACCATTTTGTTTGAATCCAGATAATTTTCAACTGATTATGAAGAATGATAGAAACATTAAAGAAAATAATCTTTCATCTACTTTAAAATTTAATTTAAAGCATAACTAGTTTTGCCTATGAAGTATTTAAGAATGATGTCATAAGAGTAGCAATATAGGTCTGCTTACTTAGATAACAATAAAGAAAATCATTCTTTGGAAATTCAGTATGGGCAAAAGAAAAGTTATAATGAATTAACAATAAGGTCAATAATTAATGATAAAGCCCATTAAGGTAAGAAATGGATCTGAACTAGTATAATCCTGATCTGCTAATAAAATTTATTTATGATTTTTGAGTGAAAGCTATCATTTGTACACTAGTATGCCAAATAATCATTTAACATTTGAATTATCATTCATACCTAAAATCAAATAAACCTAATGCATACTACAAGATTTTTTGCCAGGTTATTTTCAGTTTTCAATAAAGATTTATAAGTTTTATTGAAACTATCTAATTGATTATAAAAAGGTAAAAAGATATTCACATCAATCAGATTTAAAATATGAAATAGGTGCTGTATTGAAGACATGTCATTGTTGAAACACAGTTTGAATTGCAATTTAACGATTTTTTAAGTAAAATATTGAAGTTTATATCAATTTCCAATTGAGTTTAAACAAATTAAATATTAAACAGTTCCAAAACCAATGCTTTATTTTAAAACAAATAACACACTATAACATGAAGTTAAAACAAACAACGCAGTTGTTAATACCAATAAAAATGAACAGAATCTTTGTTTTAATTTATTAAGAATATCTGTTGATCCATTAAGCAGTGTAAATGTAATACCTTATCAAGAAATTTATATAAATAAAAATTATAATTATGAAACTAGCAATAATACGAGGATTATTTTTTTTTCAAGGTCTGATCGGTCACGAAATTAAAACCACAGTGAAAATAAAAATTTTTTTTATTTGTAACAAGTACATACATAGTTGTGTTTTCAACCATGTTTCTACGCCGGTCTGCAGCTCGATGTCTGTACCAAAATGTTGTCCTCCTAGCCAGCGTTTCATGTGAGCAAAGAGGCGAAAATCAGATGGAGCAGTGTCCGGGCTGTATGGTGGGTGATCAAACAGTTCCCAACAAAAACACTGCAGGAGCTTCTTTGTTACAGCTGCAGTGTACAGCCGAGCATTGTCATGGAGAAAGACAATGCCTGATGACAACATTCCTCTCCGCTTATTCTGAATTGCCCTTCGCAGACGTAGAAAAGTCTCGCAGTATGAGGCTGCAGTGATGGTCGTGCCAAGTTCCATGAATTCCACCAAGAGAACTCCATTCCGGCACATCACACTTGGCAGAAGATGCTATTGTTGAAGACATGTTTACATGCTAGCTGCGTGTTCAGAACTAAACGAAGTGATGTGATGTGATTGAAGGCCATACTAGAGACGCTGTGCAAAGGTTCATCTGATTTTTGCACGGGTTTTTATTTCGCGACCGATCGGACCTTGAAAAAAAAATAACCCCTGTATAAACCTGCAAAAATAAAATGGATCAGTGGATAGGGCCAATTTAAATATAATAAGCAGTATAATAACAATGGAAACAATGTATAGTAGCATACAAATTAATCTGAATTCAGAGAATTTTTTGTTTATTTCTATGTTGTGGCTATAATGCTTGACCATACCATTCTTTAAGTTGTCCATGTTATAAGAGATTATTTTCCTTTGGTTATTGATCAATTTTCATGTTTTAAATAGCGTTTTGTGAAAGTTTATTTCATTTTTTAATACAAAATCATACTTTCTTATTTTTTTGTTCTGTGGGTCTTGAATTTATAATAAAGGAAATAGATTTCAACTTCTTGCAGTTGAAAAGCTTGTTGACCAGCTAAAAAGCAGCTTCTAACACAGCTATATGCAAAAAAAAAAAAGGCTCTTATGATCCAATGCATGGAAATCTTATCTGATCTTATCTGGAAAATAAAACAGGAAAAATGTTGTTTTTTTATGACTACATTTTTATGTTCAGGGGCAAAGCGTTCCATATATCACAAAAGTATCAGATGAAAATACATCACCTCATTTTCAACAATCAGTTGAATCTCCCCAGAAAAAAATGTTCTGGGGCTGTTTCACATTTGAAACCCCTTGTTTATTACTTCCAATAGATGATTTGTTGAAAATTGATGTATATGTCAATTTTCTGAAGTAAAGGATTGTGATGCAACTTCAATTTAATTCCGACAAGGCAATGGAGTGTTGAAGAAGATTTGAAGTCACGTCAAGTTTCCAAAGAGTGGAAAATTTTATTGAAGCATGAAACTATTAAAGTGATTTCATGGCGAGGCAACTCCCTAGGCTGAAATCCAGCTGAAAATTTTTGGATAATTTTAAAAATACCCAAAAATGAATTGTATCACAAAAATTGATCTTATTAAAGCAATTATACTGGTATATTTTTGTGATGAAATCAAAAAAATGTGTAGTACACTTGTTGAATCAATGCCAAATTTTGTACGTGAAGTGATAAAGAATAAAGGAGAATATAATAGTTACTAGATATTACAATTTGTATAGGTATAATTTTTTTTTCTAAATAAAATAAATTTTTATTAAATAACATCTGCGTTCAGATTAATTTGCATGCTTCTGCAATTCATTATTTCCCAAACAGATAAGTACATCATTTGCTACTTTACGTTATGTATAGTATATGGTACATGAGAAGTAACTAAGGTAGAAGCAGAAGTAGTTAGAATTTTTTTTGTTGAGAGTTATGGTATCAGATGTTGCATTAAACATAATCTACAAATAAATGGGTTTGATAAGTTGATTTATAGTTCTATATTACACGTCAACCTGTATATTTGAAAATGTGTATACGTATGAGAGAAACCACTTCTTACCATATATTCCTTGATAAATTATCAAGAATAAAGTAATTATTTTAATTGATTACAAACTTTTTTGGGAGTCATGTAAGGTAATTTACAACAATTAGGTTATGTCATTTAATGTACATAAAATAAACATTAAATTCTCTAATTTTTAAATGAACAAATTCACAGGAGCCTTTAAGAAACCACTTCTTACCATATATTCCTTGATAAATTATCAAGAATAAAGTAATTATTTAAATTGATTACAAACTTTTTTGGGAGTCATGTAAGGTAATTTACAACAATTAGGTTATGTAATTTAATGTACATAAAATAAACATTAAATTCTCTAATTTTTAAATGAACAAATTCACAGGAGCCTTTAAGAAACCACTTCTTACCATATATTCCTTGATAAATTATCAAGAATAAAGTAATTATTTTAATTGATTACAAACTTTTTTGGGAGTCATGTAAGGTAATTTACAACAATTAGGTTATGTCATTTAATGTACATAAAATAAACATTAAATTCTCTAATTTTTAAATGAACAAATTCACAGGAGCCTTTATTGAATTTTATTTGATTGTTAATACGATACACAACTGCTTAGAATTAAATCGTTTGGATACGTTTAGTTTAAAAAAAAAAACGTATGCATTTGTTAAACATATATGTTTAGTGTAATAAAATTATAACATATATTTTTTGTGTAATAAAAAAAAACACGAAGAATTCTGAAGTATCCTATTATAAATTATTTGTTACATTGTATAATAATTATAAAACAAAATTAAATATTTGATGAATATTTTGAAATGACTGCCTAAATTTACCAAGCCTGTAACAAACAACAAGACCCAACTCTAGCTTTGAATTCATTGGAAATAACGCAACTTTACACAATGGCGTAAACAAACATTAACACTGGAGTGTATTCTTAGTAATCTTTCATTTCTTAGAATTTTTATTACAGCTGAAGCCTTTGTCTATGAAATATTTTATTCAATTCTCTAGTAGTTACACATTAGCATATATGCTGAATGTTAATAAATAATTATTGAAATAAATATTCAATAATAATAGTTAATAATAGAAATCAAATGAAAATATAAAATTGTAATATTAATTGTGTAAAATAAAAATTGTTTTTTAAAAACAATAATTGTTAAACAAAAGATTTAATTTAAAAATATTAATTAGTGAGGGGGTCTAAAACAAGTACCATATGGCCACAAAACATAATTATTAATTATATTAATACATTGTACAGAAGCTTCCCCATAAAGAGAGAAAATGAATATAGAATTTAGAAGACAAACAGGTTCTTTCTAGAAAAGAACTTAAAAGTGTAGATGCTATGGAAAATGGACATTAACATACTTGAACAAAAAGGACAAGTCAGATATTGGTATTGCAAGTTAAGAGATAAAAAATACTGCCGAGGACCAGCATGGTGACAGTTTTTCAAGTTTAATTCAGTGTGCAATAAAAGTGATCACAATGTGCAGGAGCAGTTAGAATAAGTGTTTGGTAACAAACAAGTGAAGAATGTCCACCAGTATTCCATTTTTGACAGTGGTTGAATTCTATTCATTTACAAAGTGTAGTGTAATTCTTTTGTAAACACTAAAAGTGAATAATACTTGAATTTAGTGAATTGTTGATTTTTCAATTTTATCTTACTGTTAATTCCATATTAGTTTCTATTAATTTTAAAGTGTATAGTAAATCATAATTGTATTTTAGAATTCATAATTTAATTATTATTACTTAGTGTTTAATACGAATTGCTATTTTGTATAAGTTATTTAAGAGTAATAAATTCTTTCATGTGCTATCCCCCAATATCCTTGTTGAACCACGAGCATGTGATAATATCATAAAATATAATTAGATTGTATATATAATTGTATTTAAATTACACGTATAACACATTTAATAATTTTACTGACAGCTCATCACTCTCCATAACTTTTCAATTCTACATATGCTTGTACAACTTTCAACTTTAGGATTGTTGCTTCTGCTATAACCTCTTCTACTTCATTCTGAATTTATAAACAGACTAACTGGCTTTTTATTTTAATAATATAGAATAGATCCTGTGCAGATATTTCTTTCTTTAAGTATCTCTACCTCTCTGCATAATACTCTTGCCATCTTTTCTGGCCAGTTCATTAGTCTGTACTCTTCCTCCATTTACCACTCATTACTGCTTTTACTTTTTTATACTTTAATATGTATAATTCTTTTCTTTCACTGTCTGAGCAATATTAATCTGCCAGCCACTTTTGCATTTTATATCTCTTTAATTCATCATTCAATTTTTATTGAGCCTACCTTCCTCATCCTTCACATTTATCTTCTTACCTCCATTTATTTTCTCTCGATCATTGCCTTCTTCCCTTAATGAAGAGTCACTGTTCTATTCCTAGTATTTATTTTACAGGCATGATTGATTTTCCTAGATTTTGTTTACAATAAAACCTTCCTATTTCACATGCGGATAATTTATTAAATAAATACTCAAAAAATTACGGTGTTAATTAGTCAAGGTTAGTGAGCAAAGCGAGCGTAGGTTAAGTTTGGTTAAATTATATTTATAAAATAAATATTTATTTATGTTAAACTCTACATCGGCCCATTTTCCACCGAAATCCAATTGACTACTTTGTTTTTAAATAAAGCTGTAGCTGCGGTGGCATTAATATGTAAGTACCTTAGCTTATGTTAATCCAGGTTTCTTGTTAATGTTTTTAAATTTGTGTTCATTTACATAGTCAATACACAATTTTACCTCCTATAATTTCCACGCTTAGATTTTTCTTTTATGGTTTTTAAGTATCTATTATGTGGACATTTTATTCTCTTTAAGGCAATCAATAAGCCTTTTTCTTTCATTATATATGCTCTGGCCACAATTTTCCACTACTTAATCAGTACCTATACTGCAAGCATTTCAATTACCCATTAGATTATATTCCCTATTTTAAAAGTTTAAATTTTGTAAACATTAGTTTACAATAGTTCTTCTAATGAATATATACTCCCATATCTTCCCAGAATAGGAACAAATTGTTATTACAAACTGTTGTTAAAAAAATGTTTATAACATTTTTAAGCACACTGTTTTGCTCAGTTCTGCTTGTGTGACAAAGTGAGAGTTCAGTATTTGATTCTTCTGGTATGTAATTAATATCTGTTGAAGTTGATTATTCATAGACTGAGCGTTGTAGGGAATCAGAAATTTCTTACCAAGAAATTGGAGCAATCTGAATCTGTAAATCAACACCATGAAGTACTGGTCTCAAAGCTGAATGAAGATTTGGGTATTCAATACTGATTTTATTGTTGGAATTGAATTCAGTTGCATTTGTTGCAGAAAAATAGCAGTCATCATAATGGTTAGTAGGAATCTTCAGTAACAATCTTCTTCATTGCCAAATCAGGTACACCAAAAGGCAAATGCTCTTTCTTTCCTTAAATGCTTTTCTTTAACCACTGGGTTAGTTTAACTTAGCAATTAATGATTGCTACATGTGGAGCCCAGGATTTATCTTGTCTCCCAAGGGACAGTCAAATGTTTATGTTCAATAAAATAATACAAAAAGTTGTTTTGTCATATAAATCTTTCACTAAATTTATGACACCGCTTATGAAACAATCTTTGTAATGTGTGTGTGTGATAAAAACCACTACTAAACAACACAGCAAGTCATACTAATAGCTGAATTCATTCTGAAGAAAATTTCATTACGTTGAAATTTTAAAAACGTAACAGTGTGCTTAAAAATGTTATAAACAATTTTTTTAACAACAGTTTGTAATAACAATTTGTTCCTATTCTGGGAAGATATGGGAGTATATATTCATTAGAAGAACTATTGTAAACTAATGTTTACAAAATTTAAACTTTTAAAATAGGGAATATAATCTAATGGGTAATTGAAATGCTTGCAGTATAGGTACTGATTAAGTAGTGGAAAATTGTGGAAAATACATACCAGAAGAATCAAATACTGAACTCTCACTTTGTCACACAAGCAGAACTGAGCAACCTAGACTTGCATTTGCCGAGAATTCTTGTATTTATGAGATGAATCTGTGATTCATCTCATGAATCTGAGAAGTTTCTCAATATTTTAAAAGATCATAACTAAAAATCTGAGGGTGATAAAAGAAAACTGATTTCATTTTAAGATTCAGCATAAAAAACACATTCTTATTCACCTACTTTTATCTCAGTTCTAAATTTTTTTTTACTGTTGACCTGTATTATTAGTGGTAAAAGAAAAACCAGTATAAACCCAAAAATGGAAAAGGTCAAAATACTAAGCTGCAAGTTGAATTTTAACACACTCAGGCAAAGTAATACTACTGCCACATAGTGTAATATATTTTTTCTTCTACACATAACTGGCTTAGAAACTTTTTTTCACAATCAGGAAATTTAGAAAATCATATTTCTTAAAGTAGAACCTGCCTTTCATACCAAGCAATGTGAGAGTTTGACCAACATAGTACTTGCTTAGGTTTCAAATTTAGGAAGGCTAAATGTTTATTTACAGAAAGAGTAAATTTAAATTACAGAAAAGACTTTTTAATGGTGTCTTTTCTGTTAAAAATGTGTAAAGTGTATTTACGATGATAGATTAAATTTACTCCACAACTGAAATAAATCTTTTGCAGGTCTAATGACTGTTCTAAATAAGTTAAACTTTAAATTACTAAACATATTTAATTTAATATTGAAGGAGTAGGCCACCTACAAGAGACTCAGCTATAATTCTGTTTTAGCAATTCATAAAACAAAATTATATTTATGATGTTATTCAATTGTTAAGAAATGTAAATATTGTTAGAGTAATTACGTTTTAGTACATGTTATCACGACAAATTAAAGATCACAATACAAAAATTAAATAAACCTCTTGTGATTCCCTTAACAAAGTACAACATAAACAGCCTACCTGTGCCATTAAAACTTCACCAAATGACTCAAAATATTCTCTCAACTGCTGTTCAGAAGTTTTCCAAGAATAATCAAATCTGTGCACTTCATTTTTGTTTCCGTCCTTTTTGTTTTTGCTGTAGAATTTTCCTAATGGTCATCAGACTTTCTTTTGTTTTCTGAAAAGCATAAATAAAGTATCCGATAATAATTTTTTTTGAATAAGATCATTCTTATGCTCTGGGCAACTGATTAAAATGCATTCATAAATTTTGTGACAAGTAGGCTACATAAAAAAGGGGTGTAAGCATGAGTAAATTAATGTCCATGTCAATACAATTATTTGAATTTTATGACCAACTATAATTACGTTAAGTTAAATTTTACTTTGCATTGCTCATATCTTTGTAATAAGCAGAACAAGAAAAGGACATTTTCATACCACTTCTAAAGGATGTGTGTATCCAAGCAATTTTCAAAATTTCAATGTTCTAATATATTGTATGTGTACTGGAATAAAAAAAATTTATTGTTAAAGCGACATTATTTCAAGTTTTCTTTAATTTTATGTATTTCTTTTTTTTCCAATATATTGTTTTATTTACAAATATTTAATTTTAATTAACAATAAAACAAATACAGAGCAAGTAATAAAATAAATATACTAACACCATACAGAAGAGCTTTAAAGAAAAGGATACAACAAATTTTGAAATAGAATTTTTTAATGGATATATACAATTTAAGTTAATAAAAACTTATGACTAAAATTGGAAAATTTTGATCAACACAAAGTATCATTTATGTTAGCTGACAAACTAGGGAGGTGTTTTCTCCCACAATGTTTTTTTTTTTACATTACATATTAGTAATTTTGCTCATGCTATAATTATATGCTTACAATTATAAATATAATCTAACCAAACTTAGCCTACGCGTGCTAACTTGACTAACGTGCATGGGTTAAGTTTTTGGATGACCCACCAGGTTGGTCTAGTGGTGAACGCGTCTTCGCAAATCAGCTTATTTGGAAGTTGAGAATTACAGCATTCAAGTCCTGGTGAAGGCAGTTACTTTCATACAGATTTGAATACTAGATCGTGAATATCAGTGATGGTTGGGTTTCAATTAACCACACATTTCAGAAATGGTCAACCTGAGACTGTACTAGACTGCACTTCACTTACAATCTTAGATATCATCCTCATTTATCATCTGAAGTAATATCAGACGGTAATTCCCAGAGGGCAAACAGGAAAAAGATAGTTAGGTTTGGTTAATTATAATTCCTCTGCAAATACCTCCAAATACTGTATAATTATAACACAAGCAATTACTAATACGTAATATAAAAAAAACAATCGTGGGGGAAAGCAGAAAAGACCCCAAACTAGAGCTTCAAAAATAAATATAGGGAAAAAATCTTAAATTACAGGCATGAGAGAATATTCTAATTAGGACATAATGAAAATAATAGAAAAAATCAGCTTGTATGATCTGCTTATTCTGAGTAGTATATATGAACAACCACATAATAAAGTCCAGTCCCATGACACATTGAACCTTCTACATTATGAAACCAACTACACTAAGAAAATAAATTGCAATAGTAGTGGCTTCTTTAAAAAAAAAACTGTCTTTACATACTAATGATAAATTTGTCCATAAAACAATTTCAATAAATCAAACTCAAATTAAAATAACACAAGAAATAAAAAGGGTGATAAAAGTTTCCAATGATAAAATCTAAAAAATAAGCAGTGACAGTAATAGCTAAACTTCATAATGAAAAAAGGGAATATTCAGAATAAACAACGAAGAATCTCCACAATTGTACTATCTGCAAAAAAACTTCTGCCAATCTACACTTGAAAGACATTACATTTACATTGACATTGACATTTTACAAATGACTGAACTGGATCTGCTGGACTCAACGCATGTTTTCATTGAAAAGGCAGTCCATAATACATAATTATTTATCAGTAATAAATATCTAACATCTAGTTACATGTAGCATAAAGAAATTAGTGGTTATGAGACTAATCAGATTACTTTAAACTTAAATTAAAATTTCCCTTCACACTGAAGCATGTAATATTTAATCTGACAAGATAAAACCATCATTTCCTTGATAACAAAACTTACTACAAGAGTAGACAGACATTTAGAAAAACCAAGAATCTTTGTCTGTATTTTCAGAAGTTAAATCATGCAGGGGTAGAAAAATAATAAATCTACCAAAAATGTACAATATACTAATTTCTGCCAATTTTGTTGCTAAAAAAATTTCTTTAAAATATTACAGTGAAATTTTTAAAACTTCCTTAATTAAACTTAATTTGACACTTCAAACCAACTACTTAATTTGTTACAGCTGGAGATGTTTTTATTTCAAAAAAATATGAATTTAATTTTTTCTCATGAGATAAACTTTACCTCACCTGAAAGGTACAAAACTCGATATGTCAGTTGGTGATGTTTTGGGCAGTAGGTAGGTAGGTAGGTAGTTGTGAGGGAAATTCCACTATATTTGCATTACTGTTTGCACTAGAATAGGGACTCATATGCGATTCCTAGGGTTAAAATGGCAATTAAGGAAGGAAATCATCAAATTTTTAAAACAAATTATGATGTCACATCATTTTAAAATAGTTTCACTTTTTTTTTTTACTTTAAAGAATTTTGTTGCTGGCACATAGGTATATCCCAAATATCTGTTCTTTTGTTCCTACATTTACTTAAGATTTTATTCCAGTAATTTTTAAAGATTTTCCAAATTTATGCAGGTGTTTTAAAAGTTTCAATTAATTCAAATCAGTTACCATAAAATCCATTTTCAAGTTCATAAATGTAAAATGATAAATTGATTATGTTTTTCTTTTTTAACAGCTTTCAGTGCAAAGTATAATTGAAAATTACTATAATTTAATTAATAGGTAATAATCTGAGTTTGAGCAATAAAAAAAAACCTTATCTTGCCATCTAGAATTTTTTGGTTCTTACCTTAAAGGTGATTTCAAGACTACCTAGATCACCATTAGATTAAATAGAAATGGTTGTGGGAATGGTTAGGTTAGTCAAATTTAATGTCTACAAAACATACGAGAATGTAACTTAGATGAACATATATTACTTGAAAAGATTGTTAATGTGAACAATTTGTGTTCTTTCAATAACTGTTTAAGTAGAGAGAAAAATAACAAGTCTGGACACCCAAAACCAAAGAAAAGAATGAAAGTTAAGCCTGGGAAGAGCATAACTGCTATCGGCTTAAATAAATGTGTGAAGGAGAAATAAAATGAAATAGGAAAAAAGCATCCTGTAACAGGGAAAATATATGTATTAAAAAAAGACAAAACTAAGGAGAGAAAAAAAAAGAACAATTAAATGAAAGTATTTCTCAAACATGGAGTTTCATTATGACACAACTTTGATAACTTTGCTAAATCAGTAGAACAAGACAGTCAAGCAACTATATGACAATAGTTTTAACTAGGAGATTGGGGCTTAGATAAAATATGCAGCTAAAAAACATGTTCACACATTATGCAGGCCTAATTTGTGAAGTTAATGAAGAAAAGTTTATGGATTGTATATTATATCCATATTCTTTCCAGCAATAATCTTTAGCCTAATGAAGATGATGTTGACATACTTAACACTGACATGTAATAAATCTATTGAATTAAATGAACTTATGCATATTAAGTGTTCACAGATGCTGACAATAATTTTGTTTCATGATAAACAAAACTATGATACATTAAATAGCATTAGAGCCAAATCCACTGTAATGACTCAAAAATTATCCATTTCTGAACAAAAACTAAATTTCATCTAAAACTAAATATTAAAATATATCAGAGAAAATGTAACACCAGAATATAAATATGATTGTCTAAACCTAAATAACCTAAGACAATAGCCCTATTTTGTTGACAATTTCAATGAAATCGTTTAGGCTGTTAAAAGCTGATATGAACAAAACAATTTGATAAATAATACTAAAGAGCTGAATAAAAAGAATGTAAAGCAGTTTCATTCTGAAATTGTAAAGTTTTACAACTATGTTCCAATACAAATACAAAAATAAAAGTAATTTCAGAATTTAATTATATTATCTGAGGACAAAATAGAAAAACCGATTATCACAGTGCCACAATTATTTCAATAAACTCTATATCAAAATTTCTAAACAGAATGTCATTTAGTAGGAACATATTTTCGAAGAATTTATTAAATCTACCAAACTAATCATGTGATATACAAATCATAAATACTGGGATTACTATTCAAATAAGATGAGTAGAAAGAAAAAGGTTACATACAGGTGATAACGCATGAAAAATGTCAGTGATCTGACTAGACGCATACACAAGCCGCCTAAATACAAACAGGATAAGACACAAATCCTAAAAAAAAATTATCTTAACTATCGCAATACTATAATTTCTCTCCTTTTATAAGTTATTAAATTGTTTAAACAATTAAATCATAGTTTTAAAATCAATGTTTCATTACATCAGCTTAAAACCTACATTTGTGATTATTACACAACACGAGAGAAAACGTTTCACGGTTAACAAAAAAAATTTAGCAACTACATGAAAATATACTCAATTCGGTTGTAGTAAATGGTAAATTGCTTACCTTTTGGGAAAACGCAGTAAAAAACGTTATTTCCCCAACCATCATCAGGAAGATGCAATCGGCCATCTACTAGTCTCACACAACGCACAGTACGCGACTCTCGATTTCTGTATTTCAAACCACACGTACCAGGAAACTGAGCAGAGAGCGTCGACAATAATAAAGTACCATCATCCTCCGAAGGTAATTCTATGGGTTCCTCGCCTTCATCTTCAGCAACTTGCAAATAAGAACTCATTTTCATCAATTACGTTTTACACGATACCCACGCTATGCCAGAAACAAGAAATAAAAGTTCTCCTACACGTCTTAATAAGCTTAAAGCAACTATTAGTATCAATTCATTCCACTAAATCGTTATTCTTAGTTTAAAGTAACATTCAAGTAGACAAATTTCTACAACACAGTCACGCCACACTACACTATAACAACATGGCGGATTCATCATGATACAAGGAGGAAGTCAATGTTACACAGGTGCCTGTGGAATTATATTTCACTGTGAAAAATATTGCACATTGAATTAACTTTAACTGAAGCGTTAATATTCTATTAATTAACAAACCGATATTACAGATACAGATAAATATACATAATGAACCTCAAATTTCACAATTTTCATACCTTTTTAAACAAATATTATCAATATAAAAATTATATCGAGTAAACTCATAAATATCCAATGATGTCTGTATAACATAAAAGTAACAAGCACTTACACATTACAATGTGGACGAGTGTAAGTTATATGCTTAACATACGCTTGAGAAATATATCAGGAATTGGCAGATACTCAAAATCTTTAATTTTACTTACTTAAATTAAAGTACCAACAAAATTGATTGTACAGTTACTACTTTATTGGAACTGCCATTAATATTGATGTCATTTTATAACAGATTTAATTAATCGCATTCAGCCGATATGTAGAACTTTCGATTGCCAGCCGGCAAAATCTTTTATAATAAAATAAAAAATTACACGATTAATGTCATATTAATTCTAAGACACCAGCTAGTAATGATGAAATGGTATATTCCATCATGCAAACGTATTACTTTGCTCAGTCAGCTAAGTAATTACTGGCGAAATTATTAATGTATATCTTGGCACAACGCATTTTATAGAGTCAACGATATTTAAGTGCTGCTTATCTAAGTATAAATTTCATTGGCAACACCTTTCTTTTATTATAATAGATGCATACACCTTAGTTTAGTAGGACTCATTTTATGACCAAATTAGCGGAGTTTTCACAAAAAGTCTTCTCTCCATTTATGGCAGTCAGTAAATGTGTGCTCAACATCATCTTCGCGATTGCAATACATACATTCCGTCGATGCTCTTCTACCGATTCTGTGCAAGTAAAAATTAAAGTTGCCATGCCCTGTAAAGTATTGTGACAGGTGAAAATTCACTTCCCCATGCTTCCTATATATCCAGCTTTTAATATCGGGGATGAGTCTCTTTGTTCTACCTCCAGGGCCATTCTCATTCCACCTGTCCTGCCACTTTGCCATTAGCCGCTGCCTTGATTCGTGAATTCCAACTCCCTGGTCTCTTTCAACTCTTAAAAGTGCCAATAAATCAATCGGTGGGACTCCAGCGAGCACACACAAATGAAATTGAACAACTGTTCACAACAATTAATCAGGATCTCTAAAAAAAATTGAAACTATTGGATCAGTGTAAGGAATATATATCACAAAATACAATTATATCTAAAAAAAAATTATTGAGCAATAAAGATTCATAAAAAAAAATTATGTTCATTTTAAATGAACTACTTGTCAAGTGAAGTTGAAAATGGTAAGTGGTCCTCATTGACCAAATAAATGAATTTAAAAATGTTTCTGTTAACCTAATTTTGGGTAAAGCAATTGTACCTG
Organism: Lycorma delicatula; assembly: GCF_047948215.1. Lineage (NCBI taxonomy): Eukaryota > Metazoa > Arthropoda > Insecta > Hemiptera > Fulgoridae > Lycorma > Lycorma delicatula. Next base: position 11,121,570 of record NC_134465.1, read on the forward strand.
CACGTAACAAAAATTGGCATGTGGGCACTGTAAAATTTAAGCTTAAGGAGTGCATACAAACATTATTTTTAACATAAAAAAAATTTGTTTTGAACTCTTAAAATATGAGAGAATAATATTCAAAAATTGATAGAAATCAAAAATGGTCATTCAACTATTTAATTTTAGATGGGTGATTGATTTGGAATGACCTGAACCAAAGAAATGGTTCAAGAAGTTAATTTAGCTGCTTGTGAGTTCGTGCCATCAGTCATTTGATCAATAAGGAGTACTACCTGGAAGTTCTACGCTGTTTGTGTGAAGCAATTCGAAGAAAACATTCGTTGTGAAACAATTCATTGACAGTTGCACTACGATATTGCATCTGTTCACAGTTCACTACTTGTTCGTGAAGTTTTGACCTAAAACAACACAGTTATGATGCCTCGACCTTTGTATTTGATGGACATGGCCCCATGTCACTTCTATCTATTCCCTAAGCTGAAAAAAATCATAAAGGATGACATTTTATCAACATTGAAGAGATAAAAGACAGAATCCCTAAAAAGAAGCTAAACACCATAGCGAAAACTGCATTCCAGAGGTGTTTAGAAGATTGAGAAAAGCGCTGGCACAAATGTATTATATCTGAAGAGGAGTACTTTGAAGGTGATAAAATAAATATTGATGAATAAATAAAGATTATTTGAGAAAAATTAAAATTCCACTTACTGTTTGGTCAAACCTTGTTTGTTACGTGCATGCATGTTCATATGTTCACTCATGTGTATGATTATTACAGATGCATTATTACAAATGCATATTGGAATAAAATATAACCTTCCAATTGTGTGATGTCCTTAGACCATTTTCAGTCTTGCTTCTAAATATTACAATAGAAAAAAAAAAATGAAATATATAAATAAATTAATTAAATCGGGAAAAGGTGAAGGAAAATTAGATTCCTTAATTACATTAATAATGCTTTTTGTTTTAAATTATAATAGTTTGGACTCTCCAAAGAACCATCTCAATTATTTTATTTTTCATCTATTTTGTAAATTGATATTTATAATAAATAAAATAGCAAACAGTCACGTTTAAAGTGTTAAAATGTACATTATGCATTGTGTGTGTGTGTGTGTGTGTGTGTGTGTGTGTGAAAAAAAACACACACACACACACACACACACAATGCTTAATTTGCCATAAAAATTACAGTGAGCATTTTAAAACTGTTTATAATATGCAGATTTCACTGGGAGTTAAAAAAAACAATTCCTGTTCGCTTTTGAGTTAGTTTATCTCACCTTTTAACATTGTTGAAGATAATTTTTTTTACATCTAGTTATTTGAGTTGTGCTGGTGAGAAAAGTTTTATGTAGCATTATTTGTGTTGTTTTAAAACACATTGTTCCCATTGTCTTGTGTTGAGCATGAGTAGATGCGGTTCTAATGTCATATTTTTCATTATCATATTTTGTAATGGTGTTTTTCAGAGCTAATATGTATTCCTTTAAGTATTGAATGGAATATTAAAAATAATACTGTCTAACAAGTTAAAATTATTACTGATTATTTTTAGATCATACTTATACCAAAATTCTTAATAATTTTAAATATATTAATGTTATTCTATTCTTTTTTATTGTAACTTGTGAAAACTTTTGAATTGAAACTCCAGATTCCATTGAAAATTTTATTTGACACTTTATGATAAATGAGATTATTCTAATTTTAACTATTCTATTGAATGCATTTTGTTAATTGGTAAAAGAAGTAGTATAAACTTAAATCCTACTGTTGGAGACAGAATTTTTAGGCACATAAATTAATGCTGATGAAGATAATATTGGTACATTCAGTTTGAATTTATTTGATTATCTAATGGATAATTTTTTTTCAAAACGTATTAATTTATGCATTTTAATCTTTAAATTCACATGCACAATATCAGTATCTTATTTGCTAGCGATGTAACAGCTATTTTATTATATTCTATGAATAAAAAATTAGAAATATCAAAAACTTATTATTGGAAAGGTTTTAAAAAATAAAATGAAAAAAATTTCACTTAATGCATCATTTAACCATGAGTTTTAAAAGTAAGATTCTATAATTTTAGATTAATCAAGATAAATTACTCGACAGATAGTTGATTGAATTTTGCAGTGTGTAACATTTGTGTATCAATAGACATCATAACTAAAGTTAATTTAAAATATATGGTCATTCACTATGTTAACCAGTTTGGTGAAAATGTTTTCTTAAATATTCATTGGTTTTCTTTAATGCATATCTACAAAACATGCATGTGTGCTTGATAGTATCCCAAACAGTATAGCTTTCCTCTGGGCTCTTGTTCCAAGCATTAACTGAAAACTTCTTGTTAATTCAATATTACTTAAGTAGAAAATTATATTTACATTTCTGCAGAGAATTTCCTCCCCTTTTGATTCGCAGTAAAAAAAAAATGTTAGGTTAATTATAAAAAGTAAGGTGTTTAATCTGGTAAACCTGTTTTAGACATTTAATCTTACAAATATATAAGTATTTTAGAACATTAGAAAATATCAAATATAGCTTTTAACTGATACAACTGTATCAGGAATTATACTTTTTTTGTCTTCAGTCATTTGACTGGTTTGATGCAGCTCTCCAAGATTCCCTATCTAGTGCTAGTCGTTTCATTTCAGTATACCCTCTACATCCTACATCCCTAACAATTTGTTTTACATATTCCAAACGTGGCCTGCCTACACAATTTTTTCCTTCTACCTGTCCTTCCAATATTAAAGCAACTATTTCAGGATGCCTTAGTATGTGGCCTATAAGTCTGTCTCTTCTTTTAACTATTCTTTTCCAAATGCTTCTTTCTTCATCTATTTGCCGCAATACCTCTTCATTTGTCACTTTATCCACCCATCTGATTTTTAACATTCTCCTATAGCACCGCATTTCAAAAGCTTCTAATCTTTTCTTCTAAGATACTCCGATTGTCCAAGTTTCACTTCCATATAAAGGTACACTCCAAACATACACTTTCAAAAATCTTTTCCTGACATTTAAATTAATTTTTGATGTAAACAAATTATATTTCTTACTGAAGGCTCGTTTCGCTTGTGCTATTCGGCATTTTATATCGCTCCTGCTTCGTCCATCTTTAGTAATTCTACCTACCAAATAACAAAATTCTTCTACCTCCATAATCTTTTCTCCTCCTATTTTCACATTCAGCAGTCCATCTTTGTTATTTCTACTACATTTCATTACTTTTGTTTTGTTCTTGTTTATTTTCATGCGATAGATCTTGCGTAGGACTTCATCTAAGCCGTTCATTGTTTCTTCTAAATCCTTTTTACTCTCGGCTAGAATTACTATATCATCAGCAAATCATAGCGTCTTTATCTTTTCACCTTGTACTGTTACTCCGAATCTAAAGTGTTCTTTAACATCATTAACTGCTAGTTCCATGTAAAGATTAAAAAGTAACGGAGATAGGGAACATCCTTGTCGGACTCCCTTTCTTATTAGAGCTTCTTTCTTATGTTCTTCAATTGTTATTGTTGCTGTTTGGTTCCTGTACATGTTAGCAATTGTTCTTCTATCTCTGTATTTGAACCCTAATTTTTTTAAAATGCTGAACATTTTATTCCAGTCTACGTTATCGAAAGCCTTTTCTAGGTCTATAAACGCCAAGTATGTTGGTTTGTTTTTCTTTAATCTTCCTTCTACTATTAATCTGAGGCCTAAAATTGCTTCCCTTGTCCCTATACTTTTCCTGAAACCAAATTGGTCTTCTCCTAACACTTCTTCCACTCTCCTCTCAATTCTTCTGTATAAAATTCTAGTTAAGATTTTTGATGCATGACTAGTTAAACTAATTGTTCTGTATTCTTCACATTTATCTGCCCCTGCTTTCTTTGGTATCATAACTATAACACTTTTTTTGAAGTCTGATGGAAATTCCCCATTTTCATAAATATTACACACCAGTTTGTATAATCTATCAATCGCTTCCTCACCTGCACTGCGCAGTAATTCTACAGGTATTCCGTCTATTCCAGTAGCCTTTCTGCCATTTAAATCTTTTAATGCTCTCTTAAATTCAGATCTCAGTATTGTTTCTCCTATTTCATCCTCCTCAACTTCTTCACTCCTCCTATATAAGAAATAGCATTTCTTAATTGCCGATAGTTCTTTTACTTTCTTCATCACTAGCATTCTTATATTTTCTACGTTCATCCATCAGCTGCAATATATCGTCTGAAACCCAAGGTTTTCTACCGGTTCTCTTTATTCCGCCTAAGTTTGCTTCTGCTGATTTAAGAATTTCCTTTTTAACATTCTCCCATTCTTCTTCTACATTTTCTACCTTATCTTTTTTACTCAGACCTCTTGCGATGTTCTCCTCAAAAATCTTCTTTACCTCCTCTTCCTCAAGCTTCTCTAAATTCCACCGATTCATCTGACACCTTTTCTTCAGGTTTTTAAACCCCAATCTACATTTCATTATCACCAAATTATAGTCGCTATCAATGTCTGCTCCAGGGTAAGTTTTGCAGTCAACGAGTTGATTTCTAAATCTTTGCTTAACCATGATATAATCTATCTGATACCTTCCAGTATCGCCTGGCTTTTTCCAAGTGTATATTCTTCTATTATGATTTTTAAATTGGGTGTTGGCAATTACTAAATTATACTTCGTGCAAAATTCTATAAGTCGGTCCCCTCTTTCATTCCTTTTGCCCAGCCCGTGTTCACCCACTATATTTCCTTCCTTGCCTTTTCCAATGCTTGCATTCCAATCTCCAACTATTATTAAATTTTCATCTCCTTTTACGTGTTTAATTGCTTCATCAATCTCTTCGTATACACACTCTACCTCATCATCATCATGGGCGCTTGTAGGCATATAGACGTTAACAATCGTTGTCGGTTTAGGTTTTGATTTTATCCTTATTACAATGATTCTATCGCTATGCGTTTTGAAATACTCCACTCTCCTCCCTATCTTCTTGTTCATCACGAAACCTACTCCTGCCTGCCCATTATTTGATGCTGAGTTAATTACTCTAAAATCACCTGACCAAAAGTCGCCTTCCTCTTCCCACCGAACCTCACTAATTCCTACTATATCCACATTTGTCCTACCCATTTCCCTTTTTAAATTTTCTAGCCTACCAACCTTTTTCAAGCTTCTAACATTCCACGCTCCGACTCGTAGAATGTTATTTTTTAATTTTCTGGTGACCCCTTCCTTAGTAGTCCCCACCCGGAGATCCGAACGGGGGACTATTTTACCTCCGGAATATTTTACCAAGGAAGGCGCCTCCATTATTGCTTTTGAAAATGCAGAGCCACATTTTCTTGGAAAAAAAAACAGCTGTAGTTTTCCATTGCTTTCAGCTGCGCAGTACTCAGAGGACTGAGTGATGTTGATACGGCCGTTTAAGTCGTCCTGACTCATGCCCCTAACAACTACTGAAAGAGCTGCTGCCCTCTTTCAGGAATCATTCCTTAGTCTGGCTCTCAACAGATACCTCTCCGATATGGTTGCACCTTCGGTCCAGCTACTCTGTATCCCTGAGCACTCAAGCCCCCTCACCAACGGCAAGGTCTCATGATTCATAGAGGAGGTATTATTACTTATCAGTAACTTATTTTTAAATCTGATTAAAAGTGAAACATTTCTGAAATAATGTTCTACTACACGTGCCAATAAAGTATAAATATACATATTTATACGTAATATTAAATATGTCCAGGGTGTTACATTTAATAATTTAACTTAACTACTTTTATAATAAGTACTTTTCATATCTGTTGATCTATCATCATTATTTAAATATCACCTCATGCAATATGTTACCTTTGTCATGAGTTAAAACTATGTAGTTGTCAAGATAAACTGAATTAAAATTAGTTACAACTAATTCAGCCATCATAACAGGTGTGCTAATATAAAGATTCATAATTTTAAAAATTTACATGTACATTTATAAGAGTATTTACATTTATATTTGAAAATGTTACATTTTTCTAAATATTCAACTTTACTATTATTATTATTATTTATTTATAATTTATTAAATTATTTTTTTATTATAAATTATTTTTTTGTATTTATTATTGGATTTTTATATGCAATGAGGTGATCAGCCTCATATATATATTTATATATATATATATGCTTTCAAATGTTGAAAAGCTCTGTTTAAAGGATTTCTGATGAGTATTTTATAATATACATAACAATTAATTTATAAAGTTTATCTTATTATCTTCTGATTTAAATTTATTAAATTTATCTTGTGATAGAATTTTAGTAAAATATTTTACTGATCTAAAAGATAAAAGGATACTATGATTTTCATAGTTGTAGACATTAACTATTTTATTTGTATTTTTATTAATGTAATTATATACAGTATATATTACAGGTTTATATTTCTTGTTTTTTTTTCAGATTAAATTAATGAACTATTTTTTTCTATTCTTTTTAATGTATTTTTTATTAATGTTCTCAATAAAAATATACTTATAACCATTTTGATTTGCTACAAATTTGATTTATTTTATTTCTTTATCTACTTCTATTTTGTTATTGTGTATTTGTGTATTATTCATAATATGTATTTATTTTCTGTAATCAAGGGAAATTTGTGTGATCAGTTGTATTTTAGTAAGGTGCTTCTAAAAAAAATAGTATGGGTTGATCATCCCAAGAGAATTTGTCGTCTAATAAAACACTAAGAAATTTTGATTTGTAAGCAATCAAAATACTATTGTTATCATTAATGGGAATACTATCCATGCGATTAGCAATGTTACGTTTACCTGAAAAGGATAGTGCAACGATTTTACCCATATTTTATGTTAGATGTCATGCTTCATCCTGTGAATAATTTTTTGAATGCTAAAGTAGAATTTTGAAGACCTTTTACATAATTAACACCAGATATAGATACAATAATGTCATCTGCCCACAGAGTAACAATGAATGATTCAATATTTTGAGACAAATCATTAATAGACAATAAGGTAAGCAAGGAATCAAGGACATTTAAAATAATTAAGCAGTTTTCTGATACAACAATACTAGGTTTTTCACAGTAAAAAAGTGAAACTAAATTGAAAAAAAAATAATGAAATTGCAAAAAAATTGAAAATGGTATGTTTGTTATATGCACTTTTTAAAAATGATTTTTAAAAGCTGGGAATGACTGTATCAGTAGACTATATTTTTGACCACCCAAAACATGTTAAAATTTGCGAACAAATTATACTTTTCAAGAAATGTTAAAAGTCTACTTTTCAGAATAATTATTTGAATATTTTAGAAAATACAGGCAGTAACAAAATTGGCTAATAATTTTGTGCCAGACATTAAATTAATTAAGTGCTGATTCTTATTAAGAGGGTACAACAGAAGTCTTAAGGCAGTTGGAAACACTCCATGGTTGAAACAGTCATTCATTTAATTTTTAAGAGAGACATAGTAGCATTAAATAACTTCTTTTATACAGGCAGGAATTTCACCAATACCCACTGAGTGTTACTCTTTGTATTTAAAACACAAATTTAAAATTCCTTGTTGCCAATCGAAAATAAAAATAGTGATTCATCAACAACATTGTTTAAGGTTAATGGTGTTATTTGAAGATTGTCTTGTACAGTCTCAGGTCAACCATTTTTGAGATGTGTGGTTAAATGAAACCCAACCACTAAAGTACATCAGTATCCAGGATCTAGTATTCAAATCTGTATCAACCGTTACTAGGATTTGAACCTTAGAACTCTCAACTTCGAAATCAGCTGATTTGCGAAGATGTGTTCACCACTAGACCAACCCAGTGGATATACAACAATGTTCTACACTGTTTCTTCTTACACTTACACTCAGAGGTGTGGTGATACCTTATGAAACGCAACCATAACCCAAAGTGGAAACTATCGTGCTGATGGATGCATAGCTCTATGTAGTGAGACCCGAACGATGTCCTCTGGGCTCCTGGGTGAATCCAGTTGTTTTTAGCCCTAGCCTCTGTACATGTGGGTTCAGAAGAGGTGGTCTTGTATTTCCCCCAGTACTTGTGAGACCAAAATTAGTAATTCCCTAGAAACCCATATGATGGTTGGTGGCCCATCTGAAAAAAACCACCACCCAAAGTCATGTGAAAAGACCTCACTCAGCATTGTCTGATGAGGATAAAAACTCTATTGATGAGAACTGGTGATTCATCCCATCCACAATATAAGAATGTAAGATTTGTTGTTAAGTGATTACAGGCTCAAGTGGTTTACCTAAAAATATCAAGAAATTAAGGGTAAAGATACTGCTTGAGATGTTTAGTGACGAACAGAGTTGATCACTCTTGCATCACACCAACATAGGTGGTATCAATGTAAAAGCAGTATGCCGCAAATCCTTGAATACCAGAGCTGAGAAGTAAACTTTTGCCGGGACCTTATGGAGATTGATATTGGTAAGATTACTAATAACCTTCATCCCCAAGGTGTTGTAGAGGTGAGATGAATTATGAAACGTCAGAGTGGAATGGAGGAACCTACTTCCTGTCATACTAACATTTAACTTTCCCATACCATTGGAGAAAATAAAAGTACGTTACTTGTCTATTTGAGTGCGACCATTCATTTCTAACCCTAGGCAATGTTTCCATTGTCAAAGGTATGGCCACACTACAACTTCTTGCTTGAACACTGGAATATGTGCTCGATGTGGAAAAGAAGGCCACAATGACTCTGAATGCCAGGAGGAAGAAAAATGTGTTAACTGTGGGGATGCACATTCAGCTCGCTCATGAGATTGCCCCACTTTTAAAGAAGAGAAGGCAATTCTCAAAATTTGTACCAAAATCATACTGTCCTGAGTTTTGAGATATAAGTTGCAGGTTGACGTATCCCGTTAGTGATTGGAGATTCGCAAAGGTATGCCTTGAATAATTCTTATGACACTTCCTACTGGAAATGATAGGCTCAGTATGTTATCAAACCTCCCAGATAGTGTACTACGACATCTTTTCCAGATTACGACCAGAGTGTACTACGACCAGGTATTTCCAGACTCTTGGTCATTACGATGATCCTGTACTGAAATCTGTAAAGATAAATCATACCCCAAAAGTTATCGTCCAATCTCATTGACCAGTACCCTGTGCAAGGTGGTGGAACGAATGGTAAACTGTTGACTAGCATGGTATCTTGAGAGAAAACTCCTAATTGCCCCTGAACAATTTGGTTTCCATCAAGGTAGATTGGCTATCGATCATGCAGTTGTTCTGGAAGCTGCTATTCAAAATACCTTTTTAATTTGCCAACGCCTGATCATTGCATTTTTCGATTTGCAAAATATGACCTGGCATGGGGGAATGGAGGAGAGGAATACTAAATACACTTCATTATCATGAATTTAATCTCTTCCTATTTATCAGAGGTTTCTAAGTAGTCGGTCCTTCCGAGTTAGAATTGGAATGATGATTTCTGAAAGTTTCACACTAGAAAACAGTGTACCTCAGGGAACTGTTACTTTGTTTGCCATAGCCATAAATAGTATAACAAACTGTCTGAGAAAATCTGTTATATGTTCTTTATTTGTAGATGATTTTTCTATTTATGTAGCATGTAGAACGTTAGCTACAGGTGAGAAACTGCTTCAAAGTACAATAACTTGCTTAGAATCGTGGTTTAAATCTACTGGATTCACGTTTTCCCTGGAAAAAATTAAATGCATTTGCTTTTCCCTGTTGAGGGAACATGTTGGTCCTCAACTGTATTTACATAGTGCACTAGTTGAGGCATGCACGCAGCTTAGATTTATAGGCATGTGATTAGACTAATAACTAATTTGGGTTATTATTTGTTACCCAAATTGAGTTGAAGGAGCTGAAGGTAAAATGTATAAAAATATTAGACATAATAAGAATTCTATCTAATACCCACTGGGTAGCCGATTATATACGCATGTTGGGCTTATACTGAGCCCTCGTTCGTTCCTGCTTAGATTTTGCATAGCTTATTCATTGGTACGGACCACCGCTCTAAAGTACTCAATGCAGTCCATCATTCATTGATCCATCTTGCCATGGATGCGTTTCGCTTAAGCCTGTTGGTAAGTCTGCTGATGTGCAGTTGTGAGCCATCTCTTTGGAATAGGCAGAAGCTAATGATATGCTCCTAAGTGGCTCGGATTAAAGCGCAACCAACTCATACAACCTTTGATGCGGTATTCTCCAACCAGTATGTTAATCGATACCAGGAACAGCCAAGATCTACTCCTCCACCAGGCATCACAGCTCAGCACCATTTCTCAGCTTTAAATACACAATTACCTCCAGTCCTTATTGCTGCTGCATGTTATTACTCCCTTGGCAGTCTTCTCTCATTAAAAACACAAATCCGGTTTTTTTTGTGAAACAGATTTTATAATGTAATAAATCACGTGAATCCTGATGCTGCAGTTTATATGGTTAGCTTCAAAAACGTTAATTCTGTTGGTTGTGCTTTTTTGGTTAGAAACAGATAATACACGTTTGGTTTCCCCAGCTTCACTGGTATTTTCATTGCGGATCTGTTTGCTATTGATAAGGCCTTAAGTATAATTAGCCCAACATTTTAACATGTACGTGTTTGGTTGGATTCCATGATTGCCTTACAGGTGATGTGATTACTTTAGAACCATAAATATAAACCCACCGGGTTGGTCTAGTGGTTAACGCGTCTTCCCAAATCAGCTGATTTTGAAGTCGAGAGTTACAGCATTCAAGTCCTAGTAAAGCCAGTTATTTTTACACGGATTTGAATACTAGATCGTGGATACCGGTGTTCTTTGGTAGTTGGGTTTCAATTAAACACACATCTCAGGAATGCTCGGACTGAGAATGTACAAGACTACAATTCATTTACACTCATACATCCTCTGAAGAATTATCTAAATGGTAGTTACTGGAGGCTAAACAGGAAAAAAGGAAGAAAGAACCATAAATATAAACACACTTTTGATAGTCGGTAAATTAAAACAGCTTACAGGTACCTTAAATAAGAGACTATAACGATTTTAGCATTACAAGAAATTAGATTTATAGATGAAAACACCTTTGAATCAGACATTTACAGAATTTTTAAATGAAAAGTTGGTAACAGAGTTATGAAAAACTGCCCTATTTTGGGAACAGTTTTTGTTATAAGAATATTTTAAACTCCGTAACTAATTTTCACTCACCATCTGAAAGGTTGTCTTTTTTAGTTTAAAATGTGCAAATAAATATTATACCTTAATTAACTGTCATGCACCAATTAACATTTATAAAAAAGATTTTCCACAAAAGGTGGAAAATTTTTGGGAGCAATTAGAGAGGAAATTTCAAAAATCCCTTCCAAAAATGTTAAAATCTTATTGGGGGATTTTAATGCCCAAGCAGGTAAAGAAAAGGTTTATAAAAAGGTAGTTGGAAATAATCCTGCTCATAATTGAATGAATAAAAATTGGGAAAGACTAATTAATTTATGAAAAACCTTCAGTTTAAAACTAATGTTTACTTATTTTTAAAAATTCCCAGTAAACAACAGAGGTGGAAGTCCCCTAATCGACTCTTAGGTGAATATTAAATAGACTATATAGCAATGTCAAGTGCAAACGTGAAAGAAATCTTAAATGTAAAGGTTAGAAAAAGTTGTAATATAGAAACGAATCATTATCTACCCAAAATTAATGTAAAACTTCTTCCTCAAAATACTAAGAAAGTGTTTAAAAACAGAATTCTTAAAATTTACACAGAAAAATTAAAATCAAACAAAGAAATGTTTCAAAATAAACTATTCAGTTTAAAGTTAGAAAATTGGGAGACTTTCAAAGAAAACATTCTGAAAATTAATGGTTTAATTCAAAGTTAATTTATTTAAAGTTAATTTCAGTTTAATTTAATTAACTGGTAAATAAGTAGCATCCCTAAAAAGAAATACTAAACACTGGTGATGAAGTAAAGAGTGTGATAAAGCATTATACAGAAGATTAATTGCATGGAAAATAGTGATTTCCATAAAAAAGGAAGTTTATTACGATACGTTTAAGAATCAAAGAAAAGAAATATCTAAAATTTTAAGGAATGCTAAAAGATCATGAGTGAAGGGTAAGCTAAATGAAGTAGAAGAGAATTCTATAAAGAGCAATACAAGTAATTTTAATAGAACTTTTAAAAATAACCTAAAGAATTATCAACCTCCAAGTGTATGATTCAAAAGAACAGATGGATCCCTAGCAATGAACACCAGTAAAAATTGTGACATCTTGACCAATTATTTGAAAATCTACAGAATTATGAAGAATCAAAAGAAAAATTTACAAAAATTGAGGCCATCAAAATATTCTCTGATTCAAATCCATCAGATTGAAAAGAATTAAGTAGAGATAAATAAATGAAATAGAGATAATTAAAAGGTTGGTAGGCTAGAAAATTTAAAAAGGGAAATGGATAGGATAAATGTGGATGTAGTAGGAATTAGTGAGGTTCGGTGGGAAGAGGAAGGCGACTTTTGGTCAGATGATTATAGAATAATTAACTCGGCTTCAAATAATGGGCAGGCAGGAGTAGGTTTCATAATGATCAAGAAGATAGGGAAGAGAGTAGAATATTTCAAAACGCATAGCGATAGAATCATTGTAATAAGGATAAAATCAAAACCTAAACCGACAACGATTGTTAACGTCTATATGCCTACAAGCGCCCATGATGATGATGAGGTAGAGTGTGTATACGAAGAGATTGATGAAGCAATTAAACACGTAAAAGGAGATGAAAATTTAATAATAGTTGGAGATTGGAATGCAAGCATTGGAAAAGGCAAGGAAGGAAATATAGTGGGTGAACACGGGCTGGGCAAAAGGAATGAAAGAGGGGACCGACTTATAGAATTTTGCACGAAGTATAATTTAGTAATTGCCAACACCCAATTTAAAAATCATAATAGAAGAATATACACTTGGAAAAAGCCAGGCGATACTGGAAGGTATCAGATAGATTATATCATGGTTAAGCAAAGATTTAGAAATCAACTCGTTGACTGCAAAACTTACCCTGGAGCAGACATTGATAGCGACTATAATTTGGTGATAATGAAATGTAGATTGGGGTTTAAAAACCTGAAGAAAAGGTGTCAGATGAATCGGTGGAATTTAGAGAAGCTTGAGGAAGAGGAGGTAAAGAAGATTTTTGAGGAGAACATCGCAAGAGGTCTGAGTAAAAAAGATAAGGTAGAAAATGTAGAAGAAGAATGGGAGAATGTTAAAAAGGAAATTCTTAAATCAGCAGAAGCAAACTTAGGCGGAATAAAGAGAACCGGTAGAAAACCTTGGGTTTCAGACGATATATTGCAGCTGATGGATGAACGTAGAAAATATAAGAATGCTAGTGATGAAGAAAGTAAAAGAACTATCGGCAATTAAGAAATGCTATAAACAGGAAGTGCAAACTGGTGAAAGAAGAGTGGATTAAAGAAAAGTGTTCAGAAGTGGAAAGAGAAATGAACATTGGTAAAATAGACGGAGCATACAGGAAAGTTAAGGAAAATTTTGGGGTACATAAAGTAAAATCTAATAATGTGTTAAACAAAGATGGTACACCAATATATAATACGAAAGGTAAAGTCGATGGATGGGTGGAATATATTGAAAAGTTATACGGAGGAAATGAATTAGAAAATGGTGTTATAGAGGAAGAAGAGGAAGTTGAGGAGGATGAAATGGGAGAAACAATACTGAGATCTGAATTTAAGAGAGCATTAAAAGATCTGAATGGCAGAAAGGCTCCTGGAATAGACAGAATACTTGTAGAATTACTGCGCAGTGCAGGTGAGGAAGCGATTGATAGATTATACAAACTGGTGTGTAATATTTATGAAAAAGGGGAATTTGCGTCAGACTTCAAAAAAAGTGTTATAATAATGATACCAAAGAAAGCAGGGGCAGATAAATGTGACGAATACAGAACAATTAGCTTAACTAGTCGTGCATCAAAAATCTTAACTAGAATTCTATACAGAAGAATTGAGAGGAGAGTGGAAGAAGTATTAGGAGAAGACAAATTTGGTTTCAGGAAAAGTATAGGGACAAGGGAAGCAATTAATAGTAGAAGGAAGATTAAAGAAAAACAAACCAACATACTTGGCGTTTACAGACCTAGAAAAGGCATTCGATAACGTAGACTGGAATAAAATGTTCAGCATTTCAAAAAAATTAGGGTTCAAATACAGAGATAGAAGAACAATTGCTAACATGTACAGGAACCAAACAGCAACAGTAACAATTGAAGAACATAAGAAAGAAGCCGAAATAAGAAAGGGAGTCTGACAAGGATGTTCCCTATCTCCGTTACTTTTTAATCTTTACATGGAACTAGCAGTTAATGATGTTAAAGAACAATTTAGATTCGGAGTAACAGTATAAGGTGAAAAGATAAAGATGCTACGATTTGCTGATGATATAGTAATTCTGGCTAGAATTACTATATCCTACGCAAGAACTATCGCATGAAAATAAACTAGAACAAAACAAAAGTAATGAAATGTAGTAGAAATAACAAAGATGGACCGCTGAATGTGAAAATAGGAGGAGAAAAGATTATGGAGGTAGAAGAATTTTGTTATTTGGGAAGTAGAATTATTAAAGATGGACGAAGCAGGAGCGATATAAAATGCCGAATAGCACAAGCTAAACGAGCCTTCAGTAAGAAATATAATTTGTTTACATCAAAAATTAATTTAAATGTGAAAGATGAAAGATTTTTGAAAGTGTATGTTTGGAGTGTCGCTTTATATGTAAGTGAAACTTGGACGATCGGAATATCTGAGAAGAAAAGATTAGAAGCTTTTGAAATGCGGTGCTATAGGAGAATGTTAAAAATCAGATGGGTGAGTAAAGTGACAAATGAAGAGGTGTTGCGGCAAATAGATGAAGAAAGAAGCATTTGGAAAAATATAGTTAAAAGAAGAGACAGACTTATAGGCCACATACTAAGGCATCCTGGAATAGTCGCTTTAATATTGGAAGGACAGGTAGAAGGGAAAAATTGTGTAGGCAGGCCACGTTTGGAGTGTGTAAAACAAATTGTTGGGGATGTAGGATGTAGAGGGTATACTGAAATGAAACGACTAGCACTAGAAAGGGAATCTTGAAGAGCTGCATCAAACCAGTCAAATGACTGAAGGCAAAAAATTAAAAACTTTAATTATTAAATAATAAAGCATTTGTTGAAGACTCAGTTTTTTGCAGAAATGTGGAAATTTGCAAATTAAACAATTACTAAAAGCTTAGAAAAGTTTTCTAATCTTAGAAAAGTTCAAATCTGGAAAGAGGGAAATTGATTGGAAAGATGCTTTCATACATCCTTTCCATAAAAAAGGTAATAAAAAAAAACATAAATCTATAGATGCATCCAGAGCCATTTCATTGTTACCTGTAACTTTTAAAATTTTATCAAAAAAAATTTTAATATTAGGTAAGAACAATTAATTAGAACCCAAAATTGGAGAATTCCAGGGAGGTTTCAGAAAGGGATGGTTTTCTGAGCAAATTTTTAGTTTTAGTTTAAAATAAATTTTGTTCAGCATATTAGAGGAATTTTGAGTAAACAATAAAACGCTGAATTTAGTAAAAGAAACCTTTACAAATACTTTCTCAAAAATAGAATTTCAAGGACTAAGTTCTGAACCTTTTGAAATTAAAACAGGCATGAGGCAAGGTGATTGCCCTTACTGTTCAATATAGTCTTGGAAAAAGTAATTGGAGAAATGAACAAACAGATGGAGATTTTAAAGTTAGAAAATGTGAAACTACGAAGAAAGGATAAGAATCTCAAAATCAATTGTTTGGCCTTTGTAGGTAATCTGGCAATTTTGTCCTCAGATATTAAAACTGCAGAAATTCAAAGTAATCTTTTATAAATGTTAGCTAAAAAACAGGTTTATAAATTTCTAAGTTTAAAACATAAAAAACTAAGTTTATGACAAATATTAAAATGTTTGAAAATGTTAAAAACCAAATATGGAAAAATTAATAAAGTGAATAAATTTAAATATCTAGGTGAGATAAATAAACCCATGCTTTAGATAAAGAATCAAATACAATTAGATCTAGTAAAGTGGGTCTTATACACTTAAAAAAAGCATTTTGTACAATAAAAAAATCAATTTCCAGAAAAACAAAAATTACGTGTTATATTACAGTTATTATACCTGAATGTCTGTATGTCTATATCATACCTGAGTGTTTGTGTATGAATAAAAATAATCTTAGAAATAAATCTATAAATATTATTTTAGAAAACAGGAAAAAATGAAAAAGAAATATGATTACAGATGGAGTGAAGAGAAAAAGTGAAACATGAGAAAAAATGAAGAAAAATTGGGAAGAAGGAAAGTCAAAAGTGAAAAAATGAATAAGATATTTATTTATTGTGGTCCTTAGGTGGCTAATTCAAGAAGAAAAAATGATGATGTTGATGGTTATATCTACTCAAAAGTTTAATTTTATGTATAGAGATTAATCAGTTATTAATTTTTTTAAATGTTCATATTATACTAATTGCAAAGACCATTAGATTTTCATAACTGATGGGTTCTGGGGGACCAAGGATGGGTCACCCATGAAGTTTGCCATTCGCTTCAAACACACAAATTTTGAAAAAGAATGTCATCATAAAAATATTAGCTATTAATTTTATAATTAAAATGATTGAACACTTTTTTTTATAAAGAACAGGTCTAATTTTACAATGTTTGAATTTTTTGATTGAGAAGGCTAAGGTGCATGAGATCTTAAATTTATGATAAAATGATAGATAAAATTTGTGTTTTATCCACTCATATGTAGTTGAGTTTCATTTTGAGAATATAAATAAAATTTTAACATCCAAGAGAGGTATAAGAAAGAGGTATAGTTAAATCAACAAATCTTATCATTATAATGTATTTTTATAAATTTATTTGTTTTATAACATAAACTAAGCACTTTCATATAAAAGCTTTAATCTGCATTTAATTATTGTATGGACATTTGCAATTTCTGTAAGATTTCTAGAATTTTAATTGTTTATTGGAAAATATAATTACATGTGTTGCTGCATTTCATATAAAAATTTTCATAAATATACAATTTTTTTTTTTGTTATTTTATCATTATTGTTTAATTACACACATCTTCTTCTATAGACCTTTACAGGTCTTATAACTAATGGAATACAATACTGATCAGATAATTATTCCGTGAAATGCACTTATTTTATCTGTAACCAATTATGAAACTAAATCCACTTTTCTCTGAGTTAAAAAGAAAGTAACCGTGTATAAATATGTACTTTGTATATAGTGAATTAATTATCTATGTCTTTAAATAGTAGTTGGAATATTTAATAGATTATTTCATATGCAACTATTATTAATTGTGCATCTTATAGTTAATAAAATTGCTTTTATTTTTTTTTGTTTTCTTAATTCAGAAATTTTCAGTTTCTGTAATATTCATTGACCCATAAATTTATAGACATCCTTCTTTGGATACCCCATATCTTCTGTTAACCACCTGCCAACAAATATTAAGTATTTAATTGACTGTTTTTATCATCCAATAATATCACAGCTGCAAAGATTGTAGTTTATTTAACAAGACTTAAGTAACACACAAAAAGCAAAATTGTTTTAAAAGAACACAGTATCCCATGCATGGTCTTTCAGAGAAGTGAAAATATTCTTTCTATTGCCTTCTTCAGTAAGTCAGATTATCTACTGCTGATCTTCAGAACAAGGCTACCTACTAAATTCACACAATATTCAGCTCTTCAGGTGATACTGTCACTTAGTGATATTTTCACAGGGACTAACTGATTAATAACAATCATTGCTCTCTAATAAAGCAGGTCTGATTGGTGCCTCTTGCACCGATCAAAACACATGAAGGTGCTTCATGTGTATTTAAGTCATTAAGAGTCTGAAAAAAATAATATATATAAATGCTGCAATACTCAATAAAATGCTATTGGCACTGTGTTAAAAAAAGTAATATTTGTATCCCCCTTTATATTCCAGTTATTTGTACAGTAATACTTTGAAATGTTGCATTTTTAACAAGCCAAAACCTAATCAACATCTTCTGGGTGAGTTTCAATCCAAACTTTTGAATAAATTCAAAATATGACTGATAGATCTAAACAAGAAGGTTCAGACAAATTACATATTTTATTAGTCTTACAAACCAACATTTTTATTAATGAGGAACATTTAACACTAATACCTCTATACATCTCTTTAGCAGTAGCTAATGCAAACCCCCTGTTCTATTAAGATAATGTCACACTACCTGAAAAATCCACAACTCAGCTGAAAATTTCAAAAGTATGTATTTTATTGCTGATAACTGCAATGTACAAGTCAGTTTGTCTTTCTGTGTATTTGTGAGTGAGTGCGCGCGCGCGACCGTGTGTAGCTTTCCCCCTCTGACCCCCTCTGGCTGTGTGTGTTATTTTCCTTCCTTTATTTTTTAAAACTCCACTCTCTAAAATTCTCATGTATAAAAACAAAATGTTGTGTTGGGGTTATCTCTGTCTGTCTTTCTCTCTGTGTGTGAGTGTGTGTGTTCATTTCTCACCACCATACTAACTGTATGTATGTGTGTTTTTTTCCTAACTTTATTTTCTCAAACTGCTTTCTCTAAAACTCTCCCGTATAAAAACAAAATTTTTTTTTTTTTTTTTTTTTTTTTTTTAGGGCGAAAAACGAATAGTCGTTATCATCGCCCGGAAAATCGATAAATAAATAAAAGTAATTAAAACTTAAAACTACTATCTCAGGAAATCAAATCCGGAATGGGTGTAAAAGGCCCATTCTCAGATAACAAAAATACTAACATGTAACTTAAAACTATGTTAAAAACTATCATATTAAAACTAAATAAAACTTAAAACTAAAAAAGGAGATAAAACTTACAACTAATATCACAAAAATCTTACAACTAATATCACAGACAGTCATTAAAATATAAAAAAAAATAACTTATAAAATTTAACAGATTCCGATAAGGAGTTTAAAAGGCTCCTAATCGGATAAAAAAAATTAAACATTCAGAGAAAAAAATAAATAAATAAAAAATAAACTTATTTAGAAACTAAAAGTATTAAAAAATATAAGCAACAATATTAAATTTTTTGTATTAACCCTATACTATGCAAAAACAGAAACATCCGGTTTAAAACCTCTTTATCATTACCCAAGATACCATGGATGTTTCTGGGTAGTTTAAATTTACGACGCAATGCCGCATAACATATGCAGTCCACGAGTATGTGGCGCACAGTCACGCGGCAGTTGCATCGTGCGCATAGAGGTGGTTGTCCTCTTGTAAACAGGTACTCGTGTGTGACCCTCGTGTGTCCAATCCGCAATCGACAGAGAACTACTTCCTCACGCCGGGATTTTCTGTATGAGGAGTCCCATGTTAACACAGAATCTTTAATCTGACGGAGTTTATTATCAATGGTAGCCGTCCAACCACCTTGCCACCTTGCTCTTAATAATTGTTTTACATAATTAATGAAATCAGAAGTAGCAACTCGGGTGGTGAAAGGAGGCTGGTTACATGCTTCTTTGGCAGCGGAATCAGCATGTTCATTACATGGAATCACTACGTGGCTAGGGACCCGGCAAAAACTTAATTCTGTGTTGCGATTATTCAACTCAGCGTTTGCCTTGTAAATTTCAATGACGATAGGATGTTTAGAATAAAAGTTTTTTAAGGCTTGGAGAGCACTACACGAGTCACTGCAAATAAGAATTTTTCTATATTTAGGGTTAATGATGTTTAGAGCCTTATTTATAGCGTATAGTTCAGCGGTAAACACACTCGTAATACCGGGTAGACCAAACATATAAGTTCTCTCATTGACAACAAATGCACACCCAACTCTATCGTTTTGTTTCGATCCATCAGTGTATACAACCGCATCTGGTTTCATCTTGGAGAGAATACACTGAAAGATTTGCTGGAAGATAATAGGTAGTGTTGATTGTTTATTGTATGTAGTCAGGTCAAAATTAAAATTTATGAGGTTTATTCTCCATGGAGGATATGAGCAAGGATACACAGGAAAGAATGACAGTGTGTCAACATTTATATGCTGCAGCAGACGCCAGGTACGGACACCTACAGGTGCAGTACGACGT
This sequence comes from Lycorma delicatula, assembly GCF_047948215.1. Classification (NCBI taxonomy): domain Eukaryota; kingdom Metazoa; phylum Arthropoda; class Insecta; order Hemiptera; family Fulgoridae; genus Lycorma; species Lycorma delicatula. Next base: position 11,141,775 of record NC_134465.1, read on the forward strand.
GGATGGTCCTCATACTTTCCTAGATTAGGATTTCTAAAGACCGAGTCAAGAACCGGGTGATTTGGCTGTCCTCTGAGACGAGCAAAATAAGATAATAAGAGCTGGTCTCGTCTATCCCAAAGTGATGGTTCACCACAGTCTACAAGTAAGCTTGCGACAGGACTTGATCTAAACGCGCCTGTGGCAAGCCGAAGGAAAGCATGATGTACACTATCCAGCATTTTAAGCACGGTTTGACGAGCTGAAGAGTAGGCGACACAACCATAATCTAAACGGGAGCGAACTAAGGAATAGTAAAAAGTATCATACATGATACGGCTCCCCAGTTGGTGTTAGTAAGGACTCGCATCATATCTAGAAGTTTGGAACATTTTGTTTTCAATTCTTTTAAATGTTTGACCCAAGTAAGACGGTTATCAAAAAATAAACCTAAAAACTTGACGTAAGTAGAGATAGTAATAGTCTCTCCGTTCAGAAATATTTGTGGAATAGAAGGGTTTCGTAGCCGAGAAAAAACTACACATTTTGTTTTTTCAGATGAAAATGTGAAACCAGTAATCCTGGACCAAGCTTCAAGGTGAAATATAGTGTTCTGAAGTAGTCTCTCTGCTGTAGGTGCTGAACGACTTGCAATGTAGATAGCAAAGTCATCAGCAAATAGAGAGCATGAGACAGGAGCCTGCACACATTTGGTAATATCGTTTATGGCTACAGAAAATAAGGTGGCACTTAATACACTACCTTGGGGCACTCCATTCTCCAAGATGACACTACCTGAGAGCGAATCATCCACACGAACACGAGCCGTTCGGTGATTTAAGAATCCCCGGATAAAAGCAAGCATATTGCCCTTGATTCCCCATTCTTTGAGAGTGTTAAGAATACCACGTCGCCAGGCTGTGTCATACGCCTTTTTTATATCGAAGAAGATAGCGACGAGGTGCTGCTGATTTATGAAAGCGTTTTGTATGGCTGTTTCTAGTGACACTAAATGGTCAATGGAAGATCGTCCTTGTCGAAAACCACACTGTTCTGGAGATAGAAAGCCATGTTTCTCCAAGTACCATGTAAGTCTGCGGTTTACCATTCTCTCCATTATTTTACACAAAACGCTTGTTAATGAAATAGGGCGGTAGCTTGAGGGGTTCGTTTGGTCTTTACCAGGTTTTAGTACTGGTATAATAAATGCTTCTGACCAGCCGGGTGGGAAGACTTGTTCGGAGAATAAACCGTTGAAAATATTCAGAAGTTGTCGTAGTGCCGAATTAGGAAGGTGTGAAAGCATGGAAAGGCGAATGTTGTCCGATCCAGGGGAAGTGTCCCGTGAATTTTTAAGTGCATGTAACAATTCTTTAAATACGAATGGAGTGTTTAATTCACCAACCGAATCACCAATGTTTAACGATAATACTTCTATTTGTATCTTGTACCGTTGAAAATCGTTATTATATGATGAGGTGAGAGACACCGAGCGGAAAGATTTTGCTAGACTATTTGCCACTTCCGAGGATGATGAAAGGAGTTACCTTCATCAATAAGACCGAGAATAGATTGTTTCGGTGATCCGAAAATTGCACGAATTTTCTTCCATACAGTAGACGTGGGAGTAGTGCGTGAGATAGTGCTCACGTATTTCGTCCATGAATTCCTCTTAGCGTCCAAGAATACTCGACGGCACACCGCTCTAGCCCTGCGGTATAAATTTAGATGTTCTGTTGTAGGCCTACGATTAAATTTACATAGTGCTTGTCATCGATTCCTAATAGCATTTTTGCAATCATCGTTCCACCGTGGAACGAAAGGACGTCTAGGATTACCCGATGTTTGTGGGATATATCTGTTGGCATTCTCAAATATCATGGACGTAAAAGAAGAATATTGATCGAGGATGTTCACTCCATCGTCATACTGAGATTGGAATGCTTTATGGTATCCACTCAAATGCCTGCCTTTTCAACAATCCATCTCCGTGGCCTTCTTTTAATCTCGCAGTCTACACCGAAACCAATAATAATTGGTCTATGATCACTGCCGTGAAAATCATCACAAACAGACCAATTAAAATGAGGGAGCACATTCGGTGAGCATATGGAAAGATCAAGGTTAGATACAGTACCAGTTGATAAGGACATGAATGTGTGTGATCCATTATTCAGTAGGCAAAGGTCAAAATCTTGTCTCAATCTGTTTATCATATTTCCTCGAGCGGAGCAGAAGCTTGAGCCCCAGGAAATATGATGGGCATTGAAGTCTCCTACTATTAACGATGGAGATAGTATTTGCGTGAGGAGATTTGAGACATCTAAAGCACTGAACTCAGTGTTCGGTGAGAGATACAGATTGCAGATATGCAATTTGAAGGGAATAGAGACCATTACTGCAATAGCAGGAATGACAGTGGTTAGTTGAATTCTTGTAGCTGACACCCCATTCTTCATGAAAATCTGTCTACTAGGCAGTCGTATCTCTCACAGAAGTATCCTCTGAGTGTAATTCGGTCATGTTGTAGAAGGTGAGTTTCTTGGAAACACATGATTAGTGGATCATGTGTGTGCGCTAGTACTCTAATATCTTCAATGCGGGACCGAATACCTCTAACATTCCACTGAATAATGTTCATTAGTGTAAAAATAAATAAAAAAATAAATTTCGGAAATTACATAAAAATTAGTTGTACGTGATTCGGTTTTTCTTTTTTGTATTTTTTATTTTAAAGAACTCCGATGCCCTAGGGTCGGGTGGTTCTTCAACCATATCTCCAGTATATGAGGTGATGGTGGAGGAGATTTATTTGAATGGGATGCTGTAGTTGACATCCCAGAGGAGATAGTTATGTGGGTTCCCTTTATGGGGAGCTTATTAGGTGGCTTACTGCCAGCTGTGATAGTCGCTATTCGTGCCGGTACGACTTTGGGTATAGGAACTTTCGTATGTATCATACTGTTTGATTCACTAACTGCGACGGAGGACTTTTTATTCATTTTTGTCAGCTCTGAGATAGTGGCTGTAAGTGAAGCTACTTGATCAGATATTATCTAAACAAGTTTTTTAAGCACATTGCAGGATCCGCACTGCTGATTATTAACATTTGTAGGAATTTGTTTAGATGTAGCGGTGGCAAAAGATACGTCTGGTTTAACCAGGTTCCGTGAATTGTTTATCTTTTATATTCTCTACGTGCAGCCGGAAAAGATAGTTTTTGCTCCGTACAGATTTTGAGAATTGCCTTTTCTTCTTTAAAAGTTGGGCAATCTCGGGAGCGGGCTGTACGTGGACCACTGCAGTTTGCACATTATTCACTTTCTTCGCAGTTAATGTCGTTGTGACCTTCTTTACCACATCGAGCACAGATCTCAGTTTTCGTGCAAGATGTTGTAGTGTGACCAAAACCTTGGCATCTGAAACATCGCCGTGGGTTGGGTATGAATGATCGTACCCGAACCGAGAGGTAACCCACTTTAATCTTTTCTGGTGGCACAGGGAGATTGAATGTTAATATAAGAGACGGTGTCGGTTCTTCTGTTCCGTTCTGCCGTTTCATTATACGTTTCACTTCAACAACGTCTTGGTGGCAAAGCTCATCAACTATTTCCGAGATATCTATATCTAGAAGGTCTCTACAAAAAATTACACCCCGGCTCGTATTTAACGTTTTGTGGCATTCTGCACTTATATTTATACCACCCATATTACGGAGACGTAAGATAGATCGACTCTGTTCATCGTTGAATGTTTCAACTAGAATCGATCCGTCGCGTAATTTCCTGATATTCTTCGGGGAGCCACTTGCACCTGTTATCGTTTTGTTAATTAAAAAAGGTGAAACCTTTTGAAGGGAGCCACCTTCCTGACCATTTCTGAGAACAACGAATCTAATATTTTTATATTTCGATTCTAACAAGTTGTGGTTCTCTTCAGTAGGACTTTTATCCTCGTCAGACAAAGCTGATCGAGGTCTTAATTTGGTGGTTTTTTCAGATGGACCACCAACCATCTTGGGATTTAATATAGGATCAGAAATTTTGGTCCCACGAGTACCGGCGAAAAATGGACCACTCCAGCAGAGCGCACGCGTACTGGAGCTAGAACTAAGTACAACTGGGTTTGCCCTGGTGCCCAGAGGACATCGTTCAAGACTCACTACGTAGACCCATCGGCACGATTTGTTCCCACCTTGGGTTACGGTTGCATTTCGTAAGATGTCGCAACACCACCGAGTGTTAATGTAAGAAATATCAGTGTAGGATGTTGTTGTGTTATTGTGTATGTTGTAATTTATGTAGTGTTCTTGGTGTAGTATATGTGTATAATGTAAACTGTTCTGCAGATCACTGTATAGTGGGAAGAATAGCTGCAGAGGCTAGGCCCGTGGGGACGCCAACCCCCAAAGTCTTAAAGAATAAGACTCCCCGTCGGGGAAAACAAAATATTGTGAGGAGGTTGTGTCTGTCTTTCTGTGTATGTGTGTGTGTGTGTGTGTGTGTGTGTGTGTGTGTGTGTGTGTATATCTCACCCCCTCTCTATGTTTGCGTGTTTGTAGTTTTCCTATCTTCATATTCTGAAAGTCCTCTCTCTAAAACTCTCATGTATATAAACAAAATATTGTGAGGGGTTTATGTCTGTCTGTCTGTGAGTGTGTGTGTGTGTGTGTGTGGGTGGGTGCGCGCGCGTGTGTCTGTATATCTCTCACCCCCTCTCTATCACTGTGTGTGTTGTTTTCCTACCTTTTTTTCTAAAATTCCTACTTCTAAAACTCTTCTGTATAAAAGCAAATTATCGTGCGGGGTGATTGTGTATGTGTGAACACGCGTGTGTGTATGTATATCTCTCATTCCCTCTCCATTTTTCTGTGTGATTTTTCCCAACCTTTATTTTCTAAAACTCCTCTCTTTAAAACTATCGTGTATAAAAACGCGCGGGTGTGTGTGTATCTCTCACCCTTTCTTTATCTGTGCGTCTGTATTGTTTTCCTACCTTTTTTTTCTAAAACTCCTCACTCTAAATCTCTCCTGTATAAAAACAAATTATTATGAGGGGATTATGTCTCTCTGTCTGTCTGTGTGTTTGTGTGCGTGTGTGTGTGTATGGTTCACCCCCTCTCTATTTGTGTGTGCTTGTGTGTATTTCCTACCTTTATTTTCTAAAACTGCTCTCTCAGAATCTCTCCTGTATAAACCCAAAATATTGTGAGGGAGTTATGTCTGTCTCTCTCTCTATGTGTTTGTGTGTGTGTGTGTGTGTGTGTGTGTGTGTATCTCTCACCCTTTCTTTATCTGTGTGTCTGTATTGTTTTCCTACCTTTTTTTTCTAAAACTCCTCCCTCTAAATCTCTGCTGTATAAAAACAAACTATTGAGAGTAATTCCCTCTCTGTCTGTCTGTTTGTGTGTGTGTGTATGTGTGAGTATCTCTAACCCCCTCTCTTCGTGTGTATGTGTGTTGTTTTCCTATCTTTATTGTCTGAAACTCTTCTCTCTAAAATTCTCATGTATAAAAACAAAATATTGTGAGGGGGTTTGTCTGTCTGACTGTCAGTGTGTGTGTGTCTCTGTATATCTCTCACCCCTTCTATCTGTGTCTGTGTTTTGTTTTCCTACCTTTTTTTCTAATACTCCTATCTCTAAAACTTTCCTGTATATAACCAAAATGTTGTAGGGGGTTATGTCTGTCTGTCACTCTTTCTCACTCTTGTGTGTGTGTTGTGTGTGTGTCTAGCCCTCACCCTATCTGTGTGTGTTTTTATATACCTTTATTTTCTTTAACTTCTGTCTCTAAAACTCTCCTGTATAAAAAGAAAATATTGTGAGGGGGTTATGTCTGTCTGTCTTTCATTCGCTCTCTCTCTCTCTCTCTCTCTGTATGTGTGTATTTCTCTCCCCCTCACTATCTGGGTGTGTCTGTGGTTTTCCAACCTTGATTTTCTAAATCTCCTCTCTTTAAAACATTCCTGTATAAAACCAAAATTTTGAGAAGGGGTTATATCTGTCTGTCTTTCTCTGTGTGTGTGTGTGTGTGTGTGTGAGTGCACATGCGCATGTGTGTGTATCCTTCAACCTCTTTCTATCTATTTGTGTGTTATTTTCCTACCTTTATTTTCTAAAACTCCTCACTCTAAAACTCTTCTGTATAAACTCAAAATATTTTGTGGGAGTTACGTTGTTCTGTCAATCTTTCTCTTTCTCACTCTCATTCTCTGCGTGTTGTGTGTGTATGTGTGTGTGTGTGTGTATCTCTCACCCCCTCTCTATCTGTGTGTGTGTGTGTTGTTTTCCTAACTTTGTTTTCTAAAACTGCTCTCTTTGAATCTCTCCTGAATAAAATCAAAATATTTTGACGGGGTTATGTCTGCCTGTCTGTCTCTCTCTGTGTGTGTATCTCTCACTCCTCTATATCTCTTTGTGTGTGATATTTTCCAACCTTTTATTTTCTGAAACTTCTCCCTCCAAATCTCTCCTGTATAAAAACAAAATATATTGAGGGTGATATGTCTGTCTTTGTGTGTTTGTGTATGTGTGTGTGTGTGTGTGTGTAAGTGTGCCTGCGCGTATATGTGTATCTCTCACCCCCTCTCTATCTGTGTGTGTGTGTGTTTTTTCCTACCTTTATTTTCTGAAACTCTTCTTTCTAAAACTCTCATGTAAAAAACAAAATATTGTGAAGGGGTTTGTCTGTCTGACTGTCTGTGTGTGTGTGTGTGTGTGTGTGTGTGTGTCTGTCTGTGTCTATATATCTCTCACCCTCTTCTATCTGTGTCTGTGTTTTGTTTTCCTACATTTTTTCTAAAACTCCTATCTCTAAAACTTTCCTGTATATAAACAAAATGTTGTGGGGGGTTATGTCTGTCTGACTGTCACTCTTTCTCACTCTTGTGTGTTTGTGTGAAAGTGTGTGTCTCATCCTTTCCCTATCTGTGTGTGTGTTTTTATATACCTTTATTTTCTTTAACTTCTGTCTCTAAAACTTTCCTGTATATAAACAAAATGTTGTGGGGTGTTATGTCTTTCTTTCTATCTCTCTCTCTCTCTCTCTGTATGTGTGTATTTCTCTCCCCCTCTCTATCTGGGTGTGTCTGTGGTTTTCCAACCTTGATTTTCTAAAACTCCTCTCTCTAAAACTTTCCTGTATAAAAACAAAATATTGTGAGGAGTTTGTCTGTGTGTCTGTCTGTGTGTGTGTGTGTGTGTGTATCTTTCATCTCCTCTCTATCTGTGTATGAGTGTTGTTTTCCTACCATTATTTTCTAAAACTGCTTTCTCTAAAACTTTTCTGTATAAAACCAAAATTTTGTGAAGGGGTTATATCTGTCTGTCTTTCTGTGTGTGTGTGTGTGTGTGTGGGTATGAGTGCGCGCGCGCGTGTGTGTGTATCCCTCAACCTCTTTCTATCTATTTGTGTGTTATTTTCCTACCTTTATTTTCTAAAACTCCTCACTCTAAAACTCTCCTGGATAAACTCAAAATATTTTGTGGGAGTTACGTTCTTCTGTCAATCTTTCTCTTTCTCTCTCTCATTCTCTGCGTGTTGTGTGTGTGTGTATCTCTCACCTCCTCTCTATCTGTGTGTGTGTGTGTTGTTTTTCTAAATTTATTTTCTAAAACTGCTCTCTCTCTGATTCTCTCCTGTATAAAATCAAAATATTTTGATCGGGTTATGTCTGTCTGTCTGTCTCTGTGTGTGTGTGTGTGTGTATCTCTCACCCCTCTCTATCTCTTTGTGTGTGATGTTTTCCAACCTTTTATTTTCTAAAACTTCTCCCTCTAAATCTCTCCTGTATAAAAACAAAATATATTGAGGGTGATATGTCTGTCTTTGTGTGTTTGTGTGTGTGTATGTGTGTGTCAGTGTGCCCGCGCGTATATGTGTCTCTCTCACCCCCTCTCTATCTGTGTGTGTGTGTGTGTTTTTTCCTACCTTTATTTTCTGAAACTCTTCTCTCTAAAACTCTCATGTATAAAAACAAAATATTGTGAGGGGGTTTGTCTGTCTGACTGTCTGTCTGTGTGTGTGTGTGTGTGTGTGTCTGTATATCTCTCACCCTGTTCTATCTGTGTCTGCGTTTTGTTTTCCTACCTTTTTTTTGTAAAACTCCTATCTCTAAAACTTTCCTGTATATAAACAAAATGTTGTGGGGGTTATGTCTGTCTGTCATTCTTTCTCACTCTTATGTGTGTGTTGTGTGATTGTGTGTGTGTCTCACCCTCTCCCTATCTGTGTGTGTTTTTATATACCTTTATTTTCTTAAACTTCTGTCTCTAAAACTCACCTGTATAAAAACAAAATACATTGAGGATGTTAAGTCTTTCTGTCAGCCTGCCTGTGTGTGTGTGTGTGTGTGTGTGTGAGTGTGCGCGTGCGTTTCCCTCTCACAAAATATTGTGAGGGCTTTTGTCGGTCTGTGTGTGTGTGTTTGTTGTTATGTGTGTGTGTGTGTGTGTGTGTGTGTGAGTGTATCTTTCACCTCCTCTCTATCTGTGTGTGTTTGTTATTTTCCTACCTTTATTTTCTAAAATTCCTCACTCTATATTACTCTCATTTGTAAAAACAAAATATTGTAAAGGGGTTTGTCTGACTGACTGCCTGTGTGTGTGTGTGTTTCTCTCATCCCCTCTCTATGTGTGTGTGTGTGTGTTTTGTTTTCCTACCTTTATTTTCTGAAATCTTCTCTCTAAAACTCTCATGTATAAAAACAAAATATTGCGAAGGGGTTATGTCTGTCTGTGTGTGTGTACTGTTTTCCTACCTTGATTTTCTAAAACTCCTCTCTGTAATACTCTACTCTCTAAAAACAAAATATTGTGAGGGGGTTATGTCTGTCTTTCTCTCTGTCTGTGTGTGTGTGTGAGGGAGGGGGTGTGTGTGAAACAGGGTATATGTATGTGTGTAGTGGATGGGTGTGTGTATGTATATACGAGTGGATGTGTTTGTGTGCGTGCGCGCGCTCGATTCTGTGTAAGTGTGAGGGTACGACCTTCCAGAACGACTCCAGGGCATCTATCCTGTAGTCGGTCGGGTTTGCCATTTCCTATGTTCCTGAGGTGTCTCAGGTGTGCTTTTTCCTTTCCGTTTCTGATGTCACTGTATGTGTCATTTCTTCTCCTTTCCTGGAGTCTCTCATGCGGGTCACATTCAGCATAACATGGATGATGTAAATTAAAAGCAAATTATTGCATTTACCTACTAAGAAATGAAGCAATTAAGAAATCTGAGGAATAACATTCAAATTTGACCATTACATAATAATGCTAATTCATGACTGATGAACCTCGCACCAAAACAATTTTTGAAGATCAAGTTTCAAATATAAACCAACACAGAATTAAGAAATGGATTAAAAATAGTTTTTTTCTGCAACATAGATAGTTTACTTTATTAAATATTTGTAACTAATTAACGTCCAGGTTTTATTTATAAAACATCAATCTTTAATTATATACTTAAAATTAACTGCTATAATTTTATTGCGCTCATAAATTAAATTTTGTATTTTCAAGGTTTCTCTTATTGAATGTATTTACTATCGAATGGGTATTTAGGTTTCAACTTTGCTGGTGAAACCTAAATTATCCATTATTTGTTAAATAAATTTGCAAAATAACATTAATCTTTTTTTTTGTTTACAAAAACTTCTTCAACAAAACTTATTTTAAAAATGTGTAATGTTTGTATTGTATCGAATTTTGAAATTTATACTTTAATATATTTTGTTAAATAATTATTTATAATTAATAGTTTTGTTAAATAGATTTGTAAAATAATATTTTTTAGTTTAAGTGAATTCAACATATGTATAATGTTTGCATCATATCGAGTTTTTGTATTTTATATTTTAATGTTTTGTTGTAGGCAAATTAATAAATAAATAAATAAAGGTGACAGAAAAGTTTAATATTATTTGTACCTTCCCCACAAAATATACCTATATTTCATCGATAAATATCATTATTGTTTTTACGTTATCTATTGATACAAATACTACTACTAAAAATAATAATAATTATTTTTCCTCATTTTCTTTTTGACTCCTTTCAATTCCCCTTTTAGCCAGTTTAGGTAAGCAAAATAACTGCAATTTCACAATGTTGGGCTCCTGCACCTGATAGAAAGAACTCGCATGCCTTCGGTCTTAAGCCCCATTCTGATACAATATGATCAGAATTTTAGAGCCCTTTACTAAACAAGTCCTTTCTTCCTTAAAGACCTCCAAACCCTTCTTTAGAAGTCAAATAAATAACTGTTCAAATTTTAATTTACTGTAAAAGTGCAATACCAGGCCCGCTTTGAGTACATTTGGAATGAACTGTATCCAAAATCTTTGGTGACTAGGTTGGAGCATGCAACCGAATCGGCATTCACTGCACCTTTAACTAAGTTCTTAATTCCTTAATCTCCCCGGCAGATGTAGTCACTTTGGACAGAGTAATCAACAAGGAACAGGTCCTCGGTTTTATTAAACCTTCATTTGATGTGCCACAACAAAGTACGGCCTTTTTATTTCTTTTTTTAAACCAATTGACCGGTTCAGTCACTTTTACTTTCTCGCCGAACTTTACAGTCTGCGAATCTTTACAGTTAGCTCGTGTAGCTATTTTGGATCGAGCTTCAACATCCAAAACTTTCGCTAAAGGCAAAACCATACTTTTACCCGCTACTTCAGTAAAGCTGCCTACAGTTGCAAAGCACCTCCCAGACCTGTGTTCATTTCCTGATTTCATTTATTAAACAAAGAATAATTCTTAAAACATTTACAGAAATAATACAATTTTTGTGATTATTTGTTGTTTAATAAACAAAATTGGGCCGGTTAGAGTTCTGTAAATTTTTTTTTTTTTGGTTATTATACGGAACACTTTTTTGATAATAGAAATGTAATGTCTTACCTTTTTGATATCAGTATCGTTTCGTTACAAAAAGTTTATATTACAGAAATTTTTGTTTTCTGAGCACAAGAAATGATATCTGAGAGAGTCTTGCCATACGGTTTACAATATCGTTGTAATTTTTTTTTTTATTTTACTTTCCCTGTGAATATGGCTAGGAAAGCTTTATTAAAGGGGAAAGTACGGTGAACATTGCAAAAATTGGATATTGGGAATTTCTTTAAAATCTATGTTTTACGGTCCAATTCATCTAAACTAGATGAATAGGACCAGTTAAACGATAACATATACACTTGACTCTATCTGTGATATACCTATATTGTATATTTCATTATCTATCGTATATGTCTGGTATGGTATCACTCCACACAACAGTATAAATATAGATATATAATCTAGTCTCCCCTTCTAGCCAGAACCTGAACCCTTGGGGCTCAAGTCAGCCCAGACAAATCTCGCAGCCAACTCAAGGGCTCCTTGGGGCCTACTCGGTTCGCTCATCATTCCTAATTTGCCAGGCGCCCTGGACATCTGCAGAGCTTGCTTCAGTCGCCATTCCTGTCTACCCACAAGACTCCACCTCCTGGACCCCTGCACTGTTATCCTCGTGGATTCGAAAATAATACTGATAAAATAATAATTATAGTATTCAGGCCTTATAAAAAGCTGAAAAAGTAACTAAATTACAAAAGATAGAATAATAGATATAGAATAAAGAGATATGTAATAGTCATTTCATCTAAATTTACAGTTACAAAATTTACAATAACATTAACTGGTTAGCTTGGAAATGCTTTAAAATCAAATAATACAATTAAAACTAGCAGTTTTGTTATTTTTAATTACTCCATCTTAGTGTTACTGGTTGTTTGCAACTCCAAGTTACCAGTCGATTTAAGTGTTTGTGACTTCAAAATACCCAGTTTATGATTGACCCCAAACTTTTACTAATGAATCGCCCTATACACACAAGTCTCTGTGCCAGATTTCATCAAAAATTGTTTAATCCAGTCAAAAGTTAAGCTACAAACATACCAACACATGTACATATTAACAAAATCACACCCAACTTTTTTTGTTTGTTGGGGTTCCTAGGTCATGAAACGTCAAGAAATGCAAAAAACCCCATACCCCATTTTTTTGAGTGATTACCATACTTCCCTTCTTGCAGCATAGTTCTAGAGCTATGATGCCATAAAAGTAAAAATCAGTGTAGAATAAAATAATAATTAGTATTATTTTAAAATTCAGTTTTTTTTTTAAATTCGTATTTCTTAGAACAGATACATTGTTATTTAGCATAATATATAAGATAAAATGAAATAGTATCGGTCACCCACTGAGTTGGTCTAGTGGTCTAGTGGTGGTGGGTTGGTCATTGCAAAACAACCGGTTTCAAAGTCGAGAGTTCTAAGGTTCAAGTACTAGTAAACGCGGTTACTTTTATATGGATTTGAATATGAGATTGTGGATACCGGTGTTCTTGGATGGTTCGGCTACAATTAACCACACATCTCTGAAATGGTCGACCTGAGAATGTATAAGACTACACTTCATTTACCCTCATACATATCATCCTCATTCATCCTTTGAAGTAACACCTTACAATGGTTACAGAGGCTAAACAGAGAAAAGAAATAGAATTGGTCGGTTGAAAAATGATCAAACTAAAGCGTTAATGTATAACTAATCAGAACCAACATGAAACCCAAATTTTAAATAAGTTTCAGTCGTTAAATTTTCAACTTCTACGCGTTTTGTTTTTCATTCAAACTAAATAAAAAAACTTAATGTTTATAAAATACTGTTGACATTAATTTAATAACGAAAAATTTAATGGATCATAGTCGAAGCAAGGTGAAGCTTTGCACGCCAAGCAATTGATCAGAATTGATCGATAGGAAAGATGTTGTCTTCCATCATGACAACATCAAACCTCACACATCTTTGGTAACCCGTCAAAAATTATAATAGCTTGGATGGAAAGTCTTGAACATCGAGTGGGTCCTCCAAATCTTGCAATGCCAGACTACCATGTTTTTTAGGTCTTTAGAGAACTCTGTAAACAATATAAAATTGGTTTCAAAAAAGGCTTGTGAAAATCACTTGTTATGGTTTTTCATCTGGTAAAAATAGAAGTTCTTTAGCAATCGGATTACGGTTTTACCTCAAAAGTGGCTAAAGGTGGTAGATTAAGTTTAATACACCTTAATTAAAAGATAAAATTATCTTGTTTTACTTTTGCATTAAATTATAAAAAACTTTTCCTCTGATCAATTATATCATTTGAAAATTTTTTTCACTGCTAGTAACCGATTGAGTTTAAATTCAACAAGTAGAATATATCAAGCAGTAACTTTTATCAAATATTTTTTAACATGTTTAGTTAATATCAATTTTAAGAAAATTAATTTAATTCTCATTTTTCAAGTTTCACGTTTACTACATAAATCATTTAATACATTTTTCTGTGTTCCTGTAAATAATATTTACAATAATGATCGGCATTAATTTATCATTAGTAACTTGATTATTTTCTTTGATTTAAAATGACAATTAGTAGATTATTTAACTATTCAAAGAGATCGATTGGTTTTCTCTTTGGTTAATATTTGTTAATTACTAATTCTAAGTATACGCCAATGCTTCTACCGGTATGTTAATTTCTATTTAATCCATGATAAAACTGAAAAACCCATAAAAAATACAGTTTATGTACACACGATTCACTTTAAAAAAAAATTAATAATTCTGATCACCCCTTACTGAATATTCTATTAAATGGTATTTTGTACTGTAAAAATACATCTTATATTTATAATTAGTATGTGTCCTGACACTTTTAATAACTAACTTAAAATTATTGTATATAAAGAAAATTAATTAAATTGGAACACAAGTTAGATAATAATTCAGATAATGTTTATTGTTCCATTAAATTTTAACAACAGTAATAATAGCAATAATGATAATAATAATACTTAACAGATAAATGTCATACAAATGAAAAAAAAAATTAACAAAATAAAATTATATCACAAGATTATGGAAAAAAACAATTATAATAATATTAAAAAATGCAATAAAGTAAAATACAGCAAAAGTCAATAATTGACGATAATTTTAGTAATACATTTAGGCACCATTATTTTGAAATAATTCATGTGATTGTTAAAAAACTATAATAAATGATTAAAATAAATAATAAAAACATTACTAATTTTTTTTTTTTACAGTTTATTAATATTGTATTTTCATCTTGTCAGAGAAAGACATTAGAAAAATACTAATACATTTTTTTTTTATTTTTTTTTTTTTTAAATTATGAATTCTGTTGTATATACATTTGTCATGCTAACTTTAACCTTGATAAAAAGAACATAGAATAATTAGATGTGGAGGACAATTCCAGAAGAAGAGCTAAAAGGGTAAGTGCCCTTTGAATTTTATAATGTTTTAAAATGTCCCATATTAACGTTATCAAATACTTGCAACTTTCAGGACAAAATCCCTTATATGCCCACAACGCTTCCATTGTTATTTCTTAGTTGGCGGCACTGACACACTATATTGAAATAAGAAAATAAATAAATAAATTATAAATATAAGCTAACCAAACTTAATCTTTGCTTACTAGTCAAGGTTAGCGAGTGTAGGTTAGATTAGATTTATAATTTATTTTTTTATTTTCTTATTTCAATATAGTGTGTCAGTGCCACTATCTAAGAAATAACTAATGGAAGCATTGCAGGCATATAATGGATTTTGACTCATTTTTCAGAATGATTTTCAATATATTAAACAAGAAAACAATCGATTATGACATGGTAAAAAAATTATTTCTTTGAGGGAAAAGAATCGTTGAAATGAATATCTTTAGGTATTACATTCATTCAGTTTATTGTTGCATGAAGTATGTATGGCACTGTTAAAAAGGTAAGGAAATATAATTAACAAATCTAAAAAACAATATCATATTGAAGCAAAATATTAAGCTTTAAAATACAACGGTAAGAATTTCTTTTTCTAAAACACTGAAGTTATGAAAATTTTATTAAAATATTTTAACTAAGGTAATCAATAGTTATGACAAAATAAAATAAATTTGCTACTTATTTTTTTATAAATATCAATTCAAAATGTAAAATAAATGAAACTTTTACTAAAATATCTTTTAACTTAAGTAAACCAACCCTGATATTAAGAAAAAGAAGGCACATAACATAACCACTTTCCTTTCATAAAATCTTCTATAAAAAACAAAACTAACTTCTAAAAGCTTCCAACTACTTCAGTTGCTTTTGTGACCACACTCAGTGAAAGCACCAAGCGCTGAAGATGAACACAAAAATAGATGAAAATATTTTGACAAAGGTTTTAAACAATTATATTAAATAAATTTCATTCAAGTTTTCCATTTAATATTAACTTTTTTAAAATAATTTTCACTATCGACCATGATGGGCAAAAATATTGCACATTCTATTTATGTTTTTTTCTTGATTTTAACAAGAATATATTATATTATATAGTGTCATCGAAAAAGGTTCCAGTAATTTTAAAAAATCATATCTCACAAACAACTACAAATAATCAAATGAGTATTTTTTTAAAAAAACTCACCAACTCAACAATTGTTTTATATACTTTACAATGTTTCAATATGAGCTCTGTTGGTCACTCTGCAAACATCCAACCGATAAAAGACTTCTGCTCAGGTCTGCTTAATCACTGCAGGCGTAACTGTGGCAATTGTAGCAACGACCGGTTGTCTTAAATGATTTGGCATAATTCTAGGATATGGTGATCTCAGCAACCAAATGAAATTGAGTTTGACAGAGATTCCCCAAAAATAAGCGCGTAGTGCGGTTTGAAGTTTGATCTCATGATCGGCCCATTCTTTTTTCATAAGCCTACTATCATAGGAATGTTTATTTAGATGCTACAACAACTGTTCATTTTCTCACAAGTTGACCAAATTGATCAAGAAAGTAATGCTGCTGTAATGTTTTGACAAGATAATACCCCCCCAAACTTTAGCCTAACCTTTTGAGCGATCTCAATGAAAGATTCCCTAGTCGTTGGATAGGTAGGCCCTCCCTGTGCTTTGGCCTTCAAGAAGCCCAGATTTGACATCCCTAGACTTTATTCTATGGGGATATGTTAAAAACATTATCTACAGTGAACAAAAATCAGAGATGTTCAACATTTAAGACAACAGATCACGTTGCTACTGCCACAGTTACACCTGCGATGATCCAGTGGACCTGTGCAGATGTCAATTATAGGCTGGACGTTGGCAGAGCAACTGACAGAGATCATATTGAAACATTCTGGTATAAAAAAAACTTTTTGAGTTTGTGAATTTGTAAGAAAATTATTCATTTGATTATCTCCAGTAGCTTCTGAGATACAATTTTTTTAAATTGCCGTAACCTTTTTTGATGACCTGTATTTCCAGAATTACATTATCAAATTTTTATTTTGTGCTACGCGCCCTTCTTCTACCGATATCCTCAGCTATATTATAACTCTCCTTATATAATATAGTAAGGAAATAGAACGTTTTTAATAATTTACTATTAAAATTTATTTACGTATAGATACCCAGATTTCATAGTCGGTAACAGAATTTATCTAAAATCTAAAAGTTTCTTTAAAAAAAATATATAAATATAATACAAAAGAGATAACAATAATTAACCTAATGAAATTTAATCTAGTTTTGATGAGAGTAGGTAACGCAGTTTATTTCAAATTAAAGTAACGTTAATCATAAAGTTCAGGGTGAGAAGACCACAGTTGCCCCACAAAATATCTGAATACTTTTTATAAATTTACATTTAAGAGAATAAAATGATGCAATAAAATTTTCAAATTGAAATAAATTTATTACGCGGGTTAATTCCTTAACCAGTTAATTCGGTTAATCTTAATAATTAAACATTAATTTGATAACCTTAATCGGTTAATTCCTTAATCGGCTAATTGCTTAAGTTAAAAGATGCTGATACAGTTTTTATTTGGATGCAAAACTCCACAGGGACTTAATACACTATATGACTATAATACACTTAAAATAACATATTATTTAATTATTATTACAAAATCAGATGTATATTTTATTGTTTTCTTTTCTTTTTTTTAAATTTTAAATGTGTAAAATTAAATTAACTTTGTGATGAATGTTAATTTAACTATTTTTAACACTGCAATGCTCTGATGTATCCAATGCATTCATTTGGCCAAAAGAACATTCAGTCGAATTCATCAACTATCATATTTTATAGTGAATAACAAATATAACAACTACGTACCATTTCATCTATTTATTATTTCAACTACATCTTAATGTTATGCGTTCCTATTAGCAGTGTCTTTAAAAAGAAAAAGAAATTCAATTTATATTTCAATAGCATCAAGTAAAATATTTTTGTTACTTTTGTACTTCTGCGAGTATATAACCTTATTATGAAAGTATTCTACGAGTACAGTGGTAATAAAGTTAATATGATATAAATGCTATTTCATGCAATAAATAAAAAATTACTACATTTTTGTCCTTCTCCTAATATTCATGAACTAATGGAAATATGTTTGGAACAAAGTCGACTAAAAAAGTTAATGAACATATCATCCATTTTATTCATATTTGGAATCTGTGTAAACAAACTATTGTAGTGCAAGATTAGGTTAGTGTAACAGTTCCTAAAGCGGACAAGACTTCTGTATTTAATATTTGTTTCTTGATACAAGGTTTCACATCAATAAGAAAAATCAATTTATAAGTAAACAATTTAAACATTACATATTATTTTAATTATATAAACAATGATAATATTATAAGTATTATTTAATAATATTTGGATGTATCACGCTAAAAATATCCAAAAAGAATTTTGGATACAAGAAATTACAAGAATACAAGAAATTTTGGATTAATTTAAATTACACTGTTAAAATTCAATTAACAAAAAGAATACTGATAACTGAGTAGAATATAGTTTTCTTTTTACATCTAAAAAAAGTGAAATGTACTTAAATTTTGTAATGATATATTTGTTAACTTACCAAAAATGATAATCATGTTTCTTTTGTACACTAAAATTGTAACTCTTTTCATAAATTTGTTAAAAGTTACGCGATTAAAAAATTTATTTTCTATAGAAGTGGTTTTGGTAAAAACCTCAAAGAACACATGAAGTTAGTTTTATAGACAGATTCTCTTAGTTTCTCAAAACAGCCATGTAAAATATAAATTATTAAATAAATACAGATGGACTTAACCTTTTTTGTTTGGAAAAAAAAAGAAAAACTAATGACAAAAGAAAATTTTCGCTTACTTCAGCAGCTATGATGAATACATACCAGAAGTTTTATAAAATTTTCAATAAAAATGATAAAATATGAAACACTACTGTGAATTTAACCATCTTAATAAGTTTTGTTTTGTTTTTTTTTTTTAACTTATTTTCGTAAATAAATACTCAGATTTAACAATGATCAATTATTTATAATTTTACACAAGTCTGTTATTGATTAAATATTCAAGTAACAAACAACATCACTTATTGACAATTACCATATATGATTAATAAATTTTAGAAATTGAATACAAGTAGATCAGTTTTACAATATTGGTCAGTAATTACCCAATCAAGTAACACAGCAGTGTCTATGAGTGTAAGAAAATTAAATAATTTTAACCTTAATTATATTATTCTGCTACAAAAAAAAGATTACTTCCATAATAAAGCAATAACTTTTCTCCCTCTCTTTTCCTTCTTACTTTCCAGAATATTCTGGATTTGAATTTCAGTTAGAATGGATTTTTCATACTCTACAATCAAAACATAGTACTAAATAGAGTCAACCTACAGTTACTCAAATGAATAAATAAATAACACTTATTTATGAAAAATGAATTTTAATACATACTAAAGATGCAAATAAATGAACATTAGACCTGAAAAGCCACCTACCTAAAATTCACGGCGTAAAATTGAAGATCTGCATTTAATATTATAGTCTGAGCTAGAACATCATATTAATTTACAAAATAAGCAAACTTGATTTACAAAAAGAAAGAATTCTTTGCAATCTTGCTTAATTAAAAACAAAAAAATCAACACATAACATCATATGATAATATAAATACAATACATTTGTTTAGTGGAAGGTAAAGTTTCTTTATACACCAAAAATGTTTAATCTTTTTTTTTTTCAAAAAATATAAACATTAATAAATCTCATTTATTTATAAGTAATATTAATACTTATCGATAATTCATCAAATTAAAAACAGAAAATTATCTCTATCAGCACTGCAACAGAGAAATATAAATTTAAAAAAATACCAAACCATTATTTAATTACTTTATCATGAAAATCCACATATTGTTGTCTGAGAATTGAGCCCTATTAGTAATAATAATAAACAGATTATAGATGTATCAAAATGAGGCGAGTTATCGGAAGTAAAAATTTCTTTTTATACCACTTTTTATTTTAAGTTGCTTAAGAACAAACAAATTTGCTCAGATGTATTAAAAATCATAGTCATCATTATTTTCTTTGTTAAAAAAATTTTAGATTACTTTCTCCTAGTTTTTACATTATTTTAATTTTTAACATTCTTATTAAAAAAAAAGACACCCAAGAAATCAATATGTATTCAAGAAACTATTTAGCCCAGTGCCATATGCATTTATGTTATGTTCCATAACTATATTGTAGTTATTAGTTACCTAACACAAATACCATCTGAAGGTGATATATCAATCTGCAAGAATAATAAGCATCCTGTGTTAGACTTAAAAAGGAATGAATGTAATTGTTGCCTTCTTAAAAGAGCCAAGTATACTGCTTGCATTTTACTGTGACAAACCCACTGGAATTCAGATAATATTCAGCCTTACACTGAAGGGACTGACTGCACATTAAACATCATTACTCTAAAAGAAGACAACTACAAGAAGTATGAAGACAGATAATGTTAAGTAAAATATTGTACACCTTTCTACAGTGAAACAATACATTAATTAATTATAAATGGTAGTTCAACTAAAAAAAAGGAGATAGTCAGAAAATAGACACAGATATGTAAAAAAAAGTATTTTGGTAAAATGAATTTAAATAATAAATCGGTGATAATTTAATTTATATTCTTTATGTACTAATTAAAATGCATATTATATTTCCAGTAGAAAGTCTAATTACGTAGTTTATAGTACCACCAGGTTCTGTACCACACACCATGATTCCCTAAAAGATAAGAAAAAACATTCTTTAAGTTCAAAACAATACTTTACCTATTATTAGGTGCGTATTTAATTTCTGGAGGAAAAGTGATTTCTTCTGTTGTACCTTTCAGAAAAATACCCTCAACCTTTCAAGCAGTTGTGGGTAAAATATGCTGCTGCTGTCCAAGTCAGTTTGTTTATCTCATTCTGCAATTCTACTAAGGGTTGTTTCAGTTTTTCTTTCTTATCTTTGATCCTTTCTTCCTTATTTTCAGTTATGTGAATGTCGGTTACACTTTCTGTGTGCATCTACTTCCTTGTCTGTCGTGTATAGTTGGACTATCAAATCTTTTTATAACACGATGTTAATAATGACAATATTAACATAGTATAGTACTACGTTTAAAAAAAGTATTTCTTTTAAAAATACATTCGTCATAGTAAATTAAATTGTTAAAAGACTACCTTAATAAATAATCTTCAGCTGAAACTGTTTAAACTCTATTGTAAAAAATTTACAATACAGAATTTCATTTTTTTTTTAGATGGGGTTAGGAAATTATTATCCAAAAATTTTATTATATAAAATCAAATTCACCTTCAATTAATTACAATTATTATATATTATTAATCTGTTATATATTTAATTTTTGGTTAATAATATTACAAAAATCATTTTCAAGTGATTTTAATATATATGATAGGATTGCATTAAACTAAATTCTTACATTTTGTGGTTCTTATTCTATCAAGTAATAAATTTAAACCCATTAGTGGTCAATGATTTATCACAAAACAAGTGATTTTCTGTTATAACACTCAGTATGATCAGTTTTGAGTCCCATATAAAACAATAAAGTGTATCTACCTATCTCATATTAGCCGATGGTTTCATCTACACCTAAAGAATATTGAAAAAAAGACTGAAAAACTGAGATATACTTTATACCCCGGTTTTTCCAGATCACTGAAAAGTAAGAGTTTTAAATTCCCTGGATTTCACTAAATACCATTAGCATTAAGTAACAGTAAATATCACCAGTACAGCATAACATAACTCTTGATTGATTTTCGATTTTTATAAAATTAGCAAAAATTTGTTGTAATATTTAAGCTTATTCAACCATTAACATGGATTTGTAAGAATCAATTTTTTTCAACAACTGGAACACTATTATATAAAATCATACAAATCTAGTAATGTTAATATAAATACATAAATACTGATAATTGAAACTATCAGCGGTCAATAACTTTTTTAAAAAGTATTACAAGAACAATGTAATTATCAAAAATAATAAAAAATAATCTTATATTAACTGACTTTTGCTGTAAATAAAATTTAATTAAGACATAAAAAAGTAATTTTTAATCAAATTTAAAAAAAAACAGAAGAAAAAAAATAAGTGCAAAAAAGCAATTTTTATATACATAAAAGGAATACCATTAAAAAGTAAATACAGGAGTTACTTCAATAAATTTTTCATTTGATATTAGTGGTCTATCATTACAATACAGTAAAACGTAAGAGTAACGCAAACTGTTATAGATTGATTACATAATATACATTATCATTTTGAAGTATAAGTGTGGGTTTAACAATGAACTTCTTTCATTCTCTCTTTCTTTTACTGAAGCAAAAAATTATTTTTTACAGATACACTTTTTTTAATAAAGTTTAAAAAACTATAGGTTTTTAACATAGATTTAGTACGCAGTACATTTTTTTGGATTTTTTAATTTTATTTTTAATTTAAAAAAATGTTTATTTATTCAAATTAATTTTATCTTAAAATAAGGATGATAAACATTTCCATACTTAAAAATTTGCCTTCATTAAAAATTTGCTTATATAAATATTTCATTTACATTTATGACATTTTAAAGATTACATTATAACTAAAACTTTTAACAGTCTATATTGTACTACTATCTTTAATGGCAAAGTGTTTTTATCTTTCATTAAAAAGATTGTAAGTTTGAATCCTAAACAGATTTGACATTTCCCATATGTTACATAAAGTCAGTTAAGTCATAACATTGTATCGCATTTGGGCAAACTGCGATGCTTAATATGCAAAAGATTTGGAAAAGCAAAGATGTTGGATTAGACACAAAATGCAGACTTGTGATAGGTTTTCCAATTACCATGTACATTTTCTGGACTCTCAGGAAATCAGAATGACGGAAAATCAACGCATTCAAATTGTGATGCTGGCGAAGACTGTTGAGAATTCCATGGACTGCCAGAATCACTATCAAAAAAGTCCTCGAACGTATAAAACCAGAAATTTCAGTCAAAGCTAAAATCACTAGACTTAAACAGATATAATTTGGCCACGTCATGCGCGCTAATTGCTTAGAAACTTCGATTATGTTCAGTATGATCAGCAGAAAAAGAAAAACAGGATGACCATGGACTTGCTGGCATGTCACATAAAGTCTATAACTTACTGGTTTTTTGTATGGAAAAATAGTGTAAAGGTGATAATCTAATGACAGTAATAGTCTAATTATTTATTTTTAATAAAATTACGGATATCATGGTTTCTTTTAATCTGTTAAAGGAATCTGTTTAATTCTGTTCAAAAAACATGTTTAAATTTTGTTGCAACACTTTTATTAATTTTAAGAAAATTATTATTTTAATCATAATGCAAGCACAAGAGACCACTAGCACTAACCTGATAATTTTGGGAGCCCATTATGGTTTGAAATTTTACGCCTACCTGTTCTTCTAACTATATTACTTAAAAAATAAATATTAAATACATATACAGAGTGAGATGTTTTTGTCAAATTTCAATTATATCTGTTTTTTTTATTTAAAAAACATTGTAAATTTTCAAGGATTCAAGACCAAGTTTTCTTTAAATTATCAAAAGGAAGGGCAAACTAATATTTGAAACAACAAGCATATCTTATAAATCATGAAGTCAGTAGATAGAAATAAAATAGTTTTATATATTCACGTGCCAGTTTTCCCCAAATCTGCTTTCTGTTCTTATCAGACCCTTGACTTTCCAAAGGACTCTAAAATCCTCCTTCGGCTCACTTTTCCTTAATGATTCTTTCTTTCTTAAACAGAAAAAATCCTCACTTGTGGAACATTGATCGGCTTGGTCATTATAATAGTAGCTGGTAAAACAACAGTTTCCTTGGTGAAATTCGGTGAGGGTTATGGCTCTGTCAAAACCTAACCTGGGAATCCCATCTCCTATCAGAGGATTGCATAAAGAGTCTAATCAGTGGTTTAAGTACCTAACAAGAAAATAAAAATTCATTAAAGTTTATGTATTGAGAAATTAACTTATTATTTAAAATTTAAATAATTTATATTTACATAAGCATTTATAGATCTTGCTTTTTATGTACTCTAAGATTCATAATTTCTTAATCAAAGGTGGTAATAAATTTTTATTTCAGATAATTACCATTTTGGACAATGAAAGTTTAGAGCAACTTTTCCTACAACAGTACTGAATATCAGTTTACCATTTTTTTTTTTTTTATATGCATTATACTCTGCGATGTTACCACGACCTTACCAAGCCATTGACAACAGCACATTTGCCAAGGGCGCAAAAATCATAAGGATGCTTGGAACGTAAAGCAAACCATTCTTATGATGAAAAATACAATATAAACAATACATTTATTAAAGATTTTATTCAAAACTTAGTCTTAAAAGGACCATAGTGGATACCCATTTACGCAGGCAATTTTTTTTTAACCAAGCAAATGTAAACAAGGCAGTTTTTGATCAATTTGAGGATATCATTTCAGTCTTAAGAAATATGAAAGACAATGATGATTCTTTTACTGACTCCCATTTACTTGCCGAATCACTGTATAAGCAGATGTACAATTATAAGTTTCTTATACTTTTGAATCTCTGTAATCTGGTACTAAGTACATTAAATAATGTCAATATATTACTTCATAGAAGAGATCAAGTTATTTATAGATAATTGAAATTAAAACAAGGGCTTACTGATAATTATAAAAATTGTTGAAAGAACAATGTAGATAAAATCTTCATAAAGGTTGTTGATCTTTGTGATAAATTAAGCATTAATACCAAAAAAGATAAAATTAAATATAAAAGGAAGAAAATGACAGATGAAATTGCCAATGATGAATCGGCAAGTTTATATTCCATTAAAATGTCATGTTAGTGTTATAGATCTGTAATATTACAACCGGAAGAACACTTTGACAGCATTCAACAGATGCAGAAGAGTTCTAATTTTTAACCGGGAAAGGCTAAATTTCATCATCAATACAAGAAAAGAGAAATCTATTATGGCAACATACCTAGAAATAGACAAAGCTAAGTTTGTAAATGAACTGAAATGTTTTAAATACCAAATAAAAAATTTATTGTAAAATAAAGATCCAAGCACTATTTATCATATGGATGTTTTGAATATACTGAATGAATGGAATTTATAAGAAATGGTTCTTCTAAATTCAAGTATTTTACAGCTATACACATATTTCTGATATGCCAGCGAAAATAGTCATGGTCGAAAGAAATTCTCTAATTCTTAACAAATTAAGAATAATCAAAAATAATTTGAGATCTATAAGTAATCAAGACTGTACTTCACATTTAATTCTTTTGTCAAGAGAATATCAATTGGTGAGCGATTTGAAATTTTACGATATCATTAATGATTCTGCTAATTTAAAAGTGAGAAAACTAAAACTATAGAGATCCATTTTTTATTTAAATTTTAAGTATAAATAATTAAATTAGTACCACGAATAAATGCAAATTTATGTTTTACATTTTTTTTTCATAATAAAATTATTTCTTTAAATATGTATGTTTTTGCCAATTAGCTATATAAAAAAAGACAAAGTGACGTCAAATTTTATATTTGCCAAGGGCGCCAAAATCATTGTTATGGCTGTGGATGTCGCTTAATGCGATCACAGACACAATGTAACAGTTATAATAAAAAAACAATACTGTAGGTGGTTTTACATAAATTGCAAATTGCAGGGCAGGATTGATTTTTTTTTTATAGTACATTTTGTATCAAAAATTAATATTGTCACAAAACAAGGCAAAAACTAATACGTGGAAAATAATTTTCACTCGCTCATCAGTTTAGCTTTCAGCTGAGTAAAACTCATTCTTTTCTAATTTTCTTCACGAGTCTTAAGCATTTTATTGCATCTGGGGATCATCCAAATATGTCATGTACATGAACATTTGCAAATCACAGTATAGAAACAAATTTTTTGTATAATAATCACTTCTATTAAAATTTAACTTATTATTTTGGGTGTATTCAATAACATCAAGATTTATTATTTGAATATAATGAATAAATGGCTGTGAAATTTTTAATTTCACCACCACATTATGCTGGCTCATTTTGGATAACTAATATACTGTAGTAAAATTGACTTTTTCTTTGATATTTATATCATAAAATGTTTTTATAAGTCTATTATTATTTCCATAACTTGACTATTTTTTTAAAAAGCTGAACATCTTTTCCAGTAGTTTAGAATATAAACAAAAACTGTAGATGGATAAAATACAATCAAATTAAAAGGAAAATTCATAATAAGTATATACATTACCGCAATTTATCTTTGCAGAATATGATAAATAACAGATTTATCTATCCTTCATTATTACTAGAATGCATTACCTCAGTCACCCTTCCTTTGTCATGACAATGACATCAACTTGTGTAAATACCACGATCTTCTTAGAAGTCTGTCAATAAATAATGATAATTTTGTCATCATAAAGACAAATAGGTAAAAGTAATAAAAAAACTGATCATTATAAATTAAATATTTTTTTCCTTCTAGTACCTAAAATAATTTGGGACTTGCCAAAAGTGATATCATAATATATGTCCACATTAAATAGTACCCAACATGTTAATACACAAAAGACTATTCACAAAAAATTTGTTCCATATTTTAATATTGTATAAATACAGTAACGTAACTGATTAATTAAACATATCAATTTTCCATTGCAAAACTGTAACACTAATTGCTGGAACCACTATCACTTTAGTTTTAAATGAAACCATTTTTCTAACAATCTAACAGACAATTGATTTCAAAATTATGATTCTTAGTTTGAAGACAAATTTCTAAAGAATGGCTTGTTATTAACGTATTTTATGTCAAAATTTATGTTGTTTTAATTTACAATACAATAATAATGGACTTTTTAAAAGATTTATAGACAAAAGACTTTTGCAGTTAAAACAAAACAGTGCCTTTTTTCAAGGTTCAAGAGCCAATATTTACTTTAATGTCCTGCAAAATCACATTATAAATACAGTTTACATCAAATTAAAAAAAAATGGAATGCAGAACAATATTTTTAATTGCTCCAGTGCAATTTCAAATTCTATTTTTAAATGAGCCGTTACTAATTTTTTACAATTACTTTTTCTGTAAAAGTAGATGTTCAATACACATGGAAGTAACATCATTGTCATTGAATGGTAAAGCAGATTAAAATTTTTAGGTAAATTTTTAATGTCAAGCAAAAGAAATTTTTACTTTTTACCTAACAACTTAAGTCATGCAGGCAAACTGCTGATCAGCAAAAAATATGGAAAAACATTCTTAATGATAAATTTTATTGCACAATATAAAATGCAACTGAGTAAAATCAGGATAGAGGTATTTAACCTATCAAAAGACTACTCTTTTCAATCGCTGACCGATCAGTAGCAGGTATTGTTTAATGTATCAGCCGGTTTATTACTTTGATTTTAATCAGATTTAATATTTAGTAAACAGAGGTTGATTTGAAAGTATACCGATATGTAACTAAGTTTTTACATTACACTGTTTATCCTTTTGATAATTATGTCAGATTCTGAGGAGGAAAGGTCTTTAACACTGATCAATATTAAAGAAAAGGCAGAACTTATAACTATAATAACCTATTGCCACAGAAATATATTGTTTAATATAGTTTTTGAAAAATTAAAAAAAATATATATCCTGTAAAAAAAGTATGTACTCTGTCATTGATTTAAATCAATAATCCCAGTATTTCCTCAGCTGCAGAAAAAATTCAGTATCTATAACAGTCATTAATGCACTCTTGCAAGTTTACAACAAACTTGTGTATTAATGGTTATCATTATAGGTTCACTGCATAATATATGAGTGCTATTCTTTAAGTAAGGTCTAATTGACTGTAGCTATGTAAATTTTCCGTGGCTGTCGAAACGCACATGTGCCCTGGTTCCTGGCATGCCTTGCACAAATGCAGACACCATTTGCAGTCATAGTGTCAGTGTGTACAGTTCATATTGTGAAGCTGAAATGTTTCAAATAATTGAGCAGACTGCCGATTGTGAAATACAATCTGTGATTGGATTTTTGATCACAAGGAATGTGTCAGCAGCAGACATTCATTGCCATATATGCGAGGTTTACAAGCCTATTTCAATGACAGACAGCAAAGTGCGTAAATGGGTAAAACTGTTCAAGGATAGGCAGAACAGTCTATGATGAACTGCGATCGAGCCAACCTTCTGAAATCACAGACAATTTGGTACGCGAAGTTGGCGCAAAAACTTGTGAAGACCGATTCAGGATTTCCACTTTGTCACTGATATTATCACAAGTTTCAACGTCAGTGCTATACAAATTCGTTTCTGAAATCTTGCAGTTCAAAAAACTGTGCTTATGATGTGTTCCTCATACTGCTGCTCACACTCTAGAATTAATCAGATTTTTTGGACGGGAGCAAATGGACCACCCACATACATGGATCTTGTGCCGAGCAATTAACACCTGTTCTGCTACCTGAAGGAGTTTCTCGTTGGTCATGGTTTGACAGTGATGAAGAAGGAAAACAACAGTTGAAGACTGGTTGTCTTCTCAGGTGGCTGATTTCTATGACTTTGGTGTAAACAATTTAACTGTGATAAATGTTTACTAACAAGATACGTTGTAAATGTAGAAAAATTGCGTAAAGTGTAACGAGTGAAATAAAGAAAAGTTTTTGACAGTATGTTTACTAATTTTGTTTGTATGAACCTTACTTAAAAAAATAGCCATCACACTATTATATAAATATATTTTGATTTTATGAGCTTAATTTAGGGACAAGCTCTTGAGGCACTTTTTTTGTTCAAACATCAAAATTATACATTTATAAATATCTTAAAAAATTGTATCTACTATTTTAACACAGATTAAAATTAAAAATAAATTTTGATGTAATGTATATTAATTTCTATAGAGTCATTCTCAAGGAATTTCTCCTTGATAATACATATTGTTAAGATACAAATTTAACAATATGGATTCTATGCAAATCTTTAAACTCGACTATACATACTTTGTAACAAGTATACAGGGACAAGAACTAGTAAAAAAACAATTTGATATCTAAAAGCAGACAAGAGTACACTTCAGCAATTATGTATTGCGGGTAACCACTCACTTGAGGTAAACTTAGGTTAAATTTGTATGTATAAATCAAGTAACCACCTGTATATTACATAAGGAAAGAAAATAAATAAAAAAAAGGCAAAATTAATACAATATTATTATAAAAACAAAGAAGGATAACAAAGGAGAGAAAATTAAAACATTTTTCTGCCTGAATAAGTGCCTGTAAATTTACAATAATTAATATAATCTGTTGTCTCTCTCTATATATATAAATACAAATATAACTAATAACCTGTCTTAATAATTAAATATAATTACTATATAATACAGTCATAAATGAATTACAGTAATAATTCGCAATTTATGTAATAATTATATTTTTATTTAAATTATTAACATTATCTAATTACAAAAAAATATATTTATTATATTATACATTTCTGCCATCTTTTTCTCATTTTATTTTATATTTATAATAATTAAAAATTACGAAACTAAATAATTATAACGACATTAATAGTAATAGTATCGATAAAAATAATAATGTTAAAATTATAATTGAATATATATATAAAAAATAATAATAAAATGACCTCATTATTTAATTATCTGCATTTATTTTTTTTAAATAAAATTATTCATTTTAACAACAATTTTCATACATTTTTTAAAATTTATTGATTAATTTATTCACTTACTTAATAAATAAGCCAAACATTTAATGACATCATCATAATATGTATTATAATATATAAAAATGAATGAATAGTTTGATGAATTGATGAATGTACATATAAATCAAAAATGAACAAATAGTCTTTACTTAACGTCATACAATTTTATAAATTAAAACTTCACTTAAATTAAATTGGCAACCTTTTCGAATGTTTAATCTTTTAAACAGGATATAATAAAGTTAGCCTTTATCATATCGATAACCCTTCATTATCAAACGTAACAAGTGACTGGTCCACACTGATTGAGTTGTGATTATGATGCAGTTCTTGCACATTTTATTTCACACTTTTTTTATTATTGCACAATAAAAATGTGGGAAAAAAGTTAATATATAAAACGAAATATATCATTATTATTAAATTGAAATTTCATAAAGATATGATAGTTTTTAAACATCCAAAACTTATTTAAATGTTATTTTAAATTTTGGCTTGATTATATTTAACTGATAAATATGTCATTACTGTTTTATCTTCATTTTATAATAAACCATTTTAAAGCTCCCTTTTTTAAACAGTTTAAAAGTTAATAAAATTTTTCAATTTTACTCGCATAAATAATATAAAATAACTATATGCAAGAATGCAGACATGTCTTTTTATTTCTGTAAATATAAAATATGATACATAACTCAATCTAGATTTATGTATCTCTAATACCTCTTTCTGGCATTACAAAAAATAGAATTTTATACATATAAATTTTATACGTATTATTTTTTTTATTTCTGAATCAAAATAAAAGCTATAAATTAGATAATTAAAAATTAAACAACCTCTTATGTATTTAAAAACAGCAATCCTCAGAATTTATACAAGATAAAGTATATACAAAGTCAGAACATAACAGTTGCTTAGATTTAATAAAGTACCTATAAAATATACATTAAAAAAAAAAATTTTGAAATTTTCAACTAAAATTTAAATACACACAAATGCTGTTAAAAAATATCCAAAAAAAATCTAGCAAAAACATCTGGGCATTGGTGGGGTGGGGTCAACTCAACCTTTGGTGGAAACACATAATTGTTAGTGGTGATAAAAGAGTTAACCATCGAGCAGAAAATGAAATACAGTCAAGTTATTTATTTATTGTCAAACAGTTTAAATTTTTAATTCAAATGGAAAAGAAAACTTTATCCCTGCCATTAAAACATTTGGCAGAAT
The DNA here is from genome assembly GCF_047948215.1 of Lycorma delicatula. Taxonomy (NCBI): domain Eukaryota; kingdom Metazoa; phylum Arthropoda; class Insecta; order Hemiptera; family Fulgoridae; genus Lycorma; species Lycorma delicatula. The sequence continues at coordinate 11,172,203 of NC_134465.1, forward strand.
TTTTTTCAGTATTAATTTGATATGATGCTCTAAAATTTAAACTAGTAATTTTTACTTCTACTTATAACAAATTTGAGTTAATTTTTAGGATTCAGTTGTCTCTACATAAGAAGGATTCAAGGTTAGATTAACTTTCATTTTATTTTTAATATAAGTGAAGTCATTAAAAATATATTTCAACTCTATTACTCATATATCTTTTGATAATTTTTTTTAATCCTTGAGTTTAACATAAATAATAATTAATATATATATATATATATATATATATAAATTATTAATAATTTAATAATACTACATATTATTATGAATAATATTAGGTGTAAGTAACAAAAATAACTGGAAAAAAAAAATGCTTTTGCAAGATTTCTGTGTTGGAGAATAAACTATATTTATGGCAAACTACATTACACCAAAAAATAACCTTTATCAATTGAATGTTGTTATAAGCTGATTCAACACAAAACATGCTGAAAACAGATTAATATTGGTGTTAATTATTATTGGTGATAATTAAGATTCATTGTTTAATGAATGGCTTTCATGTTTAATGAAATAAATAAAAACGATTTTGGCAATAAGGGTTGTTTCCAACCCTTGGCGATTCCAATTCCTTTGAATTTTTCTGGTAGGTTTTTACAGGTGATTTGCTACTGCCTTCCTGATGTGGTTAATTGAAACCCGACTAACAAAGAACACCAGTCTCCACAGTCTAGTAATCAAATCGATGTAAAAGCAACTGCCTTTACGAGGACTTGAACCTTAAAAAACTCTCGACTTCAAAAGTAGCCGATTTTTCAATGACTTGTTTAACCGCTAGACTAACCCGGCGGGTTAGTCTACATATGTTAATGTAATGTTAATGAATTAACATTACATTAACAATGTAAAAATCTTTTGATATGATCTGTAAATTCCTGAAAAGTAATATATATTTTTGACTGATAATTATCAATTTCAATACTAGAATTCTAATAATACTAAAATGTAATAAAAAAATTAAATTATCAAAAATCCTGGCAAGTTAAGATTTCAGTAATAATATATAAATAAAAATTTAACGGTTAACATATTTTGCAGCTTTAATAAAAAGTTCTTATTTTTTTAGGTTATTTTAAGAAAAGTTATAATAATATAGATTAATATTTTATAACAAATACAGTAAAGAACACAGATTAATTTAGCAATAGATTTTTAGATAATTTTTATTATGTAATTTATAACAAAAAATAATTTGTTTATTAATTACTTTATTATAGGTTTTGTGGTTTATAGTAAAGATGATAATACATAACGTTGTAGTTTTCAGAATTATTTTTATTTACTTGTTTTTTTATATAGTTCTGTTATTCATGCAAACACTGCTTGATATTTTTTTTTAATTATTTTAACATAACGATAAATTTATTTCTAAATCTTCCAGTACCGGCAGGACAGCCACTTCATTATTAAGCCTAGTGAGATAACAACCTTCTGTGCCTGCAAACTGTCCATAAATCTGTTTCTATATGAAAACTGCAGAAAAACAAAATAGCAGCCTAATGGCTAAAGCCAAACTTCCTGTTCTCATATAATCAAATCTAATCTAGATTCTGCTTTATTATTTTTACAAAATTAAATATATATATATATATAAATGATAACAATATTTACCAATGCAATCTTGCAATAATGCTGACTCATTAGATCTCTCATTAATCGTTTAAAATAAGTCTTAAAGTTAAAATTTATCTTACCTCAGGTTGGCATACTCACCAGGTAATATTTATAAATAAACTGATAAAAAACTTAGTCGATAACTTTCAATAATAATCCAAAATTTGTGACGACCAAGAAATTCTGATGCCCGACTGTGCCAAACAATTGATCAACTGCTGTAGATTATATTCATGACTTTACAAAAGCTTGAGCAGTTTCATACAAGCACTCCTTCAACCTATATTAAATGTGAATAATATGAATCGCCATTTCAATTTTATTACTTCAGCCATTTTAATCTGAAATAAATCAGATTATAATTAATGTAAATTATTTTAACGACCATATTATGTCCTGAGCAAGTCGGTTACTCCTTTAAAACCTGATGGTTCTCAATACTTCCTCGATAACATTTCATAAATTGAGAGGTGAGAAACAAGAATACCAAAGCGGCATTCAATAAGCTAAGAAAGCTACAGTGCAGTTTAGTAAATGCCAACTGTAGAGGACTACGCCATAAAAAAAATTTCCTTGATAATATCATATTACACATTCTCAGGTGTTAATAAAGACTTTTTTTTTAATTTATAAATCAGAAGAGTAATAATATTTACTAAAACAATCATCAGCTCAATAGAGTTTCAATTCTTTTTTATTAAAGTGTAATCTAAAATAACTATATGATACAACATAAATACAAATGTACTCCTGCCATAATAGACATAAACAAATTAAAAAAGATCCTGACTTAACTTTAACAGATATAAAAATGATGAACACATTTGACGTTGTGCCAAGATCATAAAAACTAACAACAGAATTTTTTTCCGGTTGAATATATCTTCACGACATATTCCCAAGCGATAAATCCAAATGCATTTTGGAATTCACATTTTATTTGTACAGGCATGTTATTTTACATTTGGATACGGCATTAAGAGACCACTGTTTTAAATACAGAATAAACAATATAAATTTAATTACAAAAAAAAATACGTATGTTACATTAAGGGGCAAGTGTCAATGAAGATAAAAATATTTCTACATTCTTGACGGTTTACAAACGGGTCGATGGTGCTTTAGTAATATTACTCATCTGAAAATAAAAATATGATAATTATTTAACCTACAAACAAATTACACTTCAACCAGTCTTCAAAAATGAAACAAGAACATACATAACATAAACAACTTTTTAAATTATTTACAATATGTACCGTTTATCTGAATAATATATATGATTAAATCTTTATTACGAATATGTCAAAGAAAAAACAATTTACAAGATTTCTTTTATACAACAGAATTATTATAAGAGATAAAATATGATAAATTAAGATTAAAAATATTTGACTTAATTCTTCTAATATGAATTAGAAAAATTAAATTACATAAATAAATTTCATTTTAGAATCCAGCTAAATGAAATTACACAATTTTTTTTCCTAAACACAATTCTGACTACAACAACATTTTCTACAACGTAAATATGACGTTAAGTGATGTTATACCATACACTGGAATGAATGAATATATGAACGACAGATGAAATAATTCTTTTTTTTTACATAATTAATAATGAGTTACTATAACAATGATCTATTTAATAATAATCATAATAATAATAATAATAATAATAATTATTAATAAAGGTACTCGTTTCATATTTTTTATATATATATTTTTTTTATTTATATTTATATATATAATCTTTTATATTTAATTCATAATCACTGTTCATTATCAATTTATTTACTTATAATTCGCTCACACACAATATATTTATATATAATCGCACTAATACAATATAATTGTCCAATCGTATATTCAATATAATCATAAATCCTTAAAATTTTCTTCTTTTTCTGATAATATACACAAAACAAAATAAAAACAAATAATATATATATATCATACACTCACAATCGTTCGTTTATAACTGTAGTGATTATATGATGTGACTATAACATTCATTTTGTATTTTTTTTTTTGTGGATTTTATTTTGTTAATTATTATTATAAGATGAAGATATCGTATTATTTTATACATTTACATTTATATTAATTAATTAAATGAATTAATTAATTACATAATTATAATATAGTAATAATATTATAAATAATAATCACTTATGGACTTTGTTTTTCTTTTTTCCTTTTTTCTTTTTAGTAATGGCTGCTACAGCTGCTATGTTGTCACATCATCACGATATTTTGAATTCTTCCATATAACATCTCCATGATGATTATAATTATGGTTCATATCATTACTATAATTATTATAACTCAATGATACAGTCGTATTTTTATTAGTATTATAATACATGTATAATAAGAAGTTACAAGATGCAACATGAGGCCGAACAACAGCTACTACCACCACCCTTACTTTTTTGGCGTTGATCTGAAACAAAACAATTAATTCATTATTTATTTTTACAAATAACAAAGTTATAAAAATTAACAAATAAGCAAAATTAAAGAAAAATCGATCAATAAAAGAGAGAGAAACCTTAATTATATATCATAATCAAAAAGACTTCAGTGATTATTGCCACACAACATTTTTTTATCAACATCTGCCCTAGATTCTAACTAATACTTCAGTTATACCTACATGTCATTCCAGAAACAAGAAAAATATTACTATTATTATATTATATTATATTATTATTTAAGAAAAACTTTTATAAAACAGATTTTATTCACTCTAAACTTAAAAGTTTTTAACTACTGCAAAACATTTCTAAAACAGAAATGTAAATTTAAGTAAAAAATGGCCAGCACATGTCCAAAATATATATATATAAAAAATTAAATTTAAAAGATTAACCTAAAAATTACACAAAAGTAATATATAAATACAAAATAGAAGAAAATGCCCATGTCGTATGCTAAGAGCAAATTAAAACCATGATACAATACAGTAATTAAATGTTTAATTTAAAAGGAACAAAAATTTTTATTTGGCATATGCCAAATGGCATACCCCAAGTTTAAATTTCCAACACAAGACCGCATAACAGACACAATCCACTAGTATGTGGTATATCGTCAATTAGCAGTTGCAGCAAACACAAATGGATGCATTGGTCTGAGTCATCAGATATCCAAGAGTAAACCTAGTGTGCCCTATTCACAAAAGGCAATATAATAACCTTTTCACGATGGTTATTTCTACATGAAGATTTCCATGGTGACACAATGTCCTTAACTGGACAAAGTTTATTATTAATGGTAGCATTCCTTCACTGTTTCACTCATCACAAACTACACTCTTCAGAAAACATATAAGACCACCCGAAACAACATGATTAGTGAAAGGGATGAGCCTCTTTTGTTGCACAATCGTTAAGTCCATTGCCTGAAATTCCAATATGGCTGGTGATCCAGCAGAAGCTTACAGTTGTATTACGTTTAATCATTTCAGAGATGATTGACTGTATATTACAGACAACAGGTTGTCTTAAAGTACATATCATTCATGGGTTGCAAGACACTCATGGAATCTGATCAAATAAGTATATGCCGGAACGTTGAACTAATTTTATTTAAGAACTTATTAATTCTTACAAAAAGTTACAATGGAGTTATATTAAAATTGTGTCCTTCAGATGTAGACAATATTTTGCTCTTCTATTTTAGGTTTGTAGTTTGTTACATGAATAATATCGTATTTGTTACATGAATAATATATGGTAATTAAACCATTAAAGTCATGAATTCATTTTTAGCACCTGCAAAGCTTTATCTTAAATAAGATATCATGAAATAGAGTTTTATGCTTAGAAAAACTACATAAAGTTTTAATAAAATGAATCTGCAGTAACCGGGAAAACAAACTAAACTTAACTAAGCCTATCTGTATTTATTTAAGAAAAATAATATTAAAATATATGAATGTTAAATTCAGAACAGATTCAATATTAATTAGTCAAGCAGAGCTATAACTCCTTTTTAAGCAAAACTTAGGACAGATAATTTTATCAGTTTCTGAGTTTTGGCACTACAGGAAAATTCAAAAATACATGAAGTGACATTCATATCTACCATGTCCATGTGGAAGTTTTGCATCAAAACCTGACTGAATAATTCAAAGATATTCTCACCATGAAGATTCCGAATCGAATTTTAGATTCAGTTTCAAACATAGAGGAAGCATTTATAAGAACAACCGATCAAATTTAATGACCGATGATGAGTTAAAAGCTGCATTTAAAAATAGTTTCAACATTTCTGGCCACAGTAGCGAATTCAAATTTTTTATCCTAAATTATAGGCCCTTATAAAAGTGTTTCCGAATGAGCTTCCGTCAACGTAGTTATAGAACATGGATTTAGTTCCATCACAGATCTTATGATAAACTATAAAAGCTCATGATAGCTCTAATGACAAATAATAGTTATTAAATTCACTCCACATAACTATTTAAAGTGAGCTAGATAATTATCAACCCTGTCAACTGAGTGGGTTGATAGAAAGTTAACAGTTGCTAATTTATAACTGTCAGCCTCCGTGGTGCAGGTGGTAGTGTCTTGGCCTTTCATCCAGAGGTCCCAGGTTCGAATCCCGGCCAGGCATGGCATTTTCACACGCTACTTGTCATTCATCTCACCCTCTGAAGCAATACCTATGGTGGTTCCAGAGGTTAAAAACAAAAAAAAAATTTAACTAAATATGGAAAAAGTCTTATCACACATATCATATTAATTTGAAATTTTTATTAAAACATTTTTAATTATTATTATTAATTTTTTTTTTTTTTTAATAAAAATTACATAATTTTAATAATCACATGTTTTTTTTTTTTTTTTTGTATAATTTAATAAATAATATATTCACGTAATATATTAATTCATATCAAATTAAAAAAAAAAAAATTCTGTATTATTTTATTATAGATAGGCCTAGAATGTTAAATTCAAAAATAAAAAAGTTAATTAAAAACCAAGATTGTATAATTGTGTTGCTCTGTGTGTTTGAGTGTGTGTATATATAATATACACACACTCAAATATATATAATATATATTATATATATGAAATTTACCAAATACTTTCACCTCAAAATGATAATTTTTCAGTACAAGACACTACTTAAGAGGTATACATACATACAATTTACTATTTATTAATAAATTTTAATTAAATATTTCTAAATAATATAAAAACAACTTTTATAAGATAAGCATTTTTTTTTAGGGTTAAGGCATTGCACATTTATATTAAAGTAATATTAACTCCTTTTATTTAATAAAACTTTAATTAATAAATGTTCAACTAGTATGATTTTTTTTTCTGGCAATCTTTTATTAGAGAGGGAATGTTGAAAAATATTCATCCAAAAAGAAGACCTCCATGTGGAAAAAAATTGTAAACTGCACTAGATAATACAGCTCAATAAAGTAATTATCCACATAAAATTTAGTAAATCCTTTATCAGTAGAATTTGCAGTTCTAAATAAATTTACAGTATATCTCCAGTAATTCATCAAATCAGTTTAGCTACATCACTTTCGTCTCAATTTTTAATTCTGATTTTTTATTTCAAAATTATTAACATGTTTTACTATAACTACAGAGATTGTGTATACCACTGGAAAAAAAAATTTGTTCAACAGATGGCAGCATAGACTAATAAAACAGATGCTAATGTTTGGCCATATTAATTACAGTAGTCAGTGGCATTACAGAAGTAAGTTTATAGAGACTGTATGAATATCAATATAACAACACACATCAATCATCAATTAGTGGCATCGCCAACAGTTACACTCTGTCACAGACCTTATCGCTTATTTCCATTATAATTTTACAATAACTATTTCGGAGATTTATTAAGTAAACTACTTCCCATTAAATCACAACACAAGAGCTAGCTCACCACACAAGTCCCAAATTTCTATGTGTCGTTTATTTTGTTCAAGAGTTACATGAAAGAATGGATAAGTTTTATATTAATCATGTTTTTGAAATTACACATAATGGGAAAAAACCTGGCTTCATTTTTGACAGATTTCTTTTTATTTCAAATATGCCACTGGATGTTTAAATATTAATGACCTCAATATTTTTACTTCAAATCAATTATAAAATGTAAATATAAAATTATTTAATTATTATATAATTAATCAATTTTAGATAACAAATTCAATAAATGATTTTATAAATCGGTTTCTACAAAGTGTTCCTTAAGGTTTAGACGATATTCATTAGATGGTAGAGGACACTGAATGTAACCAATGAATGTCTACTTCGTGAAAAAATTAATAACTCATTATATGATTCCCTTATAAGAAAATATTTGAATTTAATTTTGAGCATTAATACAAAATTTGTTTAACGATATCAAAAAAAAACTAATAAAATGTGAAATGTCTTACCTGCTTTTCTGTAGGGTGCAGATTGAAAATTATGCAATCTGACAATTTTGTGATCCACTTAAATCAATATATATCAGGAATATAGTTTCATCCATATTTCAACCGTTTGTCAACCGATTTGAACAGATGGTAGTGTCATTTTTCACAATAAAAGGCTTAAACTTTTATACAATAAAACAAAATTTGATAAAGTAATACTTTCTTTACTATTAATGATTAAAAAGTTTTAAGGATACCATTTTTTAATTTCTAGAAGTAAAATTTTCAAACTTATTTATCTTTTAGAGAATACTGTTGAGTATATATACACTAAATTTCATTAAAATATCTTCATCTGTTCTTAAGATACAGATTTTTACTTTAAAAAAAAATATATAAAATGTCAGAGAAACACAAAAAGAGTTAAAATAGATCCAAATGAACTATTTTGTTTATTTTGACATCTTGAATTATTCCCTTAAGTTTAGCCAAACACTCCTGAGGCATTCTGTATAGATATTGAAGGGATTGAAGAGGGAATATGGATACCATGATGTCCCCTTATTTGATGAAGTAAAAAATTAGGCCAAAGCTGGAATACATATAGCCAAATATTTGTGCCAAATTTCAACTTTTTGGTTTATGGGTTTTTGAGATATGGAGTAAAAAAATGTTTGGAAATAATGTTGAATATTCCCATCCATAAATCCGACTGACTTAAAATTTTGTTTGGTTCTGTTAATATAATATAATTCCATGTAAAATAAAACATCATTTCATGGGGTTCCATCGAAAAACATCAGAACAAGTTTTCAAGATGCAAAAATGTATTTCACATTATTGTTTGATGTCCACACGTGTAAACCATTAAAAAAATTACCCACATATATATATATATAAACACAAATATAAATTTATGAAATCTTTGCTAAAATTATTATTTATTTAATCTAAAAAAATTATTTACCTCTATCAAACCAGATACATTTTTTTTTTTACAACAAAATACTTTGATTTGCACGAAAACCTTATTACACTTCCATTGGTATTTTTTACTTTTCCACTGGTAATTTTTTAATTACTGAATCATTAAAAAAATATTCTCACTAATTTATTTAGAGGATTAGATTTATCCTTAAAAAATTATTTTTAATAGAAGAGGTTATTTTAAATAGAATTAAGGAAACTATAGACAGAGCTTTGAGTGAGGATCAACATGGTTTCAGGCCGCAAGATACAGTCAATATCCTCATATAACCAATGTACTTATATCCCCTTACATACAATATACTTATTTTCCCACATTCAGAAAGTAATTTTGGTACTAATACATAATGGAAGGAGATAATTTAGTAAAAAAAACAATCGATACAGGAGAGTCTGTCAAAACAAAAATAAATAAAAGAGGTACATAAAAGGAGAGTGTAGGACGCAAGAGATCTACCGGAAACACAAATGTATAGTAAGAATTATGGTCAGGGAGTATGGAACAGTCTGATGAAAAAAATGATTAAAACAAGTTAGTTTGTTATTTCCCTTACTGTTTAATATAGTAATGAAAAGAATCAAGAGAAGAGATAAACTGAGATCGGATGAAGACATTAGAAAAATGATTTTTGCAGATATACTATGATAAGATGTATTGATGAGGAGGAAGTGAGAAATGTTTACAGAAATAGACAGAAAATTAAAAAAGAACAGCTTAAAAACTAGTAAAGAGGTACGTGAGGTTCTGTTAGCGGCAAGGAAAAGAGAACCAGAGACGACTATTATATTGGACAGAACACCGCAGAATGTCTCGGGCAAATATAAATATTTGGGATAACCAGTTCCTTACAGAAAGGAGGAAACTTCTTTAAAACTGTTAAAACATTTGGTTTGGTTTAAAAATGTATTGTGGATGGCAAAGTTAATAACGAATAAATTATATTTTGTCCTTATAATTATATATGGAGCTGAGACGTGAACAATGACAGAAAGAATTACAGTCGTCTGCAGACAGAAGAAATGAAATTTTTATGAGGGATAATGAAAATAACAAGAAGAGAAAAAAGAATGTAGAAATAAGAAAGGAATTGAAAGTAAATAGTGTAAGAGAGAGAATTTGAAAATTACAAGTACAGTTGTTTGGGTATCTCAGGAGAATGGCTTTAAATTAGTTACAAAAGTAACCTTCAATAATGAAAAAATAAATAACTTACAGAATTGTTTGATACATCACTGAATCCAGTGTATGTTCAAGTTTCATTCCCGCCTAACACCGTTATTTCCCAACTTTTTCACTAGATGGCACATGTGAATGAGTGATTCCATGAATCATCCATCATGGAGTTGTATACCGATGCAGTGCATGCTCAGTGTTGTTTATGGTTTCATCAATCAAAATCAGCTACTACCATTCTGAGACAATTCATGACTACTCGTAAATATCTCAAGCAACCACCTCAAAAACAATCTGTTATTGCTAGGTATAATTGTTTCATTGAAACAAGTTGGTTTAATTTGTGTGTGCATGTATATATATAATTTGTGTGTGTATATATACACACACACACACACACACACACACACACACACACACACATACACACACACACACACATGGTTGTTAAGTAATACATGAAAAGAATCAAGAATTAAATTACATGTCAACTGATTTCAAACAATATTTGGAAACATTAAAATATCATTAAATGGCATTAAAAAAAAGCCAGAGTTTTCTTTATATTATATTCATATTTTGAGTTAATGAAGCTAATTCTGTCTGGGTTTCTACTACCATACAAAAAGTAGGACAAAAAAAGCTAATTTTAAATAAGTTTCCTTCATTCTTTAAAAAATTAAAGGATAATTAAGTCAACTAAGTTCTGGGTAAGGCAATACCACATTCCTTAAGAGCTACATCGTTTAGCAACTTATGGAAGATGCCAGGAAACAGTTTCTTGGGAATCAGAGGTTGTGAAAAAAGGTAGGATGCCAACAACCAAAACCAAATTTAATATACTAATATCCATAGATCATCAAAATTAAATATGCTGTTGGATTGTACCCAAATGCTGTTTGTGTTTAATAGTTTAATAATACAGTGTGTCTGCAAAATAATAGTGGGGTTTTGAATGATTACAGCTACAAAACAAAAACATTTTAGAGAGATCAGCTGTACATTAAATGAAAGAGAAGTACTTCAAGTTTATGTGTACAAAGCGGGCACATGCGCGTTGTGTTTCCTGTACACGCAAGCAGCACGTGCGAGTTAGTCATCGTGTTTGTGGTGCAGAGGAAGTTTCAATGTGTATTGTTGCTTGTTATATTTGTGTCAGTTACACATGTTAGGCATAATTAGACTCCTCCACATGAAAAAAATTTGGTTATGGGTCAAAAAATCAAGAAAACAGGCAGCCTACTGAAGCAAACACTTCCAGGACAGCCATCAATGTCTGATGAAACGACTGAAGCAGTGTGCAACAAATCCATGTGAAAGTGTTCTAGAAAGTTGGGCATTCCTAAAATAATTGTTCACGATGTGTTAAAAACACAATTACATTTCAATGGATACAAAAGTCAGGTGTTACAACTTTATCCACAGGACAAAGTGAAACAATTTGATTTTGCTGTAGATATTCCGGATAGGTTGGAGCAAGATGATAATTTTTTTAAACAAGTTCATTTACAGTGATGAAACAACATTTCATGTTGCTAGACAAACACATCAGCATAGAGTTTGTATATGGAGTACTGAACCTCCATATGCCTTTATTCAAACATCAGCATGACAGTGAAAAAGTGAATGTGTGGTGCACTATTGGACAAGACAGAGTGTTACTGCCACTCCTTTTTTGCTGAAAAAAAACCAATATTGGGGAACATCTTCCTGAATATTTTCAAATGGTATGCAGTACTCCCTAAATACTGAGGAATTACGTTTTCCAGTTACATGGAGCTTCTCCTCATTTTGCCTCAATAGTGCAGGACTTTCTTGATGAAACTTCTCTTCAGTAATGGGTTGGATGAGAAAGATAAATTGCTTGGCCTCCACAGTCTCCAGATCTTATCCCCATGGATTTTTATTTTTGGAGTTATGTAAAAACACAAGTGTATTCCGTTCAACTTCGAAATCTGGGCCATTTAAAAGAAAGGATCACTGAAGCTGTTTATTCTATCATGCCGGATGTTCTCTGCCAAGTACAGCAAGAGACTGAATATCGCCTTGATATCTGTGGGGCAATTAAGGAAGTATACATCAAAATCTAATGAACAGGCAAGAAACTTGGAGTGTTTTCTCATTCTCATTTAATATATAGTTCATCTCTCTACAACGCTTTGTTCCGAAGCTATAACCATTTAAAATTCAACCGTTAAGCTATAATCATTTATTTTAAGGAAACTATATACTAAAAAGTAAATCTAAATATAAAGAATAAAAATTTTAATTTAATTAATGTACTGAGAAGAGGACTAGGAAAACCAGAGAATGTTGCTAATTTCTGTATGCAGAGCACATTAAATGTATCCCATAAAAGAAAAGAGTATGAGAAATAAATTTACATGGCGATTCTTTTTTACACACTAAAATTATAATATTTTACTAAGCAGAACTATATGAAGGAATAGTAAAATGTAAATTACATTTCAATTTTATTTTTAAATAATATAATGAAAAGTATACGTACAAAAGTCCAAACATTTTTCAGTTATATTTTTGTTCTTAAAATCTAGATTTCTTGCAAGGATTTGTGTAAAGATCAATTATTGTAATGAATTCTGTTTTTTCCTAAAATTGTCTCTGGATCCCCAAAAAATCATTCTACAGTTAATCATAATTAGAGTCTTTTCTACGAGACAACTTCTTTCTTTTAACAGCAGTTTTTACAAATTAAGAAGTCATCAAAAAATTTTATTACATACAAATTTAAAAAATAATAACTGTGTAAACAGAAAGACCAGCAGTTCCTAGATGATTTTAAAAATTAAGCCCTCCTTTTTTAACTTTTTAAGTTAATTTTTTTTCAGATAGTAAAACTACAATCCTAGTAGATTTATGAGACAAGATTCACTTCAAAACTAAAGAAAAAACTAATACAGTTTAATTTTAAAATAATCATTCAATAATTAGAACACGAAGAACGAGTATTTTAAGATCAGAAACCAATGTGCAGAACTGAGTAAAAGCAACATCATTTACTACTGTTTTTCCAGCAAAATGCTGTTTATCCCCAAAGTGTAAGTAATCAACAGTTACACAAGGCCCTGGCAGTAACAATAAGGCATTCTTAGAAAGAGTTACATTCTAAATTTAAAATCTATTACCAATTTGAATTTTATTATCAGATTTTTTTTTTAATTTCTGACAAAATTGTACATGGTAAAATATATAACCAAGATTATCTGATCACAAAAAAATTATATATTTATGTATACAAAATAAATCTTAATAAAAAATATAAATACATTTATTAACAATGAAATATTGAAAAGTAAAATTTAATAAACAGCTCAAAAATTCTTTTTGTAAATATCATTTGCTTTAATTTCTGTTGAAATTTTTTGTAAAAATCTTTTTTAAGATTTATAATTTCTGGCTTTTTCCAAATCAATCTTTTTTTTTTTTTTAATTAAAAAGTAATATTTTTTTCTACATGCACCAAACCTTACATTCAAAAATTTCAAACTGAATATTGTTTAAAGAATTTTATGAACTTCAATATTTGTGCTGTTTTAATATCCTAAAAGAACAGATGGCAAAAACCATTTTCTATAAATAATCTCAGCACCGGAGTATAAGATTTACTTCGATGAATTAAACTTTGAAATCAATTTAATGAAAAGAATAACAAACAAAACAAATTCATTCATTTGATTATCATAAACAAAAATTTTAAATGAATCAAACATTAAGAAAAATAAATTACTCACATTCATGATCACATCATCTTGTTTATTACAAAGGGTCATAACAAATTGTGGATATATAAACCATCCACTCATCTTGCTTATTTTGGTTAGTAATAACTTTCTTTCTTTTTCCTGTTTAGCCTAAGGTAATTAATTATCTTTCAGATAATACTTCAGAGAATAAATGAGGATGATATGTATGAGTGTAAATGAAGTGTAGTCTTGTACAGTCTCAGTTCGACCATTCCTGAGATGTGTGGTTAACTGAAACCCAACCACCAAAGAACACCGGCATCCACGATCTAGTATTCAAATCCATTTAAAAATAACTGACTTTACCAGGACTTGGGCGCTGGAGCTCTTGAGTTCCATATCAGTTGATTTGGGAAGACATGTTCACCACTAGGACTTGAACGCTGGAGCTCTTGACTTACAAATCAGTTGATTTTGGAAGATGCGTTCACCAGTAGACCAAGCCAGTGGGTTTGGTTAATAATAATTCAATATTAATAGAGTACAGCAGCTAATAAATACCATGAATATGATAAATTATATTCTTCATACACGGGATGATACAATATAATATATAATTTTTTTTAACAAAAATAAAATCCGATGGCAAGTCATTACATAAGTATTACTGAAGGTCAGTGTGTCATACACATTCATAAAACATTCAAGTTGACAACAAATAAATGTATATTAAACAAGTAAATAATCACACAGATCTACAAATCAATAACTTTTATAGATCGAAACAAATAATCTACCGTGCTGCGCACAAGATTTTAAGACCACTAAATTCCTTCTTAATTGATCTGCCAAGACCATCAAACATTTCATTATGATGAAACTTCAGATCACTCCTAGGAATATGCTTAATAATTCAAATCATTTCAGGATTATTCTTAGCAATACATTATTTTTAGCAGTCCCATCTGCTGAAAGGAATCCATCCTAATAGTGAATAAATAACAGCATTTATAATATGTTTTGAGCTTTGTTAATCATGATTTCAAAACTATAACCCTACCAATTCAGTATAAATGTACATTTTACTTATTCTTATTTTCCTAAAATGTTATATTCTTCTCTTCTTTGCCCTGCAGACTTTTTTAAGTACAATATTTTATCTTCTATGTACTTTACTTTCTGTAGGAAATTCAACCAAATACCTTCCTTTTTTCTCTTTTTTTTTACTTTTGGAGGAATTGGCTACGGATATTTTTTCTATTTTTCTTAAGAGAAAAATTTCTTGCGATAAGTTGTCCAGAGCTAATATTTCATGCACAATGGATTTAGAGAAATTGGATACATACTTGGATATGTATAAACCGGAAAATAAATAAATGAAATAGAAATTAAGCACAATTTGTTTTACATGAAGAGACAGACATCTTAACTGGTTTAGAGATATAATGTTTGAAATAAATACTACAGAAAAAGCAGATATATATATCTGATGTACTTCGACATCCTCTATAGTGAATAATTAAATGACATAAGATGACATTATTGTTTGTCAGGAAATATAATGTGATAAAAGTGGATATCAATGAATACATCTTAAAAACGTGTCTTGTTTGGAAAACAGCCATTATAAAGTCTAGATGCAAATTTTGAATTTTTCAAAATCAAGCTGTTAAAAGGGCCCAAATTTAGATTTTATAAATCATGCTTCTATAAAAGTAAATGTCACACAGAACATATGTGCATGCGTGTGTGTGTCTTTATAACTGAACTAAACATTCTATCACATTGAAGGGAAACATGTAGAAGCTTAACCATAAATAAATTTTTCAGTTTATTTTTATTTAATGTTTTTATAACTTCAATCCTGGAGATTTTGTACAGCTGTGTGCATAAATCAGAACATATCGTAACCTAATTATAATCAGCACACAGCAAAAAATATTGAAGATAAATTGATGAAAATTTGTATATACACATTCTTCTTATGATGTAATAGTACAATATAAGAAAGGATTTATTTTAAAATTCCAAGTTTAAAGGGTTAAAATGGAGTAATAGTGAAATTTACTAATTTTTTTAATCTCTCCGTAACAAATGAAGCTATCACTTGATTTATGGTATATGTAACCTTCATGTGAATATCTAAAAATCAATTTCTACATTTCTTTAAATTCAATCTTGAAAAGGGGGGAAGGTAAGTAAAAAAATGTTGGAAACAATGATTGCAAATTTTTTCCCAATTTCCAACTATACTAAATGAGATAATCACTTGATTTGGGCCTGCAAATACTCTTCAGATAAATATGTAAAGACTAATTTCAGGTTTTTTGAATTTTAATATTTTAAGGGTTAACAAAAGTAAATTTTTTTTACATAATTGACATTTTATGCTACCACTATTGAAAATGGTGTTATCACTACCACAATAGTAAATCGAAAAACGAGCTAGTGGATCCTACACTAAACAAACTGTTGCTCAGAAGAAATTACAAACGGTGATAGTTTCCATAAATTGAGTAGGCTTTAATTTTTATTTATTTATCATGAATTTAATGAACAAAATGGGGTTCAGGTCGCAGAACCACTGGTTGTATGGGAAGGGCTCACCCTTTCTGCGACGGGAAATACAAGTAACCATATAGCATGGGTGAAGCCACGATGGGGATGCTTATACATAAATATATATATATATATATATATATATATATATATATATAAAAATTAATTTTTTTCAGCATGTACATTAGTACTGAACAATGGGAATCAAAATTACATGTTTTATAGGAGGTACTTAATAGCGATCATTTATCTAGCAATATATTACCACACATAACAAATAAATAATGTTCATTTACTTTCGATTATAATTTACAATTATCATGTGAAATGTGAAAGTGTACTTGCCTAGTATGGGCTACGCTCTATAGAAAAATTAATAATTTTTTTAAGTTTATACACATATATTCAGAAAATATATAAGTTGTTTTTATCTAATTTTAAATTTACGGCAAAAATAACATTTTCAACTAAATTTTTTGTTAAACATCACATTAAAATATTTTGAATATGAGATTAATAACAGATTACATCAAACTTTAAGATTATAACAATTCCTCAACAATAAGTAATTTGGGTAAAACATATAATTTTGATTAAAAATCCTTTTATAGGCCTATACATTTATATGGAAAAAGATTTCAATACTACCACCGCAGGAATCATCAAAGCCCATCTAATAGATAAAAATTACAGCTAATCATACCTGAGCTAGCAGTTTTGTGAGCAAAGTACTTTGCACATTTTATACTGCATTTAATAAACTAACCTCTATTATATTGAATTAATAAAAGGAAAACTAATGTAAATTATAAAAAAGAATTATCAATTTTAACTGATTCTGAAAGGTTTATCCAGTGCCAAAAAATAATCTTACTGAGAAAGAAATAAGGTAAACACTCTTTCCAGGTACACTGGAGGATCACTGGCTGATGACAATTGAGACGGTTACTTCCAGTATATCTCGATTAAAAAAAAAAAAAATTACACATCTATTATTAAACTCTGAAAGGCACAATGGTATACAGTAGTAAGAAAAAGATCTGAAATAGGAAAATTATAAAGAGCAAAATTTAATCTTGAAATGGTAGATGATATTAGAACTACAAGAGTGCATATGTTGGTGTTGAAAATGAAGGCTCCTTTTTAGCACACCTCTTCATACATTGTTTAAAAGAAGTACCTATTGCCATTTTGAAATTGTATATTATATTAAAAATCTTTACACATACATCCTCTTGCCTAATACCAAAAACTCTTATAAAATTTAATTAGAAATTTGGAAAACATATTAGGCTGTAACTGCATCACAAATACACAAACTGATAAAATACAAAAAAGTTATATTAAAACGAAGTGAAGCAATCCGTCAATAAAATTATATAAAAGTTGAACTGGGAATCTTCTTTTTTTAAATCTGTTTTAAAAAATAGGGGGTGCACTTTTTATATTAACAAAAAAGCGAGAAGATAAATATACTCCTAAATCCACAACCTGTTAGTATGTAAAAGAATCTTTTTGTGTTAACTTATTCTTTAAACTTATCTTTATGTTTACTTCAATAAATGTGCAATCTTTAATAAAAAGAATAATCACTTATTCTTAAACAAACAAGAAAATCTTAGAAAATCCACCATTATTCAGGTCAGAATCCCCAAAAATCTCAATACACCCTCAAATCATCTAATAAAATCTACATTATAATAAACGCCCATGCACCTACTAATAATAAATATAACTCTTCAAAAGACCATAAACAAGCAGAAAGGTTCTGGGATCCACTTGACTATAAATAACATCTCCAAAAAACCAAGTTAAACAATTAATCAGAGACTGTAATGCTCAACTAGGCAGAGAAAGATGATAGCACAACATCATCAGAAAATGGCCCGCCCAAAAGAAAATAAACAAAAGTGAACAGAGACTCTTCAATCTCTCCAGAAACCACAATCCAATATTGAAATCCATATATTTTTAGAGGAAGCCTCAAAAACTCAAAACCTGGAAACACCCCGACTACACTAAAGGAGAATGGCAACTAGACCATGTTTTCATGAAGAAACACCACCACAAGGAAATCTACAACATGTAAAAGTCCTCCAAAGAGTAGACACAGGCTCAGATCACTATGCAGTCAAATTAAAATTTAATTTACTCCCCAAAGAAAGCAACATAACTAAGCCCCTGAGATTGAAAGAAAAGTGGACTCTACTCAACTAATCAAGAGTGAAAATTACCAAAAAGCAACCGAAAAATAAAAATTACAATCTTTTTAAATTATTTTATTTTTAAAAATAAATAAAAAAAAAAAACAATCAAGGATAAACTTGAATAACTAGTCAACAACGTTAAACAAATCACAGTCCCAATAAAATCCTGTAAAAAACATCAATGGTAGAACAGTGAATCAGACAAAACAGTGGAGAAAAGACATCAAGCACGGCTATTTCAACAATCCCAAAAATCAGAAGCATCCTTTCAAAATCTAGTAAAACAAAGAAAAGAAACCACCCAAACCCTATGGAGAATAAAAAGAAACACCATAAAGACATAATAAGTAAAAAGAAGAAGAATTTAATAAAATGCAGTCGAAAGACTACTACAAAACCAGCTCAAAAAATAAGAACCCCAACGTTGCTAATAAAGAATGAAAATAGTAAATTGGTCCATAACAATAAAGACAACATGAAAATCCTACCAATATTTCAACAAACTCCTAAATTGTGAAGAACCAACAGAACTCCTAAAGTTCAACCCAACGCCACCAGAAAACAACCATCCCACAACAAAAAAATCTACATAGCACTGGTGAGATGAAGAATTACAAAGCAGCAGAAGATCAGACTTTTGTAGAGATCTGGAAACATGCAAGAAGATCAGAAAAAATTACCCTTCATCAATAGCAAGTCAACATCTGGATCAAAAAATAACTACCAGAACAATGGATGACAGCTCTCATCCATCCACTACACAAAAAAGATGACAAAACAGATCCTAACAATTGCAGGAGAATCTCACTCCTAGACACACATACAAAATTCTTTTACGAATCATCCTCAACAGGATCTGTTTGTTCACAACTGGAGAAAGAACTAGGAGAATACCAGGAAGGTTTCAGACCCTGGAGAAGCTATCCAGACCAGATCATGAGTCTCAAGCTAATAATGGATTACAACAGGAAAAGAAACAGAGTCAGGATTATAACATTAGTAGATTTCAAGTAAGCTTATGACTGCATCCACAGAGAATCCCTACTAAAAAGTATAAGACACCTCAGACTACATACATGTATTCAGCTAATTGTTTTTATATAATGTGAAAAAATTATCTTAAAAACAGTTTTATACATATATTTATAATTTTCAGATATTTGATAACCAGAGATATTGTCACTAATTTCATTTCCTTAAAAAAAAGTGAATTTTATAAACTGCTGAATGAAAATTAATGTTATATACATTTTGAATAAACAATCAAATAAGATGAATAAAACATATAAAATATGCTAAAAGAATAAAGCAAAACCTTCAAAATAAACAATTTTAATTCTTTCTTAAAAACAAAATTATAATAACAATTAACCGTTCAAAGGAAACTAAAAATAAAATGAAAAGGAAGTAAAAACCAAAGGATAATAGAATTGACACGAATCGCATTATTATAAACAAAACTTGGATATTATCCAAATGCTTAACTTACTGTAAACAAAACTACTGCGGTGTTAAATATTTACAAGTTAATAATATTACTAAAGTAAATAAATAAGATAAAAATGACCTTCTTGTTATTCAATGTTAGTTTTAAAATCCATTAACATTTTAGACGTGACTAAAAGAAACGATGAGAATATTTGCTAAATATTGTTAATAAGCGAATAAATAAATATGCGTGCATTAAAATATTTATATGCATATAGTTTTATGAAAAAAAAGCAAGTTTAACTACTGACTTTTCAAATTATAAAAAATAATCTTTTTTTCTGGGTTTTTCTGGGCGAAAAACGCTTTTGCGTTATCATCGCCCATACACAATATATATTTGTTGTAATAAAAAAAAAAGGAATGTATCACATTATATATCTAAATTAAAATAATAAAATTACTATCTCCTTTACAACAAATGGTGTGAGTAGCTGAAACACTACAGAAATTCAAATACTTGAATATAAACAAATGGCCCTAAGAAATCATAAATATAAGATAGCAACATTTCATTATCCCTGAGAAACATTCGCATGTTAGCCACTAGGGTTAAATTTGTGATGCAATGTTGCATAACAGATACAATCCACAAGGATGTGGTGTACTGTTAGCTGGCAGTTGCAGCAAGCACAAAGGGTGCATCTGTTTGCATCATCAGATATCATGAGTGAGCCTAGTATGCCCTTTTCATAAACAGCAGATAATAACATCCTCTCGACGGTTATCTCTTCATGAGGAGCTCCACGGTGACACAGTGTTCTTAATTGGGTGAAGTTTATTGTTCATGAATTATCCCATTCATTTTCCCACTCATCATGAACCATCCTCTTCAGGAAACAGACAAGATCATTCAAATCGACGTGATTGGTGAAAGGAGGCTGGAAACAAGCCTCCTTTGCCGCATCGTCAGTGCGCTCATTGCCTAAAATCCCAATATGGCTGGGGATCCAGCAAAAGCTCACTGTTGTAGTGTTCATTTCGTAAATGAATCATAAAGAATTAAAGCAAATGAATCTTCTTTCGGTGACTCATTTGCGAAATGAATCAAATTTTGTCTGACACAATGAATCTCACAAACAACTGGGTGTCTGGAGTACATGTCATTAATTGCCTATAAGACATTCATGGAATCTGTGTAAACAAGAACATGTCAAAATTTTGGGCTAATTATATGTAAGACCTTCATAATGGCGTACAGTTGTGCAATGAAAATACAAGTGATGCTGGGAAGGCCAAGCATGTATGTTCTGTTACCAACCACAAAACCACAACCAACAGAATTAACATTTCTAGAGCCATCTGAATAAATTGTAAAATCAGGATTCATGGTATTAATAAAATATTATAAAATTCATTTTACAAATATTATAAAATGCATTACAAAAAATAAGAAAATAAACAAAACTGTAAATGAAATTTTATGCAATTTTACAGTAAAAATAATAATTCTAATCATTGTTTTTATATATTAAAATTTCACTAAGAAAAAAGCCCTTAACCCCTTTTACACACTCAATCGTAGACATGGAATAGAACAAGTAAAGAATTTTGAAACTTTTAGGCAATAGATAAACATAAAAGAGAGACACTACGACAAATTTAAACAAAAGTATGTAATATTACATTGCTATTAACAAGAAAAATTTTTAATAAAAAATAAAAATTAATTTAATTTATCTTCCAATGCATATCGGGCTAAGGATCATGTCTTACAAAAAAAAAAAAATATATATATATATATAAGTGCAAATCATGAAGGTGAGACAATGTCAGAAATGCTATCATTTCATAAAAAATGGATACTTATCTATTTCCAGAAGTGAGTAAGGATAATTAACTGCAATGTTTTGATCATTTCAATTTTATGATAAAAAAATGCGAGAAATAAGAATGAATGGTTATAGAGTTTAAGAATGATCAAGTCTGGTATAAGAAATAAAGAGAGTTTAAAGAAAGATTCCCGCACCATCTGCAAGAAAGATTCGTAAGTACAGCTTTAGAGACAAGCAGATACATCAAAACAAACTGGAGATGATTCCTCTGCATCTATACTTGTAGATAAATTAGGATTCAAATAAATAGAGTAAAATAAATTGTAAATATGGAAGTGCTACCTGCATAATAGTTATTTTCACTTTATAACTGTCATTATTTCTTTACACATTCACCATAACTCCCTGATATTTGTTTAAAAAAATTTGAATAAAGAATCGTGCACAAAGAGGTGATCTGATAATTCTGGATTAATAATAGAAAATATTAGTTGATTTTTAACCAAAATATTTTTATTAAAATTATGACAACACATGTTTTGCTAATTTTTCAAACTTTTTTCTCTTTTGCGATCTAGCTTTCTAAAAGGACTACACAAATATTAATTGGAGGGTTTTTGGGTTTTCATTTTTCTCTTATACCAGGAGACTTTCATCTGTTCTGAGAAGTTCTTTTTTTTTCTCTCATCTAGTTCATATATTTTTTGTGTGGGCATTCCTCTATAGTCTTCTTCTGTTTACAATGCACATATATTATTCTTAATATCTTCTTTTCTATTTTCTGATTATGTATTTACTGAGAGTGTTCCTGATCCATAGAATATTACTGATCTTATGACTGTAGTGTAGTACCTAAGATGGATTTTCTTTAATTCTCATTGTACAGGTTTCTGTACATTCATTATTTGACTGTATTCATTATTTTTTCCAACTTCACCTTTCTATCCTGAAGAAGTGGTGTTTTGTCTAGAATATTGTCTGTTATTATTTCTCCTAAGTATTGGAACTGTTTGTGGTTTTGATTTTGCTCTACTTTGTCTCAAATTTATTTTGTTGTATTTTTGGCTACACTGTTTGGCATTATTTCTGCCTTTTGGTTTCATATCTGTAGTCCTGTCTTTTCTGCTATTTCTTTAATGTATTCCACTTTTTTAATTTCCTTTTTCATTTCGGTTAATACAGCTTCATTATCCGTGAATGCTAAATTATCATCAAATAATCTGTAATAATTTTTATCAATGTCAGATTACTTTCGGTGCCATTTTGAAATAAATGTAAAAGTACCAAAAAGATCAATGTGATGCATTAAATTAATTTTTTTCTAAAATTTTCATCATTTGTAAAACTTGGGATTAAATAATTCATTTTGAATATATCTCTCTTTTTCTTGTGCACTTATCGAACTACTTCCAAATCAATATCGTATTTAATAATTTAATAGTATTTTAATTAAAATTAATAAATAGAAAATTATTTTCAAAATGGAAATGTATAAATGAAGAGCAAATATTATCATTAGTAAATAAACTTACTTATTTAATAATTTCAAGTAAAATGATTAATATTTTTATTATTTCTTTACTGTTTTATTAAGCATTGCGGTTTTTGAGATTATTTGATTTTCTTTTAACGAATTAAAAGTCATTGCATGTCTTTTTTACTGTAATACACATAAAACATTGTATATAGTTATTACAAATAAGGCAGAATAATTCACTGCAGTATAGGTCCTGCAATAATAATACATAGTAATGAATAATGTATGAGTGATTGAGTAATGTAAACATTAAGTATTATTTTGTGGGCTTATACAAAACATGCAATGTGTGTGTGTTTTATATATATATATATATATATATATATATTTAAAAATAAAGCATAACACAACTCAACTGTAACATAACTCAAAATGTGGGAATGTATTTTTTTTTCTTTTTAGATAAAACAGTAACATTGAAGTGCCTGAACATGTGTGATGCTTCACAGTGATTAGAATATATTGGAATAACTTTATCTAATCATGAAATTCTGTCATTAAGGATAAAAATAAATATATATATATATATATATATATATATATATATATATATATATATATATATATGAAGTAATAAGAACTTACAATTTTTCCTAATGTGTACGTTGCAATCTATTCAACTAGTAAACAATATGCAACTCCCCCATGGCCCGATGAGGTAAGAATGATATGTATGACATATGACATGTAAAAAAAAAAATGAGGAGTCTTATAAAGGCTCAAGCCAACCAACCCTGAGAAATGTGGTTATTTGAACCACAATCACCAAAGTAATCCACTGTCTAGTATTCAAATCCATATAAAAAAACTAACCTTTACTAGGATTTGAACTTTCAACTTTGAAAATCAGCTATTAAACAACTGATTTGCGATGACAAGTTAACCACTAGATCAGCCCAGTGAAGTAAACCTACATATATAAAAAAATCTGTTATTTCTAAAAAGGCTTCTTAATAAAGCAAAAATCTATGAAAACAAAAGAAAAATCTAAGTCCTAATTAGTTCACGATTCATAATAGAAGATGTTAATAATAAATATTTTACTATGAATTTTTTTATTTCTTAAGCTATTTTTGGCAGTTTTGAATGAAAATATTGCATTAGAAAATTATAAAACATACTGCACCTAATAATTACTATGTTAATATTCAACTAATGTTCTGCTGTTAAAGCTATTACATAATATTTTGTTAAATATATTATTCTACTGTTTAGTGTTACTTTTGTTACAGTGAATTTTTTTCAGTGATATACCAAATGCGAACATTAAAAACTTTCAATGAAATATTAAGTTTTAAAATGTAACTGTGATTAAACAAACAGATACAACGCAATAAAAAATAAAAATAGTGAATGAAATAATGAGACTAAGTAAATGAAAGTTGTTGTCTCTGGAGTACGGTAAAGTCCCTATCTCTCACTGAAAAGTCTGGAATCCTGGTCAGATAAGGTAATTTTCATATGCTATAAAATTCTGAAACACAAGCTTCAAACTTATACAAGGTGTGGATATTAACGAAACTAATGTTGCGACAGAAGAACTGCGCATGTGCCAATTTCATATGACCAACAGCTGTTCTTTCGATTGTTGCAAATCCAGTTTTTGCAGACATATTAGTATGGCTATGGCCTCCGTTTGGGTAACATGTTTTTTTTTTGCTGAAAAAATAATGTGTTTTATTAGAGCAAAGAATTGTCGTGAAATTTCATATGAAACTTGGAAAACCACTACTGAAACTTATCTTTTATTAAAAAAAGTATATGGCAATGAATGTTTATCACGTGCATGGGTTTTTGAGTGATTTAAGTGTTTCCAAGATGGAAATTGTTAATCTGATCAGATCTGACCATTTCTTAATCTGCCGGGGATCTCAGATCCGTTGGGAATCTGATCACTGTACTATTCGTGCAATTGCTCAAACTATAGGAATTGACAAAGAATGCATAAGGCAAATTTTACATAACAATTTTAACATGCAAAGAGTGTGCATGAAAATGGTGCCTAAAATTCTCACAATCGAACAAAAGGAAGCTCGTGAAAATGTTCGTCCTGGCACTTTGAATGCCACTGAAAAGGAGCCCAAACTTCTTGGAAGGAGTAATAACATGTGATGAATATTGGTTTTTCACTTATGATACAGAATCATAAGCATCAATCTATGCATTGGAAGAACCCAACCTCACCGAGCTAACAAACTCAAATGAGCAAATCAAAATTCAAAGCAATGACGAATGTTTTTTTCAATATTCATGGGATTGTGTACCTTCACTGGGTTTCTGAAGGTCAAACTATTAATCAATCTTCAAGTCCTTGCTCAACTCCATAAAAAAATAAGAAAAAAATGACCTGAATTGTAGAAGAACAAGTCATGGGTTCTTCATCAGGACAACACACCGGCTCACACTGCATTTTTTTGTCAAGACGTTTCTAGCCAAGTATAACATCCCAGTGTTAGATCAATCACCTTATTCGTCTGACCTGGCACCATGTGACTTTTATCTGTTCCCCTAGGTCAAATCTGGATTAAAAGGAACAAGATTTCAGACTGCTGAAGCTGTGAAAGTAAAAGCGGCAAGCGTCATGAAAAGCTTACAGAAGAAAAGTTCACGTGGAGCGTTGTACAGATAGAGGAGAGGTGTATATTGAAGGGGATACTAACTAAAGATGAATAAATTTAAAATAAAATATTTTACATCGTTAGTCTTATTATTTAATATCCACACCTCGTATGGTGAATTATTCATATAAGCTTGGAGTTTGGTTTATCTTTAATAAGAACAGACTTGTGATATTAATTTGAGAAAAAAGTTTGATAAGTACGCAAGAATAAAAAGTGATCTATTTCAAAATAAATTATTTAAGCCAAAGCTTAACAAGCGGTGAAAATTGTTGAAAAGAATTAATTCAAAGCATCAAACGGATGCCTTGAATGTTTATAAAGATAACAGAATAACATACTGTAATCTGTAGAGAAGTGTCTAGCTATGGAAAATGCCAGAAGAAAGAGAGACAAAATAAAGAACATAAATTGACAACAAATAGGAAAAAAGTCCAGAAACATGAAAGAAGAAGCAATAGAAAGAATTTATAGAATAGTGTAGAAGATTCAGACAATAGAAACTATCACGCCTGAATGAACAAAAGAGTTTGTCAGCTGCTGTTACTACGGGTCAAGTACTGGGACAGGAGGTATAAATTCCACAGAATCAGCAAACAGGGTGCTGTGTGTGATAAATGCGAGGACAGTGTGCAGAAACATTCAAAGTAAGGAACAGTAACAGTCAAGAAAATACAATACAAACAAAAAATGCTTCATGAGAATATTCTATTTTAGAACAGAATTCTTGTCAGCAATTAAGTACGAAAAGGTGTTTGGTAAGTTCATTGGGCATAGGGGAGAAGCTGACATTATTCACTGATAGAAGTGTGAGTTAATTTCCTTTTTCTAAATATTAGAAGTAAATAATCCTTGTATAAAGTTAATTAATATTTTTTGTGATCGGTATATCACACTGTTATAACCTCTAAATAATTTTCTACTTCTTTGTATAGCTACTGTATAGTTCATAATAAATTCAGGATTGTATTTGAAATGTATAATTCACTTATTTTGTCTATAGTAAGTTATTCTAAATTGCATTTGTACGAATTTGAATGCATACTCAATATCTTTGTCAAACCAATAACATACAACAATATGAAATCAATTTTGTAGTGAAGTAGCAATGGAATGACAGTAGTAAAACTGTAAAACTAACAACTTTAGTTAATAAAATACACTAAACTTAAAACATACACAGTCAACCCCCAATTATCCATAACCAGTTTTAACTGCAATGTCTCTCAAAAAAGATTATATTTTATATGTATTTTGAATAAACTTCTAGATTTTACTTTTACCAGGTATGAAATAGTGTAGTACACTGTATTTTATTTTATTATTTACCATTACAAAATATAAAGTACATGTAAATATTGTACTGTAGTAGTATTAGGTCATCTTAATGATTTGTGCAGCCAAATCAGTAATGTCTTAATATAAAGGCTTCTCCTATACTGTCCTGGCCACAAGCTATCAAAATCATTTTGATGTCTATTACTTTCCATTTCCAAATGATTTTATTGCATTTGTTACACTTATTAAGCAATGTAGGAAGGCGTTCAAAAAATTAAAAAAAAAATCATATATAAAGAAACACACATGTAACTCCAGTATGCAAGTAACCACAATAGGAGAAAGTGCCAAATATTAATAGAGTAGAACTGTAAAACTAACAACTGTGATCGTTAGAAACCTACATGGTTCATAAAATCCAACCTAGTTTATAAAGGAAACCAAAAAATTTCCTAAAACTAACAAAACAGCAATAAACTTCATATCGATAAAATCATACAATTAAATGTTGAATTCAAAAAAAGTTCTTATGTAATCAGATTGTAAAACTAAACTAATTTATACTAACACAAACTAAAACCAGATACACTGACAACCGTGTAATTAAGCTCATTACATCAAATAAATAATATTTATACAACAAAAAATAAAATATTTAAAAAATTTATTTATTTCAAATTTAAAAGAGTTCATATAATAAAAATACATTATGTCAGAGTTAAAAAGATAAATTAAGGAATTTTCTGGTAATAGAGTGGACATATGATGACGATAACTGTGATGAGAACAGGATATCAATGGAGATATGGAATTTTGGAAATGTCGAAATCGACTGGAATTATACCCACAACCAATGGCCGCTGTTAGAGCGTTGCTCACCTTGTGAATTTGGCTCAGGCAAATTTTCTCGAGGTACAAGATGCATAACAGTCGTACGACCAAATGGTAGACCCAGTGCACCCAATGTGACATTGCTATGTAAGAATCGTCCTTGATAAATCAATCGTAATATTTCTGCTTTCGCTACTGCTTCTTCAGCCCAGTCTATAATAAAACAGAATAGAATATGTGGTTGTTATATATGAAAAAAAAAAATACAAATATAAATATAAACTGAATTATAAAAACAACATAACATTATACTTGTACTATTTATTTCAAATCTAGAACGAAGCTTTGTACTTAGAGTTTATAGTTAAAATATAAACCGGTATATTTAATAATATACATGCTTGAAACTTATCATTCATTTCGTTCATTATACATAAAAAAAGCATGTACATCCACTTTACACAATGCTTCAATTCAAATGTTTAAATTTATGTATGAAATAAACTTTGTGATATTCATATCACAGATGCTAAAATCATTAGCATCTACAACTCAATATCAAAGGCAAGTGTCAAAATAAAATTACTACAAAAAATGTTTCTAGTTTCATTTTACCTTTATTTAATAAATAATAAATTGACAATATAAAGAAACCCCAAAAAATTATTTGATATCCTAAAAGCCAAGTAATCATTATTAATTTAGGCGCTAACAAAAATTACTAAAACAAAAAATATTGGGTATTACCCTCACATAATTTGAATATATTTCTAATTGACAAGCTGTTTCTAAACTCAATATCCAAACAAAACAAAATTAATCTTTTTTCACAATAGTTTTATTGTTATATATATCTAAAATTACATTCAAATACGCCATATTTATTCATTAAGTTATATTTAACAACCCTCTTTTTATTAGGTACCATAACCATAAATTTGTTTTCATGAGTATCTGGTTTATCAGCTGATAAAGAAAAACTGCAACAGAATATAAAACGACAAGTCTTAAAATACCTCATGTGTTATGAAACCAATGCATTATAAAGCTACGGTATGGTCTCAAATTTGATTTATTTGAGAACCAATATTGACAGCACTACTTTCATTAACTTCAGCTAGGATAGCCGATAAACAACAAAACGGAACAGAAGGACAATCGAAGAAACGTGTGCGTTGATCTTCTTGAGAGGATTGACAACGACCAAGAATTCTTCACTCGTGTGATCGTAGGTGATGAATCCTGGATATTTGTGTACGATCCTGAAACAAAGCGGCAAAGCGAAGAGTGGCACACTCGGACATCTCCTCGACCGAAAAAATGTAGAATGAGCAAATCCAAGATCAAAACCGTGCCGATTTGCTTTTTTGACAGTAGGGGTATCGTACATAAAGAATTTGTTCCTCCACGACAAACTGTCAACCAAGTGTTTTACAAAGGTGTCCTTGAAAGACTCAGGAAAAGGGTGATTCACGTGAGACCAGACATTGCAAACAAGTGGATGCTTCATCACGACAATGCCCCGTGTCACACGACCATTTCCATCAAGAAATTTTTGACCTCAAAACGCATTTCTATGGTTCCTCAACCCCTTATTCACCTCATTTGAGTCCTTGTGTCTTTTTCCTTTCCCCGAAAAAAGGAAAAGGACGTCATTTTGGAACTCTGGAAAACATTCAAAAGACTGTGACCGACCAGTTAAAAGCCCTACCAATTGAAGCCTTCCAGCGCTGCTACTAGGAGTGGGAACAACGACTCCGCCGGCGTATAACTGCCCAAGGGAAATACTTTGAAGGGGATAATATTGTTGTTTGAAAAAAATAAAAACTTTGGTAAGTAAAAAGTCAGTCTTATTACTTTTCTCACACACCTCGTATTATATGCCAGAATACTTACATATTGATTTAGTGGAATTAATGATTATTATTAAACTGAAACTTGATATTATTTCATAACAGTAAGACATCTGTTCAAAAAATAACTTAATTTTTGCTACATAAATTTTTTAACGCTTACCTGGGGAACTATTGGTTGGTGTCACTTTCAAAATAGTCCCGTACCCTAATTATATAATATTGGGTGTAGTAACCACTTCAGGAACCAATCATAAAAAGCTTCGGTTGGAATTACTTTCGGTGCTGTAAGCGAACTTTTTTATCTTTCCCGATCGTGTCAAATATTCGACCAATCAACATCGGTATGACTTCAGGAAACAAAAAAGTTGGCAGATCGGAAGGGCGATAAGAAATCTGTAGAAGAATAGATATTCAATTTTTTACAACAAAACTCGCGGTACAAAGCAGAACGCAAGAGCACTATGTGATGGACCACCAAAGTTTGGGTATCGTCTTCTCGGCATTTTTTGTAATAATTTTACAACTTCAATGAAGTAATACCGATTTACGGTTTATTCTTCAGGAAAGAATTCGTACTGAATTCCAGTCAAAATAACTTAGATTAAACGACGCGTTTTTTCGTCTGGCGGATCTGTTTTCATACTCGTTGCGAAAACCGGACTTTAATTTTGACAACGTAGCTTGTGTAAAAACCCGTGTTTCGTCAATTATTATAACGCTATATAAAAACGTTATGTTATCGTTGGCACGATTTAACAGCTCCTGACAGATATCAAATACGGTGATCGTTTTTGGATAACCTAAAGCGAACATGAATTTGTTACTATTCATTCCATCCCATTGGTCAGTTTTTGGTTAGAACAGCGTGGTATTAAACGATTAAAATATTGCATTCGTCTACCAGTTCCGAAAGCTGTTAAACGGTGATTAGAAAGCAAAAGTTCTTTTATTTTTGTGCATGAAAAGCGTCTTAGCTACGTTAACAATCTTCCAAAGTACGGATTATGGAATTCACAACCAATTTTTAAATCTTGTTAACTAATCGTAACGTTGAATATAGATGCCGCAATAATCTTGAAACTCAGACAACGGCTAGTACGGTGTCTGTTTCCAAACTGGAAACATTCAGTTTAGTTTTCACGCGCAGAAGCAAATCGCTTTCTTGTAAATATAACTTATTATTTTATGTTATCGGATGGTATTATTGATTAGTTTTAAATATCTTCTAATTCTGCTGTGCATACTTACAATAAGTATTCTGCTGTTCATACAAATAATTAAGTATTTTGCCATAAAAAAGAAATTTTACGATATATTATTAAATGTTATAAAAATGTAGGTCTATTTTCAATTAGTATTATAATTACGTCGGCAGAAAAACATTAAATAATAATTAACTAACAATATAATTATCTGACATATCTAAACATAGTTTATAATCGATCCTGATTTTATTTATTTTAAAAATAAACATTGACAGGCCAAATATGAAATATCAGGAAATAAGCAACCTTTCTTAGAATTACATCAAGACACAATATAGCTGTATTGTTTGCTATTCGCTCATCGTTTTCAAATACAGTAAGGCCAATGCAAAGATTAAATAATTACCCATAAGCCTATATTATTGAATGCTTGAATTTAATCCGATTAACTAGTGCTGTACTTGTCGATCCTGTAAGTGCATTTGTGCTAATTCCGTTTTTTTTTTTATTCGACTTTTGATTGGGAAAAGTATTGACATTTTAAAGACGGTTGTATATTTTTAATATCGGAATAGCACAGTAATTCTCGTATGCGTTTCCACGAAAAAGGTCCTTCCACGATCAAGACCTGTATAAACCGTTTAAACTTAAACGCTACCTATTCTATACAGATATCCCGGCCACCGTCCGATAGAATTTAACCGTTAATCTACCCTAGATGAAAAAATTCTAAGGTTTAAAACAGGTCGATAAATAAAGTTTCATTCGTTATAAGGTAAAGAATTATTCTCTGTATTTATAAGAACGTAAATATTTTGCGTCATCGTCATGCGATTCAGTGTTTTATTGACGATTTCTCTGACGGCCTCAAGTAGATTTGAGTGGATGCAAAAATAAGTAAATATGAAATACAAGTACGACAATAAATTCACGTGTACATATAGATTCCGTATAAATAATGCTGCAACAGATATTCTGGAGCCTTTCGGGTTAATAACTCGCTTTCGCTTAGAGACTAAGTCATCACACGATTTCAACATCAATAACATAACTGGTATTACGTAACATTACATCGCAGATATTGAAGTAATTAAACTTTTCATTTTGCACTAATTGTACTTTAATCTATACAGCATTTGATTCTTGCGATGTCGCCATCACCATAAATCATAAATACACTGTAATATACGTTTATTACTATTTTTTTTTTATATCTAAACTTTTAAACACCAATTTTTTTTTAATTGCCTACACCCTCTAATTATCTACAGAGAGATCCAAAGGTCGCGCACATCTAACTAATAAAAAAAATAAGACAAAGTAATAATATTTAAAGATTTATTTATTTTCATATGCTCAAAACGGCTGCCCCGTTCGGCAATGCATGTACGAACTCTTTTTACCATGTTTGACAGGAAATACCTGTATACTCGCGTTGTTAATCTCCGTTATTATGTTCATCTTTAGTTCCTCCAGTATATGGCCTTTCTTTCCTTTTATTGTTTAGCCTCCGGTAATTACCTTTCAGATAATACTTCAGAGGATGATATGTACGAGTGTAAATGAAGTGTAGTCTTGTACGGTCTCAGTTCGACCGTTCCTGAGATGTGCGGTTAATTGAAACCCAACGACCAAAGAACAGCGGTATCCACGATCCCCCTCCGTTCTTAGCCTTAAGTGACTCTACCGACAGGCGGAAATCCATCTAACGACCTCCATATTCAGGAAAAATGCTACGTATGTAACGGTCATCGGACGATTCAGACGGCTTGACCTGCCGTATACGGAAACCTTGATCGTTTATTTCATTTATGCGCCCAGAGGTAAATCGACCTACTTTCTCGGCATCTTAACACAATTAGTACTCAGTCGCAAGGATATCGATGGTCTCATTACCAGAAATAATAAGGATGGCCTGTTTTATAACTAACGGTATTTGCTAAAATTATCTAAGAACGAAATTTAACGAATAACTAAGAGCAGCAAAAAAAGTACACCGTAAAAGAATTAAAGCGAATGCAACTTTTCAAAATTATTTCCATATTCATAGAATCCCTAAAAATAAAATTAAATTGTTATATATGACATTCAAAAAATAAAAGCAAGTAAAACTGAAAAGAACACGTCCCATAAAAGAAACACTTACAAACATAAAATGCTCTAAAATAATAAAAAGGCCTAATGCTGTAGTAAAGACAAAAAAGAAAAAAAGAAACAATTTTTTTTAAGAAAACACTTTATACCATCATCTACATATCGACTCTCTAGGGACACTTCAAAGTCAAGACAATTTACACAAAAAGTTCCATAACACGACAAAGTCAACATAATATATCTCTTCAGCGCTACTGGAATTTAAAACCGGTACATTATAAACGTTAAGAAATAAAAAAAAATGAACTATACATATATAAACAACGCTAAGATACAAGAATGTTTATCCGCATGTCATAAATAGTTCTTACATTAACAAGATAAATGTTAAAATATAAAAATACAAAATTAATCAAAAGGGAAAAAGATTTTTGAATGATTAATTCACTAAATAAGTTTCATGTTTGTGATAAGAATATGGAATGGAAAATTTGGAGTGTATGGAAAACCAAAAAATACCATGACTGGCTAGGATTCGACCCAGGATCTTGCAGGTAAAAGACTGAAATACCATTACTACACCAAGGAGATGAAGGGTCCGTTTCCATAAAAATAAAACAAACATTAAATTACCCGGTGAATTATCTTCTACTTAAGTATCACTTATAATAATTACATATTTTAACATCAAAAAACACCTAAAAAACCAGATAACTGTCTAAATTATGAGTATATTGAAATAGATACTTCCTCACCCTGTACAATCCCTAGCATTACTGGGCATTTTATGCAGGAATAAAATGTACGCCTGTTCTTGAGATGACTATGTAATTCTTAAAGGAAAAATAACTATAATCGGAGCGTATATCTGAGTGACCATAAGCAAAACTGTTGATCGGTAATGCTGATCTTGTTTTACTGATCTCTCAGCGGATATGAATTGTACGGGAACCTGGGGGCTTGAGTTTTACTCTGAATAAAGTTATCTGGCTTGTATTGTGGTTCCTCCAAGGGCAGACTGTTCTTTATTACTACTCATCCGTTTTTCTTATAGCTGATCCCTTCTTCCCCGCTGCCGGTTGTATGGATTCAAATTTGATAATAGTAAGTCATCCTTGTTGACGTTGTCAGAAGAATATATAGAGCCATCTTACCTGGTAGGAAAACTACCTACGGATTGACATGGGGAGTCTGTTTTCCATCCACCAGCTGCACAGTAAGCCTAATGGCTGAAGTAGTTATTAGATAAAGCCAGACTTTCTATTCTCCTTATAATACAAACCAAATAATCAGAGTTAAAGTCATTTTTAGGCTAAGCTTTAGAATGCTGATAACTGAACTCTAAAGAAAAATCAAAGGATATTTAATGGTAACAAAGAAATCAAATCCAATAATCTGAAATTTTGTAATAATTAAACCCCGGGTACTACAGCATCATTAATCATCTGTCGTAATAGCTGCTTGACTGTTGACGTTACACAATTGTTGCGTTTGTGAAATTAATCGCACTGTATGTGAAACAAAGGATCTGAATTATAACAAAAAGACAACTAACAGATCGTGTTTTTCCTACTCATTTATTTTTTAAATAAAGGCTAAATAATGCATTTCAAAACAACTCCCATCAAAGCTGATCCCAAGAAAAGAGAAATAATGTTTATTCAGTATTTGTCAGTGAAGTTATATCAAGCATACAACCATTAAAAATCAAAAAATACTCGAATTACAGATTTAAAATACTTAATAAATCAGTAAATTCTAGCTACACCTCTCAAAACTTCAAAAAATCACTTTTTCTTCACTGTTATGTACATGTGAAGAAAAAAATGTGGTGAGACATATGTGGTGTTCTTCTTCTTATTATATATATATATATATATAATAAAGTTATCACAGCTGTTGATAGCAACAACAGAAGACAGATGCTTCTGTATAAGGTCCTCGTATAAAGGTAAATCTGATCCAGGTACCTGGAGAATGTTGTAATGACTCCATATAAAAAAAATGTAAAATAGTTCAACAATTCAAAACCAAATCTCAGAATTTAGATAAGATCAAAGAATCAATACAGAAAAAGAATCAGTTTTACACAATGGACACTCAAGACGTTTGCATTATAGCAATCGATGACACTTAAGGCATTTTATGCCACACCCTCAGTTAAGATAAGAAACAAAAATCTCTGGACAAGCTTGTAGGCAAAAGTATGTGCCGAATATCCAAAATTAATAAGTAGCAGAAAAGTAAAAAAAAATTTCATTTTGCTATTTGGAATGTTAACACAAAACTACAAAAATATTAATGAAGTAAACAGATAACGTTTTTCCACATAGCTGCACCGCAAAAGGACAGTGTGGAACTGACAATTTTTAAAATAGAGACTGCTAGAAAAATGATAATTATATTAAATAAATGAAACCAGGAAGAGTAAAAAGAAATGATGTCAGTAAAAAATTAGTTTAAAATGAATATTCTGTACCTTTATCAAGCCTCAAAGAACTTCACTTTGATTCATAAAAAGTAAACGCTAGCGAGAAGAAAAAACTGCATAAGGAAGACCCTGAACAAAACTTGAGGTTAATGTTGAAAAATTGTAAAATTAAGCAAAACCAAACGGTGAGAAAGGCCAAGTTCTGTAAAGGACACCAGTGACATGCCAGATAGTAAATAAATCCAATTTAATTTTCACCGATCAAATATAAAATCTGATGAGATAAGAATCAAATATAGTATTACAATAACCAGATATCATTATCCTCATACATTTATTTTTGCATTATTTATTTGAATGTTATTTCCTCTTAAAACACGTTAGGTATTTCCTAATATTCAGAATTAAACGAATTACTTTTGTACAATGTCAACTTCAATAACTTTTTTCTTCTTCTCTTATCATTATTATGGGCAAAAAGCCAATCAGTATATATATATATATATATATTATTTTTTTTGTAAAGATGGATTTAAAGGTATAAAAGAAATAACTTTACTATGTACATGCTTAACAAGCTCACTCCTACCTAATAATGACATTCACCACTAATACATCAACTGATACGAAATTTTTTTAACAGAAAAAATGAAAGTAAGGTCCACGGCTCAATATTAGAACCTGACATCAAAATTATTTCAAAGAATACCACTCTGAGCAAAAAAAAAGTTTGAAAAAATAAAAAATAATATCAAATGGTACATTTAATAAAACAGTTATCGTAATATACCTTACTTAAAAGAAACATTGCAATTGAAAGATATCTGAATTTTAACACGTAATGACTGTAGGAATCAATGACACTTAAAATTAATTAAAAAACATTCTAATTATAAAAAACGTTGAGAAAATGTGTATTTTATATGCAAATATACACATTACTTCAACAATAATTATAAATGAAAAAAATGACTACAGTAATTAAAAGACGATAAATATATAACATTTTACAGATAATATCGTGGAATAAATTAGTAATTTTTTTTAATCGCAACATAAACATAAATGTGTTTACACTTAATGCAAAAAAATAATTTATACGTGTAAAAACCCACTACTTTTTAATTAAAAGAAAAATCAATTACCTTCAGGCCAATTTTCAAATACGTGATGTGCAATATCACCCGCTGAATCACTGGGACTAAACAGAAATTCCTTTGTTTTTCCACTTACTAGGATCAGCCGTAAATTGATCTGCAACAAACCAAGTAAAATATTAATTTATATTAAATAAAGATTATTTTATTGCAGGCACATTTTGTCGATAAAATACATTATTTAATTATTGTTTCAGACGGTCGAACATTAATCAGTGTTGTTACATTAACATATAACAACCGTGTTACAATGGTCATTAAAAATTCTAACCGCAAAACCCAAAAATTTTAATCAACACCAATCTAATAAGAAGTGTTGATCGTTACATTTTGCTCTTGGACAGCTTCCATTTGCAAGAATGAAAAGGTGGTAGACGAAAAACCAGTTACTTCTTTGGTCAAGTTCGGAGAGATTCGCCAATCCTGACATTTTATTTTCAATCCATATGTACTCCTATTTATGTTATCATTGTTGTAACAACTACGCTTTCTTTTCCTGTTTAGCCTTCGGTACCGCCGTAAGGTATTAATTCAGAGTATGAATAAGGACGATATGCATAAATGTTAATGAAGTGTAGTCTTGAACAGTCTCAGGTTGACCGTTTCTGAGATGCGATTCCTAACAGCTACACTGGCTTTTTGGAGTGCTGAAATTGGTGTTCAAAACATCCTAGATGAAAAAATTCAGTAAATTTATATAAATAAGAGTACATTAACAGAACCTCCCGCATACCTAATCGCCTCAGCAACAGATAGAGTTCTTTTTCCGGTTATATTCATGTCCTCTTCTACTACTAGGTGTCAATGTTAATAATCAGGAGAGTTATAATTATGTAATTGCCTGAATAACAATCCTACAATCAGATGACATCTCGATCAAAATACAAATAGCATGATGTGCAAATGCAATCAACACTTGTCACTAGTACTAATAAAACTGATAAAACCAATAGCATTGGTTGCTAATTTGGTGAAGTTTTATTACTACCTACACATTGCCACGGATTGCCAAAATACATTAAGGGTTTATAACCACTGTTATTTTGGCTACTAGCCAACAAATTTCAAACTTCCACAGATCTCTAATCAGAATTTACAAGCAGGTACGGCCAGCCCATACTTAAGGTCCTGGATTCCATAGTATGATGAGGGAATATGGCCAATATATATGTATGCCTGAAATCTAATGTAGGTTTGCTACACCAAGAACTGTTTACTATTTTCTTACCTTTCTCGCAGCTAAAGAAGGAGCATATATTTTCAAAAGGTAATTACATACGATTCCATAAATCGTCATATCAACTGAAAAATAAGCTCTGAGAGAAAAGGAACTACAATATACTTTTATCAAATAAAACTATAAAAAAAGAATTGTTTAAAATCATGCTAAATTTTAAGATAATTTTTTTGCCACATACTTCGGTACATTCTTCAGTATGTAATAAAAGTAATGAAAATGAAACGTAGAAATGCAATTTAAGTTATAACCTTAACTATCTACAACAAAACTTAATCTCTTTGATGACTGAAATTTCACAATAACTATCGTATAAATAAAAGTTGAGAACTTTTATTTATTTATTTATCACTGACTTGATGTAGACCAGTTCCTATACCAACCTGCTACAAAAAATATTCCTGCTGCAAATAAATAAACAAGGTCAAAATCTACCTGACTACAAAAAAAGTTGAATTAATCCACTGTAAAATCATTAAGCAGTCAAGTTCTGATCCCTGTAACAAAGTGGTAGTAAGTAATTAATTATTCATACTCCCTGTCGCTAGTGAATTTAATTTTTAAGTAAATAAATGAGACTGATCACTATTCCAGAGTCTTGAAAGTGAAAATACATTAATAAATAGGAGCAAAAGATATCAATACTATCAAGTCTTTTGTGTCATACAAACATGGAAATCGTTCATTTAATTCCACATTTTCATTTACTGCATCTCTTTATGCTTGATACTTAATTGTTTTACAATTGACTATCTGGTGAATACAATTACAACTTACTAACAGAAATACAGAATAGATAAAACTGTCTACAAATGGGGACAGTTCCCAGGAAGTATTTTATTTGGACATTAAAATCAAGCCAAATTATACAAGCGAGTAGATCAAGCTCAGCACAGAAGAAACACTCTTTCATTTCCTGGAAAACACCCACTCTAGTCAATATCATTGATCACAATTTTATACAGAGTGATTTTCTGTCCTGTTACCCAATTTGAAATGTAATTTAAGAAAGGTAAATTTAGGTGGAATAAAAAAATGTATTTGTTACTTACAAAAGAGATTTAATAAAAAGCTATTACTTACATAATTGTTAAAGAATATGCTCAAAATGCCCACCCCTTGCGGTTATACACGCACGGACTCTTTTCAGCATATTAGCAGAAACCTTTTTAAGAGCTGCATCGGAAATATTCATGATTAAGTCTGTTATATTGACTTTAAGTTCATCAATAGTGTGAGGATTGTTTTTGAAGGCCTCAGACTTAATACAGCCCCACAAAAAGTAGTCAGTTGATGTGAGGTCTGGTGACCTTGGAGACCATACGCCCTTGCTTATTATTCGATCGTCAAAGAACTCTTGCAGAAAATCCACGGTTTCTCGAGATGTGTGGCATGTAGCGCCGTCTTGCTGAAACCAGCAATACCATTCTTGAGGTTCCAGGAAGGACACAAAATTGGCGCACAATATTCCTGTATACTTCACCGTTTACTGTCTGTTCGAAGAATATGGGTCCGACTATACGATGGCGAGATATCGCACACCGCATACCAATTTTTTCAAGATGCAAAGATTTGTCTTGTAAAGCGTCAGAATTTTCAATCACCCAAATTCGACAGTTTTGACTGTTCACATAACCATTGAGATGGATCCAAGCTTCATCACTAAAGAACACTGTGTTTAAAAATTCGATTCCGTTATCATTTACGAGATACCTAAACCGACGGCAATATTGCAATCGCTTGTTTAAATTTAGAGGATGAAGCTCTTGGACTAATCGTACGCGATACGGATACAATTTCAATTTTTTAGCGGCTTTCTGAACACTCGAATATGACAAACCGACTTGCGTGGAAAGTTTTCGTAAACTTTTCCGTGGCGTATTGAGCAATCTTGTTTTAACATTCTCTAAAACGTCATCTGTCAAGCGAGTTTGTCGACCGCTACGTTTTCTGTCGCAAACACTACCCGTCTCTCGAAATCGGTTTGCTAGCCTAGAAATTGACATTTTTTCTGGCGGAGGAACACCAACAAATTTAATCTGAAATGATTCTTTTACACTCGCGAACGATTTCGTAGCAAAATATTGTTGAAGAATGAAAACTCGTTGTTCTATGGTAAAAGACATGTTCGTAACACGACCGGAAACGGCACAAATGTTTACACAGCTCAAGGGGAGAATCAACTCACACTGCCGTATCTATACCGGTTGAGTAGCGCTACCAACTTTACGTCACAAAACAAAATTTCCCTTTCTTAGAAAAAAATTACCAGACATTAACAATTGGGTAACAGGACTAAAAAATCATCCTGTATTTGCAGTGATTAGATCTAATTCAATGACCTAACAAGAGAAGTGTCTACACCCAACAATAGATCAGATAAAAGATATTTTAAGAATTATTAATAATAACAATGTATAATAA
Organism: Lycorma delicatula; assembly: GCF_047948215.1. Taxonomy (NCBI): domain Eukaryota; kingdom Metazoa; phylum Arthropoda; class Insecta; order Hemiptera; family Fulgoridae; genus Lycorma; species Lycorma delicatula. The sequence continues at coordinate 11,212,824 of NC_134465.1, forward strand.
TTAAATAACTTGGTAAAATATATAGAATGGGGAAGGATACTAATGATTTTTCTTTGATTTATTTCATCCTACTACTCAAAATGTAATACAACGTGACTGATCATCCAAACTCTGATTTTCCGGATGTTCAACTATCTGGACTGCTTACAATCACATAGGCAATTTAAAAAAATTTAACATCTACTATAATGTGCAAATAATTTGGGATAAGCCAATTATGTCTGAAATTACCTTAAACCGTTTTTATCTGTCTTGAGGTGATGTGACTGTTTGATCTTGACAAAAAAAAAAACAGTTTGACTGGTTTTAGAGTCGAAGCAGTCACCTTAGCTACACTTGTGAGCCTTTGAACATGGTAGGTGGATGCAATGAAAACAACACATGTTGCTTTCGTGTTTAAAAATTGATATTACTCTGAGAAAGCATACAAAAATTATTGCTCTTAAATCATACTTCTATGACAGAGATATCGCTTCTGCAGTTGGTGCAGGTGAATCAAGTGTATAAAATATTTTGACAACATTCAAACAATCTGAATCATTGTCTCGAAAAAGTAGAAGAAACTGCGTGCACAAACTGAAAACTACTCAAAGAACTGATAAAATTATAATAAGAAATAGTAAAATTAATCCAAGGAAAACAAGCTCAGAGCTTAAAAGAGATTTATTGGTGACTGGTTTTGATGTTAGTAGTTCAACTGTATGCCGAGGCTTCTGGAAGCTGGCCAAAAGGAAAGAAGACCAAAAAATCAATTTTTAACTCCTAAAATGAAGAAAAAGCATTTAGCACGGGCCCAAAAATATAAATCATGGACTGCTGATGACTGGGAGAAGGTAATTTTTAGTGATGAAACTCATTTATTTATTTGTGTAGGGTTGCAAAGCATATTTTGTAAGGCAAGGTGTCAGTGACCATCTGAGAGCTGTGCATGTCCAACAAACTGTAAAAAAAACCCTCTGAAACAGATGTTTTGGGGTTTTTCGCGGCAAATGTCACTGGTAGCTTAGTTCCTGTTTAAGGTATGATGAATTCAACCGAGTACATAGAAATATTACGACGTAGGATTGTTCCATTCATGCAAACTTTTGACGGGACATTTTAACACGACTTGGCCCCTCGTCAAAATTCAAAATCGGTCAAGACTTTCATGCCGAAAAATCAAATTAATGTGCTTGATTGGCTGGGAAATTCACCAGATTTAAATCCCATTGAGAACTTGTGGAATATTTTGAAGAGAGGTTTAGGTAAGATGGACTGTATGACAAACGAAATGCGGTTCCAAGATGATGAAGTCAAAAATATGTGCACTAATCTAGTGGAGTATATGCCACAACGTCTTCAAGAGGTCATTTCTACTAAAGGACAACATACTTCACGCCAATACAAGTATTTATCAGTGTATATAAAGACATTAACGAATAAAAACATAGTTCTTTGAAAAAGTTTTTTTTTGTTTTTTTTTGTTTTACTTTGTTCCATTTACTTCGCACAGTATAGTATTTAAAAGATTAAAAAATCTACTCAAAACTTTTTTGAGCAGGGAATGTATTTTTTGTTTTTACTGAATTTTTTAATTGTAATGTGATTAAGAAATTATATTTCTTATAACAGGCAGTAACTTTACTCAACTTCTCTTCAATAAGTTTTTTGTAAGTTTTTTAAATGACAATTGCGAAAAATTTCGGTTTTCAGATTTCAACGGAAATATCCATTTTGACCATCCCTGAATCCATTCTGACTAGTTCGGCGTGACGTCTGTACGTTTGTATCTCGCATAAATCAAAAACGAATAGCCGGTAGAATGTTGAAATTTTGGATTTAGTACTACTGTAACATCTATTTTCGCACCACCCCTTTTGATTGCAATCGACTGGACCAAGTCTCCAAAAAAAATTGGGATATTGAACTTTTTCTTAACTGCAGTAACCCCTCATTGAGAGCTTTTCAATGATATATCACAACTGGTACTTAAATTTTTATCGGTTCCAGAGTTATGGCCAAATAAAATTTTAATTAATGAAATATTTGGGTTTTATAAGGGAAATATCCCTTAAACATCGGTTCGAATCCGATTCATTTCCCTTTTTTTTTCTTTTTTTTTAATTTAAATATATTGATTTATTAATAATTATTAACTTCCGATTGTAAAAAAATATACGTATAAAAATATCAGAAGTTACTAATAAAATAAATTTATATGTTCTTTTCATTAAAAAAAAAAATGTGTATAAGTAATTTAATAGGCGTACAAAGAAGTCACGTGGTGTCCACATCAGATTTTTATAAAACAGAGAATAATGTAAATGTTTATTTCTTTCATTCTTTTATTAACAAATTTGTATTCATCGGATGTCTGTAACGTATTACTGTATTTGTTTTTTTTTTACATTGTAAGAATGAATGTTCTCGGTATTTTTTAAATTTTACTGATTTTAAAATCCTTTTTTTATATTTTGCCTTTTTATTAACTGTGATATTAATTAAACATTACAACGGTAAGTCCAATAGGTGTATGATAAACCGATTTTAATTTTCCAGTTATCCAGATTGGGCCTTAGGAAAATCAATTCCGAAAATCGGCGTTCCACTGTAATAAATATCTTGATTAGTTTAGTAAGTAAAAGTATAAAAATTACTTTTGGAACTATATAATTAACTTTATAAAGGTCTTCTGATATCTACCCAATTTGAAAATAAATATCCTTAATTCCACAAATAAACAGATTCGGAAATTTTTCAAGCGCTAAAGATTAATCTTTAATAACCAATCATCTTGTGTAACCTTAATCGATAAATTCAGCTCCACTCGACAAGAAAAAATAAATAATAAAACTACGGTATATAATTCAATATTTTCCACAAAATAATTCTTAAAATTCAACATTTCTCTTTCATAAAGCAAAATACAAAAAGCAAATCTGATGTGGACACCACGTGACTTCTTTGTACCCCTATTAAATTACTTATACAGATTGTTTTTAAATGAAAAGTACATAAAATTTTATTTCATTAGTAACTTCTGATATTTTTATATATAAATACAAACGACACTAGGAAGAGTATTGCAAAAGACACTTTTCCAATATGACGAAACGGATCATCGCAGGCGGTTACAAGTTGTTAGTGCATAGGGATGTCCCAAATTGCACTGTAGCTGCTCTAATCATTGTCTTAGTGCATTTGCTTTTTACTTGTGTACGTGAAAAGAGTAACGTGATGTGATGAGGACGTCGTCGCGGTCGAAAACTGAATATACCGGGCAATTTTTCACACGGGTATGTGTTTACCACTGTTCAAAGAAAAGACTGCAGTGTTTGAATAGGAATGTCCTCATCGTACAACAGTATTTAATAGGTTGACATAAAGTTTGAAAGAGGAAATTTTGACCTTGAAAACGCTCCAACAAAGTCAGATCGACCGTCTTCATCAGCGACTGAGGGAAACATCGCAACAGTACGAAAAATGCTTGAGACAGAGAGGCGTGTGACCTACCACCAAACAGAGGTGTCCTTGGCCATTAATGCACCGACAATTCGTATAATTCTGCGTGATCACTTTCAAGTTTGAAAGCTTTGTACCCTTTAGGTGCCGCATAACATGACCGACGATCAGACGACACGTCGTGTTTCACGGTACTATGAAACGCTGGAAAACTTTGAAAACGGAAAATCTTCCTACGTGAACGGTATTGTAAAAGGTGACTTAACTCGGTGTACTATTATGACGTCCCGACCAAGGCTCAAAATGTGGATGTTCGAAGATGAGGAGACAACCACCTGGCGCTGTTCGAAAAGTTCCAAATCTGTGAAGAAGAGAATGGTGACCGTATTTTAGAACGGCGAGAATAACTTTAGAACGACTTGTGTCGATCAGAAGCGGTATAAAGAAGAATACCTGCCTAAAGTTGTCGAAGCTTTCGAAAAGCTGCGCCCCGATTCGTGGACGGATGCGTGGTTTCTTCACCGCATTAAAGATCCGGCGCACCACTCCAAAGTTTGCTCTGAGAGCCCCCTCCCTACAGTTGTTCTGATCTCGTTCCATATGATTTCGTGCTGTTCCCCCAGGTGAAGAACAAACTGGAAGGAAGGCTTTATTTGAGCAATGATGACCTCCTAAGGGCTTGGACGATGATTATACGCGGATTTCCTTAGAAACACGACAGTCTCTTTGAAGATCGGTTTCGAAGGATGGAAGAGTGTATAATGTGCTGTGGAAATTATTTTGAAAAATTATTAAAAAATGAAGCGGTATTGCAAAGCTTTCCTAGCGCCTTTGTATGTATAATTTAATGTACTGCATCGATGGCTTTTGTTTCTTTGATGCTCACTTTAGCAGAGATATGCACGGTTACAATTTTTTATAGGGGAATTAAATTAAAAACATCATTTAAAATAGTAAAATTATAGAGATATGTTTATTATCTTAAGTCACTGATATAAAGTTAATTATTATATTCATTATTTTTTTTCGTTGTTATTTCTTATCTTTTTAATAACTGCTTTACTGTTATTAAAATCGGTTGAGAGATAAAAATCTGTTTCTTACTTATTTATTTTTTTTCTGTAATATAAATTTAAAAATACATTATATATATAAATTTTAATAATTTAAAATAAAACGTACAATTTCTTTAATCTGATAATCACATTCAATTGTTATTTGTTAATTAATTATATATTAGGGTATCTGTTAATAATTACGTATATTTTTTCAAGAATAAGGTATCTGAATTTTTTCATTACTGTTTTTCTAATATTTGCACGTTGTCTATTAAAAGTATGAGAAATATGCACTTTTAGATCTTTCCAAGAACATTAAAGCAGCACAACAGTCGTTATAACAACGACTGAGATTGTATACGTATCTACAATTTTAAAGCAAATAGTACGAAACTCAAATAAAAAAATTCTGATCTGGATACCACATGACTTCCTTGTACGCCTATTAAATTACATATACACATTTAAAAAAAATGAAAAGTACATAAAATTTTATTTCATTAATAATTTCTGTTATTTTTCATATTTTTAAAAATTTTTTATTGTTATTATTTAATTATTATTTATCGTAAATTATTTTTTTAACAATCAGAGGTTAATAATTATTAATAAATCAATATACTTAAATTTAAAAAAAAAAGTTAAAAAAACGGAGATGAAGTCGGATTTAAACCGATGTGTCTTCCCCTGGTAAGACCCAAGTATTTCATTAATTAAAATTTTATTTGGCTTTAACTCCGGAACCGACGAAAAGCTCTAAAATGAGGGCTTATTACTGCAGTTAAGAAAAAGTCCAAAATCCAATTTTTTTGGATTTTGAGCTTTTTTGGATTGGTCCAATCGATTGCAATTAAAAGGGGAGGTGCACAACTAAATTTTACAACAGTTCTAAATCCAAAATTTCAACATTCTACGACTAATCGTTTTTGAGTTACACAAGATACATATGTACGTACAGACGTCCGTACACGGACTCCAGTCCGTGATGTTGAGGCGAGTGGTTGGTCTTCCTTCTTCTTCTCCCTCTTCTTCTTCCGAAGACCTCTTCGTTCTACTAGTTTCTAATAATTGTATAAAAGAACAAAACTGGAGCGACCGAATAGTGAAAAACAATAGCTTTTTTTAAAAAAAAAGAGATGGGGCTGTGTGTAATCTTTAGTTAATTTGGTTCAGAAATTTTTGAGTACGTGTTATACCACACACCCGCGCACACATACACGCAAAATAAATTATTAAAATATATAATTCATAAAAGTTTAAACACATTTGAAATATACGTATACTAAACATACTCTTAACTAAAGATAAACAAATCTTTGATTTTATATTCAACCCGTTAGTATTTGTAACTCACAACGTGTAGCAGCGTTCATCATTTCATTTAATATAATACAGTTAATTTCCGTTTCAGCTGTTACATATGAAAAAGAAACCGACTCAAGCCTGAGCAATAAAGCATTATATATTCTCGGTTATAGTTATTGTTATAACCGTAATTATTCCACTTATTTTAGTTTTTATTAGTTATTAAACTAATAACCGAGGCGTGGCTTTTTTTTATTTAAATATATCAACACCGTGACCTATTCGTTTCTTTCTTCATCCGTTGCAAGCGCGTAATGTTTATAGCATGACCAAAAGAAAGGTTGTATGCCAGGAAGTTAGTCATCAGAGTAAACAAAATCTGTAAATAAAATAAATATTATAAAGAAAAAAGAAAAGAAAATAGAAAATTAAAACCGCAATAAAGAATATAGAGCAAAAAAAAGTAAAAGAAAATTTCAGAAAACCGATAACAAAATAAATATTATGAATATGTTTTCAATTCATTTTCTACATTTATAATTTTCGAAATCATTTCCAAATTAAAAAACCGTTACAAACAAGTTTTTAATAACCTTTAATTAGGTGTCGACTTCAAAATGTTAAATGTATAAAGTAGAATATCGAAAAATTATCATTTTTAAGATTTTTGTTGCCTTTTATCAAATTGCAATTATTTATTTTTAATTTTATATTTATTTAAAATATAATATAAATATTTTTATATTTATATGGATAGGCATACAATAAACCGATGCCCATAATAATAAAAAAAAACCATTTGTGAGAACTCAAAAACGAGAAAACTTAAGCCTCTGTATAAATAAAAAAGGAATCCATAAAAATTATGTAAATAAATATTACAGGAAAAGAGAAAGATAACATTTCATTTTACGGTGTAGATGAACAATTCAACAAAATAAGAAACAAAACATCGTAAACGACCGGCTTTGGTGAAGAGTAAGTATTACGTAAGAGCAAACAAAAATTGATTGGAATTAGGATAATTTTTTTTTAAGTCTTTTTTCGACAAAACTACAATATACAAACGCGGTTTAAAATATAAAATAAAAGTAAAAGAAAATAACAATTACTCGGGTTAAAATATATTTATTTTTGAAATAGCCACTCTTTCAGCACGAAACTCTTAACCTCCCCTTTTCACCGATAATGTTCAAAACTCATCGCACCATTTTTATCAATTTTTACTTCCTTGTACGAAATAAAGGAAGTATTGTGATCGCGAAAAAATTTCAGATATCAACGGAAATATTCATTTTGACCATCCCTGAATCCATTTTGAATAGTTTCGGCGTGATGTTTGTACGTACGTACGTATGTATCTCGCTTAACTCAAAAACGATTAGCCGTTGAAATTTTGGATTTAGAACTGTTGTAACAACTAGTTGTGCACCTTTCCTTTTGATTGCAATCGACTGGATCCCCAAAGTGACCAAAAAAGCACAAAATCCAAAAAAGTTTGGATTTTGGACTTTCTCTTAACTGCAGTAATAAGCTCTCATTAAGAGCTTTTCAACGGTATATCATATGTGGTACTTATTTTCATCGGTTTCAGACTTATAGCCAAATAAAAGTTTAATTAATGAAATATTTGGATCTTATAAAGGGAAGGCGCATCGGTTCGAATCCGAATTCTTGTTTTTAACTTTTTTTTAATTTAAATATATTGATTTTAAAAAAATTATTATCCTCTGATTGTTAAAAAAGCTTTACGATAAATAATAATTCATAACAACAATAAAAAAAATATATATATGTGAAAAAATATCACAAGTTATTAATAAAATAAAATTTTATGTACTTTTCATTTAAAAAAACGTGTAATGTAATTTAATAGGAGTACAAGAAAGTCATGTGGTGTCCACATCAGATTTTTTTACGAATGCGTCTTATTCAAAATACATTTCATTAAAAAAACTTTTTCCCAGTACCTCGTAAGAAATAGCTTTTTAAAACGGTTTTTTTCTTTAGAAACGAATATTACAGTTTAGATTTAAGTGGTTAATAATAAAAAATATATCCTCCTTACATCTTTTCAAATACTTAAACGTAATATTATCGTAAAGTTTAAAAAAATAAAATTGAGTGGAAGTAAGATAAAATGCGATGCGGTAATGCAGAAAGAACGAGAGAAAAAGAGAGAATCGTATACGTACGAGATTTTTGAAAACCACATTCCATTGTGGGAGTTAATGGATTCATTTTTGAAAGAAGAAGAAACATCTATATTCGGTGCAATAGGTATACGCTAAAAAAAGAAGATAAGTATGGAGGAGTGTGTGTATGCGCCAAACATCACACGTCTCGACCGCATTGAACAAAATAACACAATATTTTATCTTGTTCCCTTCGGTTCAGATTTCTAACACAATACAACGTTATATTACGATAAAAATTGTTACGTTCACTAGCTTCTTCTATTTCTATTTCTTTCAATCGTATTTTTATTACTGTTTTTACGTATACAATAAAAATTATTTTATTTTCGATTCGTCGATAAGTACAGATAAAATGTGCTCGAAAACGGGAGGAAATCACAATGTGCTCTAAATCACAATTCTTTTAACGAATTTAATAACCTCAAAATGTCATTTTCCACCGGACCGGTTTAGCGGGTTAACTCTCATCGCAAATCAGTTGTTTAACATCTGATTTTCGAAGTAGAAGATTCTAAGGTTCAAATCCTAGTAAGTTAGTCGCTTTTATACGGATTTATATACTTAAGACAGTGGATATCGGTGGTCGGGGTTCAATTAACCAACCATACGTCTCAAGAATGGGTCGGCCTGAGACTGTACAAGACTACAACTCATCACATCGGGCCACGGGGGGATCGCTTATTGTTCACTAATTGAACAATACATATTACTAGTTGAACGTACATATTAGGATATATAAAATGTCATTGAAAATAATGTAACCTCGAAACGTTTTGTTTCGTTAAAGTTAAAAACACTCAAAAGACTTTAGACCACAAAATTAAAACTTATATGGAGAGAAATTTATAGGGCGCAAGTATATTTTAAAAATATATTTTCTTAATATCAATAGGGATTTTTAAATTCTACTAGTTTCCGAGTACTTTCCTAGTACTACTTTCCTATTTTTCTTAAAAACAACTTCGTTTCGAATTTATCGACCCATCTAATTATCAAAATCCTTCTACAATTTACCTAATATCAAAAGATAGAATTTCTTCTTTCACGGGGTTTTCCCTCTTTCACCATCATAAAATGCGACATTTTTAACAAATAATTTTAAAAATTTCTTTCTAATTCGCACTTGACCAAATTTTCAAACCAGCTAATTTTGTTCTAAGTGAAAGAATTCTACCTACAAAAGAACTATCTATGGACTAAAAAAAAAAACACAGAGGAAAAAACAAAACGATTGACGTTTTTTTTTTTTTATTTATAAATACATATTTCTCGTTCCTTCATCCAAGCACGACAGACCTTGCCAGAGTGGCTCAGCCAACCACAGAAAATACAACATTTGCAAGGGCTACTTTTATTATTATTATTATTATTATTATTACTTTTCCATTTAGATACCGTATTGCAGAGCTACAGCTCTAGGTGGGAAACATTGTAATCGATCCGATTTGGGCTTATGCGGTTTTCACCGGATCTTGACGTTTTGATACCTTTCTTTCTTTTTGCTGTTTAGCCTCCGGTAATTATCTTTCACATAATACTTCAGACAATGATATGTATGAATGTAAATGAAGTGTAGACTCGGTTCGACCGTTCCCGAGATGTGTGGTTAATTGAAACCCAACTACCAAAGAACACCGGTATCCACGATCTAGTATTCAAATCCGTGTAAAAATAACTGACTTTACTAGGAGTTGAACGCTGGAACTCTCGACTTCAAAATCAGCTGATTTGGGAAGACGCGTTCACCACTAGACCGGGTCGGTCTAGTGGTGAACGCGTCTTTTTTCATATAACCCACCGGGTCGGTGGGTTATATGAAAAATATTTTAAGTGTAAAAACGTAACTCAGTCTGGACGGTTGTCGAACTAGATCGCCCGATCAACTCGGTACGTGGTGCGTTACGACTCGCGGCTAACCAGTATGTCGAGTGTCTTAAACGAAATTTGTTCTACGTAAGTTATGTAATTACATAAGTTTAGTCGGTGCCGATTCTCACCGCTAGTACCACCACACCCACGCAAATTAAATACGGTATGCGCGCGAGTTTTAGTTAGAATCATTGAATTAAACAAAGGAAAAATATTACATTTAAATAAAATGATAAATATTTTAAATTAAGTCGTGTGTGTGTGTGTGTGTGTGTGTGTGTGTGTGTGTGTGTGTGTGTGTGTGTGTGTGTGTGTGTGTGTGTGTGTGTGTGTGTGTGTGTGTGTGTGTGTGTGTGTGTGTGTGTGTGTGTGTGTGTGTGTGTGTGTGTGTGCATAAGCCGTGCATCAGAAACAACCGAAGGTGTCAGTTTTTTTTCAACGCTTACATTATTTTTATATAATAATATTATTGTATTTTTATGGTAAAATTTATTTTAAGTATTTACATAAAAGAACGAACAAAACTTTTTTTTTTCAGAAATTTCTGGAGATTAAAACTTTCCAAATTCTTAAAATAACTTTTCTAGGAAATATTTTTTTAGAGTTTTGATAGAGGTTTCCTTTCCAAGCAATAGATAAGAAACATAAACAGCGTTTATTATGAAACGCCACACGCTTGTATATGAAGACAGTAAACATAAAAGAACTTAAATGACGTTAAAAATATTAAATTTAATATGAACAGCGTACCGCGAACGAGTTTTACAGCGTTTAAAAATTCATACGAAACGTTTACTCTTAGTAATGGACATAATCAAACAACTGGATATTTTCTCATTAAAGTATACGTAAAAAAAATTATAAGATAAAACAAAAACAAGAAGAGAATTCAACGTATTATGATCGTGTTCGATAATATACGCGGTAAATGACAAAACGTCAACGAATATAATCTCTCTTCACGATAAAAGAAAAATTATTAAACGAAAAAATCAATCGTGATTTATATTTATAAATGATAACCACCTTGAACTTATGTAACAAATAAAGTAACCTTGCTTTAAAAAGACGCGACCAACCGTATTACCGAGTCGTATCACCGTTACTAATAATGGATAAAGTGTAACAGATCAATAAAAGGCGAATTATAAAAAGAAAGAAAAAAAACATTTATGTAGCGAAAAAATGGAAAATTACGTAAAAAGATGACAATCAACTTTATTTAGAAAATAATGGATGGGTGGTTGATATATCAGATTTTTTTTTAAATTTTAATTTTTAAATTATTCATTATAAAAAAGAAAAAAACAACGTTTATTAAAAATTGACTTTCTATTCAGTATTATTGAACTGAACTTAATACCGCACCTGAAAACACTCGCATTTCATTTCAAAAATTTCAGCTGGATTTTTAGTTAGATTTCATAAGAAAGCTAGCTATTATAATGGGCACCACGATTAAACTTCCAGAAAATTTCGACATATCTTCGCGTTTCACATCCTCCCAAAACCATAAGCTCGAAAGTTCATATATAAACAGTGTCCCATATAAAACGCAACCCAACCTTATATTGGTAGGTATTGAAATAATAAAAAGGCATATGTAAATGTAAATGTAATTTTTATTACTACCATCCACTACCTTACATTTAGAGTAAATGTTGGAAGTGGCCGCCATCTTCTTGAATACAAGCTTCAATTCTTTTTACAGCGTTTCTTGCAACTTTTTTCAAAGTTTGTGGCTGGATATTTAATACAGCTTGTTCAATATTGACTTTCAATCGTTCAAGTGTTCGTGGTTTGTTGCTGTAGGCTTTTTCTTTCAGGTAACCCCGTAGAAAAAAATCCACCGCAGTCAAATCTGGAGATCTTGGTGGCCACAAGCCTCGACCGATAACACGATTACCAAAGAATTCCTCAACGAAATCAAAAGTTGAAGTGCGATGTCGCACCGTCATGTAGGCAGCAGTGTCTGTCTTCCTCTTCCAAGAGTCCGATGAACTGAAATAAAATATCCTGATATCGTTCTGCATTAATCGTGTACTCGAAAAAAATAGGACCGATTATTTTCTTCCGCATATCAAGCACCACACGAACGACTTATGCGGATGTAATTGTTTTTCGTGATAAACGTGGGGATTTTCAGCGCTCCAAATTCTACTGCTGTATTGGCTGTTTACGTAGCCATCCGAATGAAACCGTGCTTCATCTGTGACAAATAACGAATCCATAACGTTAATACCTTCGCGCAGAAATCGACGGAACCGTTGACAATATTGTAGCCGTTTTTCTTTGTCGGGCACAAAAAGTCGATGAACCGTTTGAATGCGATAACGTCGTAATTGTAATCGTTTGGTCGCCCGATGAGCAGTTGAATTAGATAAATTAATTTCAGCAGACAAACGTCTGATCGATTTATTTGGCGAGGCGAGTAATCGGTCTTTGATTTCAGTGACTGTATCTGTATTCAACACCGACGCAGATCTTTTGTGTTCCTTGTTATTAACAGAACCGTTATCTCTAAATTTTGCGACTAACCTTAATATTGATGTTTTGTTAGGAGCTGGTTTATCTGGGTACTTATGGCAAAATAAATCTTGCACTGCAACCGCCGATTTCGTACTGAAGTACGACTCGACAATGAAAACACGTTCATCTAGCGAAAACACCATCTTGTCTCAAGCGATACACTGAACGTTGTGATTGCATTGTTGTTACTATCGGTAGTGTTCTACTGCGTCGCCGCGATGTTCAGATGTTGGACGAGTCCATTTCAGTAACGAGTAAGGGAGTAAGTTTGACCTTTGAAATTTCATGAAAGTGATTGATGGGTTGCGTTTTATATGGGATACCCTGTGTATATATATATTTCATTTTCTTGCGGACACGATAACTACCGTAATTTTGCGCCAATCAATTTCAAGTTGTTTTTTAAAAATAAGTCGTCCCAAATGTCGGCCGAGTTCGTTAATGGGCAAAATTTGACTATGGGGTAGTAAATGGGAGGGCTTTTCCAAAAATAAAATATCGCTATACCTTTCTTATTAAATAAAATATCGAATTCATTTATAGTTCCTACTATTCTTTGGATAAGGGCCTAAAACCTATCTAAGTAAAGTTTTTGAATATCACCAACCATTGGCCCAGGGTTGGAAAAAATGGATTTTTGAAGACAAAAAATCATACCTCCCTTAATAGGCACAGTATCAAAAGGCTTTAAAGTCTTCGTTAGTCCTCTAAACATAACCTAGAACTTTTGTCTGAAACAAGTTTTGAGTCTGACTACCTTACGGCATGGGATGACCAAAATATTGGTGGAATTGTAAGAAGATGGGACTTGTATGGTAAACAGGAGAAACAGTTTTTCACATGCAACCATTTTCGTATCGAGTAAATTTGAAGTTTTTCTTAACTTTAAGGTGAAAATCCTTTTTATCCCAAACTTACCACTGGTGAAATCTACCTCCGTCTTCCAGCGTGCCGAAACGGATTTTTATATTTTCCACCGCAGACGTTAACATATCCGTAGGCCAGAGGTACTTCGTGACCCACCGGGTCGGTCTAGTGGTGAACGCGTCTTCCCAAATAGCCTGATTTAGAAGTAGAGAGTTCCAGCGTTCAAATCCTAATAAAATCGGTTATTTTTACACGGATTTGAATACTAGATCGTGGATACCGGTGTTCTTTGGTGGTCTGGTTTCAATTAACCACTCATCTCAGGAACGGTCAAACTTGAGACTGTACAAGACTACACACGTACTACACGCATTCATCCTCTGAAGTATTATCTCAACGATAATTACCGGAGGCTAGACAGGAAAATGAAAGAGGTACTCGTGACGAATTATTTACTATCTACCCGAATTTTCTCCGACGTTTCACGGGCGTGTGGAATCACATTACCTAATTCAGTTAGCTTATAAAGTTCATGTAAACAGACTGCGCGTATGAGTGTTCAGGCGGCCGATTCATATGTATTTCCCGTTAAATCCTGATGCGTATAAAAAAACTTTGCGACGTTAATATTCAGTAATCATAAACTACTACATTTAACAAAAATTATATTTTAAGTTTAAATAAACGATCGATAAATATTTCTTGTTCGGTCCAATCGATAACCCTCGAGTATTTTATTCATTAAAACTGTTCATTGATACGTAGTTTCCTTGAGGTTTTAAAGAGTTATGAAATTGTCAGTTGTCCTCAAACGGTAAAATTTGCCTAATGTTTCAGATTAAATTTCCATTATAATAAATAAATAATATAATCATTCGGTTTTCGTCATCTGATTGCGAGAAATCCGTAGTACTGTCACTATTAAGAGATACAATGAGAGGCTTGATTTTCTTTTAATTATATTATCCGATCCCAATAATTTCTTTCAACAGTATCCGTTACATGTTTTGTACAGTTTCACAATTTCTGCCGGACCGTTTTATCGATGGCATTTATGCGTAAATGTTTAACATCCGACATTTTAAGAGTAGAATTTTCTCACGCTATATAACTTTTTTGATTTGTCCCCAAATTAAGTCGATCGGATGAAGTTCACAACGAGAGGGAGGTAATCGAAGCACGGTTTTACCGCTGGATTTTGCTAATTCATCAATTTTATACGCGTTAAAACTACTTTTAATACGCGAAACCGTTTAAATAATAGAACCTTAAGTTTATCCTCTTCAAAAATCACTGCTTTTGAACTAAGCGGCAATTTGATATCGTTCTTTTTCCAAGACGCATTTGGATTTTTTCCTTTTTACATGAACGATAAAGGGGATTGTCAAACACAATAACCGAATGATCTTCCACAAGAGGTAACACATCGCTAAAGATCGCTGTAGATTTAGATTCAAAAATTCAAATCCAAACACCACTATTGACAAATCCGGCATCACTGCCGACATCCGTAATTATGAGACGCCTACCTTTACCCGATGGAGCCTTACTACCCGTCGATAAGCCGCAAAGAAAGGCTTCTTTTGATAAATTCACAGCTCTATCTTTCCAAACGAAACTTTTCGAGAGACCTTCGCTGACGGCCTTCTCGCCTTCAGCCTTCTTGACTCATTTTCTTTATTTCAGCGAGGTAATGTCTTCGCCATATAACGATAAGATTTAATTTTTATTAATTTATTATCTTATTAATAGTTTTTATTACATTTAGTGAAGGATATAAAAACAGGCAAAAAGACTATCGGCTTGCATTACGGTGCGCAAGCGTACTCCCGTGTTAATTGTCTGCAATAGCTCGATCGTTTGTCAACGGTTTTTTACAAATGAGGTGTCGTTTTATTCAAAATAAAATGCTTAATAAATTTTGTAAAAAAAATTGATCAGACAAATAATTACAAAGATGATACTGAAGATTAAAAAATTAAGATGTCCACCGTTTTGAAATTTTTGTATTTTGTAGAACAGGACAGTAGTCATAGATCTGCCGAATTTTATTAAGTAGGTTTACCCGTTTCTGAGAAATAATGTTTTGTTTGAAAATCACAAAGTGGCGTCCAGAAGAAAAGAAAAGGAAAATAGGACTTATGTCGATATGAGCGTTTTTGCTCATTTTGGTGTTCTGAATCGGTTCCTCAAATTCGGCGAATACACGTCCCGGAACACTCCGTATAATAAGTTATTTTGTAATACAAAAATCATTAGTTATTTAAGCAAATGTAACTAATGACTGTATTTTTTTTTTTTTAGAAAACAGTTAACGTTTCAACTTTACTCGAAAAGATAAAACAGTATTCTCTCCGATCAGATCGCACCGTTTAACCGAATATAAAATTGGGAATAAAGAAACGGTGTCGATAGCGAGATAGAATGCTACCCGCTTAAGATCCTTCATAGAAAATGAAAAATAAGCAACAAAATGCCAATTAAACCCTAACTCCCTCGGGAGATCATGAAATGCTAAAAAAAATTATCGGTCAACGATGTCTTTTCTTTTCTTTTTTTTGTTTGATGAAATTCACTACAGAAGCTTGTGCGTAGAAATATGTAATGTAACTTTGTGGCGTATGAAAAATGCCATGCCTGATCGGGACTCGAACCCGGGACCTCCGGATGAAAGGCGTAGCGCAAGCGGTAGCGTCTCGTCCTCTTAAAATATATTATGTAACAAAAACTTCTTTGTCTACAAAAATAAGAAAAGACCTTCGAAAACAGGTATAAGCTTTTAAAATGAATAATATGCCTATATGGAAGCTGTAAGACAGACGAAAGCAACACCCGAATATAAATCCTAGTCAAACCCGCTCTTGGAAGGCATTAATCGCTAAAATATTATAATAATTTTCCAGTTTTTCATATTATTTTAAAAACAAAGAAATTAACTGCAACCTAACGTCTTAAACCGATTAAATATACTAATTAGTTTTACCGAAAAGTGAAATAATAATGTTTTAAAATCCAAAAACTGTAATCTGTTGCTTTCTGAGAAAAAGATAAATCGCAAAGAAAAACAGTAGAAACGCGGTAGTTTCTCTAAAAAAGAAATTAAAGATATTTTTATTTCTATTACCATAATGAATTTCTTGTAAAAAAATTTCTAATAATGTTTTGGAAAAAATTAATTGAATAGTATCATTAAAAGAAATTCAATAAAATAAACAATTTTTTTTTAATTTTATCAACAAAAATATATAAAAACAGATCAATCTACGACCACTATTTTTTAAAATCATTAATTTTTAAAAATAGTAAGTTAAAAATTATTTTAAGAAAAACATTAACAACATAGTTGTTTCAACTGATTCTCGGCACACACACACACACACACACACACGGTAATTTAAAAATATTTTTCATTTTATTTAAATATATTTTTTCGTTTATTTAATTCAATGATTCAAACTAAAGCGACCGCGCATAACGTATTTAATTCGCGCGGGTGTGGCGGTACTAGCGGCGATGACCGGCTCTAAATAATGTAATTTCACAACTTAACATAGAACAAACTTCGCTTGTACGGTCGGCCGACTGGTGTAGCCGCGAGTCTTAACGCACCAGGTACCGAGTCGACCGAGCGATCGAGTTCGAGACCCGGCCGTCGAGACCGAGCTGCTTATTAACACTTAATATTATTCATTTATTTAATTCTACCGCTCACCTGTTATGTCACAACATAGCAGTAGTTTATAGCTTTTTTTTTTTTGGTGGGCTGCGATTTTGCATAATTTGTTATTTCAAATATTGTTATTTTTTAATTTTTAACAAATGCGCCTAAGAAAAATGTGACCTTAATTAGGCGAAATTTCGAGATATTGATGGTCACCTTGCTCTACAGCTTCAAGCCCCTTGACCTTAGAAAATTTAACGGCATCAATATATATATATATATATATATATAAGTAATCTGAATGAGTTTCGTAAAAATCGGTCCAGTAGTTCTGGAGATATTTAGAGACCGACACCGAACACAAACATACACGTACATACGAACATTAACAACCGAAGAATTTCCATCCGGTTTTTTGGGTTCCTTAAATGTCAAAACATAAAAATCCAGTGAAAACCGCATACGCCCAAATTGGACCGATTACAATACTTTCCCTTCTACAGCTATAGCTCTGTTACAGTGCTATTTAAACGGGAAAGTAAAAATAAAATATTAAAAAATAACAAATATATGAAAAACGTGTGGAATGAGAAATATAAGAGTATATAAATAAAACTACTTCCAAATAAAATAGCTACAAAAATAAGAAAAGCACCTTTAAAACTTAAAAATAGCTATTAAATTATTTTTAATTTCGATTTTTTTTTTTAGATCGGCTTTAAATTAAAAGTAAATTAAGAAAAAGACTGCAAATTTTAAACCCTGCATCATAACTTCCTCAAAAAAGAATGAAAAAGAATTATGGAAATCGAATTTGCAAAAAAGTTAAGTCTTAAATATAAGTAAAAAAAAATTTCCATCAAACCGAGAATCTTCATCCTTTTTAATATTTTTATTTTTTACATATACGAATAAAAATTAAAAACAAATTGTAGTCGTTTCAGTAACTCAGGCTGAATATTCATAATCTCGAACGAAAACGAACAAAAGAAGGAAAATAAATACTAGCTGTTATCATTATCAAGTCTGAGTAAAAAAGATAAGGTAGAAAATGTAGAAGAAGAATGGGAGAATGTTAAAAAGGAAATTCTTAAATCAGCAGAAGCAAACTTAGGCGGAATAAAGAGAACTGGTAGAAAACCTTGGGTTTCAGACGATATATTGCAGCTGATGGATGAACGTAGAAAATATAAGAATGCTAATGATGAAGAAAGTAAAAGGAACTATCGGCAATTAAGAAATGCTATAAACAGGAAGTGCAAACTGGCGAAAGAAGAGTGGATTAAAGAAAAGTGTTCAGAAGTGGAAAGAGAAATGAACATTGGTAAAATAGACGGAGCATACAGGAAAGTTAAGGAAAATTTTGGGGTACATAAATTAAAATCTAATAATGTGTTAAACAAAGATGGTACACCAATATATAATACGAAAGGGAAAGTCGATAGATGGGTGGAATACATTGAAGAGTTATACGGAGGAAATGAATTAGAAAATGGTTTTATAGAGGAAGAAGAGGAAGTTGAGGAGGATGAAATGGGAGAAACAATACTGAGATCTGAATTTAAGAGAGCATTAAAAGATTTAAATGGCAGAAAGGCTCCTGGAATAGACGGAATACCTGTAGAATTACTGCGCAGTGCAGGTGAGGAAGCGATTGATAGATTATACAAACTGGTGTGTAATATTTATGAAAAAGGGGAATTTCCGTCAGACTTCAAAAAAAGTGTTATAGTTATGATACCAAAGAAAGCAGGGGCAGATAAATGTGAAGAATATAGAACAATTAGTTTAACTAGTCATGCATCAAAAATCTTAACTAGAATTTTATACAGAAGAATTGAGAGGAGAGTGGAAGAAGTGTTAGGAGAAGACCAATTTGGTTTCAGGAAAAGTATAGGGACAAGGGAAGCAATTTTAGGCCTCAGATTAATAGTAGAAGGAAGATTAAAGAAAAACAAACCAACATACTTGGCGTTTATAGACCTAGAAAAGGCTTTCGATAACGTAGATTGGAATAAAATGTTCAGCATTTTAAAAAAATTAGGGTTCAAATACAGAGATAGAAGAACAATTGCTAACATGTACAGGAACAGCAACAATAACAATTGAAGAACATAAGAAAGAAGCCCTAATAAGAAAGGGAGTCCGACAAGGATGTTCCCTATCTCCGTTACTTTTTAATCTTTACATGGAACTAGCAGTTAATGATGTTAAAGAACAATTTAGATTCGGAGTAACAGTACAAAGTGAAAAGATAAAGATGCTACGATTTGCTGATGATATAGTAATTCTAGCCGAAAGTAAAAAGGATTTAGAAGAAACAATGAACGGCATAGATGAAGTCCTACGCAAAAACTATCGCGTGAAAATAAACAAGAACAAAACGAAAGTAATGAAATGTAGTAGAAATAACAAAGATGGACCGCTGAATGTGAAAATAGGAGGAGAAAAGATTATGGAGGTAGAAGAATTTTGTTATTTGGGAAGTAAAATTACTAAAGATGAACGAAGCAGGAGCGATATAAAATGCCGAATAGCACAAGCTAAACGAGCCTTCAGTAAGAAATATAATTTGTTTACATCAAAAATGAATTTAAATGTCAGGAAAAGATTTTTGAAAGTGTATGTTTGGAGTGTCGCTTTATATGGAAGTGAAACTTGGACGATCGGAGTATCTGAGAAGAAAAGATTAGAAGCTATTGAAATGCGGTGCTATAGGAGAATGTTAAAAATCAGACGGGTGGGTAAAGTGACAAATGAATAGGTGTTGCGGCAAATAGATGAAGAAAGAAGCATTTGGAAAAATATAGTCAAAAGAAGAGACAGACTTATAGGCCACATACTAAGGCATCCTGGAATAGTCGCTTTAATATTGGAAGGACAGGTAGAAGGGAAAAATTGTGTAGGCAGGCCACGTTTGGAGTATTTAAAACAAATTGTTAGGGATGTAGGATGTAGAGGGTATACTGAAATGAAACGACTAGCACTAGATAGGGAATCTTGGAGAGCTGCATCAAACCAGTCAAATGACTGAAGACAAAAAAAAAAAAAAAAAATCATTATCAAAATTCTATTTCTATGTAATGATTTTACCCCCTACCAGAAGCAAAATTGTTTTTATTTTATTTACTTTTTTCAGTAGGATATAAACTTAAAGACAAAATTGGTGTTATATGTTTTTATAATATACAGAATGTTCCGCGAAGAAACGGAAAAATTTTCAGAACGCGTTCTATTTGTGAAAAGAGTGAAAAAAATTGATATAAACATAGGTCTGAAAACGCTTGGTTTTCGAGTTACGGCTAACGAAAGATTGCACCCGGATTTCAGCTCTTCTAATAAAAAGAAGCCCTTTGTAATTTTTGGGAGCCAAATTAAGGAGTAAGGTCGGTGTTTTCTTACATAATTTGAGCCGACAAATAGAATAAAATAAATCCCAGAACTGTAATTGCAGCAGTTTTTAAGATATCCGACGTACAACAAAATTCGCTGTCGAAAAACAAGTTTCTTTTAGGTTTGTAGTAGTAAAATAGCTTTGATAAACGACAAATAAATGCGGAAAATTTAACCACAAGACGCGCAAAGAATTTAATTCTGAGGAAATTAATGTAAATACGGCCGATGACGATGAATAGCGAATAAAATCTTTTAAATATCGGTTTTTTATTGAAGGAAAAGACAAAACGTAGCCAAACTTGTGTCATTGGCTTCTAGAAAATAATGATAAAATATATTCCGTTTTATCCTATTTCCCACTCAAATTATATAAGAAACAACCGACTTTACTACTTAATTTGGGTCCCGAAAATTACATTCTTTTTATTACAAGTGCTGAAAATCGCTAGCCGTAACTCGAAAACAAAGCTTTTCCAGACCTACGTTTATACGAACTATTTTCACCAATAGTACATGTCCTGAGAGTTTCTCGGTTTCTTCGGGACACTGTATAATACATATTGACCGTTCGAAGTGATCTAAAAGATGCCTACTTGTTCTATTAAAAATAAAATTGATGTTATTTTATGTACTAATGTAACATCAAAATTCTTTAAATAAATATTACGTACGGATAATTATTTTTAATTGAGTAGTCAAGTTTTTAACGATATAACAATCGACATTAAAACAATTTTTATAAAAGGCGTTTTAAATTTAATAAAATTAATTAATTAAATCCGCGTACATTAAAATATTTTATAATTTACAAAAAAATAACGAGAAGAATTTAAATAAAAATTAAAAGTTAGGCGTTAAAATATTTGTTATATAACAAAAATAATAACAAAGTTAAATAAAAAATTTTACGTGCACACAATTTAAAATAATCTACGTTTATGTCAAAAAAGAAAACATTTTAAGTCCTTTACAAATAAAAACAAAAAGAAGAGAAAAATAAAACAAATCAGTTCAAAAGGGAGAGTAAAGTAATATTATAAACGTTATGACGTAAAGAGATAGAAACAAAGTATATATAGTACGAAGTAATAAAGAGCGAAGAAAGAGAAACGGTGAACGGCGAGAAAGTGTAAGAGAAAGGCCGAAGAGGGAAAACGGTGTAAAGTGAAGAGCGAGAAAGATATGTAGATAGGGGTGAGTGTAAGTTAAGAAAGGGTGCGGTGGGGTTTGTGACCTCCACTTGCTTTCATCTGGGGCGGTACCACGACGCCATGCGCTGCCACATCGCGCAATCAATAACGGTGTGGCGTCGCCAAGCGTTCGTCCATTTCCCTTACGTCCCATATTACACAAAACTATATCTTCCCTCTTACACACACATAACGCCATAAATATACACCAGCTGAGCCGATATCAGCTGATAACAAAAGCGGTCTTATGATTATTATTATTATTTAACAATTAATGGTACGATAAACTCTAACCTACCTATAATTTCACGACAATTATTAACAGTATCTATTAATTAATTTTTAATGAACAAATTTACGGCGCAAACCTTCTCTTACAAAATAAAACTGAAATAATAAAAAAGGAAACATTAAAATAGCGTTCGGTACATTCACCTTAATTCAAACCTAATAACAATAAAATAATAATACTGTAGCTTATCGTTTTAATAATGAAGCGACTTCATCGAAAGGTTCGCGTAACATGAATTTCAGTTTCGATTTACGGGAGTGGAAATTAGGAATTTATATAAGAGTTTATTCCCGTTAAATTATTATTAAAATACGTCCAATTTAAAAAATACTGTTTACATCGTCGGTTTATTCAGTGTAATCGTTAAAAATGTAAAATAGCGTCGTTTTAAAAATTAAAATTATATCTTTATTTTATCCATCGAAAAATTTTATTCACCCCATCGGAAAATATTATATACATTTTTTTCGGGTGTGATTCCAAGACAAAGATTTTATTAGGCAGAACTAAGAAAGACCTACGATATTAAATAATCAAGCGTTTGTTAAGTTATCTGTATACGGATTTTACATAACAAAATACGACCTAACTTAAAATTGATGACCGTCGAAAAATGTTTCGTCAGAGATGGGCAAACCCGAAGAACAGTTTGTTAACATCATGCGACTACATTCTACCGCATTTCGTAACTACTTATAATGACACGTACGAATGAAAAGAAAAATAAATCGAACAGACGTTATCCTGTTATATAAAATCACAGTCGATGATTCGTGATTTTTTCTCTTCAAAAATGATACCGGTAGTAATTCATAAGCGACCGGTTTCTGTACGAGATATTAATGCAAACAACGAAAGAAACTTATGAAAAAGGGGTGTAAATGTTTCGAAACGATAGAATGAATCCGCACGACGAAGAATATCGACAACGACACAAGAAACAAGTTAATGATGAAATAAAAAAAAACAATTGTAACAATAAAACCTTCAGATCATCGTCTCAAATTTAGAACGGGTTTCTTTCGTTTATTTCTACAACAATTTGTTTTTATAAAATTGTCCACTAAATTTAGGCGGTAATAGAAATCGTAAACATCAAGAACGTTGTAAAGAAGACCGCAAAACAAAAACGAATGGATAACACTTTATGATATTTCATGCGCAGTACGGTTTTTTTAGGCGCACAACGAAGTGTCGATATCATCTCTCGGACAGAAAATTATTACAATAAGCAATTTAGCCGAACAATAACATCAAACTTAAAAATTTGGATAACAGCAATATAAAATAATAACTAAAATCAACAATTAAAACGCAATTAAATCAACATAACCGGCATACATGGGCAAAACACATCATAGGTATATAAAATTTGTGAATGTAGATGCACGGCCTTTAGAAACAATAAAACGTTAAATAACATCACAACATTTTTCCCTACAATATTACAGATGTTAGACCCTAAAGTAAATTTCCGACGCGATGCCGCATAACTCATACAATCAAAGATAAGTATGTGGGGTACCGTCAGATGGCAGTCGCATCGAATACAAATGTCCGAGTCATGAAATATACAAGCGTGAACCTATTCGCAAACGACAAATAATAACCTCCTCTCGACGGCTATTCCAGGATGAAGAGCCCATCGATGACGCAGTTTTTAACAGGATGAAGTTATTGTCGATGGTAGCATACCGTTCACTTTGCATCACGAATCACCCTCTACAAAAAAAAAAAAAAAAAAAAAAAAAAAAAAAAACAGACAAGATCGTCAGAAACCGCGATTAGAGAAAGGGGGTCTGCGGTATCCTCAAAAAACGTTTTTGGAAACGCGCCAGGTAGAACGAAGAAGAAGGGATGCCGAACACAACAGATCGATCAACGAAAATTTACCTGATGAAGACATAAACATGTACGATCAATCGTTCAACAAGCAAGTTCTGCCTCAGTCGATCACCATAGTGCCTCGGGAGGAACATGATGATGAGCCGTCAGAACAGTGATAAGCTTTGAAATCACAATTTATTAAGGAGGGTGAAGGAATCTGTGAACAAAGATCGGACAGGTCATCCTCATTAACATCGGAATTTGGGGGAAGATATAAGTTGCAGATTCATTTTAAATGGCGATAATATCTTTACCGAGACTAAAGAGATGTTTGTATCCGGCGGACTCCGCGTGGCCAATATGATTTCCTTTAGGAAAACAGCCACACCTTCTCGTTCTCTACTCTCAGCTGGACGGTCGCATCTCTCGCAGACGTATCCGCGAAAAAATACTTTATCCTAGAGACGGGGTCAGTTTCCTGTAGACACAATATTAAAGGATTTTTTTCCTTTAGTACGGTTTCGATATCCTCACGTCCATATCTTAGACCGCATACATTCCAACGGATAATATTTGTACACATAAAATTATTTTTTCCGGATTTCAGTTAATTTTTTCCGGCTTTTCTTTTTAGTGTTAGGATTTTAAGGAAGTACTTATTTCTTCGGCCACTTCGTATGCCACCATATCTTGGAAGATATTTTCAGATGGTGGTGGGAGATGAGATGGAAGCCCGGGAGGCCGGAGATAACGTACCAGGCGACAATATTTTTGTAGATTCCTTCATTGGGATCTTAGTGGTTTGTTGCAATTTGGTGCAGTAGCAGTTTTATTTGGTGGTGTACCGAATAAAATGGTTTTCGTTGAACCACTGTCGGAATTTCCACAAAAAAAAATCCTTCTTCCTGCCTGTATTCAACGCTGTCATAGCAGAAGTGAGAAATTTTACCCGGTCTGACAAAGCTTGGACACCAATTTGGTTAGTTCTTTCTAAGATGCGCACTTATTCTTATTTTGTACATTGTCAGAAAGACCCTCTCTTTCTTTTATTGTTTAGCCTCCGGAACCACCGTAAGGTATTACTGCACAGGATGAGTAAGGATGATATGTACGAATGTAAATGAAGTGTAGTCTTGTACAGTCTCAGGTCGACCACTCCTAGGATGTGTGATTAATTAAAACCCAACCATCAAAGAACACCGGTATCCACGATCTAGTATTCATATCCGCATGACAAAACTAACAACGGGCTGTACAAGATTCCTCATCTCGAAGGATTTTCTGTATTCTCGATGTGCCACGGAAAAGTACACTTGCTGATCAGTCATAATCCTTAATATAGCCTTCCTTATAAAGGGGGGATTCTCAAGACCTTGCCGAATGTGAACCCTTACAATTTATTCGCTTTTTATCTTCAGTGCATGCGCTACCATCATTTTCCGTACAGTTGCAACGCGCACAAACTTGTTTCACTGTGCAGCCAATTTTGGTGTGACCAGAACCCTGACATTGAAAGCAGCGTCTGGGGTTTGGTACGTATGGTCGTACAGGGACAGAGAAGCTAACTATGTTAATTCACTTCGGGACCGTCGGGACAGATAAGTAAGTGAAGATATCGGTACATCAACGCCATTCACCTACCTCATTATCCTCTGAATAGAAGCGACTGACTGTGGGGACAGTTCCTCTAATATCTCTAATAGTTTAATACCAGCCAAGTCACGGCAGAAGATGAAATTTGTCCCTTGCTGAAATTAAAGGTGTTATGTGATTCCATCATTTCTTTGTCCTTCTCTATAAACCTAAGGGCTAGTAGCTTCCGACTCCGTTCATCATCACTCCCCTCAATCTACAGGGTACATCGCCACTCCAAGTTTTTTACTGACTTCGGAAAGCCAAAAGATGTAACAACGCACTTATGTATTAAGAATGGTGAAACCTTTGCAAACGATTTACTTTCTTCCTTATACTTTATTACTATAAACTGAATTATTGAAAATTTAGCGGTTTTTGTTTTACGTGTAGTGTCATTATCTCCTGACACATCTCGGCTGACAAGGGCGGTATAAGTCTCTTTAAGTTCCCGGGTTTGTTGTTTTTTCAAATGGACTAATAACCACTGAAGGATTTTTGATTGGGACTGACATACGGTTCCTAAGAGCACCGGCGATATAACAGACCACTCCAGCAGAGCGCGCGCGTACAGGAGCTAGGGCTTCATACAACCGGGTTCATCTTGGTGCCCAGAGGACATCGTTTGAGACTCACTATCTAGAGCCCACCGATCGGCACGATAATTTCCACCTTGGGATACGGTTGCGTTTCGTAAGGTGTCGCAACACCACCGAGTGTAAATATAAGAAGAACAGTATAAGATGTTGTTGTGTTGCGGTATAAGGATATATCTTGCAATTTGTGAAGCGTTTGTGATTAGGTGTATGTGTGCGGTGTAAAAGGTACAGCAGCTAAGAGTGTAGTTGGAAGAAAAGCCAACACTCAAAATCTTAAATTCTTAAAGCGTAGTAGTAGTACGATTTCATAGATAAACCGATATCATATTTTTTTTATTTTCATAAATAAGGTTTGAATAAATAAAACAGCATTTGAATGATCACGCTCAATCACCAAATATCACAAAATGCTAGGAAACATGTCTCCGGCAAAATGATGACCCTGTTGTCAGCGGATCGACATCTTCAAAGCACAAGGTACAACAATTAATACACAAATTTAATGTAAAGCCACCAGAGGTTGCGCAACATTACCTACACTTAGTGGTAGAGTGACAGTTAACAAAGTCTGTAGTGTTGTACTGTGACGCCAAATACAATCTGTAGATATGTTGTATTATTCTTTAAGAAAATTCGAACGGGACGTTTACGGTCACCCAATATACAGTCAACGCTGAGCTAAGAACAACCTTCCCTTTATCCGAAAAGTTGAAGGAATTTTGGATAGCAATCGATGACGAACTGAAAGAAGTCCAATATACATTAAATGAACTAAATGAATAAGACGAGATAAAATTCGTGGTTTGTTCCAACAAACAGTCCAATAACAGCGTTTATCATACAGATCAAGAAGACAGGTTAAGTAGGTAGGCCAAGATATATAGTTTACGTTAAAAAAAAAATTATTATATTCTCTTATTAGAATATTTTTAAAAAAGAAAGAATGGATGATGTGGATGAGGGAGAAGGGGATAAGAATAAAATAACTAATTATTTTTATTTAAATAACACAAAAAAGATCAGAAAGTATAGTTTACGATTCAAAAATCGTTCACTTTTACGATTTATCAACTGAACGAATAAATCATGTTTAGTTCAGCTAAAGCTCCGATTCAAAAGAATAAATTCATCAAAACGAATCGTATATTTAAACATAAGTTAATAAGAACTCTGCCGCCTACTCTATCATTTAAACGACAAAAACTGAGAACGCTGGAATACAAGAAGGACCAGTGAAGAAAGGAGGGGGATGAGTGGATGATCGTGAGGAAGAACACTTGACACGTAACAAAGTAGCTTATCGTACAATGTATTATTACAATATAATATCAAGTTATGCATTACTCAGACTAAAAAAAAAGAAGAAAAAACTCCAATAAAGACACCCTAATATCCACTTAATAGTTTTATTTTAAAAGCTGAGCTGAGATAAGCCCGGTTCACATATAAAACGCATTTTATAAGGCTTCTTGTTATATATATATTTTTTTTTAACTTCCCTTACCGACACCCATAAAAACTAGACATAACATCAACGATCCAACCCCCCTCCGCACTGCTTTGTTCTCCTTTTACTGTAGTATTGTATTCACCATACAGTCATCATCTGTCACCTTACATCCTGTTTAAACATAGAAACTGCACATCTACTATTATTATAATAAAATACAACACTGGAGTCAACCGTCTATGCATGCGTGTAACCTAAGCGCGGAGGACCTACACGTTTATGTTTATATATCTGAGTGCGTGTGCATTACAAGGGCTTTACGACTAATCACACCCGCATACTTGCTTATACATAGTATAAACTTTGTTCGCACGCAAGAAAAAACCCGATGAGAAACCGGAAAGTACAACAACCACATTTAATAAAAGCAGCGTATCAAAAACGTTGCGGTATTATCAAACAACTTTTATACGTCGAAAACGATAGAAAATAGGAATTTTTTTAATCGTTCACAGATATAAAATAAAGTTATTCTATGATATTACAGAAATTTCCAGATATTTATGCGGCTTTCTTGATTCGGATGTCTAATTCGTTAGTGTAATGAATATATCTGAAGTTACATCTACGGAATCCTCAAGCCGTGTGTATAAATCAGAACTTAACAAAATTACGGCCTGTGGAGATATCGAGAAGCTGTTAGCACTAAAATAATACTGGCCTCAAGCGATCAAATTAATGTTGCGTAAAACAAATAATTAAATTTTCTAAAATTATAATAAATTCAGTTAATTCTAAAATTAAGCCTTTTCAACTCACAAATAATAAACGATGAATTACTTATTTTAACAAAAAGATCACCTAACAAAACAAACATAGAGATTACACATAAGACGCTCGCGTCTGAAATTATCACACGCGAGCATGCTGAATTATTCTAGTGTCGCTTACTGAATAATTACAATTTGAAGGTTTGGTTTGGAAGAGTTGACTTGTCTACGAACAGATGTGGCAAGAAAACCAACTTGAGTTGCGATGAACTTGTCATCGCAAATCGGCTGATTTCGAAGTCGAGAGTTCTAAGGTTCAAATTCTAGTAAAATCAGTTATTTTTACACGGATTTGAATACTAGATCGTGGATACCGGTATTCTTCGGCGGTTTGGTTTCAATAAACCACAGACCTTAAGAATGGTAGAACTGAAACTGTACAAGAGTACATTTCATTTACACTCATACATATCATCCTCTTAAGTCTTATATGAACGGTAATTACCGGAGGCTAATCAGGATAAATAAAAAAAGGTAAGTTAATAGCACTTTGTTTTTTATTCGGCAGACTTCCAACATCAAAAAAAAAATTATTTCAAAGATTCTTTTGTAATCGTTAAAAAATAATTTAATTTTTTTGAAATAATAACGAAAAAATGAAGCGTTACACAATATAATATATATACTGTATGACAAAAGTAATAAACATTATCGTGGTTTATATTAGTTCTTTTAACTACAATAATTTACTTTTGAAAGACAGTGATTTAAATCCAATTAAATAAAAAAAATACGTAATAGTTTATAAACAATTGTCAAAATTGTAATAATTAATTATTAACAAGCCATTCTCTCAACAAAAAAAAATCCAAATTTAAAAGTAAATACAACTGTCAATATAATGCTCTTAACTTAAACAATATTGCAGACAGTTAAAACGCTCTCTCGTCTCTCTTCCCCTTGTTAACAGAACTGCTAAATATTACTTTTATAACAAAAAAATTGTTTATTTAAAGAAAAGAAAAATAGTCTGGAATAATTTTTTCTGTTCCTTCAGGGCTATCTTTGAGCTAACTTTACATAATTTGGCTTTTTTCCTGAAATTTCCTAATTTATTTCTCTGTTTTTTTCTTATTTCTTCTCTCCATTTGAGATTTCGTTTGGGTTTCATTTTTTTCCTGAAACTTAGATTCATCAACCTAATTCCTAAATTTATCCCTTTCATATACAAAATGCATATTTACCTTTCGTTCAGAGGTCTTTTTCAATTTGTTTGCACCGGTTTTTGTCTCTTTTTTTAATTAAATTAAAAATGTTCTTTCTCAGTCTGTGTTTATTAATTCTATCTATACTTTTTTCCTGTTTAGCCTCCGGGAATCATCGTCACGAAATAGTTCAGAGGATGATATGTATAAGTGTAAGTGAAGTGTAGTCTTGTACGGTCTCAGGTCGACCATTTCCGAGATGTGTGGTTGGTTACTTGAAGAAACCCAACCACCAAAGAACACCGGTACCACGATCTGTATTCAAATCCGTATAAAAGTAACTAACTGCCTTTACTAGGATTTGAACGCAGGAACTCTCGACTTCGAAGTCAGCTGATTTGCAAAAACGAGTTCACCTCTAGTCCAACCCGGTGGGTCAATTCTATATATATATATATATATATATATATATATAATACTGTATTCACTTAGCTTATAGAGTAAAGAATAAGCAAACTTTGCCTTTGTGCGAGTGAGTTCGCCATGATTCTACCGAGTCATGTCCTTTGCATCAGTGCCGATTCACAACACGCCCATATCTTTATACAACAGTATAATCATTACTTGTAAATTGTCACCGTATAATTTATTTGTCATGTAGTAGTCGATGAATCAAAAGTTTTTATAAGGTTATGTCTTCTCAGCTCAATTAAAACCCTTAATCATTTCATACGATCACTATTTTGTTGTCGTGTTAAATTTTTGTGTTAAATTCCTAGACTTGAGTCTGTACCACTCGAGTTATACCATTATTTTGACACCATGTCCGATAACGATTCAACCGATAATATTGCACGATTATTGATATCCACTCGGAAAAAGGTCACGTAAAAACGTCGTAAGTCGTGCGGAAATATACATCATTTTACACAAAAGTGAATTAAAGTGTAATTCGACGGCGTTGATTTCGAATGTCGTTAACAAACTGCTAAAATAAGTGGAAGTTGTACTGCTTCAGCTTACAATGTGATTCGCGAATATGAATGTAATAATTAATTACGGTTTCCTAAAAAAAAAAAAAACACCCGCACATCAATTGAAGGAAAATTTGACGATTTCGATAAAAACGCAATTCGTAAAAGAGTACACAGTTTTATTTATCAGGAAATGCTTTAGCGATACGTTACCTTCTCTGGAAGATAATTCGGTTATCGTCTTAGACAACGCCCCTTATCGTTCGTGTAAAAGGGAAAGAATTCCAGCCGCGTCATAATAAAAATGCGGCTTGGTTCAAAACAAGTGATTTTTGAACAGGATGAATTTAAGGTCCGATCATTGCAAAGGATTTCGCGTATTAAAAATAATTTTAACGCGTATAAAATCGACGAGTTAGCTAGATCCAGTAGTAAAACCGCGCTTCGATTACGTTCCCATCATTGTGAACTCGATTCCATCGAGTTAATTTGGGGACAAATCAAACGTAACGTAGAGTGAGAAAATATTACTTTTAAATATCTGATGTTTTATCGTTAAAAGGGACAGCGGGAATGGAAAAACTGTATAAAACATGTAAAGGATAGTGCTGAACCAAATTATCGGGAATCGGATTATACAATAGAAAACAAAATTGAGCCACCCGTAACGCGCCGTATACTGACACCACTACGGATTTCTCGCAAGCACATGACGAAAACCGAACTGAATTTATTATTTGTTTATTATCATTGAAATTTAAAGTAAGATATTAGTGAAATTTCACTATTTGTGAACAATTAACCATTTCTTAACTCTTAAAAAAAATTGAAATAAAATGTCATAATTTATTTAAATTTGAAATATTATAGCCTGCGGTTAATAAATATTAACGTCGCGTAGTATCTTTTATACGCATCAGAATTTACAGGAGATGTTTGTAAATCGGCCGCCTGAACATTCGTACGCGTAGTTTATTTCCTTGAACTATAAGCTAAGCGAATAAAATAAAGCTGCCCGTACAAATTTATCCTTTTTTCTCCTCGTGTTTTCAGTATTTTTTTTTTCTTGATATACAATTTTCTCTTTTCTTAGTCGGTACATTCCATCCTTACAATTCGAACCGTATATTTTTTTGAGAATTATATTTTCAACTCTGTTTATATTTTTGCACAGAACGTTTGTATTATTTCTTAACCGTATAAAGCTTCTGGAAGGATTACTGTTTCACAATATCTTTATTCGGATGTCCTTGATACGGATTTTTTTATTGTAGAGATTTCCGATTAAACGGTACGCTATTTATATTTTATGTACTCCATCTTTCATTCCTTCTTTTTCGCGTCTTGTTGAGGTAATTACTTCTACATATTTGAATTCATTTACCCTTCTGATAGTTTTGATTTCTTATACGTTAATTTCTTTTTTTAATTTTAGTGTTAGAGAGCCGTTTGGTTTTTTTTTCTTTTAATTTTTAAACCTATTTTATTTTCATGTTTCAGAATACTTTATTAAAATGACATAAAAATCAATCGTGAATAAGTGTAACTAGTAATTTTAAAACGCCTAAAAAAAAATTATATTTTAACCTTTTTTTTCTTTTCGTTCAGCCATTACGGATTACGTTTACATAATTTTATCTTCTTTCCATTTTCGCAAAAGGTTTTCGTTCTTTTGCTCTGTTGTTGTCGCCTTTCTTCCGTCCATCTAATCAGGTTTACACCCTTCTTTTTAAATGGAAACTTAAGATTCTCGAATCACTTTTCTAAATTTATCTATGTCTTTACACGGATCCTTAGAAATAGTTAATGTTTTTAAATTTGTTTCATTTCTTTAAACCGGTTAGACTTTGCGGCTTTGTTTATGTATAAATTAATTTTTTTGTAAATTTTTTCATTCTACATAAATGTCGGGAAAACTTCTTTTCCGAATTAAGTCCCCTATTTTTTCTTTATGTAAATTTATTTTTCACACTTCAATTTGTAAATTCCATCTACATATTCCGGTCCATAAATTTTTCTACTTTCCCTATTTTTTTCTCTAAAAAAAATTGCAGACATTCTGTCCCGTTTGCTTCTGGTATGATTGCAGTTTTCTAGCGCCTCAATTTGGAGTTATATAATACGAATTTTTTATAGTAAACGCCTTCGTAAGATGATAAGTAGTTTCCATTTTGCGTATTCTATTCTTCGACTTATTTTTTTTTCAATTATAATCGGCGTTATGATTTGTCTCAAATATTTAAATTTTTGAACTAATTATTTTTTTGTTTTCGGAAATTTTAATGGTTTGAGCTCTGTTCTCTTTGTCGTTGAAAAACCAGTTAGTTTTTTCACAACAAATTTGAATACCGATTTTGCTTGCGCATTCGTTTAGTTTTTGAACTTTGATTTTAGCCTCGTCTATATCTCTTGAGAAAATTACAATATCGTCTGCGAAGACCAGAATGTTTGTACTTATGAATTTAGTTTAAACGGAATTAAGTTTATTTTAAACTTATTAAACAGAAAAAACATTCTTTTTTTAATTTAATTTACTCTCTACTGCGATAATATAGAAAGAAAACTATTTTCACCTCGATAAGACTAAAGAAAAACAGTAATAATGAGATTAAAGTCGATAGATCGGAACGGTAAATAATTTATAAAAGTTTAAAGAAGTTTACTTTAAAAAGAGAGTGGAGGAGGTGTATTAAGTTTAACTTAAATAACTACCGGTCGGTTTCCAACCGACCTGAGAACGTCTTACTTAAAGAAAAAGTAAAGAAAATATAAATCAAGCGGATACATTAAAACAGCCGAAGTTACAAGTATTTATTAAAAAAATAAATCTACACCGATATAATCTGAATTATTTAATTACGATTTGAATTATAATTTACACTTTATATTAATTTATTCAGATATCATGTCGAATACAGAAAAATAAATAACATAATAGCCGATCTCCGTGGAGCAGTGGTAGAGATTCGGCCTTTCATCCTAAGGTTCGCGATTCGAATCCCGGTCAGGCGTGGCATTATTCATACGCTACAATATTTCCATTTCCATATTACTAAGTAAGAAAAAATCATTATGAAGTACAGATACGTTAAAACAAAACCGCTATGAAAAAACAAGTCTTAATGACAATCCTGAATCTACAAAAAATATATTGTTTTTAAAAAAACAGCTGAACCGATCAACAGTCTTACAGAGACTATTATTTTTTTCGTCCTCGAAAAATGTTTCTACCTGTAATTTGATTTTCTCAAAACAAAATTTACTAGGATTTATATTTTAGATGAATTAATTACGAAGCACAATTTTTTACTCGATAGGCGATTAAATCGTTAGAATTAATGTATAATTACCGGACCGAAAACGGAGTTCCCCGACAAGATAACAACAAGGCTGCGGAAGCCGAAGGT
The DNA here is from genome assembly GCF_047948215.1 of Lycorma delicatula. Classification (NCBI taxonomy): domain Eukaryota; kingdom Metazoa; phylum Arthropoda; class Insecta; order Hemiptera; family Fulgoridae; genus Lycorma; species Lycorma delicatula. The sequence continues at coordinate 11,246,494 of NC_134465.1, forward strand.
TCAACAGGTCAAGATATACTAGGTACGCGATCCTACCGCGGTCAGACCTTCAGCTGCTGAATCGGAAACGAGAAAGAAGGGGTCAAACGTAAAAAAAATCGGTAAGTGTAAGAAAGGACGATCTAATCGTCGAAAGAACCGCAGCATCAAACGAACAATCGTACCTAAAGGAAAGTACAAGGAACCGTCGAGAAAACGAGCGCCAATCCTTCGGAAGATCAGGACATTTTTACTTAGATAAAAGTACCGTTCGATGACATTTCGCTGATCGTTCCCCAGCATATGAAACTAAATTTTAAATATATTATATGATTATATGTATATAAATATATTAAATTATATGTATATATATGCACACACACACACACACACACACATAAGTGTATACGAGTAGGCGATTCAAAAGGAAAAAGAAGTAATCTGGAAACTGATTCCAGAGCTTGAAATAAGGGAAAACGTTCATACAAACATACGTCCGAAAACACTTAGTTATCGAGTTACAGTTTTGTGAAAAATTTCGGCGGATTTCAGTTCCCTCGGTGAAATTTAGTAGATTAGGGATAAACGTGATGGTTTCTTATGTTTTTTGACCTAAAAAATTGAATAAATTAAATTCCAGAACTGTATTTGTCGTAGTTTTCATGATATCCAACGATAAACAGAAAAATTCGGAGACGAAAAAAATTTTTTTAGGTTTGAAATACAATAACTTTTTAACAAAACGTGTAGAAAATTTTATTTAAAAAAAATTGTTTTAAAAAAGTCTATGAAAAACAGAAATAAAATCAAAAAAATTTTATGAATTTGTGAAAATTAAAAATAGCTTTTTTAGTACGATAAATTTAAACCTTTGAAAAATTATAATATTTTTTTTATTTACTTTTAAAAAATAATCACTATGGTTTATACTGTAATAATTTATCACACGATTGTCCAGTAAAGGAGTGTAAAGTATTTTGAGTGAATGTATGTATGTTCATTCCACCGTAGCAGCTCAACGGCTGAACGATTCAGATGTATGACCCTCGCGTTGGAATCCTTACGTTACCGGGATAATCATAGGCTATGCATATATATATGTTTAAATAAATTAAAAGAATTATGCATGTACAAAATTGTCAGGCGTTCGCTCTTTATTGTCAAAGATGATGTTTTTTTTTTGGCATTCGATTTATTTAATTTTCAATATCCATTTCTTGTTTAAAGCTTTTAAAAGTTACCGATAAACTTATAGGATTCTGAGAAACGGATAATACGGATATTTACTTTTTAAAGGCTCCCTGCTTGACGCGGCAACGGAGGCAAACTCGTAAAAGGAAACATCGTTATTGGATAAACGTAATCCTAGCTAAAAGGAACTCATCGGGCGATTTCCATTATCTGTACAACGATTAGGAAAAAGATCCCCCTCCAGAAGTTTTTGGTTAATCTCGAATGCAGCCAGAGACGTTTTATTATATTTTGAATGCTATAGAGTCATCGATTGCAAAAATGTCTAATTTCAGGGAAACAATAACCTCTATAGAACGTTTATCTGTAACTCTAATGAAAGATTTTTTTTTGATTTTTTTTTTTGTCTTCAGTCATTTGACTGGTTTGATGCAGCTCTCCAAGATTCCCTATCTAGTGCTAGTCGTTTCATTTCAGTATACCCTCTACATCCTACATCCCTAACAATTTGTTTTACATATTCCAAACGTGGCCTGCCTACACAATTTTTTCCTTCTACCTGTCCATCCAATATTACAGCGACTATTCCAGGATGCCTTAGTATGTGGCCTATAAGTCTGTCTCTTCTTTTAACTATATTTTTCCAAATGCTTCTTTCATCATCTATTTGCCGCAATACATCTTCATTTGTCACTTTATCCACCCGTCTGATTTTTAACATGCTCCTATAGCACCGCATTTCAAAAGCTTCTAATCTTTTCTTCTGAGATACTCCGATCGTCCAAGTTTCACTTCCATATAAAGCGACATTCCAAACATATACTTTCAAAAATCTTTTCCGGACATTTAAATTAATTTTTGATGTAAACAAATTATATTTCTGACTGAAGGCTCGTTTAGCTTGTGCTATTCGGCATTTTATATAGCTCCTGCTTCGTCCATCTTTAGTAATTCTACTTCCCAAATAACAAAATTCTTCTACCTCCATAATCTTTTCTCCTCCTATTTTCACATTCAGCGGTCCATCTTTGTTATTTCTACTACATTTCATTACTTTTGTTTTGTTCTTGTTTTTTATTTAGATTTATTATTCATAAAAAGTATGAAACTAAAAATTGGAATTTATTAATTATTTTAGACACCAACGAGCAAATAATATATTAAAATTAAAAAGGATATTAACACAGCAGAAAAAATACAACATCGAAAGGCAAATCCAAATAAAAGGAGATCTTTCGCTTGTAACCAGTTGCACTAATCGGTCGCTCAAGATCGCAGCCAATGGACTCGATTTCGTTATACTCTTTGCATCGGGATCAGACGTTTTAGTCTGTAGCGGTTCGGATTTTAGTTACCCGATATAATAGGCCTATAATATACGTGAAAGTAAAAAAGAATTACCGCGCGTCTCTATTTCTTTTGTTTTCACAATCTTTAACGACTAAAGAAAAAAGAACAGCGAACGTCTGTTAACCAGACAAATTGTTGTAATAATGTCTTTTATTTCCGGAAAGTATTAATAAAAGAAAAGCGATAAAAATGACTTTAATTCTTTTCACACTTACAAGAAAGAGAAAGTTATTTATAATTATAATAAGATAAAATGACAGAACAGCGTGTTTTATAAATAAATATATATAATGAAATAAATTACTTACACAAATAACGAAGTGAAATTAGTTTATATATATTTTTTTTAACAATAAAATACGAAATTATACTTAATCTGTAGAAGAAAAAATTGTATATTGTTTATAAATTATTCAAAACATTTTATAAATAAAGCGACGTGTATATTTAATTGCAATTAACCGGTTTAACAAGTTTAACGGAACTTCCAGATTTTTTATTGTTTTTACAAAAAAATTAATACATTTTTTTTCTTTTAAACAGCTTCTTAATAATTACTTAAATAGCGGAATTATAACATAACACGCCGTGGTACGGCTCGATTCGAAATTACGAACATTAATGAAGCACAACCAATGAAATCCAACAAAAACATATTTTTTTTTACACCAAATCATTAAAAAAGGAAATTCCTCCTTAAGCAAGTAAGATGAAATTACCCACCATTCCAACGAGTACGCTAATTTAATTTAAAAAAAAAAAAATGTAAAGGACCAAAAAATTTTAAAAAATCAGACTTTTTTGGAATTTGCAGGAAGGTAATCAGTAAAAATTGGGGTACAGGATTTTTGTTTCATTTCTCAACGTTTTATGACCAAAGAAAACCCAAAGAAAACAAAAAAAAGTGGGGAGATAACGTACGTACATTCATTTATATGTTTGGCGTGTTTGAAGCTTAATAACCTTTGACTGGATAAAACTATTTTGATAAAATTCTGTACAAAGACTCGTGTGTATGAAGCAATTTATTAGTAAAATTTGTGGATCAATACCTTCATGGAGGTCATTTTCTCAAAATTTTGTGTAACTCAAACGTAAACTGAATTTATATTAAGCTGCACATGCGCGCATACTTACCTTAATATTTTTTTAAAAATCCGAACGAAATTTCCCTTTTTCCAAAAATCGAATAATATTCTTTCGAATCGTTTTGGCCTACGGTACTTGTATTTAAGTTATTCAAAAAAATACTATGGGAGCAATATTGGAGGTAAGAGAGCCGATCAACGTTTCAAAATATCAATTTTTTGAACTCTTTAAAACACTTTTGGCTTGTTTAAATTTTTTATATTTATTAAAGTTTAAATTACGATAAAATTTCATCACAATTCATCCCCACCCTCAAAAAAGAAATCTTAGGGAACTTTAATTGGTTGTACATTTTTCAGTGAAATTTTTTTATATTACCTTTTGAAATATCAAAAAGATTTTTTGGAAGGTGATTTTGGAGGTAGGAGAAAAAAATATAAAAATAAACATTTTTTAAACTTTTTTTGGTTTATTTAAACATATAACGATAATTTTATAATAAAACTTCATCGTAAAATACCCGACCCCAAAAAATAAATCTTAGATAACTTTTTTTACTTATAATTATCTTTCTATTGTATTAAAATATAGAATCCAGAGTATGATAATACAACTTTTTGTCAGCTCTTTTTAACTAGCCCTTTTGATATATCTTCTATTTGACTGTATTTTTGTAAGCAGTTAGGCTGAACGCGTTATCTTAAGTTTACAAAAACGTTCATTAACGTTCCTTGATGTTAACCAACCTACGTAAAAGCGTTAATGATTTTTCATAAAATCATTTTCCCTTTCAAAATGGAGCCCGCTACATTTCTAAGATAAGGAAACTAGGAAAACCGGTAAGGAGGATCAGTTCTGTCGCCAAGCCGCGGTTGTTGATAAGCTTGCTAGCCTACCTTCCACACTTATGTGACCGTAACTAATGTCAACACCATTTCCTGTTTATCGCTTATCAGTGATACGTTAGATACGTCATTTTTTCAAGTTTTACTTCTTCTTTATGCCTAATATTTTCCTTCAGATATTATTCTTCGATCGGTGTACATCGTCACGCCTTTCGCAATACACCGTTAATAAGAATCTTACATTTATCGTTCTTCCCTCAAACAATCTATTTTCAAAACAAAAGAATTTAAACGTATATGACAACCATCAAAGAACACCGGTATCCGCGATCTAGTATTCAAATCCGTATAAAAATAACCGCTTTTACTAGGATTCGATTTCGAGATCGGCTCAATTGCGATGACAAGTTCACCGCTAGACCAACCCGGCGAGATCCTTATCGGCAACATCCCGGCCCCATAGGGGAAGATATCTACCGTGTGACGTTTCCGGTTGTCACGCTATCTCCTCCGTATCTAAATTTACTGTCGACCCGAGTCTGTATAAGGCTATACACTTCATTTACATTCACGCATATCATACTCATTCATCCTCTGAAGTAATACCTTACGGCGGTTCCGGAGGCTGAACAGAAAAAGAAAGAAATTACGATAATACTACTGAAGGCCGGCCACCGATCAGAAATTACTGATGAACCGTGCAATCTGCTCTAATATATTTGCAACGATACATCTGTAGAACGATTATCTACTGCAAACACGATACATTTCCCCGGTCTTCGAACGGCATATTCTTAACTTCCTTGCTCCTTAGGGACTACGTCGACCCTGTTCCTTCTTACGAATAGAGACTACTGCCTCTACCGTCAAACCCGGAGCACCGATTACACGAATCGATTTAAAAAATTTCTCGGCGCACACTCTTCGTAGTAGAAGCCCTCAGTCGTCATTTCAAGGTAAATAAATACATAAATAGTAAAATTTTATAAAAGCTTAGTTTAAAGCCTTGCAACCGTGTGTCGGGCCGCATTTGTATATCAACTCGGCCTTGTCTTTTCTTGTACCGCTCTCGTTCTCGTTAATTCGAAATATTTAATGCCATTGATTACACACTTTCCGTTTCTTCTTCTAAAGTAGCAAAACGTTGAACAAACTAACATAACCCGTTAATAAAACAAACAATTAAAACGCATTCTCAGGAAGATCCATTACGATGCCGAATTTTAATTACTATAACGGTGATAACAACACTGTCGAGTAACTATTATATATACTGACGTAATTTCACACGTGTATATATCAAACGATCCAAATAACAGTTCCCGCAGTACGATGATATATTCAGAAGTGTTTGGTAAATTTTAACGTAATAATCGTAACATCACTAACTAAAAAAGGTAGGAACTATCTTATACAAAAAGGAATGAACATGAATGCGAGTTATAAATTTCGTGAATATAGTTTTTTATAAGTGCGGCAATAAATATAATATAAATCGTGGGATAATGACGTTCGATAATCTGGGGAGAGTATTTTGGAGGACGAATAAAAAAAAAATACTTGGAAAATTTAAGCTTAACAGTTTCAACTTGCACAAATGTAATTTTAGCTATTTCAACGTAAAATAAATTTCCAAAATGATTGTAAACCGGAATTTTAATCTGAAACATATTACCCTTTATTTATTCCAAATTAAGGGTCCGAATGTTTTTAATTTGACGCCGCTTTAGAACAAAATTTAAATAAGCCTTTCTTTCTTTTTATTGAAGTTGCTGCTACTTTTATTACTATGCCCCTCTATTCTTGTTCTGAAAAATAAAATTATTTAAATGTATTCAAAAAATTACAATTCCTTTAATTATTATAATTTTTGAGAGGGTATTTTATCCACGGGTTTACCACAGACATAAACGATTAAGAGTGTTATATCTTTTTTGTTAAACATTTTTTTATATTATTGATTTTATTTAATATATATTTTATTATTTTCAGATTTTTTTGTCAATAATTATTATTTAATGTTTTTTTTTTCTTTTTTAATTAAAGTTTCTTTTATTTGGCTTTTATTTAGAGTTACCAAAAGCTAATGTTTAACCTCCAACCTTTGGTTCAAACGTTTTAGCCGGTATTATATTAAAAAGATGGTGGTTATGATATTTAATTCGTCGCTCGGGTAATATATATTTTTTCTAATTTAATTACGGTTATTTTTTTTATAGGTGAGCCATTTTTAGATGTATTTACGTGTATCGCAACACGACACTTACAAACAACCAAGAATCACGATGTACGGAAAGAAAAAAAAAATGATTTAAAAAGTAAACCCGAAAAACTTGACAATCTATAACAATGATGAACACATGGAACAAAGAATCAAAAAGATTATTATTCACAAACGCATTATTATTATTATTATTATTATTATAACTATTGTAACATATTAAGTAACAATATGATAACATCTCAGCAAGCATTCCATACTCTGTTATAGAAACAACTACAGTTCAAAACATAGTTATATTATTTGAGCATTACTCAACACGGAACTAGAATATTCTGCACGACAGTAAGTATACAAGATACCGACCCGTGTAGAGACTTTCAGTCACACCGTGTAAAGAGGAAAGGGGAAAGGGGAAAGGGGAAAACACCGTAGAAAATGTCATGTATTCACGACAGTTCACGTAACGAAATAAGCACGATAGTAAACCTCATATAAAATGACCTGGAATTTCGAGCAAAAGAGATTTTATACAAAATTTCTTATTATTATGAATATAATATAAGCGTAATAAATTACCGTATAATTTTGCAATTGTACGTTACAATAGTATTATTACATAACCGGCAGGTACATCGCGCTTCGCCCTAATACACTATTCGTTGTAACCAACCGCGCAGTATCGTGTACACACATCCGAACGTAATTATAAAAAATAGAATACGATAACAAAAATCAAAATAATCCAAGAAAAAAATGCGACTACTTATATATATATATATATATATAAAACGCGACTATATATACAGGGTATCCCATATAAAACGCAACCCATCAATCACTCATCCATGAAATTTCAAACGTCAAGCTTACTCCCCTACTCGTTACTGAAATGGACTCGTCCAACATCTGAACATCGCGGCGACACAGTAGAACACTACCGATAGTAACAACAATGCAATCATAACGTTCAGTGTATCGCTAGAGACAAGATGGTGTTTTCGCTAGATGAACGTGTTTTCATTGTCGAGTCGTACTTCAGTACGAAATCGGCGGTTGCAGTGCAAGATTTATTTTGCCATAAGTACCCAGATAAACCAGCTCCTAACAAAACATCAATATTAAGGTTAGTCGCAAAATTTAGAGATAAAGGTTCTGTTAATAACAAGGAACACAAAAGATCTGCGTCGGTGTTGAATACAGATACAGTCACTGAAATCAAAGACCGATTACTCGCCTCGCCAAATAAATCGATCAGACGTTTGTCTGCCGAAATTAATTTGCCTAAATCAACTGTTCATCGGGCGACCAAACGATTACAATTACGACCTTATCGCATTCAAACGGTTCATCAACTTTTTGAGCCCGACAAAGAAAAACGGCTACAATATTGTAAACGGTTCCGTCGATTTCTGCGCGAGGGTATTAACGTTATGGATTCGTTATTTTTCACAGATGAAGCACGGTTTCATTCGGATGGCTACGTAAACAGCCAAAACAGTAGTAGAATTTAGAGCGCTGAAAATCCCCACGTTTATCACGAAAAACAATTACACCCGCAGAAGTCGGGCGTGTGGTGCTTGATATCGCGGAAGAAAATAATCGGTCCTATTTTTTTCGAGTACACGATTAATGCAGAACGATATCAGGATATTTTATTTCAGTTCATCGGACTCTTGGAAGAGGAAGACAGACACTGCTGGCTACATGACGGTTCGACATCGCACTTCAACTTCTGATTTCGTTGAGGATCTTTGGTAATCGTGTTATCGGTCGAGGCTTCTGGCCACCAAGATCTCAAGATTTGACTGCGGCGGATTTTTTTCTACGGGGTTACCTCAAAGAAAAAGCCTACAGCAACAAACCACGAACACTTGAACGATTGAAAGTCAATATTGAACAAACTGTATTAAATATCCAGCCACAAACTTTGAAAAAAGTTGCAAGAAACGCTGTAAAAAGAATTGAAGCTTGTATTCAAGAAGATGGCGGCCACTTCCAACATTTACTCGAAATGTCAGGTAGTGGATGGTAATAATAAAAATTACATTTACATTTACACATGCCTTTTTATTATTTCAATACCTACCGATATAAGGTTGGGTTGCGTTTTATATGGGACATCCTGTGTATATATATACGATATTATGAAACGAATAATGGTAAATTTCATCCAGAATGGACGTAATAGATGACTGACAATGTCTTTGGATTTAACCGCTTAAAAATATCCCAAAAAAAAATTCGTTTCTTCCGTTAAATTAAATAAGATATTCAATAACGAGTACAAGTTTCTTAAAATAACAACCTCAACAATCCCTGTAATTTTGTGACGTCTGAAAATACCCGGCTGAATAGTAAATCAAATTAAATATTTTATTAAAAAAGTGACAACACTTTACCGGAAGTACTTTCCCGGAACGCGGCTTAGCCGCCTGAGGGAAAGGTCCTACAATCGTGATTTGCTTCTGATGCACGGCTTATACTCGCAAGTTAATTTAAATTATTTATCATTTTATTTAAATAGAATGTTTTTCGTTTATTTAATTCAATCATTCTAACTAAAGAGCGCGCGCGCGCGTACGGTATTTAATTCGCGCGGGTGTGGCGGCAATAGCGGCGACGATCGGTACGAACTAAACTAATGTAATTTTAAAACTTACATAGAATAAATTTCGCTTGTTCGTTCGCCAGGCTGGTGTAGCCGCGAGGCTTAACGCACCAGGTAACGAGTTAAACGGGCGATTTAGTTCCAAGACCCGGCCAGACCGAGTTACTTTTATATGCTCTGAATATTATTCATTTATTTAACTCTATCGCTCATCTGTTACGTTACAACACAGTATACGACTGCAACAGCATTTTTTGAAACGGGGGTGCAATTTTGCAAAAGTTTTTGTGGGCAAATATTGGTGTTTTTTAATCGTTAAGAAATGCGCCTAAGAAATACACGACCTAAATTAGGCGAAACTCGAGATACTGAGAGCGACCTTGCTCTACAGCCTCACCTCCTTGACCCTTTAAGTTGAAAATTTAATTCCTTCAATATCCCATATATATGTAATCTGACCGTGTTTGCTCAAAATCGATCCAGTATTTCTGGAGTATAACGTGATCTTTTTCCCCCTAAATCCCCCAACCGGACATTCAATTAAGTATACTCGGCTCGGGGACATGTCCTTTCCGGATCTTTTAATCGCCTGCCTCTAATCTATGACGGAAGAAACCAGGCGCGGCTATGCCGTTCCCACGGCATAGCCGCGCCCGTCTCCGGCGGAGGGGTCTTTCCTTTTGCCAGCCTCAAACCGACGGCGCAGGAGCCGAACCGTATCCCGGAACCTACACCGCCGACCGGGTCTCGGTCTTTTCATTAATCTGCCTCTAACGGACACCAGAAGTCCCCGCTCCATCACGGGAACCCACACACCAGGGCATGTGAGCCCTCAGGAACGGGGCTGTCCGCATGCCCTGCTATAAACTAAAACCCTCAGTATCCCGGTCGTCTTGCATCATTTTCTTTTATTCTTAGGACTGGTACTGCAAAATTATGCCGGTTCCCGGAGATAGCCAAATGCCACTCCGACAGCTGCTCCGGTCGGGTATGTATCAGTCCTGCATTTATACGATGTTCCTCCCATCGCCTGCAAACGAAAATAGTATGTTCGGCATCGTCAACCGCATCGCAATAACAGCAGATGGGTGACTCTCTGCCAAACTTATGCAGGTATTGTTCAAACGCACCGTGTACCGACATGAGTAGCGTTGTGCGGTAATCTAATTCGCCACGAGAGCTATCTAGCCTAGCATCCAGGTCCGGAATAATTCTTCTGGTCCATGCGGCCACTGCTGAACCCGCCCGTGCCACCTTCCATTGTTCCCGTATTATAGAATTAGCCTCATCTTTGGCTACACCGGACGCCTTTAGTTTTCGTCCTTTGATCTGCAATTCAATCGGGGGTACCGAATAAAACACGCACAATACATCATACGACAAAGTTCGGTACCCCGAACTTGATTTAGAGGCCATCACCGAAACACACACACACACACTTACATGCAAACGCCAACATCCGGAAAATTATCATCCAGTTTCTTTGGTTTGTCGGGTTCCTTAGGTGTCAAAACGCCAAGATCCGGAGAAAACCGCAAATGCGGTTAAAATAACCGGACCGATTACAATACTTTTCCTTCTAGAGGTATACCGCTATCTACACGGGAAAGTAAAAGTTCTTTATTTATATTCATTATCACCACTTAGGGATAATTTAATTAAAAATTAATATTAATCGAATGCTTCCCCTTCAGTACGGGAGTCCACAAGATGAAAAAAAGTTTTTCGCAATTTCAAATTTCTAACGCTCAAAAAATCACTAAAATAACTTAATACCCCCTCCCATGATCGAGGAACTTCCAATTTTTTTTTTTAATTTAAAAGATTTCTCTTTTAATCTATTTAAAATCAATGATAATGAATATTTTAATCGTTAAAAAAGTTCGTTGATGCATGCACGACTCCCCAAATAATTTAAAATGATTGAACTGAAAATAGATTACGGTAAGGCCAAAACGTTTGACCGGCGTGGGTGGGAAAGTTAATCAATTCATTGCCGGCTTTCTTCAAATTATTTGTTGATCTTAATTATTATTTAATATTTTATCAAATATTCAGTCGTACCTGAAGATACGCTTTCACACAAACAACGACCTCACTGATCTGTGTAATAAATTAATACATACATATATACACAAAACATAAAAATTCCATCGATTAATAAAACTTTTCTTTTTAAATAAAGGCAATTTTCAATGTTATAAACATACTCGTGTATATCTAGCAAAAATAAAATATTACGTAATATTAAGCGGTAAATCTTTAATAGCGTAAATATTTTTTTATATATTACTATAAAACTGCTTTAAAATTGCACAACATTGAATAAATTCACGAATAGTAAATAAATAAGCAGTTTTATTAATCTATTTTATTAAATCTTTATTCTAAACGTACAATAAAAATATACTACCGGAAATTTTTTAAAATAAATGATCATAACTGAAATTCCCGTCATTACGTTAAACATTACTGAATACAAATAAGCTTGACGATTAATACCCTGAATTAATTTGACGTGCCGACTGTGAATATATGAAAATAGAAAATAATCTATGACTACAGAAATATATCGTATTATTAGTCATGACAACAAATTATAAATTTTAAAGAGAAACACAAAAAAGACGTCAAATAAATTCACAGAAAAAAAACCATTCATGTACACATCGCAATTACAAAGAAGCTTTTACTTTGATTTCAATTTTTATGTAACCTATGTTCATACGTTCTTTGAGGTGAAATTAAAGGCACTGTTTCATAGAGTACCTAAGATTAAAGAAGGTAGACTGTTAAAAGTTAATGGGGTTTAACGGTAAACAACATACTGTTGATCGGGATCTTAAGTAATAAAATGTAACACTTTGAATTAAGTCGTTTCTACCTTTAGCAGTAAAATTACAGACGATAAACGAAATAATGCAGATATAATTAAATTGATACGTTTTATTTAATTAAATATTTCATTAATTAAAATTTTATTTGGCCATAACTTTGGAACCGATGAAAATAAGTACCGCTTATGATATATCGTTGAATCGTTGAAAAGCTCTCAATGAGGGCTTATTACTGCATGCAGTTAACAAAAATTTTAAATCAAAAAAATTTGAATTTTGGGCTTTCTGGACACTTTTGGCTCAGTCGATTGCAATAAAAAAGTAAGGTGAAACAACTAGATGTTACAACAGTGCTAACTCCAAAATTTCAACATCCTACGGCTAATCGTTATTGTATTATGCGAGATACATACGTACGTACAGACGTCACGCCGAAACTAGTCAAAACGGATTTAGGTACGGCCAAAATGGATATTTCCGTTGAAATTTGAAAACCGAAATTATTCGTGATCGCAATATTTCCTTTACTTCGTAAAAGGAAGTAAAATTCTGGTATTATCAAAAATAAATTTACGAATCGGAAGGATTTTTTTTTTTAATCTCTGTGTGGAATACAGCGCTTTATGGTAATGAAACAAAGAAAACAGGAAAAAAGCAAAGAAAAAGAATAAAAACCTTAATATTTTAAGATATTGTCACAGAAAAGGCTGGTTAAAGAATTCAAAACGTAGAAAAAGATTTACGTTGAGAAAGGAATTTACGGCAGAATCTTGTAAAGAGCCGATCAAGGTTAGCGACCCTTGTATTATAACATCCAGGTTTAGTTAATTTGACGGTAGAAGAACGTGTAAAATGGTAAAAGACAACGATTGGTATAATGAAACAATACTCGTATAATGAAGTACAACTGAGGATGTAATGAATATGCTAACGTTGAAATAACAGCACAGAACAGAAAGGAATGGAGAACAGCTTCAAACTGGTTTACTGATTGATTCTATGTGTGCGCATATATATATATATATATATATATATATATATATATATATATATATATATATATATATGTGTGTGTGTGTGTGTGTGTGTGTGTGTGTGTGTGTGTGTGTGTGTGTGTGTGTGTGTGTGTGTGTGTGTGTGTGGCAGGGAAATGATAAAAACGGAATTTCATCAAATCCCTAAGGTAGATGATCAATTCACGGAAGATGTCAAAATTACAACTCTGTGGGGTGATTTCCCTAAAAAAAGTGGATTTGATAAATCCCTTAACTGTTTTAATGAAAAGATGAAACAATATAGTTTATTTAATAATAAAAGTATTTATTTAGTAAACCATGCATAATTAAATGTAGAGCAGGTGATAAATACAACAATAGTCTTAACTTAACTTACCTAATTAAGTTAAGTTAAGACTATTGTTGTAGTTTTTTTAAATTAGTTTCGAATAAACAATTTGTGTTACAATGACTATTGTTATATTACCTACTCCACATTTAATAATGCATGGTTTACTAAATAAATATTTTTTACCTAAACAATATTATATCATCTTTTCACTAAAACAGTTAAAGGATTTGATCAAATCACTTACTTTCTTTTTGAAAAATCACCCCATAGAGTTGTAATTTTAACATTTTCCATGAATCGATCATCTACCTTAAGTATTTGATCAAATCTTCGTTTTCATCATACATATTTATAATAAAATAAATATAATGTATAACATAATAAAGAAAACATCTACGTAATAGTGAAAAATTTCTATCCTATATTTTCCTTATCCGATAATTTCCAGTCGAAAGTTTCTTGTATAAGCACAAGAAAAGGGGTGAATGAATAATGAATTAGTATTGGCCCGCAATAAACACTTCCGGGAGCGTCCATCAGGACCTTTACTACGAAATCCTTCCCTATCTGTAACGGACAAGTTTAGGGGATCATTCGACCGATGATGTAAAGCGAAGACTGACTGCTGGAAAAATGCTGTATTTCGAACACTCTCGATGGAAGTGAGGACGCTTATTTGCGACTGTGATTACGAAAATAACTGAAGTTCTACGGATTACGAAAACCCTACCGCTGATGACAAAATTAAAATAAATACCTACTCCAATTTATATACTTTTAATTAAGGATCTACAAAACAGGATGATTTACTGGGTTTATGCAGATAACAAATACCGTTATATTTTCAATCTTCTACGGTGGATTTTATTAATAAATGCAAAAAAAAAAAACAGTATTCTTCAAAATTGTTTCAATTACCCTAACGTGGGATGCTCGTGGCAAGATAACCGTGGAAAACACGGTTACCTTGGAAAACGTTGTGAGGGGTTAGAACTGCGAAATCTTTGCAAAAGCGATGAAAATTTGTTTTTTATGAAATATTTTTGTGACGATCTTGAAAAAAAAATTTAACCGGTTTCTTTGATAAAAAAAAAAAGATTTGTATTCCGTTCTACTTTTTACATTTGTGAAAACGACTAGATAACGGTAACTGAGGTCCAATGCACTATTATGGTTCCATGCAAACCAGACAGTATATGTAAAGTCGTACGCCAGCAAGCACTATAAAAATCAAAGCCACTTACAAAATATACTCAGCTCTATACTAGCACAATTGTTCTAATTAAACCCGTCAGACAGCTTCAAACGTACGAGGAATGTGAGAAAAGTAATGAGATTGGTAGCACTGCGATTCGATCTGGCAACGCTGTGTCTACCGGTCTGTGCTAGACCGGTTTGTTCATTCCATCCACATGCTCAGGAGGAGTTTCAACTCCGTGCAGCCAACAAATTATTTTTGACAGCCCCATCATTGAAGTTGTGCGTTACAAAAATGGAGCATCGGAATTTAGATCGAAGTTATGCGATCAAGTTTTGTGTTTAACTTGGGGAATACGCGAGTGTGACCTTTGAAAAGTTGAAACAGGCCTACGGGGAACATTGCTTATCAAGACCAGAAGTTTTCCGCCGGCACAAATCATTTTTGGAAGGCCGAGAACACGTTGAAGATCAACCTCGCTTAGGAAGACATTCGACTTCAAAATCTGACGAAAACATCGAGCGTGTGAGGGTTCTTGTGAGATCAGACCGTCGTTTAACAATAAGGATGATGAGCGAACAGTAAAATGTAAACGCTTTCGCCGTACATCAAATTCTGACAGATGATTTGGACATGCGAAAGGTTTGTGCGAAATCGGTGCCGAAAAACCTCACAACGGAACAGAAGGTCAATCGAAGAAACGTGTGCGTTGATCTTCTTGAGAGGATCGACAACGACCAAGATTCTTCAATCGTGCGATCACAGGTGATGAATCCTGGATATTTGAGTACGATCCTGAAACAAAGCGCCAAAGCGAAGAGTGGCACACTCCGACATCTCCTCGACCGAAAAAATGTCTAATGAGCAAATCAAAGATCAAAATCGTGCCGATTTGCTTTTTTGACAGTAGGGGTGGTATCGTGCATAAGAATTTATTCCTCCAGGTCAAACCGTCACCAAGTGTTTTACAAAGGTGTCCTTGAAAGGCTCAGGAAAAGTGATTCGCGTGAGACTAGACGGTGATTGCGGCAAGTGGATGCTTCATCATGACACTGCCCCGTGTCACACGGCCATTTCCATCAGGGAATTTTTTACCTCAAAACGCATTCCTACGGTTCCTTAACCCTCATATTCACCTGATTTGAGTCCTTGTGACTTTTTGCTTTTCCCGAAATTGAAACATGTCTTAAAAGGAACTCTGGAGCACATTCAAAAGACTGTGACCGACCAGTTAAAATCCCTACCGGTTGAAGCCTTCCAGCGCTGCTACCAGGAGTGGGAACAACGACTCCGCCGGTGTACAGCTGCCCAAGGGGACTACTTTGAAGGGTACAATATTGTTCTTTGAAAAAAATAAAAACTTTGGTAAGTAAAACGTCAGTCTCATTACTTTTTTCACACACCTCGTAATTACTCTTTCGGCTGTCTCCAAACCAGCAAACGAACCTGTTTTTTTTTTAAGACTACTGACCGTAAAAATGAGCAGTACGTTTATTTTTAGATGTCAAAGCGACAGTACGTATGTATTTGCAAGAACAATAGGTTTTCTAAACCTTCAATGATTGTCTTAAATCGTTTTCAATAACCTGGAGACTATTCGATGTATCGTCTTAACTGTAAACAAAATTTTATTACATTCGCCTTCGCTATAGTCCTGCCGTAGATAACGAATCCAAAATCTTCGTTTTCTTTTGAAATTACAATTAATACTTTCTACAAGAAAATCATCCCGCTCATCGGAAGAATTACATTTGTTCACCGTAGCCCAACCTGAAGCGAAGCTAAATAGTAGGAATCTTATTCAAAAAGAAGCCGTTCTATCCCAAAATTACGTTTTACCACCGTTAGGTCAACAGACAGCCAGCATAATTATATCTGCACCGGTCCGGTCTGGTCTTGCAAAGAAATCGTATATTAATCGTAAAATTAAACCGATGTAGACTAGGCAAACCTTATATTTCCGCTCGCAACTAAACAGTATTATGTTTTTGTTATACGGTCTTTTCTTTAATTTTTTATTATAGGTTAAACCGTTTATACACGATTTTATGTATATTCATTCATCATTTTAAATAATTCTTTTGTAACCACTGCCGATGACACTGAACAATCGAAATTCGCATCTAGTATCATATTACTAATTTTTGTAGTACGTTCACAGTTTTTATTCTCTTTTTATTATTATTTCAATACCTATTTATCGTAGTTTATTCGTTGTTTTAAATTTAAAAAAAATGAAAATACAATTCATAAAGAGAGTTACCGCAATATTACATTAAAAAGCGTTACGAGAAAAATTACGAATTAAATAAAAGACAGATACCAAAAATGGATATGCAAATATCCAGGGTTTATGTTGTAACGACATAAATTTGCAACTGTAAACGCCAATTCAGCTCTATCAGTATTAACAACATAACAAAACAAAATTCGCTAGGTTAGCGACTAACTTTGCTCACTACGACAGAGAGTGAGCGAGTGAGAAATACGATAACCGAAACTAAAGGATGATGGAGGAATACTCAACCGTGAATATAATGCATAATAACGTGCTATGCAGTCGACACGACAGATTAACGTCAGCAAAAAGGTGATGGAGATAGCTGTAAAGGAAAAAGACAGACCGAACGGGGAAGGAAATGGTGAACGGGGTGATACCGTCTGTTGTTGAAGGGGGGGGTGGCGGTGGCAGGTAAGGGGTTAGAGGAACTAAATGAAATGGACGTCGAGGAAAGCGATGCATAAACACAAACACACATACGAACACATCGCATGCTTACAACGTTATTTATTACTTAATCCGAACGAAACACGGTCAGCCGAGGGAGGAGGTGAAGCCCGGTCAAAGTAATTGGAAATTCTTTTAAATGCATTTACCTTTTCAAAAGCATGAAAATGAACTTTAAACTAAATGAAATTCGTGCTATTCAAGGTGTAATATCGCCCTCTTAGCTGATATTAATAGAAAATTAAAAAAAAAAACAAAACAAAACGTAGAATTATTTCCATAAAACACGATTTATCTATTAATATAATTAAAATTATTTTTTTATTAATAATTATGTATAATAAATACTCATTCCTAGCCGAACTTAAACTTTGTTCAAATTACCGTAGTTTTGCGAATAGTAGACTTCGCTTATTTTGTAATAAATTTAGCAATACGCGTTCAAATACAACGAAATCAAATTAATAAATTGAAAATTAAAATATACGAGTAGCATATAACGGGATATTTGATTGTGTAAGGTTTAGAAAGGGTTACAAATAATCTTAGCGCATTAGAAGTTCAGTACGCACCGTTTTCAACGAAAATGTGACCGTTGGCTGTCGAGGAGATACTTTATACTTCCGTATTTTATTTTTCCAAAAAAAATTTCTGTTAGAAATTAACTTAAAAATCAAATTAATAGTTTGAAATTTTTACTGAGAAAAACAAGATGCTTCACAATAATAATAGGAGAACGATCTCGGAGAAAACATTACGTGTAAATATAAAGTAAAAAGTGAAAAAGTAAAGGATAAGCAGATGGAAGCTGAGGGCAGACTGGATTACGGTGGGTGACGTCGGAATCGGAAAGGAAACTAAATGTTTTAGCAGAGGCCTTCGGAAGGAAATCCTTACGCTCCATCTTTCCCATACATCGTCAATGACTTGGTCTTTCTTTGAATCTCGTCTGAACAGGTAGCAAATGTGACTTTGAAACTGAAAACTTTATTAAAAACTGTGTAAAAAATATCATTATGCAACAGCAGTGAACCTTATTGGAAATAATTGGTGACTACAAGTGCGTCATCAGTACATAAACAGACGAAGTCCAAAAAGTTGGAGATAAAACAGAATTCAGGAAATAATTATAATATCACCAGTTAAAAGTGATTGGTAACAACAAATAGACTGAAAGTACAGGAAAAAAACAAATACGAGGCATGTTTTTTTTAAGTAAGAGCTGTTTTGATATAAAAATTGAAATAAGCTGTATAGAAAAATGTTCATTATTACAAAATAAACTTACATATATATATATAATATATATGTATTTTTCTACATATTCGCCATTCACTGCAATACATTTTTGATATTGGCTTCCCTGTCTCATTATTCCTTTACTGAAGAATTCTGTGATTTGAACCAATTAATTACTTTGTTTTGCAATTCGTCATAGTCTTCAAACTTCTGCGATGCAAACCGTTATTTTAATCGGAGGAAAAGGTAATAATCACTCGATGCAAGATCCAAACTGTAAGGCGGATGTTCGAAGATTTCCCGATTACATTGTCGCAAATGTTCAGCGGTTTTGTTTGCCGTGTGAAGTCATGCGTTACCGTAGAGAAACAAAATCCCGTCGGTTGGGTAGGATCCCGCGCCTTTTGTTTTGAATCGAACCTCTAAGTTTTGTAAGCGTTTCACAGTACGTATCGGTATTAAATGTTCTTCCACGTTCAAGAAATTCAATCGGCAATAATCCTTTTGGCGTCCCAAAGAACGGAAGCCGTAAGCTTTTTCATTAAACATTCATTGAACCGGCAAAAAAGTATTATATTATATCCGGAAAATGTTATACTACAAATAAAAGGAAACAAACGAAAGAACTAACATAATTCAGAAGATCAAACAGAAATAATAATAAAAACAATGAATACAGACAAAATTAAAATAAAATAGGCTGCAAGACAATTTTACTTTCATTTGTTCTAGATGATACAAAATATTTCGAAAAATAGAAGTTCTAACACACGCACGTAGCGAGCGGGGGGTTAAGGGGGCTACAGTCTCCGATGAAATTGTCGACTATTATTTTTTTTTCATTCAGGGGGTTAATCTAGTAAGATGGATCCAAAAAACCCAGTTTAGCATTTTTCATTTTCGTAATGTACAACAATTCAAAAGTATTTTCACAAAATTTGAGATAAGTCTGTACATAATCATCTCCCTAGTCATTAATCTCCTCCTATATATCTCACCCCGCCGTTACTCTACCCTGCAAGATTAACGCCGTTACACGACGTCTGAGCGCCGCGCTCACTCTGACGCAATACAAATAAAAATAATTGATTACAGGGGATATCCCGCAAACCAGAAATGCAACACTTTCTTATCGCATTCCAAACACATGCGTAGGAAGCTAGAGGCGTCCCAAAAAGTTAAAAATATTTTCAACTTCATTTCTCAAGTTCAGCTAGTACTGGAAAAGTGGATGAACAAAAAATCTTAGCGATGTATTATGATAATAAATGTTCTGAATCTGTCCTCCAAGCGGAGTATCGTAATTGGTTAAATTTAAAATGCGATCTAAAAGTGATTGAAATATTGGATCGCTGCAATAAAGAACATTTACCGAATATCCATTATCTCCTAACAGTTTTAGCGACTCTTCCGGTAACAACATGTACTAATGAACGCTCGTTCTCCACAATTAAGAGAGTCAAAACGATTGAGTGTAACAGGTCGGGGGTGTTGGAAGATTAAGTTCGTTAGTTTCTTTGTCGGTGCATAGATTTAATCCTGATGAATTTTAGATATTATGGCGAGAAAGAAAAATCGACGATTAGCTAGCTAATAATTCATAACTTTTACTGGAGTGTAAATGTGCGAGTGTAAAGTATAAATGTGGATTATGAAGAAACTTATGTAGTAACATTATAATAGTTATTTGCGTAGTAAATGATGTGTTAAATCTAAGCACATGTTTTGTATTTTTCAAATGCAATTAGTATAAAAATACCTTTCCTTATAAAATAATTTTTCATTATTATTATTATTTTATCTTCATCAGCAGACCCCTTAGCCCACCCTCCGAAAAAAAAATCCTAGCTACGTGCCTGTAACTATACAATATTTTTCAATAACTGTTTAAATTTAAGGGCATGATCATCGGAAGCAGTGCACTTATGTAGCGTGTATTTAATAACTTACTAATCCGTAAAAGCAAAACAACTTTTTTAAAAGTTTAAATAAATGTATGTACGTCGGGTGCCCCAGTCTTACATTTTGTATGTTGTACTAAACAAAATTCGACAACCGGAAATGACGTATCAATAATAATAAGCATTCCCGTTCCAAACTTCCTAAGAAATAATCTCTTGAGATTTCTAAATCTGTTTCTCATTACCGATCGGGAATTAAAAGTGCCGATCGACTGAAATTCAGTAAATATTCAGTCCACAAATAGAACATTCTATCGACAGATTTTGGTGAACAAATAATAGGAAGCGATTATATAATACAGTAAGAATACAAAATGTATTCTTACTTTTAATTAAGCTGAAAAATTTATTAAATGTCAATGAGGTTATATTACATGGAGCGATCTGTCAACCTTTGTATTACTGTTAAATAAATAACGGGCACCATTACACTCAGAGAGAAATAGAGAGAGAACGACGTATTGATCTCAGATGCTAGACCTAAATCCAGCCTTTTCCCGTCACGCGGCTTTTTTCTGATGCACGGCTTACACACAACACTTAATTTAAAATATTCATCGTTTTATTTAAATATAATATAATAGTTCGTTTATTTAATTCAATGATTCAACTAAAACCCGCGCGCGCATATCGTCTTTAATTCGCGCGGCTGTGGCGGTGATATCGGTCGTCACGAACTAAACTAATGTAATTTCACAACTTACAGAGAACAAATTTCGCTTGTACGATCGGCGGATTGCTGTGGCCGCAAGGCTTAACGCACCAGGTAACGAGTCAACCGGGCGATCGAGTTCCGAAACCCGGCCAGACCGAGTCTGAATATTACTCGTTTATTTAATTCTACCGTTAAACATGACCATTTAATGAACTGGAGGTGAGATTTTGCAAAACTTTTTTGCATATATTGTTATTTTTTAATTGTTAACAAATGTGCCTAAGAAAAATATAACCTTAATTTGGCGAAATCTCGAAAAAACGAGGGTGACCTCCTCTACAACCTCACTCCCTTATCCTTTTAAGTTGAAAATTTAATATAGTTTCAATGGCCGGTATATACAAGTAATCTGATCGAATTTGGTAAAAATCAGTCCAGCAGTTCTCGAGATATAAGATGATTTAGAGGACGAAACCGAACATGCACACGAATAATACGAATATCCGGAAAATTTCCATCAGGTTTTTTTTGGTTCCTTAGGTGTCAAAACGTCAAGATCCGGTGAAAACTCTATATGCCCAAATTGAGCCGATTACAATACTTTCCCTTCTAGAGCTATAGCTCTGTTACAGTGCAATCTAAACGGGAAAGTAAAAAGATAGGAATAAATAAATAATATAAACAAACAAATTTAACGTACTGTTTCCAGCAAAAAACTACGAATAATTTACACTGTACGTAATTATCCCTCCTCTATGAATCATGAGACCTTGCCGTTGGTGAGGGGGCTTGAGTGCTCAGGGATACAGAGTAGCTGGACCGAAGGTGCAACCATATCGGAGAGGTATCTGTTGAGAGCCAGACTAAGGAATGATTCCTGAAAGAGGGCAGCAGCTCTTTCAGTAGTTGTTAGGGGCGTAAGTCACAATGACTTAAACGGCCATATCAACATCACTCAGTCCTCTGAGTACTGCGCAGCTGAAAGCAATGGAAAACTACAGCTGTTTTTTTTTTCCAAGAAAATGTGGCTCTGCATTTTCAAAAGCAATAATGGAGGCGCCTTCCTTGGTAAAATATTCCGGAGGTAAAATAGTCCCCCGTTCGGATCTCCGGGTGGGGACTACTAAGGAAGGGGTCACCAGAAAAGTAAAAAATAACATTCTACGAGTCGGAGCGTGGAATGTTAGAAGCTTAAAAAAGGTTGGTAGGCTAGAGAATTTAAAAAGGGAAATGAAACAAATTGTTAGGGATGTAGGATGTAGAGGGTATACTGAAATGAAACGACTAGCACTAGATAGGGAATCTTGGAGAGCTGCATCAAACCAGTCAAATGACTGAAGACAAAAAAAAAACGTAATTATCAAGGGAAATATTTTCAATATTGCGATCATTCAATTATTATTAATTTAGGAGTCAAGATAATCCGAGAGATACTCGGATTATCGAGTGAGAGGGAGTACTGAATCTATTAGAAACTACTAAATTTTTCCTTTTTACCTCTGCTAAGTAGAAGATATTAGCAAGTTTTTAAAAAGAACGGTTCTAACATCGTTATAATTCGATTTAATTTTCCCGTGTTAACTAAGACGGAGAGTTGGGAAGGAAGAGACCAAATTTAGGGATGATCCTATTTTTATTGGAAAGAATAGGGAAAAGAAGAATAACACGGAAACGCAGGCGTAAGCGGCAAATTTAAAAGATATAAAATAAGGTAATGTATTTAAAAATGTCATTCGATATTTACTACCGCATTTATTTCATCGTTTCAGATAAAGAAAACGAGCCGAAGGAAGATAGTCAACAAAGAAAGAGAGAGAGAGAGAGTGACACGAAAATAGGAGGGCTAGAAAAAGATGAAAGCGAGATAAAAAATGTTAAACCAGTTTTATAACTATAAGATACAGTAAAATGAAAAACAAAAAAAAAATAGTTACAAAAAATCTATAATAAAACGAAGGGACTTTATTAATAAGATAATCCATCCTTTACGCGTTTGCTCCCTCTCTGTTTTATTTCTTTCACTCACGTTACATTACACGTTCACACCTCTTTTTATTTATTTCATTTCGTTTGATTTTTTCTTTTTTTATCTGTTACATTCATTTTCATTCTACTAAGATACCACACCGCATGAGGCGATCAAGTCAAACTGGTTTTTTTATCTTCCTTTATTTCATTTCATTTAATATTCAATTCCTCCCGCAACAAGCTAAGAACAACAGCGAGCGAGAGACAATAGATATAATTTATATTATAGATTCGACGAACACTCCGGGCACCTGGGTACACTGCGGATACTCATAACGTAACAGATAAATAATAAAATAAAAAGACAAAGTTAGAGAGTATTTGCATAAAACAAAAATTTACAATTTTATGCGCGTTTTCAAACTCATAATCAGAATATATTTCTACATAAATAACAATATGAGAAACTAATAATTTATGAAAAAATCACATTTTTTTTTTTTGTCTTCAGTCATTTGACTGGTTTGATGCAGCTCTCCAAGATTCCCTATCTAGTGCTAGTCGTTTCATTTCAGTATACCCTCTACATCCTACATCCCCAACAATTTGTTTTACATACTCCAAACGTGGCCTGCCTACACAATTTTTCCCTTCTACCTGTCCTTCCAATATTAAAGCGACTATTCCAGGATGCCTTAGTATGTGGCCTGTAAGTCTGTCTCTTCTTTTAACTATATTTTTCCAAATGCTACTTTCTTCATCTATTTGCCGCAATACCTCTTCATTTGTCACTTTATCCACCCGTCTGATTTTTAACATTCTCCTATAACACCGCATTTCAAAAGCTTCTAATCTTTTCTTCTCAGATACTCCGATCGTCCAAGTTTCACTTCCATATAAAGTGACACTCCAAACATACACTTTCAAAAATCTTTTCCTGACATTTAAATTCATTTTTGATGTAAACAAATTATATTTCTTACTGAAGGCTCGTTTAGCTTGTGCTATTCGGCATTTTATATCGCTCCTGCTTCGTCCATCTTTAGTAATTTTACTTCCCAAATAACAAAATTCTTCTACCTCCATAATCTTTTCTCCTCCTATTTTCACATTCAGCGGTCCATCTTTGTTATTTCTACTACATTTCATTACTTTTGTTTTGTTCTTGTTTATTTTCACGCGATAGTTTTAGCGTAGGACTTCATCTATGCCGTTCATTGTTTCTTCTAAATCCTTTTTACTCTCGGCTAGAATTACTATATCATCAGCAAATCGTAGCATCTTTATCTTTTCACCTTGTACTGTTACTCCGAATCTAAATTGTTCTTTAACATCATTAACTGCTAGTTCCATGTAAAGATTAAAAAGTAACGGAGATAGGGAACATCCTTGTCGGACTCCCTTTCTTATTAGGGCTTCTTTCTTATGTTCTTCAATTGTTACTGTTGCTGTTTGGTTCCTGTACATGTTAGCAATTGTTCTTCTATCTCTGTATTTGAACCCTAATTTTTTTAAAATGCTGAACATTTTATTCCAGTCTACGTTATCGAAAGCCTTTTCTAGGTCTATAAACGCCAAGTATGTTGGTTTGTTTTTGTTTAATCTTCCTTCTACTATTAATCTGAGGCCTAAAATTGCTTCCCTTGTCCCTATACTTTTCCTGAAACCAAAAAATCACATACACTGTAAAATTACCTTGTTCATTAATTCTTGATGTAGAATTAGAAAAACGATTTCAACATCTTAATTAAATAGAATTTTGAAAAGACTTAAAAATAATATAAAATGTTCTGATGAAGAAATGCATTTTTAAATGACACAAAATATTGTTTAGGATGTCTGAAGAAAGACGAAATAATGTAATACAAGATGATTTTATATGATAATAAAAGATATAATAAATGTAGCTTACAATTTTGTTAAATATCAGTTTTATTTTTAAACATAAATTAACACCGCGAAAAGAAATAAAGGACAGAAGCGTTTAACATTTTAAAAGTAGATTTCATACGAACTGTAAAACAAAAGTGTAATCCAAGCGCTTCCGTTAAAGATCTGTGCATAAGAAATGCGTCGTGATGTATCCGGTAAATTCCCCCAACCAAAAATAAAACACGTTATACAGTCGATATAAGCGAAATAAAAAATTCATAAGATCGGCTATGTTACAATAGTTCTTGACGTTTATTAACTAACAAAATATGATTGTATTCTCTGCGCGACGATATCCTGTATTATGAAGTCTCCACTTCAATTAATAAAATCGCACTCCAAATATCTTTAAGCGTTACTTAATCTAAAACCATCCCAAAATTAATCTTTAGAACCGATACGTGCAGCAATTATTCGATTCAAACATTTTTCTGAGTATATTGTGAAAGAAAAGAAGTATAAGTTAGCACAATTTAAGATTAGACTGTAATCGACTACCCGCACGTGAATTTTATAATCAGCCGACCTTTATAATTATTATCTGTTGGTCGTAGTGCTTCTATATTAATATCAGACATCGGTTTAGAAAATAATCAGCTCAGTAAAAAATCTGAGATGCGAGTCAAGTAGTCGAGATAAATCATTAACAAAAAGAAGAAAAAGCACGAGGCCGACTCCGTTACTTTGTGCTAAACATGGCTTGACGATTAGTTTATGATATCGCTAGTGAACAGTATAATTCCATTTCTGGAACTAATTCATTTGCGATTCGCACTATTCTACAACTTTGTTTTTAAGGGCAACGGGTGTCCAGTTGCTCACAAACCGTGTTAATTCGAACCAATATCTGTTTCGATTCCGCCTGGCAGCTGATGAGCTGTGCGTCTGCGGGGAGGTCCAGTCAAATGAACACCTGATGTTCGACTGCCCTGTTCTTGAAGGGGGTTAGAGACCAGGCCACCCTGGAACTTAGAGGTCGAGGGCAAAATTGGCCGCTCATAAGCGGCGAGAGTCGCATTATCGAACCGTGTGGGAATTCCTAGATGCGGTTGGTTTGTTCAACCGACATCCGTAGTTTGCTTAAGGGAAAGACTTACCGCATTGCGTGGGAAGCTAACCCTGAGTACGGTTGATCACCGGCCAATTATTATGGCTCCAAGCGGTATAAAATGGTGGACAGGTACTAGGTGGCATTCAGCGACCTAGGCGAGGCAGCGAATTGCTGCCTAGACAAAATAAATTTTATTATAGATGTCATATATATTTTAAGTAGTTGACGGGATGCGTCTGCCCATTTTAGCAAATATATGACAAGTGAGCGGTTGGTACTCGTAAACCGACGATGTATGACACCACACTTATTCCGCTCATGCTGTTAGGTAAGTTCTAGGGAGTTATTTAGGACACTTGTCGCTAAACTGTTTCGAGGCTAAGCAGCCGTTTGTGGCACAGGCATTCGGTGTTATGCTTTACGGCGACCAAATGGGGTGGTGAGTGGAGAAATGGCAAGCAAACCGATATTCTAAAACTTGTCCAAATTGTTGACAGAGAATGATTTTAAAAAAGAATTGTAAGTTCAGGTAAAAATAAAACGTTAATAATTAAAGACGATCGTCTAGTAATAAATTAAATCTGATTTCCAATATTAATTTCTTTTCTTTTTGTTTATCGGTAAATAAGTAAATATGTTGCAGTAATTCTAAATATAACAGCTTTTTAACTTCATTAACAACATTAAAAGTAAACTATAACCGAAAAGACAAAAAAATTATGGATTTATTTCAGTAGTTATTAACGATTTATAAACCCATTCTTACTCTGGTTACTGTTCAAACATAAAATCGATGCTTTAAACGAAAAAAAATAACGAATATAACTGAATAATGAAAGTAATGCGTGAAAACTGTAGTAAAATATACATCTATCGCACAAAAAGCAGAGTATAAAAATTCCTATCACGCAAATATAATACGGTATAATATTATAATATCACTTCTCGCATTTCTTTATACGTTTACGGTTTCGTACACACACATACCTACATAAGTACGACGTCCGTGCACCTTCCCAGGTTAACATGTGCGTGCAGAATAATTACTACAACCACGTGTGAACGGTTAACCTTATGCAAATATTTTACTAAGAACTGTTATGGATAGTCTTTACCACGACGTAACTGTTTTTTTTTCTTTAGAATTAAAAAATTAACGCGATAAAATAAGTAATTAACAGTTATACAAATATGCTAACACTAGCCCCCCGTCACAGATTCGCCCGCGATATATAGATAATTACATTTCCCGTAGCGATCAATATTTTTATCTTAGGCAAAGTATTTGGTTTTCTTGGAATTTCTCCCGCCACCGCCACATTCGGTCGTCCTAAAGCATAAAACTCAATGTCTGTGCCACAAACGGCTGCTGAGCCACGAAACAGTTTAGCGAACAGTGTCCTAAATAGCTCCTTGAGCTTACCTAACAGCGTGAACGGATTAAGCGCGGTGCCAGCCATACACCACCGGCTTACGTGTCACGACCGCTCACTTACCATATATTTACTAAAACGGGTAGGCGCACCCCGTCAACTACTATAAATATATATGACATCCGTAAATTAAAATTTATTTTGTTGAGGCAGCAATTCGCTGCCACGCCTAGATCGCTAAATGCCAGCAAGCACCTGTCCACCATACTAAAGCGCTTGAAGCCTTAATTGGCTGGTGGTCAGCCATATATCTCTAGGTTGGCGTCCTACAGCAGTGCGGTAGGAGCCTTTCCCTTAAGTAAAAAACTACTGATGGTTTAATATAGCAACCGCATCAAGGAATTCCCACACGGTCCGACAGTGCAGCTCTCGCCACACTGATTCGCCGCTTGTGAGCGGTCAATTATCCCCTTGACCTCTAAGTTCCAAGATGGCCCAGTCTCTGCCCCCCCCTCCAATAACAGGGCAGTTATTTTAGGCAAGTACCGAAGTGAGGTGCAGCCAGTCACATATACAGTAACGATAGTAGTAGCTGTGTTGGTTGAGCCGCAGCGCCGTATACCTTCGCACCCCTAAAAAAACCAAAAAATTGTTTATAAATATTTATCTGAGGAGTATTTTCAAGCCCAAATCTACTAAATATCTCGTTTAGTATAGTCGGGATTTTGAAAATTTACAATCATTGTTCGAAATTTATTTTACCTTTCTTTACCTCCTTTGAAGGTCGAATTTCAAAAATCTTGAAACCGGTTTATTTACGTGAAGATTATACTCGCAAAAGTCAGGATGACTTCTTTACTTGTTACCGAGAAATTAAAGAAAAATAGCAGGGTTTCAAAATATATTCAAAAATGCATTTTAACCCGTGGAACTCGGAATTTCCAAAAATCTTGAAATTGATTTTTAGATGTTTCACATGAAGGTTACACACACAAAACAATCAAGATGATAACTTCATTTGTTACCGAAAAATTAAAAAAATAATAAATTTCATTGTTACTACTAACCCTTTGAACTGGGAATTTCAAAAAATCCTTTGTTAGTCCAGTTACATCATGTTCACCGTAAGAACATGCGTACATATTTTCATCAATTTATTTACAGTAGTTTTTGCTTGGCGTTGATTAAGAATCACTCATTATATGTTATCTTTCATTTTAATAAGACCTATATTTAAAATATTTCTACCGAAAAATATTTTGGGAGCTGCTCGCTGTAAAATAAGAGCATGAGAATTTAGCGGCTCGCCACCTAGCGGCCCGAATGAGAGGTACAACACCGTGACGAATTATTTATTATTTACATGTTTTAATAAATAATCTTTCATTTTTAGATAACACTTTCGAATTTTGAGTGTTGCAATAGTTAGCCTTCAACTTACTAACAAACACCTCTTTTGAATTTTGAAAATCAGACGATTGATCGCATAGATTATAAGAGCGCCCCACTG
Source organism: Lycorma delicatula (assembly GCF_047948215.1). NCBI lineage: Eukaryota > Metazoa > Arthropoda > Insecta > Hemiptera > Fulgoridae > Lycorma > Lycorma delicatula. Next base: position 11,275,579 of record NC_134465.1, read on the forward strand.
CACCTCCCAAAACACCGCCCCAGAGGCACCCCGTTTGTTACCAGATGATGGTGATGATCGGACTAGCCTCGCACGAGGTGCTCGCATACCGCACCACTCTAGCCTCACACGCAGTCCCCACCGGTAAGCCCGTTATTGTTAAACAGATTTTTTTTTTTAATTTATTTAATATTATTTTATTTAACGTAAAGTTAATTTTATAATTTTTGTAATATTACCCGTTCGATTGATTCAAATGATTCAGTTCAACACCAGTTCACACAGTCAGATACTCACAGTTCACAATTCATTAAAGTTTGTGCTTCAACCGGCAAATCTGCACTAATATATATATCAAACAGATATTTCGAGATGAATAAAATATATCTAAACACCTTCTCAGTTATGCCAAGGAAAATGGGTAAAAATATGGTTGCGATTGATCGAATAGCTTTTCGTTTATCCCGAACAAACAAAAAGCCTTTTCCTCTTTGTATAGATTTCGAGAAAATAGGATTTTTTCAAAACCGTTCGTTTTTTCAAACTGTTCATCTATCTGTTCAGTTTTGCTCTGATGCGCATTAATAAATCGCTAAGCTTTTTATCATTATTTATTACGCTTACCGACACTATTCTCGTAAAAGTATATAACATTTTTTGAGGTACATTAAAAAGTCATAACGACAGGGCTAAAATATAGGCTATATAACAATAAATTGTTTTTTCCTTCATTTTCTCCATAAATCAATCGGCCACTTGAAAATACACTTCCTTAAAAATAAAAGAAGAAAACCATAACGATAAACAATCCCTAACTCGTTCTAGAAATCCCGTGATATTAGAAGTATCAACAAGATCAACGAAAAAATGTTCGGCCAGATAAATCCCCTTCCATTTTGATATTCTATTCCATATATTTTAAAGAAACGGGGCAAAGAACTAGTCGTTAACGTTTCTTAATAATACGGTATTTTGATTAAACAAGATCGCTTTTTTGTTAACAAATTACGATTAAGTTTTTATTTAATGAAATTCCTCTTCAAGTCAAAAAAAAAAAAAAATCAAGAACACTGACTTTTCGTTAACGTAATTTGGTTTTAATTTTTTTTTTTTTAATTTAGTTTAATATTGCTAACAGTAGATACCGCAGATAAAGAAACGTTACCGATCCAATTCGCAGCATCATAACGAACCAAACTTCTAAGAAACACCGCTGAAATCTTTTCGACCTTAAATTGACTGTAACTCCAGAACGACTCGACCAATCTTTTCAAATTTTCACATGCACAACTTCAAATAAACTACTACAACATATATAAATTTCAATGAAACTGATAAAGTAATTTTGGAGATTTTCGAGTCGTAAAATTTTATACGTAGACCATAAATATGGGGAAACCCCGATTTAAGCGAACGGTATTTTCGTACTTCGCATGCCTCAAAACGTAAAGAAAAATATTTTTCTTTTCATTTTCATCTCCCACTACCACTACGCGACCGAAGTCGCATAATTCCGTAGCTTTCTTCGAAAAATCTGTAAAAAAAAAACAGAAAGAAAACCAAAATGACATAGCTGCAGTTCGACTACTTATACAAACTTAAATTCAATTTACCCTCGCGTAAAACGTAAAAAAAAAAAATTGAAAAAATACATTCTAAAACAAAATAATATAACACACCTATTTATTTACTCTTGTGGTTTTTACCACCTTTGTTAGAAGTACACCGATGGGAAGTACACCTTTGCGCTATTCGGATCGGTGGCATCCTGGTCGAGGCGCCCGAGGTTTTCGAAGATGATCTCCGGTAAAGCCCATCAGGGCTAGATAATGAGGGGGTTGGCGTGGCGACCGGAAACGTCACATGGTGGACGTCTTCCCCTTCGGGGTCAAGATTATATGGTTGTTAATCGTTGGAAACAACTCTGAATTCCACGTTAACGTCGAACGATATAAAAGCTATATGAAAGATATCGATAGAAATTCTATATCGACGAACTAATTTACCCTCTTTCAGTTCAACAGGGGAAACAGGAAAGCAAAGAGTATTATTATTAATAAACACTAAAAGAAAAAAGTTTTCTGTCGTTCCGAGTTACCGCAATAAGAAACTTTTAAAATATTACGGGACAGTACACGACCAATTTACACCTGGCTTAAGAGCACCGGTCTACAATAGCACAATCTACGTACTGATACTTATTAAATAATCGTTACAGTACTTTCCACTTCGAAGTAATTGTAAAAAGTTTTTTTCAAATACTACTTCGCCCACATCCCACAAATATTATAAATTATTACTATACACGGGTTTTCTCTACTAAAAGTTATTAAAACGAAATAATAATTTTATTTAATCTTTAAAAAAAAATCCTATTTCTGACTAAAATATCTAAACGAAAAATAGTCAATAACTGGAAAATTATTGATAACTAAGCCACTTTTCTTTTTTTTTAGAAAAATTTCGTTAATAAATAAACTAGTGGAAAATAAATAAAGAGAAAAAAATAAAACCGTTCCAGATTTTTTTTGGCCATTATAAAACGGGTTATTAAAGTTCAAACTCATCGGCAAAGGTATAAAATAACTGGTATTATAAAACCGCTTAATGCCATACTGTTCTGATGGAACCCTAATTATAAATATTATTAAAGATACAGACAGGTCACAAAGCAACGTCGGGGAATTAGAAACGAAGGACAAGAATACCGCTCACGTTGATATACGATATATCTTGATAGTAACACTGTCATCATATATATATATATACATACACTTAATGAATTCAAACTAATGCGTATAATAATAGAATAAATACACTAAAATAAATCTTTTTGGATTATAACACGAGATGAAGAAAGTTCATTTTATTACAAATACTTATATCATCCTATCTCTAACAAACAAACAAACCTATTAATTTCAATTTTATTCATTTGGTTAAACAAACTTGGAAAAAATCTAACTTTCAAGATCTGTTTGAGCATTATTCAAAATAATTTCATTCCGTTATATTAAGCCGATACAAAAGAGAAGGAAAAATACTGATATCGGTAAAACAAATTCCCTGTTACTACTACATATTTCCATATTTTTCAAGGTGATGATGCTTCATCGAATATAAAACTATTAAAAAAAAATATATTATCGATGACTAAGTAACGTTTCAATTTAAAATTACCAAATTGTTATATTAAAAAAACTTGTACATTTTTTTAAAAAATGCGATAAGAAAACGGTATTTTTCATAAGGTTTACACCGAACGATGAGTTTATTTGGGCGCGTTTAGTAAGACTAAGGTATCGTCCCATCAAGAAGTCCAAAATATCTAGCGGACTTTTAAAAAAGCACCAAACTTCTAAATATAAATCTATATATACTTATATTTCTGTTTACTTCTTTAACGGTTTAACGGGGCGCTAACAGCTTAAAAAAAAATCTTCGATGTACATATGAGTTTTCTAGGCGGTAATGGTTAGGTATCGCTTGAAAATTATAGTCCTTCCTCAAGAAGATCCAAGACGTAGAACTTGCTAACAATAGAATGAAAGTAATAAACACCTACTTTCTGAACGTAAAACTTTCCAAAACTACACAAAAAATAAATGAATAAAATTTTGCGCGTATTCTGCTCATCGAGGAAATTATAATTAGACAGCAAATTTCTGACGGTGAACAACTTGGAAAATTTTATAAAATTTCACAAACAAACAATTAAAGCGGCTAAACCGGTGTTTCTCGTAATCTAAATCTAAAATTATATTACGTTAGACCGATTTTTCACTTCCATTTTTAACGAGAGGTGAAGAATTAAATGTTTCACAGACACGGCAAATGTCCATCAACATCTAAGAAACATTTTTATTATATCTTCACGATTCATTCGATACCGAGATATCCGTTTGAGTTTGTTCATCGATAAAAAATGGTATAAAGTCGTTATAAAATTATAAAGAGCGTTATTATTATCATTAAAGAACGACAAAAAAAAGATATAAGGATGGCACAACGGTTTCGTGATCGTCTAATTACGGAGAGTCAACATATCAAGGTCTACTAAATTTAAAAGAAAACGTGGTCCCAAGTTTCATCTTTTCCTATCGAAACTACTATAAAGTATAAACAACATAATCACTAATATAAGGACGCAGCGACCAAAGAGTTTTAAAGATGTATAAAACAATAACAGATAAATGTAATAAATTTTCGTATTATAAAAATTCGGAGATCTTGAGAGTTCTCACAAAGATATCTATTACGGTGTCAATAAACACAAAGAAATACGGCGTAATAAAATTAAAACAGGAAATGCAAGAATGAAACTGTAAACAATAAAATTAATGCGTACAGTAATATATATATATACTTATTTATGAATAAATGTAAGCACGAGAGAGTGGCGGCGAGCAGAGAAAACTAACGGCACTGAAGAGAGGATGGAAATAAGAAATTTATATAACTGTATTATAAGTAAGTCGTGTTACAATGAAATAGGCGCATAAATATAAATACACAAACGAACAAAGTATAACGTCGTGTATATTCGCATATCATTAATACACAAATACGAAAATCGTTTGAATTGTAAATAATACAGCAATAAGAAAAACATAAGGAAGTATTACCAATGCAGTCATCGATTAAAATATTTGCACCCCCTTTAAAAACACACACACATACATAGGTTCCTCTATATATATATTGTCTGTAATTTCCTTCTTCTTTTCAGGAAAGTAAAGCAAAAATTCATCGACGGAGTTGTTTTACACGCCATCACGAAAAAACCGCTAATATAATTTTTAAAAAAAGTATAGTATCAACGAAAACCCTTTTGCTACTTTTAGGGTAATTTTTAGGACAGATATACAGTATAGTATATAGTAAAAACTATAAAAAGAAAAAACTTAACATCGATATAACTATCGCCCTGAGGAAAATTCTACGTACATAAAGGGTAAACGTACTTAGAAGTACTTTTAAACTTTAAAAAACCAACTGCATTAAATAGGTTTGTTTAAAGACAAAGCTTCGGTTTTTAAAGGTTGACAAAAGGTTTTAAAGGTTGTAGGAGGTTTTTCAATTGCATTATTGGCTTTTTTTTTTGTATTTTTGATTACTGTTGACTGATGAATACAAGTGATACTTTTTGGTAATCGTACCAAAAATCGCCTTTCAACTTTTTTGATGTTTTCAACTCAGGGAGAGATGAAATATCCGCAAAAAACGGGTAGGATTAAACTGTACCCCGTAAGTTACCATATATAGAAAAATAAACATTTTTTTATGAAGGTCATGGTGTATCAGGAAAAGGTACAAAACATAAATCATCTCAAGGAACGTATAACCGACCCCGTTACAAGCGTAATTGGATTAGTAGAAAAAATAAATTTTTTTTCTGAATTTATGTTTTGTATCTTTTCCTAATTCATCATGGCCTTCATAATAAAAAAAAAATATTACAAGTATTTTTCCTTTGCAGATGACTTATGAGGTTACGTGTTCTTCAGCAATGGAGGACGCGCATCGCTAAATATGTTTTTTTAAACAATGGTAGTTATATAGAGCAAATTATATAAATAAAAATGATTTTCATAAAAAATGTTTACTTTTTTTACGTACGGAAACCTATGGGACAATCTGTATGTATGTACGTATGCGTGTGTGAGTTTTGGAAACTATCTCACGTAATAGTTCAAGATCGGTCGGATCAAAAACTACCAAATTTGAGATGGTAACTTTTATATACACGACATAATTGTATTAAAGTTTGGTCTCACAAGGATTAGTGGGAGAACATAAAGGTCAAGGCTAATAACTAGGGACATTCGTCGGGAAAGGTTAGCAACGCCATTGATGATTTTGTATTTATTCCGATTCAGAATGAAGTTTATCTCTATTTTTTATTATTATTTTCTGTTCACCGTTTTGACACCTAAGGAACCCAAAGAGAATCGGATGGAAATTTTCCGGATAATAATGTCCGTATGTACGTGGGTGTGTTTTCGGTGCCGGCTTCTAAATCACTTTATGTCTCCAAAACTATAGTAACGATTTTGACCAAACTTGATGAGATTTTAACTGGATATCTTTCTCTACACAAGCGAAAGGTAGGAGAAGAAAGTATTAACTCGCATTACAATATTTAAATAGAAGCGATATCGTCGCTAGTTAAAAAAAAAAAAAAATGCAGTATATTTAAGGTACGACAGTTCGCTTAACAATAAGCTTCTGGTAAAAGTTTGGCTTTGCAAAGTTAATACGCTGGTTTTCCAATAAAAATGAATACTTAATCTTTTTACATAAACAACCTTTATATGGAAGTATAATTTTTTTTGAGGTAAAGAAGTCGGTATATAAACTGTAATGTATATTTTGTAATAATATTACTTTCCCGTCTAGATAGCGCTGTAGAAGAGCTATAACTCTAGAAGGGAAAGTAATGTAATCGGTCCAACTTATGAATATGCGGTTTTCACCGGATCTTGACGTACTGACACCTAAGGAACCCAAAAACCGGATGGAAATTTTCAGGATCTTCGTATGTATGTACGTGCGTGTGTGTGTGTGTGTGTGTGTGCGTGTGTGTTCCGTGTCGCACTCTTTTGATCAAATGCGGTCTTCAACGATCTTGACGTTAACACCTAAGGAACACAAAATACCAAAAAATCAGATGGAAATTTTCCCGATGTTAATGTTTGTATTTACGGGTGTGTGTGTGTGTGTGTGTGTGTGTGTGTGTGTGTGTGTGTGTGTGTGTGTGTGTGTGTGTGTGTGTGTTCGGTGTTGTCCTCTAAATTACCTTATATCCTTATATATTATTATTAACTACCGAACCGATTTTGACCAAACTTGGTCAGATTAGTTCTAAATAAGGGGCATTGATGCCGTTAAATTTTCAAATTAAAAGGTCAAGGGGTGAGGCTGTAGAACAAGGTCACCCTCAGTATCTCGAGATTTCGCATAATTAAGGTCTTATTTTTCTTAGACGCATTTGTTAACGATTCAAAAAACAATAATATTTCCACAAAAAAACTTTTTGCAAAGTCGCACCCTTACCTTAAAAAATGCCACTGAGCGGCATAAGTGGGTATAGTGCGTCATCATTAGTACTCCTTCTCACCAGAAGGAGCGCTTGTGTAAAACGGACTTAAAGCTGTTGTAGTTGCCAGCTATGTATTGATGTCACAGGTGAGCGGTAGAATTAAATAAATGAATAATATTTTAAGTGTAAAAAAGTACTTAAAGTAATCGTTAGTACCGCCACACCAGCGCGAATGAAATACGGTATGCGCGCGCGCTTTAGTTAGAATCATCGAACTAAATAGACGAAAGAATATTACATTTAAATAAACCGATAAATATTTTATATGAAGTTGTGTATGTAGGCCGTCGATCAGGAACAACTGTGTTGTCAGCTTTTTTTTTTTTATTATTGTAAAATTGTATTCATCTATTATTTGTACTTTCTATGCGATGTCGCTTATACGGTATAGCTACACAGTATATATAGACTACAAAATTTTAAAAAACCTGTACTATTTAGCATGCGGATCATTTATTTTAATAAATGAGTTCCAGATTTAACGTCAAATTAACGTAGGTATTCGAAATCAACCGAGACATTCGATTAACATTAAAAGTTTACTCGGCTGAAACGTATGTTTGTAGCAAATACAATACAAGTATGTAATGTTACGGATTAATGCAGTGCGAGAGCGGGTGTGTGTAGAGGATCGACAGTTACTTACTTGTTACATAAGCTATTACAATGTAACACAAAATACGGGGGGGGGAGGGATGGGGGTTAGAAAGAGGAGGAAGAGGAACAGAGAGATCCACTCCCGAGGTTTCCAAGTAAATCTGTAATTGAATTAGCCATCCATTGTCAAGGTACATGGTAATATAAAGGTAGGTTATGATAGTTTGTGTGTGTGTGTGCGCGCGCGCGCAAACCTTTAATATAACATTGACGTAGAAGATATGCCTATTCAGGTGATAACATAGAAATACGTTAATTACACGGTCTGTTCTTCAGTTGAATCAAACCTAAATTAAAGCGTAACACAAAGGATAGAATCCTCACATTTTACAATAGTTTAACCACGAGCAAAGTTAATTGTATTAATCTCGTTCCTAATATTACTTAAAAATTGAAATCCCTGTTGATAAACTGAAATTAATTGATTTTAAAGGTTTATAGTTTTACTATGTTGAATTTGTTTCTATAATTCTATTTTGTCGGAAAATTAGAGGAGAAAATTATAGATAATGAAAAGCAACGTTTATTTTACGAGGAAAAGTTACCTACTTGTAATTTTTCAGAGCTAATTAATGTATTTAGATAATATGTAATTAATCTACCTAAATTTTATCATGTTTAATTTGATTTTTATTAAAACCAATAATATTAAGTTAATATTACATTGTGTTTTATAAATAAAGGTAATCCTTTATGTACGGGAAAGTAAATTTTATAAAAATCAATAAATATTAATTAAAACTGTAATTCAGGATATGTAAAGTAAAGAAAAAGCATTTTGCTCGTTACAAATTATACAACATCAGAGAAAGTTCCGGTAAATTAAAAAAAAATCTGGGAAATTATTTTATTAAAAACCATATTTTTTAAAGTAATAAACAAGAATTAGATATTTAGGAACCTTGATTTTTTTATAAATAGAGATACGTAGACTTAAATGGACAAAGATGGTGAACAACCTAATATCCTTTTAAATTTTAAATAAATATTATTAAAAATCTTTTTATGAAAATTTCCAATCGTAAAAACATCAAACGATTACCAACCTCTGACTTAAAATTTTAAACGTGGGCGGGAAAACTCTGATCGAGTTCACGCTATGTTTATCGATCTTGACATAACTTTTATCCATCCAACGTATTTAAGATGGCGCTCTCCGTGGCGCGAGCGGTAGCGTCTCGGCCTTTCATCCGGAGGCCGGGATCGAATCCCGGTCGGGCATAGCATTTTCACATACGCTACAAATCGTTCATCTCACCCTCTGAAGCAATACCTAACGGTGTTCTCGGAGGTTAAACAAAAAAAGAAAAAACTTATTTAAGATGCGTGCAGTAAAAGTCACGACCATCTAGGTTTTTGATTAAAAAAAAATTAATAATATCGTTAATTTATCAGGGTTCCCGCTGAATTTTAAGATTCATTTTTGCTGACATTTCCTGACCAATTTAGTAAAAATTTCTTGACTCTCGAAATGTTATAATACTGCCGTTTACTGTGCAAAATACAATATATATTTCATTTTTTTATCGCTTCCACCATCGCCATAGCAGCCCAACCACGCCCTTTTTTTATTATTTATTATTAAATTCATTTTTAAAGTTTTATTTTTTAATAATTTCTAATACAATATACATTTAAAATTAGGTTATTTTTCTGCGATAAATTGTTTCAGTAAATTACATTGCAATGTACAAAAAAACAATATTAAGTTTCTTGCATAAAAATGATCACGGGTGATTAAAAGTAACGCAGATAAGAAATAAAAAACTAACTAAAGCAATTAGCGAATAAAAAATAATTGGCTTTTCTATTGGCACGGAAGATTGCTTAAAAAGTTTTCACAAAAACTAGCCTACATTATTTCGCAAAGTAAACAGAAAAACAGTATTTTAATAACTTGGTTTACATAAAGTTAGAAACACAGATTCCATTTTAAGAAAGATATATGTATCATCACAACTTAAGGTAAACTAAAATCACTGTCACGAAAAGTAATACAGATAAGAAAACCTTATTTTATACAAAAAACAAACGTTATTAACATTTACTTGAAACATATTTTGTCAAGATAATAAATATGAAATCTCATATATACGTATAAAACACAGGGCAACTTTTCTTCAGCATCTTTAGGTTCCTAATGGTTTGGCCTTTTCTAAAAGGTGAACATTGGCGGCTGTTTGTTCTTCTGTCAAGATTGTAGCTGTCACTTTTTTCCTTCCTTCTTCCAGTTTTAATTTCTGCTTGCATTTTCCTTTACAAGGCTCTTTCTGTTCAACTTGAAAGAATGTTTTTCGTTTTTTCTACAAGAAATTCTTCCTATCGTCTTCTCAATGCAGCGATTTTTTTTTGGTAACGAAAACGTTCTTCTTGACACAAGATCTACGATCGCATAAAAAAACTTTTCGTCGACAATTTATTGTCTCTTCGTGCAAATACTCCAGAAGAAGAGATCTGTTAATGCAAAAACCACCTCTGAAAATGCAATTCATTGAAATGTTTCGTAGTTTTCCTGATTTTTTTGAAAAAATTCCTGACTTTATCTGACTAAATTTATATTTGCTGACATTTGCTGCCCTGGGGGAATCATATATATATAAAATATACACGTAAAAATAAATACATGTATAAAAATTTAATAATAATTAAACTTATTTGAATTAATCAAATTAATATATTAATCTGAAAGTTACATTGTTACTCGATCACGCGAAAACTACTGCACCGCTTTCGATGAATCTTTTTTTTAATTGAGAAACATATAGGCTCAAAAAAACCCCGCAAGCTGAACTTCACCCAGCATTCAGAGCAGCCGAGATTGAAGATCAAACAAGTCAGCGTCGAAGGACTCAAGGTACACAAGTACGCGTACGAAGCCGCGGGTAACCGCTAGAGTTATCTAACATAAGAAAATTCTTAGCTTTTATGTGGAGTCAAATTTCTATCAAAAAAATATAAAGGAAAAAAGAAACTAATATTATTACTTTCCCGTCTAACGTTACAGCAGAGCTTTAGAAGGTAAAGTATTGTAATCGGTCCAACTTGGGCATATGCGGTTTTCACCGGATCTTGACGTACTGACTTCTAAGGAACCAAAAAACCGGATGGAAATCTTCAAGATGTTCCGTATGTACCTGCACGCGCGTGTGTGTGTGTGTTCCGTGTCGCACTCTATCGCCTTATATCACCAGAAGTACTCGAACGTTTTTGACGATACTTGGTCATATTACTTCTCTATAAGCGGCATTGATGCTATTAAATTCTCAACTTAAAAGTTGTCAAGGAGGTGAGGCTGTAGACTAAGATCACCCGCTTCGAGATTTTGCCTAATTAAGGTATATTTTTCATAGGATAATTGTTAACAATTAAAAAATAACGTTTCAAGAAAAAAATTTTTGCAAAATTCAACCCCCCTCCAAAAAAATTCTCTAACTAATCTATTGGGTATACTGCGTCATTAGTACCTCCCTCCACCAAAAGGAACGGTAGTGTAGCACTGACGTACAGCTATTTCAGTTAGAAGCTATGTTGTAACGTCAAAGGTGAGCGGTAATATTAAATAATTGAATAATATTTAAAATGTAAAAAAGTATCCAAAAAAATTGCAATGAAATTGTAAACCGTACGGTAAGTCTCGCAGATATCATTTCCTCTGCTCAAAAACAAAAATTTCTGTAACATAAATAAAACTGCTTTTAAAAAAATGATAGCGATATCAAAAAAGGTAAGACACTACATTTCTATTATCAAAATCTGTTATTAATTTAGAATTTTGTTTTAAAAAAATACATGCTAAATAAAACTCTTACAGGCCCGATTTCATTTATATGTAATACATATCACATTTACAGAAATAATACAATTCTTTGGTTATTCGTTGTTTAACACACGAAATCGGACCGATAACAGATTTTTAACAACTTTTTAATTTTGGTTAATTGTATGGAAGCTTTATTATTTATCATTGTATATCTATTGTCTATTACATATATTTAACATGTATGTTTTTTAAAGAAAATTCTAAATTAATAACAGATTTTTATCATAGAAATGTAGTGTCATACCTTTTTTGATATAAGTATCGTTTTGTTAAAAACAGTTTTATTTATATTACAGAAAGTTTTATTTTTTGATCGGAAGAAATGATATCTGCGAGACTCTTACCGTACGGTTTACAATTTCATTGTAATTTTATTGGAAAATCACTGGGCTTTATTAGATTATTCTTTTATTTTTTTTATGAGTTACTGATTGTTATCTTATGGATTTATTATTAAAATTTATTGCCTTAGAACAAACAAATTGAATTTCACGGACAATTTTTTTTTTTTGTTGATAGTCATATCATTCACTTTATACTATATTTTTTTATTTTTTAATAAATCTAGTATAATGACCTTTACGAATCGAAAATCCGTGATGTAATATTGCATTTATTACTTTGTAAGTGTAACCCTCGATTTTTATCGTTAAATTTGATTTTACCAATCGAATTTATTTTTGTTTTATTTATTCCTTTTTCAATAAAACTAGTATAATATCTTGTAAACTAACACTTTTATTTTTTTAAAGAATTGATGGGAATATAAAAAATTTTCATCTTCTGTACTTTCATTTACATAAGAGCATTTACTATTTAGTATATTTTCTTTTAAATTTTATTATTTCAAGTACATTATCAAATTTTTGTACGCTACCTAATACTATCAAGTACTGCTACGTAGCGGCGGATTCGTAAAGGAACATTAAAAAAATTAATAAAATGACATATTCGAGTCCCCCGGTACATCAAATGGAAAAAAATCGTTGTCTAACAGAATTCAAGTTATTTTTTGAATGTATTCTTTATTACTAATCTTTCTTTTTCCTGTTTAGCCTCCGGTAACTACCGTTTAGATAATTCTTCAGAGGATGAATGAGGATGATATGTATGAGTGTAAATGAAGTGTAGTCTTGTACGTTCTCAGTTCGACCATTCCTAAGATGTGTGGTTAATTGAAACCCAACCGCCAAAGAACACCAGTATCCACGATCTAGTATTCAAATCCGTGTAAAAATATCTGGCTTTACTAGGACTTGAACGCTGTAACTTATTACTAATCTAATTGAACTGAAATATAATGTTTTCACGTTTATTTTTTTTTTCCATTTTCATTTCACTGTTAGATTGGTCATATTTAGAATTCTAAACGCAGTTCCTTGATTTCGTCGCCTCTTACCGACGAAGTTCTAACGAACTCTGTGATTTAATGTGCCGCTAGTACCGCCACACCCGCGCGAATGAAATACGCTATGCGCACGCGCCTTAGCTAGAATCACAGAATTAAATAAACATAAAAATGATATTTAAATAAAATAATAAATATTTTAATTTAAGTTTGTGTAAGCCGTGCATCAGAAAAAAGCCGCGTGACAGGAAAAATCCTACAACTGTGTTGTCAATTGTTATTTTTTAAATAAAAATGATTTGTCAAAGTGGTCTTTTTTATATCGATATAATTTAGAAATCAAAATTCTGTACATTATCAAGCAATTTTCCTGGGAGAATCCTAGAAAATTACACACTTTTCAGAAGGGAAGGCGGCCGTTAAATCGTATCGTGTACTTTTTTGTCGCCCCAAATTTTGTTTATTTCTGTCCTTTTCGGGTTTCTAAATAAGGAGGTTTCAATCTACATATAAGTTTTTAATTAATGACATTAATACATAAATAAACCTAAAATCATTAAAAAAGCGCGGACTACTGCAGTAGTATATTATATATAATTAATAAATAATACAAAGCACAGCCTAGAGTACATGGCGAATAAGGGTGGGATATACGAAGAGTAAAGCGGAAGGGGTAATGAAGAAGGATAGGGGTAGCAGCTAGTAAATGTTTTTTAAACGGAGGGGATAGACAAAGAGAGGAGGAGAGACTGATAGTATGAGGCAAGTAAAAGAAGAGCCCACAAACACAAAAACACACTTACACACACAACGGTAAAAAACCGGTCGGTCAATAACGCAACCTTGACCCGAATTTTACATTATATTGCACGGGTTTAGTAGCGCAAAAGAATAAAAAAAATCGTCTGTACAGTAAACATTGAACTGCAAAATACCGGGGTAACAAAACTAAAATGAAAATACATTACATCGATCCCCTTCGTGGGTACACACCCTATCGTGTAAAATAATACACGCCCTAGCACGTATTTCATAACAATATATCCTCAAAGGACTTGATATTAATCCCTCAAGTCCCGGTTATCTATAAACCGACTCGCCTAAATACTAGTCTGTTTATCCTCACTTCGCCGGGATATGTGCGTCATAGAAATCCGTAGTTACTAAACAGGCACTGTAGGGTAAACATATCGTTTAAACAAAATTAAAAAAATACAAAAATAAAAGATCTTAATTCGACTTTTATTATCGTAAAACGAATAAATATGAATTTTCTGTTTAAAAATAAACAGTTTAAAAAACCATCTATTCACCTATTACTGCATCTGGATACAAAACAGAGAGATCCAAAAGTCGCGCACATTAAAGTAATGAAAAAAATAAGACGTAAAGTGTAGCTAAAAATTTATTTATTTTTCAAAATGGCTGCCCCGTTCGGCAATGCATGTAAGAACTCTTTTTACCATGTTCGAGGCCGCTTTGAGGAAATAAGTGTATACTGATGCGGTTTATCTCCGTTGTATTCATCTTTAGTTCCTCCAGTGTGCGTGTCCTGTTTTTATAACCTTTTCCTTTAAGAAAACCCCGCAGGAATAATTGTGGAAACGTCAAACGTCGGGTGAACGTGGGGATCATAATCCTATAGAGATGATACGTTTGCCTAAAAAACTCGCGCAAGAAACCCACGGTTTCATTAGATGTGTGAAATACGGCACCGTCCTGCTGAAACCAACAATCACGTTCGACTTCAAGAAGGGCAATAAACTGTGTAACGATGTCTCGTTACACAACACTTTTCGCTGCGGTCTCAAAGAATAAGGGGCCACTATTCGACGACGTGATACGGCACACCGCACTCCCGTATTCTGAGAGTGTAACAAGTTTTCATGCAACACGTGTGGATTCTCAGGCCACCAAATTTTAATGTTTTGACTGTTCACGTAGCCGCTAAAGTGAAACCACGCCTCATCCGTGAAGAAAACACGGTCAAGCTCTGCGATTCCACGGTTATCAACAAATTACCAAAACCGTATACAGTACACGACGCGTTTTTTTTATCCGGCTCTTTCGATTCCTGAACATTGCGAACGTTATATACACACGAAAGTGTAACCGCTTCATCGCTCTCTCAACACTTCCATATGAAATCCGACAGCGCGTTGATAGTCTCCTCAATTTTTTGAAGCCGAACGCCGCATCGCATTCTTACTCTAAGCCGGTTTCGCTTCGGTCCAAACGGCCGGACTCCCGTTTATCATCTTGAATGCAACCGATTCGCATTCTCTAAAACCGGCGAATAATCTCGTTACGGTCGAATTGTTAGGCGCTGCCACATCCGGATATTTCCAAGAAATTCGTCTACGACACGCGCATAAAAACGACTAGAAAAATAATTTTCATCGATGAAAACTCATCGCTCTTGGGAAGACGACATATTTACCGAACGATAAACAAAGCACTACTGCAAGCGTCCTGCGATCGATCACATCGCAATGGCGTCTAGGTTTTTTGTTGTTGTTAATACTCACGGTGCTATCTTGCGGTAGCCGATAGAACCTTTTCGACTATACTATCTGTTATAGACACTAAAATTTTGATGCGCGCGACTTCTGCATCACTCTGTATTTCGGTTATTCTTAATAATACGTATAACAACCGCATACACAGTCTGGCGGGTAAAGAAAAAAAACAATATGAAAAACAAAAACCTCTTACTCTCCAGGAACCTGCACTTTTCGAGCGGCAGAACCAAAACTTACGACACCGATAGGCAAACTATCTTCTCGCGGATATCAGAGAACCTATCGTAAGTCGATGGTATAAATGAACAGAATCAGAGATTCCATCAGGCGCAATCCTGCTAAACTACACTCAGTCCTAGCTTCAAAACAGTTTTAAGAAAATACACCGAAAGAGAATTACGCCGAGAGAACGGCGCAAATAAGTAACACTCACGACAGACACCGCCCCTTTTCGAATTTCAAAAAGATCTACGGTGTAGAAAGATCATAACGGAATCCCACGTCCTGGTATTCAATAATTATGAATACCCGACCTGATAAACATAATCGGTAGTTCTTAAGAAGGGACAAAAGTTCAGGCAATGAATGCGGTTTACAGAGGGATAAAGTTCATTCCTACCGCTCACATTCCGTTCCGTAATCCTGTTAAGATGAATTTCTATAAAATAAAATAAATAGGAAAATGCAGATCGTAAGGCAACGAAATATCTTTTTGCTTTATTTAATATCTTACAATTTCTCAAGCATGAAGAGGTATTTGGAGAAATTTGACTTTTATTAATATAACAAAACACACCGAAATGCGGCAATAAAATGCTGCGAAACATTTTATACAGTCGATAAAATGTTTACCGAAGCGTAAATCATTTTAATATTGAAAAATATCTAAAAACAAAATCAATTATTAAAAATGAATAAATAAAAAATTAACAAGCCCGTGCTTTAAGAGCGTTGTCTAAATTTAATTACGTTTTGTTAAAAATATTAAGAAATGATAATTCATTGTTTAGAAATAGTTTGGAAAAAATAAATTGAGTAATTTCTTATTTTGTTAAGTCGGTACTACCAACAGCCGAACAACTGAAATTCGTGTATTTCATTTTGAATAGTCTTGTACGCTTTCAAAATTTAAGGTATTGCAGTGTCTGAATATAGTTCTCTAAAAAGTTGTTTTTTTCAGTTTTCAAATGAACAATATACAGACATAATTTTTGTTTACGTGGGTTATAATGGAAATACGCATCGTGAACATTATAAGAAAGGTTTCCTAATAGAAGGATTCGAAATCCGAAAACCTTTGTTTCAGTATTTCAGGGTTTACGCACGAACGATTCTTTTCCGTTCGTATTCTGTTCAAACCCGAGACCAACGTCGTATCGATAAGGAGGAGAACGTAATTCGGGGAGTTCAACGTAGTCGGGGGCTCAGTACCGGATCATTTTCAAATCGCACCGGTTTGTCGGCGTAAAAAAATAGTAAAAATACATAAACTGTGGAAAGTGAAAAATATAATAAAACTACGAAAGAAAAGCTGTAACTGTACCGCACGCACGAAGTACTAAATTTAATACTCTGAGACTTTCGCTGCGTATAAGTTTCAGTTACAAAATAAATTATATTTTATTTTAGTCGCGAGGGAATTTTTTTCAAATAGTAAAAATACATAAACTGTGGAAAGTGAAAAGTATAATAAAACTACGAAAGAAAAGCTGTAACTGTACCGCACGCACGAAGTACTAAATTTAATACTCTGAGACTTTCGCTGCGTATAAGTTTCTGTTACAAAATAAATTATATTTTATTTTAGTCGCGAGGGAATTTTTTTCAAATAGTAAAAATACATAAACTGTGGAAAGTGAAAAATATAATAAAACTACGAAAGAAAAGCTGTAACTGTACCGCACGCACGAAGTACTAAATTTAATACTCTGAGACTTTCGCTGCGTATAAGTTTCTGTTACAAAATAAATTATATTTTATTTTAGTCGCGAGGGAATTTTTTTCAAAAGATGTAACTAATAATTCGCGAAATAATCGCAGGAGTTTCAAAAATTCTCAGTAAAAAGTAGTTCCCAACACAAATTTTGTGGTATTATCGACGACAAAAATAAAAGACCGTTTATTTTTTCAGGCCGCCGCCTTATGGGAAATGTGTATTTACATTTCTTAGAAAATAATTTACCACCTCTTCGAAAACCCGTTCCGCTACTGAAATGACAAGAAATGATTTTTTTCTTCCTCACATTTGTCAAGAAGTTAAGAATTATTCAAATAAAAAATTTACGAACTTCAGAATCGAACAATTTAACGGCCTGCTAGATCTCGTAACTTAACACCTAGACTACTATTTTCTGCGTTCGTCTGAATTCATCGGTGTACAAACAAAAAAATAACTAGAAAAGAAGAATTAGCGAAAAAAATCTTGAACATAGTTGAAATTAAACGAAACAATCCCGATGCGTAAAGAAGAGACGCCCAACAAATTTTAAATCGAGCGGACTATTGTGTAAACAATAGTCAAGGAATTTTCGAACGATTATTTTAACAGTAAATTTAATTTTCAATAACCGATTTTATTTCAAAATATTTTTCAATGTTGCAATGATTTTCGTTTCATTTTAAAATTATACAAGAGTAATTTCTCTGGCACTCCGATGTGTTTTGTAATTAACAAAAGCCAACATTTCTTAAACATTTGTTCTTTCTTAAACTCTTTCTTTAGTCGACATTATTTTATATAGACTTTCTAACAATTAGATTCTCTAAAATTTTGCGGCATAATTTTATTTGTTTAATGGCAATTTAAAAAGTACGTCACACTTAAATATAATAGTTTTACGTCGCCAATATTTTTATTTTTTGTTTGACAATAATATTCTCAAATATTACTAGAGATAAAATTATGAGAATCGTCTTATTCAGTTTTGAAGGTAGATAACTTACGAAACCACCAAATTTAAGTTCCAGTAATTTCAGTATGAGTTTATTTTACTCTAGGAACAGATATAGGGATGAAATTTTCTTGGGCCGTAACAAGGAAAACCCAACCTCTTCTCAGACACACGTGTGTCTGAAGGTTAAAAATTACGTGGAGTGAATAATTACTGTTTACTTCTTTCCAGAAAATCGCCGCCCCAAAACCGCGATCGCGAATAGGTATCACCATCTGTAAGTTCCCTATTACCTTACTTTCCCTTCAAGAAAGAAGAAAGAGGGAACGAGCCCAGCAGCCATCAGCCCAGCAGTCGCAAGCCCAGCAGCCACTGACAGCACAGAAGAACGAAGAAACCTGCACTTTCCCCCGTTCAGCCCTTCGGGGCTTCGGGAATTACAAGGTTAATGGTATGTAACTTCGGTTACTACCAATTCTTGGAAAGTGCAGGCCAAAGAAGAACGAAGAGGTCTTCGGAAGAAGAAGAGGGAGAAGAAGAAGGAAGACCAACCACTCGCCTCAACATCACGGACTGGAGTCCGGAACAGAGCCCAGCAGAGATGCGTCCTGAAGGGCAGCCATACCAGAAGCGGATGAAGAGCTTCTACACAACCTCTCCTATTTCAAAACTTACAGTAAGACAAAAGAACCCAGCAATAGCGACTCCTCCGGAAAAGGGGACGCAGTGCTCCCTCCTTATAGCTAGTGTCCCGTTGTGGCGTATTCCTGCTAGCCTATTAAAGAGTTAGCACCGAAAGGACTTCAGTGGACGGTCTGAAGGGGAATTACGTCGGGAGGACAGGCTTTATAAGCCTAGCCTTCCGCGGTCGGCCCATGAAATGGGTTCGATAACGCTGGTTTAACAACGGATTGGAATGCAATTAAATCCGTCTTAAATTCACTAAAATAATAATAGACAAAACTTGAAAAATTAGATCCGAGATTAAAAAAAAAATAACCTTTTAAAAAAACAAGCCCGATTAGAATGATCCAGCAGCAACGGACTTTGTCCAGGTTCTGCGATAAAGTAGGGAGTAATAGACTCCTGCCAACTTTGCATTCCATTCCAACAAGGAAAACGAAGCGTTTTCGGACCCGTGTTTACATGATTTTTTTTTCAATAGGTACAATAGAGCGTGAAATTCGTTCTTAATATTTGATTGATTTTGTATTTTTAAAATTTTTTGGTCTTCTATCACCGGAAAAATATAGTCTACAGTCACTTTCATTTCTTTACACAATCGTACACCGTATCTTTAATTTAAGGGCACCCGTAACCGCCTATCCTTTGCTATGTTAATTTAACACCCATTATATGAGAAACTATTAATACTACAGGCTTCAAATTTTTTCTAGATACTTGGAATTCTAAGTAGATTAGATGCACCTAGAATTATAACTATAAACTTCCTTAACGAAATATAAATTAATAATAATAAATTTTTCTTTTCAATTTTTTTGGAATTATTATTTTTTTTGCATTTTTGCATATTTTGTTCACATATTTTCATAATTCTAAATGTATTGAAATTGTTCATACATAGAGTAAAATATGATTTTTCGAAAACGGGATTTAAAAATTACACAAACAAGTTTTATTATTAAGTAACTGTTTTGAAACTGTCCGGTTTCATAATCCGGATCATCAGTGAGCTTCCTCATGTTCTAGCTTTAACTTTTTATTTCTGCTTGTCTGTCTTGCCTTTTTCTACATTTACATTTTCCATTATTAAATGTTAACATCATATATTCCAAGTTAAAGTGTTTCCTTTTCCGCAAAAATATTTTTGGCAACCGGTTCTAAATTACGGTTGAGGGACTCGTTGGAGTTCTGCATCTGTTCATGGGAGACATTTTTTCAACAAATCTTCATTAGATAAACTTTGAAATATCGGCTTTATAACTTCCAGAACAGACGTTGAGAGAGTAGTTTTGTGCGAGTAAGAACAGTTTTTACAGGAAAAATTGCCGGTTTTACTGGAAATCATAAAAAATTTATTTGTTAACGTACAATTATGAATCTTATATCCCAGAAAATATTGAAAATTTTCTCACTGAGAAATATTCCAAAAAACAAAAGAAATTCCAAAAACGAGTTTATGACCCCCTGACCGGTTACGAGTGTCCTTAAGAAGTATCGTTTGATATTTATTTCGTTAAAATTGGAACGGCCATCTAATTTTACAGGGCGACGCGGTTAAATTACACTTATTCCTGAATAACTGGATAAAAAAAATTACTTTTAAGTTACATTTTAATATTTTCCCGTTAATATTTTAACTATAAAAGCTTAAAGATAGTAAAACATAAAAATATAAAGATAAATCAAGTAATTTTTTTGGTTCTCGAATAACTCGTCTTTTTTTAAGGATAAGTATTTATTTTATTATTAAGAATCTCACCTCTGAAAAAGGGAAGACAAAAATTAAAATAACAAACCGATATTTATGATGTAAGAAAAATGTTTAACCCTAGAATGGTACGTATACGCCTATTAGACGTAGTTCAGTAGTTGAACAGCCGCCATTTTGTTTTGGAGGAGAATAATACCCCTGCCTTCTAGATATACTACACCTGACTCTCCATTAGAGGATTAGTGTACTTCAAACCTCAGAAGTGTTCACATCAAGGTCAGTGCATTTTTTCTAACAAATCCTACCGCGCTCTCAGGCGTGTTGGTACTATTCTTGATGTATTTTTTTTTTTTGCTAAATATAGCAAGCTATAATGCTTACATTATTTATTTGCACAATTTTTTTATGAAAAATAATGGTGACAAGAAGCCTTTGTCAAGATTTCACTTGCTCATGAAATTGGCCGATCAACTGTCAATTCCGTGGATGATGGAGAGACTGAAACAGTCACACATGCCTCACAACCTACGAAGCATCATAAAAGATTGTCTCGGTGTGACGGATGCACCTGTTAAAATACAAGCGGCATCAAAATCTGAAAAAAAGGCAGTATTGTACGTACTGTTCTTATAAGAAGAAAAGAATGAGTAAAATGACCTGCTGCAACTGCAGAAAGCCAGTGTGTGGCGAACATTGTTTCAACATTTGCCAAGTTTGTAAAAAATAATAAATTTACGACCAATTTTTGTTTAAATCTCATTAAAGTGTTTTTTATATACCTCATCCTTTCATTTAAACATTTTTACCTGCTTGAAAAAATTCCTGGGAATCGAATTCAAATTTATTTTCTATAATGATGTTTTCTTACTTGCAGTTTTGTTTAATATTTTAATTCTAAGAGCGGTTTTTCATTCTATGATATGTAGTAAGTATGCAAATAGAAGAAGATTTAACATTTATTGACATTTACAGAATTTAAAATATTTATTATACCATTTTTTGGCACTTTTCAGGGCTGTACGTCTATAAGACGTATAGGTACCATTCACTATTGTTGTGTATAGGTACTATTCTAGGGTTAAATCGAAAGCAGGTACATATCGCAACGGTCTCAATATATAATTTAATATGCGTTAAAAAAACAAGAGTCAACAAACGGGCTTTGGTAAAGAATCCCAGGAAATACAGCACCGAAACAAATTTCATTATTTTACAATACAAAAACAGTGTAAATATTGTCAAGAATAATAAACAATGGATGTCATGGAAACGAGAGCGACAAAACTCGTCATGGTGCACGTTAATGCATAGTTTATTTCTCAACGCGATATATATATATCATTCATCTAAAAAAAAAAATAATAATAATAATAATAAAAAAAGACTGTAAAAGTAAATAATAAAGATGAATATAATTAAAGGTGTACAGACAGACATACATATAAATTTTCAACAAAACTGTGATCATTAAAATACGTAAAGAAAAGTAAAACACGATCGCTGTTTACCTTCAAACTAATGACTCACTCATATTATTATATGACTCAAATAATAATAATGAACATACCTTCATTGTTCGGTAAACTAAACTGCGTACAATATTGCCACACGTAGAACTTACGACACTTTCTTAACACTAAACAATGCAGCACCTTTTCATTAAGAAACAATTTAATTCACCAGGCTCACCTGAAAAAAATATAAAAATTATAAAAAAATAATTAATACAAATGAATTATAAATAATAATAATGACTTATTTATACTTTGTACGGTATGTACATCATTCTTTGCCTAATAATACCTTCTCCCTTTATTTTTACGATAAGAAATTTATTTTTATTGCGGATAAAAGATATGAAGGCTCACCGGGATTTGAACCAAAAACATTCAGGAATTTAGTATACAATATATATTACTGAAACAACAAATACAAGTAGAAATTCCGATAAAAAAAATCGCAAAACTAAAAAAAAAATCCGGTATTAAATTCAAGTTTCTGAGATTAAAAAATGTAAAGCTCGAAAATAGAAATTAAAGAGAATAATTATGTGGAGCTTTAAATCATAATTTCAATATATACTTAGTTTCAGTGATAAAAAAATAATAATTAAATGAAAAACCAAGTGAATGTAATGATAACGTTAATAATATTAAAAAAATGTGTGTGTGTGTGTGTATGTATATATATATATATATATATATATATATATATATATATATATATCCTAGGAGAAAAAAGACAAAACACAGTTGTATTTCGCGTTCTGGGAAATACAACTGTGGATTATTTCCGATTCACGGCTTACACGCACAACTTATATAATTTTTTTTTTTTCATTTATTTAATTCAATGATGCTAACTAAAGCGCGCGCGTATATCGTATTTAATTCGCGTGGACGTGGCTGTACTAACGGCGTCGGTCGGCACTAACTAAACATACGTAATTTCACAGCTTACATACGGCAGACAGGTGTACCCGCGAGGCTTAACGCACCGAATACCGAGTCGACCGGGCGATCGAGTTCGAATCCCAGCCAGAGTTACTTTTTTACGCTTTAAATTAATTCATTTATTTAATTCTACCGCTTATCTGTGACGACACAACATACCAGTAGTTTATAGAGTATTTTTTGTGATGGGAGTGCGACTTTTCAAAAGTTTTTTTTAGCAAATATTGAATTTTTTTTATCGTTAACAAATATATCTAAGAAAAATATGACCTTAATTAGGTGAAATCTCGAAATACTGACTGTGATTTTGACCTACAGCTCCTCAACCCCTTGACCTTTTGAGATGAAAATTTAATGGCATAAATGCCGGATACATAGAAGTAATCTGACCAAATTTGGTCAAAATCGGTTCAGTAGTTTTGGAGAAATAATGTGATTTTGAGTGCGACACCGAAAACACACGTATATCCTCCGAAAGATTTCTAACCGGTTTTTTAGTTTGTTTGGTTCCTTAGGTGTCAAAACGTCAAAATCCGGTGAAAACCGGATATCTAGATGGGAAAGAAAATACAAATTTTGGGGGCTTATTAAATAAAAGGAAAGACATGAATAGTCACGGAAATTCCTTTTGTTAAAAAGATAAAGAAGATTTATATAAAAATTAAAGAATGAAATAATCAATTCAATAATGATATAATTTCACTACATATCTGACCGATAAGAAAATATAATTTAACGATGAAATATACTATTCGATGGAATAAATAGAATGTTTTAATTATAATTCATAAACTAGATACGTTACAAAAGATTACAACATTTGTTCTAGTTTTATGTATTTAATACCTCAACGGTGACGGATAAAGGTAGACCTGACATAGCTCGTTCGGAAAACCTGACAAAGAAAACAATAAATTTTTCAGAAAGTTTTTTTCAGCGTAGTCACCTTGCAATTCCGATTTATTTAGAGCAACTACTTTCCATCTTTTTAAGTGTAATGCGATTTTTCCAACTCTTTTGGGCCAAATGCGGACGATTAGCCTAACGGCAACCTTCAATCGGTCTAATAGTGAAGCGTAATTAATCCTCGGAAAGTCATCCTGCCTTTTCCAGATAATCTATTAGCAAAAAGCCACCAGAATCTTAAAAAACTCTGAAGATGGAACAGTCTTCGTTTTCTTCGGCGCATTTTCACCTGCTCCAACCTACTGTTTGTGCTCTGACGTGTAATGTGAATCCACGATTACCTACTATCGGTTTGCTTGGCATTTCTTCCGCCACCACTCCATTCGGTCGCCCTAAAGCATACGACAAATATATCTATACCGCAAACGGCTACTGAGCCGCGAAACAGTTTAGCGACTAGTGTCCTAACTAGCCCCTAGAGCTAACCTAAAAGCGATTACCTACTGTTATAAAACGTTGATGAAACCCGACAACAACTTGTTTAAATAGTGTTCAGTCGAATGCGTTTTTGCTTGAATGTTAACGAACGCGGGACCCGACGAGCGGAAAGGTTTTTCATATCCAAAACATCGTGTACTTTCATTCGGCGATCGTTTAATACGGTATTGTGGATTTCCGTGACGATTTCGTCAGTCGTAGCGGCTATAAGCGTCCCGAGCGCCCATCACCTTGAATAAATTTACGACCGCGTTTAAATTCAGCTGCCCCTTTTTTAACCTTCGAAAACGAAAAGGAAGAATCTTTTAAAGTGGAATCTAACTCTTTTTGAACATCCATCGAGGTTAAACCTTTTATAACAGCTCAAAGTTGAATATTATCAATTTCTCAGAAAACGGCGAAGCTTGTTCCTTGCTTTACTCGATCGCCCCGAACTAAACGCACGCGTCTTAAACTTCACAGCACGCCATCTATACTCGGCAAATACAATTAGTGATACTAACGCCATCTCTGCGTCTAGTCGAGAACTTTTTGAACGTTCCCGGTGTAGTAGACCCTTGAATAGACGATAACAAGTTCTTCTCGATAATTTATCGATTTTCGAGAATAATAATCAGCCCGCGACAAAGTTACTAGGAATAATAAGTGAAGTAATTCCTCGTCGCTTTCTTCAAAGAACCAAACTTACATTTGCATATCAGAATGACAAGCCTGTCATAACTAATGTAATATCTGTACAAGTGATATTCTCGCTCCGTTCACTCAAAGTGTGGTTATACGGTGAACATTATTAATTTCAGAGAATGAACTGTTTATGTTGTACTTGCGATACAGAAATAAGAAAGAGCGGGAAGATAGTATTAAGCGACAAATTAATCTTTTGTGAAAAAATGTTATGTAACCAAACAAACAAAAACGGATTGTTTAATTTTTTTACAAATTATTTATAGTTATTATTTTGTTTTTAACTATCGAGGACGTTAAGATCGATGTTTTAAACGATGTGAAAAACGAATTTTAATTAAAACTTTTGTTATGCACGAATTTCCTCAAAAGACTTACAAAAAAAAAGTAAATAAATAAAAAGTAATATTACGATTGTGAAATTTTAACGGTAGATATTTATAACGATAGTTTCGTAAATTTCAACCTAAATAAATAATTTCAACCTATATAAATTTTTCAATTAAGCGACTACAGTTAACAACAAAACCCTCAATTAATTAAAAACAATAAATCTAATTCTACGATTTAAAATAAAGCACATATCTATAAAATAGAATTCGGAGAACAAAATTTTATAACAAAATCCTACATAAGAATGACAAAAAAAAAAAACAATGAATCAACATGTAACAAAAGCTGATCAAATAAGGGAAATTAAAGTTTAATTTCATCTTACACACCATAAAAATTTCAGAAATCGATAGTGAAAATATGTACAACCCTCGCATTCGATAAAAACACAAAATAAGGGTATAATTTAAAAAAAGTAAAATTTTTAACAAGAGGACTGATTTATGTTAAATATAAATAATTAAAAATTCATAATTTACAATTAAAAAATAAACAAAATAATAATTCCATTATTTATTAGTAGACTGTTATAATATCAGAACAATTAATTTTATTTTTCAACGACTGAGACGGTAAACTTCACATTTTTAATCGTGTTTTTAATTAATGTATTATAATAATATTTTAAAAAAACGTTCTATCGAAGCAGAAATCTCAGCTATCAAAAGTCCTAAATGGGAATAAAATAACGAAATCACGGAGCCGATTAACTTTTTAATTAGTTTTTATAAATTAATAAAAACTTGCGAGCGCGCGCGCTCACACACACACACTATCCCACATAAATAATTAATTTTTTCAATCATTCGGTTTTCATGCGCATTTATACAAATAACAATAAGTTTTATTTAAATTAATTATTACGTTTGTAATTCAACACTAGTTTTTTCCTGCATCTCACAGAGTATCTCTTAACGATCTCCTGTGGTTTCCAGGAGGACAAAAGATGTTCCGAGAGAAATAGAACTGTAAGTGGTGTTAACAACAACGAACCGCGAATAAATTCGTGTATTTTACCGACACTTCGTAATGGAAGGATTACATTTTTGAAACTACTTTTTGGTCAACCGATCCGGTTATTAAAACCCACCGGGTTAGTCTAGCGGTGAACTCGTCATCGCAAATCAGCTTATTTCGAAGTCAAGAGTTCTAAGGCTCAAATCCCTGGTAAAGGCAGTTACTTTTATACGGACTTAAATAAATGATCGTGGATACCGATGTTGTTTGGCGGTTAAGTTACAATTAAATACCGATCTCAGAAACGGTCGACCTGAGACTGTACAAGACTATACACTTCATTTACATTCATACATATCATCCTCTGAAGTAATACCTTACGGAGGTTCCGGAGGCTAAATACAAAAAAGAGAGATTCAGTTACTAAAAAGGAAATAGTTGAGTAAGTAGCACCTCAGCATTTCATGTGAAGGTCCCGGGTTCGATCCCGGTCAGGCATGGCATCTTTTTATATGCTACCAATTTCTACAGAAGTAATCACAATAGCTGTTTTTTTTTCCCGTAAGGGGAGGAAAAAGCTCTGCCAGCCGCCGTCAGGCCTGCACTGAAGGCAGTGCCGAGCTCTCACCCGCTAAAAAATCTCCCCTCTTATCATGCAGGGGCCGGATCTAAGCCATATGGTATGTACAGCCCCTGCACGATCACCCAGTCACTACTATCCGTATCCGTATGACAGGAAGGCGTTCCCAGGGAGCGATCGACGAGCGACGACTCCGAGGAGCCCGCGCCGCCCATCCCCAGAAGCTGGCCTCCGTTGATCACCCGTCACGAACTCCAGGTCTCTGTAGATCCGCATCGGCTCAGCCTGTCGTCGCCTCTCTTCATCAGCCTTCTCTCCTATCACTGATGTGATCGTAGTCGAGATACATTCCCGTTTGTCGCTGTTGCTGAGCATCACCTCGATTATATTGTTCGCCCCTCCACACCCTGATCCTCGAGCACTGCTCTTGGCACGCCATCTACGGCAAAAAACCACCACATGCTCTGCTGTATCCGGTCCGCCGCAATTGTGACAGCGACTTGTACGGCATCTGCCCATCCTGTACAGATAGACCCGAAAACATCCATGTTCAGAGAGGACAGCTATCACAATAGCTGTTAATTCCCGCTCTTTCATAACAAAAAGAAAATAAATAAATAAATTTATTTGCGCATTTTAATACCTCCAACCAAGATCTGATTGAACAGGATTATTGCAGTTCAATGAATAATTTCCAAACGCCAAACGATACAGAATGTAGACAGGCAAGAATATACCGATATAGAACCCTTACGTACGTATAACAGAATAGCTTTTTTACTTTTAGAAGAACAATGTTTGTTCCGGGAAGATAATTAATCTGAAAACGCAAAGTAGCCGATCGGTAAATTAATGCTTTCATTTTGAAAAATGGATCCCCGAACACCTGAGGGATTTTTGTCAAAATATGCGTCAACTATTTGAAAAATGCTACTGCTTATTTCTCTGAGGGGGATTTTTATGTCAAGCGCTTCAAATACCTCACGGGTTAACCGTTCCGCTTCACCGCTCACTCGTACATTTTATTCCTACTAAAACTATTTTAAGTTCTAAAGCAAAGGTCATATCCTACAGGTTAATTCTGGTAATACCGGAAACTTGAAGAACTACGAGCGATTTATCGTTAACATGATTTTGGCTAGCGCTGAACCGATCCGGATTCTTTATTTCGTTCCGATGGCCGCACAATACATCTAACAACGGTTGAAAAATGATAATCGAGTAGAGTCGGGTCGGTGCTCCATCTAATCTGTGATAAAATTAAAAAAAGTGAAATATTTTATAGTTTCTGGCGTTCAACGTATACGCACTTAATACGAAATCCACTAACGAATATAAAAACATATCCAAAAAAATTACAATGAAATTATAAGCCGTACGGTAAGTCTCGCAGATAACTCTAAATTTATATATACTTTTTTTTTCTTTTTGATGATATCATCACATAATTAGACTTACGTGGCGATATCTTATGTTAGCTTGTAAGTGGGATATAGAAATGTAATTTTGTAGCGTATGAAACACGAAATGCCTGACCGGGATTCAAAACCGGGACCTGCAGATTAAAGGCCAAGACGCCACCACACCGCCCCGGAGTGGTAATTTATTAAAAAAAGAAACTATATTTCGTTCCACAAGAAGATTATTGATTATTACATTACATTGTCGCCGCTACCAAATCTGTTCCTGAATAGAGTAAATGAGCCAGAAAAGTTAATTAATGAATTTCTACACCTCTTTATGAATAATTTGCATACATTAAGCGAAATTTACAATATAATCAATAGAAAACCGAATTTGTACGCTAATATCACCCGTTTTTTTTCTTCAAATCTTTCACGTGATTATAATTAATATATTTAAATAGAAATGTTTACGTTCCATATAATATGTTCGATAATCATTCTATTTTGTTCTTTTTAATATATCATTTTTATTTATAAAATCATTTTTTATTAAATTCGATTAAAAAAAATCCCTTTCGGCACGCCAGAAGGCGGAGGCAGATATCACCGGTGCTAATTAGGGGATAAAATAGATATCCACCTTAAAATTAAGAAAAACTTCAAATTTACTCAAAACGATAATGATCGCATGTTAAAAAAGTTTCATATGTTTAGCATACGACAAGCCCACCTATTCCAGCAAAATTTTGGTCGGTCATATCAAAAATTGTTTCAGACAAAGGTTTTAGGTAATATTTTGAGAATTAACGACCACTTTAAACCGATCGACACTGTGCCTATTAATGGAGGTATGATGATTTTTCTCTTCAAAACCACATTTTTTCAAACCCCTGGGCCGATGGTTGGTGATATCAAAAAACTTACTTAAGCACGTTTTAGGCCTTCATGGAAAGAATAGTAGGAACGAATTCGATATTTTACTTAATAAGAAAGTTATAGCAATATAATTTTTTTTTTTTTACGAAAAAGCCACCCGATTTGTACCCCAATGGTGCAATTTTGGACGTTAACAAACTCGACCGAGAGTTATTTTTAAGGAACAATTTAAAAGTGATTGGTGCAAAATTACGGCAGTTATCGTGTCCACAAGAATATAATATATATATAAACTTTTGAGCTCACAGTTTTGGGGTCTGGGGAATGTGAAACGGGAAGATATGTCGAAATTTTCCGTAACTCGAATCATGGTACCATTACAATAATTAGCTTTCTTATGAAATCTACCTAAATATTTGATTGTCCAAAACTATAATGAAATAAACAACTTTGTAATTTGGGGGGTTTTACCCATTTACAACCCCTTAAAATTATATAATTAATTTGGTTTGATAAACAAATATTTTACATAAAAATAAAAACAATAATTTATTTTTAATTATTAAAGTATATTTTGTCTATCTTGGGCCCAACACTTTTTAATCTGTACGTTAATGATATGTCAAGCGCGATCTCTAATTCACGTCTTTTGCAACGCTGATGATATAATTCTTTATGTAATTGTTGCAACAAGATATTAATTGTGTAATTCGTTGTTGTAATTAAGTATAGTTTTGTTTCTTGAATATATTTTTAGTTACTAAATCTAATATTTAATATTTGTATCCATAACAAATATTAAAGAAATAATTTGTTTATTAGTTTTTAAATATATACTTTAATTTTATTAAATTAATTTTTATAATTGTACTACTATTATAACTATTGTAACTATTATAACTATTATAAAAACTAATAATATCTGTAGTTGTTACATAAAATTGGTTATTGCATTAACCACTTAATAATGTAATAATAATTCTTTAGTATATCTGTCGACAGACTTAGGTCTGTCGGTGATTATGTAAGTTTTAAATTGTAAAAAAATAAATAAATATTTTATGTAAAAAAAAAAAAAAAAAAAAAATATTATTAAATATCTATCTCTTACTGATTTTAAATAAAAGTCCATTTAAATCCCTCACCTCGTTTATATTAGAATAAACATCGGATATTTAATTTTTAAATACCACTTCATTTTGCGCGCGCACGCGCGCTCTTATTTAAATACAGAGTGATGGATCTTTAATTATTAAATACCACCTCATTATTTACAAGCCATTTAAATATTAAATTTTTTTTTTTTTTTAATACAATAAGCATTTTTAATATTATTATTACGTTCTATTAAATTAAATGTTTTATCTCTAATTTTTAAATAGCAAATTTAATAATATTTTTCTTTATAATAAATTTTTTTAAATTTTTATTTGCTTTTTTTTAAATATTTTTTATAATAATTTATTTTTCTACCTTATAATTCTATTTTGTAATATATCGACATTAGAATATAAACAACAACATATATATATATATAACCTTTTACTTCACGGTCATATTATCTTTTTTTCTGTTTAACTACCGTAAGGTATTACTTCAGAGGATGAATGAAGATGATATATATGAATGTAAATGAAGTGTAGTCATGTACAGTGTCAGGTCGATCGTTCCTGAGTTGTGTAGTTAATTGAATCCCAACCACCAAAGAAGACTGGTATCCGCTATCTAATATTCAAATCCGTAAAAAAGTTATTCTTGTCTTTGCTAGGATTTGAACCTTAAAAATCCCGACTTCGAAATCAGCTGAATTGCGATGACGAGTTAACCACTACATCAACCCGGTGGATTTACCGATTACGCCTGCTACTCTTCAAGATCTGCGAAATCGAATTGTTACAGCAGCGAGTTCAATAACCAGGGACCAGTTACCATTAAAAATAATTTGAGACCGATTAAAGTAATTAACTGCTATTTATAAATATCGATTTTTACACCGTTGTATGAAGTAAAGGAAGTATTGTGAGGCGAAAAATTTCGGTTTCTAGATTTCAATGGAAATTTACATTCGACTATCCCTGAATCCATTTTGACTATTTTCGGAGAGACGTCTATACGTACGTATCTGCTGATGTATCTCGCATAACTC
Organism: Lycorma delicatula; assembly: GCF_047948215.1. Lineage (NCBI taxonomy): Eukaryota > Metazoa > Arthropoda > Insecta > Hemiptera > Fulgoridae > Lycorma > Lycorma delicatula. The sequence goes on from NC_134465.1 coordinate 11,307,192, forward strand.
AAAAATGATTGTGCGTAGAGCGTTGAAATTTTGGATTTAGGACTATTGTAACATCTAATTTTTTTATTGCAATCGGCTAGACCAAAGTGTCCAGAAAAACCCAAAATCCGAAACATTAGAATTTTGAAGTTTTTCTTAACTGCAGTAATAAGACCTCATTGAGAGCTTTTCAACGATAAATCGTAAGAGGTACTTATTTTCATCGGTACCAGAGTTATAGCCAAATAAAAGTTTAATTAATGAAATATTTGGCTCTTACAAGGGGAAGGTTCGAATCCGCCTTCATTTCCTTTTTTTAATTAAAGATATATAAAATTTTATTCCTCAATAACTTCTGATTTTTTTTTAATGTTATCATTGAATTATTACTTATTGTAAAACTTTTTTTACAATCAGAGGTTAATAAATCAATATATTATAAAAAAAAAAGTTTAAAAAATTATTTCACCTGTGCTAAGGAGGGGATAAAAAAAAGTTAAGAAAAACATCAAATTTACTCAATACGACAATGTTTGCAAGCGAATAAAGTTTCACATGTTTAGCATACAACAAGCCCCATCTTATAATTCAAGCAACATTCTGGTCATCCCTTGACGCACGGGTTGATCACATCAAAAATTGTTTCAGACAAAAGTTTTAGATAATCTTTAGAGGACTAACTAACACTTTAAACCGATTCGATACTGTGCCTATTAAAGTGCCTTTTCTAATCCCCGGGTCAATAGTTTGTTATATCAAAAAACTTTACTTAGATAAGTTTTAGACCCTTATACGAAGAATAGAAAGAACTTTAATTGAAATCCATGTTTTACGTAATAAAAAAGTTAAAGCGTTTTTTTTTTTTGGGGATTGGTCATCCCTTGTAAGTTTGGGCATATCAAAAATTCCTTTAGACAAAGGTTTTAGATAATGTTTAAAGAATTAACGACCACTTCAAAGCGATGCGATACTGTGCCTATTAAGGGAGGTATAATATTTTTTGGCTTCAAAACCCCATTTTTTCCACCCCCTGAGCCAATGTTTGGTGATATAAAAAAAATTTACTTGCATAAGTTTTAGGCCCTTATCCAAAGAATCGTAGGAACTTTAAAGAAATTCAATATTTACTTAATGTTATAGCAATACTATGTTTTTTTTTTCGAAAAAGGCCCCCCGATTTTCACCCCCATGGTCCGATTTTGGTCGTTAAAGAACTCGACCAAGATTTTGACGGGGGTCGATTTTTTTTAGGGAACAATTTGAAAAATTACGTAATTTGCAAAATGACGGCTGTTATCGTGTCCATATGAAAGTGAACTACATATAAATGTATATATAAACTTTTGAGCTGACGGTGGTTTTGGGGTTTGAGGGATGTAAAACGCGAAGATATGTCGAAATTTTCCGGAAGTGAATCATGGTACCCATTACAAGAGGCAGCTTTCTTATAAAATCTACCTAAAAAGAAGGACTTCCATCCTTCGTATCGGTATTTTATAAAAAAAAAAAAAAAACTTCTATATGCAATCAAGAAACATCATGGAACTTTACTCTTTCTTATTACAGATGCAATTACAAATACTTCATCAAGCCCAAAAGATATTACACTTGAAATACAAAATACTTTTCGTGTTTTCTCTATCGGGCGAAATTTAATTTTGAAGAGGATCTATCATACAACTTTGAATGCCAAAATCGTTAACGGTTATAGGAGACCTGACAAATGACAAAGTCACTCCAAAAAATGGCAAAACCATTTCACAGAATAATAATACCGTGCCAGACTTATTAGAAAGAATAAGAAATAAAGTTGTTTCCCTTGTCTTGAATGAGCTGAATATAATTTTGCACATCAATACGTCGAGCCCACTGAAACGCCGACGATACTCGACCCTACAAGATCCACGAGTTGACGTAAACAGAAAAATAATAAAACATCATTACTCACAGAAAAATTGATCCGATTAGTGCCGCTTGTACAACCATCACATATTTATTTAAGCCGATATAAAATGAATGAGAATTACTGTTTCAAGACGTTTTAATAACTACCCGTTCTGAAAATACGAGAATATAAAAAAAGATGAAGAATTTATCGAAGTTTATAGTGAAAGTATAATTTCTCAAACACTTGTCGATGTAGTAATATCCGTTTAAAGGAAAACCGGATAGAAAGAAATTATGGAGGAGCATTCGCTTACAACCCTGATCACGTATCGTATGATTTTCACTGCGAGGTAACTTACAAGAATATGTTTTCAACATTTATTTATAAAATAAAACGTCTGGCTGACTTTAGTCATTAACAGTTATTATGATCGGATAATAATGCATTTTTTAACTAATAAAAAATGCAACGCCTAACCGAACGGGACTCGAACGCGGATCTCCGGACGAATAGCAGAGACTTTACCATTTCACCACGGAGATGAAAACAACGTTGAATTGGAAAAATGAGTGGATCTTCTAAAAATCTTCCAAAATGAGTGGAGAAGTCGGAGATTAAAATAATAACAACTATAAACAGTAATTATTGAGTTTATTTAAATAATCAAAGCATTACTGTTAATTAGTCGAGGTTAGCGAGCGAAGCGAGAGTACGTTATGTTTGGTTAGATTATGCTGATTCTGTGTACTGACTAATCGTACGAATATCAACATAACCTAACCAAACATAACTAACCCTCGTTTCGCTTTAAAAGATTTAAGCCGTGGAGTCCTTTAGTAGAAAAGGTCCAAATAAACTCTGTAGCAAACAACGAGGTAAATTTTCGTACAAGGATATTCTGAAACTTTCAGTTACCTAAACGTAACATCGTATATAAATTATTATTTCTTAAAAACTACATTAATTTCCCCGTCTTTCTTATATGGCTGTAACGCATTGAAGTAAAAGAAATATCGATCACGATTGCTTTCAATGAAAGTAATAATGTTTACTGCACGATAAAATCGATTAATGTAGTGAACAATCAGGGCTGTATATCACCAACATTTCCATGTCGATTGCAACCGTATATTTATCTCAGCGAGGTACCGAATATCACTTCATTTATCGTATTCTTTAGTCGGCAAGGCACACAGGATCGCTTGGTTATCCTTGAGAATGCCTATGAAGTTTTCACGAATGATTTGTGATTCACGTCAGATCGCCTAAACTATTACAATTTGGTATATACAGCATTCATTTTGATATTTTATTAGGTATTATATGTGTGAAATGCTACAAGAAAATCGAATGAAGAATAATAAAGACACACATCCATTATCGTGTATTTTTCAATCGATTTATACAAATTTTTCAATACAACAACGTCAATCGCACACGAAAATCAGATTTGAAAATAAATTTAACCTTTTTACAAGGATTTCATCCGTAATAGAACGTATTTGAAAATTATTTACCGACGAAAAATTTCTAATAATACAACCTTTTCATATGAGTTGGAATATTAATTAAAATAAACAGAAAGAAACGCCGGTGTTACTTTAAACAAACATCTACTAAAAACTTCATTGATTATCACGATGTTCTCTAATAAAAAGGCACGGTGCGTTGGTTGTTTGTTGTGTGCTCACATTTTTATTTTGAATGAAGCGTTACAATCTAGCGGAAAAAACTTACCTAACCACCGTATAATAAATATTTATAATTTATTATTAAATTTAAATCTAGTATTAACAATTCTTATTAATATTCAAATTAATTATTTTTATAATTATTATTCAAGTTATTAATAAAAGAAAAGAGATTATTAGTTAACATTCAGCAGTAAAAAAAGAATTTATTTAACGAATTATATAAAAGTACGTTACAACGGACTGAGCGACAGAAAGACAAAGGTAGCTAAGGGAGCGGAAGAGACTCGGCTGCGCGCAGCCGCCCGTCGCACTACGTAGTCCTTTTTGCACCAACAACAGCAACTGGCCCGGCAAGTAAACGCAAACTCACACAAACATACACAAGACCGACTCCGTGTTATCAATATGGCTAGCGTTAAACATTATATTTCTATTAAAAACTATTAAATTGTATATCTACTCACTCTTTAAGCCTATTTTAAATATAAAAACACCAACGTTCAGAAAAATATTCTCCACACGTTAATATTTCTTCCTATAACACTTAATAATCTAACAAACGTGAGGATATGAACGCGTCGAGGATCTGGGTCAGGGGGGTAGGCCCGTGGCTAAACGGTCGGGTGAGCCCTAACGTTTATGTTTAACTTTAAATATTTATAAAGATGTCAGACTCCATCAGAAAAAAAGAGCCAAATTCTTCGGCCACTTTAAAAGAATGAATGATAACAAATTCACAAAACAAATCTTCAACCGCATTTACAACCAAAAAAAAACGGAATTCAATGGACCTCAGCAGTTTAAAAAAAAAACTAAAAAAAAAATGAAAATATTTAAGAAATAGTATGACAGAACAACGTTCAGAAAATTGCAACTAAATTTCAAGGGGATTCATAAAAAAAGCGAGAAAAAACCATTAACATCTAGACAGAAGAGAGAAAGCAAAAACAAAGCGAAAGAATGAACTATTGGAGCACAAGGAAAGAAAACGCATAAAAAAAAGGGGAAATGAATGTAGCTTCACATTGTCCTCGGTCTGCTAAATAAATAAAGACGTGCAATACTGGTTGCTATATGATTAGAGAAATATAAAGCCATTTCGAGTCTAATTAACAAATAATAAATTTATAATAACGCATAATTAGATATGAAAATAAAAGAACATAATAAACCAGAAATGGAAGATTTTTGTAATTTAAATACTAAAATTCAGTGGCGGCTCGCGTATAGGCACTGTGGAACTGCAGCACCATTTCCACTTGATATTATCGATAACGTCCTTTTTTCTTTAATTCTTTCTTTATAATTGTACAATATATAATACTTAAGCTTAATGTCAATAGCCATCCCCCAATTTATGAAAAAAATACAAAAATCTTTGTACGAAACTGTGAGCTTCACAGTTCCAGCTGTTTGGGATCACAGGAGGCTGTGAGAAAGAGACGGCACTGTCGATCCCGCAATGCCGACCCTGGTCACTAGTGGATGGTAGATTTTTTTTACTAGCGATCAAAAGATTGCGGAAAGCAAGGGCTCTCTCAGATCGCCAAATCTGTTCAAAAATACGCTGGAAGGGCAGGTAATAAATAAAAACAAATTATGTTTTTGTTTCTGTATACATAGAAATTTAGATTAAGCACCGCTGGACTATGGTGTTTTTAAGCGGACATTTTATTAAGTTACTATCTAACAATACTAAAAAATATTATCTGTACTGACATTTTATTATTTATTCCGTTAAAGCGTATATGGTTTTTAAGCACAACGCGCTTAAAACCCGTGTACCATAATCTTGAATGCGATAAAGTGTAGAATTATATTATTATCCTGCTTCCAGCTATTCTATCGAAACATTTTTTCCGGTTCTTTTTTATTTTACGGAAAAGTTTAACAATGCCCTTGAAAAGGTCCAGAAAAAAAATTTCTGGAGCAGCACCCCCACTAATTTTAGTTAGGAGTCGCCGCTGCTAAAATTAATACGCAAATGATAGCAGAAAGCAAAGAATAAAACTAACCAGGAGAGCTTTCAAGAAGAAAAGAAAACCTGCACAAACTTTGGAAACAAAAAGTGATTTTTTTCCTTTATATTTTCGCAGGGGTTAAGGGGTTTTATAAATAAATTGAATTCACGAAGACTTTTTGAGTTGTCAGTACATTTTAAGGTATCTAAATTTAATCAATGGTGATTTAAAAGAAAGTGAAGACAATAAAACGAGTAAGGGAAATTAAAGTTAAAATAAAATATAAACAAATTATACTGTACAACTAATTTAAAATAAACACTAATAAAAAAAAAAAACAAACAGAAAAGTATGAGGGATTGCAATTCAAACCGGTCAATTTAATAATGTACTGCATTATAAAAATTAGATTTATAAATATATAATAAAAAAAAAACAATACATACCAACCTGATAATCATACGCTAATAACAATTTCCAATTCATTTCCATAATTTAGTAACATAAAAAAAAAAATTAACAAATTATACACGTTAAAACAATACCCAATAGTAACGAGCAACCGAGACGTATAAAGAACAAGACGCAACTAACAATTATCAAGAAGACATCGCCGCGTTGCAAACGTATATTAAAAAAAAAAAAGATAGCGATACAAAAATATTACACTACATTTTAAACGGCAACGTTTAAAATTTAAATAGAAAAAACACACAATATCTTTGTCAAACCGGAAGATAGTAGGTCGAGTAAATCATAGAACAGTTGAGTGAATTCGTCGAAGAACATGTTTAGACATGTCTGTGAGTCATTCTTTCATCATCATACAAATAACTGTACACAACGCACACGTGCATGTTTACGATTTAAGCCGACGCACATACACCGGCATCCGCTCGACAACAATACTTCTATTTAATAGACACAAATTAAAATAAAGTTTTTTTCTCTCTTAATATATCGACCTTGAAAAAGTAAAATCTTAATTAAAAAATAAAAATCATTTTACACTACAAAACAAAAATCAAATAAGTTCTGTCTCCTAAATAATACTATTAAAAAATTAATAAAAAGCTACCTTATTAATAAAAAAAAAACAGTTTCCTAATTTAAATTGATCTCTTGATATTTTATTTTAAAAAAGACGCAACCCCACTGTTTGACGTCGTGAATTTAATACAAAAATATTAATTTAATAAAATACGTATACAACAGTATTCCAATTAACTTTAATAACTTTCCATTTTATTTTCTTCAGTCATTTGACTGGTTTGATGCAGCTCTCCAAGATTCCCTATCTGGTGCTAGTCCTTTCATTTCGGTATACCACCTACATCCCACATCCATAACAATGTTTTACATATTCCAAACGATGCCTGCCTAAACAATTTTTTCCTTCTACCTGATCCTCTAATATAAAAGCGACTATTCCAGGATGCCTTAATATGTGATCTAGAAGTCTGTCTCTTCTTTTAACTATATTTTTCCAAATGCTTCTTTCTTCATCGATTTGCCGCAACACCTCTTCATCTGTCACTTTATCCACGCATCAGATTTACATTCTGATTAACATTATCCTATAGCACCGCATTTCAAAAGCTTCTAATCTTTTCTTCTCAGGTACTCCGATCGTCCAAGTTTCACTTCCAAGTTTCACTTCCGTATAAAGCGACGCTCCAAACATATACTTTCAAAAATCTTTTCCTGACATTTAATTTAATTTTTGATGTAAGCAAATTATATTTCAGACTGAAAGCTCGTTTCGCCTGTGCTATTCGGCATTTTATGTCGCTCCTGCTTCGTCCATCTTTAGTAATTCTACTTCCCAAATAACAAAATTCTTCTACCTCCGTGATCTTTTCTCTTCCAATTTTCACATTCAGTGGTCCATCTTCGTTATTTCTACTACATTTCATTTCTTTCGTTTTGCTCTTGTTTATTTTCATGCGGTATTTCTTGCATAGGACTTCATCCGTGCCGTTCATTGTTTCTTCAAAATCCTTTTTACTCTCCGCTAGAATTACTATATCATCGGCAAATCGTAGCATCTTTATCTTTTCAGCTTGTACTGTTACTCCGGATCTAAATAGTTCTTTAACATCATTAATTTCTAGTTCTATGGAACGTTACAATAGATAGTCAAAATCATTTTCTGTGATCCCGATGCAGGTTCGTACGCGTTTCATAACATTTGCACTCCTTCCCGTAAAGTTTGTAATCTTACTTTCAATGACAGCATTCAATTCGTCAAAGAATGAAGATCGGTTTAAATATTTAACAATTTTTAAATATTCCAAAAGGAAAAAGTCTGGCGGTGTATGGGGATCTTGGAGGCCAACCCTTTTGATACCAAACGATGGCCGAAAACTTCCCGTAACATCTCCGGCGATTCATTAGCGGTATGACGCGTTGCGTTATCCTGCTGGGACCGACATTCTCGTTCGTGCAAATCTAACGTGGCAATAAACCGTTCGATTAAACTGCGATAAAACACACAATCTACAGATACTTCAAAAAATAAAGGCCCTAATACATGACGCCGGATACACACACAGTTTTAGGTGCGTGTAATGGTCGTTCGTGAAACGCGTTAGGATTTTCAGCGCTCCATAGTCGGCAGTTTTGGCTGGTAATGTAGCCATCCGAGTGAAACCGTGCCTCGTCACCGACATAAACACGACCCAAAACTTCAATACCGTTATCATTAACAAGAGAACGAAACGGATAGCAATACTGTAAACGTTTTCCGCGATCTACCCTTTTCAGTTCTTGATCAACACAGATGCGATAAGCCTACGGTTGTAATTCTTTAGTAGCCCTGAACATTGTAGATAGTGAAAGCCCGGCCTGTGACGATAACTTTCTGAGGGATTTTCTGAGTGAGCGAGTCAAACGTTCTTTCACACCCTTCAGACGTCTACTGTTAACAGTGACGATCGACCAGCGCTTTCCGATCGTCGACACTCCCGGTCTCACGAAATTTATTAATGGAACGCTATAATGTCGATTTATTAGGAACTGAAGAATCGAGAAATTTTATCCAAAACTCGTCTTTCACTCGTTCATAAGATTTATACGCGCAACAAGTATCAATAAAAAACACGCGTTCGTCCATGGAAAACGACATAGTTAACACAATAGAGACGAATTTATACCGTTATAGCACAAGTGCATAAGAAGGATATTTTAAGCCACAAACTGCTAACCTTGAGTACAGTGTTGCCAACTGACACGTACGGAGAAATAAAATTTATCTATGCATGACATCTACCTTCTTAATTATAAGGTCGCGTCCTTTTTGAAAAAGCCGTCAATTTAGTTGGTATATATACACTTATTTGTTATATGATTTATTACACCTTAATGTAGCTAATTAAGAAAATATAACCCTGAAAAATACAAACAGAGGTATTAAGAGGTATAATAGAGATATTTACAGGAAGCGCATTTTTCCCCAGTCATTAGCCGGTAAGTAATGTCAGATGTCTAGGCGTAGCGCCCGTAGTACAATAAGATTATTTTGATATTAGCTAAAACTTCCACAATCAATAATGTTCAGTTTTGTATTTTGTTTTATTAATTTAATTTCGTGCAGCGTTCAATTTAAAAAACAAAAAATTAAAAAACTGAAGTTAATGTTCAATGTGATGTACGTGAGGTGACTGTACTCTACGTCGTAATAACCTATTGCGACTCATACTGCAAGAATTAGGGTTTTTAAAGTTTAAATTACTACCAAGAACACAATCAGTTTTCTAAGAATGCACAGCGGATCTGTAAATTACAACGCAGTTTCGTAATTTATATTTCCTTTTTTCTTTTTAATTTGTCTAAGTTTCAATACTGTCGGTCAATTATATTAAAGAAACGTAAACACCATTGCAGCTTTATTAGAATGAATTACAGGCGGTTAAAATGTTTTTAAGTAAACGATATCCAACATCTAGATTCCTGAAAAAATTTACGATGAATATTTATGTAAACGTCATTAAAAAAAACTATATTTTCTCATAATTTTTAATTACTATCCGTTATTTAAACGTAGTTTGAAATTACATTATCCAGCCCTCAACCGGGATTAGATTCGAAAATTTAGATTTGAATTTCTTTACGTTACTTTTTTTCTTTTAATTTCGATAATCAATCTGCTTAATAACATACTGATGGAATAAAACAAATCGAAAAAAGGTTTTCAATTTTATTCATTAAATGAAATAACTGGTGTGTAATATTTATGAAAATGGGGAATTTCCATCAGACTTCAAAAAAAGTGTTGTAGTTATGATACCAAAGAAAGCAGGGGCAGATAAATGTGAAGAATACAGAACAATTAGTTTAAGTAGTCATGCATCAAAAATCTTAACCAGAATTTTATACAGAAGAATTGAGAGGAGAGTGGAAGAAGTGTTAGGAGAAGACCGATTTGGTTTCAGGAAAAATATAGGGACAAGGGAAGCAATTTTAGGCCTCAGATTAATAGTAGAAGGAAGATTAAAGAAAAACAAACCGACATACTTGGCGTTTATAGACCTAGAAAAGGCTTTCGATAACGTAGACTGGAATAAAATGTTCAGCATTTTAAAAAAATTATGGTTCAAATACAGAGATAGAAGAACAATTGCTAACATGTACAGGAACCAAACGGCAACAATAACAATTGAAGAACATAAGAAAGAAGCCCTAATAAGAAAGGGAGTCCGACAAGGATGTTCCCTATCTCCGTTACTTTTTAATCTTTACATGGAACTAGCAGTTAATGATGTTAAAGAACAATTTAGATTCGGAGTAACAGTACAAGGTGAAAAGATAAAGATGCTACGATTTGCTAATGATATAGTAATTCTAGCCGAGAGTAAAAAGGATTTAGAAGAAACAATGAACGGCATAGATGAAGTCCTACGCAAGAACTATCGCATGAAAATAAACAAGAACAAAACAAAAGTAATGAAATGTAGTAGAAATAACAAAGATGGACCGCTGAATGTGAAAATAGGAGGAGAAAAGATTATGGAGGTAGAAGAATTTTGTTATTTGGGAAGTAAAATTACTAAAGATGGACGAAGCAGGAGCGATATAAAATGCCGAATAGCACAAGCTAAACGAGCCTTCAGTAAGAAATATAATTTGTTTACATCAAAAATTAAATTAAATGTCAGGAAAAGATTTTTGAAAGTGTATGTTTGGAGTGTCGCTTTATATGGAAGTGAAACTTGGACGATCGGAGTATCTGAGAAGAAAAGATTAGAAGCTTTTGAAATGCGGTGCTATAGGAGAACGTTAAAAATCAGACGGGTGGATAAAGTGACAAATGAAGAGGTATTGCGGCAAATAGATGAAGAAAGAAGCATTTGGAAAAATATAGTTAAAAGAAGAGACAGACTTATAGGCCACATACTAAGGCATCCTGGAATAGTCGCTTTAATATTGGAAGGACAGGTAGAAGGGAAAAATTGTGTAGGCAGGCCACGTTTGGAGTATGTAAAACAAATTGTTGGGGATGTAGGATATAGAGGGTATACTGAAATGAAACGACTAGCACTAGATAGGGAATCTTGGAGAGCTGCATCAAACCAGTCAAATGACTGAAGACAAAAAAAAAAAAAAAATGAAATAACGAAGAAAGATTATTTCACGATATATAAAATCCTCGAATAGTAACGGACTGCGCGTTGTACCTCGAACGATTTGAATAAACCATATAAGCTTATAATCGATAAGACTGATAAAATTCACCAAGGCAATAGAAAAATATAATAACTTACAATTATGATAGTATGAGATAAAACTAACCAACCACCTAAAACACAGCGAGCGGATCGAAACATGATATTTCAACAAAACATTAATTTCTACATACTTTATATCGATGTTAAATATGTATATAAACAACATTTTTATGCGAATAGCGAGAAAATAAACAGATTAAAGAATTTTTTTCAATTTTGTTTCCCGGCAAAAGACGTGAAGTATGAAAAAAAATCTTTATTCCTGATGTATAAATTCCGACCATGCGCCTACATGTGCAGAACATATCAAAAAACTGCAAAAACAAATCGTTTCTATAAAATATAAAAAGAAAATCCGAAACTTTATTAATAAAATTCAACAATAGTCTGTTAACCTTAAGGATACGCGTATCATAGTGCTGTGTTATACAGGTAACCGAGGTTCGATGTGAAATTATTTTCTATATGATTTATTGTTAGGTAAAGTATTCCTGAAGAAGCCATAAGAACGTAACAAATTGAACAATTTTTTTTATATTGGTTTTAATAATAGATAAATTGAACGATCAAAAAGAAAAAAATTTAACGCACAAAACTCCGATTCTACAACTAGGTCTCTGAAAACAACTGCAAATTAATAGATTTGAAAATAATAAATCTATTCCACAAAAATAGCAGAAAATGATAAGATAAACGATGATAAAATTAATACGAACAAAGATAATTAAGAAAAGGCTGTCGACACGATTGCAGGACTTTCCCGTCACGCGACCTTTTTCTGAAGCACGGCTTACACGTACAACTTAATTTAAAATAATTATTATTTTATTTAAATACAATATTTTATCGTTTATTTAATTCAATGACTCTAACTAAAGCGCGTGCGCATACGGTATTTCATTCGCGCAGATGTGGCGTACTTTGTTTTTTCTTTTTCCTGTTACTACCGTTTAGATAATTCTTCAGAGGATGAGTGAGGATGATATGTATGAGTGTAGTCTTGTAAATTCTCAGTTGGACTATTCCTGAGATGTGCGGTTAACCACCAAAGAACACCGGTATCTATGATGTAGTATTCAAATCCGTGTAAAAATAACTGGCTTTACTAGGACTTGAACGCTGTAACTCTCGACTTCCAAATCAGCTGATTTGGGATGACGCGTTAACCACTAGACTAACCCGGTGGGTTAGGTGTGGCGATACTTTCTTTCTTTTTCCTGTTTAGCCTCCGGTAACTACCGTTTAGATAATTCTTCAGAGGATGAATGAGGATGATATGTATGAGTGTAAATGAAGTGTAGTCTTGTACATTCTCAGTTCGACCGTTCATGAGATGTGTGGTTAATTGAAACCTAACCACCAAAGAACACCGGTATCCACGATCTAATATTCAAATCCGTGTAAAAATATCTGGCTTTCTGGCTTTACTAGGACTTGAACGCTGGAACTGTCGACTTCCATATCAGCTGACTTGGGAAGACGCGTTAACCACTAGACCAACCCCGTGGATTAGGTGTGGTGGTACTAGCGAACACTTTACATACTTTTTTACACTTTAAATATTATTCAATCGGTAAATTCAACCGCTCACCTGTAACGACACAACATAACTTCTGACTACAATAGCCGTTCGTCAGTGCAACACTAGCGCTCGTTATGGTGAAGTGGGATACTATTGACGCAGAATACCCACTTAGCCACTAATTTACTCAGATATTTTTGTTTTGGGTTGGGTTACGATTTCGTTATTTTTTTTTAAATATTATTTTTTAATTGTTAACAAATGTTTCTTAATTGGACTAAATCTCGAGATACTGGGGGTGACATTACACTACAGCCTCACCCGCTTGACCTTTTAAGTTGAAAATTTAATGGCATCAATGTCCCACATACAGAAGTAATCTGACCAAAATCGGTCCAGTAATTTTGGAGATATAAAGGGGTGCAAGACCGAACATACACACGTACATACGAACATCCGGTTCCTTAGGTGTAAAAACGTCAAGATCCGGTGAAAACCGCATATGCCCAAATCGAACCGATTACAATACTTTCCCTTCTACAGCTATACCGCTGGACGGGAAAGTAAAACTTATTCATACATATGACGTAAAATATGATAGCACTAACCAGCCGATCGGCTTTCGGAAACAAGAGCCTGGAAATCTCAATTTTCCTTTTGTAAACTTATTTCATAATACATCTACTTAGAAACATTAGTTTTGGTACAGAAAATGAAAGAATGCAACAACACATGACTAAAGTTGAACAATTTTTTCGGCAGATTAGATAAAATATGAAAAAATACACAAAATTCCGGTGACTCGTTTCTATATACAGACAGTGAAATCACACCTGTCCAATGGAATTTTCTGAAATTATCATAAAAAATGTGACAGTGTGCGATCACGTTCAAACAGCTAATAGATTAGAAATTGATTAAATATAAAAGAGTCTCTCATTCTCTCGCTCTCTCTCAATCTCTCTCTCTCTCGATATATATATATATATATATATATATATATATATATATATAAATTGAAATTTTCCTTTATTTTCATTCCGATATTAAACCTGTATGTTAGCATTATTTTAGTTGGATAAGTAGATTATTTTAGTGTTCGTAACGATTTTTGTAATGTGCGATTATCAGGAGTAACGATACCACATAAAATTTTGCGTGAAACTGGGGAAAACTTTCACAAAACGTTTCGACTTTTGAAACAAGCTTACGGAGATGATGCTCTGGATTGTACGCAATGTACCGAATGGTCTTTACAACTTAAAAGTGATCGTCGGTCAACTGAAGACGATCCTCGACCAGGAAGGCCTTTGACTTCAATCGATGACACCCATTTACAGAAAATCAAAGATCTGAGCGTGCAAATCGCCGATCGACTATTAGAGATCTAGCAGAAGAGATTAGCATCACGATCGGATTATGCCGTGACATTCTGAATGAAAAATCGAACACGCATCGGGTTGCAGCAAAGTTTTTTCCTCGTTTGATGGCCGAACAGCAGAAAGAACATCGACTGGACGTTTGTCGGCAATTTCTTGATCAAGCCGATGACGATGAAACGTTCACGCAAAGGATCATAATAGGAGACGAAAGCCGGGTTTACGGCTACGACATCGAGACAAAAGTTCAGTCGATGTCACTATGAATCGGTAAAGGATCTCCACGCCCAAAGAAAGAACGTCAGTCTCGATTCGATGTCGAAGTGATGCACTCTGTATTTTGAATTCTTGCCTCGAGGTAAAACAATGAACCGTGCGTACTATCTAGGCGTTTTACAACGGTTACTAGAAGAAATCTGCAAAAAGAGACCGGAGTTGTGGCGAGACAAGGCACGGTTCCTTCACAACGACAATGCGTCCGCACACTCACCTTTGTCAATTCGTCAGTTTTGAGCGTAAAATCAGATGACTGCCCTCCCTCAGCCTCCCTACTCGCCAAACCTGTCTCCTGGCGATTTTTCTTATTTCCAAAATTAAGATCGGCGTTGAAAGAACGCCGTTTTGAGACAATCGATGACATTAAAACAAATTCGTCACGGACCTTAAAAGCCGTTTGAAATGAAGCTATTCAGGATTGCTTCTCGAAATGGAAACACTGCTGTGGAAAAGTGTGTGAATATTAGAGGGCGGTGCTTTGACATGGACAAGGGGACCAATCTGTAAAATTAATAATAAAGATTAAAAAAATTAAGTTCGATTTTACTTAGCAGACCTCATACTGCACCTTAATCGAAGTAAAAGGAGTTAACTTTTTTTTTTGCAATTAAGCGTATAAAAAATGATAAACTACGTTAAAATTGAACCGAACAATAGGATTTAAAATATATGAAGTAGCATGAGATTACGTTACCGGCTCATCGGTGTTCGAAATCGATAGACTGAATATCTCATCTCGATTTATTTCCATTTCATTTTTCGGGCCGACTTAAAGAAAATAGTTTTCCAATTTTTTTATCTTAAATTTCTTCTGTTTGTGAACAGCCTTTCCGACGCAGACAACGATTTTTCAGAAAATTTTTTGTTGCAAAATGAAGTTAGCAACGCAGCGCAAAATGTACCGCGTACTGGCGCAGTTGCTAACTGCGCCAATACAGCTGTATGTCCTTCACCTTTTTCTCTTTAGTTATCACTTTTTTTCATACTACTTTATTAATATAAACGTTATTGTTTATTGCATACGTTACAGTTAATTTGAATAAAATTAAAATAAATATGAGCTAAATAAATAAATTAAAAATTAAAATACACAAAAAATATTATGTATATTAAAAAACTATACCTAACAGTAATTCATTAGAATTTATAATTACCGCAATACTAGATTGCAAATAAGGCCACATAAAATCAATTCCTACCGGAAAAGAGATGTAATAGAGTTTCAGGCTTTATAAAAATGAAAACATCCGTTAAATGTCGAAACAAATAACATCCTTTTTTAGATTATTTTATTTTGCATAACACGACAAATTAAAATTTTTTATGATAAGATGTAATAGTGAAAACGGAAAAAAGGCATAATTTTTCCCTTTTTTTCAAGGGAAAACTGATTAGCTGAAGAGCTACTTGTCCCTCTTTTTGACGCCTCGCCTATGAATTCTTAGCAAATAAAGATTCCTAAAAAGGTATGTATGGCGATATATTCAACATTTTAGATGATTGTTTTCTATTAAATGTAATATTCATCGATTTAAAACGAGGATGAGGATAACGAGTCTTGCCTCATGTAAGTATATCTAATAGATCGGAAGACAATATGACTTTCCATTCAAATAACAACTTAAAAATTAAATACACGATCTGAAATTTCGTGAACGATAAGGTAATAAAGGTGTCCCAAAATTGACTGATATTTTTCATTTTCCACCAATTATTCGTATGTAAAACAAGAGTAGAGATTTTTATTTACTGTTACAGCGAGGTTAAATTACGGAAAAGTACACGCTTGAACAACGCGTAGAAATTGTAAACATAACAATTAAACGATAACGAATCTTCGAAAAAAATTATTTAGCGATGAAGCGTATTTTCTTCTTACCGGCTTAATGTTAATAAACAAAATTGTCGAATTTGGAGATCAGAAAATCCAAAACAGATCGAAGAACTTCTCGTTCATCCTCGACGGGTAACGGATTGGTATGGATTTTGGGCTGGGGGATTGATCCGACTTAATTCTTCGAAAATGAAAACGCCGTTACCGTCAAAGGAGTTCGATGTGGTAAGATGATTTCAAACTTTTTAAGGTCTAAAATGAACGATATGGATGCGGAAGACATGTGGTTTCAACAAGAAGGTGCAAACATGCCACGCTGCCAGTTATTGCAAGAAAACATTAACTGTTATCTCGCAGCGAGGTGATATGAATTGGGCGCCAAGATCGCGTAGCCTGACACCGCTGCAGTTTTTCTTTGGAGTTACCTTAAGGATAAAGTGTACATCGATAAAAAACCAACAACTGAGGACTTCAAAGAAGAAATTCAAAACAACACTGACGACATTTCCCGGCAATTATATCAACATGTCTTAGAAAACTTTGAAAAAAGAGTGAACATGTGCAGCCAACGCCGGGGCGCTGCCGCTCAATTGTAAGATCTTTTATATCACACACAACCTCAACGTCACTACTTTGTAATAAAGCAAAAATATTATAAATTATCAAATAAAAAATATGTTTTAATAAAAAATAAAAATATCAGCTCGTTCTGGGACATCTTTAGAACGGCTAGCTTGTGTAAATTTTTAACGCGATCGGTCCAGTGGAGTTTTATTACAAGCGATCAAAGCGATCACTTTTTTTTTCCCGCGTGTGTTTTGTTCTGTTTCTCTTGTTTCAGAAACGGGAGAAACGTGGATGTGGAACGACTCGACGTGCCGTCTCATCCTGCCAGTCGAAAGAAAAGTAAAAATTAATTTTTTTTTTTTTTTTTTTTTCGTGTGTGTGTTCTGCTTCTTTTGTTGCAGATACCAACAGCCACCACAAAAACAAATGGTTTCTTCACTGCGGCCACGCGGTCCCCCCAACCCCTTCTCAGACACACGTGTGTCTGAAGGTTAATGATTACGTGGAGTGAATAATTACTGTTTACTTCTTCCAGAAAATCGCCGCCCCAAAACCGCGATCGCGAATAGGTGTCACCATTGTAAGCAACTTACAGTAAGATAAAATAACCTAGCAATTGCGACTCTTCCGGAAAAGGAGACGCATTGCTCCCTCCTTACAGGTAGTGCCCCGTTGTGGCGTATTCCTGCTAGCCTATTAAAGAGTTAGCACCGAAAGGACTTCAGTGGACGGTCTGAAGGGGAATTACGTCGGGAGGACAGGCTTTATAAGCCTAGCCATCCGCGGTCGGCCCATGAAATGGGTTTGATAACGCTGGTTTAACAACGGATTGGAATGCAATTAAATCCGTCTTAAATTCACTAAAATAATAATAGACAAAACTTGAAAAATTAGATCCGAGATTAAAAAATAACCTTTTTAAAAACAAGCCCGATTAGAACGATCCAGCAGCAAGGGACTCTGTCCAGGTTCTGCGATAAAGTAGGGAGTAATAGACTCCTGCCAACTTTGCATTCCATTCCATTCCAAGCGATCATAGTCGAGGAACGCAATAGAAAGCAAAAAAAGCGTAACCTTTATTCGTTATCAACATTCTACTCTAACACATCTTAAAAAATCAATAAAAAATAAAAAACATCATTAAAAGCAGCATAAAATAGCCTAATAGGCTATAGGATTTCTTTGTAAATCTTATGGATGGTTTTATTTTTATAAAGCTTAAAACACAAGCGCACATACTTTCTACGAGGAGAGTTATTTTTATTATTTTTTGTGGGAGGTGACTGACTATATCTTAATGTATTTTCACATTCGCTATTCATTATCTTAGCGTTCGAATATAATTAAACTTCTATAATCGGGGTAATTTTAAGATAATTCATCGAAGAAATATAATAATAACCTTTTACGAATAAATTACTCGTAACTTTAAAATTACGTTATGTTTAATTTAACACGTTCAACTTCCAATCATCTATTTAAGAATGACTCGCGTTGAAGTTACTTTATAGAATTATTTCAGAACGACATTAAATTAGAAAAATTATAATTTACTATATTTTTAAATGTTATGGAATCCATTCTGGAACGGACGCGGATTTATCCGAGTAAAAGCTGAACGTAATCTCAAACGACTCTTTCTCGAGAAAAAACAATTTTTTGCACCGAATGTTTGAACTGGACGATGCAATATAGTTTATTATACCACCGACGAAATATACTTCAAGCGTTCTATATGTAAATACGCCTCGATCTCCCAGAGCGGGATGAAGCCTGGAAATATTCCACTTTTTATACGGTTTCATGATACTAGTGTGATAGGTCATTACTTTTCCGACATCTCCACTTTCTTTGACCGCTTATTCCATCGATGTATTTTGAGTTTTAGTTAAAAGCACACCGGATGCGTACGGTGGACGTGAGGGGGCTTTTATTTCCTCATTATTTGTATGGTTTTGAGAAGAGGCTTTTTCGGTAGAATTGATTCCATTTTAAACGAAAGAGACCCTTTTTTCTATCTGGTGACTATGCGTAAAATTTAACACATATCTGAAGTAATAAATAGTTTACACATCCAGCCACCTTCGTTATTTTAACGACGGCCCTAATTAATTTCATTATAAACAAAGTTGAAGATAAAACATGATATTTTTGATTTTCATTTTTTTGTTATTTATATTCCCGATTTTTGTTTACCAATTTTTTTTATTAACTAAAATTCTGTGACCTACGTAACAGAACGGTAGCGTTTCAGCCTTTGAACCGCAAGGTTCTGGATTCGAATCCCAGCCAGGCTCGACATATTCACACGCTTCAAAATTCATCGATAATTATGAAATGATAATCGGATGTCAGCTTATTGTTGCTTTGTATATAAAAAGTTATTATATAACAAGCTACTTGAACAGACATCTATAAAACGTAGTATAACTGGGATAACTATCTACTTGAAGTCGGTACAAAGGTGTCGAACGGTCTCAAGGGATAAAATTAAAAGATTTTATATTACCGTTATTCCAAAACGGATATACGTGTAAACAATTCTGTTATTATTACGGTTCCGAAATGAACATAAAGTAAAAAGATTTCATTAGGTTTAGCTGCCGGAGGAAGCGTAGGTCAAAATCCCAATTTATTACAAAAAAAATTCAGGAATATATGGCATACAAAATTCTACATTGTATTATATTAATACTAAAATTAAGTTTTACTTCCGTATTACTGTGCGATTCACCAAAGTAACGCACAAATAGCGCAAAATTTTCAAAATATTTTTAGTTTAACTTTTAAGGATCTTGACTACAAACGCGCGAACGCAGAGTGAGAGAGGGGGGAAGGGAAGAGAGAGAGAGAGATAGTGAGTAAGAGAGAGACAGAAAGATAGAGGGAGGGAGTAGAAGGAGAGAGAGTGACCTGGAAGCATGCACGAATGGGGTGGTGTATTAAAATGTCCAAAAAAAAAGTAAAACGTTCTAAATGTTTTATCACACTAAATTAAAGAAGTCGGATAATCAAGGCTTTGGAAAATTTGAGAAACAAAAGGTGTGCAGTTTTTTAAAACAAAATCGAATACGCAGATCGTCTTCATCACCAGTATGCGGGTATCGTTATCTATATAACACGTTACCGGAAATAAGTGAGCGTGGGCTCCGCACAGTAGTTAAGCCCGACTAGCAACTTCCTGACGCCATAGTATCCAACGTATCGCATTCGGTACCGCTAATTACAACCTATATAATTGTCGAATACAAAATAATCAAAGCGTAAAACTAAAAAGATAAGAAATATTGATAAAGACGTAAAAAAAATTTAAGTAAATGTATTATAAAAATTGAAATAAACTCAGACAGCGCTCCTCAATAGCTTTAACAGGGCAGATTTTCTGCATCTGTATACATATTATGAGCCTAATTTATGTAGTGGATTAAAACAAATGTAATGAAAATAACGTAACACCGAACAGTTTGTATTTTAAATAATGACGATGCAGACAGGTGCAAGGATGTGTGGCAATGAAACGAAAGTAAGACGGATAAAAAACAAATCAACAACCATTCGCATAAGCGAGCAACTTTATAAATTATATAAAACGGTTATATACGGTAAATTATTTGCGATGAATTTTTATTTTAGACACGTTACTTTTTATTTATTTTAAAAATGTAATTAGGCTGTGACAAGGAAATATTTACGGATTTTTGAATGGATTAACGATCTTACTAAAAAAATGATAACTAATTAATCTTTATTTCATAACAGTTATAAAATAAGTAAATACAAAACAAAATTATTATTAACATACTGCATTTCATTATATTAAAAAAATGTAAGTAATACTGGCTAATTTAACTTTTTTTTTTTTTATAAAAAACGAATCCTTATTTTTATTTATTTACTTAAAGAAAGACAACTTTTGTAAAGAGAATCTTTTTTAAGTTAAAAAACCAATTCTGAACAATTGCTCATTATATGTACGGTTTTCTTTTTCTTTGTGTCTGTTTACATACACTAATATATTAAATGATCTTAAAATTTATTTTATTTTTTGTTAATACGCTCCCCAGATAATTATTAATTAAGTTACATATATTATTAAGCACCTACAAATATTTCCAAGCGATATAAATATCTTATAAAAATAAAATGAAGAAATCTAAAGACGATTAGGAAAGGAAAGACATTTTTGACAGAATCCTGTAAAAACGAAAATTATGTCCAGGTTTGATCTGAATGTATTAAGACATCAAATCTTGCGATAAAGGGATGTGCAAAAGACATAAACTCTACAGGAAGACAAAGATTGGAATATATGAAACAGATAATCGAGGATGGAGGATGTAGTAAATATGTTGAGATTAGAAGATTAGGACAAAACAGAAAGGACGTATAATGGCATGAAACCGGTCGACCGGCTGAAGAATAAAAAAAGAAGATATTTTGTTGTTATTATTAGCGAGTAAAATACGCGATAAAAAAAAATTACAGGCATAAAGTAAAGGAAGAGGAAAAGTAAATGTTGATAAAAATCGACTGAAACGAACGACGATTCGTAATTCAAGAAGGATAAAAATAATAAATTTCACGAAAACCAATAATAAAACAAGCAAAAGCAAACATGAAAAACCGGGGCGCACATCACTTCCTACATTTATGCGATAATATATCGTCTGGAGGTGAGGGAGTAGATAAAAGAATCGGAAAGACAGAGCGACGAGGGGGTTGAACGAAGAAAAAAAAACGACGAACGACCACGAGAAAAGGAGAGAAAAAGGGTGGTAAGAAACTCGGCACCGACAGACTAGACCAGACTACTGTAGACAGTATAATGCGAGTTAAACGCAGACGACCGACCGAGTTTCAGTACGTAGTGTGCGTCAAATTTCGTCCGCTTCGGTTACTCTACACCCTGTTAGTTTATTTTACCGTGAAATCTTTAGGGATAATAATTTTTCATCTTTAAAACAACCTTTCTACTTTCATTTTTAATTTATTTTTCTAATAAAACATAAATGCACATTCACAGCAAAAAAAAAGAAAAGTTTCATCCGAAAACTTTAATTCAGCAACATTTTAATCGGCGAGACAGAGAATACATTCTGCTGGCACTATTACGCTGGGGAGTCGTTCATTATCTTGGTTTTACGTAAAAAACCCGAACGTTTTTAAAAATAGTAACCAAAAAAAAAAAAAGTTTAAATTATGTAGGATCCGATTTGTAAACGGACCTTCAAAGAAACTGAAAACCGACCTCGATATATATGTATAACTTTAGAGAACAAACTACAGTTAGCTTAGTATAATTATTAAAAATGAAATGAAATCGATTCCTCCCTCATCGGTAAAAAACGCACTTTTCAAATTTGGAATACAATAGGTCACGTGACAATTTATGGACGTAACAAACTGCAAGTACACTAATTACATGCACGGACAAGGGACGCAGCTGCAAACAGGCCCCAAACCGTAACACTTCACTATTTATCTAGAGACTTCCATTATAAAAATTTATCAGTAATATCTATTATTTTAATTGCACATATCGAATGGAAAATCAGCAACATCAAGGTAACATTAAAATGATCACGACCGGAAATGTAATCGAATGGTTATTACAAAATGAAAAGTCTTTGCGATTGTTTCTTCGTGGTCACATAAGGCGTTTGATGAAGGTTACATAATTGTAAACTTACTTGGGCATATACTCTCGGGTTAGAGCAAACCATTCGGTTACGATATGGACCGCCGTTAACGGGAAGTTGCAAAGGCTGAATCTGCACACGATGTCGATGTGGCTGTCCACCATATTAAAGTCGGTGTCAAAAAGGCTGGAAGAATCGATCCCGCGTTAATTTCTTTAACATTAGTCTCTACCGCCTTATTTTCCGGGATAAATATACCAAAGAGTTATCTCGTTTCTTAAACTGTGAAACTTATTTCCTGGCGTATCCGTTTCGTTGCGAGTCTAAACGAAAGTAATCTAGTTTACGACTACAGTGTAACCGTGCAGTAACAAGATCAGGATAACTGATTTCTTCCGATGAAGAAGAAAAAAAGAGAAAATAATAATGAAAAAAAAAAAATCCCAAAAAAAGTATTTTCATAGAATAACGGACTCGTGTGACAATTTGTTCTTTGTAATACAAAAGATCTTGTTCGACCAGAAGGGTTACCGGACCGGAATAAGAACTTAACGAAATGCTTAAAGGTGCGGACGATGAAAGTTATTACGCTTCAGCAATTAAAGAGATGAGGCGGGTACTTGATTCTACAGGCCAGGGGATATAAACACAGCCAGGGATCGGCGGAGAGAGTGATTAGTTAGTTCTTCGAGGCTGTGTTCGACGCATTCGTGAAAACAGCGATAGCAGAAAGCGTGTAGTAACAACGAGTGAAGAGTACATCACGAGTATTCCAGTGTGGACAGTGGTTGAAAACGAGAAACTGTTTGGCGAGTTATTATGTGAACAGGAGTGAAAATGACAGTATTATATTCATTCATAAAGTGTAGGGTAGTTCTTTATGAACAATAAAAGTAAATAATACTTGCAAAAATAGAATTGTATGAAATTTAGACTATTCTATTGTTATCTTGTTTTTAATGCAATATTAGGTTCTAATTTTTAGTAAATTGGACTGTATTTTGGAATACATTAATTTTTGGACGAGTTAAGTCAATCCTCGTCTTATTATTTGAATTACTAATCTGTATGTTATATGTCTATTTATTATCATTATTATTATTTATTTTGTTTATATCCTTCGAGTAATAAATTGTATTTGTAAGAAATCTTTAGTTCATTAGTCTTTCAATATCCAACCCCCACCGGGTTGTTCTAGTGGTGAACGCGTCTTCCCAAATCAGCTGATTTGGAAGTTGGAGTTCTAGCTTTCAAACTCTAGTAGTCAGTTATTTTTACACGGATTTGAATACTAGATCGTGGATACCAGTGTTCTTTGGTGGTTGGGTTTCAATTAACCACACATCTCAGGAACGGTCGAACTGAGACTGTACAAGACTACACTTCATTTACACTCATACATATCATCCTGATTCATCCTCTGAAGTATTAACTGAAATGTAGTTACCGGAGGCTAAACAAGAAAAAGGAAGAAAAGTCTCTCAATATCCTGGTCGAACCGCGAGCACGCGACAATATATTAACGGTGACAGCATGTACGCACGTCCAGCTTTTTTCAACGTTTGCAACTTCATCGACCTAGTTATTGCCCTTGATTACAGAAAGATCTGGTACCCATACAAGCACGGCTTCCACATCGAATAATCGAAGGGATGAGTAAAAATCGACTTTAAATTTACCGGCTGGATGGGAATCTCTTTTTCCACGAAGATGAAAAACTTATCTCAGCACATATTAATAGAGAATTTAAGCAAAAAGTAAGTCGGTATTCGAAGCTTCAACCAAATTTAAGAGCTCGGAGATCTCCGAAAAGCTCAGCTGATAAAAATCGTAAGTTAAAACCCTTTTCACAAGGGTTGATATAAATCCGCCGCAGCACATTTTACAGATAATACTTGTCCGTATAAATGACCTTAAGTGACCGTATAAATGATGGGGATTTGGCCAGCAGGTATTTGAAAAGTCGTCTGCAAAACATAGCAAAAATGGAAACATTATATCAGGACGCTAGTAAACGATTGATGTCCGCTCGCTGTAAATATTGGCATGTGCATCGGCATTACTATAATATAATATAAAACATCAGCTCGCCGAAAAATGTACGCTAATTAAGAAAAAAAATCATTGTTGTACGTTTTTTTTTTATACGAGAGTATTAAGAGAGAAAATGATACTTAAAATGATGCCTCCGGTAACTACCGTTTAGATAATACTTCAGAGGATGAATGAGGATTATATGTATGAGTGTGAATGAAGTGTAGTCTTGTACATTCTCAGTTCGACCATACCTGAGATGTGTGGTTAATTGAAACCCAACCGCCAAAGAACACCGGTATCCACGATCTAGTATTCAAGTCCGTGTAAAAATAGCTGGCTTTACTAGGACTTGAACGCTGGAAATCTCGACTTCCAAATCAGCTGATTTGGGAAGACGCGTTCACCACTAGACCAACCCGGTGGGTTGAGAAAATGATACTGAATATCAATAATCTAACCGTACAACATTATCTCTTTAAAAATGATAAACAATATCTTTCCGGTACTAGATTTTTACCGAACCAATGTTCTTTAAATCACTTCCCACTGCAAAATTATCCTCGAGAGGAAACTCAGCTCTGACAAGCCGTACTGAAATCGCTAAGATATACAAACAAAGCGTCTTATGGAAACTGTAAATTGAAAAAAAATGTGTCTGTAGCACCGAATAACATATGGAATTCAACTCTCACTATCATGCCATTCAGTTACAATTAATTATTTGAGGGTTGAACGACAGACTTTTGTCATCAAAGCATTTTACAAAAACAACGAGAGAATTTGAGCACGACCGTGTTCCGTCAACAAAAATAATTAACATATGATACAGAATTCTGAGAAAATACCTTCAGGCTATACAAGAACCAGATAATACGGCGAAACTGTTTGAGCTGACATCATAAGAAGTCCACATCAATCTATTTCTCGTCAGTAAGTATTTCTACGACTGCGTCGTTCGAGTTATCAAAGCATATCATAATAGGAATGAATAATAAGCTATTGTAATATGACAGACGAACCGTCCGTAAAAGTTGTAGATCGTCCAGGAACCAAAAAAAATCCCCTATGCGACCAAGATTCTGCGAACGGTTGCTTGAGAATGAAAGCGAGCGATGAATCCTAACAAATGGACGTCCAACGGATCACCCATTTCCGTCTGAATGGATTTCTTAAAATCAAAACTTTTGTTACCGAGTTCA
Source organism: Lycorma delicatula (assembly GCF_047948215.1). Taxonomy (NCBI): domain Eukaryota; kingdom Metazoa; phylum Arthropoda; class Insecta; order Hemiptera; family Fulgoridae; genus Lycorma; species Lycorma delicatula. Next base: position 11,332,893 of record NC_134465.1, read on the forward strand.
ACTAAATTCTATCCCGGTTACATAAACATCTCTTATAAAACAACCAGATTACTAAGTCTGATCGTTGGAGTAAAAAATCCATATATTTTTGAAAAAGAAGCCGTCTATGCGATTATTATCAAGCTCGGCTCGGCACGAAGCCGTGAATTTCGAAGCCAAATATACCCGGAACTATTTGGCAACCGTTTAAATTTCACGGCCTCCGAGATATCCTGGCCTGTTACCGTGCACCGTTTCTTCTTGCGGGGTCATCAGAAAAATAGACGTACAAGATCTGTGTAAAAATCGAGCTCATCTGTAAGATATCATTTTTAAGAAATAAATTTGAAGGTTTTTAGTCTTAAATGGTATAATTTGCTCTATAAATTTCATTAATAAATTTTTTCTAATTGAAAATATTAATATAAACGTAAAACCGTCTTGTTCCCTGAGACATGAATATATATCGTGTGCTTAACGAAAAAAATGTTACAGTCGCCGATTGTAAATCACGTTGGCGCTTTAATTATATTTCCCGTTTTACAGTAATTTCTGGTACGTATCAATTCACGCCATGAGAGATCTATTTTTAGCTAGGGAACTGGATTCACGTCTCAAGAAGACACGATGTTTCAAATAAAAAAAGACAAATATTGTAGTTCAAAAGCTAGATACAGTAAGACTGGTTGGATAGACACCTATCTCCTACATCGGTCGCATAGAAAGCGATAGAAATATTTCATTATATGCATCGATAATTGTGATTATACATTGTCGCTATTCATCGAAATTATTATTTTTTTATTATAAATGATTTCATAAAATCTTTTATTCACGTCCCTTTCAAACTTTAAACGGCGGTTGGGTAACCTATATATCTTTCGTTATTGTATGTGAACTTCAGACTTTCCAAAATACAATCTTGTATGTCAGATAAGAAATTAACCTTGAACAGATAAATAAAAAACAATACTTCTGTCTACAGTATACTCAATAACTATATATATTGTGTTTAAATTTGCCTCGAATTTCGAGATATTCACAGAAATTGGCTCAATAAAAGTAGAACTAGGCGCGGGGTTCGTGCTTCCGCGAACTTGGTAAGCTAGTTCAGGGGGATACGATCTAGGACATTCAATATGTCCGGACGAGGCCTACGGCGAAAGCAAAAGCGGTTATTAAATCACCGACGCAAATGTCTACAGAGGCATTTACATCGGTGGCATCCCAACGAGGCCAGGATTATTACTATGAGATGTAAAAAGTCAGAGGACGATAGAAGACTCCCGTTAAAGCCCATCAGAGCACGGAAAAGAGGGGGATGGTGTGGCGAGCGGAACGTCACTAGGCGGGTGAGTGTCTTCCCCTACGGGGTTGGGATAAGAGACCGGGATTCGAACCCAGAACCTTCCGAATGGAAGATAGAATTGACGCTACTACTCCGCAGCGGTACTGTAATCTTACCGCATGAAGCGGTAAGATTAATTTTAGATAAGCAATGCAAACTTGGTCTCTCTTGTACGTAAGAAACAAAGAATTAAAAAAAAAATCTGGAAAAATAGTGCAAAGCAACAAATTAATGAACTGTACGCCTTTCTCTTATGAATCACGGCATTCTATACGCTTACACCGCCGATTACTGACGTATTAAATTCTTATTTTTTCAATATTAAAGAATGGTATCGGTATAAAATTGAAAAAAACAAATTATCTTAAATAGAGAAAGGAATACGTATGCGATTAACGTAGAGGAAAGTTAGAAACTGCAGTTAACAAAATTTACATCTCAACCAAAAATACTTAGCTAGTTTTCGTACTTTATTGTAAACAATCCTTTACGCAGTTATTATTAGACAATGTCCAGCCGATGATCGGGACAATACTTTTTTTTTTTTTTTTAGGGCGAAAAACGCTTGCGCGTTATCATCGCCCTGAGTTTTTTTTTTATATAAAAAATAACAGGATTTAAAACTATTCTAAAAGATGAATAAAACTTACGACTAATATCACAGATAAAAACTAATATAAAATCAAGAGTAAATAGAATTTGACAAAGTCCAAGATGGGTGTAAAGGGCCCATTCTTGGATAACAAAAGAATAAAAAAAAAACTAAAAACCATAAAAGATCTAATATAAAACTTAAAACTAAAACAATAAAATGAAATAAAACTTAGAACTAACACAAATTATATAATTAAAACTAGGTTAAAAATAAAAATTAAAAAGTTGAAATAAAACTTAAAACTAACATTACTAAAATCTTACAACTAATATCACAGACAGTCTTTAAAATATTAAAAATAAAAAAATAAATAAATAAAATAAATAAAAAATAACTATATAAAATTTAACAAATTCCGATAAGGAGTGTAAAAGGCTCCTAATCGGATAAAAAAAAAAAAAATAAAAAAAATAAAAAACTCAGAAAAAAAGAAACTTATTTAAAAACTCTTCTAGCATTAGAAAATATACGCAACGATATTAAATTTTTTGCATTAACCCAGCACTTCGAAGAAATAAAAACAACCGGGTTAAAATTTCATTATCATTGCACAAGACACCACGGATGTTTCTGGGTAGATTAAATTTACGACGCAACGCCACATAACATATGCAATCCACGAGTATATGGTGCACAGTTATGGGGCAGTTGCATCGTGCGCATAGGGGTGCTTGTCCTCTTATCATCAGGTAATCTTGTGTGATCCTCGTGTGTCCTATCCGCAATCGACAAAGGACTACTTCCTCACGCCGAGTTTTTCTGTATGAGGTGTCCCATGGTAACACAGAATCTTTAATCTGTCTGAGTTTATTATCAACGGTAGCCGTCCAGTCACCTTGCCACCACGCTCTCAGTGATTGTTTTACACAATTAATAAAATCAGAGGTAGCAATTCGGTTGGTGAAAGGAGGCTGATTACATGCTTCTTTGGCAGCAGAATCTGCATGTTCATTACCTGGAATCCCTACGTGGCTAGGGACCCAGCAAAAACTTAATTCTGTGTTGCGATTATTCAACTCAGCGATTGCGTTATAAATTTCAATGACGATAGGATGTTTAGAATAAAAGTTTTTTAAGGCTTGGAGAGCACTACACGAGTCACTGCAAATAAGAATTTGGGACAATACGTTGCCATCAGTCGAATAACAACCGGAAATTAGTGTGAATTTTTTAAAGTAGATTACATTTAATAGCATGTGAATCTGAAACTGTACCTGCGCCATCATAGCACGAGTATAATAAAAACTGACGATGACGCGAAAAATTGACCACAATCAATGTAATAATTAATGTTTTATAACAGAATTCCTTCTGTATATATATATATATATATATATATATATATATATATGTGTGTGTGTGTGTGTGTGTGTGTGTGTGTGTGTGTGTGTGTGTGTGTGTGTGTTTGTGTGTGAAAAGAAAGTAAATAAACTACAACACCTAGAAAAAACTCCCATACCCATAAAATAAATGTACAAGCTAACGTTTCCTTAAAACCGCTAAAGTTAAAACAACAAAACCCTGAAGTTCATAACGTTAAAGTTAATGGAGTTCAAGTTATTACAAAATTAATTACCATAAAGAATTACACTTACCAAAAACCATTAGATATAATCTATCAACCGTACACAAGTTTTTGAAGACAAAAAAAAAAAGTTTAAAATTGTAATTATCCCGATAATAATAAAGTAAACGCGATATCAAATTTCACAAACCAGAACAACTTCTGTAATGACCTACTTTACACTTAACCTCTTACAGCAAATCGGTTACCGCAACACGTAAGTTTAACTCGATTCCATCGACCCGACTTCTATATACCGTAACTATTCTACAAACAAAACCGACGGTCCTCGTCTGCCACTTTTAATCATACGATCTCCTGGCTAAATATTTACAATAGATATTGAACATTTCTCATAAATTTTGGAACCGTCAAAAAATTATCTTTTTATTTTTAAAAGGCAATTTAAAAATAAACTCTTTAGATATAAATCTAAATCTCACTCGGGCACACTATAAAGAATTACACGTGTGTTTATGTGTACGTGAGTTATCCATTCGTGCAATAATCTGGACCGACACGAAAATCTTTTCATTGGCCAGGAGCTGCACTATAAATCTACGGCGTAAATGCCTAAAGAGATTCAGCCGGGTCTCTTAATCCTTCCTAAAATGCAATTAATTACACGAAAATCGCTAAAAAAAGAAGTTGCGTATAAAATAAATAGATAAAAAATAATAAAATTAATAAACGGTACAACGAATTGGGAAATTTTGAAGTAACTCTCACAAAAGTAAGAAAAAATGAATTTACAAGTTTTATTGTTGAAAATATTAGTAGTTACATGCCATTAAGTAACCCGTCACAGAAAATTTCAATTTCTAAGAACAATGTCCATAAGACGATAGCCATACGAAAGTATGGATTCCTAGAAGCGAATGCTGAGATTTTGCATAGGCTTTGAATCACTTCCACGGTTAACTGCAGCGATTTCTTCTCCAATCCTCGTTTACAACTCGGCGATTGTCGTTCAGCGAATGGTGTACACTTTACTTTTGAGGTGATCCCCACAAGAAAAAATCGCACACCGACAAAGCCGGTGATATGTTGAGAGCTAATAAATGTGGCCAAACCGTAAAATTACGTGGTTACCAAAGAGTTTTCGAACGGCTGCCATTGAAGGTCTAAGAGTAAGAACCGTGACTCCATTTTGCTAAAACCAACGATTATGAAAATTCAGGAAAGTTTTGAAGTTATTCTGCTTCAAAAGTTCAACGGTTCGATGGTGCTGCGTATTCTCTTACCGATCGTCGAGGGGTCCTTCCAATTGAGGCGCGAACTGTTTCAATGTTTTCCGGGGTTCGTTAACTTCCTGGTGGTTTTTTTTTTTTAGAAAAAAAAACAATCGAAATTCTCAACACTGTGGTGTTGATGGGTGGATGAAAAACGCGACCATGAAATCGGAATTCCCGTTGAGCAGCAGTCGCAATGTCGCCATTCCTGTAAACTGCCTTCACGTCAAACGCACGTGTACCTACCACTGGTTCATAATTACGAAATAGAAGCATAATTGTGCACAGAAGGATGTCACTACCACCTTTCTACCAGCTCCTCAGAGCTGCCACTACCACTTTCAAAATTCCCCGTTTACCCGTGCAACTTTTATATATGTAAAGATTAATTAAAGAATTGTATCTGTACCAAAAAAGGATGCTCAAACTGAACTGTTTGATAACGCACAAAGAAGAGTAAATCAACGATTCCTGTTATTATTAGTTTTATTTAACAAGTACGTTAGAGATGACTAAAAATGTTCTACATCAGAATGAGAGGACCACTGTAAGAGGAATAATAAATTACATCAGATTTGCAAATGACGTAGTAGTTTAGAAGATAAAACAGGATACTCAATAGACAATTTCAACATTAGTTGACGTTAAGACAGAATGTAGAATGGAAATGCACGTTAAGAAAATCTATAGTAATAGTTTTCTTTTCTTAGTTTAATCTCCGGGTCCACCGTTAGGTACCGATTCAGAGAATGAGATGAAGGACTTGTAGCTTGTGTGAAAATGCCATGCCTGACTAGGATTCGAACCCAGGACCTCCGAATGAAAGTCTTAGACACTACCACTAGCGCCACGGAGGCCGGCAAAGCAAAAGGTTTTTTTCCCTCACCCCCGGACCGGATACCACAACGACTCATAGCACAGTACGGGGAAGTGTCCTTTCACTCTTAACGAGCCTCCCCGCCTACCGTCAGTACATCCGGCATGACAGGTCTGCTGGCCGGTAGGATCTTAATTTATTGCCTGCCTCCAACTCCCGGAGTTGAGATGCTAGGCTCAACTATGTCGTTCCTGTTCCCCCCTCCAGGAACTGGAACTCGGTATTTCTGCCGGGACTACGGTCTTGTCTTTACCCACAAAAGAGTCCTCGTGCCTCAAAGTAATAGATTAGGAAACATTAAGCTAATGAATACAGAAAAAACTAAAACAGTATCGGACATCGTGTTAACAGATTTAAAAAAGTGAAAACAATAAGAACAAAAATGTCTGATTTACAGATTCACAAATCTGCCCAAATATGTAACGATAAATAAAATAAAAAATAATTAGGAAAGTGAACAAGCATACAAGTAAAAGTACAAAAAAATTATAATAGGAAAGCTAACGACGAAACATGTAATGGAAAGAGAAGGCCGAATTAAAACAGTGCTAAAAAAATCAACATACTGTAACGTGCAAAAACAATGAGACTGAAAAAGGGCAAAGATTATTATGTACGATCTAATTACAAATGGGAGCTAACAAGACTTAAAAGTTTAGCTGGGAATAGAGGAAAAGGAAACGGACATGGTGCAAAGGACCTGCCAAAAGCATATACAGTACGAAGATGATATAATTAATATAAACATATAGAAAAAATTAATTACTAACCTATTTTAATTAGGTAACTTCTGAGCAAAGACCCTTTAATTTTTTCAGAGCTGCGCGCACAAAAACCAATTGTGGCCAAAACAAATTATTCAAAAATTAATTAATTTGTGCGAAATTTTTTATCGTTATTATATACATATGTATCAATTACACAGTACATTCGTATATGTATATATATTTAAACGAAAACAAATAATTAACATGTTTTATTTTAGATTAATATTTTTCTTTACTTTTTAAACCTTTTGTCTTCTGTCTTTCACAGAAATCCATTCTTTGTAAACTTAATTTGTATTTATATCTTGACCGTTAGGTTAAACGTAATTTAATTCTCATAAGGTCATCCAAGTGTACATTTTAGAGTCCGTTTTGGTATTCTGTTTTTATGGAATTCATAACAGAAAATCCACGTTCGCAATGTATGCTGGATGCTAAAAAAACGTTCTCATATGTTATAACTCAGGGTTAGTTTGTACAAAGGTTAACGTATCGCTAGCAGTCTTAAACAATCCTAGTTTAGTTTCTATAGAATTGTAAATTTCAACTCTGAATATTCGTTCCGTATTTTATCTATATCAACGTTTTTATATGCCATAAATTAAGAATATTTTTTTGGATTATATTTTTCTTTCCGAAATTAAAATTTTTTCCTGAATTTATAATAATTTGCTCACCGATCTTTTAATTCTAAATCTAGAAATCTGCTCTCTAAGTGAACATGCACGTTCAATAAATCGTATCAATATTAATAATATAATCTTGACTTTCCAATAATATTTTAACTTTACAAGAGTTCAAGTCACTTTAAAAGAATTCGAGTGCTAAATACTGAGTTTTTACTTTGTTAATTGTAATTTTTACATACCGATAGCGTCAATAATTAAATCGCCTTTTTGTACATATTTGCGTAATGATGTAAGCTCGTTTAATACATCTTTTCGAGCAAATATTGTTACCCGAAATTGTGAATCAGACAGTATTTTTTTTTACAATATTTACAAACGGAGTCATTGCATTCTGCTATCTGACTCTTACAATACATGATTAATGTATCGTAATTTTTATTTCCTTGTACGAAGAAAAGGAAGTATTGTGATCGCGAAAAATTTCCGTTTTCAGATTTGAACCGAAATATCCATTTTCACCATCCCTGAATTCATTTTTACTAATTTCGGCGTGACGTACGAATCTCGGGTAACTCAAAAACGATTAGCCGTAGGATCTTAAAATTTTGAATTTAGGACTGTTGTAACATCTAGTTGTGCACGTCCTCTTTTGACTGCAATCGACTGAACCAGAAGTGTCCAAAAAAAGCCCAAAATTAAAACAATTTGGATTTTGGAGTTTTTTTTAACCGCGGTAATAAGCCCTCATTAAGAACTTTTCAACGATATATCATAAGTGGTACTTGTTTTCATCGGTTCCAGATTTATAGCTAAATAAGGTTTTAATTTATGAAGTATTTGGATCTTACAAGGGAAGGCACATCGGTTCGAATCAGACTTCATCATCTTCTTTTAACTTTTTTTTTTTTAATTTAAACATATTGATCTATTAATAATTTTTAACCCCTGATTGTAAAAAAAAGTTACGATTAATAATAATAATTCAATTACAACAATAAAAAAATTATGAAAAAATATCAGAAATTATTAGTGAAATAAAATTTTATGTACTTTTCGTTTTAAAGAAATGCGTATGAGTAATTTAATAGACCTACGAGGACGTCACGTGGTGTCCACATCAAATTTTTTACTAAAGCACAGACTTCAAAATAACTGGATAACCATTTAACCTCATTTAACGGTTTAAATGATATAATATTATGCTGTAACAATTTAGCTAATAATTCAAAATTGTTATTTTTGATGTACGCGAACATCGTGTACACAGTACTATATCCTGCATAACACATACATTTCTCCTTGGGTCATGTAATCCTAAATATTTCTCCTATGTGCTATTTATATTTCTGTTTTAAGAAGTGCTATTATCCCATTTTTCATCCCGAGCATAAAACCGGTTCCATCACTCGAAAACACATAGAATGTTTTTATTGTTAGTAGTAGTTATAAACTCTCGGGGTATGCTACTCCGCAGTCTCAACTAAACGTGTCATCGAGTATACCTTACATATTTGCAATAGATGATTGTAGGTACGCGGGAAATAAATTTCTCTGTGCAATTTATTGCAATAACTCTAAAATCATTGCGCGGCCGCGCAACTCAAAGGGAACTATGCTACTGCATTATTGTTTATAAGTACTTTTCATATAACATCGAATGTAAAACCAACATAAGGTACGGTTAAAACAAAAATACAATTTATTCCTGATAGCATCTTTGATAAGAAGTGAAAAAAAACCATGAAAGCATGAATAATTTTTCGAACAGAATATAATATTGTCTATGCTGACCCTTAAAAATTATTATTATTACAGGTAAAGATACAAAGATGCAGATTGGGAGAATTAAGAAAGAAATGCGGCCAAGTGTTAATTAATAACACATAGCAATAGGGAAACAAAAAATGTATACTTTATTTTAGCGGTATTCTTTATTCTTTCGAGAGTAAATTTCACAATCTTAAAAAACCCATTCCGCTACTTTTTCAATTATAATTTCCATTATATCCTTTCCTGGGAAATAAAATTCTTAAAATTTACATTCAAATTCACTCAACGTACAATAATATTCTTATAATTACTAAATGAAAACAAGAATAAAACATTTTTAAGCCTCAGTAGACTCTTTAAAAAAATTTCAGATCGCAAATAATTACTACTCTACATGTAATTTTTCTAGTATATGAAGTTTTAGTACGGTAAGTAAATTACAGAGTACCCTGGAGTAAACTGTGTAGGGAGAGAAAAGCAACTTGGATGCCGATCCAATAAAAGCCATACAAAGTTAGTTCAGACAGTACAGAAACCTTATCGGTGTAGAATGGGGAATGCAGTTTGTATAAATTAAAACGATGCATGGAGCGATGCATGTCACTCTCTCTTGCCATAACTTTTCATAATTTCTATGAATTTTATAACAACCTACTGCACCAGAGAAAGAAAATCCATAATCCAGCAACTGGAGATCGTTGAGTTTTCAAGTCACAGGCTAGCCTTCGCACATGACTCGAGTGGTGTTTTTCAAAAAATTCTCAATAAAATTCAGAAATATAATCCTAAAAACTGTAAATCGTAGCTGGAAAAAATCAATACAAATTTAAATAAAGCAAGTGACGGTTGATTCTATACATACAAATACATTGATTATACCTACTGAAGATCAGGTTTTGATATAGGCTATTAACTTTAAATATCTGGATCTAATATTAGTCAGAATGAAGGAAGAGATAAAAAATAATAATAGCTTTTGGAAGAAAACCGTACAGTAATAATGGTGTTTTTAAAGAGAAGTCAACATAGAAATAAAATTATTAATGTCCAGATTTAAAGATACTCCAATGCTGTTCTAATCGGACGAAATTTCAACACTTTCTAAGAGACGTAAAATCTAATTTCTACTTCATGAGATACGATAACTCAGAAGAATGTTTAGTAGGGTATAACGTGGTGGAACCGCAGTTAACAGGGCGGTAGTTAACCGTCTGAATTTCATTCAGAAAGCAAAGGAATCGCAACTAAAATGCTGGTTGAACCCTGCAAAGATTTTGGCAGTAAAGGGCTGGGTGAGAAAAAGAAACGAGATAGGCTGAGGAATAGATGGGAGCAGGATATAAGTAGAAGTGAAAAGTAGAGAATAGAGATCGGTAACGAGCGAGACAGAAGGCTCAAAGAAAAATCGGACAAAGAGCTCCCGTAACCTCGACCATCTTGCGGTGAAAAGAGATGTAGATCAAATAGATAAAACAGAGTGAGCCACGAAAAGGTAGCCCGGCCAACGCCTACAATATCCTATGTAAGATCGATATTAAGAACATACCTAAAATATTCTGTACTAATCTTCAGATAAATGTTGAAAACGGTCTCCACCATGTCGATATCCTGTGCGCGAACTTATGGTGATAATGTTCTATTCAATATTCCATATACTGGCGGGGCTACTTTTTCGTGGTCCATCCGTAATTAAAATTTCTGTGATCGGATCAGAATACATACGATTTAATTAAAAATAATATAATGAAAACACATTTCAGTAACAGATTCGGTGGTGTTCGCGTGAAGCAAATCGTGAAATTTCACACTAACGTGGAACAGTGTTGAACATATTAAACGTCACAAATAATTTCAGTCTATAATTGAACATAATAGTGACTATAATTTGCCACAATCGGTAACTATATCTAACTTTCTCCGAATTATATAATCGTTGTGTTTCAAAATTGTATCAGATAAGTAAAAAATTAAACTTAATGTAACGCGATTTCAGAAACTCATTATTGAAACGTATGGATTATGGTACAGGTAAAATTTAGGACTAAATGAATAGAAATAATAAAATGTCTCCTAATTATATCATGGAAAAAATTAGAAGTAAAAGTCTGAAAACGAATTAGAGGGTAAATTGAAAGGATGTAAATATAAATGAAAATCAAATTCTATAAACAGATAAAAATATAAAAACCCGACGCTATTATTAAAAGTAAAGTGTTCTTTTGTCTACCAATAGAATTGATGAAACACAATTTTTAATGGTTTACGGACACATCTACAAAAAATACTGACAGACTAATGAGAAAAGAAGTTTTCTTCCCACAGTTTAATATAGTGTTTTACCTACAATTACCAACCGAGATGATAATTCGTTTTATTAAATGTATTCTCCCTATGTAACTTGCCGGAAATTTCTTTATGCTGTTGAATTTTCATGTATGTCCGTTCAGCTTTTATAGGCCTATTAGGATACAAAAGCGGGTTAAAACTGTCCGGATGATTTAAACAAAAATACGTTCCAAACAAAATAGTAGGTTTTCTTATAAATGAAGATGACGTAACGATAGCGTTATGTTGTCTCAAATCAGCCGATTAAAAGTAGTATTTATTAACAATAGATGTTTCATAAAATTCATACAAATAATTTGAATCTGAAGGTTTACTCAAATCACTTCAATTTAATATTTTTTTGGAGTTTAATGGAAAACAGTTTTTTTTGTATGTTAACAATTCGAAAATATTTTTGTTCAAAGTAACAAAATAGCAAATGTAATTCATTACGAGATTTTCTACAATTTTTCATTCTTTAATATTATTAAACAATTCTTTCGTAAATGTAAAAAAAAAAAAAATAAGTAAAAAACTTTCAAGAAAACTAATGAAGGTATCTCAATCCGAGTTTAAGAGGCTTTTCAAAAATTTAAATCGCAGCTACCGATTCAACAATATTGGGATGTTAAATCGCCTGATGGTCGAGGAGTTTCCGCGAAAAACTTCCCGTTTGAACTAATTTTATATCAACATAGGGGAAGGATTCAGCAAAATACGTAGTACTTTTACGCGAACATACCACTGTATCAAGCAATGGTGTATTAAAAGTCACCCGACAATTTGACAAGTTCAAATATTCTCCGATCAACGCCCGCTGAGGCGAAACAGAGAGAAATAACGTCACTTGGTTGTTCCCGACAAACCTCCGCTTCATTTCAGTACGCAGGATACCGTTTAATTATAACTACTGTATATGTTTCTCGGCGAAAGAATTTTCTTTTCATTTTAAAGGGCAAACACCTACACCTAAAATCCTGATAATAAATTACAGTACTAAAATAGCGCATTCAATTTTACTACTAATACTATTATAACTATTAACAACTACAGGCAACTCATAAATGATAAATGATACTGCAGAGAGATATTTCACACAAAACAACAACCATTTTAGTTTATAAGATAACACAATATAACATGACGATGACGGAAATGACTGATGCAGTTATATATATAAACACTCTACAGAGAATATACACACCTTACCGTATATTTTACATCAATCAAAGAGAGAGAAGCAATCGATTGAACAGTGAGGGGAGGAAAACGAAAGATGAAGTCGGCAGGGTAGTCGAGAATAATGATAGTAGTCAAGGTGCATTAACAAGTTAACAACTTCGAGTGACGTACAACTACTTCCCACTCACTTTCCACTCTCACTCGCAACCGCTCTTTCTTCCCCCTAATCTTCTCTCACGAAAGTGTCAGTCAACTTTGGAAGTACGTATGTACCTAAGTAGTGATGCAGTAGACCCTAGGGAGGATTTCCTAAACGATAAATATATTGAGTACACATGCACCGAACGCAAGTGTGTGCAAACGAAGATAATCCGCGATAAAATAAAGGAATTAAGATAAAATAACAACAAAACTTCGAGATATTTCTTTATTAAAACCGAAAGAATTTGAAAAATATGTATACGAGAAATATGTATAGAAGGAAAATGGATCGGTAAACTCGGTTTTATTCGACGACACATCACAGTCATCAGGGTTATTACATAATCAACGCAAAAGACCAAACGTGTCATCTCACCGGATCTCGCAAAGGACTAATTTATTCCACTCGTTACCAGATTTTCAAAATAATCTTAAGACGCATATACAAACGATTCAAAGAATTGCTTCGAGGATCTCTTTAAGAGATATAAACCTTCCTATCAAAAACCTCAAGGGAAATCGAATTATTTTTTTCATCATATGAAGACTGCATTACTGATAAAAGATTCGGTACAGTTTAAATAAATACACCGACAATATCCTCCGGTTTTACAACAAATCAAACAAACTTCGGGTTTGAATATTTAGATTCCTACCTAAGACTATTTCATTTGCCTATAAGAAACTTCATTCTAGTTCAAAGTTTCTTAGAAAAGAAAAACTTTGCCGTACCCGTGGAGCACTAGCGCACAGAATTATTAGACCAAACAGTAAACAAAATTTGACAGTAGATACCAAATCGAACCGGAAACGGAGGAACACAGAACCTTTTATAATTATATTACGACCGATATTGTATTATACAAGCAGTATTCGACGTATTTCAATCATACACAACATAACGCGGCAACAATATTTTAAACTAAAATCATTACAATATACGGGAAAACTCAGCTACATAAAAGTTTACAGATTTTAGACGACTGCCACAGGGGGATCTCGTCTCCGTTAACAGGTAAATCGAAGGCAAGTCTCCTGCTGTGCTAAAAAAGGGGAGGTTGAATTTCCGTACCATGCGGATTCTTTATAAAGGCGTCTGTGAGGCCATTATGTTGTACGCTGCGCCCGTCTGGGCTCATCGTTTGCGGTACCGATGCTATAGGGACATTCTATTACGAGCCCAGCGTCTTCTTTTGTTAGCGGTTGTCGGTGGTTACAGGACTGTCTCGCGAGAGGCGGTAACTGTGATTGCAGGCATCAAACCTGCGGATATTTCGGCTACGGAACGTAGCCAGCGGTATGTTGCTAAGAAGGCTGGCCTTCTTACTACTGGGCGTATGCGTGAGATCGAAGACCAAGGTTTTGACTCTTGGCAAGATAGGTGGAACACTTCTTTAACAGGTCGTTATACGCATGGTATATTCCCCGATGTTAGAGAGTTGCGAGCGATTAGCTGGGTATCCCCCAATCGGCATACCACTCAGTTCCTTTCAGGACATGGTGCATTTAGGGACAAATTGGCTAAGTTTAGGTTGGTTGATTCCGGCTTCTGTCCGGACTGTAGGGTCGATGAAACTGTGGACCATGTCCTCTACACATGTCCCCGGTACGAAGCTGAACGTACCAGAGTTAGTAGGGAACTCGAGAGAGTAAACTCTGTTCTGGATCTACGAGTCAACTGGAGGACTCGTAGTGAATGGAAAATAGTTGCTGGCTTCCTTCGCTTCCTCGCCCTGAGCAGGACCGCCGAAGGAATTTAGTAGGTGTTAGGAACCTGGGTGGCTAGGGACCGCCTGGGCAGTTGACTGGCCGAAGGTAGGCGCTTAGGCAGCGTGCCTCGGTTAGATGTATTTGTGGTATGCATTGAATCAGGCTGTCGGCGGAGTTGCGGCCGTTGTCGGTGGGCCGGACTATTCTTGCCCGGCGGGTGCGGTTGCGCTCCGACGAGAGCGTTTTGAGCTAAATCACTGTCGGCGGGGCTTCTCTGGGTGCTGCTCAGGTGGAACGTAGGGGAGTCTCGGCGGCAATTGCGAAAGATGGTGAATGTCACGCGGGACTCCGCGATGGCGCTGTACGGGAGTAGGCGTTTATTCTCCTCTCCCGGGCAGACCGGAACGGAGTCAGATTGAAACTCGTTTGAGTATTAAGCGGGGTTCTCAAGGGAACTAGGTCAAAATTTCGATGTTAAACTTTAGTGGGAAGTTTATTGTTGAGGCTGTTAGTGCGATCTGAGACATTCAGAAAGTGGCTCATTATAGCAGGATCTAGGCGCGGGGTCTTCTTTCCGCGGTTAGGTTTCTAGCTTAGTTCTTGAGGGCGACGTGGTAGCTGCAGGTGTCCGTTGTCTTCATTCTGAAGGCATAAACTTGTAAATCTATCTCGGGGTGAACTTTACCGATGTAGATGTCCCTTGGGGCATCTGCATCGGTGGCATCTCTGCGGGGCCTAAACTGTAAGCTGTGGTGTGCATCAGTTTGAGGGCGAGAAGAAGTCCTCCGTTAAAGCCACTGCTGGCTAGGAACGGAGGGGGTGGTGTAGCGACCGGACACGCTACGAGGTGGGATCTTCTCCACTCGGGGGGGGGGGGAATCGAGATGTGCTAAAAAAGGAATAAAGAAAATCGACGGCGAGTAGGTAAAAAAAGTAAAGGAAAAGCTAACAAAAAAAAGAGAAAAAGTATACTGTATTATAACATCATCCTAAGACGTGTTCCGGAAACAAAATATCTCTTTTTCCTTTAAGAGTGAAAACATGTAAGAAGTAAAAGTATACCCGTAATACGAAAAACTAGAAGACAACAAAGTACGATAAAAATGTAAAGAAAGTAACGGGTTGAACAGGACACGAAAAATAAAGGCAAAAAGAAAATTGAAGATACGAACGCATCATGGAAAGCGGTAGGTAGGCAGCACAATATACTGCCGTACCGCATTAAAGCGACCGTCAAAGCAACAAAGTGAGCGTACAGACTATCTAATCATAAATTACAGTAGTAAACAGCAGAAAGAGGTTACGCTACGCCTAAAAAAAATCACTCTTGTCCGCTTTTGCGCTCACGAATTAGAATATAAACACGCGCACGCTAACAAAAGATTTAAAAACTTAGACGTAGCAAGCAAATCGATATAACGTAGACGGTAAGCAGATGTTATATAATCGTACGAAACTTCGCTTTTGAACTAAAAGTCCACGACGTGACGTCACATGTACGTTCGTTTAGGCGTATATTTGCTGTATATATCGACAATATGCACGGTACGATAAAATGCTATCCCGATACATTTTCTACAAACACATATACGCGCGCACTCAAATAAACATAAAACTATAGGGAAAGAAGGATAAATCTTTTAATACGGCGTATCAAATTTTGGGTCATCCGCTTCTCCTATTTTACTAAATACCAATGAAACAGAGTACAAATAGAATAAAATCAAACGCAATATTTATTACAAACAATTAAAATATCGGGATTCAAGAAAATAAAAATCATAAGTCAATCGGGTTGATGCTTTCCTCTTGAGGTGGTTTCGAAGAACTTATCCGTTGTCACGGTAACCTAATTTACTATATCCTCTGGTTCAGTCTGAAAATTTCAATAAAATTATCAGAGAATTTTAAAAATTCTATATCTTCATCCTTTGATAAAAACATAACGTAAACATTAACAGTAAAACATAAACCTAAAAATTAAATGAATAAAAAGTATATAAAGTAAAACTTTTTAAAAACCACTCTTATATTAAAAGCACTAAAAAGTAGAAAACAAAAAATATATAAAACATTGTTAAAACACCACTCTTAAATTAAACACACTGAAAGGTAAACAATTATTTAGGACGGTACCTCAGAATGGATTTGACAACAAGCTTTGATGATATGTAACATTATGTGAAAGTCGTACCTTGAAATCAATAATTTGAATTTTTTAGTGCGTTTAATGAGAGTGGTTTTCAAAACGTTTTTTTAATATAATTTTTATTTTCTACTTTCTAATCTTGATAAGTTTATACTTTACAGTTGCGTTAGCGCACAAGTTTGAGCGTATTTAGAGAAAGATCGGATCGGTACGTATTACGGTGTGCGAGTGCAATCAAAACATAGGGCTAAACGATTTAATTTTCGGATAACTAAGATCCGGTTTAACAACAGTGTACTCGATACGTTAAACAGTTAGCGTTGAAGCTGCTGATGACACATAAGTATTTTGAATCGTGGAAACTGGACGAGCGGTTGCCAAAATATTAAAATATTACGGTGGCACCCCATCGCACCTCGTCACCATTACCGAACGGGGCTCCGGGGACATTGAAAATATTATCATCCGACGGGTACACCGGCGGGAACGGATGGGGTTATTGTCTTAGCGGGATCGACAAAATTTTACAGAGCACTACGACCGACCCTTTTCGAGAAATTTTCGATTTTCGTCCGAAAATTCGGATCCGGTTAAAAAAGTGGTAAATTTTCCCAAAACTTCGGTCGCGAATTTTAGATCCAAACTTACCGAAACAGGCTAGGTTACCTTTCGCTAAGAACATTTTTTTCATTAAGAAAATATTCGTGTTAACGAGGTTACATAAGTTTAAAGGGGCATTTTTTTCACTTAACAACTAGGGGCATCTTAGCGACTTGAAAGTGTTGCTGAAATGTGTTGTCATCTGGAGCAAATGGAAAAGCGGAAGAGCTTCAAACTTCAACTGAAAGATTCGGTACTATGAATCACAAATACATATAGTTCAACAGCGAGTTAATATAAGAGCGATTAAAATTATACACATACAGGAGTATCATGAAATTCTCCCTGGACTTTCGTGACTTATTCGTGAAAATAATGGAAAAAGTTCATAAAAAAAAGTCATAAAATGCTTCGTTTTCGAGTTACGGCCGATGAAAACTTTCTATCGGTGAAATTCTTAAAAACTTTCGATCGGTGAAATTTTTAGGACGTTAATTAAGGGATAGACTTCGTGATTTCTTATAGTTTTTGACCTGAAAAATTGAATAAAATAGTTCTCATTATCGCATATGCAAGAGGTTTGAGTAACCTGGGATGAAAACCAATAACTGAGGTAAAAAACGCTGTTTTTTTTTTTGACGTGCAATAACTTTATTAAACGGGTAATAAACACAAAACCTGTAGAGAAAACTACCGTGCAAGAAAATTTCATCGATAAAAATTTTAGCCTTTTATATAAAATGTACACAAATAACAAAACTATGAATTCACTCACGTAAACATAATAAATAAAATAAAAACAGCAGCCAAGTTATATTAATGTAATAGACACACACACACACACACACACACATATATTATGAAAATTGTATATTCACATGACGTACTGTTTACACTTAGACTGCCAGATGATCAGAAGCGATGGAAACCGCCACATACTATTTGCTATGATGACACACACAACAAATGTGAAAAAACCACCCACGCACGCACACTACAAAATGCAGACAAGAAGATCTTAATTATACAGTGGATGCTTAAAAGAAAAATTACAAAACAAAAACGTAAAAATTAAATCGTAGAGTTGTATTTATAAATGACGCGACGCGACGTACCGATTGTTTAAAAAAGTATATGCGAGCCAAAGTTTTACACGTTAAGAATTACAAACAACGCGTAAAATCCACCGTATAAAAATAACTAACGACATTAAAATAAAGCGAGCGGTTAAAAAATATCGAGGAGACAGAGGTTATGTTCGAAGAGGATCTAGCAATTGGACTCTTCAGAATGGAATGTCGTGGGCAGCGAGATCTACTTACATATTCTGTAACAAATATAAACGTTCATTAAAGCGAACGAATAAAGAAACTCAAAAAAATGATAATCAGAATTAATTATTCTAACCGCACATTTTATAAAAGCAAGTGATTCTCTTTATTAACTGTAGCAGACGTGAATTATTGAAATTAATTCTGATACACTCTACTAACAAAAGACGCGATTTAAAATTTTAATAAAGATTCACTACGAATACCAGTAATTTACTAATTAAAAATAACGACAGTTCCCGATAAAAAAAATAAGTTATTTTTTTATTTTAAAACAATTACAAGCTTATGCCCAATTACAATAAGGCTAACCGGGATTCGAACCCGAGACCTCCGGCGGAAATGCCCACCACTCCGTCACGGAGATCGGTTCCCAATTAATCGTGGTGGAAACCTTAAAAAAAAATAATAAAACCAAAAAAAATCTTGTGCTATTATCGGAAAGAAATCGCTAACGAAAAATTTTCTTACCGCATTTAAAAATCCATTTTCGAAATGACAAATACTACATACATTAAAACCAGTACGAGATGCTTAATAACAAGTTGTACAGATAAATTTTTTAAATTATTTCGGTTGGATACCTCCACATTGCATACAATGTAAGAGGTGGAGGATATTATTACTTTAGAAACAACGTACCAGTTCTAGGGTAGTTCAATTCTTGTAGCCAAAGCAAATTCTGTTGAAGCATATATTTAATCTGATCAATCCAAAATGATAAATCAGAAATAAGCTGCTCCCGTTTAGGTAAAAAACAGACCTCCCGAAGGACTGTAAGCCGAACGGACACCGTTTACTACTTGACCCCTTGATGAAGATTGTTTGCCTCAAAACTATGGTTCCGCTGAGAATAATCATTTCCCAACATCACCAATCCTTTTGCTGAATCCATTTTCACCGTCTTTATTCTACGGGATAGATCTGAAAAAACTAGATCATCAACGATGAGGGGGTTAGGACCTTCATGAAAGAACCCATCCTTGATGTCATGTAGTAGAAAATACTGTTCGTTGTGACCGACCGTTCAGTGCACAATAAGCATAATGGTCATTTAAATTTCTCCAAAAACCGCTTTAAAAATTCCTTTCGGCACGCCGGAAGGCGGAGTAAGATTTCACTAATAACTTCTGATTTTCTTTTATATATTTTTTTAAATTATTATTTCTAGTAAAACTTTTTTTACAATCCGAGATTAATAATTATTAATAAATCAATATAATTTAATTTAAAAAAAAGTTGAAAAAGAAGATTTCACCGGTGCTAAATAGTAGGAGATAAAAAAAAAATTCCACCTCAAAGTTAAGAAAAACTTCAAATTCACGCAATACGACAACGATTGCATGTGAAAAAAGTATCACATGTTTAGCAAACGACAAGCCCCATCTTACAATTCCAGCAACATTTAGGTAATCCCTCGCCCGTAAGGGTTGGTCATATCAAAAAATTTTCCACCTCCTGGCCCGACGGTTGATGGCAACAAAACACTTTACTTAGATAAAGTTTAATCCCTTACCGAAAGAATAGTAGGAACTTTAAACAAATTCGATATTTTACGTAATAAGAAAGTTATAGCGATATTTTATTTTTTTTTAAAAGACACCCCATTTCCACCCCCAATATCCGATTTTGGCCATTAACGAACCCGACCGAGATTTTAGGTGGAATTATTTTTAGGGAACAATTTTAAAATGATTGGCGCAAAATTATAGCAGTTATTGTGTCCACAAGAAAATAAAATATATATATATATAGATGTCAAACGCGGTTATGTCGAAATTTTCCGGAAGTCGAATCATGGTACTCATTACAATAGGTAGCTTTCTTATGAAAGCTACCTACTAAAAAGCTTACGATATTACGTACAAAATTTCCATAATGTTATATACTTCTTAAGAAAACCCGATTAACGCTTGTAGGTAACAGTGGCGGTCGAAAGACGCTAGCCGTTGTTGGTAGATATGGGGCTTGTTACCGTGGTGATACTACAAGGTTGACCCCGCCTACAAAACCGTGTGCCATCATATAAATACAGTATTCTTTCGTTATCCGTGATACATATAAAGGTTATCAATCACACGCAAATTTATAAGGCATTTCTCTCTACAGTATAAATCGGCCTATAAGCAGCGACGGATGAGCACGGAAAACGAGCAGATCAGTTTCGCGCGTGAATGATTCAGGGCTTTATTTGTCCACTAAACACGATAGTAACTTTATACTGAAGTGTAGTTACATCGATTACTAAGTTGTAATTAGTAACTTCAAGCTGTAACTTCTAACTGCCTTTCGCAGATAACACATAATTTTAAGGAAGTTTTACACTTGTTCAAGTTATTGCCCTGTGCTTGTAGCAAACTTGTTAAAACAAGTTTCAGGTATATTATTTCCAAGAAGTTTTTGAAATAACTGAACTTGAGATCTTCAACATATTTTGAGATATGGTAGTTCGTCACTCTTCAGCACTTTTTAACGGTATACGGTTTTTTTTTCTGCTCACTATTCAGCAGCAAAAATATTCTAGTAAAATTTCAAATCAAACCTTGTGCAAAGGAAAATAATTAAATAACAACACGTTTTTTTACTTCCTTGTACGAAGTAAAGGAAGTATTGCGATCGCGAAAAATTTCGGTTTTCCGATTTCAACGGAAATATCCATTTTCACCATCCCTGAATCCATTTTGAATAGTTTTGGCATAACATATGTATGTATGTATACATGCATCTCAACGATTAGCCGTAGGATGTTGAAATTTTGAATTCAGAACTGTTGTAACACCTAGTTATGCACCTTCCCTTTTGATTGCAGTCGACTGACCCAAAAGTGTCCAAAAATCCAAAAAGATTTCGATTTTATATTTTTTCTTAACTGGAGTAATAAGCCCTCATTAGGAGTTTTTCAACGATATATCATAAGTGGTGCTTATTTGCATCGGTTCCAGAGTTATAACAAAAAAGAATTTGAATTAATGAAATATTTGAATCTTAAAAGGGAAGGCACATCGTTTCGAATCAGACTTTATCTCCTTTTTTAACTTTCTTTTTAAATTAAATATATTGATTTAATAATTATTATCCCATAACTGTAAAAAAAGTTTACAATAAATAATAATTCAATATCAAAAAGAAAAAAAATGAAAAAATCAGAAGTTATTAGTAAAATAAAATTTTATGTACTTTTAAAAATGCGTATATGTAATTTAATGGGCATTATTATTACATATGTATATATGTAATAGATTTGATGAAACATCTGATCATTTAACATTAATTCAAAATTATAATTTAGAATCTTATTATTTTTGGATTTTCTAGTTTGATTTTATTTAATTATTCTGAAATTTGTTTCATTTTATCTACATTAAAGTTAACTACAGAGCGACTGAAAAACAAACCTTCACAAGAACAATACATGCCACTTAGGCATACATGCCCGATCTTTAATAAATTAAAAAAATTGTCTTCTCTTTTAATTCATCCCTCCTCTGATATTGTGGGACAATATTCTTCCTAAGTCGGAGTTGATCGTATTTTGTTTGTTTGTTTTTTTGTTGTTAATCATTGAATTTGATATAATTCTTATGATCTTAATTTGTGCACACGTTACCTAGTTTTTAAATTTTCTGTCTCTTTATATTAATCATCCTCTTTTAATCTATTTATTCTTTCTTTGGTTTTAATGTTTTCTTCCTCTTTATATTTATTCTTCCCTTGTCCTTAATGTTTTCTTCCTCTTTATATTTATTCTTCCCTTGTCCTTAATATTTTCTTCCTGTTCATATTAATCTTGTCGTTTTTGAGATATATTTCTTCATGTTGTCTTTCTTTTTCCTGTGCGATCGTTTCTTTTTCATTTTTGATTATTCACCAAATAATCCGATAATAAAAACTGAATATTTTACACCGTTAGGTAAAAATTAACATTTGCAACCGGTATACAGGACTTCACTAAACGGAATAGTTTAATTGTTATTAAATTTTATTTATACGACACCAGAAATCTGAAACTTTTGTTAATCAGCAATTCACGAATATACGAATAATACGAGGAATAAAGGGGCTTTTACTTTATCCTAATATTTCATGAATTAATAATCGTATAAATATTTGATGATAATAAAAAATAATATTTTAGCAATTGTGTAAATGTCCACTTTATTAAAGAATTGGAAATAAGTTTAAATGAAGTCCAACAAGAATGTGTATATGTAAATTAATAGGCGTTCAAGGAAGTCATGTCATGTGGTGTCCACATCAGAATTTTTTTCTAGTTTTTTAATCACATCACAATAGAGCACTTACTATTAAGAAACAGGGCGATACAAAATAACGATAAAAACGATTTTCAATTGTAACTTTTTTTAAACATACAGCAAAATTTTTCTTCTGCCATTACACAGCCTACCTACCATTACGTCAGGAAAGTTAAAAATAATATCAAGTTATAAAGGGGTGTAAAAAAGATTAATTTATCGACAAACTTTACATATTTTGTGACCTTCAATAGGATTTTTGTCATATTTCAACGTCAATGTTAATAAATAAATGAATAATTTAAATAATATATGCAGTACTTGGATTAATTATTACAAAACATACCTGTCATGACTGTAATCTTTTAAAGTTCCCTCGATATAAAATAAACTCACCTGAAACATAAAAATAAGTAAACTTATATAAGATGCATAAAATTAAATTATAAAAGTAATAATAATAATATGATAAACAAAGTATAGGGCGTGCTAAAAGTCAATTTCCTCGGTATGCTGATTTAAACCTGGAACAAATATTGGGAAATACTGATTTTAAAGCGGGCATAAATTTACTATTCGATTATTATTCGGTTCATTTTTTAAAAGGTATTGAAAATAATTACGTTTAAGCGTACTAAATAAAAACAAGTTTTTCCACTTTTAGTATCGGTAAAAAAATTAAAAGGACATTTGCTGGCGTCCTTGAAGAAGATTTGGATGAACTGGTGTTCCACGTAAGATTTCCTCACTTTCCAGTACCAACCCGTGTACATTTACGTGTGCACAACGTAAAATCTGAAAATACTCGAAGCGTCTGATGTGTATCCCACGATCGCGTAGTTGAATCTTACAACTTGTTAAGGATCCTGTAAAGTTCCCTCAAAACATCAAACAGAAAAAGATCTCCAATAGGGAGTGGGGTGGCAGTGAGGTGAAAAGATAAATTTGCTACGATTTGCTGATGATATAGTAATTCTAGCCGAGAGTAAAAAGGATTTAGAAGAAACAATGAACGGCATAGATGAAGTCCTACGCAAGAACTATCGCATGAAAATAAACAAGAACAAAACAAAAGTAATGAAATGTAGTAGAAATAACAAAGATGGACCGCTGAATGTGAAAATAGGAGGAGAAAAGATTATGGAGGTAGAAGAATTTTGTTATTTGGGAAGTAGAATTACTAAAGATGGACGAAGCAGGAGCGATATAAAATGCCGAATAGCACAAGCTAAACGAGCCTTCAGTAAGAAATATAATGTGTTTACATCAAAAATTAATTTAAATGTCAGGAAAAGATTTTTGAAAGTATATGTTTGGAGTGTCGCTTTATATGGAAGTTAAACTTGGACGATCGGAGTATCTGAGAAGAAAAGATTAGAAGCTTTTGAAATGCGGTGCTATAAGAGAATGTTAAAAATCAGACGGGTGGATAAAGTGACAAACGAAGAGGTATTGCGGCAAATAGATGAAGAAAGAAGCATTTGGAACAATATAGTTAAAAGAAGAGACAGACTTATAGGCCACATACTAAGGCATCCTGGAATAGTCGCTTTAATATTGGAAGGACAGGCAGAAGGAAAAAATTGTGTAGGGAGGCCACGTTTGGAATATGTAAAACAAATTGTTAGGGATGTAGGATGTAGAGGGTATACTGAAATGAAACGACTAGCACTAGATAGGGAATCTTGGAGAGCTGCATAAAACCAGTCAAATGACTGAAGACAAAAAAATAAAAGGCAGTGGGGGCTCGCGTATAGGCACTATGGAACTGCAGCACCCCGTATTTCTACTTGATATTATCGATAACATTAAATACAATAAGTCCTTTTTTCTTTAATTCTTTCTTTATACTTTTATAATATATAATCCTTAAGCTTAATGTTTTTTTGAATGAGATTGTTGAAAGTATATGTTTGGAGCGTGGCTTTATATGGAAGTGAAACTTGGACGATCGGAGTACCTGAGAAGAAAAGATTAGAAGCTTTTGAAATGCGGTGCTATAGGAGAATGTTAAAAATCAAATAGGTGGATAAAGTGACAAATGAAGTGGTGCTACGGCAAATCGATGAAGAAAGAAGCATTAGGAAAAATATAGTTAAAAGAAGAGACAGACTTATAGGCCACATACTAAGGCATCCTGGAATAGTCGCTTTAATATTGAAGGGACAAGTAGACGGAAAAAATTTTGCAGGCAGACAACGTTTGGAATATGTAAAACAAATTGTTAGGGATGCAAGATGTAGGAGGTATACTGAAATGAAACGACTAGCACTAGATAAGGAATCTTGGAGAGGTGCATCACACCAGTCAAATGACTAAAAAAAAAGAAAAAAAAAGAAGAAGAAGCTTAATGGCAGTAGCCATCCCCCAGTTTATGAAAAATACACAAAATTCTTTGTACGGAACTGTGCGCTTCACAGTTCCAGAGATGTGGTTGGTTGTTATGCGCATGCGCACATAGGAAGCGAGCTTGCAAAGGGAAAGAGCACTGACGCTCTCGCAGTGCCGACCCTGGCGTAATGGTGGATGGTAGTTTTTTCCGCGTGTGAATGGAACGTTCCTTGTTCGTTCCCTTTTCTAGTTTAGCAGGTGGAAGGAATAAGAAAACGGTTTAGTTGTTTTCTCACTAGTGATCAGAAGATGGTGGAAAGCAAGGGCTCTTTGATTGCCAAGTCTGTCCAAAAACACGCTGCAAGGCAAAAGAGAAGGTAAATATGAAAACTAATTATGTATTTGTTTCTGTGCACATAGAAATTTAAATTAAGCACCGTTGGACTATAGTGTGTATAAACGGACAATTTATTAAGTTATTATCTAATAATAGTAAAAAATATCATCTGTATTGACATTTTATTATTTATTCGGTTAAACCGAATACGGTTTTTAAACATAATGTTCTTAAAACCCATGTACCATATTCTTGAATGTGATAAAGTGTAGAATTAGATTATTATCCTGCTTCCATCTATTCTATTTGATTCATTTTTTTCGGTTTCTTTATTTTACAGAAAACTTTAACTATGGCCTTGAAAAGGCCCAGAAAGAAATTTTCTGGAGCACCACCCCCCACTTATTTTAGCTACCAGCCGCCACTTCCGATAGGCTAGAAATATTCAGGATATACTTGCTATAGATTCTACAAAATGATTTATGTGTTATCGGTCAACATTATTTCATCCACTTCCAGAAGTTAATTCTGACAGAAGGTTGAAATTAATTATTTGCTGTAAAACAATCCTCTAGTTCAGCGGTAAAGTTTAATGAAGTGTGTTCCAAACTCCAAACTATACGATCTAATAAACCACGATAACGGGATCTGATGAAAATTATTAGTCGCGTAATTACGAAGAAAGAATTTAATTTACCCGGAATTCATGTTCCTTATGGGATCATAATAAATAACAGAGTCGGGATATTAATTCTTCGACAGAAGTATAACAGATATAAATTTATATCTTCAAATGACAGGACGTTTTATTATTCCCGAATTTAACTTTTTTTCTTTTGATCGACGACTAATTCATCACATAAGCTCGAAAATAGTGGCCTGGAAATATGGAATGGAAATTTTGTAGCGGAAGAAAAATTACACGCCATTACATGCCAGTTCAGAATTCGAATGCGCGACTTTCCGGATATAAAGCTGAAATGCAGTTCGGTTGCTTCCCGGATGTGCGTATTTACCATCGGTCTCTCCTACGCTTCCACGTTTGATATCCTTGCTATGTTTTTGGAGTAATTCCTTAATATGTTTTTCAAGTTAAAGACTACATAATCAAACGTTTCCGAAATAGCAAGAAGCCGAAAAACAATTAATTTAACGTTACGTTCGTTTGATTTTTCGTTTGGAAGTAGAAGGAATCGGAGAGACATGAAAATTCAAATGTCCTGAACTGCTTCAAGGTACCGATTGAAAGATAATTTATTTTACAATTAGGCACTGAAATCTACAGGGAAAAATATGTAATTCAGTGGTTTAACGCCGCCACGAGTGCTTAAGAGAAAAGAACGACAAATAACAACACTTTTCATACGTATAACAAAAAAAGAAGATTTTTGATTAACTTTTTTTTGTTGTTTCCTTATTAGTAACCGACTTTGTCAACACAAAACATTATTAAATACCGCTTAAATAACCCTCCGATCTTTCAATATTATTGCAAACGAAATTCTAGAAAGATTATGAAAAAATGAGATCCATAAATTTTATTCTCCCACTGAGTGAAGAGAAGGTTGTGTGTGCAATGAATTATTAACGCCTTAAATGGCATTTCAGCACTTAAAAGGCATAGAAAAAAAAATGCTTCGACCTCAAAACGATCTATTTTCCTGTTCGAGACAACTACTTGTAATATACTTCAGGTCACTTTTGAAATTAAGCGTGAAAATTGCCGTCATATCGAAGTGTTTTACGTGAATTTTTAATTTTTAAATGTCCTAAAAATTATATCTTTATTAAATATCGATTATGATATTGAAAAAGTTATGTCTCCGTACGTTTAAATCTAGGCAATATCGTATCTCCAAAAGATACAAGGATTATCGAATATTACGTTTTAATTGATGTTCTTATGCAAGGCAAACCTTAGAAATAGTCATTTTTAAACTTAAATAAAGGTTACTCAGTAAATCACTATAAAATTTACTTGTACCATCAATATTATTATTTTGATACCACCATTAACGAAGAAGTTATTTCCTCTACGACGTTATAATGCTATTGAAATCCGATATAGAAATTTATAGAAACTAAAAAAAAAACGACTGCCTAACACGCAGTTCCCACGGGAAGCCCATTTATTGTTAAACCGAATTTTTAAAAATTTATTTACTGTTATTTTATTTTATTTAACGTAAATTTAATTCTATTATTTCTGTAATATTATTCAATCGGTCGACTGGAATCGTTCAGTTCAAATCCAGCTAACACAGCGATAGAATCGCACAGTTCACAGTTGATTACTTCAATTCATTCAAAATAGAAATATGAGCACATAAAAATACAAACAAACCAACGCATCGTGATTCTATGTTTCGAAGACTAGAAAAAAGGCTGACCTACGGCAGCCGCGAAAATGTTACGCGGTTTATGTTTCATTACATATAACTTTGTTAAATGATTTTGTCAATTGTAATTACATAACATTCATGAATTTAGCGTACTAACAACAAAAAAATCTTTTAAAAGCTTCAAAATCGTGAACATTTTTAGCTGTTCCTTGAGTTGTGATTTTTTAACACGGATCTAACCCCAATGTTTTCCTTTTTTATCCCAAAAACACAAATATAATTTTAGATAAATCGTTCGTATCAATAAATACAAATCGTTCGTGCGCTGAGTGCAGTCGCCCGGCGCACCACCGTTGGTCCTTTCTGTACCAATAGCAGCTGAAATAAAAATGAGAGCGCATACAACATAGAAATCCGTCTACCATCCTTTTTCAAAAATTTTCAAATTCTTTATAAAATGTACAACATTGCTGTAGAGAGGGAGATTTAAACTACTTTATCGTGAAAACATTTTTATCGGATACCTACAAAGAGGAACGTTTTTATACGTTACTTAACACTCGCCAAGGGTTTTTACAACCTGTATGTGTGTGTGTGTGTGTGTGTGTGTGTGTGTGTGTGTGTGTCTGCGCGCGCGTATATATATATATATATATATATATATATATATCAATTCTTACGTGACTTATCAATTCTCAGGTAAGAATTGATTGATATATATATATATATATATATATATATATATACGGGAAGGGGAAATTAATAATCGTAATTAATTTTTCAAATTTAGTTTTTTGAACATGGCACCGTTTGGTATAACAACTATTAAATATAATTTTAAAACAGCTTACCAAATTCCAATTTGATTTCCTTACGCGCTTTCGGCTATTCTGCCATCTTCAAGAGGATAATTATGAGTAACATATATAAATTATAATTTTACATAATAAATTATATATATATATATATATATATATATATATATAAAACAATTGATCGTTATTTTGTTAAAATTTGTCAAAAGTTAAAGTTTTAAGTCAAAGTGACTACTTCCGTATTGTAATAGCTTCTCAATTGTTATGAAACATATCTCGCATAACAATTGAGAAACTTTAACAAAATCACAAAACTTCAACTAAATCATATATATATATATATATATATATATATATATATATATAATTTAATTATGTAAAATTATAGTTTATTTATGTTACTCATAATTGAAGATGGCAGAAAAGCCGAAAGCGCTCGAGGAAATAAATTGGAATTTGGTAAGCCGTTTTAAAATCATGTATAATCATAATTCAACATACTTAAATACTCGTATTATTTATTGTTCATTAATTATTTTATTTATGTAATGTGCTTTTATTGTAATTATAAAAATAAAAACAAACTGAGATATTCGCCACAAATTATACAGATGTTTCTTTTTTAATATTACAATTTTTTTCTGTTTAATTTTAAAGTAAGACAGATTCGAAGATTATATTTATTAATTAATTTGTTTCCTCAATATGTATGAGCATCATAACTTTCATGAATTTTTCCTCGATTAATTTATAATTTTGGGCAATATCTCTCTTAACTTAACTCGAGATACCCGGTTACGGCAGTACAGTAGCGGCGTTCCTCGTCCCACCGCGGGCGCTGGAATATCACGTGTTCCCGGCGTGTCTAACTCCCGACAGTAGGGGCAGAAGGGGTCTTCGGCTCTTCTTCATCCAAACAGGTATGAACGAAAGACCCCGTGACGGGTCAGGAAGTGTGTCAGCCAGAATCCCGGTTCGCCAAACTTCCTCTCGGCCCACGGCCCAATGTGCGCGATCAAACCATGCGTCCACCTGCCTTTCGCGGACGCATCCCACCTGGCTTGCCAATCCCTGTAGACAGTTCTGTTGACATCCTTCTTAGACACACCCTGATAAATTTGCACACGAGCAAATTTATCAGGGTGTTTAGCATATGTTGATGAGTTTCAGAATAACTCCGCTGTCAAAGCTTAATGTACTGATACTTTTAAATTTCTGTCAGTCTCTATATAACGTTTAGTCAACGCCCCTCCTTATATCTGTCGTCATACGTTATCTGGCCTTCTTATTCTTTATTTCTTATTAACGATTATACTTATCTTTTAACTTTATTTATCTATTTCGTCTAAATTCTGGAACAAATCAGCAAATTTCACCATAACATTAAACATACGATGGAAAAAGAGAGAGACGAAAGTATTAATTTTTTAGATCTAATAGTACAAAGAAATAATAATCATCTAGATTCACAATCTAGATGATTATTATCTAGAAAAATTATTATCTAGAAGAATTTATCTAGAAAATTATTATAAAGAAAAGAAACCTTTACAGATAACATCAGAGTTTACGATTCGAATCACCCGATGGAGCAGAAATTAGCGGCTTTTAAACAGACTACATAAATTACCATTAAAAAACAGCATATAAAATAGAATTAAGCATTATTTCACAAACAGCAGAAAATAACGGGTATAAAAATGAAATTATCTGGAAAATGAATAAAAATACAAAATATAAAACGAAATTAAAAAATAAACGATAAAGAAACCTTTAAACGGAGTAAATTATAATTTACCCGATTAAACAATTCTTTAATAAATATATCATAAAAAGGCAATAAATAAAAATAATGTACTAAAGATGATTTTTAATAGCAAAATAGAAGAATAAGATATGCACAACAGTAACAGTATATACAAAATAAAAAGTAAATGCAATGCAACCATACATTGACCAAACGGGAAGAAAATTAAAATTCAGATACAGCGAACATTGCCCCACCGGGTTAGCCTAGTGGTGAACGCGTCTTCCCAATCAACTGATTTCGAAGTCGAGAATTCCAGCGTTCAAGCCCTAGTAAAGGCAGTTATTTTTATACGGATTTGAATACTAGATCGTGGATACCGGTGTTCTTTGGTGGCCGGGTTTCAATTAACCACACATCTCAGGAATGATCTATCTGAGACTGTACAAGACTACACTTCGTTTACACTCATAACATCACCCGCATTCATCCTCTGAAGTAATATCTGAAATTCCCGGAGGCTAAACAGAAAAAAGAAAGAAATATATAGAGAACACATGAGATCTTTTAAAAATCAAAAACAAGATTCTAATTATGTAACGTTTAATAAAAGAAGGACATACCCCGATGAAAATGGAAGAATCGATGAAGTTCACAAATTTATTAAAGGAAGAAGAATGAATATTTTAGAAAATTTAGAAATCTTTAAATTAAAAAGTAACAATAAAAGATCATAAATAAATACTGTCCTTTTCAAGAACCTCAATTTAACGAAAACAGGAAATAGATAAATAAAATTAGATAAGTATAACGGTTAATAACAAATAAACGAGATAAAGATCAAATAAATGGTTGGGGCGCTGACTAAACGCTACATAAAAAATAACAGAAATATAACGTATCAGTACAATAAGTTTCGACAATGGAGTTATTCCGAAACGCGTCAACATATAATAAAAGAATGAAGCTAAAAAAGATAAAAACATTACTCAATACAGAAATTAATGCTTTTAGTTTACGTAGTATGCGAATACGATAAATTACGTGATGCAGTAAAAACTTGTCCACTTTTTTTTACGTAATGTAAAAATAAAATATCACCCAAATGTATCTGAGATTTGTCAACATAAAAGATAAATTAAAAAAATATATATATGTATAATTTGCAACAATCTACGAACTATTTAAATAATAAAAACAAAAACCGAATGAAAGAACTTCAGCATTGTGTACATAATATACCAAACAAGTACATTAATCAAAAGCAAGAGAAAACATTAAACAACGAAATTACAACATAAAATCATTAGCAAATACAAAAAAAAGTCATAAATATTACAGCCATTTAAATTATAAAAAAGAGAAAGTTAAAACAGTAGACAAATTGCTGTTGCTAAAAACAGGTGTGATAAAAATTTACATTAAAAAATTATCATTCATGGGCGAAAAAAAATTTAATTTTGTAAACTACAATAAAATAATACGTCAAAATTCTAATAAATTATTTTTTGTCAATCATAATTATTTGTCGATATCTTTTTTATTCTCGACTGAAATAAAAAAAACACGGTTTCTAAAAAAAAAACCTTTCAAATTTTATGTAATAATTTTTTAATCAATTTAAAAAAATGTTTAAAGAAATAAATAAAATTAACTTTATTTAACTTCAAATTAATTTTTTTTTTTGTCTTCAGTTATTTGACTGGTTTGATACAACTCTCCAAGATTCGCTATCTAGTGCTAATCGTTTCATTTCGGTATACCTCCTACATCCCTAACAATTTGTTTTACATATTCCAAACGTTGTCTACCTGCACAATGTTTTCCTTTTACCTGACCCACTAATATTAAAGCGACTATTCCAGATTGCATTAATATGTGACCTATAAGTCTCTTCTTTTAACTATATTTTTCCAAATGCTTCTTTCTTCATCTGTTTGCCGTAGCACCTCTTCATTTGTCACTTTATTCACCCATCTGATTTTTAACATTCTCCTTTAGCACCGCATTTCAAAATCTTTTCTTCTCAGGTACTCCGATCGTCCATGTTTCACTTCCGT
Source organism: Lycorma delicatula (assembly GCF_047948215.1). NCBI lineage: Eukaryota > Metazoa > Arthropoda > Insecta > Hemiptera > Fulgoridae > Lycorma > Lycorma delicatula. The sequence goes on from NC_134465.1 coordinate 11,365,097, forward strand.
ATAAAGCGACGCTCCAAACATATACTTTCAAAAATATTTTCCTGACATTTAAATTATTCAAATTAATAAAGATCTATAATTATTTAAAATTATAGAATATAGAGTAAAAATTCATCTTGAATATTTTTATGAAAATTAATTGGCGCTCTTTTATAAGGAGAAAAAATAAATTTAACAAACGCATAACAATTTGTTTTACTTAAAAAAAAAACGCAAAGATCTGTAATATCTTAGTACTGTATTGAGGTATTCTCCATACAGTAATACGAAATAAATAACTCTTAAGTTTGTACACCATTTCAGGCGTCGTAAGTACATTTATTTAAAAATGAGAGTATTTTTATTCTGTTATTTACATAATATTAGGTATTATTTTAGCACCATAACGAACATACTGAAATAAAGGTAATATTCAGTCGTAAAAGTTACAAATTTACTCTGTCCAGTACAGAGACTAGCTAGCTGTAGAGTGAATATCATTAGTCTTTGAAAAGGGAATTCTGAGCGGTTCCTTTATTGCCCCGGTATATTTACAGTCCTCTCATCCATAGCAAAGGCTAAAAGACGTAGTTAATAGAGATGTGTATAACCCTACAAAAGTTGTGTGCTGCTTTAATAATTTAACATGTCCTTTTAAGTATAATGATTTGAGTTTATCAATATTCTAATATCGCTTAGTAAGTCTCAAATAATGCAAAATATATGTATATGTATAAAGACGTATATATAAATCCATTCGCTATTTCGCCTGGCCCGATACTATCTGCTAATTTTTCATTTAAAAATTGAATCTTTTTCCGTAACAAGCAACATTTCGCATCTTTTTTTCGGAATTCCCCCCCGACAAAAAAAAAACACTTAATTTTTTAACCCACGGGCCAAAAATCGAAAAAGAAAAGGCTTGTTCCGGCCAAAAGAATACAAAGGCTAGAGCGGTGTGACTCGGGAGAAAATTCCTTTTCTGTGACAAGATTCACTTTTCAGTTCAAGGCGTAATCGAGTCGCAAGCGCGAAGAAGCAATGACGAGCGGGTTTCACCAAAATACATAAAAAAAGTCGTAAAGCATCCTGTAAAGAAAATGTTTTGGAGATGATTTGGCTACTTTAGACCAAGAACTTTAGTATTCATCTCTGGGACGATGAACAGTGAAAGGTACATCCCGTTATTGGAAAAGAGAACTCTAACAGAACTTCAAAAGATTTGCAGTTTTACTCGGAGTCGAAAACGCAGTTTTTCAACAAGATTTTTAGCCCCCTGCAACTCATCATTGAAAGTTAACCTTTTTACGTCTCAAAATTCAGTGTTTGAACAGGCCTGGAAATTCACCAGACCTGACCCCGATTAAAAATTTGTGGGATATTGTGAAGAAAAGCTGTGAAAAACGGACTGCACTACCAAAGAGAAGATGATTTGTGCCGTCGAAAAGGTGTGGTTTCACGTTCAAGAAATTAAAGAAATATGTAAAAAGCTTATAGATTTAACGCCTAAAAGAATTGAAACGGGGAGAGCGAGGAGGACATAATAAATGCTAAAATACATTTAATAAACGTCGTACCATTATTTATATGTAATAAATTTGATTTTTTTTGAAAATCTACTCTTGTTCACATCGATTTGGAAAAGACTACATTTTATTAAAAAGACCAATCCAGGCGAAATATTTCGATTAATTAGTATCGGTTGTTCGATAAATGCAATATAAATAAAATTACATTATGTAATATATCGCGGGAGCTGATATAGGCCATTATTTACAAATGAAAAAATAAATAAAAACATCTGTTCGATTAAATAAGTACGAATACAAGAAAACACGGTAACGGAAAATGCATAAACCACAAATTAACGGAGCACTGATTAATATGAAATAAATATTCCGACGAAACGCGCCTCTTTTTATTTCTCACGAAATCATTTGCCAGCGCGCAACTTTAGCAAAAAATAATCAGAAAAAACTCGTTTCATCAGCGATCAAAAGAGGTTCGAGACTTCTTTACAAAATAAAAGTATACGTATTAAAGTACTTAAATATTAACGCTAGAAAACCCGTCGTAACAAAGTAATATCGACATAAAAAAGTAAAATAAACGCTAACATTTCATTTAATAAAAGAAAAAAAATTACGATAAAAACAAGTAATAAGAACGCCTAACAGCGAGGATTTTGTTCTGTATTACATACAGAACAATTTTACTAGATTAAAGAAATATATTTAAACAAACAGTGCGTTACTACAGAACAGAAATTAAAAAAAAAGAGAGAAAAGAAAATGTCACATAAAATTAAGAACTGAGAAAAGCAGATTAAGAGTTTAACTGTCTAAGAAGAAACGTCCTCGCGCGTGCCCACAAACCACACATACGCGCGCTTAAATACACACTCATTTCGTCCGCACTCCGTAGAAATCTATATAAATTACATCGGACAGAATTAATCAAAGTAATTATTTTTGTCTTCAAGTTTTTTTTTTTTTTTAATTAAAGATGTATCATAACTTGGAGGAAGAGAATGATGACATTTTGAAGATATAAAAAATACCAAAACCTAAGTTTGGAATAAAACCCTGGACATTCCAAAATATCAGTCGATTACTTTAGGAGAAAGAAAAAATCATTTAAAAATTTTTTTCCAGAAAAAATTTTTCTTATAAAGTTATTGAATTCACATTAACAATTTATATAACATAAAAAAAAGATATTTTACTAATAATCTTTTTCATTTTCATAAAAATAAAATTTGATTAAATCTAGGAATATAGACAAATCAAAAATGCGAATCAACGAATTCATATTTTCTATCCTTCGAATATCACAACAAAATACGTACAGAACCGTGCAATAATTAAGGAAATGATAACAGCGAAAAAGTTATTTAGTAGAATAAACTGAAACTGTCTGACGTTCAAGTTGGCAACCTTGACAGAAAAATCAGCAATTCAAAACGCATTCCCATTATCCTCTTTTGTTTATTTCAAAATGACGGCTCCACTTGAAACGTGAACTGTGGAAAAACAGGGCGCTGGAATAAGTTTTTTTTATTTTGTAAAGGCGTAAGACAGGCCGAAATTCATACGCAGGTGTTAAAAAATACGGTAAAAAGTGTATTTAACCGCGCAAAAGTGGATTGAAAAATTTAAATCGGGTATAATAAGTGTACCCGATTTTCATCGCAAGAAGACCGGTGGAAATTTCGACTGACGCTTTGAAAATTCCCATTAATTCACGAGGAGAGATCCATAAATTGCCGAAACTGTAGTGCGAGTATCGGAATTGTCCGTTCTATTATCCGTAAGCTAAATTTCCGCAAAACGTGTTCGCGGTAGGTTCCGCCGAGACGATAGATTGCACTAATCACATTAAAACACCCAAATTCAGAGTTGTTCGAGACTTAAACGAATATTTTTAGCGAAAATTAATGCTTTTTTCGATCTCATAATAACTTGTAATTAAACTTGGATTTATCATTTTGAGGCAGAAAATGGAATGGAAACATCCGAATGCTACTGCCAGTTAAAAATTAAAAACTAACGCGTCAACGGGTAAAATTAGGCTAACTATCCGATATATTGGACCAATAAATTACCTAATATATTGAGATTTAGAAAAATGAGTACAATCAACAGTGAAAATTATTCTGACGGCTACAAAATTAAAAAAAAAAAACCGCAATAAGCAAGAGACGTCCCGGTTTTCTTTCAAAAGGCGTAATTCTTCTGCGCCCATTCCGTTCAAAAGACACGGGAAAAACTATTCAAAGTCGGTTCGGGAATTGTTACTATATTTATCTTAAGGTCGATTTCGCAACCATCAGAGTTTGTTTTGTTCAGTCCTCTCAAACAATTTTTACGACACCGAGCGGGTTAAGAATACGATACAAGATCGGTTAAGACAATGAACTGATCGGTTCTTAACGACTGTAATAAGAAAAATCCCAGGAAAATTGAACAGTGGCCAAAGAACAATCCTGAGAATATTTACAAAAAAAAAATATATATATATAATACTTGGGGAATACCAAGGGGGATTCAGGCCATGGAGAGGTTGCCCGGAGCAAATAATATCCCTAAAACTTATGATGGACTTATATAAAAGACGGAAAAAACAACTAATAATCACCTTCGTCGACTTTAAAAGGGCCTATGATTGTATACACCGACCATCCATGCTGAATATTCTGAGAAACCTGGGCCTTCACCCTAAACTCGTAAACATGATAAAATTAACTTTAACCAATACCCAGTCCAGAGTGAAATTCAGAGCTGAACTCTCTCAACCCTTCTACATAAAAACTGGGTAGAGGCAAGGAGACGGCCTCTCACCACTCCTTTTTAACTGCGCCCTCGAATTTGTCATGAGAAAATGGTATGAAATAAATCCCAAAAATATAAAAACGGGTACTAAGAAAAACTCCATCACACTAAATTGCCTAGGATTTGCAGATGACCTCGCTCTTTTAGCAAATAATATTCAAGAAGCCAAAACACAAATCATGAGCCTTCAAAACCTAGCACAAAAGATAGGGCTTCATATCTCTTTCGAAAAAACTGAACTGATGGCCATAGATCCTCTGGTAATAGAGCACATTACGGTAAACAATCAAAAAATTAAAATAGTAAAACAATTTAAATATCTAGGGGAAATAATAACTTATAATTTAAATGAAAAAGTGACACGGCAAAACAGGACAAATAAAATGATTAAATCCCAAAAATTAACTCGGTCAACATATAACAAAAAATGCCTTTCTGCTAAAACAAAACTTAAACATTATAAAACTGTAGTACAGCCAGAAGTCACTTACGGAAGCGAGACCCTTTTCAAAATCACTCAGAAAAACCGAATTGAAAAAATTCTGAAAATAGAGAGGAGAATTGTCAGAACGTGTATCGATAAAAAACACCAAAAAGAAGGCCGATGGTGGATTGTGCCAAATGAGGTGGTGTATCGAGAAATAGAGCCTGTTACTGATACTATCCGGAAAAAAAGAATCTCTTTCTTCAGTCATCTCATAAGGACACCGGAAACAAGACCGTCAAGAAATATCATTGAAAAGCTCTGGTTCCAAAAGCTAGAAGTAGGATGGATCAAAGAAATTAGAGAAGATATGAAAGAATTGGGAATTTCCCTGACCGACCTACAGAATAAAACTGGAAAAATTACAAAGCTAAAAGATAAAAGCATTAGATTTAAACAAAAGACAGACAAACGACAAAATACAACGAAGAGGGTGTTTACGGATGAAGAAAAGAAAGCAAGATCTGAACGGATGAAGAAATACTGGGCGGCTCGGAAGAGTAAAATAACACGCTTTTCTCAGAAAAGATCCAACTAAAATTGACTTAAGTGGTCCCATGTTGGCCGTAAAAGCATAATAGTAATAATATATATAATACACCCTTGATAAAACATTCATGATGTAAAAAGTAATTAACCGATTTTGGTGAAATGTATTCGAATGAGATAAGAAAATCTCAAAACACAATTGTGTTAAACGATATACAACCAAATTATAAACACCGAAACTAACATTAATTTTAATCTATCATGTTAAAACATTTTTCCCATAACCTATATCTGAAATTGAATTTTCGATTTAAAATGATGCTATCACGTAGGAAATTTCATAACAAATAAATTTCGTCGTATGACGTATGCTGATAAGTATGACTTATACTTACGTATGACGTAAGTTTTCGCTCTCCTTTTCGCATCATTTTGTTCATTACTTTTTTTGGCTCTACTTATTACTTTTCCGGAAAACAATATCGTTTCTAATAATATTCTGCGGCATTTAAAAAAATACTGACAACACATTTGTAGGATTTTCTCGTCATGTAGATAAAGCCGCGTTCCGGAAAGTCCTACAACTGTGAGTTGTTTCTGATGCACAGCTTCACTTTATTAGTTAGTTAACCTTTTCCCACAACAGCTTTTAGGACTTGCAGGAATACCCCGACGATACTCAGAGTACCCACACGTACACAAATAATGTAATTAAAAATATTTATCATTTTAAATGTAATATTATTTCGTATATTTAATCCAATGATCCTAAGTAAAGCGCGCGCGCATTATTTATATATATATATATTATATAAATTTTTATATATATTTATATTTATTTAATTCGCGCGGATGTGGCGTTACTACCGGTGACGGTAGGTACTAACTAATGTAATTTCACAACGAACAAATATCGCTTGTACGGTCGGCAGACTGGTGTAGCAGCGGGGTTTAACGCACCAGGTACCGAGTCGACCGGATTATTGAATTACTTTTTAACACTTAAAATATTATTCATTTATTTAATTCTACCGCTCATCTGTGACGTCACAATACAGCAATAGCTTCGAGCATTTTTTTGGGGTGGGGATGCGATTTTGCAAAACCTTTTTTTTTGCAATGTTGTTATTTTTTAACCGTTAACAAACGCGTTTAAAAAATATGACCTTGATTAGGCGAAATCTCGAGATAGTAAGGGTGACCTTGCTCTATAGCCTCACCGCCTAGACCTTTTTAAAGTTGAAAATTTAATGGCATCAACGGCCCATATATAGACGTAATCTGACCAAGATCGGTCAAAATCGGTCCGGTAGGTCTGGAGTTATAATGTTATATAGAAGCCAATACCGTACGTACGAACATTGGACATCCGGAAAATTTCCATCCGGTTTTTTTGGTACCTTAGGTGTGAAAACGTCAAGATCCGGTGAAAACCGCATACGCCCAAATTTGACCGATTACAATACTTTCCTTCCCTTCTACAGCCATAGCTCTGCTACAGCACTATCTCTAAACGGGATAGTAAAAAAAAAATCCATCCCGACTAATAATTGTCTTTGATCATTATGATTAATATGTACGATGTCCAAGATAAGATTTTAAAAATAAAATAAATATATACACATGTAAAGGCTCGTCTAAAGATGTCGCTATAAAGAACAAAGACATCCGTTCGTAAAACTAATTATAAAATTAAGATTCACAAAACTATTATCTATATAAAGAATGAATAGTGTACGTTAAATAAGGTCTGATACACGACCTTGTAGCGGTAAACTAGGGGAAAAGATATAATAACATGCGGTGGAAGACGACGCTAAAACATTTAAATCGATGAGCAACCGCCTTTCCCCACCGTACGTTCCTAGTTACCGTAGTAACTAGTCCCAAGGTCATACGATACTTAATAATAATTTATAAACTTTGTACATTAAAATAGAATGAGATAAACGTAATCTGAAAAAAAAATACCGAAAGAAAAGTAATAAGAATATTATTATACAGCATCGTGTACAAATAGATGGAAGCGGGAAAAGTAAATGAGATATAAAAAGGAAATAGTGAAGATTAAAAAAAGCAAAAAAAAAAAAAAACAATCGAATACGTTAAAAGTTGAATTTATATCAGGTAACTCTAAAGTAAAGAAATTTTTATCTAAAATTAAAAATTAAAAAATAAAAATGAAGAAAAAAGCGAGGACGATAAAGATGAAAACAAAAGAAAAGAGAAAGAGAAGAAAAAATACAACAAAATAAAAATTATACAGCGAGAGAGAAAAGTACAGGTAGTCCATCGATTCAAATTGAGAGCAACAGAGTAACGTTAGGAAGGGTACACGGACGAACCTTAACGGAACGCAATACAACGAGCCCAGCCATAAGGCAAAGTAACATCATTGTTACCCTGACCGCCCGCTTCTCCGTCTCGCTCGAACCGACATACCTTTCTTCCTTCCAGCCTTTGTAACACGTTACAACCATCTAAAAAAATCCATCTAACAAAAAGCAATTTTGTGCTGTAAGAAAGGATAAAATAAAGAAGATACAGTAAATACGGAGAAGAGAACATAACAAGATATCTTCTCTAAGGCCCGGTCAATCTAAACGACTTTCTCTTTTTTCCTGCATCTTTTATAATATTCATGAAAAGAACATCGACTGCCGAAAACAAAATGACATTGAAAATAATAACGATAAAAAAAACGTGTTAAAATGTTAGGTACGAATAAATATATTTTAAAGACTGTTATTTTATTACCGTATTGTATTCTACGATTGAAAATCTTAATTCGGTAGACGAATTATCATTTGAATTATCAATGTCTAATTTTTACGCTACAATATCACAATACTTAACTCGTTGGACAAAATAATCTTCCGAAAGCTCTTGCATCAGATGTAGCTTAAATAAAAATTTAAATCTTATATATATATATATATATATATATATATATATATATATATAAATGAATGTTTGTCCTATGTGTTCCTATACAATTCATCCGATTGCGATGAAACTTCGGTGAGTAGTTATGCGCACGCGCGCAAAGGTTTCTGAATTAGTTTGGATCCAGTAGGTGGCGCTGGGGTAGAGTTATTTCGAAAAAATTGTATTTATGGTCCAATTTGGCTCTATTCAGAATATACATTACGTGAAAAGAAATATTTTTGCGATAAATGTAAATAGGAACAAAGGGGAAAAGGGAAAAAGGGGAAGAGTTAAATTTTATGAAGTTCCGTAATGTTCAGTTTTTTAATGTTTTATCAAACTTTCATTTAATCTATATATATATACGAGGGTAAGTCAATTATTATCCGCAATGTAATTATAAATTTTATTGTAATACAAATAGCAAACTAACATGTACATCATTTTTCAACATAGTCCCCTTGCATTTCAACGCACTTGGCCCTCGTAAAAGAGCATTTTCAGTTGAGATGCGAGCCAGGAATGCACCGTTTAGTCCGAGGTAAATCGACGGCCCCTTAATGCCTCTTTGAGCGGACCAAACCAGCGGTAGTCAGAAGGGGCAAGATTAGGAATATACGGAGAATGAGCCGGTACTTCAAAGTCGAGTTTCTGGAGCGTTTCAGCAGTGCGGGCAGCAGTATGTGGACGGGCATTGTCGTACAACAACACAACCTTTCGAAAGCAATCCTCGGCGTTTGCTTCGAATCGCAGGCTTCAGCTTGGCAGTAAGCATGTCACTGTAACGCTCACTGTTTATTGTCGTGCCCCTTTCTTCATAATGTTCCAGTACCGGGCCTTGTGAGTCCCAAACAACCGTAAGCATCAGTTTTCCTGCGGACGATTGGGCCTTGAACTTTTGTTTGCAGGGCGAATTTGGATGTTTCCATTCCATACTCTGCCGTTTACTCACCGGCTCGTAATGACGGATCCGCGTTTCGTCACCGGTGATGATTCTGTCTAAGAAGATGTCCCGTTCGTTACCGTAGCGATCCAAATGTTGTTGGCAGATGTCCAAGCGCGTTTGTTTATGCGACTGTGTGAGTTCTTTTGGGACCATCTTGTACAGACTATGAAACCCAAATCTATTGTGAATGATTTCGTAGGCAGAACCGTGACTGATTTGCAGACAATGTGCCGCTTCATCGATAGTTAGTCGTCTGTCTAAAAAACCGTGTCGCGTGAACGCTCAATGTTTTCCTCATTTATGGCGGTAAACGGTCGTCCGGCTCCTTCGTCGTGCGTAACACTTGTGCGACCGTTTTTTTAATTTTTCAATCCGTTCGTAGACACTCCGCTGCGGCAACACACTGTTCCCGTACTGTACCGAAAGACTTCGATGAATTTCGGCCCCTGATACACCTTCCGACCACAAAAAACGGATCGCTGAACGTTGCTCTTCTTTGGTACAAACTGAAAGCGGAGCGGCCACGGTTAACGGCAGGACAGCGATAATGGAACTAACCTAGCAGCGTCAAACCTGCACAGACATAACGATTAAACCACGCATGCGTCATCTACGCAACACGACAATACTACAAACATAAACTAAAATATAACTAATTGCGGATAATAATTGAATTACCCTCGTATATTCTCAAATCTAGCAATGGCGAAGCAATGCTGGGTCAGCTAATACATATATAAAAATGAATGTTTGTTTGTTTCGTACGCGTTCCTATACAATTAATCAGATTGCGATGAAACTTTGGCTAGTAGTTATGCGCACGCCCGCGAAAGTTTCTGAATTAGTTTGGACCCGCTAGGTGATGTTGGGGTCGAATTATTTCGAAAAATTGTATTCATGGACCGATCTGGCTCATATTCAGAATATACATTAGTTACGTGAAAAGAAACAATTTTGCAAAAACTACATAAAATGAAAGGTTAAATTTTTGAATTCCGTAATGTTCAGTTTTTTAATGTTTTATCAGACTTTCAATAGTGTTCATTTAATCTATATATAAATTCAAATTTAGCAATAGCGAAGGATTTTCAGGTCTGCTAGTTTTAAAACAAATATTGTAATATTTAAAGTAAATAAGATCAGTTGATACAGTCGTTTAGTTTGTCGTGTTATTAATTATTATTAATTAGTAGTTATTGTTTAGAGTTCCTTACTATATGCATTACGAAAGTAAAAAGCAATAAAATTATTCATGAAAGCGCGTTTTACCTCGTTTACTGTTAACACGATTTTTTCCGTCGATGTAAATTTGAATGCTTACGACTCGATGACGAAAACATTAACAGAAAAACGGGTTTCACCGTTGTTTTTCTTGTATAATATTAAATTGATTCATGTGTCAAATATCCATCTACATATTTTAAAAAAATTAAGTTTTCCAAGATGGAGGACCAAAATTAAAAACCCACAATAATGCAGATTTTTTTTAACTGTGCAGAGAATCCCATTTGTCTGCCTCCAAATACCTCTCAGATTTACAATATAAAGCTGTATCCATACTTAGATATCACCCAGTATATATAAATAACATAACCAGTTGAGACTCATTTTATCACAAGAATTTATCACAAAAGGATGAATTTTACACTGGATACAGTATATATTTTATGAGCTACAATAGATTAAAAGAAAAGTAGAAACCGATATATAAAGGCAAAAACAATACAACTTAGATAAAGAAAAAACACTGCAAATAATAAATCACAAAATAAAAAAATAAAGTTTATATTTGTATAATAAACGGTTTAGATTTAAATACAGATAAAAATAAAGGATTCCTAATAAATAAATTACACGGGAAGTAATTTTTTATGAAACGGTTACATAAAACATTTAAATATATTACTCTTTTAGAAAGTAAGTGTACATTTCATTTACCTAGTAGTAAAGAGCGTACCTATAATAAAAGTTACAAACTCTCTCCTCGCTGAAAAAGTTTTACGTCGTAAAATTTTATTTCAGCTACAAAACTTCAAGGATCTTAGTTCAGCTAGCTGCATTTTATATACGTGTAGTAGTAACTAGCTTACGACGAGGTCGCTTGCCGTGTAACAAAGTTAAAAAAAAGGAGAAAGAAACTAACATAGAAAGGGACGAAAAAGTTTAAATTTAACGGGTGATGCTGTAGAAAAGAGGTGACATAATTGGATAGTTACGAAAGGGATATAAAGGATGAAAAAAGCGTAACGTAAAAATAGAATAAAACAACGCGCGTCAGTGAGCTAAACAGAAATATATATATTATAAGTTAAACTCGCCGTAATAATACTTAAAAGAACGTGTACGGGAATATTTTACGAAAACGTTTTAGCGTAGGAAAACTATTCGACCCGAAAAGGTACGAACCGGGAAAGCTTTTGAATGAGCGGCTGAGGTGCTACGATCTGCCAAGAACGTAATTCGGCATTCAAAGAAAATAGGCGAATTAAAAAGATGGCAATACAGTTTTAGGACTTCCCAGTCACGCAACTAAAGCCGCGTTACGGTAACAACTGTGGATTGTTTCTGATGCACCGTTTACACACACGACTTAATTAAAAATATTTATAATTTTATTTAAATATAAGATTTCTTCATTTATTTAATTAAATTATTCTAATTAAAGCGTGTGCGCGCATACCGTATTTAATTCGCGCAATTGTGGTGATACTACCGGCCAGACCGAATTACTTTTTTACACTTTAAATATTATTCATTTATTTAATTCTACCGTTCACCTGTGACGTCCCAACACAGCAGACGATTACAACAGCAATTTTTTTTTGGGTGGGGGTGCGATTCTGCAAAATTTTTGTTTGCAAATGTTATTTTTTAATCGTTAACAAATGCGCCTAAGAAAAATATGATCTTAATTAGGCGAAATCTCGAGATACTGAGGTAACCTTGCTCTACAGCCTCATCCCCTTGACATTTTAATGACATCAATGCCCCCATACATAGATATAATCTGACCAAGTCTAGTCAAAATCGTTCCAGTAGTTCTGGAGGTATAAGATGATTTAGAGGCCGTTACGGAACACACACACACACAGGTACATACATACAACCCACCGGGTTGGTCTAGTGGTGAACGCGTCTTCCCAGATCAGCTGATTTGGAAGTCGAGAGTTCCAGCGTTCAAGTCCTAGTAAAGCCAGCTATTTTTTACACGGACTTGAATACTAGATCGTGGATACCGGTGTTCTTTGGCGGTTGGGTTTTTTAATTAACCACACATCTCAGGAACGGTCGAACTGAGAATTTACAAGACTACACTTCATTTACTACTCATACATATCATTCTCTGAAGTATTATCTAAACGGTAGTTACCGGAGGCTAAACAAAAAAAAAAAGGTACATACATACGAACATTAACATCCGGAAAATTTCCGTCCGGTTTTTTGGGCTCCTTAGGTGTGAAAATGTCAAAATCCGGTGAAAACCGCATATGCCCAAATTGGATCGATTACAATACTTTCCATTCTACAGCTATAGCGCTATTTAAACGGGAAATTAAAAACGATTTTATTACGTCGAAGGATATACAAGTTTCAACAAAATACACCTCGTATAGAATCGCTTGATGTATCACTTTACGCCGAATACATCATAGTTTTCATTAACTGAAATAAAATGCCATTACATCCCACCTGAAATCGATCCTTACCGAAAACGATTCGGCATATCACTCGTCACTTCTGCAACTGCAACGGCGAATCAATTTTTGAGTACAGCAACACGGGAAGGTTAAGGCGGAACAAACATTTCAGAATTAACGATCTCCTCACAAAATATACAATAAGTGGTGTCAAATCGGGGAAAGAGATACTTGTGCGATTGAGCCGTAGGTTTTTTACAACGAATGTTCGAATGAGGATTAGACTGGAAACAAAAAAAAATAAAGATAAAACGGTTAAACTGAAAAACCATCGCGACAGCATATTGACACCGGTTGACGCTTTTCTTTATATATGCCTTAGCACGTGCGCAGACAATTCAAAACCGTATTCCGTAAGAGATTTTTCAATGTAACCGTATATGAGAATGCAATCTAGCTCATTCCACCGTGACCGAACATCAAATACGATGACAGTAATAGTTTTCCGAAATTTTTGCCAGTTTTATCATTATCATGAGGGACATTGATCATCATTTTTTTTTTAATAATTTTTTTTTGTCTTCAGTCATTTGACTGGTTTGGTGCAGCTCTCCAAGATTCACTATCTAATGCTAGTCGTTTCATTCCGGTATACCCCGTACATCCTACATCCGTAACAATTTGTTTTACATATTCCAAACGTTGCCTGCCTGCACAATTTTTTCCATCTACCTGACGCTCTAATATTAAAGCGACTATACCAGGAACCCTTAATGTATGGCCTATAAGTCTGTCTCTTCTTTTAACTATATTTTTCCAAATGCTTCTTTCTTCATCTATTTGCCGCAATACCTCTTCATTTGTCACTTTATCCACCCATCTGATTTTTAATAATAGATTATAAATAAAACCTGATAACGTAAAGGAAAATGATAAATATTTTTTTACTTAGCAAAATAACAATTAAAAACTTATATAAAGGAGAAAGCGATAGGTTCAATAATATATATATATATATATATATATATATAGACAAAAGGAAAAATGAAAAAGAAGTTTGAAAACAGAGCGATGATTGAAAGGGGATGAGAAATTAGTAGCTTCCATTCATCTGCTTAGCCAATCGACGTGCTATTGTTTTTTAAATAATACCACAGTACTAACAAAAAATACTAATGTGAAGTGACATGTGAATAAATTTATTTACAAAAAAAAAATCAGAAGAAAAATAATTAATAAATAAGAAAATTTAATCAATATATAGTTAAGATATTATAAACTTTTTAAAAACATAACTATTAAATAATTTTAATGCTTCTCAAATATAAAAAAAAATTATTTTTTTAATAAAAACTGATCCATCTTCAGACATTTTCAAGACCTTCAGAAAATTGATGTTTAAAATCGATTTTTTGCAATTTAAAAAATATATAAAGCAGTATGTTATAATACAGCAATATGTAGGGAATGTCCGAAAGGTGTTTGCCAAACTTACAGGACCGATTCAAAACATCAAAATAAACCGAAACGTTCACGTAGGTAAACGTCCTGTCTTCCTTAATTTTTCCAGTTTACCATTTTGTATTTTTTCAATAACACTTTATACCTTCAGAACGGATTCAGTTACTTAAATGGAATTCGGTATACTTGTACCCAAAGACATCTACTGTAAAATAAATAACGAAGAAAATTTTATCTTTTAAATGCACATTTAATCAGAACGGTTAAACCTATATATCATAAAGCGTATTGATTGTGATCAATACTGGCACGAATCGTTTAGACGGTATACCTGTCGAGCAGGGAGTACGACAAAGGTACAATTTTTCACATACTTATTTAATACATATACTACATTTTCAAGAAGTGGAAATTTATTATTAGTTCTGGTTTAGTAATAAGTAAAAACAACTACTGCCTGAACGGTTTACTGTTTTGCAGGTGATATATGGATAATACAAGAAGCCGAAGATGCCTGCAGAGATCACTTTATACGCTGAATGAATCATGCGAGACTTATAATCTTACAATTTCTGTTAGCAAAACAAAAATTATGGCATTCAGGATAAGTATCCGGTTCACTCACTGGTCGGTCTAGTGGTTAACGCGTCTTCCCAAATCAGCTGATTTGGAAATCGAGAGTTACAGCGTTCAAGTCCAAGTAAAGCCAGTTATTTTTACACGGATTTAAATACTAGATCGTGGATACCGGT
This sequence comes from Lycorma delicatula, assembly GCF_047948215.1. Lineage (NCBI taxonomy): Eukaryota > Metazoa > Arthropoda > Insecta > Hemiptera > Fulgoridae > Lycorma > Lycorma delicatula. The sequence goes on from NC_134465.1 coordinate 11,380,105, forward strand.
GTTCTTTGGTGGTTGGGTTTCAATTAACCACACATCTCAGGAACGGTCGAACTGAGAATGTACAAGACTACATACACTTCATTTACACTCATACATATCATCCTCATTCATCCTCTGAAGAATTATCTAAACGGTAGTTACCGGAGGCTAAACAGAAAAAGAAAGTGTTTGAACAAGTGTCTCGCTGTAATTATCTGGGATGTGATAACAGCTTTGATGTACAGGAAGAAAGTAAATGAATTCCAAGCCGTGTGTGATAGCATAAGCAAGACGTTGAACAGAGCTATGAAAGTCACAATTGAAATTCCGTTAATTATGGCCACCCAAGGTTTCTTCTTTATGGAAGCGAGTCGTGAATTACCACAAAACGACAAGACAGTAATATACAGACAATGGGGATGAGCTTTCTAAGGAGGTTAAAGGGCGTCGCACGGTTAGATCGGGTACCGAATAAAGAAATAAAAACCAAACCGGATATCAATAACTTGAATGAAAGAGCGACATTCTACAGCAGTCGATGGATGCAACACCTGAAGAGAATATCTTAAAAAGTCCCATATACAAGTACAAGATTATCAGCCTCGTGGAAGTAGAGACGTAGGAAGACCACGTAAGTGATAGCAATAGCTCATTGTGAGTTCCGGAACAGACAAAAGCGTAATCCTTGTGTGTAAGAAAAATAATAGAATAAAAAAAATTTTACCTTTGAAAAATCCAAAATTGGGATCATTAGCATTTTTTTAATCACTAATAGCTACGTAAATATGAGTTTTATAGAATTTTGTATTATTAGATAAAACGTTAAGCCTTTTATTTTAAATAAAACTACACCGGATTTTTTTAAAATCGGTTAATAAAAGGTTGAGAAATGACTTTATAGTAAAGTTATGCGATCTGTCAATTATGAGGTTAATTTTCACTTGCTAATAATAAAAATTATTCATTATTTTTAATTCAAGGTTATAGAAAGAAAGAAGTGTGTTAAGAAATTTTAACCTTTAAAAATTTGAAGAATTATTAGTCATAGAATTTTTAAATAAATCTTCTCTGTTAACAACTTTTATACTTTTCCATTTATTACGGATTTTACTTTCCCGTCTAGACAGCGATATAGCAGAGCTGCAGCTCTAAAAGGGAAAGTATTGTAACTGGTCCAATTTGGGCATATGCGATTTTCACCGGTTCTTGACGTTTTCACACCAGGAACTCAAAAAACCGGATGGAAATTTTCCAGACATTAATGTTCGTATGTACGTGTATCTCTCTCTCTCTCTCTCTGTGTGTGTGTGTGTGTGTGTGTGTGTGTGTTCGGTGTTGACCTATAAATCACCTTATTTCTCCAGAACTACCGGACCGATTCTTACCAAAATTGGTCAGATTACATCTATATAAGGGGCAATGATGTTAAATTTAAAACTTAATAAGTCAAGGGGATGAGGTGAGGCTGTACAATAAGGTCACCCTCAGTATTTCGAGATTTCTCCTAATTAGGGTCATATTTTTTTTGGCGCATTTGTTAACAATTAATAAAATAACAATATTCACAGAAACAGAATTTTTGCAAAATCGCACCCAATCTCAGAAAATGCTGTTGTATTCGACTACTATGTTGTGACGTGACAAAAAATAAATTATAATAATAATAGAATGTAAAAAAATAACTCGGTCTAGACGGTTTCGAACACGATCGTCCGGTCGACTCGGTACCTGACCGCGCATTTGTAAATACTGTGAAAAAATTCTGACTAATTCAGAATATCGGTTAGCAATATTTAATCTGAAAGATGTATTAGACGAGCTTACATCGAAGTGCAAATATCTACAATAAAGTGATTTAACAATTACTGATCCTCGTCGGTATGTAAAAATTACGATTATAACAAACTAAAACCTAAATATTTGAAACACGAAATCTTTTGCGGTGACACTGCAAGAGAAATATTATCAAAACGTCAAAATGATATCGATACATCAGCTATAATTCGATTTATTGAACGTGTATGTTCACTTGGAGAGCGTTTTTCCAGATTAAGAATGAAAACATTGGCGAGCATTTGATAAAAATTCAGGAAACAATTTTGATTTAGAAAAATAAAATATAATAAAGCTTTCTAAAAAAATAATCAAAATTTATAGGAAATAAAAACGTTAATATAGATAAAATATGGAAATAACATTCAGAATTGAAATTTACAATTCCAGAGAAAACTAAACTAAGATTGTTCAAGAATTTTAGCGATACCGTTAACCTTTGTCCAAACTAACGCTGAATTATCATCTAACCTTTCCTTTCAATATAACATTACGGGAACTTTTTTTTATCGTTCAGGCGTAGACTGCGAACGTGGATTTTCTGTTATGAATTCCATAAAAACAAAATACCGAAACAGACTCGAAAATGAATACTTGGATGACCTTAAAAGAATTAAATTACGTTTATCCGACGATCAAGAAGTAAATACAATTTACAAAGAATGAATTCCTATGAAAGGCAAAAAGGTTTAAAAAAATATTAATCTAAAATAAAACAAGTTACTTATTTATTTCCTTTTAAATATATATCCATATACGAATATATTGTATAATAACCGATACACATGAATATAACAATAAAAAAATTTGCACAAATTAATTTTTGTGCGCGCACCTCAGAAAAAAATTAAAGGGAACTGTATTTTTTTTTAGATTCAATTTTTTAATATTTTAATGTTTATTCAGCCTTACTCGTATTTGCCGTATATACTATAAAAGTATAACGGTATAAATAGTATATCGTATAACCGTGTAAACCTAGACAGTACATCGATTTCGATTAATATTTTAGTATTTTATACAGGTCGATGCTCTAATGGATACGTTGTAACATTTTTTTTAAGACAACTTATGTGAATTTTTCTTTAATACGATAAATTACATTGTCTACTTGAAATTAAACGATATGCAGAATTTTTATATTTTAACGACAAAGATTAAGAGATCGTTTTAAAGTAATAATAAAAAACCTAATATTAAATATATTTTAACACGATAATTAAAAGGAATATTAAAGTAAGCGTAGCTTACTTAAGTAAAAAACTGATACTACAAATTTCCGCTTTCCAGAAAACCTTAGTTCCAACTCTATATCAAACAGTAGTTTTTTTATACTATTTTCAAAGTTTTATTTAGTTTCTAGTCTATTTAATTTTTATGACGACTTTTCATCTTATACGCAGCGTTTTCATTGTAACATATCTATATTAAAAAATAATAATAAACCTAAATAAAACACTACATTTATATTATCAAAATCTTATTATTTTAGAATTTTCTTTAAAAAAAATATATGTAATGACAATAGATATACAATAATAGATAATAGACAATGTTTAAGCGTTCCAAGCAAAAAATAGAAAAAATTGTTATTTACCGGCCCGATTTCATTTATTAAACAACGAATAATCATAAGAATTGTATTATTCCTGTAAATGTGATATGTATTACATATAAATGAAATCGGGCCGGTAAGAATTTTGTAACAAATTTTTCTATTTTTTCTTATTACATAGAACGCTTAAACATCGTTTATTATCTATTATTGTACATCTATTGTCTATTACAAATATTTAACATGTATTATTTTTAAAGAATATTCTAAATTAGTAATTAAATGTAGTGTCTTAAAATTTTTGATATGTATTGTTTTGTTAAAAACAGTTTTATTTATATTAAAGAAATTTTTGTCTTTTGAGCAAAAGAAATTATATCTACGAGATTCTTACCTAACGGTTTATAATTTCATTGTAAAATTTTTTTTTGGTATCGCTGCGTTTTGTTAGAATATTCTTTTATGAATTACTGATTGCTAGTTTATGGATTTATTATTAAAATTTATTGCCTTAAAACAAACAAATTTAATTTCACGGCCAATTTTTTTGTTGATACTCATATCATTTACTTCGTACCGTATTTTTCCTTTTTTAATAAAACTAGCATAATGTGTTGTAAACTAATACCTTTATTATTATTTTTTTTTTTTTTTGAATTAATGGGAGTTTAAGAAATTGTTTCATCTTCAGTACTTTCATTTACTATTAAAACAAGCTATAATATACTTTCTTTTAAATTTTATTATTCGAGCACATTATTAAGTTTTTGTACGCTACCTAGTACTACCAATCACCACTACCTAGCGGCGCGATTCTTAAAGGTACGAACGGCAAAAACAAAATTTTTTGTAAACTTATAATTTCGTAGGAATTTTAAAATAAGAATATACATTGTTAAAATGAAGAGTTCTGCGAATACATGTATATTATTCACAAGAGTTTAACTCAAACAATTAAAATGTACAGTTAACATTTTTCTTCATTAATGCAGTTAACCGAGCGTTCCACAATAGATAAAAACTTTTTAACTGGAGGAACGCCCGCTGGAGTAAATCAGCACTTTTTTATTTTTAATTCGGTACAAAAAAAATAGTACCTAAGCAATCGCTCATTAAAAAATTCATCATCGCTAAAAATATTCATCATCATTCGATTATTAATCTCCACTTAAACGCTGATGTACCGGAAGACAAGAGTAAAGTGATAAATTGAGTTCCATAGAGACCGAGAGAAAAAAAAATTTTTTTAAAGATTTCCTCTTTATTCATCCACCCCAGCGTTTGTCTTTCACAAAGAGTAAAGATTAAAATAAATAAACTAAACCACAGTAGTTGTAACGGAAAGTAAAAACCATGACTTATAAAAAACAATTATAGGAATAAGCCGGAAATCATGAAAATACTAAACGTATTTTTTAAAAATAATTTGTATATATATTTTACTAAAAACAAATATAATTTTAATTATCGTCTTACCACGTATTTGTCATTGGAAATTCCTACGTGTTTCACCACATCAGTATATCAGCATCATCAGGGAAAGAAAATACCACACTTACGTTTTGTCAGACTTATATACAAAAAACACCTAACATCTCCCCACAATATTACGCATTGAAGTATATATTTACGAAGAACGCAACCAAACTTTCAAATTATTCGGTAGAAGTACTTGTGTATATATATTTAATTTATCTATATATCCATATCTTTATATAAATATATATACCACACGAAAAAATGTTGATAAAAAAATTAATATATATTTAAATTTAAAAAAATATATATTTTTAAAAAATAAAGCAAAATATAATATAGTTTTCTACATGACCTCGTTAATTTTGTACTGAATTTAACAAACTCAGCTCAACAAAATACGAGGTCTGTTAATAAAATAATGAGACCAGATATTTTTGCCAAACTGCTAACACTTTAAAGTTACTAATAAACATAAGGTTATATGAACAGTTGATTTATATTAAGTATTAATATTTTTACTCTATTGTTGCCGCGTGAAACGTAAACAAACCTTTTGTGAAACGAATATTTGTTGTGCGTTACAAAAATAAGTGGATACGAATTATGAGCAAAGTTGTGCAATCATGTTTTGTGTTGAATTCGGTGAGAATGTTACTGAAACTTTTTAAAAATTTAAAAGGACGTATGGAGATGACGATCTGTCACGAGCCCAAGTTTTTAGGTGGTATCAAGCATTTTCAGATGGCCGGGAATCAGTTACGGACGACCCAAGGTCTGGAAGACCGTTGACGTCAAAAAGTGACCGGCGATTAACTGTCAGAATGATTGCAGAACAATTGAATTTGAACCGTACCACGGCTCATCAAATTTTGAGTAACGAATTGGACATGAAAAAATTTATGCCAAATCGGTCCCAAAAAACCTCACTGTTGAACAGAAAAACAAGGGTGGAAGTGTGCCTTGATCTTCTAGGATTGAAATTGATCCTGATTTTCTAAAAAAAAGATGTTATTACTGGTGATGAATCTTGGATATGTTAGTACGACTCACAAACAAAACGCTAGAGCAAGAAGTGGCACACTTAAAACTCACTCCGTCCGGAAAAAAAAAACAAATATTAGCAAATCAAAAACATGTTAATTTGTTTCTTCAATAATAATGGCATTGTCCATAAGGAGTATTTGCCTACAGGACAGACTGTAAATCAATATGTTTACCGAGAAATTATTAAAAGCCTGCGGAAAAGAGTCGCTCGCGTGAGACCGACCAGCCATAGATGCTGTATCATGACAGTGCAGCTTGTCACACTGCACTCCCAATTAATGAGTTTTTGGCAAAGAAAAACATTCCTCAACCACCTTATTCACCTGGCACGAGTCCCTACGACATTTTCCTGTTCCCGACTTTAAAAAAACATCTCAATTGACACCATTTTGGAACAGTAGAAAACATTTTTAAAAATGTAACCGACCATCTGAAGGATATTCCAGTTTCCGAGTTCCAACACTGCTGTGAAGAGTGGGAAAACCGTTTGAAGCGTGGCGTGGCTTCCCAAGGGAAATATTTTCACTGTAAATAAAAGGTTTTTCTGAACCGGTTTCATTTCTTTATAGACCTCGTAGAATTAAGTAAAAATTAAATTATAAATCTGAATATTTATTGAAAATACCGGGTTGGCCAAGATAATTTCCTATCAAAAAAAATTTACAATTTGTTTATTATTAAAATTTTATAGTTTTTGTTTCTTTCACGTTAAATTTAAAAAAAAAGATTCATTTTTAAAAATACCCCTCTAAAATAAAATAAAAATAGCCACATTTTACTTTACTTTTCTATTCTTTACTATTCTATTTTACATTTTTTTTTTAGTGTTTCTGAATCACAATTAAAGTTTCAAAAGTTTTACAAAACTAAAAAATCACCTTCTGGCGCAGCCGTACGCGCAACGGTTTTGTAATTTGAATAGATAGGATCCGGGGGAGTCGCCAGAAGATCAGAAAGATAAAAACCTTCCAGAAATAATGAAAATATCGATCTGTAAAGAACAATGTATCGTACGTAGAATGCCTTAATGTCAACACACAGCGAAAGAAATGTTCCACTCAGAAGGCATTAATCGAATATCTTCGCGCAGAAAATTGAATAAGGATTTAAAAATGTTCCTTACAAAATCCAATCGGCCAAAAAATGAACTCGACCGATTAAGCATTAAGCCTAGAAAACTGCCGGCAGTTTATCAACACAGTCGATTCCTTTTTTCCTAATTTGTAGATGAGGAGCCTGTTTTCACCTTAGCGGCAATGTCAACAAAAAATATGCTCGTTTATGGGGTACTGCCAATCCCCAAGTTACACATGAACGTCCTTTATAGCCATTTGCGCATGGGAATAACTAAAAGTCTATAATATTTATATTAAACATTAAAAAATGAGAGATAAAAAAATAAAACAAAATATAATATAGTTTTCTACATGACCTCGTTAATTTTACTCTGAATTTAACAAACTCAGCTCAACAAAATACGAAGTCTAAATAAAATAACGAAACTAGATTTTTTTTGTAAATAATAATGAAACTACATCTATCAACAGTTCAAAAACGGATAAAATGATTTTATTTTGTACTTTTATTATTCATAAAAAGAAGTACTAGAGAAATTCTATAATAAGTAAAAAATTATTTAACGGTCAGTTTTACAAAAACGTATGAACTTTTTCATTCCACTCTCTAATGATACGCATTTCAGTAATATTTTTAGCAGCGAAAAATAATATTCGTTTATAAGGAAAAAGATCAACTCGAAAAAACAGAATAAATTCGTTACTAGATGTAGTATTGGTCTGAAGATAGGTGAAGTTAAGACGTTCTGTTCTAATTAGCTATCGTGGATATCATTAACCTTGCGTATTATTTATAGTTCGGCATAAAGTCTTATCTGAGAAACATGTAACAAAACAAGACTAAAAGTCCACCAGACCGTTACTTTGATTGCGCGCGAAGTTCCATATACAATAACAAATATTATTATTCACGAACACAAAGGAACGGGTTAACCCTTACGGTGCGACGAGTACTGAACATCGTCCGTACACCCGTAAGAGGGTGCGATGTAGCCGAGGTCATGTTACGAGGAAAAGGGAGAGTAGTTGTCAGTTCCTTAGGAGCGGCGATTCGTCTTCCCTTCATCGCACCGTTCCACCGCCATAGGGTAGATAGTGAACGCAAAACGTAACATTTTATGAAAAATCATTACCTTAACGTCATTTCGCAAACAACAAGGAACGTTCCTTACAAAACGTTATAGAAATCTGTAAACGCATTTCGATGTAACCGCATCAAAAACAAACGAAACGCCCAAAAATTGAACAAAACAGTACATCCCTTCAATGAACAAATACAAATACGGTATAGATTTAATTTTTTAAGTATCGGCAACGTTGGTATTAATATATTTTATATAAAATAATATTTCCACTTACCAACAATTTTTAAGTATCCGAGCGCTTTCAGAGTCGCTTCTCCATCATCGGGGATTATTTGAAGTTATTAATTTAATATTCACGTATATAATTTTTTGCGTACAATAATAATTAAATTGAAGATAATAGTCGTAAACATCTTACAGATGCGACGTTACATTTTTATTAACGTATAACTCATTTTATTGACTGATAATAGACAACTATGAACGTAACAATTTTAACTTCAATTTAATTATAATTATACAAAAACAAATTATAGACAAGAATATTAAATATAATTCCTGATGATGGAGAAGTGACTCCGAAAGCGTTCGGTTACTTACATAAAAAATTGTTGTTAAGTGGAAATACTATTTTGTACAAAGTACAAATATTCAATACTTTAGATTTCCAGTCTTTCAAACCGACGCATAATTAAAAAAACCGGATGTAGACACCAAATGACTTCCTTGTACGCCTATTAAATTATATATACACTTTTTTTTTCTTTAAATGAAAAGTACATCAAATTTTATTTCATTAATAACTTCTGATATTTTCTCATATATATTTTTTTGTTTGTTATTATTGAATTATTATTTATCGTAAAAGAGTTTTTACAATCGGAAGTTAATAATTATCAATAAATCAATATATTTAAATTAAAAAAGAAAAGTTAAAATAAAATAGGAAGATGAATTCCGATTCGAACCGATGGGCCTTTCCCAGTAAGATCCAAATACTTCGTTAATTAAAACTTTATTTGGCTATAACTCTGGAACCAAGGAAAATAAGTAGCACTTATGATATATCGTCGAAAAGGTCTCGATGACGGATTATTATTGCAGTTAAGAAAAAGTTCAAAATCCAAATTTAGGGCTTTTTTGAAAAATTTTGGTTCAGTTGATTGCAATCAAAAAGGGAGGCGGCCAACTAGATGTTACAACAGTCCTAAATCCAAAATTTCAACGTTACGGCTAATCGTTTTTGAGTTACGCTTGAAACAAACATACGTACAAACGTCATGCCGAAACTAGTCAAAATGGATTCAGGAACGGTCAAAATGGATATTTCTGTTGAAATCTGAAAACCGAAATTTTTTGCGATCACAATACCTCCTTTACTTCGTACAAGGAAGTAAAAAGAGTTTAATTTTTGTAGTACGTACATAAAATTAAATTTTTATCGCTTAATTTTAAATACAACGTACTTTTATAACCGCTCTGTTATCTTACAGTTTACATAAAACTATACTTTACAACAAATATAAACTTTATAATGCAGTTTCATGTAAATAGATACAAAAATATTTTAATGTGTAAATAATAATAACGAAACAAAAGGCAATAAAATAAAAAAACAATTTACTACTGATACGGATACAAAATAATTAGCTAAATATAAAGCGTAAAAAAAAATTATATTTTAATATGTGAAATTACGATAACACAAGGTAAATCGGTTAAACAAGAAAAAGATATTTTATACAAAAATGAAGAAAAACTTGACCTTGAGATATGAAATAACTAATCGAATTTTTCACTAATCGTTTTTCTTATCTGTGCCACTAGAAGATATGTCCTCCATTAAATATTAAAAAAAAAAACGTTATATGTGAAAGTTCATTAAAATTTTATTTTTTCTTTAGTTTTCCTAACATAAACTTAAAAAATATTTACACCAAAAGACCGGAGCCTCATTAGAAATTATTACTGCCTGAATATATTTTCTATGAGATAAAACGGTACTGCTGGGAAACCGTTACAAATAACGCCTCCCTCTACTTTTTCAGAATCCGAAAGCCACTTTTTTTCCAATTTTTTTCTTTCAAATCAGCGGGTAAAATTTGGAATTATTTGCAGATAAATTATAAATATAATCTAACCGAACTTAACCTACGCTCGCCAACCTATATATAACCGTTAAATAACTTTTCAACGGTAAAACAAAACAAAAAATGAAATTCTTATAAATATTTTTGAACTCAAAAGATCAGAATAGGATCACTATATTTCCAAGCTACCAGCGGAGCGGGAACAACTGAATGGAAAGGGTAAATGTTTTGACATATCATTTATAAGGGCGTTTAAAAACAAACAATTTGACGTAAAAGACATCGAGATACAAATAAAACTATCCAAAATAGTAGCCATTTAATATTTTACACTGCTCTTTTTCAAAGTAGTCTACAGTGCCTCTTAAAATAATTGTTTAGTAGTGAAATAAAAAAAATAATAAATTTAGCAAATGGTCCTACCTCAAAACAGTGTATCTTTCACTATGAGACCACCGTAGGCCACTTCCTACTCTACTAAACGGCATTTGTATGAGTGTCTGTGTGTGCCCCCTTAGCTTAGCACTGGAATGTACCGATTACTAGCGAAAAATCCCGATTTATTATTATTATTATTATGTTTTACATATATATATAACTGTAGTATTTTTTAACCGGATCCAAAATCGCAAATATCTCAAAAACGGTCGGCCTAGCGCTCTACAAACTTTTTTCGACCCTCCATGACAATGACCCCATCCGCTCCCAGTGGTGTACCCTCTGATAATATTATTTTCAATGTACTCGGGACGCCGTTCGGAAATTGGCGAGGGGGTGAGATGGGGTACCACCGTAATATCTCGGCAACCGCTCGTCCGATTTTCACGATTCAAACGGCGTAAATATCGGTAGGTCGAGCGCTAACTCTTTAACGCATCCGGTACACTCTTGATCGACCGGATTTTGGTTATCCGGAAATTAAATCGTTCATCCCTATGTTTTGATTGCACTCATCCACCGTAAAACGTACCGATCCGATCCTGTGCGCTAGCGCAGTTGTAAAGTATAAAATATGTAAAAAAAATTTAAAACCCCGGTGTTAAAACGCGGTAAAATGTAAAAAAATAATTTTAGGACGATATCTCAGACTGGATCTGTAAAATTACGGATTTTTGAATGGATATGTAAGATTATGCGAGTCGTACTTCAAATTAAAGATTTGATGTTTTTGCCAATTTTTTATATGCGTGATTAATGGCCTAAAGAATAGGGTGCTGGTGCGTTTAATTTAAGAAATGTTTTTACATATTTTTTATTCATTTACGTGTTTGTTTTCTTCATAAAATAATGAACTGTAACAAAAAAAAAAAAAAGCACCGAAACGTACCGATCACTAGCGGAAAATACCGATTCGTTAGTATCAATTTCTAAAGTTAAATCTCTAATTTAACTTTCATTACATCAATTTTCATCATTCAAAAAAAAAAACATTTTACACAAGAAGTAATCAATTTTGGACACCTAATAATCCCGTTCCGAGACGCCGCCCGCCAGGAGGACCTAGCTGCGGAGGTGTGTCTTAGGCACGTCCTGCAGCTAGTTTGAAAGTAAATGTGAAAAATATTAAACGTCCGCCATTTTTATTACGGCCATCATAAGCGTTTTACATCAATTTTTTTTCGGTTTTTTTTTTTTCAATGTCCTTAAAAATAATGCGCGATAACGATACCCGTACCGTTTAAAATGTTTGAAGTGGTCGTGGGCTCGTACCGAAAAATAGATCGTTTCGATGAAAGGAGGAGCATTTTCTAAATTCCATTTTTTCAAAGTTTAACTGTTGTAAGTTATTTAATAGTCAACACGGTTTGTCAGCATCGTGTGTATTTGTGCTGACTTAAATTCATCTCGTTAAATAAAAATAGCAGTAATGAATCGTGTTGAAAAGTTATCTCTGTAATATCGTATTACCAAGATATACAAGGATTACCGAATATTAAGTTTTAATTTATGATCTTTTTGCAGAATAAACTTTAGAAACGCTAATTCTTTAACTTAAATAAACTTTACTTAGTAAAGCGATATAAAATTTACTGTACCGTCTACGTTACTATTTTGATATCGCCGTTAACCAAGAAGTTATTTCGTCTAAAACGCTATTATTTTCCTGAAATCTGCCGTAAAAATCTATAGAAGGAAAATATTTGAAGTAGTTTTATTTAAAATTTTCATATTCTTTATACACTTAAAACAACATGAATGCATAGTGGGAGATTTAAACCCGTTTAAACAGGTTAGGTTAGATCGAAGAAAAAATTTACCGGATATCAACAAGGACGATTAGTTTTTTTAAGAGCGATGATTTACCGACTGAATCTGATCTCATATCCAAATTGACGGCGGGGAGAACAATGTATACTAAACAAACAAAAACAACGTATACTTAAAAGCGTTTTAGAAATATATTCCGAAGGGAAAACATATTATTAATCACAGAATTAGTAAAGAACCGTTAAATTTCAAAAAGTCTATTACTAAATATTTTAATACATAATATTTGTTAACGATTGTGAAATTTCAGTACGCCCCACCAAATATCGATTCAAATAAAATTGTATCGGCTCATTCGGAACAAATATGAAATGCGGTTTTCAACAATCAACAGACTCGATCGGTACCGAAAATATCGACGGTTTATTTTTAAATACGGCAACAGCGAAACCGGTAATAAAATCGTTAACAAAGGCTGGATGTGTTGACAAATTTACTTACGGGTGAAAGTAAGGAAAAGTGATCAAAAGGCACAAAGTCGGTTAGATATATTAACTGTTCCGCTCTGAAAAGCATTTAATTTATGCTTCATTACTTGACAGACCGACGAAGAAATTTTATTGAGCGACCAAATAATGTTACCTAGATTTCCGATCGTCTATTACAAAATAAAAAAAAAAAATTATTATGCACAAACCACTAGCAATTATTTTAAACGAGTTAAAATTTATAAGTTTGTACAAGAGTAAAAATTTTATTTTCGATATACTATTTTCTTATTAATCATTAAATTCAATTTTTCTAAACAAATTAATAAAATTGTTTAAATATACACATGTTTTTTACTTCCTGTAGATTTCAACGGAAATACCCATTTTAATCATCTCTGAATCCATTTTGACTAGTTTCAGCGTGACGTCTGTAAGTACGAGGTGTGATAAAAAAAACACGGTGAATGAATTTTTATAGCGGCAACTGCCGACGCTACATCCATATTCTGTAATTTGTCCAATAGCGTGATCAACTAAGACAGGCAGGGGGCAAGTTGTAACACGTTCGAGCGTGCCAGTCAGCCAGAGCCGCTACAGTGAAGTTGTGTTTATCGTGTCTGTCGCGCAACATGGATTTTGAACAACGCATTAACAAGCGTTAGCATGCGCTTAAAGGAAAACGTTTTGACACCATTGCTGACATTGAGAGGGCCACGACCGAGCAGCTGAAAGCCCTTCCCAAAGACGCTCTCCAGAAATGCCTCCAGTCATGGAGTCAACGTTGGGATAAGTGCATTGCTAGCCAAGGACAGTATTATGAAGGAGATTAAATCGAATTCTATGTAACCGTATTACTTTTTTTAATAAAACATTATTCACCGTATTTTTTGATCACACCTCGTACGTATGTATCTCGCATAACTCAAAAACGATTAACCGTAGCAATTTGAAATTGAAATTTTGGATTTAGGACTGCTGTAACATCTAGTTGTGCACCTCTCCTTTTGATTGCAATCAACTGAACCAAAAGTGTCCAAAGAAGCCCAAAATAAAAAAAAAACGTTATATTTTGGACTTTTTGTTAACTGCAGTAATAAGCCCTCATTGAGAGCTTTTTACAATATATCATAAGTGGTTCTTATTTTCATCGGTTCCAGAGTTATAGCCTGAAAAAAAGTTAAAAAAAGGGAGATTTCATCTCCCTTTTTTTAACTTTTTTTTTAATTTAAATATATTGATTTAAAAATTATTAACGTCTGATTGCAAAAAAATATTTATACAATAAATAATAATTCAATAACAAAACAAAAAAAATAAAATAAATAAAAAATTATTGAAGTTATTGATGTGAAATAAAATTTAATTTTAAAAGAATGTGTATATGTAATTTAATAGGCGTAAAAGGAAGTCATGTGGAATCCACACCAACCTTTTTTATTTTCAAAGTACGATTATCCGCGTTACCCATTATCTGCACTACTCCAGATAATCTGAAATGTACTACGTAACAAAACTGCACTGATGTTTAACTTATGAAAAAATTTACACCCATTCTCCTTTTTATAGATTTGTCAAATAAAAAGTAAATTCTAATATCATAGCATAAAGCTAATAGAAGGGCATAAATACGTAGATGACCTATTTTAATATATTGGTGCCAAAACTTTGATGCAATCTATTGGTAGCTAATTTAGAAGGCTGCGATATAAAAAGTGCGCTTTTGATTATTTCGAAATCACTGGAAAAAAAGTGCGTAAGTATTACACGGTTTATCTATCATTAACATGATTTTGTTAAATGTTTCTGCCAATAGTAACTAAATAACGTTCATGAATTTAGCATACTAACAACAAAAAAAACTTCAAAATCCGATTATTTTTAGTTGTTTCTTGAGTTGTGATTTTTTGACACAGCTCTAACCAGATGGTCGCAGGAAGCTGTGGGTCGATGGACGAGAACCCTCATCCCCAACATCAAGCCATGGTTGTCGAGAAGATTTGGTGAGGTTGATCATCACCTATCGCAGTTTTTTACAGGACATGGTTCCTTCAATAACTACCTGCACAAAATAGGCAAGAGAGAAGAACCGATTTGCAACTACTGCAACGAGATAGATGATGCTGAGCACACCTTTTTTGAGTGCAATAGGTGGGACACACTTAGACGTAGTAAGGCATTCACAGGTATAACTCCAGAGACAACAATAGACTACATGCTAAGAAGCGAGTCAAACTGGAATAATTTTGCTAGTTTTGTTAGACAAGTTGTTCTACAGAAATACTCCGATGAGAGAAGACAAGGTGTTGGCTAGAATAGGACTGGGTGGACAGCCTTGCTGGTGAGGTCCAGCATGCTGCGGTATGTTGGCACTGATGAGCCACCAAGGACTCCACGGGTAACAGTCAGGCAAGAGCACACTGAATACTGAAGGGACCCGGTACCGCGTCGCGGCGAACTGGGTCTGGCGTGGTGTATTAGTATTGCCCTTTTGGGTCCCCAAGGGGCCAATATTGATAAAGAACTCTCAAAAAGAGCTAACCGGTAGGCCGACCTGCCTTAGCCGTTAGGTGGGGAGGCCTATTTGAGTTTAAAGACACTCCCCCCTGGGCGGCGTAATACCAACAAGTCGGTCCGGCCCAGGGGAGCTGAGAGAAGAAAAAAAAAAAAAAAAAAAAAGATGTGTACGAGTGTAAATGAAATGTAGTCTTGTACAGTCTCAGTTCGACCGTTCCTGAGACCTGTGGTTAATTCAAACCACTAAAGAACACCGGCATCCACGATCTAGTATTCAAATCCGAGTAAAATTAACTGACTTTACTTTACTAGGACTTGAACGCTGGAACTCTCGACTTCCAAATCAGCTGATGCGGAAAGACGCGTTCACTACTAGACCAACCCGGTGGGTTTTGTTCCGAAGCTTAACCATTTAAAACCCCACTATGAATTTACCGACGCACTGTACAATGATTATATATTTGAAATACGATACCTATTAAGTTAACACTCTCTCCATTGTATTACATCGAGAAAGTTACGCAATTCGTTGCTGATTTCTTTTGTTTCATAAAGGATCTCTTGTTATATAGAAAATGTAGTTTTTTGCGGGTGTTAATTAAGTATTCAATTATACTAGTTATCACGAGTATATTATTATAAATTAATAAAAATTATATTAAAATTTTCGGTCCGGCCCAGGGGAGCTGAGAGAAAAAAAAAAAGCTCTAACCACAATGTTTTCCTTTCTTATCCCTAAAATACAAATACAATTTTAGATAAATTCGTTCCTATAAAAAGTGTAAATCGTTTAAACGGATGAATAGTTCAAGAAGTACAAATCATTCGAACCAATGAATCGTTTGTGCGCTGCGCGCAGCTGCCCGGCGCACCACCATTGGTCCGAAATGCGCAAATAGCACCTAAGATAAAAATGCGAGCACAAACACAAACAAATCCACGTACCGTCCTTTTTTATGGGGAGTTAATATTAAAAAACTCTTGCGAAGTTGTGACCAAAGAGACTGATTTTTCGTTTACGATTCCCGAACTATTTCGCAATCAAAAACACGCTGATTTTACGAACGATTAACCAACCGGTAAACCTTGCATACAAGCATCACGTTTCAACTCGCTCACCGCTTGACTCATCGCATAAGCACCGATGAAAAATACACCACTACACAATCGATAGAACATTCACAGTCGACTAAACATCAATTATTTTTGGCTTTAAATTGAGCGAACTCAAAACGACTCGATGTACACTCAAAACTTCAGGTACACTACTACAGCATATTTAAATTTCAATTAAATTGATCTTGGAGATTTTCGAGCCAAAAAATTTTACACAGGCATATATATATATATATATATATATATATATATATATATATATATATATATATATGTGTGTGTGTGTGTGTGTGTGTGTGTGTGTGTGTGCGTGTTACGGTAAATTTAATTAATCCGGTGATTATTATGCATAATTACCGTTTTATTTGATTAACGGCCTGCTACGTTGGAGAATTTATTAAATATACCCGTCATTTTACATATTCTCCATATTAACAAATTTACATATTAAAATAACTCCACAATAAGCAGTAATTACTGAATATATTATTTAAATAATCAACACATTATTGTTAATTAGACGTGGTTAGCGAGCGAAGAGAGCGTAAGTTACGTACGGTTAGATTGTGTTTGTTTCGTGAACTGACGAATCGAACGTACGTCAGCATAACCTAACCAAACATAACCTACGACGCATTGAACATTCTCCAACATTGAAGGCAATTAATCAAATTCACCGGATTAATCATATTTACCGTAATGTATATATATATATATGTTTGCAGTTACCAGACGGGATGAGAAGACATGTATAAATGGATCAGAGAACAGATGAAAGTACCTGATATTATCATAAAAGTTAACAAATTAAAATGGCGGTGGGCAGGCCGTGCCAGATGCACTAAATTAGCTCTTGAGTGAATACCGCTAAACGTTAAACGCCCACGAAGAAAACTAAAGGCTCGTCGGATCGATTTTATCGAGTAATTGGACCGAATTGTCAGAAGATCGCACAAGACCGTATTAGTTGGAAACGTGCTGAAGAGGGCTTCACTCTGCAGCGGATCGATAACGGCTGAAATGATGATGAAAACCATATAAATAAGGAAAACCAATTCAGCTGCAAGATATTTTTGTTCTCCTCATATCTCAAAGCGTAAATAAAATACACTTACAACCCCCTTGCACTCAAACCGTGCGACCGAAAATAATACCATTCTTTTCTTCAAAAAGTCTGTAAAACGGATACAAGTACTTGAATATGTATCCTTTTGTATGTAGGGTAATTATGCTTTCCCCTATTTTGTCCGTAATTTATTTTAACGGATGAATCAAGACTGTGCGTATAAAAGAATAATACTAAAGTATTATTCTAATACTCAAGTCGCACATTCCAAAACATGAAGAATCAACCAGACTTACTGTAGATGTTTAATAACTGAAATAGTAGTTAAATCCGATATTCGAGTGTTTGTTGAACCGTACATTAAGTAGAACTCGCTTACATTCAAAACTAAAATATCTAGTCTGGAAGTTTTATAAATTAATGAGAATACAAGATAATCAAAACGATATATTCTGCATCTGTAGAATCGCTGAAAATCAGGCAACTAAAAAAAAATTGAAAATTAAATGTCAGGCGGTTATAAAGAAAATAATGAACATATATTCCCAGTTATATATTTTTAGCGATACGGAAACCTCATACAAATTAAGGGAAACTACATTTTTAAATTTTAAAACACTCCAGTACATAGATTTGATTTAAATTGCAGACAGATAAAAATAATTTCAACGAAATTAACAGCATTCCACTTGCATATTACAGATAAGATAGCCGGGTTAAAAGTAATATTTTCTTAATTTGCCATTTCTATAAAACATTTAATTGTTTTAAAAATCTTTTTTGTTGCCTTTTTCATCTGTTTTCTTTTTAAAATAACCGATAAGTAACTATGATTGGTTTAGATAACAGCGTTAAGAAAAATACTTTTTTATATTTCCATTTAATATTGTTATTTTTAAATTAATTTAAAAAAAGTTAACGGTTATCTTTTCTTTTATTAAAAACGTCGCTGTAAAATATCCATCAACATAGATAAGATAAATACAGTAATACCAAGTTTACAATAGTTTAGTTTTGAATATACCGAACTCAGAACTACATAAAAAATAACCGTCACAAAAAATGCTATGTATAAGTAGATACATATAGAAAAATCTTTAAAAAATTAGTGGGGGGAATTAATCTTCATTAATTATTATAAATTTAATACGATCCTACAGCGACTTGTGACGAAAAAAGTACAAACTAGGAATTAGAATACATCCTGTAATCTCTATATATGTTTATATATAAATCAAAGTAACAGCGCGGTTAAACATGTACGCATTATGTACTGATTTTTGCTTACAACTAAAGAATCGACCGATGCTTTCACCTATGTTCTAGTTGAAATTTTATTGTCGATTTAATAATCGTAATTTTACTTCGTTTTTATGTAGTAACATTTTGTCTCCCTCATTTTATTACGTATTGTAAAAGATACGTAATAAAATGGCTTGGAACAGTAAGTCTGAATTTTATTTAGATATTTAATAGCCATAAAACACATTATAACACACAATTAATAACACTTAAAACGACATAACCTGTTTTAACGAAACGAAAAGAATGAAGTTTTCTTTAGACGGTGATTTACAAAATTAAAATCTTCGCAAATCCACAATTTTTATTTATCTAAAAGTAAATATGCGATATCTGTAAATAAAGTAACGCGACTAGTATTGTTTGGCAGCCAAACTGGCAACATTGTAAATTTACTAGTAAACATATAATTAGTTATATGAACAGCTGATTTATATTAGGTATTAGTATTTTTAGTCTATTATTGCCGCCGGCCTCCGTGGCGCGAGCGGTAACGTTTCGACCTTTCATCCGGAGCACCCGGGTTCGAATCCCGGTCAGGCATGACATTTTACACGCTACATGTCATTCATCTTATCCTCTGAAGTTTACCTAACGGGTGGTCCCGGAGGTGAAAAAAAAAGTCTTTTTTACCGCGTGAGATGTAAACAAATATTTCGCGAAACGAGTTTTTCTTGTGCGTTACAAAAATGAGTGATACTAATTATGAGCTACGTTGTGCAATCTCATTTTGTTACACTCGGTGAGAATGCTACTGAAACTTTTTCAAAATTGAAAAGGACGTATGGAGATGACGCTCAGCCATGAGCCCAAGTGTTTGGGTGGTTTAAAGCATTTTCAGATGACTGGGATCCATGCTGCTCTGGAAGACCGTTAACGTAAAAAAGTGACGACAATGTTGTTGAGCGAATCAGAGACTTGATACGGTACGACCGGCGATTAACTGTCAGAATGATTGCAGAACCATCGAATTGAATTTGAACCGTACCACAGTCCATCAAATCCTGACAAACAAAATGGACATGAAAAAAATTTGTGAAAAATTGGTCCCGAAAAACCTCACTGTTGAACAGATAAACAAAGGAGTGAAAGTGTGCCACGATCTTCTAGGCGAACTGAAACCGATCCTGAGTTTCTGAAAAATGTTATTACTGATGATGAATCTTTGTTTAGTGAAATAAACAATGATGTTTGCACTTCTGCACCAAACCGGCTACGCACTCCATCTAAAAGCTCTTGTCAACCTAAACTAAACATATTTACCTGATAACCGTTTATATAAGCGTAAAATCTGATGTATACACCATATGACTTCCTTGTACGCCTATTAAATCACATATACAATTTTTTTTTTAAATGAAAATTACATAACATTTTATTTCATTAATAAAATGAAAAATGAAAACTTCTAATATTTTTTTCATTTTTTTATTGTTATTATTGAATTATTATTTATCATATTTTTTTTTTATAAACAGAGGTTAATAATTATTAATAAATCGATATATATAAATAAATAAAAAAGTTAAAAAACGGAAGATGAAGTCTGATTCGAACCGATGTGCCTTCCCCTGTAAGATCCAAATATTTATTAATTATACTTTTATTTGGCTATAACTCTAGAACCAATGAAAATAAGTATCACTTATGATATATTGTTTAAAAACGATTAACGAAGGCTTATTTACAGCAGTTAAGAGAAAGTCCAAAATCCAAATTTTTAGGATTTTGGACTTTTTTGAACACTTTTGGTTCAGTCGATTGCAATTTTAACGGAAGGTATACAACTAGATGTTACAATAGTTGTAAATCAAAAATTTCAACATTCTACAGCTAATCGTCTCTGAGTTATGCGAGATACACGTTCCTTTAATTCGTATAAGGAAGTAAAAAAAATATACTGTTACCATTTACTCGGCCATGATTATGAAAAAAGAAAGAAAAACCTTTTTTTCTAATTCACACATCCAGGATTACGTCAGGAAAAAATTTCATCCGATGAAAATAATCATTTTTGAAATTTCAAATTGGAGGGGGGGTTCCTTCACCATCTTGCGGAATCATTTTTTCTGATAAAACTACAAAAATAAATAAATCTTAGTAACATATTTCATTAAAGTAAATAAAATAAAACAGAATTTACGAGTAAATAATTTTTAAATTTTTACTGAGGTTTCATTTTGGATAATAAATAACATCTGATCCACTACAACCCGTTTACCCAAAAACATTTAATCCCAAATTTGACATTCATAGAAACAAAAGAAAAACGTATTTCGTTAGATAACTTATAAGGAGTTAATAAAATAAAGGAGGTGAAAAGCAGGGAAAATCCAGGAATTTTCTCCTCATTCACTGTAAAAAGGAAACTGTAAATCGATTTATATATAAATGGAAATACCTCATTAACCGACTTATTATCAGCGAGTCTCACGTTCGTCGAACGGTGAAAAACTGTAGACATTTATTATTTAAGAATGTTTGTTACAAAAACTAACTAAAAGTTTATTTTGAACGTTAAAAAGGGACTGCCGAGATCGGAAGAAATAAAACTTTTAAACTTGAAGTATTTTACGACTTATCGTTCGCTTTTATTGCAAAGAAAGAAATTTAAACAAAGGAATACACGAATGCAAACCGACAAAACGGCGCATATCGCTTGCACCAGATGAGAAAGTAACACTATGGAGAGTATCATTTACACAATTTTATACAAATAATGGGCAGGCAGGAGTAGGTTTCGTGATGAACAAGAAGATAGGGAGGAGAGTGGAGTATTTCAAAACGCATAGCGATAGAATCATTGTAATAAGGATAAAATCAAAACCTAAACCGACAACGATTGTTAACGTTTATATGCCTACAAGCGCCCATGATGATGATGAGGTAGAGTGTGTATACGAAGAGATTGATGAAGCAATTAAACACGTAAAAGGAGATGAAAATTTAATAATAGTTGGAGACTGGAATGCAAGCATTGGAAAAGGCAAGGAAGGAAATATAGTGGGTGAATACGGGCTGGGCAGAAGGAATGAAAGAGGGGACCGACTTATAGAGTTTTGCACGAAGTATAATTTAGTAATTGCCAACACCCAATTTAAAAATCATAATAGAAGAATATACACTTGGAAAAAGCCAGGCGATACTGCAAGGTATCAGATAGATTATATCATGGTTAAGCAAAGATTTAGAAATCAACTCGTTGACTGCAAAACTTACCCTGGAGCAGACATTGATAGCGACCATAATTTGGTGATAATGAAATGTAGATTGGGGTTTAAAAACCTGAAGAAAAGTTGTCGGATGAATCGGTGGAATTTAGAGAAGCTTGAGGAAGAGGAGGTAAAGAAGATTTTTGAGGAGGACATCGCAAGAGGTCTGAGTAAAAAAGATAAGGTAGAAAATGTAGAAGAAGAATGGGAGAATGTTAAAAAGGAAATTCTTAAATCAGCAGAAGCAAACTTGGGCAGAATAAAGAGAACTGGTAGAAAACCTTGGGTTTCAGACGATATATTGCAGCTGATGGATGAACGTAGAAAATATAAGAATGCTAATGATGAAGAAAGTAAAAGGAACTATCGGCATTTAAGAAATGCTATAAATAGGAAGTGCAAACTGGCGAAAGAAGAGTGGATTAAAGAAAAGTGTTCAGAAGTGGAAAGAGAAATGAACATTGGTAAAATAGACGGAGCATACAGGAAAGTTAAGGAAAACTTTGGGGTACATAAATTAAAATCTAATAATGTGTTAAACAAAGATGGTACACCAATATATAATACGAAAGGTAAAGTCGACAGATGGGTGGAATATATTGAAGAGTTATACGGAGGAAATGAATTAGAAAATGGTTTTATAGAGGAAGAAGAGGAAGTTGAGGAGGATGAAATGGGAGAAACAATACTGAGATCTGAATTTAAGAGAGCATTAAAAGATTTAAATGGCAGAAAGGCTCCTGGAATAGACGGAATACCTATAGAATTACTGCGCAGTGCAGGTGAGGAAGCGATTGATAGATTATACAAACTGGTGTGTAATATTTATGAAAAAGGGGAATTTCCGTCAGACTTCAAAAAAAGTGTTATAGTTATGATACCAAAGAAAGCAGGGGCAGATAAATGTGAAGAATATAGAACAATTAGTTTAACTAGTCATGCATCAAAAATCTTAACTAGAATTTTATACAGAAGAATTGAGAGGAGAGTGGAAGAAGTGTTAGGAGAAGACCAATTTGGTTTCAGGAAAAGTATAGGGACAAGGGAAGCAATTTTAGGCCTCAGATTAATAGTAGAAGGAAGATTAAAGAAAAACAAACCAACATACTTGGCGTTTATAGACCTAGAAAAGGCTTTCGATAACGTAGATTGGAATAAAATGTTCAGCATTTTAAAAAAATTAGGGTTCAAATACAGAGATAGAAGAACAATTGCTAACATGTACAGGAACCAAACAGCAACAATAACAATTGAAGAACATAAGAAAGAAGCCCTAATAAGAAAGGGAGTCCGACAAGGATGTTCCCTATCTCCGTTACTTTTTAATCTTTACATGGAACTAGCAGTTAATGATGTCAAAGAACAATTTAGATTCGGAGTAACAGTACAAGGTGAAAAGATAAAGATGCTACGATTTGCTGATGATATAGTAATTCTAGCCGAGAGTAAAAAGGATTTAGAAGAAACAATGAACGGCATAGATGAAGTCCTACGCAAGAACTATCGCATGAAAATAAACAAGAACAAAACAAAAGTAATGAAATGTAGTAG
Source organism: Lycorma delicatula (assembly GCF_047948215.1). Lineage (NCBI taxonomy): Eukaryota > Metazoa > Arthropoda > Insecta > Hemiptera > Fulgoridae > Lycorma > Lycorma delicatula. The sequence goes on from NC_134465.1 coordinate 11,403,706, forward strand.
AAATAACAAAGATGGACCACTGAATGTGAAAATAGGAGGAGAAAAGATTATGGAGGTAGAAGAATTTTGTTATTTGGGAAGTAAAATTACTAAAGATGGACGAAGCAGGAGCGATATAAAATGCCGAATAGCACAAGCGAAACGAGCCTTCAGTAAGAAATATAATTTGTTTACATCAAAAATTAATTTAAATCTCAGGAAAAGATTTTTGAAAGTGTATGTTTGGAGTGTCGCTTTATATGGAAGTGAAACTTGGACAATCGGAGTATCTGAGAAGAAAAGATTAGAAGCTTTTGAAATGTGGTGCTATAGGAGAATGTTAAAAATCAGATGGGTGGATAAAGTGACAAATGAAGAGGTATTGCGGCAAATAGATGAAGAAAGAAGCGTTTGGAAAAATATAGTTAAAAGAAGAGACAGACTTATAGGCCACATACTAAGGCATCCTGGAATAGTCGCTTTAATATTGGAAGGACAGGTAGAAGGGAAAAATTGTGTAGGCAGGCCACGTTTGGAGTATGTAAAACAAATTGTTGGGGATGTAGGATGTAGAGGGTATACTGAAATGAAAGGACTAGCACTAGATAGGGAATCTTGGAGAGCTGCATCAAACCAGTCAAATGACTGAAGACAAAAAAAAAAAAAAAAAAAAAAAAAAAAAATTTTATACATTACACAAAACACGTCGAGAATCTGTAGATGTGTTATTCCACGGATAAAAAAAAGGAACTGTCTCTCCAGCCTTAACTTTTTCCTTTTTTATTCCCCCTACCCTAGGCCGGACCCACAATTAAGTATAACTCAGTCCAGGGGAGTATCCAATATTCTACGGGTTACACCCCAGTGTTAACCTGGATTAATCAATGGAATGCGGTTAAATCTTGATAAGATCGACTCAAAAAATACACACTGAATGATTTTTTTTTTAAATAGAGAATTTCCTTCACTAATTGAATTAAAAAGTAATTAATAATTTCTGTTATAAGTAATTTTACAACGAAGCACAAAATTGCGATCCTCTATAACAATTTCAAATATCTCTTAGCTATTTAATAACCGATTTGAACAAATAAGATATCATTTTCTTCACATTAAAGAGGTTAACATTTTATCCAATACAATATTAATCGACAAAACTAATATTCATAGAAATATTAACTGTTAAAAAATTTTAAATAGTCGCCATTTTAGAATTTTTAAAGTTAAAATTTTCTAAATTATTTCATTTTTAGATGTACTTGAATGCATTGTACATCAAATTTTATAAAATATATCAATCCAATCTTAAGAAATACATTTATATCGATAATAAAGTGACGGATAAATGGGAAAATGAAACGAAATAGTGCGTTTGTACACAATGAATTTTTTTGCTTATTTTTATGTCAAATCACTCCCTGGCCAACAGCAGTTCAAAAGAAACAACCAGAACGAGCCAAAATATGCGCAACCCTAAATTCTGAAAACATATTGCGGGGGAAATTTAGTTTTTTTCCGGCGGGAATAAGTGCGTTGGCATCGGGTGACTTTGTGGTAAAAGAGCAGCACACGATAGCCGAGCAATTTCCCTCCTTTTTGATGACGGTGGTGCGTAAGTTTTGAGCGCACAAACGTGCGTTTCTCCCAGGCTCGACATGCGTTCATTGTTTATGACTGCTAACTTTAATTAGCAGTCATTTTTAAAATGTCAGAAAGACCTTACAGTAGTTTTTTCCTAAATCGCGGTTGCCTAATAAACAAACGAAATTACACGTAGTCCCATGTTTTAGAGAAACCGGTAGTGCGCATGACCTACGGTTTCGAAGCGTCCTCGTATCCTTGATACGTTCATCAAAAAAGTCGGTACGAAAACTATCTCGACAAACCGGTATGTCTTAACGGGAGTGTTCACAGAGACACAAAAAAGTTGAAACTCCGTCCGTATCGCATTCACGTTGCGCATCAGTTTCGAGAATCTGATAAGGGAAAAAGACTACATTACTGTCGACGGTTTTTGCGTTTTATTCGCGACAGCGTTCCGGTGTCGGATTATGCTTTCTACACCGATGAAGCACGGTTTAGCCTAAGCGGCTACGTAAATAGCCAGAACGACAGATACCGGAGTTCAGAAAACCCGCACGTTTTCTATTTGACCCCGTCACAGAAGGTAGTTTGGTGTGCGATTTCGCGACAAATAATTTAGGCCCGATTTTTTTTTCACGGAAACGATAGCAGTTAAACGTTACCAGGACATCATCATGCGATTCGTGTCTGTTAAAGGCTGTCGAACGAGACCGCTAGCTTCACCAAGACGGTGAAACGGCGCGCGTAGCGAATGGTGCGATACACGAGTTATTTGAGGAACAAATCATTTCTCGTGGACTGTGGCCGACTAGATAACCGGATTTTACTCCCCCCGACTTTCTTCTTCGGGAAAATCTTTAGGATAATGTCTATAAGAACAACCGTCATAGAATCTACCGACACAAGCGCAACACCGAAGACGAAATATCTCGCATAAGTGCAACGACCATCCGAAAAGTAGCAACTAATATGAAGAAACGTGTCGAGGCATGCATAGCAGCAGATGGAGATGTTTTCCAGCAACTATTGCGAGAAAAATAAATAAATATAAATACTTTTTAATTAAGGTTTTTTAAGAACATTAATTATAGGGTTGCGTATATTTTGATTCACTCGGTATTATCTGTACAACAAAACGAAAACACAGAAAATTCCCGTTTCCTTTTCTTTTTTAATTAGTATTAATTAAAAACTTGAGACACTAATGTTTGTCCGGTAAAAATGTAGATTTTAATTTTTTTTAAAACTGCAGGATGATTAATTAAAGGGGAGGGAGTTCATAAATTAACAACAATTAAAATGAAACATAATACAGTATTAATGGTGTTCATGAAAATATTTTTGTTTTCAGGTTTGATAAAGGCAAGCGCAACAAGATTTATATTTATTAATGCCAAAAAATGATATCATTGTCCGCTTTTATATCTTTAAATTCGTTCCAACTTTTTAAAAGAGCTCAAAGAAATGATAATATGGAAAAAAATAACGGTAATAACTTCTTTTTTTTAATAGGAATGATGATAAGCCTAACAATTTATCGTTAGATAATTTCAATTTAATATAGTACGGTCCGTTAAAACAAATTAATTTCATCGTCCTTTGAAAATTTATCATCAAGACGATCACAAATTTAACACCTTGTACAACAGAAATGTTATAATATTCACATAATAAATGAAAAAAAAAAATAGACATCAGAAGTGTCAAGGACCTGCCTTACGTCACAACATCTTAAATGGTATTAACATTACTTATGATAACAACTATTTTTAGAATATACAAACCGCTAAAAGATAAATTAAAGATAAAAAAAAAATCACGAGGTGCAAAAATAGGAGGATTTTGTTAGGTTGTAAAACTTTATATTAGATTGCTAAATTTAGAACCAAAAGCTTACGATACCATAAAAATACGGGTATAATATAAATATATAAAAACATACCAACAAGGTTAAACGTTATACTGCATGAAGAAATAGATAGACAAACGTAGGTGAGATCGCAGTAGAATGCGTTCTCTAGAATATTTAATTAGCATTATCATTAGTTTCAAAATACATCAGTATACAAACAATAAAAGATATTAAAAAATATACTCGGTAAGTTTCACAAACAGTAAAATAATAAATAAATAAATAACACAAAATAATAGACAGGCATCGAAAAATTTTATTTTTTTATGATTTTATTATCGATGAAAGTTATTAAACAGAACTTTAAAACTAATTCGTTCCGATTACCTGTAAAAGTGTTATTAATGCAATTAAACAAGAAAAAATTCAAAATTAAAACGCAAAATATAAAAGCCATAAAGGGTTTATCATTATTTTTTTAAAAACTACCAATAAAAAATAATGCAATATTAAAGTACAAAATAATATGCGTCAAAAGGAGAAAGCGCGTGATTTTAATTTAGGATTCATTAATTTATTTCATTTAAGAAATCATTTGGGATTAAATAAAATTGAGAACAGTAAACAAATGTTAAAAATTTACGGGACCTTTAGATTGCATTTAAAACGTAGAAAAATTAAATTTATCAAAACTTCTTAACTCAAAACGATCTATTTTTCTTTACGAGACCGTTTCTTGAAGAGTAACCACTTATAGAACTACATCTGAAAAATTCTATAACTTTCATTTTGGTGGAGGTTGCAATAACCCGGTGTTCTTAACTACAAATATTTTTGTTTTCCAATGACCTTTAAAAATATGTATTAAAATCCTACCTTTCTATTTAAAAAATTTAAGTTGCCCCTCATAGGACGCGGGGCATTGGTGGTTTCATGCCGAAAAATAGTTAGTTTCGAGGTGGAAGACAATTTGGTAAATTCATTTTTTATATTTAACGGTAGAAATCTATTAAAAAGTCGCCGTACTTTGTTAAGACCTACGTATGTCATTTTCTATGAAACGGGAATGAAAATTATATGGAAAACACGAAGGAGTTAAAATCTGATCGTCACTTATAAGTATTAAGTTAATTACGAGTAGAAAAACGAATAATGTTATTAACCTTACTTATACAGAGCGATTCAGGATTTAAAGGAAATAAAACCTGGGAACCGATTCTAGAGCTTGAAATAAAGAAAAAGATTCGTACAAATACATGTCCGAAAACGCTTTGCTATAAAGTTATGGCTAGCGAAAAATTTCGCCCGGTAAAATGAGGTCATACTGAAATTATAAGGCGTTATAAAAAGTAAATTTGATGGTTTTTGTGTCTGTCGACCAGAAAAATCAAATAAAACAAGTCCCAAAACTTTATCTCCCGTAGTTTTTTGATGTTAACGTAAATCAGAAAAGTTTGGTGACGAAAAGCACTTTTTTTTTGTTTTAACTACAATGACTTAGTTAACGACTATAAAATGCGTAAATTTTATTATCAAAACTAATTCTGATAAAACTGATGTAATAAAGTCAATGAAAAACAACAAAGTCAACTTTTATTATTAAAAACAAAACTTAACAGAAAAATGTTATGAATTTATAAAAATTAAAAATAGCTGTTTTTAGTACAATTTATTCAGCACACAGTAATCTGTTGGGGGCTTCCTAAAAAAAATAGAATGAATTTACAAAATACAAAACTGGGCTTTCAAAACATTATCTGGCGTCCATAAATATAAATATGTAATAGATCTATATTATTTTTTTTTCTGCATTCATCTGACTGGTTTGATGCAGCTCTCAAAAATTCCCTATCTAGTGCTAGTCGTTTCATTTCGGTATACCTCCTACATCCTACATCCCTAACGATTTGTTTTTCCATATTCCAAACGTTGTCTGCCTGCACAATTTTTTCCTTCTACCTGTCCTTCCAATATTAAAGCGACTATTCCAGGATGACTTAATACGTGGCGTATAAGTCTGTCTCTTCTTTTAATTATATTTTTCCAAATGCTTCTTTCTTCATCGATTTGCCGCAACACCTCTTCATTTGTCACTTTATCCACCCGTCTGATTTTTAACATTCTCCTATAGCACCGCATTTCAAAAGCTTCTAATCTTTTCTTCTCAAGTACTCCGATCGTCCAAGTTTCACTTCCATATAAAAGTACGCTCCAGATATATACTTTTAAAAATGTTTTCCTGACGTTTAAATTAATTTTTGATGTAAACAAATTATATTTCTGACTGAAACCTCGTTTCGCCTGTGCTATTCGGCATTTTATATCGCTCCTGCTTCGTCCATCTTTAGTAATTCTACTTCCCAAATAACAAAATTCTTCTACCTCCATAATCTCTTCTCCTCCTATTTTCACATTCAGTGATCTACCTTCATTATTTCTATTACATTTCATTACTTTCGTTTTTATTTTAATGCGGTATTTCTTGCGTAGGACTTCATCCGTGCCGTTCACTGTTTCATCCTTAAATCCTTTTTACTCTCGGCTAGAATTGCTATACCATCAGCAAATCGTAGCATCTTTATCTTTTCACCTTGTACTGTTACTCCGGATCTAAATTGTTCTTTAACATCATTAACCGCTAGTTCTATGTAAAGATTAAAAAGTAACGGAGATAGGGAACATCCTCGTCGGACTCCCTTTCTTACTACGGCTTCTTTCTTATTATTACTGTTGCTGTATGGTTCCTGTAAATGTTAGCAATCGTTCTTCTATCTCTGTATTTGAATCTTAATTTAAAAAAAATATATATATTAATAATTTTAAAAAAATTTATATTTATTAATAATTTAAAAAAAAATGATATTAATAAAATTAAGTATATAAATTTATCGTTACGTTTAAATTTATGAATGTGCAATCTTTGCTAAAAAAGAGAACTCGGCTATCTCAATTTAAAAAATAAAAACATGCAACATTTACTACACTAGACAACGGAATTGTTTTCGGATAACCGACACAATATTTCGGTTTATGAGAAAGGATCTTATTTTTATTTATTTGCTTTTTTTAAACTTGATGAAATCGTTACATAAACTTGAAACTCCTGCTTGGGATACGGAAATGAAATTTATTATCGTTTACCATTATATATCCTATGCCATTATCATTATTTTATTATATTTTAGTTGCAATTTTTACCGAACTATTTGAAACATCTTCTCACCGATTTATTTAAATACGACTAAAGGATTTATTTTCTTTTACAGAAACCATATTAATCTGCTGATGAACTTTTAAACAATATTAACTACAAAAAAAAACCAAAAAAAAACCATGATTTATCTGCATCTCATTCAACGTAAAAAAACAAAGGTTTTTGCTATAGTTTAATACAAAAACGCGAAGATAGCAAATTTTATATAAAAGGTGATGGAAATAAAAAGTTTTTAACAATTATTTACAGGCGTACTCTATAAATACAATGCGTAAAAAGAGACCGCTACGAAAAATCACAACGATCAGATATCTACAAAAATCGAAGTCAATTATATACGTAAATAAAGATAATTAAATAGCCGATAAATCGTGAATAATCATCCTTAGTTTGTAAAATCAAATAAAAAAATAAATTTCTTATTTTGGAAACAGTTTTTACGAAACAAGGATCTAGTATAAGAAAAATAACCCAATAAAATACGATACATCCTTTGTTTACGGTTCATTGGTAACTCGCAAAACTATGCTTAAAAAAAAAAAGTAAAACAATCATTTAGATAAGCGTGGCGGTTTTCGTGTTATAAGTAAAAATCTAAACAAATGAACATAGGAAATCAGTTCAGAAGATAACCGAACATTTTTAATTACGCGCCAACAGAGAGATATTTAGTGACGTGCGGTTGGCAACATAGTGCACTCATAACCTCCTCTGTAATCGCATGTTCTTGATATATCGTTTAGTTTTCGTTTATTGTTATTTGGGTGCGACGTGTTTAAGCGCTAGCATTTTTGTAATGCGCGATTTTCGGGAGCGACGATACAACGTAAAGTTGGTGAAACATGAGAAAACTTTCACAGAAACGTTTCAACTTTCGAAACAAGCTTACGGAGACGATGCTCGTACGCGATGTTACGAATGGTTTTCACGATTTAAAAGCGGTCGTCAGTCGACGAAGATGACCTTCGACCAGGAAGGCCTTCGACTTCAACCGATGACACCCGCGTTCAGAAATCGACGATCTGGTGCGTGGAAATCGCCGACTGACTGTGAGAGAACTTGCACAAGAGGTTAGGCATCTCTATCGGATTATACCGTGACATTTTGACCGAGAAATTGAACGTGCATCTAGTCGCAGCAAAGTTTTTTCCTCGTTTGATGACCGAACAGCAGAAAGAACTGGAGTGGACATTTGTCGGTGACTTCAAGCGAACGTCGACGCAACATTCACGCGAAGGATCATAAAAGGAGACGAAAGCCGGGTTTACGGCTACGACATCGAGACAAAAGTTCGGTCATAGTCACTATGAATCGGCAAAGGATCTCCACGCCCCAAGAAAACACGTCAGTATCGATCAAACGTCATAGTGATGCTTTCCGTTTTCTGATTTTTACGGTATCGTTCATTTTGCACTCTTGCCTCAAGATGAAACAGTGCACTGTGCACACTATCAAGGCGTTTTACAACGGTTACGTAAAAAATTCGCAAAAAGAGACCAGAATGGTGATGAAGGAACCGTGAGACAACTGACGATTCATTCACCGCGACGATGCGCTCGCACACTCGGTTTTGTCAATTCGTCAGTATTGAGGGAGGACGGATGACTGTCTTCCCTCGGCCTCCCTACTCGCCAGACCTGGCTCCTTGCGATTTTTCTTATTTCCGAAATTAAAATCGGCGATGAAAGGACGCCGTTTTGAGACTATTGATGACATTAAAGCAAATTCGTCACGGACCTTAAAAGCCGTTTGAAATGAAGCTATCAACGACTGCTTCGCAAAGTGAAAAGACCGTTGGAAAAAGTGTGTGAAGAGGGAGGGGGACTACTTTGAACGGGACAAAGACCAATAATCTGTAAAATTAGTAATAAAGATTAAAAAAATAAAATTCGGTTATTATCTGAGCAGATCTCATAGGTACATAAATGCGTATCGGCATGCTGCTTAATGCGGTAAATAAAAAAATAATAACGTTCACTTTATTTAATAAAAATACAAAATACATTTGTAATATTAAAAAAATGAAAGATAAACAACAAACTTACTTGTAATTAGCATATGTATTGAACAAATTATAATAAACACGTAGATAAATTTACACGCACACAAAAGAGAACTTTAAATACACATAAAGTATATAAGCCCAGAAGGCAATTACGAATGTAAACTGTCAGAGGAAATGTGAAACTCAATTAGTAAACTCGAGTTAGGCAACACACCACTACAGACGAGGAAATGGCAATGTACGGCCGAAGAGACGAGGTAAAAGTATATTAGCGGAAAGGAGAGGGGTTGAAGGAGAAAAAGGAAAGACTCTCCTCCCTCGTTCCACCTTTAAAGGAGTTAGGTATCAGCGCGTTAGTAAACGGTGAGAACAGAGATGCAAGAGCGAAATGGGAATTATATCGTGAAACCATGAGGGGATGAGAATAGATGACGTAGAGCAAAGAGAGGGTGTTCTGGTAAATCCTGTTCCATTAAAATCTGAGACCGTTAGAGAACAAGGTATATACGAGAACAGCGAGCGGTTGTGCACCGAGTAACGAGCGTCTATAAATATTACCGGTATCGAGAATTTGTGAACCTCCGGGTTATATGAAGGTGTTAGCGAGCGTGAATAAATATTGTCTCGCGGCATTACGATTAGAATTTATCAGTTTGCATTATCAATCCTGTACTTTCTTATATGTGATTACGAAGCGCCTGAAATACAAGAAAAAACTACAATTTTTAACTTACAGATTAATAATATGCTACTGACACAGCCCGTTAATAAGAAGAATGAAAATGCCATATTTAAGACCGAGTATCGAATGCATTTTGATGAGCTTTTCGTGCCGATGCGAAACTGTGTATCTCTTCGATGAAGAAGAAATTTTCAAATTACTTCACTCCTAATTTCCCCTAATAACGCGGTTATCAGATAACTGTTAATTATGTTGAGTTCGAGTTCATAAGTACCTAGGTGTTTTGTTTGATGAGAAGTTGTTGTTTAGCAACCGCATTAGGCAAGTAGCAACGGACACCGTCTCTGTGATACACAAGCTTAGGAGGATTGCTCGAAAGGATTACGGACTGTCGGGCCGTCATTTGTATACGGTGTACCGAGATGCCTTCGAAAATATGACCTCTTACGCGGCGTCCGTTTGGACCCATAGGTTAGAAAGAAATCGAGCACTTATTCAAAATTTCAGGAGTGCCCAGCGAAGAGCCTTAATTTTATGCTTTGGTGTTTTTAAAACGACCTCCTACGAGGCTACCGCTGTATTGCGAAAGGCTCTCCCAATCGATTTAGTGGTGATACTTCGGGCGGCCATGTGGGAATTGCTAAGAGGCAGGGATGTCGAGGTATTTGGGATGCGATTTCGAGCCGGGCTTGTACAGGAGCGGAATGGTGATTTCAACGTACCGGTTCTAAATTTCTAATAGTTGCCCATCTTCCGCCAGCGGAGGAGGCTTTACAGCCTCGCGATAGATGCATGGCAGCAAGAATGGCACGCCACGACTAAGGGATGATACTTGTGTAGTTTTATACAGGATCTGGGGGGATGGTATGCCTCTCCTTCGGTTTTAAGGGCAACGGGGGGTCGAGTGCTGTCCAACCGTGTAAATTTAAACCAATATTTGTTTCGGTTCTGCCTGGCAGTTGTTGAGCTGTGCGTCTGCGGGGAGGTCCAGTCGAACGAACACATGATAATCGACTGCCCAGCTCTTCGGGGGGAGAGGGGAGCCAGAACTCAAGCCACACACTGGTCAAGGGGAGAATTGGCCACTCATAGGCGGCGATTCAATGTGGCGAGAGCCGCACTGTCGGACCGTGTGGGAGTTCCTTGTTGCGGTTGCTTCGTTCAACTGACATCAGTAGTTTACCTAAAGGAAAAGACTCCTACCGCGCTGCTAAGGAAGCTAACCGAGAAATATGGCTGGCTACCGACCTGATTAAGGCTCCAAGCGCTTTAACAGGTACAGGTACTTCTTGGCTTTCAGCAACCTAGGCGTGGTAGCGAACTGCTGTCTTTGACGAGATAAATTGATTATTGATAGTCATATATGTTTTAGTAGTTGACGGGATGCGTCTACCCGTTTTAGTGATATATGACAAATGGATTTTGGGACACGCAAACGAATGGCGTATGGTACCACGCTTATTCCGCTCAGGCTTTTAGATTAGCTCTAGGAGCTAGTTGGACACTCTCTGCGTCTCTGATGTAAGTAAATACGGCATTACTTCATTACAAACAAACCAAAATTTACAGGAAACCTTCGCTGACAACAGTTCAGTTTCCTAATAATTTATTGTACTTCTGTCATTAATAAATAAAAATTGATGCGGATAATACATGACTTGCTTGTACGCCTATTAAATTATATTTAAACATATTTTTAAAATAAAAAGTACATAAAATTTTATTACATTAATAACTTTTGATATTTTTTCATATATATAATTGTAATTATTGAAATATTATTTATCATAATTATTTTTACACCCAGAGGTTAATAATTATTAAACAAATCAATATATTTAAATTAAAGAAACAGGAAGTCTAATTCGAACCGATGTGCCTCCTCTAAGATCCATATATTTCATTAATAAATATTTTATTTGGCTATAACCTTGAAACCGATGAAAATAAGTACCGCTTATGATAAATCGTTGAAAAGCTCTCAATGAAAGCTTATTACTGCAAAACAAACTCCAAAATCCAAATTTTCTTCGATTTTGGGCTTCTATGGACATTTTTGGTTTAGATTGCAATCAAATGGGGAGGTGCACAACTAGATGTTTCAGAAGTCCTAAATCCAAAATTTAAACATCCTACTGCTAATCGTTTACGAGTTATGGGAGATATATACGTACGCACAGACGTCACGCCGAAACTAGCAAAATGGATTCAAGGATGGTCGAAATGGATATTTCCGTTGAAATCTAGAAACCGACATTTTTCGCAATAACAATACAACCTTTACTTCGTACAAGGAAGTAAAAATTATTATCTAAGTAATTTTTATTTTGCAATTTTGTAATTCCAGTTTTTAAAAACAATTTGTAATAGTAAATATTGTTTTTACAAATTTTTCATATCTCCAAAACAGAAGTTTGTTTTTGCTTACCTTAAATATTAACTTTTCTGACAAATGTAACAATGTACTGCTTCTAAATAAAATCCGAATTTTTTGAACCTTTCTTTGTTTTATTCAACTTCTCTTACATCATTCTGTTCAGAATTAAATTCTCTACAAGTTGTTTCTTTATTACCCATTTAACAAAATTACTGTAAGCTAAACATAAAAAACAGGGTTCCCACCGCAGATTCCTCAAAAACTACAGCGGATACCGGTATGAGCCCTATTTCATTCCTATTATTATAAACCATAAGAAATCATTAATTCTGTCCGTCTTAAAAATTTAAGTACGACCTCATTTCTCTGGGAAAGCTGAAATCCGAGCGAAATCTTTCACTACGCGTAAATCGTAAACGAAGCAATTTTAGGACATATGTTTATATGAACCTTTTTCATTATTTTCACGAGTAGATTAGGTTATGAAAGTCCCGGGATAATTTCCTCACACACACACACACACAACACACACACATTTTTTCCACCCTTTTTAATTATATAAAACAGGTCGCGTATGTTTAGACCATGTAATAATACTGAACACCACACAGGATTATGTGACTTAAAACCTTTTTTCTTTAATAGGTTTTTTTGTTTTAATTTCTTCAAACACTTTTTAACTAAATAATAAATCTAAAGAATTTTTTTTTTTAATACATTTTAATGATGGCGAAAAATTTCTTCGTATTTTGGAGCGAAAGTAAAACCAGGTTTTTTATATTGCACATGAAATTAATTAAATCAAATATTTTCCATTTTGATCGACCACCTTTTGCTGATCGAAGTAAAATCAAATTGCCATCAAAGTAGAACTTTCGTTTTTTCACAAGGTAAGGGAAAGCCAATCGCCTTGTGGTCCCGGTCTCACACCACTCCGTCAGTTTCTAGCCCTGATGGGCTTTACCGGAAGTCGTCTTTTAGATCCTTTAAACTTGATAACCGAACTCAGTCATCTGTTTGGTCAGGATGCCACCGCTGCAAATTTCTCGGCAGACATTTCTATCAGTCCATTTACACAACTTACTATCGCCTTCGTACGTCCCCTTCCAATATCTACCACCTGGTAGATCATGAGGTATATTAGATGACGTTAATGGCCTATGCAGGACTTGTTAATTTCTTTTTTATTCCTTTGAAAAGGTCAACCGGCTTATAAATAATAAACGAGTAAACTTTTTACGATAAGTTATAATTTTACGATTTCTTTTCTTAATGGAATTAACTGAAATCGGATAAAAGGGATGTACGATCGGGAAAAAATCTATAAAAGAAGTATTTCATCAGCCTTGGATATATATTGCGGACAATGTGATTCTCGATAATCCGAACCCGGATCGTCCGAATCGTTCGAACGAAAAAACCTTTTACAATTTTCAACACGTAAGAAAATTATTTTAAATTACATAATTCACAAGACGAGGAAGAAAAACATAAATTCGATACATATCAGATAAATCTACCGCGTAAAAAAAATAACAATGTAGTGGTAAGACTGACTACGATCTAAAATGTAGATTATGCTGTTATACTACAATGCAGCTTACGTAAAGCGTACGAGAACGATGTTTAAATTTCTTTTTCCCAATAACGGGTCGAGTTGATTCTTTATTGATAGTACATGCCTTTATGTTTCGCTATAAATCAATGAACGAAAGAGAGAAGAGAAGTTGAGAGAGATGTAATTTATATTTAAACCGCAAAATTGCAATCAGATACTGTAAAAACAACGCTTTGAAGTTCTATTTCATCTTCAGGGTTAAAATCATTAATAATAATTATGCATACAGTCAACAATTTTACTATACAATAATCTTGATTCCTCCTAGATTTACTTTTCGTGGGAAAAAAAATGTCTTTTAATGAATTACCTTTTTTTTATGGTAATAACTTAATAAATCCGAGATATCCAAAATTTTCCAACCCTGATTATTTAAAAAAACAGAAATCTCTTATATACGCATTCCACGAAACGGTACGCAAATTTAGTTACGTAAATGTTCCTTCATAAGCCACCTTTTCTTTCTGATCTACTTCTACTGCCTACCCGTCAATCGCTCGGGTTATACCCTGATAGAAAAATCATCCTTTTTCACATCTTTGAGGCAGATATTGCCGGGAGCTGAAGAGCCAGTACATCCTTGATGAAAGACTGTCTTTCTATAGACTTCTGGAGTCCTTTTTCCTTTCCTTTGCTGCAGTAAGCCTAATGACTTTATTGACGAATAAAGACCGGGCCAGTAAAAACCCTAAAAAAAAATTACACCTCCAATACAACTTTAACCTCATCGAACTTGTTTATTATAATACTCGACCCTCCCTCTTATGTGAGGAATAAAAAAAGAAAATGCACGTTTTATACTGGAAATACTAATTTACATTTAGAAGGGTGTAATCTTTGTTATCTTCAAAGTTGCTGTGTTTCATTCTGATATCTGCTCGTACAAAGAAAGAAGCTCTTTTTACGTAAACACATCATAGAAAAGACCAAACCGTTAAAAGATATCAAACAAATATATTCACCGCAAAGGAAAACAGTTAAAATATTATTTAAACAACGCCCGGTACATTCGGATCGAAGGGAAGACACTAATGATTTTGAATACAAATATATATTTTTTTATAAAATAATTATACGATTTTATTTATTTAACAAATTTAATCCTTTATAAATAAAAAAATAATCAGCACCGATTACGTAGATATGTCTTGCTTTCACACATTCGTTTTCGATAGTACAGTGCTTTTAACGCGTACAAATCCTTTATTTTTCCTGCTGACCATTTTTCAATATAACATAACAAACTCAACAGCAGTCACAAGTAGTGATCGTTTATTTCTACTGCAGGAGAGCAGATATGATGTGCGAATTTTAAAAAACAAAATTTTTCGTTTTTAAGTAAAACCATACAAATAATTTTGCCGATCAACAGTAAGGGAGTTAATACTTAAACCGTCAAAGGAAACTCTTTAGGGTTTTACAAAAACGCCCGTTGCCATATACAATTATATTTACGTAGCGGCGTGCAATCCATAACGACGACATCTTCGAAGCCATTTTGGCATCGATCAGCGAATTTTTGTTTTCAGAAACCAGAAACCCATCCGTTTAAAATCTGATAACAAATACCGCGCCGTTTAACGTAGCTAAATTAACCGGTTGTAGATACGAAAATATCTTAGTTAATAAAGTCATAAACGATTTTACTTTTAGATTACGTTAAACGCTACATTTTGATTACCTCAATCGTTAAGTATCCGTATTCGCGAAATCGACTGCTGGTTTCGTGATCGGTACGTCAGCGGTTCGAAACTTAGAAAATCTATCGGCAAGTAATTTAAAAACAATAAAAGTCAGCGATGTTACGTTAACGTGAAAGTACTGAATTTAAATTAATACAATCCGCTAAAACGGATAGCGTCTGTCTGTGTTTATGTATGTGTGCGTGTGTGTGCATTTTGACCGACTAAAAGTAATGTAAAATGATGGGTAGGATCAAAATATAGATAAATCACTATAATAATGATATAACTTAACCGTTATTTATAGCTGTGCATTTCCTTTGAGTGAAACAGCAATAAAGCGCTAGATGTATGTAACAACGAACATAACCGCACGTATATGTGACGGATAAACGAGAGAGTACAGTACAGTACAGTACACCCGGGTTAACGCCAGACAGTGTGGGCAGTAGTTTTCTGGCTTCCACTGTATGTAAACAGTGCATATATATATATATATATATATATATATATATATATATATATATACGGGTGTATTTAAATCATGTGACATTAGCACATACAGTACAATAAAACAATATACACGTTCAATAAGCCAACAAAACGACTCATATCTCTCCTCTCTATCCTGTTTTCCCACCGCCTCAGATTCCTCCCTCGGTACAGTTTTCTCCTCTACTCCCCACTCCAATCATTATTAATTATTTAATGCCAAAGGATCTGTCTCAGAATGTACATATAAACGTACACTCTATATTCTGTTAAATACTGTAATCCGCGATTTACTGGATTATTACAATAAGCGCACACAACAAACACACACACACACAGAAAGAGAGAGAGAGAGAGAGTGATTGAGAGAAAGAGACAGTGAATAGGATAGAAAGTACAGATACAGAACAGATTTACCTCGGTAGCAAAATTTAAAATAATTAATTTATTCCCTAGAATTACACGTAACCATGTACGCATGCGGCTCTGTCTTTACAAAGAGGTTCTAACAGAAACTTTTACACGTAAAAAATATATATATATGTACATATATGCACTAATAAATTGATACTTTTTCTTTTTCTGTTTAGCCTTCAGAACACCCGTAAGGTATTACTTCACAGGATGAATGAGGATGATATGTACGAGTGTAAGTGAAATGTAGTCTTGTACATCCTCAGGTTGACCGTTCCTCAGATGTACGGTTAATTGAAACCGAACCACCAAAGAACACAGGTATTCACGATCGAGCATTCAAATCCGTACCGATTAGAATTTGAACCTTAGAACTATCGACTTCGAAATCAGCTGATTTGCGATAACGAGTTCACCACTTGACCGACCCGGCGGGTTAATAAATGATACTGAAGAAATTATACGTGATGTAAAATGAAGATCTGAGATATAAGCAAATGTTATCTGTGATAATAAATGTTGTTAAAAATGTTTTTATACAATCGTGGAACAAATTTTGGATTACTTTCGCGTCTGGATAGCGCTATACCTCGCTCTAGAAGGGAAAGTATTGTAATCGGCCAAATTTTTGGGAATATGGGGGTTTTCAACGGATCTTGGCGTTTTGACAACGGATGGAAATTTTCCCGATGTGAATGTACGTGTGTGTGTGTGTGTGTGTGTGTGTGTGTGTGTGTGTGTGTTCGGTGTTTGCCTCTAAATCACTTTATGTCTCCAGGACGAACTGAAACGATTTTGACCAAAATTGGTCAGATTACTTCTATATATGGGGCACTGATGCCGTTAAATCTTCAACATAAAATGTCAAAGGGATAAGGCTGTAGAAAGGTCATCCTCCGTATATCAAGATTTCGCCTAATTAAGGTCATAATTTTCTTAGGCACATTTTTTAACAAATAACTATAAAAACCTTTTTTGCGAAATCGCATCCCCACCCCAAAAAATGCTCTTAAGTGGACAAACTACGACAACAGTAAACAGTACACCGTGTCGCCACAAAGAGCGCTAGTGTCGCAGTCCACCGCCATATTGGAATTTCCATTTTTTCCTTGTTGGGAAATTCCCTTTTCCGCGACCTCTTAGACCGGGAAATTTGAAATTCCACAGGGTTGACAGCCAGACTATTTTTTACACTTTAAATATTATTTATTTTATTTTATTTAGTTAATATTTCAAAGGTTGGTAGCACTGACGTACAGCTGTTGTAGTCTCCTATGTTGTGACATCGTACGTGAGCGGTAGAATTAATTTTTTTTTTTTTTAGTTGAGTTTTTGATAGGCGAAAAACGCTCCGGCGTTATCGTTGCTCGAACACAATGTATTTGGTTTAAAAAACTAAATTTTAAAAATTCACAAATAAAAATTAAGTAAAAACGCCCGGAAAACAAAACATGAAGTATAAATACAAAACCTAATAGAATAAAAAATGAAAACAAAGTAAAAATTTAACCGTAGAAAGTAAAAAACAAAGACAAAATAAAAAAAAAATTAAAAATTAAATAAATGAATAATAATATTTAACGTGTAAAAACGTAACCCGGTCTGGCCGGGTCTCGAACTCGATCGCCCGCTGGACTAGGTACCTGGTGCGATAAGCCTCGCGACTACACCAGCTGCCGACCGCACAAGCGAAATTTATTCTATTTATGTAGAGAAATTACATTAATTTAGTTAGAACCGACCGTCTCCGCTAGTGCCGTCACGCCCGCGCGAAATAAATACGGTATGAATGATAGAATGCTAGGAAAGGTAAAAAATAATACTTAAATCAGTTATGATAATCGCACCGGAAATATAAAATATTGTGAAAAAACTAACAAATAATTAATTTTACTAATAATTTAGTTTTATTTTATTTTTTTTATTCGTTAATTAATAATCGATTTACTTTGTAAGTTGCTGTTTGAAGACTGAAGATTTCCATGGTTTTCTTTAATCCTTCCAGGAAAACGTTTTTTATTGTTCTTGATATAACACACTTAACTAATGTAACTCGAACTATTATAATGTACAACTTATGTCCTGATATGAAGAAATTATTTATTAATTAATTTCTACTTCGAGAAACTAATATTCCGTTTTGGAAATAATTCCAGGAATAACTGCAAAACAAATAAATAGATTTTTGATTGTTACGGATGAAAGAGAATACAAATGAAATACCAAATTTCCGTAAATATTTATTAAACGAAAAAAATTTTAATACAAATGTACAAGATTCGTCAAACTGGACGATCTACTAATCCACTTTTCTAAATTACGGAATTAATTGTTCCTTATATTTGTAACAAACCAAATTACGTTACGAAGTCCTCCCTTTTCATCTAGGATCATAATAAAGAAAATAAAAAGATAATATATTGTTCGGTTCTCCGAATAATCCGAAAACCGGTTAACAAATCCTCCGGATAATCGAAAGTATAGTCAATTGTATTATACCATATATTACTACCACCATAAGATAATCTGACAATAATAATAAAAAAATAAAAAAAAAACAAATTTCAACTACTATAAACTCATTCATGACTATAAGGTCATTCATGACCTGAAAAAATAAGAAGAATTAATCGGTTGTACGAGGGGAAAACCAAAATATGAATCCAAATTAGTAAATAATTAATAAAATATATTTATTTCATAAACTGTTAATATTTAAGTTTTTTATTTAAACGGTTGTGATTATTTTAATTAAATTGTATAAAAACATAAATAAATGAAATAAAAAAAAATAAATAAAAAAATTTACAAAAAAAAAAAAGATAAATAAAAATACAAGACTGACGTATAAATAAAATGAACATTTTTTAAAATCAGGTCATTACGTAGTTTTTCTCCGTAATCAATTTATTAAAAACAAATAAAGGAATCAATTTACACACTTCATGCTTATTTTAATTTATTAAGACAGCATTACTTTTTTTTTCTTTTTCTAAAACAACCATTTTTATATATATATATTACAATATAATTCAATGATAACGGGACATCAGCATCGTATTTAGTCACGCACTGAATTTACCACTAACTAAATTAACTCCAATAAATTGAAACACTACTACTACTCACTGTCAGTTAACATGCGCTTTAAAAATATATATATAAAACACAATAATTAATCTCAGCCTCTGAACGGCAAAGTTATTTCTTTCATTTATAATATAAAATATATTTTGCCCGGTTTAAATATAAAAGAAAAAACTAACCGTTAAATGTAATTAATTTATAACTATTAATAATAAAAATAATAATCGTTACAAAAGAAATGTTATATGCACACAAAGTAATTTTAAATAAAAGATATCAGTTCTACCGATTATTTACAAAAATCTGATCTGGACACAACATGACTTCCTTATTCGATTGCATGTACACATTTTTTGCTGCACTTCACGTAAACTTATTTTATTTGAAAGTGAGATACGATCCTTCAGTTCTTTAATAAAGTAGACGGTTACACAATTGCTAAAATATTAGTTTTTATTATCATCAAATATTTATACAAATATTAATTCAACAATGTTATCTGAAATATTAGGATAGAGTGAAAGTCCCTTTATAACTCTGTTTTTTTTTTTTAATTATTATAACTAACCATCAACATAATGAAAAACAAAACGAGACAAGAGAAGGTTAATAAATTTTATAACGATATTTATTATCAAGTACACCGAAACAAATGCATGAATAAAAAAGACTTATTTATTTATATTGGAGAAATGGAGAACCAGGTAAGTGTTACCTATTCACGAACTCATATTTCATCATCATTATATATATATATATATATATATATATATATATACACACACACACACACACACACGCGAGGTGTGTTCAAAAAGTAACGAGAAGTTTTTTTTTGGAAAAAATTTTATTTATCGTCTAAATTAATGTTATTTCCTTCAAAATAGTCGCCATTAGATATTATACACTTATGTCAGTGCTTTTTTCAGTCCCCGAAACACTTCTGGAACTCGATCTATGGAATAGCGTTTAGTTCTTTCAGCTATTCGCTTTTAATCTCATCTATACTTGTAAAACGACGGCCCTTTAAGGTTCTCATTATTTTTGGGAATAGAAAAAAGTCACACGGGGCCATGTCTGGCGAATATGATGACCGGAGTACCATTACAGTCTTGTTTTTGGCTAAAAATTGAGGAATTTTTTTTCAATTCTTCTGACTTCTAGAAGTCTGCACCGAATTAAATACGATAAACTTCGTAAATTACTTTAAAATATCAAAATTAAAACCCACAATTTTGTATTTTTTGGTGCGGTTTGTATTTCCTTGTACGAAGTAAAGGAGTATTATGATCGCGAAAAATTCCCGTTTTCAGATTTCAACGGAAATATCCATTTTCACCATCCCTGAATCAGTTTTGACTAGTTTCGGCGTGACGACTGGACGTACGTATGTACCTCGCATAACTTAAAAACGATTACCCGTAGAACGTTGAAATTTTGGATTTAGGACTTTTGTAACATGTGGTTGTGCACTTTCCCTTTTGATTGCAATCAACTGGACCAAAAGAGTCCAAAAAAGCTCGAAATCCAAAAAAATTGGATTTTGGACTTTCTCTTAACTGCAGTAATAATCCGTCATAGAGACCTTTTCAACGATATATCATTAATAGTACTTCTTTTCCTTGGTTCCAGAGTTATATCCAAATAAAATTTTAATTAATGAAATATTTGGATCTTACAAGGGGAAGGCATATCGGTTCGAATCAAACTTCATCTACTTTTTTTTAAATTTAAATATATTGATTTATTAATAATTATTAACCTCTGATTGTAAAAAAAACAATTACGATAAATAATAATTCAATAACAATAAAAAAGAAAAAGGTATGAAAAAATATCAGACGTTATTAGGGAAATAAAATTTTATGTACTTTTAAAAATGTGTATATGTAATTTACTAGGCGTACAAGGAAGTCATGTGGTGTACACATGACTTTTTTTATTATTTAAAAGAGATAATTAAGTTTACGAGGAACCCTATCAACAGTTATATTAAAATTAACCGTTCAAAAAAAACCCAAAAGTTTTATTTATTTATTTACTTTTTTTTAAGCCGTGCGTCATTTGACACAGATATTATTCTTCATTCCTTCTTTTTCTGCTAATTTCTTAATCTCAATATATTTTATCCTGAACTACGTCTTGTATATTTCAATCTTTGTCGCCCTCCACGCACCCTTTTATCTTCTACATGTCCCTCTACTACCATAACTTTGTAAAAGGTGGTCCATCGACCTAGTTCATGTATTTATAAGATTTAGCCACAAATTTCTTTCCTCCTCTATTTGTCTTAAGAACTCTTCATTTCAAATTTGTCTGACCTAACTAATCTTAAACATCCTCTTACAACACCAAATTTTAAAGACCTCTATTCTTTTCCTACCGAACCTCACTAATTCCTACTACATCCACATTCGGTTCAGTGGGAAGAGGAAGGCGACTTTTGGTCAGGTGATTTTAGAGTAATTAACTCAGCTTCAAATAATGGGCAGGCAGGAGTAGGTTTCATAATGAACAAGAAGATAGGGAAGAGAGTAGAGTATTTCAAAATACATAGCGATAGAATCATTGTAATAAGGATAAAATCAAAACCTAAACCGACAACGATTGTTAACGTCTATATGCCTACAAGCGCCCGTGATGATGATGAGGTAGAGTGTGTATACGAAGAGATTGATGAAGCAATTAAACACGTAAAAGGAGATGAAAATTTAATAATAGTTGGAGATTGGAATGCAAGCATTGGAAAAGGCAAGGAAAGAAATATAGTGGGTGAATACGGGCCGGGCAAAAGGAATGAAAGAGGGGACCGACTTATAGAGTTTTGCACGAAGTATAATTTAGTAATTGCCAACACCCAATTTAAAAATCATAATAGAAGAATAAACACTTGGAAAAAGCCAGGCGATACTGGAAGGTATCAGATAGATTATATCATGGTTAAGCAAAGATTTAGAAATCAACTCGTCGACTGCAAAACTTACCCTGGAGCAGACATTGATAGCGACCATAATTTGGTGATAATGAAATGTAGAATGGGGTTTAAAAACCTGAAGAAAAGTTGTCAGATGAATCGGTGGAATTTAGAGAAGCTTGAGGAAGGGAGGTAAAGAAGATTTTTGAGGAGGACATCGCAAGAGGTCTGAGTAAAAAAGATAAGGTAGAAAATGTAGAAGAAGAATGGGAGAATGTTAAAAAGGAAATTCTTAAATCAGCAGAAGCAAACTTAGGCGGAATAAAGAGAACCGATAGAAAACCTTGGGTTTCAGACGATATATTGCAGCCGATGGATGAACGTAGAAAATATAAGAATGCTAGTGATGAAGAAAGTAAAAGGAACTATCGGCAATTAAGAAATGCTATAAACAGGAAGTGCAAACTGGCGAAAGAAGAACGGATTAAAGAAAAGTGTTCAGAAGTGGAAAGAGAAATGAACACTGGTAAAATAGACGGAGCATACAGAAAAGTTAAGGAAAATTTTGGGGTACATAAATTAAAATCTAATAATGTGTTAAAAAAGACGGTACACCAATATATAATACGAAAGGTAAAGTCGATAGACGGGTGGAATATATTGAAGAGTTATACGGAGGAAATGAATTAGAAAATGGTGTTATAGAGGAAGAAGAGGAAGTTGAGGAGGATGAAATGGGAGAAACAATACTGAGATCTAAATTTAAGAGAGCATTAAAAGATTTAAATGGCAGAAAGGCTCCTGGAATAGACGGAATACCTGTAGAATTACTGCGCAGTGCAGGTGAGGAAGCGATTGATAGATTATACAAACCGGTGTGTAATATTTATGAAAAAGGGGAATTTCCGTCAGACTTCAAAAAAAGTGTTATAGTCATGATACCGAAGAAAGCAAGGGCAGATAAATGTGAAGAATACAGAACAATTAGTTTAACTAGTCGTGCATCAAAAATCTATTTCATAACAATAAGAACAGATTATACGGCATTATCCGATTAAGATCTATTTCTAAGCGATGATGAAGAAAAATATTAATTTAAAAATAAATTCGACAAAAATTTTTTTTAATCTCTCCTCTTCTGTAAAGTAATCGGAAGCGTGGATATTTGTATCTCAATATCCACGCTAAACATAAAGTCGAGGCAGGACCAGTACGTTCTAGTGATAAGCTGATATACAGAATGTCCCATAAGTATATAATATAATCCCATAAGTATTTAATCAGTGGTAATGCCATTTACTGGTAAATAATCCTGAATCCTTTGTGGAAGTATTCGATTTTAAACACCTGGATTGTGATACGACTTCGATATAGGAAATTAATTAGGTTTTTGGTGTAACGGTGGAATAATTTTTAGTATTTCACGATGTAAAACGTGCGAAACATGTAAAAAATAATAATACTACCTGTGTTAACATATGCAATCGAAGCTCGGACGATCGGCGAGGAATCACAACCGAAAGATTTCACTACAAGAGTGAAAATTGTTTAGCGATACGATTTCGTTTTGAAAGATGTGGCGGGATCACATCGCCAGGATGGCATTACATAATATCTTTATATTACCTTGAAGATCCTGGTAGTGTTAAACCGATAAAACGACAAACATAATATTTTAAACCGATTTATGTAACTGTCAACGACTTAATCCATCGAGTATTACTGTCAATTACGTACATAAATAAAGAAGAAACAAAAATTAATAATATGTAAACAACAAAGAGATTGCTGATCGGGAGTTCCGCAAGGATGTGTTCTTTCACTTCTTTATTTTATTTGGATATATTTTTAGGTATTCACAGTTAGTTTTTTAAATAAAAATCCTAACCGAATGATGTACGCTTTGATATAAATATAAAAGAAACAGAATTCGTTCCAAAATATTTTCTATCCGACTCAGGAAAACGAGAAGGAATCTGATGAGATAGAAACATAATAATTTTCAAAATTTGTTATACGCACAAAACAAGAGAACGGAAAAAAACATACGACAGGCGGCTAGTCTTTTCCCCTGACTCGATTCTTCATGAATCGAAACCGCAATATCCTGAAGACTAAATATAATATTTTAAAAAGAAAAATCAAACCTGTTACGTAAAATTACATAATATTAACAACGCTTAAAACTGTTCAGGAAAACATTAAATGTAAGTAATAAAACTTATTTGTTTGACCGCAAAACAAAATAAGTAATAAAGAAATGAATTCCCATAAAAAAATAAAATAAAATATAAAAATAAAAGGAAAAATTATGATACCACAATAAAGCAACGTACAAAAAAAAATAGAAACTAAGCTTTAGGAAATCAAGATACAACATGTAACAAATCATTCGTACGGGTGTTCATTAATTTTTAATTAATAAATTTATTCGTAATAAAGTAATAAATTTGATTAAACTAACGCCTTATTATTTAGGACATTTAATTATGTATATTACGTGTACGTGTACAATGTTTAATTATCTACCGCACACAAAATCTCTCTTTTATTCATAAACATATATAACAGAGAGAGAGATACAAATCCTTCTCTAACGATTAATAAACTTGAAAAGAAAAGAGTTCAAAGCAATCCACTCTAGTTCTTCGTACTAGGGAATAGATGAGAGATGATAGAAGGTGGCGGTTAGAGGTCGGACGTTGTCTTCTTTCGTATAATTACCTCAAACAGAAGAAGAAGAAGAAGAAGAAGAAGAAGAAAAAGGAATAAAGAAAAGATAGATAAAGAGGGGACGATAGGTAAACGAAGAAGAAACGACAAGGAAATTCATCCTTCTTTACATTTAGTACCTTAAGACGGATGTTATTTAAAAAGGAGATTGTCCAAATCTTGAACGCTTGTAAACACCGTTCCCTCACACTACCGTCGCACGAAAGAGTACTTCTTAATACGACGACAAAGGTGCAACAAGGAGGGGATGCGCTGGTAGAATTAAAATAGAAGACGCACAAAGGTTGTCTACCTTGTAATTTATCACCAGGCATAGACGGAGCCCACAGAAATTACATACGCGTACGTAAGAGGTATAACATATAAACACACACACGCACACACACACACAAGCGAATATACTACGTAAGCGGGCGTTAATTTGAATGAACTAAACGAATGAACCTATTCTACCGACCGATTTGAAAGACCTTTTTCCCCTTCCGCCGTTAAATCATTTTGACCAACCTACCCGTATAAAATATATTTAAAAAAAGAAAAAAAATCAAAGGAAGATTATACTATCATTTCGACTATCATCATTAACATCGTCGTTTCATACTAACCTTTTTTCATTTATTACTTTTCTTTTTTAACTTTCCTTTATTATCATTAGTTTATCCTGATTTATTTACTTTTTCTACTTCAGACATTTATCACAAAATACTATATCCTTTCCGTTTACATATTATATAAAAAAAACCTGGTAAAGTTACCTACGTAAAGTAAATCTGCCATCAAAATCCTAATAAATATTTAATAAATAAAAACCGTTCTTCAAATTAAATTTACATCCTCCCCGTGAAATCTTACACGAAAACAGAATTTAACGGCGATACCGATTAATAAGAAAAAAATCTTTTTATCAGGAAGAAAAAACAGAACTAAAAACCGGGACCTCAAAATATGTTCGAACCGACATATAAAAGTTTTTCTAAACAGAAGACTAAAGCATTTCCTAAGATAACTTTTTAAATCATATACATTAAAGGATATTTGAAAAAATTCTACGATGACATCTAAGAACAATATCCTTAACGACACGATAAGAATTTTTTCCACGTTCTTTTCTTTTTATTCCCCCTGCCGTGGGCCGGACCCACAATTAAGGATAACAGCCAGAGGAGCGTCCAATACTCTTAACAGGCCTCCAAGTCTACCGGCTTTACATCCGGCATGACAGTTCAGCCCGCCGTTCGGATTTTATATTTGTACCAGCCTCAAGCGTCTGATGCAGGATGCAAGGTCAAGCTATGCTAAACCTAGTCTGTGCCCCGGAAGCCGAGTCCCGGTCTTAATTCCGCCCTGCCTCAAGTAGGAAACCCCCAGAAAAAAAGTTCCCGTATTTCCGATGGACCGTAACTTTACAAGAATGGCACACTTCCAAAAAAATTAAAAATAAGAGAACTTTGTTCGAGTGTATGTATGTGTACATATATGTATATTTTTATTTCCTTGTACGAAGTAAAAGAAGTATTATGTGAATGCGAAAATTTTCGGTTTTCAGATTTCAACGGAAATATCCATTTTTTGATTAGTTTCGGAGTGACGTCTGTACGTACGTATGTATCTTGCATTACTCAAAAAATATTAACCGTAGAATATTGACATTTTGTATTTAGGACTGCTGTAACATCTACTTGTGTATCTCCACTTTTGATTGCAATCTACTGGACCAAAAATGACTAAAAAAGCCCAAAATAGAAAAATTTTGTACTTTTTCTTAACTTCATTGAAAGTTCTTCAACGATATATCGTAAGCGGTACTTATTCTCGTCGACTTATTACTCATCGATACTTATTTTCGAAGAATTATACACAAATAACATTTTAATTTATAAATATTTGGATCTTATAAGGGAAAGGCACATCGGTTCGAATTCGACTTCATTTTATTTTTTTTTTTAATTTTAATATATTGATATATTAATAATTATTAACCTGTAACTATAAAAAGATTTTACCAATAAATAATAGTTTTAAAAATCAGAAGTTTTGAACGAAATAAAATTTTATGTACTTTTAAAAATGTGTAGATGTAATTTAATAGGCGTACAAGGAAGTCATGTAGTGTCCACATCGTATTTTTTTTGTTTAATATTGTTCGTTTTAAACTTCTGTTTTATACTTTTAATAGTAATTTCGTACAGTGAAAACCGAAATCGATCGGTTAACTTATACTTATTCAATTTCCATTGATTTTTTTTTATCGATGTCGAAAACTGAGGTCGGCTGAGTTCAAAAACATAAAAATCTTGCTTTAAAAATTACGTATGTATATGGTAGTACGGAATGAATAATTTTTTTTATCGAATAAACGGTTAAACTTAATTAAAATACGGGAAATAATTTTATTAAATTTTGGCAAAAAAACAAAAAAACTCCAGTAAGATAGACAGACACATTAAATAAAAAGATTCTTTCTTATAAAAGCTTTCATTAAATAACGGGTTTGTAACCTGCATTACACATATAACAATATAATATTAATAAAGAAGCATGTTTATTAATAACATAAATAATAACGTTATTAATTTCAGAAAAATGTCAAAATTTCTTTTTAAAACCACTTCAAAATTATACGCAACATAAGGTAAAAAATAATTTTAAGACTGTAACTCAGAATGGATTTGACAACAAATTTGAATGTTGATATGTAAGATTATGTGAAGTCATTTTTTTTTTTTTTGTTTGGGGCAAAAAACGCCTGTGCGTTATCATCACCCGGAAATTTATTTAATAAAAAGGTAAAATAACTCTAAAATAATAAAACTTATAAGGTTTAAAATTAATATAAATCATATAATAAAAATGTATTAAATAAAAGTGAAATAAAACTCAAAACTAATGTCGCAGACGGATCTTTAAAATATAAAAGTTAAAATAATAGAAAACGGAAACTATATAAAACTTACTTAATTCCGATAGGTTGTGCAAAATGCTCCCTTCTCGGATAATAAAATTAAAGACGTAAAACCAAAAAATAAAAATTGAAAGTAAAGGAAAAAAATTATCAAAAACTCTTCTAGCATAAAAATATATAAGATATAATTAAATTTTTTTGTAGTAACTTGGTACTACGCAAAAACAGAAACATCCGGTTCAAACATTTCGTTATTATTGTACAAGATTCCACGGATATTTCTGGATAGATTAAATTTACGAAGCAACACCGCATAACATATGCAGTCTACGAGAATGTCGTGCACAGTCATGGGGCAGTTGCATCGTGTGCATAGGGGTGCGTGTCCTCATGACATTAGGTACTCGTGTATGATCCTGGTATGTCCTATCGGTAATCGACAGAGGACTACTTCCTCACGACGAATTTTTCTGCAAAAGGAGGCCCATGGCAACACTGAATCTTTAATACGTCAGAGTTAATTATCGACGGAAGTCGCCCGGTGACTTTGCCTATGTGAAAGTCATAGCATGCAACTGAAAATTTGACGTCCTCGCCGACTTTTTCATATGCGTGATGAACGCCCTATAGAGTAAGGTTCTCGGAGCACCGCATTCCTTATACAGAAGGAAACTTGCATGCAAAAATTCAGAGCGAATGGATATGAGGGAGCGACTCAAAATTCGGATGAAACTTTCCGTGCCATGAATCTCACGTAAATAGTCCAATAACGGGCTATTAGAATAGTAAAAAAAAATTTAAAGAGCTTAAAATTTTAATCCAAAAATGTTCAGTTATCTAAACATTTGCGAAACGATTTGTCAATAGTGTTAAAATCTAAAAAAAAAATTGATAAAAGAGGAAAGATATTAATAAATCTGCAGCCGAAAATTTATCTTTAGCAGCGCTTTAAATTTCCTCTTATAAAAAACGAACGTTACAGTGCATATTTAAAAAATCATAAAAGTATAATCTGCAATATTTAATGTGTGTTTGCAATGGTTTAATATTTATCGGCTGCCCTATTGTTATTGGATGCAAATTGAAGAAATCTTCCAGGGCGGCGCATATCAAGTGTAATCTGCGATTCTGAATGTGTCTCCATTGGTTTAATATTTATAGGCTGCCCTGTTGTTATTGGATGCATATTGAAGTAATCTTGGAGGGCGGCGCAAAGCAAGTGTAATCTGCGATTCTGAATGTGTCTCCATTGGTTTAATATTTATCGGCTTCCTTATTGCTATTGGATAGATACTGAAATAATTTTGGTGGCGGTACATATCAAGTGAAATGTGTGATACTGAATGTTTAATCACTGAATGTTGTCTACTGGTTTAGCCAATAAAAATGGCTTTCCTCTCGCACACCTAGCGCCAATATTTGATGCATATGTTACTTCTGGTCGTTTCTGTCTTTTTCAGGTGGTTACGTGTCGTTGCAGTATACATTTTTTTGCAGTGGAGTATTGCGAGTGCAGTTGTGTTTGTGTAACATGACTCGTTCAATCTAGGAGAGGATAGCTATAGTCGAGTCGTTCTTGTTCCTTTGAAGAATCACGCCAAGTATTCGTAGAAAAATTTCCAAATGCCTGCATCTAACCGACGGGTCGCAACCGGCTTATCGGAAACATTGTTGGCGGACAGGTAGATCCGATGTCGAATTTCATGTCAGACGAAGCACGGTTTCATTTATCCGGCCGTGTTAATTCAAGGAATACCAGTTTTGGATGGCGAGGAATCCCCTACGAGATAATCGATCGTCCACTTCACGGTGACAAAATTGGTGTTTACTGTGCCGTTGCCGGTAATCGTACAGCGGAACCGATAGTTTTTGACCGGACTGTCAAACACAAATTTATTTACCTTACAGTTTTCGAAGTATTTTACGCTCAGTAAACCGATAATGAAAACGAATACAGCTTTTTACAACAATACGGAGCAAGGTGTCACCCATCAAACGTTTCACTGAATCGCGTTCATGCAGCTTTAACAAACGAACGAGCTGTCAGGAGATGAAGGTAGCCTCCACGTTCCCCAGCGTTGTCTACTTGCGATTTATTCCTTCGGGATTACGTAAGGGAGAGAGTTTACGCGTCTAATCATCACACTATTGATGAACTGTAGGTGAAAATTGAACGAGAAATCAACGCAGTTAACGTTTGCGTCAGACGATTCCCAATACGATCAGTCAAAAGTGCATCGATGCCCACGGAGGTCATTTTCAACATCTTTTGTAACAATAAGGTAAATAAATGTAAAATTAAAATTACGTTTTACGATTTTCTTATTTCATTCCAACATAACCTACCGATTCTGCAGCGGTTACACGTTACGGGTTTCTTTAACGTTGCTCACCCTGTTTTTAAAACTGTTACATTACAGTAAATAAAGAACCGTAAAACGAAATAAAAAAGTTAAACATTCTGATGCAGATGTGTTGAAGATTATCAAACGTACGATTAGACCTACATAAAATAACAGTAACGTGTAATAAAATGCACTTAATCTCGCTATAACAAGAAGCGATCGAGATCCGAGTGTGATCGTTGAAGCGGAATAAAACAGATGGTTAACAAAAAAATAACAGTAGCTACGTATAAAATAACGATACAAAACAGAATAAAAAATAAAATCTTGTAGTTGTAATAATAATTATTGAAGAATATATATATATATATATATAACAACTAACAGTTAGATATAAAACAAAATAGCTACAGGTATAAAAGTATCGATATGATATATAAAACATCAGATAAATCACGATTCGATACGATATATAAAACATCAAATAAATCATGATATACAAGAAAATTGTTGTAAAAAGGAAGGATTATGATGATGACGATGATAATAAAATAAATGATAAGGTACAACAACTACGTTAGAATACCGTTAATACAGTCGCGCATGGGTTTTTAGAAGATTTATGAACACTATAATATATAAATACATACAAAACATAGCGACTTTTATATAAACACCGTAATGAACGATTTTACACCACAGTTTTACCAATATAAAGACCGATAAAATAAAATCGCAGCAAATTGGAGTAAAGGAAGTGACCGGAGCAGTGATAATATACATTAACAGGCTCGAATAATAAGTATGTAATATGCAAACACAAAAACACACAAACGCACGGTACGGCAAATCGTAGAAAACACAAGAAACCCGCAAGGTTAAAACAATATTATACATATCGGCGTATTCATATCAAAAAAATAAAACAAGAAAGAAGAAATTAAATATACATAAATAAAAAAGTATATTTTATAATTAACGGTAACTTAACGAAAAATAAATAAGATTATTTATTAATTATATTAAACAACCTTCACGTAGCATTATACCGAAAAAATTAAAGATAAAAATATGCGATTTAATGTTTTTAATCCGACAAAGCGTTGCAGCATTTCTTCCAAAGTATTAATCTTAGACAAGTTGAACATTAAAAAATAAAAAAACGATTAAGAGTTATTTTACTCGTAAGTAAACTTTTTTTAGATACGGGACATAAATAATCGTATCTCCCTAGCCCTTCGACCGATTATAACCAAAATTAAATAGCATCCGCGAACCGTATAAGTCGTAGTAGAAAATTTCATAAAAATCTCAAAGATATCAAACAAAACGATAACTGACGAAAAAATAAACAAAAAAGCTTATTATCATCCCCGTGAATAAAATTTATCATTAAACACAACAAAAATAACATATTAATATAATGGAATCGTAAAAATTAGCGCAAAAATGTGACTTTGAGTAAAGAAACGCAACACAAGGGAGAAAAAAAAATTAAATAATATCCCTTTACAGGTTGTGTGGGGGGGGGGGGATGAATAGGAACAAAAAACAACATACTTAACAAACATGCCTAATAAATATAAGACCGAAACATTAGGTGAAACTCGAGATACTGAGGGTGACTTTGCTCTACAGCCTCACACCCTTGACCTTTTAAGTTGAAAATTTAACGGCATTGATGCCCCATGTATGCATAGAAGTAATCTGACCAAGTTTTTTTAAAATCGGTTCAGTAGTTCTGCAGATGTAAGATGGTTTAGAGGCAACACACACACACACACACGCACTTACACGTAACCCGGAAAATTTCCATCCGGTTTTCTGGGTTTCTTAGGCGTGAAAACGTCAAGATCCGGTGAAAACAGCATGTGCCCAAATTGGACCGATTACAATACTTTCCTTTCTAAAGCTAAACCTCTGCTACAGCGCTATCAGACGGGAAAGTAAAAAGCGGTAATTACATCGATTAAAAAACACTTTGATTTGCCTAAATAATCATTTGAAAGGTGAAATTTTACAGATGATAAACGTTATATCTTTCGTTATGACCTGCTCTGTATACAGTTTCTCCGATCAAGAAAATAATGGTGATTTTAAAGTACCGGTATATCGCCCGTGCTATAGAATGTTGTAGACAGGTTTAAGTATGAAATAAATGGTTTTTCAATTTTATAACGATTTTTGGATCTTTACCGCTACAGTACTGCACGGCTTAAATTTTTTTATTGTATATTAGTCAGGTATTAAAATAATAACTCTACTATACGAATTAATTACTGAATTCATTATTTTAAAAATCTAAACGTTAGTGTTAATTAGTCGTACGACAAATCTAACCAAACGTAATCCGTGCTCGTTAACCTGGTCTAGTTAACGTTAAAAATACAACTTATTAATATAAAAGTGATATTTACACCGAATGCATAACCCGTTTATTTAATTATTGGAGAAAGTTTAAAACGAGCAGTTGTATAATGGAAAAAATTCCGATTTTTATAAGCAAACAGATGAAACAGCAACCCCCCGCTAAAGAGTAGGGTGCTCAAGCACCCCACTCTTTAGGCCATTCATCACGCAAAAGAAAAGATTGGTAAAAACATCAAATTTTTAATTTGAAGCTATGACTTTCACATAATCTTGCATATCACCATCAAAGCTTGTTGTCAAATCCATTCTGAGATACCTTCTTAAAATTATTTTTTACATTTTAGTGCATTTAATTTAAGAGTGTTTTAAAGATTT
This sequence comes from Lycorma delicatula, assembly GCF_047948215.1. Lineage (NCBI taxonomy): Eukaryota > Metazoa > Arthropoda > Insecta > Hemiptera > Fulgoridae > Lycorma > Lycorma delicatula. The sequence goes on from NC_134465.1 coordinate 11,436,331, forward strand.
TTTTACATATTTTTTATTCTCTTTTGAAAAGTCGCATGTTTATATAATAGCACCAAGCGTAAACAATTCAATTATACAGGGTCATTCACGGGAACCGGATGTTTTTGAAGTGGGTTGTACTCGGGCGTTCGTGGTGGGAGGGGCACGTGGCTGGTGTCTGACGTTTCCTTTGTTCATAGCATTTACATTTTAGTCGTTGAAATGGAGCCGTGGACGCTAGACCAACGCCCGTACGCGTATGACAGTTTTGTACGAAATGACGAATCCGTAACTGCTGTTCAGCGAGATTTCCGCCGTCAGTTTAATATCCATTGTAATGCAAGTGTCCCTTCTCGTAACACAATATCGCGACGGGTAAACGACCATCGAACAAGCGGTTCAATATTGAAGAAAAAACCACCGGGTCCCCGACGAACTGCTAGCACTCCGAACATCGAACGAGTAAGGGAAGCCGTTGTCAGAAGCCCACACCGCTCTATTCAGAGGCATTCAGCAGCGCTTCAAATGAGCACAAGTACGGTAGACGAATTCTGCATACAGACCTGCATTTCCATCCTTACAAGATAGTCGTCGTGCGGCAGTTAAACGAGCAAGATTTCACGCAGCGATTACAATTTTGTCGACAAATGCTTACCCTTTTTGAAGAAAATGAAAATTTGTTATTTTGAATGAGTGACGAAGCCCGTTTACATCTGAATTGCTTCGTCAACAAACAGAATTGCCGGTATCGGGCAGAAAGAAACCCGCATCGGCTTCACGAGAGACCACTTCATAGCCCACAGGTGACTGTCTGGTGTGCAATAGGAAAGGTCGGTGTTATTGGACCGTATTTTTTTGAAGAAAATGACGCTGCCGTAACTGTAACAGCCGATCGTTACATTGCGATGTTGAATACGTTTTTCATCCCTGAGTTACGAAACCGGGGAATTGATTTTCAAAATGTGTTATTCCAGCAAGATGGAGCTACAGTGCACACAGCGAGGGCAACGATGGCTGTTCTCCGTAACTTGTTTTCGGGACGGATCGTTTCCGGATTTGGCGACATTCCTTGGCCCCCTCGGTCCCCCGACTTGAGTAGTTGTGATTTTTTTCTTTGGGGGTTTCTGAAATCGCGTGTACGGCAATAAACCGGGTACATCGGAGTACCTAAAGATCGCGTCATCACGTCACCCGGATTGATGTAAACATACTGCAAAGAATTGAGGCCGGTTACCGTGAAAGGCTACAACAATGTATTGCCCAAAATGGACATCACTTGCCGGATATAATTTTTCGTTCATGAGTAAGTAACAAATGCTTTGATTTAACAAGTGTTTCAGTACCGATAAAACTTTTTTAAAGTAAATATTCAATTTTGTATGATTATTTTTAAAACATCCGGTTCCCGTGAATGACCCTGTATTTAATTGAATTGTTATAATTTCAATATTCAAATTTGTTAAGTTGTAAATATGGTAATAATATATCAAGAATACGTTACGTAATTAGCTTTAATCGCTATTATAACAGTAAAATATATATTATTATACGCAGATATTTCCATATATCTGTGTATATTTTATTTACGCCTACACAAGTATGTTTATTTCATTTTAAGTTTGCAAGAATCGTTACGAAGCTAACAGCAGTTTCAATCTTACAATTTTACAAAATTTTAATTTTAAAAAGTATTTACAAAAAAATGACAATAAAACTATTATTATTATATTTTACCGGTCTTCTTTCTTTAATTTAAGTAAATAACTAAATTAAATAAAACAAGATAAAAAAAAAACACAAAATAGTATAAATGTAGTATTTCAGATAGCATTAAACGAATAAAGTAAAAAAAAAGTCGTTTCAGGCGTTCAACCGAAAATTTAAACACAAGATAGCTTCTTAAAAACATCTAAGCCGTTAAAACCTCAAACGTTGACCGCTACTACGATCTAAGGAAGTTATTATAAATAGTCGTCGGATAAGATAGCGTAAACTTTAAACCGGTCGATTTCGTATCTTTAACCGAGATAAAAATTTAACAAACAGGATAAACGTTAAATATTTTTACAAGAGAAAACTTTTACAACAATATTTTTAATATATCATATAAATATATTAAAGGTCAAATTTCTTAAACGTGGTTTCTGCTGATAATTTTTTTAATAGAATAAAAAATAATTTAAAATTTTATATCCACTTTACCGGCAAAAAAGACATTTAAAACCGTCATCAGGTGATAAAATTAATAAAATTGAATTCTGGTGGAATAACATATTCATATAATCCGTGGAAATAATTCATTTCATCAATGGTCTCAAAAGATGGCTGCTTTTAATGGAATCTTATATAGAGCAATACATTTCTCCAAATAAATAATTAAAATTACTACCCGTACAAATGGATAAAATACTAATACAATAAATAAATTATGTAACAGAATAAATAATAAAATTATTACGATAAAATACGTAAAAATAATGTTACCAGAAAAAACTGAAATAATATATATAAAAAAAGAATACACGCCATATACACAAAAAATTGAATAACATTACAAAAAAAATGAACATAAAACCGGCGTATACTACAAATAATAATTAATTAAATATATTACTAATAAAACATTAAATAATAACGTTTCTAAATTTAATAATCAAGGTGTATATAATCTACATTGTAAACATTGTGATATGATGTATATCGGTATGCCAACCGTAAATTTTCCATATGCACAAAACAACACATCCATAATATTAAAAACAATTATTAAATATTAATAAACAATAAATAATATTAAACAAAGAAACTCAGGACGAGTTTCGACTCCGTTCAGCCAACACATTACTTTTGACAGCGCTATCAGTGAAGTTGTGCGTTACGAAAATGAAGCTTCGGAATTTAGAGCGACGTTGTGCGATCAAGTTTTGGGTTAAACTTAGGGAATCCGCGATTGTAACCTTTGAAAAGTTGAAACAGCCCTACGGAGAACGTTACTTATCATGAGTACAGCTTTTCCGCCGGTACAAATCATTTCTGGAAGGCCGAGAACACGTTGTAGATCAACCTCGCTCAGGGAGACCTTCGACTTCAAAATCTGACGAAAACGTCGAGCGTGTGAGGGTTCTTGTGAGATCAGACCGTCGTTTAACAATAAGGATGATGAGTGAACAGTTAAATTTAAACGCTTTCACCGTACATCAAATTCTGATAGACGATTTGGACATAACAAGGTTTGTGCGAAATCGGTGCCGAAAAACCTCACAACGGAACAGGACAATCGAAGAAACGTGTGCGTTGATCTTCTTGAAAGGATTGACAACGATCAAGAATTCTTCAATCGTGTGATCACAGGTGATGAATCCTGGATATTTGAGTACGATCCTGAAACAAAGCGGCAAAGCGAAGAGTAGCACACTCCGTTATCTCCTCGACCGAAAAAATGTCGAATAAGGAAATCGAAGATCAAAACCGGGCCGATTTTTTTTTGACAATAGGGGTATCGTGCATAAAGAATTTATTCCTCCAGGACAAACTGTCAACTACGTGTTTTACAAAGGTTTCCTTGAAAGGCTGAGGAAAAGACTGATTACCGTGAGACCAGACGTTGCAGACAAGTGGACTCTTCATCATAACAATGCCCCGTGTCACACGGCCATTTCCATCATGAAATTGTTTCTTAACCCCCCTGTTCACCTGATTTGAGTCCTTGTGACTTTTTCTTTTTCCCGAAATTGAAAAATGTCTTAAAAGGACGTCATTTTGGAACTCTGGAGAACATTCAGAAGACTGCGACCGACCAGTTAAAAGCCCTACCAGTTGAAGCCTTCCAGCGCTGCTTCTAGGAGTGGGAACAACGACTCCGCCGGTGTATAGCTGCCCAACGGAACTACTTTGAAGGGAATAATATTTTTGTTTAAAAAAATAAAAACTTTGGTAAATAAAAAGTCAGTCTCATTACTTTTCTTATACACCTCGTACATAGTAACCATAATAACTTAATTACTCATTTACCAAAAAAATGTTAAAGATAAATTACTCAAATACGCGTTAAGTACAAATATAAAGAGATAATAATAATAATAATCAAAAACAACGAAAACATGATTTTTGATATCATGATTTCCTTTAATTCTATATTATTCCACCAGAATTCACTATCGACTTTAGTATACTTTTGACATTTAAACAGTTATGACTGTTTGACAATCATTCAACTGACATGACTGTTTGACATCATTCAAACAGTCATGACTGTTTGAATGATGTCATCATCATTAGGAGATGATGGTATGAAATAAACCGAAAATTTCGACAGTTCTATTTTTGCTGGTAACGCGGAAGTAAAATTTTTAATTATTTTTTAATCTATATTAAAGATTATTACATATTAATCTTATATGGTTATATGATAAGGTTTCTCCATAGCAGGTACTGATAAAGAAAATTATCTCAACTATAATTCCTCTTTTAAACTTGCTTTTAAAACTTGTTTCTAACTTTGTGAACGGTTTCCAGACAATCTCATACACAGAATTCTCTTTTATGCATAAAATTAACCAAATATAGCTTTATTCTTGTTACATTCTTCGTATCGTTTTCTTCAAAAATCAATTTATAAATGCCCGTTCTTTCGACGGGTTTAGTTTTGTTTTTATGCTTTCCGAAGACAAAGGCTAATTCCTAAATGTAGCCGCTGTAACAGTATATTTGTGTTTTTAAAACTATTTTAAGATAACCATAAAAATAATTACGCTTATTTACGATAATTTCGGAAATGTAAAAGTAAAATGTATTTACCGTAAATTTTACGGTTTTAACGGTAATTATGATAACGAAACAAAATGAAATTACGTCATTCGGTCCGATATAGGTCTACACTAAAAATTCTAGTCTAAAGTAATACAAGCAATTATAGTACAAGGGTAAATCAATTATTATCCGCAATGTAGTAATAAATTTTATTGCAATACAAATAGGAAACTTACATGTACATCATTTTTCAACACAGTCCCCTTGCACATCAACGCACTAGGTCCATCGTTGCACAAGCTTCTTGATGCCCTCGTAAAAGAAGGTTTTCGGTTAATCTGCGAGCCAGGAATGCACCGCTTCTTTCACTGTTTCGTCCGAGGTAAATCGACGGCCCCTTAACGCCTCTTTAAGTGGGATAAACAAGTGGTAGTCCGAAGGAGCAAGATCAGGACTATACGAAAGATGAGCCGGTACTTCAAAGTTGAGTTTCCGGAGCGTTTCAGCAGTGCGGGTAGCAGTATGTGGACGAGCATTGTTGTACAACAACACAACACCTTTCGACAGCAGCCTCAGCGTTTGCTTCGAATCGCAGGCTTCAGCTTGGCAGTAAGCATCTCACTGTAACGCGCACTGTTTGTTGTCGTGCCCCTTTCCTCATAATGTTCCAGTTCTGGGTCTTGTGAGTACCAAAAAACCTTAAGAATCAGTTTTCCTGCGGACGGTTGCGTCTTGAAACTTTTTTTTGCAGGGCGAATTTGGATGTTTCCATTCCATACTCTACCGTTTACTCTCCGGCTCGTAATGATGGATCCGTGTTTCGTCACTAGTGATGATTCTGCCTAAGAAGATGTCCCATTCGTTACCGTAGCGATCCAAATGATTTTGGCAGATGTCCAAGCGCGTTTGTTTATGCGACTGTGTGAGTTGTTTTGGGACCGATCTTGCAGACTTTAGGAAACCCAAATCTGTTGTGGATGATTTCGTAGGCAGAACCGTGACTGATTTGCAGACAATGTGCCGCTTCATCGATAGTTATTCGTCTGTCTAAGAAAACCGTGTCGCGTGCACGCTCAATGTTTTCCTCATTTGTGGCTGTAAACGGTCGTCCGGCTCCTTCGTCGTGCGTAACACTTGTGCGACCGTTTTTGAATTTTTCAATCCGTTCGTAGAATTCCGTTGCGGCAACACACTGTTCCCGTACTGTACCGAAAGACTTCGATGAATTTCGGGCCCTGATACACCTTCCGACCCAAAAAAACGGATCGCTGAACGTTGCTGTTCTTTGGTGCAAACAGAAAGCGCAGCAGCCGTGGCTTACGGCAGGGCAGCGATAATGGAACTAACCAAGCAGCATCAAATCTGCACAGACATAACAACAATTAAACCACGCATACGTCATCTACGCAACACGACAGTACTACCAACATAAACGAAAATATAACTAAATTGCGGATAATAATTGACTTGTATTGTAATGAAAAAGAACTGATCAGATGGTATTAAAGTTTTATTTATTACACCTATCCAGTATCAAGTAGTACGAAATGGCAGGATTAATAAACAGTTCAATAAATAAAAACATCAATCTCGGATTTAATTTTCGGAATTGAAGTAATTACAGCCTTAATGGATCAAAATAGCCTCACATCACATCACATCACATTTAGAATTATATAATAGATACTAAAATAATTCAAAATTTACTTATTTAAAAACCGAGCCTTACCAATTGTACTAAAACTGCTTAATTCAAAAATTACATCTCCAACACTCACCTGCAACAATAGAAAAGTATATTAGAATGTAAATTAGGAAAACAAAACAAGTAAAAATAATAAAAAACAGTGAAGCTCCGACTGACACGTAAACAGATTGGCTGCTCCTTCAACACAACTCTGGATATAAAACAACCATTTGTCTTTTATAAAAAAATAATTTTACCCGTCTTCAGGTGGCTGAAATATTCTTTAAATATTTTACTGTATATTTTAATCGGTCAATAAAAATGTATTGATAACAGTATGCGTTTTACATTCTAATTAACGGCACCCCAATCTACCGAGGAAATGTGAATTGAAATGATATTCACCGACTAGAGGATATATTTCTGGAAGCTGTCTTCTGAGGAGGGGGTTAGATTCAAAGAATTTGAATCACTAGAACGTTTTTTCTCACTGTTCATCGCCTTTCTTGTATTGCTAATTGTATAACTGCATCGTGCACAGATGTAGAGAAGAAAAAAATGATTTTTTTTTCTAAACTTATCGGTGACAAAATGTAAAAGATCATTTTCAGCAGCAGAAAGATTAAAGACGCCGCTTGATTTAATAAAAAATTATGGATCTGACATTAATAGATTTATTCTATTTAGAATAATAAATTGAAAGAAGTAGCTGAAAAAACAGGCTTGCAGATCTACTTTTTAAATACAGAAATGATAAGTATCTGGAAATACCCAAAAAGACAACTGAAACAAAGTATGTCAAAATCATGGGCCATTTTACATATCCTGGAGAAATAATTAGTAGAATCGGAACTGTTAAACGGCGTGACGTCTGTACGTACGTACGTACGAAGGTATCTGGAATAACTCAAAAACGATTAGCCGTAGGATGGAATTTTGGATTTAGGACTGTTGTGACATCAAGTTGACTGAACCAAAAGCGTCCAAAAAAGCCCAAAATTAAAAAAATTGAATTTTTACTCTTTCTTAACTGCAGTAATAAGTCCTCATTGAGAGCTTTTCAACGATATATCATACGTGGTACTTATTTTCATCGGTTCCAGAGTTTTAACCAAATGAACATTAATGAAATATTTGGAACTTACAAGGGGAAGGCATATCGGTTCGAATCAGACTTCATCTCCTTTTTTTTAACTTTCTTTTTTTAATTTAAATATATAGATTTGTTAATAATCTCATTGATAGTAAAAAAATGTTTTACGATAAATAATAATTCAATAATAACATAAAATATATAAATATTTAAAAAAATATCAGAAGTTATTAATGAAATAAAATTTTATGCACTTTTCATTTACAAAAAAATGTATATATGTAATTTAATAGATGTACAAGGAAGTAATGTGGTGTCCACATTAATTCTAAATTAAAAATTCCTGAAGATGGCAGAATAGCCGAAAACGTTTGAGGAAATCAAATAATATATTGGCAAACTGTTACCAATATTACCAACGGTGCCATGTTTGAAAAACTTGATAAAACCCACTTACTAACAAATCTTTTTATGCGTTCAACCGCTTTCGGAAACGAATTCCATCTTCAGGAACTTAACATTTTTTATATTAATCTTAAAAAACCTAAAACTTTGTCGTTGAAAGTAGAACTGTTATGTAAAGTTCCAAACTTTACATAAAAATTCTACTTGTGACGACAATGTTTTATTTATTGGTAAGTGGTTATTGGTACATTGGTAAGTGGATTTTATATTTTAATTAATTAATGTAACCGACAATCCTATCCTATAGTTGTTGCATAAAATGCTGGTGAAAAGGAAGAACATCTGTGTAAATATCAAGAAGATGAAGAACTCACTGTTTAAATGTTTTATCTTTTAAAAAAAGTGTTTATAATTTTTATTTAATGACACTGTTCAAGTTAATGATTATTTTTTAAGGGCAATTTTATTTATTTCTATTGTAATTCAAGTGTACAATAATTTCTTAAAAGGTAATTCTTATGTATCTTTTTATTTTGTTTAATTAATTACACTAATTTTATTTAGTTTTTAAAGAATAAAATGTCTGTTCTTTATGGCAATATAATTTTATAAATTTTTTTGTGTCTCAAAACCATTTAAATCCGCATAGGTTAGAAACAGAACCTGGCATGTCCCAAACATCCTTATCTAAACTTGCCAGGTCCCATTTTTCCTTAATAAGTTTTTTCCTTAATAAGTTGAGAAAAATTATGAATTAATTTTAAAAATATTCAAATAATCTGTCCACTTTTCATCTTAATTACAAAATATGAACCGAAAATCTAATGTAATGCTACCAAATTTTCAGTAATAAAAAGTGCCCGTTATCTCAAAATAATTTAGCGTGGACAATAGTAGTCGCATACAGATACAATAAAATGTTCAAAAATCATACTTTAATTTCATTAATACATACATACATATTCAATAGCGTGTACGATTAAAATGCCCGTTTACTGATCAGCTGATTACTCAATAAGTACGTGAACCTGAAAAAGAATAAAGTAAATTTTTCGTGGCAAATGGCGAGGAAGGAGTTGCTAAAGGGTAAAAGGACAAAGAAAAATGATGGATGATGAAGAAACGGAGTAGAGAGCGTAGAATGAGAGAGTTAGAGGGGTGGTGAGAGACGTTCGTACAATGTCTCGGGTTTTACGATACAGCTGGCACCTCACCTCACTCCTTCGATTTCAATTCCTCCCACCGCAACTCGACACTCCTTCGTTATCACGATCGTTCTTAGTTAGCAATCAACTCGGTAACCCTCTTCTCCTGCACACAACGTTATTAGTTCTTCCTTTAACTTCCAATTCTACCACCGCTAGCACCACCGTCTCATTTACCTCTCCGATTAACAGTCGGCCCGAAAGCCGGCTTCGCCTTTACTCTTACCTTTTACTTCTCGTTTCCCCTAGTCCCAAAGACCGGTCATTAGTCTTAGCTTAGTTCTTAAAGCGATTAACGACAGATGCAAACGAATCTCACACAGCCGACTCGAACCGTACACAACGAATACGCCGCTAAACCTTTCGCTTTACTCATCCATCTTTCGTTTAAAGTCTCTTTAGAACACCTAAAGACACGACCACGATTATAATAATATCGCGATAAGAGTCGTCATCCTCGGTGTTATTAGTTAATATACAGCACAAGGGTAATTCCCTCTCTTACGTTCGGTTAAACCTAATTTTTAATTTTAATTAACAATTAAAACGAATGTTCTATTTCAACAGATTACATTTATGCGGGTTCCCAAATAACAATACGTTACGGGTCTGCAGAATAAAAAATGAAAACGTAAAATTCTACTCGTAAATGCGTTAAGCGTTTTAAATCGCGTGCACGTTCTCGCTGTATAAATGTAAGAAAGGATTCTGTGTATTAGAATAATTGAAAACAACGACATTTCTAACAACACAGCGACGAATTCAACCAGAATTTCAAAAGGATCCGTCTTTCTATAACTGTATTATAAAAAGGACTGCGTACTGCTTTTCGACCGGGACGTGTAAAGCCAAGCAAAGCGAGTAGGTATTTAAACAACCCTATTTTTTCATATTGCGACCGATACTTTAGGAAATACTTGGGTAAAAGATGAACATTAAAACTCTACAAAGCTTTAATCGGCGCAGGTCCCTCAGTATTAATGATACAAAAATTAGCCTCTTCATTTTTGCATCGAAATAATAAAAGAGATTAAAGTAACCCGTTTCGCGGAATCGTTTATCTTTAGCGATGTAGCAACATTTCATGTCTGTGAAATTATGATATACCGTAATGTGCGAATATGAGACTGAAAATCCTAGTGCACGTCGTAAACTCAACAACGGTTAATATTTACCGCACCGTTTGAAGGGTCAGATTTTACAGGAAAATCTTTTTCTTCGCAACCTACAGTCACAGGAAAAGATATTTTAACAGGAAACTGGATAACACCGGTTATCAATCTACAAGACGGTTGTTTCCCCCCGGCCTTTATCTCCTCAATGAGAGTTGGGATAGAACGATACGAGATGTTAATGCGGGAATGATTCGATCACCGGATTTAAAATCAATCGAGTGATTATTTTACATCCCGTTCCCTGCCGATCCCACGTTATATTCATTACCGTAATTCGTTGAATTCATTACGAGACGAAATGAGCATCGCTCAGATATTGCGGCATTTGCAATATTTCACAATACGGTTCATAAGGTACGGCTTCCTGACATTTTTAGATGTAGAACGCCAGTGACGGATGGACAGAGTATTTTCCCGCAAGACTTGCAGCACCCACGAGGCTGTGCAAATTCCCAGTCCGATAGAAGTCCGCAGCAAAATCGCAGATAGCTTGTTGATCTGCTGCACGTATATGATCGCCGGTGGTGACGGAGTCGTGTTCCTGAGCGATCTGAACATCTGCGTCGACCGGGTCGCCGTTGTCAATAGGATTACCAGCACCCTAAGTAATTATGCCCGAGAAAATTCATACCGCTGAGAATTGTACTTTCCCTAGCTATTTGTTCATAAATAACATCCCCGCTAGAATTAGCGTGAGATTCTCCCGCCACACTCAACAACTGGCAGGAACGAAAAAAAATCAATTACTTGTTCGGATCTTTTAGGAAAAATTTAATTAATCTCATCTCTGTACTGTTATTATTATTAATATTACTAGATCGTTGACTAAACAAATTATGGAATGGATTAAGCATAACAATATCAAGACGTTCGTAAGAACTTCTCTGGGATGAAACCGCAGAACTGTACGGCACGGCGAAGTCAACAAACTATGTTTACAGTTCCATAACCTAAAAGTGAAATGAAAATGGAGGAAAAAAATTAAAAAGTAAGCGTGAAAACATTATATTTCAGTTCAAATAGATTTGTAAAACAACCTTTTGTTAAACAACGTTGTTTTCTCCCACTTGATGAACCACGGGACTCGAATATGTCACTTCCTTAAAAAGGTAGGCTTACGAATCGCTAGGTAGGTAATAGTACTTAACCAACCGGTTTGGTCTAGTGGTGAACGCGTCTTCCCAAATCAACTGATTGGAAGTCGAGAGTTACAGCGTTCAAATCCTAGTAAAGCCGGTTATTTTTACACGGATTTGAATATTAGATCGTGGATACCGGTGTTCTTGGTGGTTGGGGTTCAATTAACCACCCACCTCAGGAATGGTCGACCTGACGATGTAGAAATTATGACAGTGTAGCATGGTTTATTAAATAAATAAATATTAATAGAAATAAATAAAAAAATCTAAAATCCACTTGACTTCTTTGTACCCTACTAAATTACATATACACGTTTTTAAAAGCACGTAAAATTTTATTTCATTAATAACTTCTGATATTTTTTTTATTGTTATTATTGAATTATTATTTATTGTAACATTTTTTTTTACATTAAGAGGGAAATAATTATTAATAAATCTATATATTTAGATTAAAAAAAGTTAAAAAGAATAACATGAAATCAGATTTGAACCGATTGCCTTTCCCTTGTAAGATCCAAACATTTCATTAATTAAATTTTTTTTTATCTATAATTCTGGAAGCAATGAAAATAAGTAGTACTTATGATATATCGTTGAAATGCTCTCAATGAGAGCTTATTACTGCAGTTATGAAAAATTCCAAAAATTTGGATTTTGGGCTTTTTTGAACAATTTTGATCCAGTCGATTGCAATCAAAAGGGGAAGTACACAACTAGATGATACAACAGTCCTAAATACAAAATTTCAACATCCTACGGCTAATCGGTTTTGAGTTATGCGAGATACATACGCACATACATACGTACGCCGAACTAGTCAAAATGGATTCTGGTTAAAATGGATATTTCCGTTAAAATCTGAAAACCGGAATTATTCGCATACACAATAGTTTCTTTACTTCGTACAAGAAAATAAAAAGATCCAGCCCTCCGCCTGACATCCGAATGCAGCGTGACGAGACGACCAGTCAGGGGGACGGGCTCAACCCACCGGATTGGTCTAGCGGTGAACGCGTCTTCCTAAATCAGCTGATTTGGAAGTCGAGAGTACCAGCGTTCAAGTACTTATAAAGTCGGTTATTTTTACACGGATTTCAATACTAGATCGTGGATACCGGTGTTCTTTGATGAACCACACATCTCAGAAATAGTCGACGTGAGACTGTACAAGACTACGCTTCATTTACTCTCATAGATTTCATCCTCTGAAGTATTATCTGAAACGTATTACCGGAGGCTAAACAGGAAAAGAAAAAAGGGTCGGGCTCGCAAAGAATCGGAAATTACAGAGCTAACGATCTCATAGAAAATGTTAAATTTTCAATGTTATTTTAAACGGACTAAAAACTTTTTACTTAGAATTTTTTCACACAGGCCGCCGCAGGGTTCAGGCTGTCGCCTACGCCGGCGGCGTGCGCGCGCTTAATCATCAGTTCCTTGCGTTATGTGTGAGGTAAGCCTATAAAATAAATATAAAAAACTGCAGCGTTCATTTTTATATTACTTTAATAAAATTTGGTGACTATTTCGTAATTACTTAATACTGCAGTAATTACGCACTAATAACCGATATATATTCACATGAAGGAACATTATACGTCTATTCAGATAAGCTGGCCTCAACATACTTTTCAATAAAAAAAATGTTGAAATTCATATGTAATCGGCTGGTGTGCAAGTAAAATATATTGCGAATAATGGCGCACCCCTCTTTTTTAACAATTCTCAGAATTTCAACCGCATTCTTAAGAACCGATTCAAAACGTTCTGCTACATTTAGGACGAGAAATGCTCCGAGCCGATCAGAATTCACTTTCGTGCGAACAGCTGCTCGATCGCATTAGCCGTGAAACAAGGAGCCTTGTCGTGGAGGAAACGCACACTTGTTCTGGGTCAAGTGTACTTGTTAGGTCTCGCAGGAACGGAAGGACAGAACCTTGCGAAACAGTTTCCCGGAATTATTAACTGCTAAGCAAATTCCCCCCGTCTTTTTTATTTAACTATCCATTATATTTCAGATCTTTATTTAAATTCATTGGTTTTTAATTTTGAACGACGCTCTGATACACGTACGTATTTAAAAAAAAATTAAAACAGTGCGAAATTTAATCAGTAAGAATGAAATTAGGGAATAATTTAAATAAATTGATATTAAATTAAATGAAATATAAATAATAGTTTAATTATTTGTCAAACCTAAATTGTTTTCTGTCAGAAGAAAAAAGCTGACAACACATTATAATACGCTTAGTATTTTTACATTAAACTCATTTGGAATAAAACATAACGTTGATATAATTCCATTCCATCCATTATTAAACTTACTTCACTATTAAAGACATTATAAGAATAATAATAATAATATTTGCAATAATAATCAACATAAATCCATTTTTAACTATAGACCCAGAAAACTTTACACTCGCAATCCAATAACAACTCCTCATATTCCACCAGAATGATATTTTCTATTTGCATACGCTATTCTACGATCAATTCCCAGAAAATTAGGAATAATTGCACTAATAATATCAATTATAATCAATATATCAATACCATTCTCGACAAAAAATAAATTTCAAACAAATTCATTCTACCCGATAAATAATATACTATTCTGAATCATAGTAACACATTTATTCTATTAACATGGACCGGAGCACGGCCGTAGATGAACCTTATATCTTTACAGGGCAAATTTAACAATTAAATACTTCTCATACTTCATCTTAAACCCAAAAATAGCCAAAATACGAGATAAAATTTAAGTTAATAAGCTTAAAGCAATATAACTTGAAATTATAGTAAAGTAAAATCTATTATTAACTTCAACTTTAATAAATCTAAATAAAAAAAACGTTAAAATAATGAAAGATACAAACACCTTAAATAATAAAACTATAATTCAAAACGACAGCTAAATAACTCCTTCAACATAAATATATAAATTTATCATAACGATAACGAGGAAAAGAACCACGAACTCACACAGAAAAATAAATAACAAAAACTACCGTTAAAAAAAAGCTTACACAATCACTAACAAAAAAATTAAGACAAAATTCTTAAAAAGATTACATTACTATACTCGCACAAAAAAAAATACAGAAAAACTAAAATATCTCTATTCAACAATAAAACCTGAAACTAATTTAGATTTCTAAAACTGTGGGTTGTTTCGGATGCACGGCTTACACACAATTTAAAATATGTATCATTTTTTAAATAAAATACTTTTTCGTTTATGTAATTCAATGACTCAACTACACCGCGCGCGCGCGCACATACCGTATTTAATTTGCGCGGTTGTGGCGGTACTAGCGGTGACTGTTGGCGCTAATGTAATTTCACAACTCACATACAAAAGATTTCGCTTGTGCGGTCGGCAGACCGGTGTAGTGCGAGACTTAATGCACCAGCCACCGAATCGACCAGGCAAAATCGAGTACGAGACCCAACCAGACCGAGTTACTTTCTTACATTTGAAATATTATTCATTTATTTAATACTATCGCTCATCTGTGACGTCACAACATAACAGATGATAAAACGGCATTTTTGGGGTGGGGGTGCGATTTTGCAAAATCTTTTTTTCAAAATACTGTTATTTTTTAACCGTTAACATGCCTAAGAAAAATATGACCTTAATTAGGCGAAATCTCGAAGATACTGACCTTGCTCGACAGCCACACCCGCTTGACCTTTAAAGTTGAAAATTTAACGGCACCAATGCCCCATAAATAGAAGTAATCTGACCGAGTTTGATCGAAATCGGTCCAGTAGTTCTGGAGATATAAGGTGATTTAGAGGCCGACACCAAACATACAAGTATATACGAACATTAACATCCGGAAAATTTCCGTCCGGTTTTTTGGGTCCATTAGGTGTCAAAATATCAAGATCCGGTAAAACCGCATATACCCAAATTGGACCGATTACAATGTCCCTTCTAAAGCTTATAGCTCTGCTATGGCGCTATCTAGACGATAAATAACTTACGAGTAATATGATGTAGCTTTTTTAAAAATTAAAAACCCGGCAAATCGAATTCAAAACTTCTCCTACATTATTCATTAAAAACCTCACGGTGAGAAAAAAACAAAAAGGCTAATTCATGCGGCTATAAAAAGTAACATACATTAACGCTCAATCAAAGAAAATTAAGAAAATTCGCATCGGCGAATTCCCTTTGTAATAATAAAAACACGGGTATGCTTGAAGATGTTGAGAAAAAAAAGTTACAAAAAAAGAAGAAGAAGAAATCATGTAGTAAAGTACAATCGTATACCGGTATAATTCCACAGGGAACATTAAAAATAGATCTCACGCACAGATTCTAAAAGCACTTTTACTCAATAACTCGCTAACACGTTTTAAATTGACAAAAGTAACAATTGACGACTGCTTTTGATACGGCATTTTAGAAAAAAAAGGAACAGAAGCAAAAAAGGATACACGCAATACGTCAGCATTTTACGTAAAAAAAAATCTTATAAACAATTTTATAGTAGAAAATCAATTAAATAACTATCAAAATAAAAGTAAAAGGATATCATCGGACGATTAAAACCCCACCCGTAGTAGCCGATCGTTTTTATATCGCGGTCGAACCGTAGAAGTGAATGATTGAAGCGCACAAATTTGTTTGAAAAACATTTGAATTTTATTAATATCATAGTCCCCTCTAAGCCGCGCAATGATTTTAACGGTATTGCAAGGAAATTGCGCAGGGAAATTTATTTCCCACGCATCTATAATCAGCTATTGTAAATACGTAGGTAAAATCGAAAACATGTTTAGTTGATAGATTATACAAACTGGTGTGTAATATTTATCAAAATGGGGAATTCCCATCAGACTTCAAAAAAAGTGTTATAGTTATGATACCAAAGAAAGCAGGGGCAGATAAATGTGAAGAATACAGAACAATTAGTTTAACTAGTCATGCATCAAAAATCTTAACTAGAATTTTATACAGAAGAATTGAGAGGAGAGTGGAAGAAGTGTTAGGAGAAGACCGATTTGGTTTCAGGAAAAGTATAGGGACAAGGGAAGCAAATTTAGGCCTCAGATTAATAGTAGAAGGAAGATTAAAGAAAAACAAACCAACATACTTGGCGTTTATAGACCTAGAAAAGGCTTTCGATAACGTAGACTGGAATAAAATGTTCAGCATTTTAAAAAAATTAGGGTTCAAATACAGAGATAGAAGAACAATTGCTAACATGTACAGGAACCAAACAGCAACAATAACAATTGAAGAACATAAGAAAGAAGCCCTAATAAGAAAGGGAGTCCGACAAGGATGTTCCCTATCTCCGTTATTTTTTAATCTTTACATGGAACTAGCAGTTAATGATATTAAAGAACAATTTAGATTCGGAGTAACAGTACAAGGTGAAAAGATAAAGATGCTACGATTTGCTGATGATATAGTAATTCTAGCCGAGAGTAAAAAGGATTTAGAAGAAACAATGAACGGCATAGATGAAGTCCTACGCAACAACTATCGCGTGAAAATAAACAAGAACAAAACAAAAGTAATGAAATGTAGTAGAAATAACAAAGATGGACCGCTGAATGTGAAAATAGGAGGAGAAAAGATTATGGAGGTAGAAGAATTTTGTTATTTGGGAAATAAAATTACTAAAGATGGACGAAGCAGGAGCGATATAAAATGCCGAATAGCACAAGGTAAACGAGCCTTCAGTAAGAAATATAATTTGTTTACATCAAAAATTAATTTAAATGTCAGGAAAAGATTTTTTAAAGTGTATGTTTGGAGTGTCGCTTTATATGGAAGTGAAAGTCGGACGATCGGAGTATCTGAGAAGAAAAGATTAGAAGCTTTTGAAACGCGGTGCTATAGGAGAATGTTAAAAATCAGACGGGTGGATAAAGCGACAAATGAAGAGGTATTGCGGCAAATAGATGAAGAAAGAAGCATTTGGAAAAATATAATTAAAAGAAGAGACAGACTTATAGGCCACATACTAAGGCATCCTGGAATAGTCGCTTTAATATTGGAAGGACAGGTAGAAGGGAAAAATTGTGTATGCAGGCCACCTTTGGAATATGTAAAACAAATTGTTAGGGATGTAGGATGTAGAGGGTATACTGAAATGAAAGAACTAGCACTAGATAGGGAATCTTGGAGAGCTGCATCAAACCAGTCAAATGACTGAAGAAAAAAAAAATTGACAATAAAAACATTCTATTCAGTTATCGGCAGTCAGTTATCGAGTCATGGAGCCGGTGTTACGGTCGGAAAGAAAAATAGGGTAGCGGCAATACTCAAAAAAGAAATATCATATTTAACTGAGCGACATTAAGCACCACATAGGGAAGGTTTAGGATTAGATGATTCGTGGAAAAATGTATCTATTATGCAGGATATAGAACTGCGTTTACAATGTTTCGCCGATCTGGCATGAAATTAGTTCCAGCGTTAGAGAATGATACTATATCATTAAAACAGCTAAATGAAGTTAGACGGGCATCCAGGTATTTCGCAGTTTGTGCTTTAGTAAAAAATTACAGTATATTCAATTACGTATTTTAAAAGTCAGAATGCAATGACCCCATTTGTAAATATTGTGAAAAAATACATTCTAATTCAGAATTTCGGGTATCAATATTTGGTCAGAAAGACGTATAGACGACATTACATCCTTATCTCCAATTATTGATGCTTATCCGTACGTAAAGATTACAATTAACAAACCAGAAACTCAATATTTGGACTCGAAATCTTTTTTGGAGTGTCACTGTAAAAGAAATGTTATCCGAACGTCAAAATGATATCGATAAAACAGCTGTATAATTCGATTTATTGAACGTTCACTTAGCAGATTTCCAGACTATGAAATAAAAGATTGGCGAGCATTTGATAAAAATTCAGAAAACAATTTTGATTTCGGAATGCAAAATATAGAACGACTTTCTAAAAAAAATATTCAAAATTTATTGGAAATAAACACTTTAAAATAGATAAAATATGAAACGAATATTCAGAACTGAAATTGAGAATTCTAGAGAAAACGATCGTTCTAGACTTTTAGCGATGCATTAACTTTTTTCAATCTAACCTTGAATTTTCTAAGCTTTCTTTTTATATAACTTAACGGGGATATTTTTTTTTAACATCCAGCGTAGATTGCGAACGTAGATTTTCGGGTTATGAATTCCATAAAAACAAAATACCGAAACAGACTCGAAAATGAATACTTGATGACCTTAAAAGAATTAAATTACGTTTATCCGACGGTCAAGAAGTAAATACAAAAGCGGTTTACAAAGAATATATTTCTATAAATGAGAGAAAACAAAAAGTTAAGAAAAATATTAATCTGAAATCAAACAAGTTACCTAATCGTTTTTGTTTAAATATATATACATATATTGTGCAACGATAAAAAATTTTGTTCAAATTAATTTTCGAATATATTTTTTCGGCCACATTTCTGTGCGCGCAGGTCTGAAAAAAGATTAAAGACAACTTTGATTATAATCACGGTTGAAATGCACTAATCATTTTTTTTATCGAATTTAAATGTTACTTATTTCCTTACTTTTTATTTAACCGTTAATTATACTTTTACACACTTTACGTATTATTAATATTTATATAGATATATATAAAACGCTTAATGTTATTTCCTTGAATTTGTTTACCGTAATTTCACTCTGAATATAGATTACGACAGAAATGGAGTGATCACGTTCGTATAAAGATAAATTTCTCTTTAACCGTTAAAAATTATTTAAAGAGCAGTAGCAGATCTACACCACGAAGTATTCGTGTTCCCATCTTGCGGGTTTCCCGGTTCGAATTCCAATCTCTCGATATATATTTTTTAGCGTTATAAATTTCAATATCACATCCCTTCAATAGGTCGAAATTGAATTCAACGGGAACGGTATATAACTCTATTAGCTATGTAGTTAAGAAATTTTACAAATCGGTTCAACAGACCCTGATGTTATCTCAAAAAAATCTATGTCTTAATAACAATAAAGAAAAAATAATCCTTTATATTGCATATACTGAAATATTAAGCAGTTTAACAATTTTAGTTTCTTTTTTCTTGAAATTATTTTTTTTTAATTTTTTTGGGAGTCAGGTTTTTCTGGGCCTGTACGGTGAGGATCTGAAGATCAGAATATCTTTTTGAGACAGATTTGATAATCTATATCTGTACGATTATATAAAGACGAATATGGTTTTTGTTTGTTCGAGATAAACAAAAAAACTACTCGATCAATCGCAACCAAATTTTTAATTCATCTTTCTTGGCATAACTGACAAGATTTTTAGATATATTTCATCTCAAAAAATCTCGAAGAACCAACCGATCGACTTGCTTTTAAATTTTCAGGATACATTCGTATTATACCGCGGAAGATTTTAAGCTTCAGACCGAGGCCATAACTTCCTTGAAGGTTAAGATATTAAAAATATTTATTATTTCTTCGTCCTTAAGGAGGGTAAAGTTGAGAATTAAGCTATTAAGGAAATAATAGATTAATCCTTTTACTTCATTTTTATATTTGTGCTACTATGGCAAAGAAGCAAGATGTGAATTTTTCTCGTCAAAGGTGTGTCTGCTTTAGTTACCGTAGTTACCATTATTCTGTCTTTTGTAATTTAGTTTCTTCTTCAGGTTTCTATAAAGCCTGAATACTTTAATTGTTAGTTAACAGTATTATTCTCACAATCATGAAGATAACCAACGGTGCGGGTATCCATAGGAGCGAAGCCCTCAAGGTAAACAGGAATGGCGACCAAAGCTTGCTCTGCGGGTGTCCAAGGCGCCGTTCCCCCGCAACACGGGAAACGCGAGCGAAGCGAGCTCTGGGGCCCTGGGGTAGGCCCCGTGAGCCCGAAGAGTCCCTGAGTTGACTCCAGAATTCGCCTGGTCCCTAAGGGACCAGGTTTAGGGTAGACGGACCGGGTAATACAAAGTGATTTTTAGGTCTGTTACCAAATTGCTAATTTCTGGTAATTTTTTTCTAAGAAAGGGAAATTTTGTTTTACGACACAAAGTTGGTAGCGCTACTCAACCGGTATAGATACTGCAGTGTGAGTTGATTCTCCTTGAGCTGCGTAATGTTTTGTGCCGTTTCCGGTCGTGTTACGAACAGAATGTCTTTTACCATAGAACGAGTTTTCATTCTTGAACAATATTTTGCTACGAAATCGGTCGCGAGTGTAATCCAAGCTTGTACACGAGAGGATACAAGGCTTCATCACTAAAAAACATTGTGTTTAAAAATTCGATTACGTTATCAATTACGAGAGACCTAAACTGACGGCAATATTGCAATCGCTTGTTTAAATCTGGAGGCTGAAGCTCTTGTACTAATCGTACGCTATACGGATACAATTTCAATTTTTTAGCGGCTTTCTGAACACTCGAATATGACAAACCGACTTGAGTGGAAAGTTTTCGTAAACTTTTCCGTGGAGAATTGAGCGATTTTATTTTCACATTCTCTAAAACGTCATCTGTCAAGCGAGTTCGTCGACCACAAAGTTTTCTGTCACAAACAATACCTGTCTCTCAAAATCGGTTTGCTAGCTTAGAAATTGACATTTTTTCTGGCGGAGGTACACCAACAAATTTAATTTGAAATGATTATTTTACACTCGCGTACGATTTAGTAGTAAAATATTGTTCAAGAATGAATACTCGTTATTCTACGGTAAAAGACATTCTGTTCGTAACACGACCGGAAACGGCACAAAGGTTTACACGGCTCAAGGAGAATCAACTCACAATGCCGTACCTATACCGGTTGATTAACGCTACAAACATCGTGTCGCAAAACAAAATTTCCCTTTCTTAGAAAAAAATTACCAGACATTAACAATCGGGTAACAGGACTAAAAAATCAACCTGTACTTTATATACAAACGAACAAATTCATTACCTAATCGCGCCCAACTCTTTAATTTATAAAGAAATCAGCATCGAGAAAGAAAAAATACATTGCTCTTCATTTATTAGCGACAGGAATTTTTAATTTTCAGCTTTAAAAGAAGAAGTAATAATTCAAAACTAATCTTGAAAATAAAAGCAAATAAAATAAATCGTTGAAATTTTAAAAGCATTAAAAGCGTTTTTTTTTATAACCGAAAATGTAGAATAAAAACCAAGAGTTAACGTATCAAATGACTAACATATTAATAAGTAAAAATATTCCAGATAAAATATATCATTCCGCCGTCCAGTAAAGTTAAAATACGAGAAAGGATGACATGCGGCAAACAGCCAAAAAAAAAAGAAAAAAAAAAATAGACAAGCCTTCCATTCATTAAACGACAGAGCTTCTGTCTAGTATAAACTAGATATAAATATAAAGGAAAACGAGATGGGCGCGGTAAACACATTCTCCATTAATTAATTTTTATATTATCGACCTGCCTTCTTGTTTTTTTTTTTTTAATGCCGCACCTGGTAGTTATTTTTGTTACTTTAATTTCATTTTATCCAATCATATTATTAAATGGAATTTATTGTAAACGACAAAATCAGAAATATTTTCCATTAGCTAAAAGGAATATAAACATCTAAATACTTTTTAACATCCTACAGGACGTATCTCTCGTACTTATCTCTGTAACGAACGCTTGTTTCAATTCAAAACCAAATATTGAAATTTTGAACTTATATACAGTTTGAATAAAAACAACTCGTATATAAAGAATGAAAATTTATATAAATAATCCACCATCATCCTCCATTACCGAAAAAACTTTAAAAGTACTACAAAAAACAAGGATAATAAATAATAAAACAAAAACAAAAAATTTAATCTTGAAATTATTAATCCTGTATATAGAATAACGGCTGGATTCCGTTACCGCTTTATTTATTAGCCCTATTTGATCGACGAGTACTTGAAACCAAACTGTGGTGGGGGTCAACAGTGAAGAGAAAAATTAATAAAAAAGAAAAAAAACAGTAACAACGTTGCCGACGAATATCTTTTTCCTGGAAATGTTTCATCGTATACCCCAAACATTCTGATTTATTGTTTTTACATTTTCATAATAATTGTTAATTTCCAAATAAAATTCCCTTGTATTTTTGTCGCCACAAAAAATCACACAATTAAGAATCCAGCAGAATTAATATTTGTGGCTCAAGGGTTGATGTAGTATTTTTCTTAGAACAAATACAAATATCAAAATACTATAAAAACAAAGACGATATAAGATAAACTGAAATGAAATCAATAGGTCAAAAAATGCGCGCTAGATAGAGGCGTTGGTCGTATAACCAATAAGAACCAATTTAAATAAACACGTACACGTCAAATTAAACAATTATTTATTACTAGGTATTGAAGTATAAAAATAATAATTACGGGTAGATTTTATCCACCCCAATTACCTTTTCAATTGCAACAATAATGCGTGTGGAAATTTTGAATAAAAAACGAACGGAACACTAAATAAAACCGCCATTTTTTAATTTGCGAGTTATATTGAAAAAAAAATTATAAAATAAAATCTTCATCCTTTTCAAAAAAGCTCAAGAAAATGGCACGAGTAAATTTTCATTAAGTAGCCCCAAACGAGACTTAATCCTTTACCCCATCCTCAATCCTTTAAAATCCTGATTTAATAACATAAACGGCCCAATATATAAATATCCTAAATGTGTAAATTTTTGGGGAGAGAGAGAGAATATAGAGGGAAATATTTATCCCTACTTACTTTTTAATTTCTCGACAAATTATGACATCCGAGTCATAATATGCCTTTAAAAATATAAAAATATGACTGTATTTTCCAACTGTTACAGTATAACACACATATTCTGGAAGCCAAACTTAAGGAGCTACTCCAGAATATTAAAATAAACAATAAAAAAAAGGTCTCATTGTACAGTCTGCTCGATCACCAGATCTCACCTCCACCCGACTTCTTTCTTAAGCAATATTTGAAAAGTAAAACTTATCGGTTTGGAACACCAGATTTGCCGTAAGAGTCGAAGGAAAGAATCGATGCTGCTTTCAACGGTCTAACACAGGAGATGAAGCGCATCGATTGAAAGGGATCGTTGCAAAATCGTTTTCAGGCATGTATCCAGATAAATGGAGGCCATTTTGGGAATAAAATTTGATTAACTGTTGGCCTATATGGTAAACTCCAAATATAATTTATTGTTTATTGTGTACGACATCTGAAATTTATACAATAAACTAATACGTCTCTTTATTTACAATGATTTTTAATAAATTTATTATTCTATAAAAGTTTTAAAAAAGTGATGCAACCTTACGAGAAAATGAGTAAGTTACAATAGTTGTTGAAAGTAGCCTTCAATATGAGATTCACGTAATTGAATATGACGTCATGTTGTAACGTTTGTCGAGGAATTGCAGCGACACATCGTTCAATTTCGGTCTGCAATTCGGGAACGGTGTGACGATGAGTTTTTTTAGCGGCAACCTTAATGAATCTCCATAACAAAAAGTCAGGAGGATAAATCAGGAGACCGAGGGGACCAAAATCCCTACAAAATCACTTTATGAAAACAGTGATCCAAGAAGGACATAGCTTTGTTGGCTGTACGATCCGTAGCATTGTCATGCTGAAACCACGTATATTCTCCAGACGGTCTGCAGGTGTTTACAAATGGTTGAACCATCTGTTGTTAGCGCTCCCTGTTAATTTTTCCGTAAAAGAATTTCATGAAAATTCGTCTACGCGACATTACACACCAAACACCCACTTTTTGTCCGTGCAGCTGATGTAGATTTTCCGTACACCAAACGCGTGAATCGCTGTGCATTCACGTATCCATCAAGGTGTAACGGGTCTCGTCAGACCAAACCCGATCGTCGAGTTCTTCCCCGTCTGGAGTTATCGATGACGTGAACCACTGCCATCGACAGAAAGCCGCACCGTTTTCCAGCGTCTACAGGTTACAACAGGAATACTGTACGGATGCATCTTTAAACAGTTGCGCGATGCCGGTGTGGGCACTAACAACGGAGAAAACGACTGGCTTGATACGCGTCGCACAGACTTCTCTGGACTAATGGAATATGTAGCTTGCACGTACATCAACGTATATGGTACTTGTACAGCCGCTTGATGGTGCCTTGATTGGTGCATCCACACCGTATTTTTCTGTGAAGGCATTACGGTCTGGAGTAGATGTCACATTTAATGTACTGGGAGACTATGAATATTCTCTGCTGCATTGTTTAACCTATTTAACTCAATTAAATCGGCAACAAAAGAAGGAAACAATTTTTCATAAGGTCGCGTCACTTTTTGAACGCGTTGACGGTTTTTTGTTCAAGGTAGTTGTTTATTTTCTTTGAAATGTAAATAATAACAGAAATTATTATTATTAATTCAATCGCTGAAGACAGTGATAATGTGTACAAAAATGTCACGACTATAAAAATTTTGCGAATCATTTTAACAATTTCAATCATATCTGTACCGTTTGTTGAGCGATTTAAACAAACAATTTGTCCCATTATTCGCACGAATATTCTTAAAATTTTATTTCATTAAATAACCAATATTTACTGGGCTACTAACGATTAAAAAATTTAATGACTACTATTTTCAAATTTTCGAAAAGGTAAATTTTTCAAACTAACGTATTTTGTACAAGTTTCTGTCGGCTAAATGTACGCTAAATTTCATTAAATTCATTGCGATTCCATCGGGTTATTATCTCCTAGATTAATTTATCGATATGATTTTTGGCATCCGATTACAATGTACCTGGACCAGTATGTACGCTAACTGGTATATGGAAATAAGTGGTTTTTTTTTTACATTTTAAACCTCACCTCATTTTTAAACCTCCCTATGGTGTAATAAAGTTTATAACTAGGCTACTAAAACTAATAGCATACTTAAGATGTCGGTAATGGATACCGATTTGACTTCTACTAACAAAGTACAGACGATGCGCATTTATATAGATAATTCGTTGTTTCACGACAGAAAAGGGTACAGTAATTTATTTCTTTGTATACGACTAATCAAACCACGGTCGCCGAACATTTAATTTTTGACCTTTAACTTAGAGCTTTCGAAGATATATTTAAAAATATAAACATTTTTCGTTGCAACAACGATCATTAATTGATTTTTTAGTTCAGCAATCGCACTGTGTCACGATTCTATAATTAAAATTAACTGAATTAAAAAAAACTAAGTTATACATTTTACGGATCAATTTACGTAAAATGTTATTTCCAAGTTGTATTTCTTAATTTACTTATAAAAAAAATTACTTTAAAAAATTAATTTCATCTCTTTTGAATCCCGTAGAAGAATACATTTAGATCCTAGAAACATTTCAAGTAAGAATTTTGTGAATGTATATTCAAATTTACTTGTACGTCGACAAATTGACTAGATAAATATAAATATACCCGTCCCAACTTCGTCCGCGTTACACGGTTACTTGGGTTTCCCGCAGCGGTGGATCTTTTTATTTTATGTTTTTTATTTAAGTAACCAGTACAATTACGGTGGCAGCGGCTGTGTTGGTCGAGCCCCAGTACCGTATTCTATGGACCCCTTAAAACAATCGGAATTCAAAAAACGCGAAATATTTTAACTATTTATCTGAAGAGCATTTGCAAAAGCCCAAATGTACTGAATATCTCGTTCGGTACAGTCGGGATTTTTTTTGTTGATTTTTTTTGTTTAACCTCCAGGTCTACAGTTAAATATCGCTTCGGAGGATGAGATGAATCATTTGCAGCGCGTGTGAAAATATCATGCCTGACCGGGATTCGAACCCGGGACCTCGGGGTGAAAGGCCGAGTACAATCGCTGTCGATTGACGCCTTACAAAGTCGAATTTCAAAAATCTACAAATTGTCTATTCGTATGAAGATTACACTCACCAAAAACTCAGATTTATTTCTTCATTTGTTACCGATAAAAATTAAAAAAATAGCAGGGTTTCAAAAAAAATTCAAAAATCTATTTTAACCGTTGAAACTCGGAATTTCATAAAATTTAGATACTCAAATGACGATTACGCAAAAAAAATCAAGCTGATATCTTCATTTGTTACAGAGACATTTAAAAACTAGTAAATTTTCTAATGAAAATATCTCTATTGAAAAATATTTTGGGAGCGGCTTCGCTGTAGGAGAGAAACATGAGAATTAAGCGGCTCACCACCTAGTGGTCAGAATGAGAACTGCAGCGCCGTAACGGATAATTTAATATTTGCAAGCTTCAATAAATAGTTTTCATTTTTGAATAACATTACCGAATAACCGTGATCTGTATGTGACGCACACAAAAGTTAGCCTTCAACCTACTAACAAATACCCCGTTTAAAATTTTGAAAATCGGTCGATTGCAGAGATATTATAACAGCAACCCATTGCACCTCCCAAAACAATGACCCAGGGGAACGCCGTTTGTTACCAGTTGATAGTACGATCGGTATAGCCTCGCACGAGGTGCCCGCATCACCTCACCGGTCTAGCCCCAAAGGCAGTCCCCACGGGAAGCCCATTATATTAAACAGAAATTTTAAAAATTTATTTACCATTATTTTATTTAACGTAAATTTAATTCTATTACTTTTGTAACATTATTCATTCGATCGATTCGAATCATTCGGTTCAAACCCAGCTCACACAGCGATAGAGACACGGTTCATTAAAGTTGAAGCTTCAACCGGAAAAATCTACATTATTACATAAAAATATATTTTACAGATTTTTCGACATGAAATATATCAAAAAACCTTCTCAGGATGCCAAGAAACACGGTAAAAATCTGGATGCGATTGATCGAGTAGGTTCTTGTTTTTCCCCGAACAAATAAAAACCCTCTCCTCTTTATATATTAGTATACATTTAAAACCAAATTGAACAACTTTTTTATTTTATTTTATAATACATCATCACATAGTACAATTACAGTAATAATAATAATAATAATAATATCAAACGAAATTATTATAAATTACATTTGTTTTCACATTAATTTTACAATTTCGTTTTCACATTCTAATTTTTAACAGTTAATACTGCCAATTTACAAAATAAAAAAAATTCTTAATGTAGTTTTTCAACATCTACTAAATAATGTTTTCTAGTTACTAATATTTTTAACGTAAACAATGATCTATTAAATATCACAATATTTAATTTTTATTTATTTTTAATAATTGATTTTGTTTTTAGATATTTTCCAATATTAAAATGATGCTTGTATCAGTATTTTTCTCTCGCGTCTTGGTCAGAAACTGAAATCTCTCACTTTTTAAATAAAAATTAAATATCTTAAACTATTCTATTCAATAGACGTTTTCCAAACAGATTTTCTCCGAATATTTAAATTCTCTACATATTTGGTTTATAATCACACAATTCCAACGAAGTTATTGAACGTAAAATCTAACAAATTATTTTTTGCGCCACCAATTTTTAATATTTTAAAATAAAAGATACAGTTCTGGAATCAATTTTTCAGGTTAAAAACCATACGAAACCATCAAATTTTTACCTTAATTTAAATTCCAAGCGATCTCATTCCAACTAAATTTTACCTTTGTTTAAAATTATAATACACTGTTTTTCTGCCGCGTTTCCGTTCGTACTGTTTTAATAAAAATTAAATTGTCAAAACACATCTTCATGTTCGGTTGTTGTGACTCGCATAGATCTTTTTAAAAATTAAATTTTCAACGATATTCATCAATTTTTTTATTTTTTTGCTTGACGATATCGCCACGTAAGCTTGAAACTGTTGCGTAGCATACGGAAATGGAAATTTGTGCGTTAAGAAAAACGTCATGCCTGACTGGGGTTCGAACCCGGGACCTCCGGATGAAAGAGCGAGATGTTACCCGCTCCGGCAAGGAGATCGGTACAAGTTTATTGGTAATTTAACGAAGTTAAAAAAAGAATTGTAATTTGCAACACAAACTTTTCATATTTTTACAAAACTTTTCTCAAAAATTATTTTAAGTGTAGTTTTCTGGAATATTTTTTATTCAATTTATAAGGTAAAAAAATTACACCTTAAGGGGATTTTAATATATGAAAATTTAAGCGAGTCGAACGTAAATCCGTTTAAGAAAAGAACATAAATGTAAATTTATTTTTAATTTAAAAATTAAACTTAATTCTTTGGAAGGTTTTCCTCTTTTGATGTAAAAAAAAATATATATTTATGTAAATACAACTTGTCAAAGGAAATAAAAAAATAATTATTTTTAATCAAGTTATTTAACGTAAGCGGTATCATCACGTGTCGGGAAAAAAATTATTTTAAACTCTTTTACATATAAAAAGCACTTTCATAGAACTTTTATTTTAGAATTGAAGACACGACAAAAAAAAATCAAATAAAAACTATTTTATAAATACAAATGACAAATTGATGCGCTAACAAGAAAAATATAAAGAAAATATACACTCTAAAGAAATTAACTGAGAATTACAGTAAGAGAAAGAACAAAGAAAAAAAATAGTCGTAGTAAGAGACGGAGATAAAATGTAACATCTGTATCACCGTCAAAACCACAGCTGTTTTCAGTAACGCTTGCGTAATACTAATACGAAAACACAAAACAAGCTACATCTGTCATAAAAAAAAAAATAACTTCCCTTACGTATACGTAAGAAAGATAATTCAAACAAAACAACCGGGTAATGCAAAAGTTATTCTAAGAGATATTAGAAAATATTATTTCGTAAAAAAAATCCCAAGATGGAAAAGATTTTAAGTAGCGTTGTACTTTTTTATTTAAAGGAAAAGAGTGTTATAAAGAGAGATATCAACGACGGGAATATGAAACAACGATGTATAAGAACGAAACAAAAAAATAAAAAAATCGACATATAGAACCTTTTAAAAAATTCGATATATATTAACACCGACTGACATGAAGTTATAGAACAATTAGACTTAAAAAAAATAGTAACTGTAAGTATGAACAATATCTTTTTATATAAAAGCTATTTAAAAAAAATTGATGTGGATAACATATGACTTCCTTGCACATCTACTAAATTACATTCACACACTTTTTTAAAATGAAATGTTCATAAAATTTTATTTTATTTATTTTTTTTATTATTGAATTATTATTCATTGCAAACACTTTTTTTGCAATGAGAGGTTAATCATTAATAAAAAGTATTGAATTATATAAAAATGTATTGAAATGTGGTAAATTATTAATAAATTAATTTTTTTTTTTGTCTTCAGTCATTTGACTGGTTTGATGCAGCTCTCCAAGATTCCCTATCTAGTGCTAGAAGTTTCATTTCAGAGAAGAAAAGATCTTTTTCTTTTCTACATCCTACATCCTACATCCCTAACAATTTGTTTTACATATTCCAAACGTGGCCTGCCTACACAATTTTTCCCTTCTACCTGTCCTTCCAATATTAAAGCGACTATTCCAGGATGCCTTAGTATTTGGCCTATAAGTCTGTCTCTTCTTTTAACTATATTTTTCCAAATGCTTCTTTCTTCATCTATTTGCCGCAATACCTCTTCATTTGTCGCTTTGTCCACCCGTCTGATTTTTAACATTCTCCTATAGCACCGCATTTCAAAAGCTTCTAATTTTCTTCTCAGATACTCCGATCGTCCGAGTTTCACTTCCATATAAAGCGACACTCCTCCAAACATATACTTTCAAAAATCTTTTCCTGACATTTAAATTAATTTTTGATGTAAACAAATTATATTTCTTACTGAAGGCTCGTTTTGCTTGTGCTATTCGGCATTTTTTGTCGCTCCTGCTTCGTCCATCTTTAGTAATTCTACTTCCCAAATAACAAAATTCTTCTACCTCCATAATCTTTTCTCCTCCTATTTTCGCATTCAGCGGTCCATCTTTGTTATTTCTACTACATTTCATTACTTTTGTTTTGTTCTTGTTTATTTTCATGCGATAGTTCTTGCGTAGGACTTCATCTATGCCGTTCATTGTTTCTTCTAAATCCTTTTTACTCTCGGCTAGAATTACTATATCATCGGCAAATCGTAGCATCTTTATCTTTTCACCTTGTACTGTTACTCCGAATCTAAATTGTTCTTTAACATCATTAACTGCTAGATCCATGTAAAGATTAAAACGTAACGGCGATAGGGAACATCCTTGTCGGACTCCCTTTCTTATTACGGCTTCTTTCTTATGTTCTTCAAATATTACTGTTGCTGTTTGGTTCCTGTATATGTTAGCAATTGTTCTTCTATCTCTGTATTTGAACCCTAAGTTTTTTAAAATAAATTAATATATTTAAATTAAAAAAAATAAAAAAGTTAAAAAAAAGAGATTAGGTCTTATTCGAACCCATGTACCTTCCCCTAAGATCCAAATATTTCATTAATTCAAATTTTATGTAACTGTGAAATCAATGAAAATAACCGCCACTTATGATATATCGTTGAAAAGCTCTCAATGAGAGCTTA
Organism: Lycorma delicatula; assembly: GCF_047948215.1. Classification (NCBI taxonomy): domain Eukaryota; kingdom Metazoa; phylum Arthropoda; class Insecta; order Hemiptera; family Fulgoridae; genus Lycorma; species Lycorma delicatula. The sequence goes on from NC_134465.1 coordinate 11,467,213, forward strand.
TTACTTAACAAAATATCCAAATTTTTTTTTTTTAATTTTCGGTTTTTTTGGACGCTTTTGGTTCAGTCGATTGCAATCTAAAGAGGAGGTGCACAACTAGATGATTTAGGACTGTTGTAACATCTAGATGTTAAATCCAAGATCCAAAATTTCATCCTATCGTTTTGAGTAATCGCGAGATACATATACTCGTATACGTACAGACGTCACGCCGAAACTAGTCAAAATTGATATTTCTGTTGAAATTTGAAAACCGACATCACAACACCTGGCGATCACAATACCTCCTTTACTTCGTACAAAGAAGTAAAAAGAGTTTAATTTTTGTAGTACGTACATAAAATTAAATCTTTATTTGTTAATTTAAAATATAACGTACTTTTATAACCGCTCTGTTATTTTACAACTTACATAAAACTATACTTTATAACAAATATAAACCTTATAAGGCCGTTTCATGTAACAGATACAAAAATATATTAATGTGTAAATAATAATCATGAAAAAAGATAAAAAGGCAATAAAATTATTAAAAAAATTACTACTGATACGGATACAAAATAATTAGCTAAATATAAAGCGTAAAAAAAAAATTATATTTTAAAATGTGAAATTACGATAACACAAAGGTAAATTAATTAAACAGGAGAAACATATTTTATATAAAAACGAAACAAAACTTGACCATGAGATATGAAATAACTAATCGAATTTTTCACTAATCGTTTTTCTTATCTATGCTACTAGAAGAAATGTCCTCCATTAAATTAATAAAAAAGTTATATGTGAAAGTTCAATACAATTTTATTTTTTCTTTAATTTTCTTAACATAAGGAAAACTTAAAAAATACTTTCACCAAAATACCGGAGCCTCATTAGAAACCATTACCTCCTGAAAATAAAACTTTTTATGAGATAAAATGCTAGACAACCACTAACAAATAACGGCTCCCGGAACAATTTTTTCTTTCAAATCAGCGGGTAAAATTTGGAATTATTTGCAGAGAAATTATAAATAAAATGTAACCAAACTATATATATATATACTAACCAAAACTACGCTCGCCAACCTATATATATAAATACATAAAACCGTTAAATAACTTTTCAATAGTAAAACATAGAAAAATGAAATTTAATAAATGTTTTTGAACTGAAAACTGTCAATCATTTATACCATTTATAAGGGCGTTGAAAAACAAAAATTTTGACGTAAAAACATCGAGATACAAATAAACCTACCCAAAATAGTAGCTATTTAATATTTTAGATAGTTCTTCTTCAAAGCGGTCTACAGTACCCCTAAAATAATTGTTTGGTAGTGAAATAAAAAAAATAATAAATTTAGCAAATGATCCTACCTAAAAACAGTGTGTCTTTCACTATGAGACAGCTGTAGGCCACTTCTTACCCTAGTAAACGGCATTTGTATGTGTGTCTGTGTGTGCGTTCCCCTAGCGTAGTACCGAAATGTACCGATCACTAGCGGAAAATCCCGATTCGTTAGTGCATGTCTCGTGGTGACTACGACTAATCGTTTTTGAGTTACGCGATATACATATGCACATACGTCACTAGTCAAAATGGATTCAGGAATGGCCAAAATAGATATTTCCGTTGAAATCTGGAAACCGAAATTTTTGCGATCACAATACTTCCTTTACTTCGTACAAGGAAATAAACAACGATGGACACCTATAATTGTATTACTGTATTATCCGAACATCAGTAAACGCTATGAAATTCATGCGTTAACGTAAACGTAAAAGAAATCTTTTTTTTCTGTTTAGCCTCCGGAATAGGTATTACTTCAGATGAATGAGGAGACATATATGAATGTAAATGAACTGTAGCCTTGTACAATCTCAGGTTGTATAGTCTCACGGTCAACCTCAGACTGTAGAAGGCTACAAACTATTCCTGAGATGCGTGGTTAATCGATACCCAACCGCCAAGGAACACCAGATCTAGTATTCAAATCCGTATAAAAGTAACTGCCTTTACTAGGATTTGAACCTTAGAATTCTCGACTTCGAAATCAGCTGATTTGCGGTGACGAGTTCACCGCTAGACCGATCCGGTGGGCTGAATGTAGTCCTACCTAGCAGGTTCGAACCTAACCGACGGAATCAACAATTAGAAGAAAGGGTAAAGAATACAAAAGAGGAGCGGCTTATGAAATAAATTATCGCCCTCGGACACCACACCGAATTATTAAAAAAACGCACTCACTATATGTACGTGTACAAAAAAATATAAGGAGGAAAATGGGTCAACGGTAAGGAAAAGAGTGGTCGGTAAGAAAGGACGATCTACCCTAGCATCCACCCAAAGGAATACTCAACTCTCAAGGCCGTCTTTAGGAATTGGGTCCACGTCTCTCCCACAATTTCTCGGGAAGGTGAGGTATTTTTATACAAACAGAAACGGGATTTTTTTTCTAAAGTCAAACTGCGTTGAAAATCATATATTTAGGGAAGTATCCTATTAAAAATAATCGTATTCCAATTGTTAGGATTAAGAGAAAACGTTTTCTATAACTGGCGTATTAGATTACTTGTTATTGTTTTATTCTCACTGTTCATTGCAGTTTTATTAATATAAAGAAATGTACTTTTAGATGTTATGTAACTATTAATGGACAATGAGTAAAGTAAAACCGGTTTACTATTACCGATTGCATAAATTTTTTTTTTAAACTGAAATCTGGTCAGTTTATGAAACCGTATTTAAAATTTGCATTTCAATATTATATAGACATACATGTTTTTTCACGTAAAGGTTCGTCCGTACGTACGTGTGTGAAGACTAAGATTTAGTAAGAAGTTTCGTATTATCTTTTTTAAAAAGTCGTATTGTATTACTGTACTAGTGGCTTACGTACGGGGATTCGTAAATTCTATTCTTCACAAGGGGACGGTACAGAAGAGGAATAGACGCAGTATTAAATCGTACTACTAAAACGTAGTACGACATAATAAAATAAATTTTAATTCTCAGGGTCAATAGTAGCTTATACCAGGGTTATAATTTTATTTTGTAATTTTGATTCTAATAAAAGTTTTATATTATAATAAATATACTTATAATGAAATTCAACTGACAGATACGTTGATTTTAATCTTAAGAAATTGCATTATACACGTGCACGCGGACACAAACACACAGACACACACTTAGCATAGTTAATGTACTCGTATAATAATCCTTACAACATCTGTCAAACGTGATTACTACATACCGCGGCAAAAGTTCGTACATATCATTATTATTATAGTTGCAGTAACAGCCGGATTTAAAGGTGAGAAAAAATCTTTTTGTCATTTAATGCTGTCCATACACTTTTGAATACACTACGGTTCATTACAGTAATGTAACATTATTTAAAACTTACATGTTTTTAGAAATCTTAAATAATTTTTTAATAAAAAACATTTTGTAATAAATGGTTACACTGCCTGACAATGGTCGTCTAGCTTAGCCCCAAATCACAAAAATGTTCATTTGCGATAGGTTTTCTTCACGTATACAGGTAATTATCATAAACGATTACAAAAGTAGAAAAGAGAAATAAATAAAATATATATACAGTAAAACCTCTACAAAACGGAAACCTCCTCAAAACGTACGGTTTCCCAAGTCCCGATATATTTTTATAGATATTAACTTCTTCAAGGTGTAAAACTCCGCAATACGGAAATGAAAAGGAAAAATAGATTACTTTGAATTTTTCATATTAATCTGTCCCGTAAGACGGAAAGGAAATTAAAAAAAAAAAAGATTGTACATTCCCACGATTTCCAAATTATAAATTCGGTAGATGATTATTATTATTACAGTACGGTACTGTAACTGTTTATCTAATTATAAGTCGTCACAATCTTGGCTCCGAACTTCCGGCGTATAACCCGACGGTCATTAATAAAATTTGATAGCAGGCGGCAGCTTATATAAAATTCCATGTACAGTTCTGAGAACTCCGTGATACGCAGCAGTATAGTTTACATTTTTTTGTTTACATTAAGTAAATTATTATAGTTTCGCGTTTTGTACGTTTGTTATCTGTTGAGAGTTTAAATACAGTTCATACGTGATTTTATTTTTAGTTTAATTTAACCGGTTAAAAAGCGTAACTTATTTTAGTTTTAGATACGTGCGTTTTTCTTCTTTTAAAATTTTGCTCATAATTATGCCGAGAAAAAATACTTTACGTTTAAAGGACATAATACAGGATATTAATTGAATTTCTAAGTTTAATTGTGGGAAAACACAACTTTACGATATTTTAAGAGATAAAGACAAAATCAAGGAAGAACGGTCGAAGGGTGAAGGAATGATAATTGTAGACGTCAGACAAAAGCAAAAATCGAGAAATAAATTCAATTTTATTTAAACGGTTCACAAATACAAGAACAAGAAATCTTCCTATTTCGAGGTCTATCCTGCAACAACGGACGAAAGAAATTGCAGCTAAGTTAGGAGTTACTTTTCTTTCTTTCTTTCTTTTTCCTGTTTAGCCTCCGGTAACTACCGTTTAGATAATTCTTCAGAGGATGATATGTATGAGTGTAAATGAAGTGTAGTCTTTGTACATTCTCAGTTCGACCGTTCCTGAGATGTGTGGTTAATTGAAACCCGACCGCCAAAGAACACCGGTACCCACGATCTAGTATTCAAATCCGTGTAAAAATAACTGACTTTACTAGGACTTGAACGCTGTAACTCTCGACTTCCAAATCAGCTGATTTGGGAAGACGCGTTAACCACTAGACCAACCCGGTGGGTTAAGTTAGGAGTTACTACATTTAGCGTTTCTAACGGGTGACTAAAAAGATTTCCTGCGAGGCATTCTATTTCTTACAATCAAATTTTCAGGTGAAGCTAAAGATGTAGACAATGAAATAGTTATCGACTGGGAAAATAAAATTAAAGAGATAACTGCAAGTTAAGAACAAAAAAATATCGGTGACTGCGATGAAACCGGTTTATATTTTCGAGCTTTACAAAAAAAAAAAAACAGTGTGTTTCAAAAATGAGAAGTGTATTGGAAACAAACAATCCAAAGAAAGAGTGGCGGTTCTGGTGTGCGGTTTTGGGGATGGCACGTTACTGAAACCATTGGTGATCGGTAAATCTTGGAAGCCTCGCTGTTTCAAAAATGTCGTTCAATTCCAACTGGAACGGTACGCAAATAAAAAATCTTGGATGACGTCTAACAAATGAAAAAATGGTTAGTGAAAATAGATTTTTAGACGACGCGCCGTGTCACCATCATGGAAATCATTTTAACTTAAAACGTGTGTTATTTCTTCCACACACAACTAGTGCAACTAAACCGATAGATCAGGGGGTTAATAAAAACATAAAAATGTATTATCGGAAACACATTCTGCGGTCGCTAGTCGCCAGTATGGATTCATGTTCATCTATTCAAGAACCCATGCGTAAAATTACCGTTCTGGATGCACTAAAGTGGATCTCTTTGTCGTATAAACAATTTACAAATAACCGTGTTAATGCGTTTAAAGAAGCTGATTTCTGCACGGAAACCGATAATTATGTTCCCGATATATGTACTTTGCGCAATACAACAATATTGTATAAAGTTGAATTTTTGTTGCAAGAAAGCGGTTAAACGTCGGTCCATATGCTTAAAATTACGTTGATATTGATAGTGATTTGGTAACCGAAGAAGGATTTCAGACTGTAGAAGAAATTATTTTCTTTGAAACTAGCAAGATTAACGAAGGTTTAGAAGAAGGACACGGAGAGGAGACAGAGAAAAAATTAACAGTTTCGGAGAAGCATAGGGTATAATCGCACAGCTGAAAGAATTCGTGATTGGTATAAACAGCGATGATTTGCGACGGAATATGTTAACCGCAGGAAATATTATTGAAAATGAAAGTTCAAAGAGTAAATTACTGAAATAGAAAACTATACTTCATTATTTTAGAAAATGATGTTCTAAAATAGTACAATATTTTTAACAGAATATTTTATTTTTAGAAGAAAAAAATGTTTAATAATCAAACCTACTCTAATTTAATAGTTCATGTGTCTTCTTTTGTTTTTGATTCTCATCAATCCTTTTTGGCATTGATTTCACTAAGGTAGAACAATGATTTTTGATTTCTTCATCTCGAAACCAAACCTGTATCGCTGAACTAATAAGGTCAGGTTTAGTGCTACAAGTTTTCTTTTTAGAACGGCTCAACATTTTCAATAGGATTCAGATCGGGGGAGTTTCCTGGCTTCGACAACACTCGAATTTTTTGGTTTATGAAGAACTCTTTTTCTTTCTCTGACATGTGACATGGTGCAAGTTCCTGTTGGAATAAGTTCTGAGCTCTTCAGCATAAGCGGGACTATTTTTCTTTGGCGTATGTTAATGTATCGGTCCTGGCAGTTCATGTGTAAAACATCCCAAAACATCTGTTCGGCTGGGTATTTGGGAGCTTGTTGAGGTGTGCTGGCGTAGTAGTCTTCTCATCTGCTGACTTACGAATATAGGCTACTCTCTGCCCTTGGACAAGAGACTCCTGATAAAATAACTTTTTCCCCGCATCTCAATATTCGATTCTTTTTTGTTCCTTTGCCCGTTGAAGTCTTTGTCTTTCATAACCTGTGTCAGTAACTGCTCTTTAGGTTTCCGACCGATCCTTACCGCCGGTAACAATCTTCTGTGAACTGGCACATCAGAAACATTAGTCCCACTAGCTCTCAAGCCCATATTAAAGTCAAAAGCTAACAATCGTGGATTAATTTTGCTTTTTCTTATTACTAATCGATCCTGTATAGGCGTGGTTTACTTTTTCTATTCTCATTTTCCTTTTCTCTTTGGAGAGACAGAACCTGGTTCCCTAAACCTTTTCACGACTGCATTTACAGTATCTAACCCCACACTACACTCACTGGCAATCTGTCTTTCTCATTTGTGTGTTTTGGAACAGAGCAACAACATTTTACCGCTTTGGTGAGGTTATATTCATTGTATTAACAAGAAACAAAGTACAAACTTATAACAGAAACTTAAAAGTCAACAAAACCTAATTTACAATGTATTATAAAAGCACAGAAACCACTAATTCTGTTTGCATATGAACTAACAACATAACCTGAAACACCAAACATCACGCAGTCTGCCGCAGAATGAAAATTCCCTACAACAGAACAAAAATTTTCTTCGTTCGGATGAATTTTTTTTGCTACTGTATGTGTGCAAAAGCTAGCACATGCGTGTTGTGTTTCCAGTACACCGCAAGCAGAACGAGCATGTCGGTCATCAGGTTTGTAGTGCAGAAGAAGGTTCAATGTGTGTTGTGGCTTACTATGTTTGAGTCGGTTACAACGTATTAGGCGTGAATACCGTCGTGTGTACAATGAAGACTCCCCCCTCCCTCACGAATGAAAATAACATTCGACATTGGGACAAACAACACAAAGAAACAGGCAGCCTACTGAAGCAAACGGATCCAGGACGACCAAGTTTCTTGAGTAGCCCAAAGAAATCGTGCGGAAGTATTCTAGTCAGTTGAGCATTCCTAAAATAACTGTTCACAATGTGTTAAAAAGACAGTTTACATTTCACTACAATTGCAATTCATTTCATTCATTTCACTGCAATTCAGGTGTTGCATCAACTTTATGCACAGGACAAAAAGAAACGATTATATTTTGCAGTAGACATGGATAGGATAAAGCAGAATGATGATTTTTTAAAGAAGTTCATTTTTAGTTATGAAGCAATGTTTCATGTTTCTGGACGAGTACAATTTGTATACGGAGTACTGGACCTTGTATAACTTTATTGAACACGAAAATTATAGTGAAAACTGAATGTGTGGTGCGCTAATGGGCAAGACGGTTATTATTGGTTGCTTCTTTTTTACTGAAAAAAATAATAATAACGGGGAAAATCTTCCTGGATATGTTAGAAGGGTAGGCAGCACCCGGGACTCTCTCCCGAAATACGAGAGAATTCAATTTTGCAGTTAGACGGAGCTCCTACACATTTTGCCGCAATCGTGTAGGATTTTCATAATGAAATATTTCCTAAGTAGGGGGTGGAACGAGAAAGATGGATCGCCTGGTCCCCACAGTCTTCAGACCTTATTCCCGTGGATTTCTATTCTTGGAAATGTGTAAAAACACAGGTGTATTCCGTTTGAAATCTGGGCCATTTAAAAGAAAGGATCTCTCTGAAGCTATTTCTTCTATCAAGCCGGATGTTCTCTGCCGTCTACGGCAAGAGACTGAATATTGTCTTAACTTTTGCAGGGCAAATAAGGGAGCACAAATCGAAATCTACTGAACAGGTAAGAAACTTAAGTGTTTCTCTTTCATTTAACGTATAGTTCATCTCTCTACGATGCTTTGTTCTGAAGCTTCTCTCTTTTCCTGTTTAGCCACCGGTAATTACCGTTCAGATAATAATTCAGAGGATGATGTGTACGAGTGTAAATGAAATGTAGTCTTGTACAGTCTCAGTTCGACCGTTCCTGAGACCTGTGGTTAATTGAAACCACCAAAGAACACCGGCATCCACGATCTAGTATTCAAATCCGAGTAAAATTAACTGACTTTACTTTACTAGGACTTGAACGCTGGAACTCTCGACTTCCAAATCAGCTGATGTGGAAAGACGCGTTCACCACTAGACCAACCCGGTGGGTTTTGTTCCGAAGCTTAACCATTTAAAACCCCACTACGAATTTACCGACGCACTGTACAATGATTATATATTTGAAATACGATACCTATTAATTTAACACTCTCTCCATTGTATTACATCGAGAAAGTTACGCAATTCGTTGCTGATTTCTTTTGTTTCATAAAGGATCTCTTGTTATATAGAAAATGTAGTTTTTTGCGGGTGTTAATTAAGTATTCAATTATACTAGTTATGTACGAGTATATTATTATAAATTAATAAAAATTATATTAAAAAAAAAATCGTCGACATTAAGTCAAGGTTAATCTGCTTAATAATTTTAATTTTTTTATTTATTTTTATTAAATTTATTCTTAAGGTACAATATTTCATGGCCAAATATTATGATTACACAAGCAATTAATTTTCTAAGTGCATACTTTCGAATCGGATGTAATTTCAACTTATCTGCAATGTAACCTAATGATGTTTTTTTAAACTTATTTTTTTAGAAGGTTCTTCCGGTGTTTTTATTTAATAAAACTTGTAAAAAAAATCTTGCAAGGTACTAAAACTTATATTAAAAGTAATTATTGGTCTTCATTATTATTAACATTACCTTACTTTTTATAATTGCGATATATAATATTTACACCGTATGAATATAATTAAAAGGTACAGTAATTACCTAATGGCCTCACCTGATATTTGTCTTAAAACGAGGGAAAAAATACTAGATTTAATTAAACACTTTTTTCTTTTTTTTGTGGGGGAGGCAGACATTAGTCAGTTGACCGATATTTATGAACTAAAAATAAATTTATAAATTATTATTAAAATAATAAAAATATTAATTTTTAATTTAAATTCTATTTTCCATTCCATTTTGTTCTATTGTGACCTTATAACCTCAACAAATTCTCAATCCTCCATTATCTGATTTATAGCTTCCAATCTTTAGTTTTCCTTTACAGTCTGCGTATCCTTTTATTAAATCAAATTAACTTGTGCGTCTTAACAAATCACTGATAAATATAATTCGCTTGTTCACAAATATCTTATTCAAATTCTTCTTCTTTATTCCGTTTAAGTCCTATTTATTTCTAATTTTATCTACAGGATTGCCACCAAATGATCCAATATTTGGTTTTGTTAAAAAATATTTATTTGAGTCGCAATATAGAAAGTAAAATACAAGGTGTTAACTATATACCTGGAAATTATGTCCTGCTTATCAAATATTCAATATGGCCATCATCACGTCTAGCAACTTTTTCAACACGAACTCCTATGTTTTTAAAAACTCGACGACACACATCCTCGGTTATCTCGTAGCAAGCTTCGATGATCAGCTCTCGTAGTTGCATCACTGGAGGAGACTGTTTAGGGAAAATTTTTTCCTTTAGAAATCCCCAAAAAAACAATTAAACGGATTCAAATCAAGACTGTTCGGGGGCCAGTTCTGTACGCACGCTAAACGATTAAGAAATCGGTTTGAAATGCCATTGACGTTGAAAGTTTCACGCAGAAAGTCTAAAACAACATTAGATGGTGCGGTCTGGCTCCATCCTGCAGGAACCAGTCGTTTTCCAATCGAAAGCCTTTTGCAAGAAGCTGAAGAACAAAATTATTACGCAGCATGTTTAGATAACTTCACTGTTCACTGTTTGTTCAATAAAGAACGACCCTATTACCCCGTGAGATAGCGTGAGATTACGTGAGATAGTACCGTAATTTTTGGAGCGTGATGCACCTTTTCATGAAGCACTTGTGGATTTTCAGAAGCCCAAAAACGCAAATTTTGTTTATTAACGACCCCGTCTAGGTGAAAATATCCCTCACCTAAAAACCAAACATTGTTCAACAATACACAGCCCACTGTTCGGTTCACAGCCCGTTCGGCAAATGCCATTCTTTGATGTTTGTTGTCGACCGTTAATTTAGACGACACAGTTTATTTTATACGGATACAAAGGCAAATCGGTTTTTTTTAAAATTCGCTGTACAGATCGCCTACAAATCCCAAATTGTGCTGTTGCTTTTGTTGTTGATTTACCCGAGCTCCTCGGGCAACGCTGCTCTGACAGCTTCGACATTCTTTGGAGAAGGAACATCGGCAGGTCGTTCGCGCTTAAACTCAAATACTGAACCGTCACTGTTAAATGTTTCGTAAAGTCTACGTATTGTTTTAATTGAGGGCAACCACCAAGTCGGTGAAAGGGAACGAAATCGTCTTTGTGTAAGCACCACGCGTTTCGTTTCATTAAAAAACAACAGAGTCTTTACGCGCTGTTCAACAGTAAGTCTTCCATCGTCAGCCATCTTGGATCGATACACAAACAGCCTGCTCGGAAAAAGAAGAAAGTAATATTCATGAACTGCTATCACTTCTGCCAACATTAAACATTAACATACACAAATGTCGGATGATTTCGTACATCATCTGTACTAACAAAATTTCAAAATCCTTTTGTAAACCCGAACTTCAAAGGCCTTTATTATCCTACTGTATAAAAAACACCTTGAAACACTCGCCGTACTAGATTCAAACAAATTCTAAAAAGAACCTATTGTTTTTTTTCTATTACATCCAGGATTCCACGATTAAAATTTCGAAAAAAGTTAAAAAATAATTATCATTAAAAATTGTATAATTTCATTTTCGTTCCTTCATATTCTACTTACATGTATTTTATATGACTTTATGTCAAAATCACTTTCATATTTCCTTTAAGTTTTTTTCTTTCTAAAATGTAATTCAACCTAACAGATTACAAAACATAATTTCCTATTCAGGCCGTTCGAGTTTTCCTATCAAGAAAATGTCAAATAATAAAAATGTTCCCTACAATATTTTTTTTGTCATCATTCATTCGAGCGGTTTCATGTAACTTTTTTATTTCTTCTATTATTTTATTCTTAACGTATTGTATACATACTAATATTTTTGTGTTCGATTACACATTCCATTCTCAAAATGTATTTTTACAACCGCATTAAATAAACATTTGATGCCTTAATATACGGCTCAACCGCTTTGTTTTGCATTTGATAACATCCTCCGTTTAGATATCCGACAGAATTATTTACGGCCGTACCTGATAGTTCCATTTATCAAAAGATTTTGTGAACGTGCAAGGATTTTTTCTTAGATAATGTTTAGTTTCTACTTGAATAATCGTTTAGTTTCCGGAGATAAAACAATTTATCTCAAAATCATCGATCGGTTATGTATACTAGATAAAGATATAACATCACCCAAAGAATTGTGAACGGGATAGATAGATATAAAGAACTATAAGCATGTTCTCCTTTGTATAGGTATATTTATTTTATTTCATTGTACCTCTTTTATTAATCATTCTTTTTTCTTAATTTTTGATTCTTTCCTTTTAGATAAAGTTACCGTAGTTTTTATCTGGCAACCGTCGGATGTTTACTAAGGAGGCCGTTATAATTTTTGGTCTATATGGTATTTAAATGATTTGGTGGAGGTAGCCCTACGTATACGATACATATGAAGATTTTTTCCATTTTACCATCCAGCGGGACGGTTTACTCACTAAATAGCAGGAAACTCACGGTCCTACAATTTTGGGATAGGTGAGAAATATCCTTAAGGAAGCTCAAGCCTCGTTTCAGACGACTCCTGAAAGATAAACGAATTGTTGCAGTATATATTTTAGTCTGTTTACACGAATCGTCGGTTAGTATTGTACTGTTCCCACCCTGGGTAAAGATTACCGTGATCTTTAAAAAATTACGGAATATAGCGACTTACTGTTAGGGGTGGACGTTGAAAATTTCGGACATTAGGCGGGACGTTTCGTGGGTATTCGTAATTCGTTAGTTCGTTCATTTACCATCTTTTCCTACTTTCTGAAGCTTTCCTCATCGTTTTTACCCCGTAGGATTTAATAAACGTCCATTGATTTCGTCTTAATAATGTGAAAACCCTTTCAGTTTTTACGTTGTTCGTAAAACATCGCCTAACTCCTTCGAGTGACTTTTTTCTACCCTGTTTTCAAAAGATTTGATTTTTCGTTCTTTTTTCAAAGAATATCTTGATGCTTTGGTGGATGGTTTGATGCTTGAAAGTGCTTCAAAATCCATACAAATCTTTAAACATTTAATTTTTATCTTTTATTATTTCTTTCAATGCTGTGTGAGTAAATGCAAAAAAAATAAAATGTCAACAGGAAACGGAACTCAATTTTCCAATAGATCCTTTTCTTTTCTTTTTTCTGTTTAACCTCCGGAACCATCGTAAGGTATTATTTCAAAGGATGATATGTACGAATGTAAATGAAGTGTAGTCTTGTACAGTTTCAGATCGACCGTTCCTGAGATGTGTGGTTAATTGAAACCAGACCACCAATAGACGAGAACCGGTGTATTCAACATGGTATGGCCGTTGGCCGTTTGCGGCTAGGGGCCTCAGCCCGTACCTGCGTAGGCAAATTGAATGTTACTTGTCCAACAGAGGATGTCTGGTGGAAGCACAGGAAGAAACAGTACATTTTCAAATGCACGGTGGAGTTCCGCAGGGCTCTGTTCTGGGGCCGTTGTTGTGGCTGCTGATTATAGATGAACTCCTTCAGAAGGAGTTTCCTGTCGGCGTCCAGGTCCTGGCTTATGCAGATGACCTTGCAGTCCTCGTAGAGGGAAGGACGGTCTTGGAGGTGCGGGAGAGGGTGTATGCAGCCATCGACACTATACAGGAGTGGTTGAGGTCCAGGGGTCTGCAACTGTCTACGGAAAAATGCCGGTGTATTGCCTTTACGGGTAGAAGAGTGCTAGAACCGTTCAATATTTCCATCAACGGTCATGCTATAGAAGAAGCGAATAACATCAAGTACTTAGGAGTTATCCTCCAGAAAAACGGTAGATACACCGAGCACATAGTCAATGTATGCAACAAGGCAGAAAGGATGATAAAAAGTCTAAACATCATTATGTCATCGCAGAATGCCCCTCGGGCCTCAAAGCGCCGTTTACTGGCGACCACCGTCGTGTCTTCGCTTATGTATGCCGTTCCGGCCTGGTGGCGCTCTATCGCCATCAGGCGCAACAAAGAGAGACTGGCGAGGACGCACAGGTGTGTGCTCATAGGTGTTGTGTCCGCATACAGGACAGTGTCCTATGCCGCCCTGTGCGTGTTATCGGGTACACCTCCTCGCAAAAAAGAGGGTGAAGAGGGCACAAGGCAAGCCAGAACAAGAGGTCAGGGATGCCGTTTATAATATCTGGCAGGAAAGATGGTCGCAAGAAGCTGTGGGTCGATGGACGAGAACCCTCATCCCCAACATCAAGCCGTGGTTGTCGAGAAGATTTGGTGAGGTTGATCATCACCTATCGCAGTTTTTTACAGGACATGGTTCCTTCAATAACTACCTGCACAAAATAGGCAAGAGAGAAGAGCCGATTTGCAACTACTGCAACGAGATAGATGATGCTGAGCACACCTTTTTTGAGTGCAATAGGTGGGACACACTTAGACATAGTAAGGCACTCACAGGTATAACTCCAGAGACAACAATAGACTACATGCTAAGAAGCGAGTCAAACCGGAATAATTTTGCTAGTTTTGTTAGACAAGTTGTTCTACAGAAATACTCCGATGAGAGAAGACAAGGTGTTGGCTAGAATAGGACTGGGTGGACAGCCTTGCTGGTGAGGTCCAGCATGCTGCGGTGTGTTGGCACTGATGAGCCACCAAGGACTCCACGGGTAACAGTCAGGCAAGAGCACACTGAATACTGAAGGGACCCGGTACCGCGTCGCGGCGAACTGGGTCTGGCGTGGTGTAATAATGTGGTGTATTAGTATTGCCCTTTTGGGTCCCCAAGTGGGCAATATTGATAAAGAACTCTCAAAAAGAGCTAACCGGTAGGCCGACCTGACTTGCCGGTAGGTGGAGAGGCCTATTTGAGTTTAAAGACACTCCCCTGGGCGGCGTAATACCAACAAGTCGGTCCGGCCCAGGGGAGCTGAGAGGAAAAAAAAAAAAAAAAGACTGGAAAAAAAAAGACCAGCAATAGAACCTCTTTCTTTTTCCTGTTTAGCCTCCGGTAATTGCCGTTCAGATAATGCTTCAGAGGATGAAATGTACGATTGTAAATCAAGTGTAGTCTTATACAGTCTCAGTTCGACCGTTCTTGAGATGTATGGTTAATTGAAACCCAACCGCCAAAGAACACCGGTATCAACGATCTAGTATTCAAATCCGTGTAAAAATAACTGACTTTACTAGAACTTGAACGCTGAAACTCTCGACTACCAAATCATATGATTTGAGAAGACGCGTTCACCACTAGACCAACCCGGTGGGTTACCAATAGAACCTAAATTTCAATAAGTGTAGCGATAATTTTGTTCTAGTTTTTTGTTCTTTTTTTTAAATCAGGTGAACTGTTAATGTTTGATGCATGAACGATTACGCAGAAATCAGTATTCAATCATTTTTTTTTTACTTCAGATAAAAAGAGCTCATCATAAAAACAAATCGGTTTTTGAAACAGAAGAAATAAAAAATTTTTTTATATAAAGGAGTTGTGTCGGTCTTTTGTAAATAATTTAAAGAATATTAGTTCGTTATTCATTCAACTTAACTGAAGCGATTACGAAGGTGATATTAGACGGGTTGTCAGTGGGCTGTGGCTACTTTTTTTACTCCTTTTTATTCGCGTACTATTTCTTCTTTTTTGTTATTAGCCTATTTATTTATTATTCGTTGTACTTCCTTTACAGCTTTTTTCTTTCTTCCTTTCCTCTACTTTTTATCTCTCTATTGCGTTTTATTTATTACGCTTCTAATATTACTTTTCCGAAGCCAATTATTCATATTTTCTTTGACGTGACTTTATAAAAAAAATATTTATAATTTAGTTGTACTTTTCTTTTATTTACCTTTATTAAGTCCAACTGTAGGAAGTATGAACACTACTTACACAATCGCTATATTTATTTATTTGCACGAGGATTGTAGGCGGCCAGTGAAAAAAATTCTGAATTTATAGTTACAATAATATAAAAGATTACGCATTAAAATTATTTAGAACGTGACATTTTATAAAAAATAAATATATTAAGAAAAAATATGACAAGTCGGAGAGGATATTTGCGTAACGATAAACCGAACTTTAAATAATACGACATGAGGATAGATTTTTCTTCTGAAATTTTATAATATCTTAATTTCATCAAAACCTTTTTTTCAACTAATTGTGGACCGCAGGAAGATGATTTTAAGTTTTTGTAGTAGGAGTGTTAATTAATGAAAAGGCACAAAAAACCAATATTTAAGATCTACGATATCGTCAAAACAAAAGTTTTGAATCCTGAAGATATCAGACATTCTGCCGGTACGTTTTTTTCTTCTGAGAAGAATAACAGAAAGGGTACCCGTATATAGAGAAAGATCCAAAAGTCACGCACATCAAAGTAATAAAAAAAAACAAAAAACAAGACAAAGTAATAATATTTAACGACTGATTTTCACAAGATATGCTCAAAATGACTGCTCCGTTCAGTAATGCAAGTACAAACTCTTTTTACCGTGTTTGAAGCCGGATTGAGGAGCACATGTATACTCATGTTGTTAATCTCGCTGTTATCTTCATCTTTAGTTTCTCAGTGTTCGTGACCTGTTTTTATAGAACTTTCCTTTTCTTCCACACGAAAAAATCTGGGGACGTCAAATGCGGTGAACGTGCGAGGCATAATTCTTTAGAGATGATAGGCTCGCCAAAAAACTCGCGCAGGAAATGCATTGTTACATTAGATGTGTGACGTAGCACTGCATTGCTGGAACCAACGATCACAACAAACGATTCATCTTCTTAAAGAAGCGCAATAAACTGTATAATGCTGTCTCGGTACACGACACTTTTTTCACTTCTTCAAGAAAATGGGGCCCGCTATTCGACGACGTGATAAGGCACACCACACTCCCATAGTCTAAGAGCGTAAGGGATTTTCACGCAATACACGTGGATTTTAAGCGGACCAGATTCTAGCGTACTGACTGCTCACGTAGTCACTACAGTGAAACCACACCTCTTCAGTGAAGAAAACACGGTCAAGCTATGAGATTCCACGGCTGTCAACAAATGACCGAAACTGTGTACAGTACGCTATGCGATTTTCTTCCGTCGATTCCTGAACCCTGCGAACATGATATGCACGAAAGTATAACTTCATCGCTCTCAGAGCATTTGCATATAAATCTCAGAGTGCGCTGATAGTCTACTCAAGCATTTTGAAGGCGAACGCTGCATCGCATGCATTCTTAAGCTCAGTCGGCTTAGCATCACTCAAAACGGCCGGTGGTCCCCCCGCTCGCTTCTTGTCTGCAATCGATCCGCATTCTCTAACACGGACGATTAATATCGTTACGGTCGAAATGTTACACAATGCCACATCCGGATATTTCCCACGAAATTCGTCTATAACACATGCGTAAGAACGACTGGAAAAGTGATTTTCAACAATGAAAATGCTCCTGGGAAAACGACATGATTACCAAGCGATAAACAAAGAGCTACTGCAAGCGTGGTGTGATCAAAACAAATCCAAATGGCGTCTAGGCTTGCTGTTGTTAATACCCATGCTGCTATCTTGTGGTAGCCGATAGAATTCTTTTAACTATTATTTATAATTTTGATTTGCGCGACTTTTGGATTGCTCTATGTATATAAAAAAACAAATGGCTTCATGCCATTGTAACATCCAAAAGTATTTTCAAGAGAAAATTAAACTAAAAATTCTTACTTATAAAAATACTAATACTTACAACCAAGCAACCTTAGCTCATGCTCAATAGTAGTCTCATTAATTCGTTTCACTGAATTCCTCCCTTTTCTTTGTTTTTTTTTGTATCAAAATAATAATTCTTGCAAGAGCGGTTTTTTTTAACGTAGGCTAAATCGAGATTTTAAATAATAATAATGAAATAAGATGAACTTAAAAAAAAAAATAAAATCAACTTCAAAACCCTGTATAAAATTACTGTATTATATTACTCCTTTGTTAAATTTCGACTCTTAGAATTCACGACAAATGAAATATTAGTAAGCTGGTGCAAGTTATTTGTTTTTGAGTTCGACGCGACTTTTTTGAAGTCGAAATTAAAAAGAAAAGAAAAATTAAAATGTAACAATCATAATTTTTAAAAATTTTACTTACTATTTGTCTTTTATTCTGCAAGATATTTAACGTACAAATTATAGGAGGGTAACAAAAGATAGAGCACCATATAATATGACAAGATATATGTTGAGATTTCGCCTAACTAAGGTCATATTTTTCTTAGGCACATTCGTTAACAATTAAACTTTATTTGCAAAAACTTTTTTTCTGAAAAATCGCATCCCCACCCCAAAAAATGCTCTAAAGTACTGGCCAAATGGACATATCGCTTCAATAGTACCTTCTGTCACTACAAGAAGCGTTAGTGACGCAGTCCGCCATCTTGGAATTTCTCTTTTTTCTTGTGAGAAATCCCTTTTCCCGCGTCCTCTTGCACCGGGAAATATGAAATTCCACAAGTTTGCCAACCAAACTATTTTTTCACACCTTAAATATAAAGTATTTATTCTATTTAGTTAATATTTCAAAGGTTGGTAGCACTGATGTAAAGCTGTTGTAGTCGACTGCTATATTGTGACGCCGCTGGATAAGGTTAAATAAATGAATAATATTTTTTCTGTAAAAAAGTAAATAGGTCTGGCTGGATCAAGAACTCGATCCTCTGATTCTCTCGGTACCTGGTGCGTTCAGCCGCGCAGCTAAACCAGTCTGCCGACCGTAAAAGTGAAATTTGTTCTATGCAAGTTGTAAAATTACATTAGTTTAGTTATTACCGACCGTCGCTGTTAGTACCGCCACATCCGCGCAAATTAAATACGGTATGCGCTCCCGTTTCAGTAAGAATCATTGAATTAAACTATTTAAATAAAACGATAAATATTTTAAATTACCTTGTGTGTGTAAGCCGTGCATCAGAAACAACCCACAGTCGTAGGACTTTCCGGTCACGCGACTAAAGTCGCGTTCCGTCAGCTTTTTTAAATCTTTATTATTTCGATAATTTAAACGATCCATGATTTTAGAACGTCAAGGCATTAATTGTGTAAAGAAAGAATGATGTCATTTGTTCGAATACGATTCCAAATTTCGAATTTATGTTACGTTACAAATGTCGAAAGTCATATTTTTAAGATATACGATTGCATTCCTAGGTTAAAAGAAATCGTAGTTAAATACCTTCAAATGTTAAACTAATTAAATTAACCGTCTTACAATTTTCGAATCACGAAGTACAATCACAACTAAAAAATAATCATTTATACGGGAAATATAGGAATATTTTTTAGCCAAAATAATAGTCTGTACTTAATTTTTATTCAGTTTTCAATCGTAGATCGATAAAAGAATAGCAATAATAAAAAATATCTGTTTGGACACAACCGATAATAATAGCGTGCAATAAGAGTAATGCCCTATGAAACCCACCCACTTAAAACTATTACACAAGACAACCGTTCCGCATCCTTAGGGTATTATTAAAATCTAAGTATTTCAAAACCGGTTAGCCAACAGTTAACGCAGCTAATATAATTTGTAACCGAGTGAAAAATTCACGGTTAATTATTATGAATAACAATTATAAACAATAATAATCCGATGTAATTATAACAATAAAATTAAAATAGAAATGTATATAAATTAACGTCGACATAATATAGGAGTATAAAGACCAAATACAGTTATAAATACTATACGAGTACATAAAAATACTTTTTTCCTACGCTACAAAATACGATTGTAACACTTCGTAGTATCCTTGGAAGTTACATAAAAATTGACAAATTAATCAACCGTCTCGATTTCTGTCGAATTAATTAATCGTGCAAAAATGCATTTACATCAGAGGCTCCGATATTAGCGATATGCACCTACACCCGACCTCCAGATCGCACGTGTTTTCAGCCTTTGGACGGCAAAAAATGTTTATATACACCCTTAGGAAAAGTCATTCCGTCAACCATACAAATATCAAGGAATGGAAAAATAATACTTTTGTATATCTATGGATAGCCGATTTTCATCTACCCAGAATAAATAAAACATCTAAAAATTCACTAAACAGAAATCAAGGATTTATGGAAACAAACAGTAAAACAAGACAAAACAATTCCACTCAAAAGGACCGCTTCAGAGCTCTACTCCAGGTCCATTGGATAACAGCTTTAATTGAGAACTTTTCTACAGCTAAAATTTAAATATTTACAAACTGCCCTGCTTCACTCTAAAAACAAACCCGACGTTTCCACGACAATAATTTATACAGGAAATAATTTTTGAAATTCTTAACGGCTTCGTAAGACTTCAACTTCGGAACCACTCCACCAATAAAATATTGTACAATTTATACGCTTGAAATTTAAAATAAAACGAACAAAATATTTCAAATAAAAAGCTAAAAAAATTAAATTTCTTAAAGAAATAGAAATTTCATACCACTAAAGGTAAAACATTCAGGTTATAACTGAACAAACCCACCGGGTTGGTCTACTGGTGAACGCGTCTTCCGAAATCAGCTGATTTGGGAGTCGACAGTTCCAGTGTTCAAATCCTAGTAAAGTCAGTTATTTTACACGGATCTGAATTCTAGATCTTGGATACCGGGGTTCTTTGGTGGTTGGGTTTCAATTAACCACACATCTCAGGAACGGTCGAACTGAGAATGTACAAGACTACACTTCATTTACACTCATACTTCATCCTCTGAAGTATTATCTGAAACGTAATTACCGGAGGCTAAACAAGAAAAAGAAGAGAGGTTATATCTGAACAAAATGTAGATCGTAAATCACAACGCTGTGTGTGAATCTACTTTTTGACAAAACATAATTTTAATAATTTACTCAACATTTTTATTAATAATAAATTAAAAAATAATGGATTTAATTTCAAAAACATCAAAATTATTTAAAATTTAAAATCCGGCTAGGTATTTATCCCGCCTATATTTTTTTACGTTATGGTATACAATCACATATACAGTTAAACTTGACTGTATGATACTTTTCGTGTTAACGGTTTATTTTAATGTTGAGGGTTCAATTCCACGCCGTAGTTTCAAGGAATAGTCGACGTGAAATCGGAAAAACTAATACTAAACACGTGATCGGACTTCAGCCTACTGTCAAACAATATGTTGCAATCGACAAAAATTTTAAGGAATAAAAATTATGGAACACAAAATTTCTAAAAAAAAAAAACGTTTTAAGATCAATTTTTAAAATCGTAGACGGAAAAATTCTCTAGATAAAAATTCTACTGATTTTTCACCCTGGTTACAAACAAATAATAACCTCGGATCACGGATAACTGAATTACCGAAGACACGAGAATTCTTCCGGTGCAGATCTATTTGCCGTCGGCCCTTTAGTATCCAAAAGAGAATTTTTTTTTTTTGTCTTCAGTCATTTGACTGGTTTGATGCAGCTCTCCAAGATTCCCTATCTAGTGCTAGTCGTTTCATTTCAGTATACCCTCTACATCCTACATCCCCAACAATTTGTTTTACATACTCCAAACGTGGCCTGCCTACACAATTTTTCCCTTCTACCTGTCCTTCCAATATTAAAGCGACTATTCCAGGATGCCTTAGTATGTGGCCTATAAGTCTGTCTCTTCTTTTAACTATATTTTTCCAAATGCTTCTTTCTTCATCTATTTGCCGCAATACCTCTTCATTTGTCACTTTATCCACCCGTCTGATTTTTAACATTCTCCTATAGCACCGCATTTCAAAAGCTTCTAATCTTTTCTTCTCAGATACTCCGATCGTCCAAGTTTCACTTCCATATAAAGCGACACTCCAAACATACACTTTCAAAAATCTTTTCAGCACATTTAAATTAATTTTTGATGTAAGCAAATTATATTTCTTACTGAAGGCTCGTTTAGCTTGTGCTATTCGGCATTTTATATCGCTCCTGCTTCGTCCATCTTTAGTAATTTTACTTCCCAAATAACAAAATTCTTCTACCTCCATAATCTTTTCTCCTCCTATTTTCACATTCAGCGGTCCATCTTTGTTATTTCTACTACATTTCATTACTTTTGTTTTGTTCTTGTTTATTTTCACGCGATAGTTCTTGCGTAGGACTTCATCTATGCCGTTCATTGTTTCTTCTAAATCCTTTTTACTCTCGGCTAGAATTACTATATCATCAGCAAATCGTAGCATCTTTATCTTTTCACCTTGTACTGTTACTCCGAATCTAAATTGTTCTTTAATATCATTAACTGCTAGTTCCATGTAAAGATTAAAAAGTAACGGAGATAGGGAACATCCTTGTCGGACTCCCTTTCTTATTAGGGCTTCTTTCTTATGTTCTTCAATTGTTATTGTTGCTGTTTGGTTCCTGTACATGTTAGCAATTGTTCTTCTATCTCTGTATTTGAACCCTAATTTTTTTAAAATGCTGAACATTTTATTCCAGTCTACGTTATCGAAAGCCTTTTCTAGGTCTATAAACGCCAAGTATGTTGGTTTGTTTTTCTTTAATCTTCCTTCTACTATTAATCTAAGGCCTAAAATTGCTTCCCTTGTCCCTATACTTTTCCTGAAACCAAATCGGTCTTCTCCTAACACTTCTTCCACTCTCCTCTCAATTCTTCTGTACAAAATTCTAGTTAAGATTTTTGATGCATGACTAGTTAAACTAATTGTTCTGTATTCTTCACATTTATCTGCCCCTGCTTTCTCCAAAAGAGAATAAATTTCTTAATCGTATATTTGAAAAACTCAATGGAAAGATGTCGAGCAGAAAATGCTGCATTCATCCTGGAGAAAGATACCCCCTGATCTTCTGTAATTGTGGACGGATTAGGAACTCGGTACCAGAAAGGACTTGAAATTTAAAGGATGGACTTATTTGTATAATTTTGCGATCGCTACGTACACGGATAATCCTTTTCCCTTCAACACCGATGTACTACATTTTGGGTAAACGACTCGATGGATGCGTGTTAAGTACAAGGAGACCTGTATAGGTATGCCTTTGATAAAAGGTAAATTTATACAGTTTGACGCCGTCGATCGACACATCTAAGGGTTCTGTTTCTTATTCGATTGCTGTTTAAAACGACACAACCGGTAATACTCGACGGGTAAAAACGGTTTAACAAATCCCAGTTAACATATAAATAAATACAGTCTTGTGAGAATTAATGTGAAAAAAAGTTTATTTTCAAAAATAATCAAATCGTCACATATAGAGAACGTACATTTTTTATTACAATATTTTTTTAGTATTTATATCCTCCTCGCTTTTTAAAACTATTTCCATTCTTTTAGGCGTTGTATCTATAGGTTTTTTTACGTATTTATTTAATTTTTTGATCGTGAAACCACACCTTTATCACAGCACAAATAATCTTCTCTCTTTGATAATGCAGTCCATTTTCCTCAATCTTTTCTTCACAATTGCCCACGAATTTTCAATCGGGGTCAGGCCGGTCCAAACACTGAATCTCTTTTAGAGACATGAAAAACTTAACTTTCTTTGACGAATGGCCGGAGTCCAAACCTTGTTGAAGAACAGCCTTTTCGATTCCAAAAAAAAATCTGGAAGTTTTTGAAGTTCTGATAGAGGCCTCTTTTCCAATAATTGGATATACTTTTCACTATTCATCACGCTAGAGATGGAAACTAACGTTTTAGGTCCAAAGTAGCTTGAAGCATCCCCAAAACGTCGTCTTTAAAGGATGCTTTACGACTTGTTTGATGTGTTTTGGCGAAGCCCGCCCATCATCGCTTTTTCGTACATGTGACACACGCTTACGCCCTGAACTCGAAAATGACTCTCGTCAGAGAAAGGGATTTTTCGTCAAGTCTCAGCACTCCAGTTTTTTGTATTGTTTGGTCCAATCAAGGCTTTTCTTCTTCGTGTAATCCATAAAAGAAGTTGTTTTCTAAGTTGTCTTCGTGCCTTAAGACCGCTTTCAAGGTCTTCTTCGTATAGTAATATCGTGAATTTTGATACCGGCTGATCTAAATCTTTTTGTAACTCAAAATTATTTTTCTGAGGATTAATTTTACTTATTCTATGTAAAATAGCATCAACTTTTAAGCCGGTTTTACGTTTACTTTCACAGCGACCTTTTCGTCGGGGTGAATTATATCCGTCTCAAGATTATGTCTAATTACCTTATTAACTACACCTAGACTAACCGTACACTCTGCCGCTATCTGTCTTTAGTCATGTGAGAATGTTCATCGAGTGTCATTATCTTACTTGATTTCTTAGGAATTAAATCCGAATTGCTATTTTCCTAAATTTATTAACGAAAGATCACTTACACTAGAAGAAACAAAAATAAAATAAGCAAGCGATACACCTAACCGTTCAAAAGAAACCAGATATTTTGAAGCAATACTTGAAATACAACCCACCGGGTTGGTCTAGTGGTGAACGCGTCTTCGCAAGTCAGCTTAGTTTGAATTCAAAAGTTCCAACGTTCAAATCCTAATAAACGCAGTTACTATTATACGAATTTGAATAATAGATCGCGGATACCGGTGTTCTTTGGTGGTTGGGTTTCTATTAACCACACGTCTCAAAAACGGTCGACATGAGATTGTACAAGACACATTTTCACTCGTACATATCACCCTCATTCATCCGCTGAAGTAATACCTGATGGTGATTCCCGTAAAGTAAACAGGAAAAAATACTTGAAATTTAGGGAAACAGCTATATTACATCTGGAATCAGTGATACAACAAAACCGACTAAAACTTATATGCTGGTCACATTTACTTGCCGACTGTTTAAAAGCATATTAAATCTCATGGCACCTCACAATTAAATTATAATAAATTCTACGGAACAATATGGATTTGTTTTTTAACATTGATATTACAGAAAAAACCATTCAAAACACTTATAGAGAGTAAACAAAAAATAAAAAGATTTTCGTTTTCTATATTTTGTGAAACCATAAATAAAATGACTACTCATAATAATAATAATAATATTATTATTCTATAAGAACTTCTACGAAGAAATATCTACTTTAACTGTTGTTACTAAGTGTTTACAAACGACCTATTTATATAATAGTTCTACATATATAAAAACTATATTTATCATCTTGTCGCTTCCATTAGCTAGCTACATTATGTAGCAGCGAGTACGGGTAAAATCTGGGTCATCAGTAACAAGTAGACTTGTTAAGGCATACATAATACATAATAATAATACGTCCTTAATATTCATAGATACATCTCTTTGATGTAACCTTGTTGTCTCACAGATCTCTATTTGTGTGACATTATATTACGGGAATTCAAATTAACGGTGTGACACGGCAACGATAACAATTACGCACGCGTACGTGCGTAAACCGCTCATAACACGCGCACATACAACATAAAGTGCTGTATATAAATAACAATCCCATATAAATAGCGGTAGAGTTTACAGGGCGAATCAAAGTTATTACAACCCCTTTGAATACTTCGAAAATCGGAAAAAATCTGAAATTATCCTTACGGATCGGGTTGACTTAACCGACTTAACGAGTTCTTTCTTATACTGTTCTTCTCCTCTTGCTGAGGCTGTTGCTATTTAAAAATTTTGTTTACCTCTCCACCTTCCAAAAGTAAAGTAACTGACCTATAAATTCTCCTGACGTTTCAAGTCTAAACATCCGAAACGGGTTCGAAATATGAAAGGCGTTGCAATACTTCTGACTCGCTCTAGATATATATCGAGAGAGAAACGTATTGTTCAATATGAGTTGGTATAAAAAAAAAAAAAATTATTGAAATCTGCTACAAAAAAAAAGTGGTCCGGAGACTACGTTTCGAAATTTCACAAATGTCAATAATTAACAATACAACAAATTAAACGGCTAAATTAACTTATATTGATTACTTCAAATATTATAATATTTATTTTAAAATTTTAAATACAGGTTTTCGATGGTAAATTATAATTAAATAAACTTGAAAGCATACCGTTCTGCAATAAGCGATCTAAATCCTTCACCTCTACAGCTTGGCAGTGTACTAACCTCAAGTAATATCCGTTTATAACTTGTATCACGTCTGGTGGTACACAAAGAATCATCAATTATTCTTCTTTTCAATTGTCTTCTCGTCAATGTCTGCAGGTTTTGTTTTCTAAACATTACGTTTCAGTTACCACAAAAAAAGCAATCCAAAGGAGACAGTTCTGGCGACCTGGAATGCAATTCTCCGGCTCCTCTACGACCTATCCTGCGATTTAGAAATTGTTCATTTAAAATTTGCCGCGTCCTTAGATAATAATGAGGTGGTGTGCCACGCTCCATCTTGTTGAAACCAAACGTTATTATTTAATCCTAACATTTAATCGTTAACATTTTCCCGGATATTTGGTAAATCGGCTAACGGGTTGCAGTAATCGTGTCCTGTAAGACTGTCGTCTAAAATAAAAGGTCCTATAACACAACAATAATCGACGATTACGTGTCGCCCAAACGGTAACATTCTGAGGGTGTTTCCAACAACGATCTAGGATTATTATCGCTCCAATATCGAAAGTTTTGCTTATTTATACGGCCTTTTAATATTCAATTCGGCAGTCAAAATCATCTTCCGAAAATTCTTTAACCAGGAGTAGCTTATAAGGATGAAATTGATTTATTTTAAGAATTTTTTATACCGAAAAATAGCCGATGCCATGTCGGGTAACAGCTTTCGTAATCGACGGATGAGGGTCTTAAACAACGGTCTGCGATACATCTAATGACTTCGCGTCGGTTGTGACAGTATTTTGGTTTACCGATGCGAGGACGATTCCTTTACAGTAACGGTTCCTTCAAATCGTTTATCTGTATTGATGGCAGTCGATTTATTTATCGGTTCCCTGTTTGGAAATCTATTATTAAACAAATCACACACCTCTTGTAAAGGCCAAACTTAAGAATTAAGCTTTAGATTTCATTAAAGACAGCGTTGTTATTTGAATATTTAATAAAACTAAATAAACGAATGAGGAAACTAATAATAACATTTTCACCTGAAAACAAATTTGAACCGCTAGGCCTACAACTTAATTTTTACTAGCGCTATCAAATTTTACCATTAAAAGTAAGTCGAAATAAAAAGATGGAATGAGAAGCCAATAATTTACATTGTTTCAAAGCAATACAAATTGCATTGTTGTAAATTAACAGCCGATAAGAAAAAAATATCAGCTGATATTGACACCGGAAGTAGATTATTATTTAGAAAACAACATCGGTTGATATAGTTGTTTAATTTGTTGTTGTGTTGATAATTATTAGTTACCGTTTAGTACAATCAAAATTGTAGCACTGTTTATAGTTTGTTATTGTATGCATTCTGATTTATGTAAAATTCAATAAATTGTCCAAGCAGCGCGTTTTACCTCGTTTTATTGTTAACAGGATTTTTCCTTATTGCAACTTTGAATGCTTTAAAAACTCTATAACGAAGGTACCAACAGAAAAATGGGTTTCACCATTGTTTTTCTTGTAAAATTTTAAATCGACATCACGTGTCATATTTCCACCTTCCTATTTAAAAAAAATTAAGGTTGATTCAATTCGGCAGACAAAAATTAAAACAACCACCATAATGCAGATTTTTTTAAACTAGTAAAACCCCATTTCTTTCTGGCTTCAAATACCAGTATAAAACTGTTTCCGTACTTAATTTATCACCGGCTACGTACATCTGTACGCGTGTGTGTGTATGTATGTGTGTGTGTGTATATATATATATAGATTAAATGAACACAATTGAAAGTTTTATAAAACATTAGCAAAATGAATATTACGAAACTTCACAAAATTTAACCTTTCCTTTTCCAATTTACATTTTTTGCCACATTCTCTTTCCCATTTACTCTTTTCCTTTCCTCATCCATTCACTTTCCTTCCCCCATTTCTCTTTCCCCTCCTCTACCTCTTTCCTTTTTTTCTTTTTTACATTTTCCCCTTCTTCCCTTTCAACCCGTGCGTAAATCGGTCCAGTAGTTTTTTAGTGTATAGCGAACACACATATCGGAAACATTGAAATGGAATCGTAAAATATTTAGTATAGCGTATGTTTCTTTTACGTCCAACAGACGGCGCTGTTTTTCAAAAAAAATATTTTTACTTGTCACAGGTGTGAGATCTTAGGTATATAAATAGTAGGTGAATAAAAACACGCGCGCATCCGAATACAAGGTTGTGTCAAACTTTCAAAGCAATCGTAGACTTCAAATTTTTTACAAACGAACATTAACATTTTTATTTATATAGATATACTCTGTTCATTTTAAGAAGATATCGCATAAAATCACTGCAGACGACAGAACGATGTGGAACAGTAAGCCTAAAAAAAACATATAAAACTTACAATTTTTTGTAATTCCTCACAAAAATTTTTTCCTTTCTCTTAATTTAATTATTATGATTATTATTATTATTATTACTATAATAATTTATATTTACCTTATAATTAATTTTACATTAAACTTATAACTTTTTAATTTGTCACAAAATTTTTAATATAATATAACCTACGAAAATAATATCCCAAAAAATAACTACTATATTATTAAAAATAATTTAATATGCAAAATATATAACTTGAACAAAACCTTATCGCTTCGAACGTTAAGCTAATTGCTTACTTCATTTTCCGTCAGTGTCCACCGACTTTTTAAGTCCCACATCTTTTCTTCTTCTGTAACACGCTTCACGCACTGTTTCTACTTGTAAGTTGACACTTAGTTCACGCCTTTTTCAAGCAGGATTTTAACCTCTTTCATTTTATACGTATTTCTATTTCGGGCAACGTAGCCTTTCTTTACTTGGCTCCGCATTAACTCGATCGGATTAAGGTTACAGCGATAAGGATATCCTTAACGCCCGATGACCTTTCGTTTAAGCCAAATCATCGATTAAAGATTTATTAAATCTTTCACGATTGTATATTACACGTTCAAGGAGTTCCGCTTTTTAAAATGTTTTCTGCAAATTGGATATTTTTTTATCGCGGCCATAAAGCAATTTCTTGTCTCCTCCACGAACCGTTCGGAATATTTTCCGGTTTTACACTACGATACGGAGCATTTTTCATTACAACAATACTAATTTTCGGTCAATAACGACAGAACGTTTTCAAACCGCTTCCTAAAAATATCTCCGTTCATGTCATCGCAGCAGTCTCCAGATTTTTTCGATTCAAAAACGAGTAATCCCCCCCCCCTTCTAAAAATCCATTTTCATTGCCAATATGTACCAAAATTAATTGCTTTCCTTTATTTTTTAGAGGTTCCAGGCCCCTGGTTAATTACAACAGCAGAAATACCGACGTAACTGTCATATCACACCCGATTCTTGAAGTGGTGTGGCCTTCATTTGCCCACGTCTCATCCAAATAAAATAAATTTCTACCCGTTTTTCCATAATTTGCTATTTTTTTTTTTTTTAAATAATTACGCCGCCAAATTATGATCCCATCTCGATCAACAATTACACTTTCTTTGTTTCTTTTAATAAATTTTAAATCCATCGACAACTAAACTAGTGTGTCCAATCTTTGGTAAACTCCGTCACAGTTTCACAGCCAGCAATTTTTTAAGGTCGGTATTTAATTTCGATAAAAGAAATTACGTACGGTCAATCTTATTACATTTTTGTCAAATTCATTACGTTTTCTTAGCATAGGTTTTCCACGTTTTCCATTTTTAACAAGAGTTATCTACCTTTCCTTTCCTATTTATTTCAGTCCGCAATATATTAATACTATTAACCGACGCACCGGTTAATTCAAAAGTAAGTTTCGCTACTCCCTTTTTAACCAAACTAGGATTTTTCTCTAGCAGTTGACTGAATACGTTTAAACTATTTTTTTTTCACCGCTTCGCAAACGTTTCCCTGCTTATTAAAATATGTTCCTGAATTATCAGCCATATCGATAAACTACTCGAACACACACGTACAGGCTATCGCACTATCAAACCTCACAATAATAATTAATAACCGCACGGTAAATAAATCTCACAATAACCGAACAGACAATCACGCGTAACAAAAAAGGTACTGAAACACAGAACTACAATTAAAAGAAAATTAAAAATTTCCAGCATGGAACAAGAGAATATATTACCGTTATTTTGAAGTCGGTGATAAACAACGATGTTTTGTTTTTAAACATCCGGTATTTCAACAGCTCGGAGCGTACAATAATGTGCTATATATACACGCACTACTACACTCGCAGTTATGAATGAACAGATTATATATATGTGTGCGTGTATATATTTTTTTCTTACTGATTAAATTAGTAAGAAAATAAGTAAGATCAAAATAAAATTTATCGACTAATCGCTAAGAGAATTAAATTTTTAATTCGATGCAAATGTAGGAGAATTTCAGCAACACCTTGCCGGCTTGAGTTTTCTTGAGAGAACCGTGTATATTCCGTTCAATCCATCGTATTACCCGGTACAGTCACTAATATACAAAGACTTTACATTATAACTATGTTGACCGACGAGGAGATTATTTTACTACGACCGTGAACCCGTAATAAAGAAGGTTTCTTTGCATTCGATCCTTTACGCGTAAGGATGTCTCGGTTTAAAATTATATTCGGCTTATTTAATAGTAATATAACGAGGAGGTTTTACTTACGATTCGAAATACTTATTCCGATTTATTAATAAAACAAGAAACCGGTAGGACGGATTTGATCAAGAGTAGAGAAATGCGGTGGTCCGACCGGCAACGAGGAAGTTCAGGTCAGTGTTACAACACGCCAACAACACTTCATACTTTCCTCCCACCGCCGTAGCGACCTCATATCACCGACCACTTTTACCACCCCTCCCGCAGGATCCTATATAACCGTAGCCTACCCCGGCTTACTACCACGTCCGTATAATACAGCAACCGACCCTTCCAACTTTAACGTAAAGTAGAGAATTCTGCTGCTCGGTTCTGTGCTTGCTGTTCTCTGTACACAACACACTACAATCTGCGGATCGATATCGGTTAGTAACCAGCTATGACGTCATCGTATACTATAAACATATATATATATGTAAACCGTAAGTGAACCATTACACGAGCGGCAATTTTTTTTTAATAATGTACAAAAGTAAAATTAAAACAAACACCCAAATTAGTAATAACGATAAATATAATATATAAATTAATAAATAATATATATTTTATAACAATAATTATTATATAGTTTCATTTTTGTTTATTTATTATTTCTTTTTTTAAGAAAATTAAAATAAAATATATTAAAAAATGATATTACATTCCAAAAAAAGAGGGGGAAAACCAGATTTAAAAAAAAAATTCCTACCAACAAGTATATTAAATATATCTTCTCTTCTTCTACCATCACGGTATAGGCGATTCACCTATTCCAATTTCAAAGGGATTACCAGCATTTCTTGGCCGTCTCGCACTTCTTTTGCCTTTCGGTCGATAGCGTATTATTTCCTTGGGGAACCTTCCATCTATCATCCTATTAATATGGTCCTTCCACCTCTCCCTTTTATCCACTATTGTTTCGCACAAGGGTAGAACATTTAACTCTCTTCTGATATCTTCGTTCCTAAAACGATCTTGTCTAGCGCACCCCTTTACCCATTTCCCCCGCCTGAATTTTACTAAGCTGTCTCTTTGAAAAGACCCGACCCTTAGAGCCATACAACAGAATAGGAACAACCATTACCTTTTAAAATTTCAGTTGAGTCTCATTCAGCACCTTCCTGTCAGTGATCTCCTTATTGTTCCACAAATGGCTTGAAATCTAGAGATCTTCTTATCGCGATCTCTATCTTTCACGAAGTAATATCACAGCCGAGGTAATTAAAACGAGACGCCTGTTCAACAATCTTATCTCCTAGAATGATTATTGATCTAACAGGAAATTTTCCCAATAATGCCACGACTTTTGTCTTTCTCAGCGATATCTTCATATTATATTGAGAGCTTATATATATATATATATATATATATATATATATATATATATATATATATATATATAAGAGGATAAGTCAATTATGATCCGCAATTTAGTTATATTTTTGTTTATGTTGGTAGTATGTCGAGTTGCGTAAGTGACGCATGCGTGGTTAAATTGTTATGTCTGTGGATATTTGATACTGCTACGTTAGTTCCAATACCGCTGCCCTGCCGTTAACTGCTGCTGCTCCGCATTCTGTTTGCACCAAAGAACAGCAACGTTCAGCGATCCGTTTTTTGTGGTTGGAATGTGTATCGGGGGCCGAAATTCATCGAAGTCTTTCGGAACAGTACAGGAACAGTGTGTTGCCGCAAAGGAGTCTCTACGAACGGATTGAAAAATTCAACGGTCGCACAAGTATTACGCACGACGGAGCCGGACGACCGTTTACCGCCACAAATGAGGAAAACATTGAGCGTGCACGTGACACGGTTTTCTTAGACAGACGAGTAACTATCGATGAAGAGGCAAATCGTCTGCAAATCAGTCACGGTTCTGCCTACAAAATCATCCATAACAGATTTGGTTTTCATAAAGTCTGTACAGGATGGGTCCCAAAACGACTCACACGGTCGCATAAACAAACGCGTTTGGACATCTGCCAAAAACATTTGGATCGCTACGGTAACGGACGGGACATCTTCTTAGACAAGATCATCACCGTTGATGAAACACGAATATATCATTATGAGCCGGAGAGTAAACGGCAGAGTATGGAATGGAAACATCCAAATTAGCCCTGAAAAAAAGTTCAAGACCCAACCATCCGCAGGAAAACCGATGCTTACGGTTTTTTGGGACTCACAAGGCCCAGTACTGGAACATTATGAAGAAAGGAGCACGACAATAAACAGTGCGCGTTACAGTGAGATGCTTACTGCCAAGCTGAAGCCTGCAATTCGAACCAAACGCCGAAGACTGCTATCGAAAGGTGTTGTGTTGTTGCACGACAATGCCCGTCCACATACTGCTGTCTGCACTGCTGAAACGCTCCAGAAACTCGACTTTGAAGTACCGGCTCATCCTCCGTATAGTACTGATCTTGGCCCTTCTAACTACCACTTGTTTGGTCCACTCAAAGAGGCATTAAGGGGCCGTCGATTTACCTCGGACGAAGCAGTGAAAGAAGCCGTCCATTCCTGGCTCGCAACTCAACCGAAAAGATTCTTTTACGAGGGCATCAGGAAGCTTGTGTAACGATGGACCAAGTGCGTTGAAATGTAAGGGGGCTATGTTAAAAAATGATGTACATGTAAGTTTCCTATTTGTATTGCAATAAAATTTATAACTACATTGCGGAAAATAATTGATTTACCGTCGTGTATATCAATCGTTGTGTATATATATATATATATATATATATATTATATATAAATGGATAGTTTCTTAAGTTACGTAAATCTGCTATCTGTACTTAGACAAGAAAAATAATGGGCGCGCGCGCGCGCGCACGTACAGACACACAATATATATATATATATATATATATATATATATGTTCTTTTAGTATCCGTTTTCTCACTTTGTAATAAACAAATAAAATAATCTAACCTTTCCGTAATTCCAAAAAAAATCACCAAATTTTATGAAAGTATGACTTACAAATTGTTTAAATATGCGATATCTAAAGAAAAAAAGACTGCGATAATAAAGAAATATGAAAACAAAGATGTAAAAGAAAAGCCTTTTTGTTTACAAAACCAAAACTAGATAAAATTTATCGAGTAAGAAATCAAATAAATAACTCTTGAAAACTTTTAAACAGGATTGAAGTTTTGAGAGCTTGTATATACAGATTACAAATTTCACGGGAGATGATTTTGCAGCCACAAAAAGCTCATATAAACATCGACCAGAGAACATTTGGTTAGCGAGTTTCGGATCGCGAAACATTTATTCCAGCTTTCTGCTCCCTCTGTGAAATTAAATCGAATTAAAATTCTTCGGGTAAAAATCGAGGGGTAAATTTGGTGCTTTCTTATCGTTTCTAATCTAAGAAATTGAATAAAAATGGTCCCAGATCTTTATTTCGCTTAAGTTTTAAGACGAACGGATTAAACCCGAAAAAATTGTTTTGTCGGAAAATATACTTTTTTAGGTTTGCAGTAGAATGATTTTGTTAATTTACCAATAAACAAATAAAAATTTCTACTTAATTTTGTAGAGAATTTAATTATGAAGAAACTTATGTAAATAACGTCTAAAAAGTTAAAAATAAATTTGAGAAGTTTAACATTAATCAGAAACAAAACACACCAACTGGATCGGAAAATTAATACGATTTTAAACAGAACAATTTTCATCAACGCTTGAACAACGTAATGTAAATGAAAACAAATGGAAAACTTATCAACAGAAAAAAGATTAAAAAAAAAAAAATAAAAATCACACACTTTTTGATTTTTTCCAAAAAATTATGAAATATCAAAATGGTTTCTTGATAAAGCTGCAACCAATTCTTCAAAGCAGTTCTTCAACGTAGCCGTCGTTCCGTTTAATGCATAGTTCAGCTCGGCGAATCTATGCAGACCAGGAACGTCCAATAACATTATTACAATCCCTAATACTAGCTACAGGTTATATTACACAATGTCTTACTTCTTCTTGTGCGCCAATACGAGCGGAATAGTCGAAGACTTCATCCAACCCCAAAGAAAACGTTCGCTGCCGTGAGATCGAGGTGATCATTTAACCGGTTCCATTAGACCAATCCATCGCTAACTAAATGCGATATTTATATTAATCACCACATCACGACTGTAGTGAGCAGGTGCGCATCATTGAAAAACCACACCGGCTCTCTACCTGCAAGTGGAATATATTGTGACAACCTTCTGCGCTTGATTCTGTGTTTGTGTATTTTGTTTCTAATTAAAGTTAAACGTCTCAAATTTGTGTTTAACTTTAATTGATGTTATTTACATTAATTTTCTTAGAATTAAATTTTCTACAAAGTTAAATAGAAATTTTTATTTGTTTATTGGTAAATTGACAAAGTTATTTAATTCCAAATGTAAAAAAGCGCAATTTTTTACATTTGGAAGCGAAAAAATGTTTCATGTTTTACCACGTTTTTCTAAAAACCAAAGTGAGATCCCTCAGTTTTACTTGACTAAAAAATTGACAGTGACGGGAAACGCAATTAACCATACAGCGCGGGCGAATCTGCAACGGGAAATTAGTAAAAATATATATATATATATATATATATATATACACACACGAGTTGTGTGAGAAAAGCAATTTCCCTTCCACATGCTGAGTACGAGTTTCAACTCCACTCAGCCGACACATTATTTTTGACAACGCCATCAGTGAAGTTGTGTGTTACAAAAATGGAGCATCGGAATTTAGAACGACGTTGTGTGATCAAGTTTTGTATTTAACTTGGGGAATACGCGAGTGTGACCTTTGAAAAGTTGAAACAGGCCTACGGGGAACATTGCTTATCAAGAGCACAAGATTTCCACTGGCATAAATCATTTTTGGAAGGCCGAGAACACGTTGAAGATCAACCTCGCTCAGGGAGACCTACAACTTCAAAATCTGACGAAAACGTTGAGCGTGTGAGGGTTCTTGTGAGATGAGACCGTCGTTTAAGAATAAGGATGATGAAGGAGCAGTTAAATTTAAACACTTTCACCGTACTTCAAATTTTGACAGACGATTTGGACTTGCGAAAGGTTTGTGCGAAATCGGTGCCGAAAAACCTCACAACGGAACAGAAGGACGATTGAAGAAACGTGTCCGTTGATCTTCTTCAGAGGACTGACAACGACCAAGAATTCTTCAATCGTGTAATCACAGGTGATAAATCCTGGATATTTGAGTACGATCCTGAAACAAAGAGGCAAAGCGAAGAGTGGCACACTCCGTCATCTCCTCGACCGAAAAAATGTCGAATGAGCAAATCAAAGATCAAAACCGTACCGATTTGCTTTTTTGACAGTAGGGGTATAGTGCATAAAGAATTTGTTCCTCCAGGACAAACTGTCAACCAAGTGTTTTACAAAGGTGTCCTTGAGAGGCTCACGAAAAGAGTGATTCGCGTGAGACCAGACATTGCAGACAAGTGGATGCTTCATCATGATAATGCCTCGTGTCACACGTCCATTTCCATCGAAGAATTTTTGACCTCAAAACGCAGTCCTATAGTTCCTCAACCCTCCTATATTCACCTGATTTGAGTCCTTGTGGCTTTTTCCTTCTACCGAAATTGAAAGTCTTAAAAGGACGTAATTTTGGAACTCTGAACAACAGTTAAAAGAATGTGACCGGTTAAAAGCCCTGCCAGTTGAAGCCTTTCAGCGCTGCTACCAGGAGTGAGAACAACGACTCCGCCGGTGTATAGCTAGCTGGCTAAGGGAACTACTTTGAAAGTGATAATGTTGTTATTTGAAAAAAATAAAACTTTGGTAAGTAAAAACTCAGTCTCATTACTTTTCTCACATACTTCTCACATATACATACATACATACACAAGGGGTATCTCTAAAGTAAAGACCGGTGGGAAATTTCTCTCCTTTATGTCGGCGAAACTGCGTCGTTCATGGCCCCCACGCTAAGAATGAACACACTGCATTGTTGTCTGTAAGTTGTCGCGTTCATGTATCTTTGATTACGTGTGACTTATTACGTTATAAAATGAATAGGAAAATCGATGTTGCCGCCGACTGTGAAATACGTGGAGTCACACAATTTTTAAACCATCAAAACATTAAGCCGGCTGAATTCATAGGAATTGGTTGCTGTGTACGGTGATAATGTAATGAATGAAAGAAACGTCCGAAAATGGTGTGAAAGGTTTAGAAATAACAGAATTAATGCGCACGATGAACATTCGGGGAGATCCTCGATAATCACAGAGGACTTGCTGAAACGCGTCGACGATGAAATCAGAATAGATCATCGCTCAACGATTTTCGGCCTGGCCTTTCTTTTTCCTGATGTTTCAAGAGCTGTTATCGGTCGCATTGTTCATGATCGTTTAGATTTCAAAAAAAATTTGGGTGACGGCACGTCACAAAAATATCCGAATGCGATCTGATTTGGAATTTTTGACGCGCTAAACAGAAAAAGATGATGAGCTTCTTAATTCAATCGTTAACGGCGATGAAACATGGATTTCGTATTATATGCCAGAGAGAAAACGCCAGTCAAGTGAATGGCGTTATCCTCAGTCACCAGACCGACAAAGGTCAAGCCAAAGGCATTTGGACGTAAACTGATGGCCACAGTGTTTTTGGATCGGTTTGGCGTACTGTTAATCGATTTCATGCGACGTGGAACGACTAAAAATGCAGAAGCTACTGCGAAACTTTACCTAAAGTTACGACGCGCCATTCAAAATCGGCGACGTGGGCGGCTGACTGACGGCGTCGTCCTGCTTCACGATAATGCACGTCCATATGTTGCTGGGTCGACACGTGATTTACCGAGAACATTTGGATGGGAAATCGAAGATCACCCGCCATATAGTCCGAACTTAGTTCCTTCTGATTAACAATTGTTTGGGAAGTTGAGAGAAATTTTGAGTTGTAAGCGATTCGCGGGTGACGATGAACTTAAAAATGCTGTTAATCAGCGGCTAAATGGACTGGCGCACAGAAGAATTCGACGAGGATATAATGAAGCTGGTGTATCGCTACGATAAATGTATTAATTCATTTGGCGATTATATGCAGGAGTAGCGTAAGGTATGTATGTAGTTTAAGAGAAATAAAAGATATTTTAATGTTTTCAGAATAAATATTTCTACAATGAAACGGTCTTTACTTTAGAGATAACTTCTCGCGTATATAAACCACAATTTAAGTGGACGGTATATTCGTACTCCTCATACTTCAATACGTAAAGAAAATTCATTTTCACCCCCCCCCCCAAACCCACCGAAAGTAACACCGTAATTTTTTCGAAAATTCGGTAAAAGTAGCACCTTTTTTTCGAATTGAGAAATTATTCAGTTGATCGAAATTTATTAAAATAACCAAGTTCACTTTTAGAGGAAAATTATTTTTCAAATTCATGGAGAATAAAATTTAAATTTTAAATTTTGTTAAAGTGCTATGAAAATTTTGTAATATAGCCAGTTATCATAATTCTATCAACGTAATTTTGAATCGATCACGTCCAATACAATTTAATAGGGGGTTACCATGATTACGAGATACATGCTAGTTTTGGCTGATTTATGATTTAGTTCTATCGTAATTTGCTTTGGTTTATATTGCAGGCGTATTTCGAATATAATTTTATAATATCGTTTTTATATATTTATTCTTGGATTTTTTTCTTCTAAATGATAGTTATACGGTAATATTAATTAAATTGTTCCATTTTATTGTTCATTTATCGGCTAAATTGGCCGTGTAATTTAATGTTGTAATTGTTTTTCCTGTGTAACTATTGTTTCTATTACTTAGCAACATTAATTTTAATGCTCTGTTTTAACGCTTTATGAGGTTTATTTTTTCTTTAATAGCTCGGTGATGTAGTTTCCATGTAAGTAGACATACCTTTGTTGTGTGTGTGTGTGTGTGTGTGTGTGTGTGTGTGTGTGTGTGTGTGTGTGCGTGTGTGTGTGTGTGGGTGTGTGTGTGTGTGTATGTGTGTGTGTGTGTGTGTGTGTGTGTGTGTGTGTGTGTGTGTGTGTGTGTGTGTGTGTGTGTGTGTGTGTGTGTGTGTGTGTAATATATTATAACAATTAATCTAATAAATTAAATATATTAAGGCTTCTGTGACAATATAGTAGTAAATGTTTAAAAAATATTGAATTCTACAATATTAAAATAAAGTATAAAAAAAGGATTATCGGTGGTGATTAAATCACTGAATGAATTTTCTTCTAAGAAAACAGATTTATAAATTATTTTGAAAAATAATCACCACCTAGATTACCAACCTAACGACCTGAGGTGACGCGAGTCACCTCGCGTAACAAAAAGATTCAGGCAACAAATCACATGGAATAGACCTAAACGCATTAGAATTAAATTAACGGGAATTTCAAAAAGGACGCAAACCCCTTTGCTTTACGACGGGAATTTATTACAAAAATATTAATGTTAATAAAATACTTATATAACAATATTCTAATTACTTTTACTAACCTTACAGTAAATGTTCAAAATGATTTCGTGCGACACCGATACAGGTTCATAAACTTTCATAACATTTGCAGGCTTTTTTTTTCATGTTTGAAATCTCACTGTCATTGTTAGCTTTCATTCAAGTGTATGAGGATTGTTTTTAAAAGCTTCACATTTTAAATACCCCTCAAAGGGAAAAGTATGGGGTTACGATCTGGGTATGGTTCTAAGGTACGGGAGCTTGGAAACCACCATTCTTTTGATATCAAACGATAGCCCGTAACATAGCGTTTCATTAACGGTACGACACGTTGCGTTATCTTGCTGTAACCGATATCGTCGTTCGTGTAAATCTAACGCGGCAATAAACCGTTCGATTAAGTCGCGATAAACCACACCGTTACAGATTTGTTGAAAAATAAAGGTCCTATTACATGACGCCGGAAATCGCGCACTAAACACCAATTTTACGTGCGTGTAATGGTCTTCCTGAACCGCATGAGGACTTTCAGCGCTCCATATTCGGCAGTTTTGGTTGTTAAGTGTAACCATCCGAGCAAAACCGTGCCTCATCTCTGAAATAAACACGATCCAAAATTTCAATACTCACCAACAAGAGAACGAAACCGACGAAAACACTGTAAACGTTTTCCGCGGTATATTTCCTTCAGTTCTTGAACAAAACCGTGCGATAGGCATGCGACAGTAATTTTTTAGTAGCTCTGACAGCTGCAGGTAGTGAAAACGCAGCCTGTGAAGATAACTTTCTGAGCGATTTTCTGGGCGGGCGTGTCAAACGTACTTTTACATTCTCCGGAACTTTTGTGACGGTTGACTTGCTTTGCCGATCGTGTACATTCCCGGTCTCACCAAATTTATTAATCGAACCCGATACTGTCGACTTATTAGGAACTAAAGAATTGGGAAATTTTATCCGAACGCGTCTTTCAGTCGTTCATAGGCTATATACGCGCAAATAAGTTTTCATAAGAAACACAAGTTCGTCTTTGGAAAACGACACGGTTAAAAATGTAAGAGATAAATTTATACTGGTACAGGACTAGTTTATAAGGACATTTCAACTGTTACAAGCTGATGTCCTTGAACACAATGTAGCCAACAAACATTTAGGGAGAAATAAAATGTATCTACGTGTGACTTCTACCT
This sequence comes from Lycorma delicatula, assembly GCF_047948215.1. Classification (NCBI taxonomy): domain Eukaryota; kingdom Metazoa; phylum Arthropoda; class Insecta; order Hemiptera; family Fulgoridae; genus Lycorma; species Lycorma delicatula. The sequence continues at coordinate 11,507,195 of NC_134465.1, forward strand.
TCTTAATTCAAGGGTTGCGTCCTTTTTAAAACGTTATATCATGCCAGATTTAACATAGCGATCAAGATTTAACACAGATTTTGATTAGGAATTAAAATAATAAAGAAAAGTAAAATAAAAACGATTTTGAGATTAAAAACTACTCGTTTTAACGGCATCTGAATTAAAATTTTAGTTTTTGAACGTTCATATCGTTTTATTTATTTCTGTTGTTTTATTTTAAGAATAAAAGATTTACTAAATCGGATGTTTTGTATAAAATAGTTAAAATTGGTTAGGAAAAATGATTTAATTAATTTCAGGCGTATATTATTATTTAATAATTACTTCTAGTGTTATAAGAATGTGTTACGCCGCAATACAGTACGCCGAGAACAGGTGGGAGCACTGAACGGTACTAAAGGAAGGAAGGTTCCTATGCTAGGGCCGCTAAAGTTAAGTCAAGAGTAGAGAAAGTACCGCGTGTACGGTCTATTGACTTTCCCTCCATAAATTCTTTTGATTTACGTTCTGCATAAGAAAGGAAGACCCAGAACTAGAAGTACTGTTTCCGTGTGTACTGATATCACCGTTTGATATCTGTCGAGGAAGTAGTTCCATTATATCCTTCTGGTATAATTTTACTTTTTATATATTTTCTGAACTTCGCATACATGCAGTGAATGTACAAAAAAGTTAATATTTACCAAGTAGATAATAAAAGATTCTCAAAAAACAACCGTCAAGTGACTGAGGGCTAACCGCCGCCATTCTCAGACCGAACGACAGTCTCTTATCGGCTAAGTCGTCCGTAATTACCACATAAGTGGTTAGCAGAAATTTTAATTTTTCTAGCCTTGAAGTGGACTTCTAAATTTTATCAGATACTCATTTAGCTTTTACATTCCCGTCTAGATAGCGTTATAGCAGAGCTATAACTCTATAAAGGAAAGTATTGTAATCGCTCCAATTTGGGCATTTACGGTTTTCACCGGATCTTGACGTTTTGACACCTAAGGAACCTAAAATACCGGATGGAAATTACCCTTTTGTACCTTTCTTTTCCTGTTTAGCCTCCGGTAACTACCGTTCAGATAATACTTCAGAGGATGATATGTATGAGTGTAAATGAAGTGTAGTCTTGTACATTCTCATTTCGACCGTTTCTGAGATGCGTGGTTAATTGAAACCCAACCGCCAAAGAACACCGGTATCAACGATCTAGTATTCAAGTCCGTGTAAAAATAACCGGCTTTACTAGGACTTGAACGCTGGAACTCTCGACTTCCAAATCAGCTGATTTGGGAAGACGCGTTCACCACTAGACCAACCCGGTGGGTTGTATGTATGTACTTGTGTGTGTGTTCCGTAACGGCCTCTAAATCATCTTATACCTCCAGAACTACTGGAACGATTTTCACTAGACTTGGTCAGATTATATCTATGTATGGGGGCATTGATGTCATTAAAATTTCAACTTTAAATGTCAAGAGGATGAGGCTGTAGAGCAAGGTTACCTCAGTATTTCGAGATTTCGCCTAATTAAGGTCATATTTTCTTAGGCGCATTTGTTAACGATTAAAAAATAACATTTGCAAACAAAAATTTTGCAGCTTCGCACCCCTACCCAAAAAAAAATTGCTGTTGTAATCGTCTGCTGTGTTGGGACGTCACAGGTGTACGGTAGAATTAAATAAATGAATAATATTTAAAGCGTAAAAATGCAACTCGGTCAGACCGGGTCTTGAACTCGATCCCCCGGTTGACTCAATAACGGGTGCGTTAAGCCTCGCAGCTACACTAGTCTGTCAACCGTACAAGCGAAATTTGGTCTATGTAAGTTGTGAAATTACATTAGTTTACTTTGTACCGCCACACCCGCGCGAATTAAATACTGTATGCGCGCGCTTTAATTAGAATTAATGAATTAAATTAACGAAAAAATATTACATAATTAAAACGATAAATATTTTTAATTAAGCTGTGTGTGTAAGCCGTGCCGGCAAGAACAACTGTGTTGTCAACTTTTTTTTAATCAAATTTTTGGATTGTTTACCAGTGCCGATCGCTATTTTGACAAAGGCAAACTGTTTACGGAAAATCATTAAATATATTGGTTCTGCCTGATAAAAAATAACAGAAAAATTTCATAATAATCTGAGAATTCGTAAATGCTTCTTAAATACGTGAAGATGACACCCAAAAAGATCTTTTTAAAAAAGATTAACCGTTTTTTACGTTTTAATAGGATAGAATGAAGGTGTTTTACGAGGTTGTAAATTTATTCCTAGTTTGATTTAAGGGATGTTTTAAGGGATTAAAACACCTCGGTTGATCGGAAATTGCAATAATCATTTGAATTTCATTTTTACAGTAAACATCCCCAGGTCTTCACTCTTCTACATTGGGAGTTCTGTCAAACAGATAAACTTTTTCTTTTTCCTGTTTAGCCTCCGGTAACTACCGTTTAGATAATACTTCAGAGGATGATATGTATGAGTGTAAATGAAGTGTAGTCTTGTACATTCTCAGTACGACCAATCCTGAGATTTGTGGTTAATTGAAACCCAACCACCAAAGAACACCGGTATCCACATCAAGCATTCAAATCATGTAAAAATAACTGGCTTTACTAGGACTTGAACGCTGGAACTCTCGGCTTCCAAATCAGCTGATTTGGGAAGAAACAGATAAACACTAGCACTTTCATAACGCACTAGAGTTCTATGGCTATGTGAAAACACGCGCGCGCGCGCGCACACACACACACAGAGAGAGAGAGAGAGAGAGAGAGAGAGATTTTAATTATTACTTTTAACAATTTATATAATTATAAGATTTTTTAACTCTTAATGTGTTATTAGGAGAATTTATCTCTCCGTGCGTGTGTGTGTGTGTACGCGCGCGTGCGTACGCTGATTCGTTCGCTGATAAATCTAATGATGTTCTTTATAGAATGAGTCACCAAATATTTTTTTCTATTTTATCATAAAACGACTAATATAAAAGTCGTTTAAGCTATAAACATCCGGTTATATTTCTTTAGTAATGGATTCCGTAATAACTATGATAATAGAAAGTAAGCGAATGAGGTAGTGATGCAGTAGGTTTTATGATTACGTTTAATGGACGATAAAAGATTGTAATAATTTTTGTGTGCTGTATTAAAGATAAATAATAGGTTATCCTTTACATGCTATAATTTTAATATATATATATATATATATATATATATATATATTTAACTGTTTGAAAACGATAAGAGATTATAAAAATAGTGGTGGTATAATAATTTTTAATTTTCCTTTTGTTTCTTTATGTCATGCTATCCTTGTAAAAAAAAAATATATATATATATATAAACGAAGACCATTCCGAAAATTCTCGGCCTGACAAAGAAAACAAAAGATTTTTCAAAAATCTGTTTTTTTTTCCCAAAGCAATTCGACTTTTTAATTTTTTCGACTTTGGAATCGGACACATTTAGATCCCCAACTTTTTATAACGCTCAGAATAATTAAATTTGTACAAATCTGCAAAATTATTCTGTTGTCTCGTCCAGCGAGCCATTTCTTCAGATTTGGGAGGAGGGGGAAATACGGTAGCAAAATCCGGCGAATATAGGGAGCTTGTGGAACCACTTAACTTAGAAACGTAGGTCGTGGAATTATGTGGCAACTACCCGAGACGTGTGTCCATTATCGTGATGAAAGATTACTTTGTTTTTTCTAAGTTGCGAACTTTGATGGGCCTGGATAGACCCTTCCATCGGTTTAACAGCGAAGCGTAATACTCCCCTACGATGGTCCTTCTCGTTTTCCAGTTAGTCTATGTCCAAAGCCGTATATAGAGAATTTGCTAACTTAGATTTTAAAGTGCCTTTAAATTTTAAAGGACGACGTAAACGTTTTGACGATACTAAAGATAAATGACTGCTCCAATCTACCTACATATTGGTAAACCGGTCGCAAAAATAAAAATCAATCTAAAACAACTTTTTTATCGTTTATTTTTATATTAAGGATCTGCCAACCATAAACGGGACATTTTAAATTAACATTTCCCGGTCAAATAAAACAACTATGAAATATATCGATTAAAAAAAAAACCGCTGCCAAATAATAACGAATCGCACTAAAGTGTAATTTAAAGTGTATTAGAAAATAGATAAAATATTATACCTTCCATGAATAATTTTAAAAAATTTCAAAACCGTACATCTAATAAGATATTGAACGTACCTGAAACAGAAACAAAATCGAAAAATTAATTTATATTGCATATATATATATATATATATATAAAGTTTAAAAATTAACATGCATAACTTTCTTCAGATTTAGTAAGGATTAAGACAAGGGGATACAAAAATGTATAAAAAAGGAAAATGCAAAAATTGAAAGGCAATTATTGGAGTAACTACCGAAGAGATCAGAACGATTATTAATCGTTGGGAAATGATTAATACTCGCATACAATTTTTATAATCGATTATATCGATTTTCTAACTCCATTATGCCCATCTACAATCTACGGGGCCAAAGTCCACGACAAATGCTGTGTTCCCCGAAAAACATTTAAGAAAGAGTCGTTTAGTTTCATCACTTATTTTCGAAATTCGGATTTTTACAGTTTTAGTATTTCTATAACATTTTAGATCATATGAGAAAATCATTTTTTTCAAACGTAGACACATCGCTTTGTAAAGAGGCTTTAAAATTTATGTTTAGTTTCATAACCGGACAAGTATCAGCTGTTTTTTCAAAACCAGACAGTTGTGAATTAGTTGTCGGTAAAGCTCTTGTTTTTGCTAGTCGGTTTCAGTTAGTCGCAAATTAAAAGCCAAAGCGTTTTATTCTATTTTAAAAGAAAAACGTGCTGACCTATTCACAGTAACATTTGATATGCAGAAAAATTAAGTGCTACCGAAGGTCCCAGACCAAAGCGCTTATTATTCACGACAGCATTACGATTACAATCTCACTGTAGTTTTGGGTGATTCAAAAAGCAGACAAAATAGCAGAAATGCATTTATCTATCAGCGGAACGAAAGTGAACATGAAAAAAGCTTTACTGAAATACGTTCAGCTGTATGCCATTGTCTTTCACTAATTGAAATTCCGGAGCACATTAAAGTTGTCCGCCTTGCGTCAGGTGGATGTGGCGGCCAAAATAAAAACCATTTTAAGTTTACTAAAAGTTTTTATACTAACAGGAAGAAAAATATATTCACAAATGTTTGAAATCTTACTTATTTTGGCTTTTGAATATTTAAATCTTTTTAATCGATATATATATTGTTCTAACCGATTGTAATTTCTATCAAGTTCTTAATAGTAATTAGAGAAATTATACTCAAAATCGTAGCACCTATAGTACCAATACATATTTGTCTTATTATTAAAAATATATGCAATAGCTTATCCGTCAAAACCACGGACTTCATCAAAACTTTGTCTGATCTAACTTCATCAAATCTCTGGAGATTTGATGAAGTTAGATTAGACAAAAAGGTAGGTCAAAATTGGCTTTGAAATCCGGTTATAACCCTATTATGCTGTTATGCCTAAATCCGGTTAAGTCAAATACGAAGACGTCAAATCTGTTGAGGTTAAAAATCCAATGAGATTTTTTTTGGAAGTTATTTCAAAAAAATAAATAAATAAAACAGAGACCGATTTAGAAAATTAATGAAAAAATCTCAAATTTCCAGTGATGATGGATGAGAGGAGTATGGAAAGAAAACAAGTGAAAAAATATCGGGAAAACAGAAGAAGTTCCAAACTATTACGCAGACGTGATCCTTAGTGGTTCGGACGAACAAAAAAAGAAGAAATGACGTCATTAAGTAGCACTTTGTTTCAATTATTATATTACATTTATAACTTACGTAATTACAAACTATAAAAAAAAATGCTTATAATTTAAGTACAGTTATATAATTACAAAATTAAGAAATTGTAAGCTATAATAGAACGGCATTAAATAAAGGTCATAAAAATCACGCGACTCTTTGATAGGTACAAGTAGTAGTTTTTAGACCGAGAGGATTACATTAAAACTTCTAATACATCTTATTTAAATTATATTAATCGGCAAGTGTTTCGTGTATGTAATTCAAATAAATTGTTGTGTAGTACATTCATATTTTAGGAAGGAAACTTCTTCAGCCGTTAATCTTACTCTATAAGCCTGGAATATAAAGAATAAAGGATTTCCAGAAGCGGTCACTCCTACTACATCACGCCAAAGATACACACAACTTTCAATGCCCGTCGATCTTTGGCATAGATATGCCGGAATATGATCTCGATCCGCTGAACCGGAACCGAGGAAGAAAATTTTAACAAAAATAAGGGAAAAATCACAACGTATTTATGGAAGAACTGTAACGTGAAACTAACAATTCCAGGAACATAATAGGTCAGTCAAGGTCCTGTCCAAATGCTACACAAATAATCCACCCGTAATCCATCGGCGTTTAAAGTTACCTCTTCTACAGGGAGAACAGTCATAATCGAATCCAACACAGTCAATCAGAGGAAGAGGACACAGTTCCCGCATTCTTGTCGCATATCCTATGGAGTCAAAAAAAGCCCGTAGAAAGCTGCTGGATAAGAAGTGATCAACGACAAAGAAAAAGGATGGCTTATGTTAAAAAAGCTATTTATCGATCGAAGGACGGTGAATCGAGACAATTCTACACAAAGAAGCCCTTCAGGTTCCTTCCGGGGCATCTACCCGGCTCAAAATCAAAGATCAAAGAAGTTTTAGTTAACAGAGAAACAAGAAATTACGGACGAGGGATGATGTCTTTCTTTTAATAAAATTAATATTAGCGTGAAAATTTTACTTGTTACTGATAATTTCCCAATCGATTTAGACACAAATTCGTCCACTTTTTAAAAAACGTTACTATCTAGATAATAAAATTCTTTGATTTAAAGCGTAGTATTCTCTTATTTATTAATATTTAATTCCTCATTATCCTGTTCTTTTTTTATTTTTCATTAACGCTAACAAAAATAACGGGAAATTAAAATAAATATAATGCTATACGTAACCACAACTGTTATACTTAGCGATAGAAATACTATTAATTAACCACAATATATATTTATTATATAACAGCCACTCTTACATGTTCATGTGCGCGCGCGTGTGTATAAGACGCTAATTATAAATCATATAAATAAACATCGGTGGTACGGTATCAACATATATATATATAAACCGCAATCTATTCATTTCTTTACTTTTTTTTACATCAGTCTAGTTACATTACTAAATCGACCACAAATTATACACGATATGAAGTTGACAATCACACACGCGCGCGCGCTCATACTCAACTCTACATACATTATCTAACATTCAAATATTCAATAGAAGTTTTTAATCTTTTTCTTCCAATTTTCTTAAGTACAACAATCTTATAATACTAGCACACACAATTTATTCATAGATTCAATAAAGTGTAATAGTACTAGATCCTTTGACAAAAAACTGAAATATTAGACAGTTTGGACTACAAATATACACGATTCTTTCGTTGGAAGAATCATTTCTAAAGGAATGTGGCCACCAGATTCCCCTGATCTGACTAGTCCAGATTTCTTTCTGCGGGGGTTACTTAAAAACGAGCGATCTACACACCTGTAGGAATTGAAGCCAAACATCATCGATGTAATCGAGGAAAGAGGCGAGGTACAGCGAAAAACATTAATAAGGAAAATGGTCAAACGTGTTGAAAAGAGCATTGAAATAGATGGACACCATTTTTAACATCTGTAAATTATTAAATGTTTGCCAAGAAACAATTTTTTATAGATAAACTAAGTAATGGGGCCTCTCTTTTAAATTGAACACCCAATATATATATATATATATTCGATAATCATCGTTTAACAACAGAAATAAATGCACTTGTAATTTTAGATTTTGAATAACGCTTTTGTGTAAAAGCGTAATCTCGGTTTCAAATTTAATTCAATAACCGTTTAGATATTTATTTCTAATCTGTCTATTAGATTTAGATTAAGTTTGCAAGGTACATTAAAAAAATAACGATGGAAACGGTCGAAAAGAAAGACGAGTATAAAAGTTCCAGGTACAACTCGTTACAAAATACACACAGACAAACTGATTTTATGAATTGATCGCGTACGTGAAAATTTATACTGTTCAGTTCGAAGATAAATTATTCCTCTACAATTATTGTAATGTAGTTTAGTTAACGGAACAAAGGAACAGAACTGTGAAGAAATTTAAAATAAATTAAAAAAAAGCTAAGAAATTAAATTTTACATAATGTAAAAAAGGTAATACATCGAGTGTAATGACCTCTCGTCTCCGAATAGTATAAATAAATATATACGACAATAAAAACAAGGCGAATTAGGTGTATTCGTACGTAGGTGAAAAAATCACTTTAAAAGTAACCACTCGCTCATTAAATTCAAGTCGAGACGCCTCCGCAGTGAAAAGTACAAATTAGGATTTGAATACCGTAATATAACAGATGAAAGACAACATTATACGCAATGACACAGGTGAATTAACTAAGAGTTCTTACTACAGTAGATAAAAAAGGGAATAGTTCTCTCTTCCCCCAATTTTTAATAAAATTTCAAGCAACGGGAAACTTATTATTGTGTTGTTAGTTCAAAAATTAATATTAATAATCCAGAGTAACTTTTAATAACACCAAAAACATTACGTATTATAATTAGTAATTTTGAAATTTTTACATTATTATTGAATATTTATTGCGACACAAAAGCTAATAAAAAATACAAAAGAGTACCGGAAAAAGTAATTCAATACACTGAAGAAAAAATCTGACGTTGACACCACATGACTTCCTTGTACGCCTATTAAATTACATATACACATTTTTTTTAAATGAAAAGAACATAAAATTTTTATTTCATTAATAACGTTGATACTTTTTAATTTTTTTAATTTTTTTTTTTTATTGTTATTAGTGAAATATTATTAACTGTAATTTTTTTTACAATCAGACGTTAATAATTATTAATAAATCAACATATTAAAATTAAAAAAAGGAGATTAAGTCTGATTCGAACCGATATGCCTTCCCCTTGTAAGAACCAAATATTTCATTAATTAGAACTTTATCTGGTTATAACTCTGGAACCAATGAAAATAAGTACTTATGATATATCATTGAAAAGTTTTCAGCGAGGGCTTATTACTAAAGTTAAGAAAAACTCCAAAATCCAAACTTTTGGGGATTTTGGACTTTTCTGGTAACTTTTGGATCGGTCAACTGCAATCAAAAGGGGAGGTGCACAACTAGATGTTACAACAGTCCTAAATCCAAAATTTCAACAACCTACGGCTAATCTTTTTTGAATTATGCGGAAACTAGTCACAATGGATTCAGGGATGGTGAAAATGGATATTTTCGTTGTAATTTGGAAACCCAAATTTTTCGCGATCACAATACTTCCTTTACTTGCTACAAGCAAGTAAAAACGGACGATATTGTTGAATTTTCACAACATTTGCGTAGATTATGAAATTGAATTAGTTTTCTAAGGATAAAAATTATATATCAAGCAATTATATAACGACTGAAAACTATTTCCACTTTAATTAGGTTTCATAACAGATAGTCTAAAAGATATTGGACCTTTTGCGCACGAGATACCGTTAGCGTATTCCGGTAAAGTCGAGGAACACTGACAGTCATGACATCGCCGATAACCTAAATATCCACAGGCAAACAGTGTTAAACCGTTTGGAGAAAATCATATACAAAAAGAAGTTCGACGTTTGGGTGCCGCATAATCTGACACGAAAAAATTTACTATCGAATTTCTATGTGGGAATCCGCACTGAAACGTAGCTAAATCGAGCCGTTTCTGAAGCGGTTGACCTAAGACTATGCGAAAAAGTTCGTGGTCGAGGCGAAGAGAACTCTACAGTCTGTGGCAAAGCCCACATTGACGCCCAGAAAGGTTATGCTGGATTGGAAGGTCATCGTTCATCACAAGCCGGGCAGAACAATAGACTAAGACCTGTACTGTCGACAATTAGGTTGATTCCACCTAGCGATTCAAAAGAAACGGCTTGAACCGGTCAATAAAGGGTATCGTATAACGCATTGAAAACGCCAGAGACCTTTAACGACCCGTTAAAAATCGAGAGAACTTGACCGGTAGGTTTTAATGCATCTACCATATAGCCCGGACCTGGAATCGTCAATCGTTTGTTTCGGTCTCAGTAGAACTGCTAGAACGGTATTAAGTTGTTTTAAAAGAGGTCTGTAGAAGCTAGGTGTCACAATATTTTGACCGGAAACCGCAGAAGTTCTGTAGCGACGGGATTACGGTGTTGCCGGAAAAATGGCAGATCATCGAAAAAAAATTGCCAATATGTGATCTCATATTATTTTCCAATTTAACAATAAATGTACTTTCAATTTTGGTCTCTACAGACTCTATACGTTTTAGACAACCTGATGTAATTAATGAGGAATGCTATGCAGTTATAGATTGAAAAACAAGATTACTCTAAAAAAAAAAAAAATTAAAAAACTGTAACCATTTCGATTGTTATACAATCATCATCAGTAGACAGTAAAAACTTAATAATTTAAAAAAGAAGTAATAACACGAAATATTGATTAACAAATGAAGGATACAGGACAGATGGAAGGGAGAGATTGTAGGTGAAGGCCTTCGTTGGAGTTCATAAAATAGAGCTGCTGCCAACCAGCCTAAGAGCTGTTAACCAAAGAAGAAGAAGAAATAAATATTATTAAAAACTAAAACGCAAAACAACCCGAGTCGGAGGTTTTTGTGGTTAAATATTTTTAACTTATATTAAGATTTCTTTTGGTATTGCCTAAAACTACATCTATTTTTTTTTGGTATTTTTTACTTTTATTCTAAAAATATCCATTCATTATTCTTCTGCTTCTATTTTTTTCTCTTTTCTCTTTATTTAAATTTAATTATAATTTTCCTCGGTCGCCTGATAATTTTTCAACGATTGAAATAGCCAACTAATTTTAGATTTTTTAAACGGCTTTTAGTGTAATCTTATTTTTTAATTTGAATAACACTTCAAACAATAAAAGGATATAAATTTCAAGAACTCCCGTTTTTAAGGATGCGAATTTATTCTGACAGATGGTTAGACGGGTGGTTGAATGATCTGTTTACTTAAACAAAAAATCAAAAACTGGCAAAATATTGAATAACTCCATTGGTTATTAATAATAAAAACTAAAAGAGTTAGAGCCAAAAAACAAAACGCAGCATATATATTTTTTTGAGGTAGGGAATAAATTTTAAGAATTTTTTGTAAAAATATTCATATTCAGGTTAACCTTAAAAAAATTTTTAAGTAAGTTTTTCTGATCTAACACCCCCTTTAATAAAAGTTAAAAATAAGAAAAATAAAATTTTCAAAAACTATTCCTAATTTTAGAAATCCGGTTCATACAATTTAATAAAATTAGACATTTCTAATTCCTCTATACAAGAAGGATTTCTCTATCCAAAATTTTTTGAAAAATATTTAAACCGAAGGGAGACAGAAAACAGAACAAAAAAATATATATTTCAATTTTAAGAGGTGCGGGTAGATTTTTGAAAAAAGGTGTTTTTTTAGATTACTTACGTATACACTGTAACAAATTTTCTTTAATAAAATTCTATCTAAAACGCCACTGAAGAAAATCGAAATAGTTTTTTTGCGACATTCCTCCACTCTAAACCAATTTTGAAAAAATGATCAATGTCCCATATATAAAAATGTTTGAGCCAAATATGAAATCAATCGGTTTTGTCAATCCTGGGATATAAAGTCAAAAGCGGTGCGATAAAAGCGGTACACACTCAACATATGTTATTTTGGTCTAGATGAACTATTTGGACCCTAAAACGTAAAGATTTGAAATCACGATACCCGATTTTTGACAAGATCCTCATACTTTTCTCTTTTAATATAACTTATATTCGGAGAGAAATTAAAATTATCAAATTAACACGTTTTAGTAAAAATTTAATAGGATTGTTTCATATTTTTAAAAGAGCTGTATTTAGTACCGTTAACTTTCTTATATAATAACTGTTCCTACCCGAATAACACTTTGAGAATAACTTTTTTTTTTAAATCGAATCGATAGATAAAAAATTCTAATAAATTGACCAGTTTTTATAAATTATAAGTGATAATCAAATAATATTTAAATATATAATTAAATTTTATAACTTTAGTGGTGCAAGATGAAAAAAAAAATATATATATATATTGCTGTTAATTAAATTATATTTTTGATAAGGGAAATAAAAATTTTGATTAAAACACCAAGTTTTACAGTTAACAATCTGTTATTCAAATAAGTCTTACTTAGTAAAGTAACATAAACTAAACAAAAAGGGTTTAATCCTCGAAAACCGGTTCACAATTGCTATCTCCCACATGCATTTATTTCCTCTAGACCTCGATACGACAAACCCTCTTGATATAATACGTAGTACAATAAACGCGTCGAATATTATAACGGATAGATACGCGCTTGCGCGTGCGAGAACGTAATAATAATATAAAATAAACCGATGTACATAGTACGCAGATAAAAGGAAGAGGACCAGCGTATAAATAGACGAAGATAGACAGACGAATATATAGTAAAGTGTAGCGAGACAGTGAAGCAGAAAGACCTGATAGAGGTGGTGATACGATAGAAGTCGGTAGCAGGGCGTGCAGGGTTCAAAGAGCGCACAGCTGCAATGCGAGATCTAGTGGCAATTGAGTTGTGCACGGGGAGAGGAAGCGGTGACTTGATCAAAATTTCATCGCCCCTTTAAATCCTACTGCAGTATACTACCAGTACAGTCTGTGCACTCTTCTCATGTTAAAAAAAAGAAAAAAGCCACTCGATAGCAACAGTATAAAAGTGTACACTCTGCACGCCTACATAATAATACTGTTCCCGTATATAAATACTGAACAATACTATTCACGTGACAGCCTCACCCAAGTACATATATAACACAGTATGCAAGAAGAATACGTTATTTGGATTATTTTAAACTGCATTACATACAACGAAAGATGAACACACCACGTTACGACTAGGTTTATCGGTGAAAATTCATAAAAAAAATTATGTAAATATAACATTATTATGTTAGTTTTGAATTATTAGTTAAGTTATACGTACACGTTAAACTCATCCCAAAATCAGCTGAATTCGAAGCCGAAAATTCTAAGGTTGGAGTATATGTAAAGGCAACTGATTTTATATGAATTTCAGTGCTGGACTGTGGATACCGGTGTTCTTTAACGGTTGGGTTTCGATTAACCAGATGTCTCATGAACGGTCGACCTGAGTCTGTTCTAGACTACTTGTTTACCGGCACATTTATGCTTACATTCCAATACGTCTGCAAGTACGTCAGGCCTAGCAAGCTGGTAGCAGCGATTACATTTACTAATCTACACACCCACGCGCATACACACATATATACACATCGTCTTATAAAAAGAAAAAATTGCTGTTTTCTTAATTTACAAATACGATTTATAAAAATCATCTAAAAAAAATGTACACGTGTCAATAAAGAAAAAATAGCTGGCAAAGAATTTCATTAACTAGTACGGCTTTGCCACTGACAATTTTTTTTTTTAATGAAATACGCTATGAATAATTTTTAAATAAAAATGACTGAATTCAAGCTATGAATAATTTTTAAATAAACGACAACCGCAGTCACATGTAAAACAATACCTGTTCCCAATTACATTGTTTATTAACAAAAAAAAAAAAAAAAAAAAAACGTATCCACTTGCATCTGATTCAGATTATTATACAATCTGAATTAAATATTCACTCTAATCGAGGTACTTTTGTGTGATCGTATCGTGATTGAGCTGCGCCTTTCACCAAGCTCTGAATTTATTAGAAAAATACCAACAGTGGTATATATATGTATTAATGACGCGTGCAACACTGCACATCCAAACCAAATTCGCGCATTATTCGCAATTATATTGCCTGCTTGCTTCCCTTCATCTCCCACAGAGTTATGGGAAAGATATCGATCGCATACGGCTGAAGATATTTTGCATAGAGTACGCCTAGAAAATACTAATATGACCGTGGAATTTACAGAAGGCATTTACATCGAAGCATTGATAAATATTGAAGATATTTATCAAGCGCTTAGCTATTGCAAATAAAGTTCTTAGTCGATCGGGAATGCCAGCACCCACCAGTTACAACATCGAGTTACAACATCGGTGATCTTCAGTCACGAATCATATACATTATGAGATGATATACATTATGGATCATATACATTATATCCAATCAAACATTCCCAAATTAACGCGTGAACAGAAAAGCATTTACGATCGCATAATGCAAACGATAAATGACTGAATTGAGGGGACCTTCTTCTTGATGCACCAGGAGGAACTGGGAAAACATTCCTCATTAGATCGATTCTAGCAACGGTTCGATCAAAAAATGATTATCCTGTTGCGGGATATTAATCGGCCAAAACTCTGCAACGGCACGCAATTAAGAAAATGACGAATAACGTAGTGGAAGCAACGATTTTAACGGGACCTTTCAAAGGTGAAGATGTCCTCATTCCTCGAATACCCATAATCCCGACCGATACACCATTTTAATTTAAAAGATTGCAATTCCCAATTCGATCGGCATTTGCAATCAAAATCGATAAAGCTCAAGGTCAATCTTTAGAATTGTGCGGTTTAGATTTAGATGCGGATTGCTTCTCACACGGGCAACTGTATGTTGCGTGTTCACGAGTCGGCAAACCAGATAGCATTTATATCTACGCAGACAGTGGAAAAACAAAAAATATTGTATATCCACAAGTATTGCAAAATTAAACTTCTATGAAACGTATGCTTTGTTTTGTTTCTCATTTCTCATCCATGCAACCACAATGTGCCACAGCGAAGCGTGGCGGGTAGAGCTAGTTTTTAAATAAAAATGACTGAATTATGCAATATTTAGAGTTCAAATGCGAAAAAGATCAAACTGCTGAATAAAAAAATTTGGATCCAATTTGATCTCCTCGATCAAATGACGTTTTTACCTTAACGATTTGCAGTGGCACAGATTTGAGCAAAACTCAAAACTCTTTGTAATATAATTTCATTAACCTTTTCGGACGTGAATTTTTTCCTGTAATAAAAAAAATTATTTGTACCCGTATCCCAAATAAATGTCTTTTTTAATGATGCTTTCAATCATCAATGTTTTTGGTTTTAAAAAAAAAAATTGTGTACAATTGTACACATCAGGTCAAAAGTCTTGTAAAAGTTTTTGGAAATTTTTGATTTTAACTACAATAAAACACTAATATTTTTAATGAAAACTAAACGGTAAAATTAAAAATAAATTTTTGTAGAGTAACTTATTGTTATGAACCAGTAAAAAAAAAAACAACGAATCAACTAAAACAGAATATATCGATAAACTCCGTTGTAAGCTGACCGCCTGCCCTTGTAAGAAGATTAGGAAAGGGGTGACTTTTCAAACAGAATCTTGTAAAGGGATTTACTAACCTGAGTCGGTGGGTCATACATTAAGACATCTAGGTTCATTCGATTCGGCGATAAGAAGTATCTACGTCTTTCTCCGTCGGTAAAACCAACAGAGAAAGATAAAAACTTATTTACAGATATCTGAAGATACAGTAATTATATTGCGGTTACAAGACTGGCATAGAAAAAAACAAGAAGAATGCAGTGCGAAATCAAACCGGTCAATTATCAGATTTGGATTGAAATTAAAGTTAAATTATCAATTTTATTACGTAATTCAAAGAAAGCGCTCGAAATAAAGTAATATAAATATAAATCCAAGTTATAAACAAAGGCGGTATAGTATTTCTCTGGTTTAACGAAGGACCAGAGTTCGATTCACGCTACAGTTTTGAAAATTTGCGGCTTATGCGATTTAAGTATAATAAATAATAAAAACTTTTTTTTTGTTGTAATTCCGGTATATTCGTTTTTAAGTGTACCGATGATTAACTGATTTTTATTAATCTATTTACTTGATTCTTACAAATTCATTATCTACATTTCTTAGCACATAGTATCGTAGATTAATTTATAAATATCGATGCGAATAAGTAATTTAAAAAAGAATTACGGAATAGTGTTTTTAACAACACTTATTTTTATTCATTCTCTAAACCCTGTTAGAAATAATCGTTTTACAGTATCTCATAATATTATTTGTACTTTATTCATCTATACTATTTTCCGGAAAATTTTTTAACAACTGAAAATAGTCATACGGTATAACCGGTTATTGAGCGTTTTCTTTTTTTTCAGTTTACTTTAATAACAATTTCCATAGCTATTAATAAACTACATAAACGTTAAAATGT
This sequence comes from Lycorma delicatula, assembly GCF_047948215.1. Taxonomy (NCBI): domain Eukaryota; kingdom Metazoa; phylum Arthropoda; class Insecta; order Hemiptera; family Fulgoridae; genus Lycorma; species Lycorma delicatula. The sequence goes on from NC_134465.1 coordinate 11,523,592, forward strand.
ATTTATACTTTCATTTTTATTACAATAATAATAATGACGTAAAAAAACCTCGGATTCAAATATACATTCATTTATACGTATACTGAATAAATAAAAATTTTTCTTATTACATAAAATAAAACATTTTTATTACATCAGATAAATTTTTATTACCTTAATAATAATAATAATAATACACACGCGCGCGCGCGTACAAAATAACTATAAATAAGCTCCCCTACATGAATCATGAGACCTTGCCGATAGTTAGCGGGCTTGAGTGCTCAGTGATACAGAGTAGCTAGACCAAAGGTGCAACCATATCGTAGTGGTATTTGTTGAGAACCGGACTAAAGAATGATTTGTGAAAGAGAGCAGAAGCTCTTTCAGTAACTCTTAAGGGCGTAGGTCAGGGAGACTTAAACGGCCACATCAACATCGCTCAATCTTCTGAGTTACTGTACGGCTGAAAAGAATAGAAAACCACAGCTGTTTTTTTTCCAAGAAAATGTAGCTCTGCAATTTCATGTAACACAGATGGAGGCGCCATCATCGCTAAAATATTCCGGAGGTAAACTGGTCCCCCCGTTTGGATATCCGGGTGAGAGAAGTTGAAATCGGGAACTGCTAAGGAAGGGGTCGACCGGAAAATTAAAAGATAACATTCTGCGAGTCGGAGCGTGGAATTTTAGAAGTCTAAAAAAGGTCGGTAGGTTAGAAAATTTAAAGAGGGAAACGGGTAGATTAAATGTAGATGTAGTAGGAATTAGCGAGATTCGGTGGGAAGAGGAAAACGACTTTTGGTCATGTGATTTTAAAATAATTAACTTAGCTTCGATTAAAGAGCAGACAGCAGTAGGTTTCGTGATAAACAAGAAGAAAGGGAAGAAAGTAGAGTATTTAAAATGCATAGCGATAGAATCATCGCAATAATGATTAAATCAAAACCTAAGCCGCAACGATCGTTAACATACATGCCTACAAATGCCCACGATGATGATTAGGTAGAGGGTATATAATTTGCCGAGGTATTTAAATCCTGATGTTTTACTAATTTTAAAAGTTTATTACCATGACGCTTACCAAATATTAATGTGATTCATCCATCCGAACTTGAGATATACATTTTTATATACAAATAACAAAATGGCGGACAAGGGGAGAACGAATGAGAAATCGCCATTTTTCCTGAGGATAATTTTTGTTTAATTTTAAAAATAGAATCCGAAAAAGTATAGCCAGCCCGCCGTTTTAGAAACATTCTGTATAAACTAAACAACAGAAAAAATTAGTTAAAAAATACAATTAACAAACAAACCGCACAATAAGACTGGTAAAATAGGAAAACTTAAATCACAATATATAGAAAATCGAATACAGATGTCCGGCTTTAAGAAGGAATATCCGATAATTCCAGATCGTATCCTAGAATATCTGGAATGGTAGCCCCTAAATAAATTTCTGACGCAACGCCGCAAAACACACGCACACCACAAGGATGTAGTATATCGTTACTTGGCGGTTGAAGTGAATACAAAGGAGTGCATCGGTCCGATTTGGTGACCATGTGTAAGATTAGTATGCCCTACTCGCAGACGACAAATAGTAACCTTCTTTCGACTACATCCTGACCCCGGTAGGGGAAGACATCCTCAATGTGACTGTTTCGGTCGCCACGCCACCCCATTACCTGGCCGTTATGGGATTTACCGGAGGTCACCTTCAGTACCTCGACAATGTCATCTTTCAGTCAAGCCACAGCCAGGATGCCACCGATGCGAATGCCACAAGCTGAATTCCTGTCGGTGTCCTACTAACTAACATAAACTCCAAAAAAATCACATCTAGACTGAACGACTTCCTAGACGAAGGAACTGAACTCTACCTATCCGAAAAGTAAAAATGAGTTCTACACACAACGAATCATAAGACGCAACGCAATAACGCTAACAAAACATAACAATAAAAATAAATAACGCGACATAACAGTAACATAAAACATAAGCGACGAGAAAGAAATTTATAATCAAACAGAAACAAAAACAGCAACACTTTAACAAATCGTACAACAAAATAACAATAAAACCAAACATAAACGCAAAGAAGAAACGTCCAAGCGGAACATCATACCCCTTCAGCGATCCTTTCTTTAGCCAAATATGAATATTCTTTCTTTCCTTTAGACTACAGTAAATACTAATCCTTTCCGACTCTGAGACTAAAAAATACACACGCTCGGCTGTTGTGACTACAGAAATTCAAAAGATACAAGAACCACGCAAATATCTTTATAAATGGAGTTTACAGCAAAACGGAGCGAAGATGGAAGCCACCATGTTAAATTTAAAGTACGAAACCCCTACTATCAACCTGACATCACCGAGGGTATTCACCTACTATCAAGGGCATCACCACTAAACACCGTCACAAGCTAACCGCCTGTCCTCGTGATCTCGAAATGACCTACAGTTTTTTTTTTTTTTTTTAAATGTTCCAGTACTTAATTAATTATACATAGGTAGATTCAAGTAACTATTATAAATTTATCGTTACGTAATATAAAACTGTTTAGATATATTAATCTAATTATATCTGTTATCGTTTTAATCGGAAAGTTTTTATTACGCAAAAACAAATAATGACCCTGAATGTATTCGCGTGAACCGGCCACTGGCGAGTAAATCGCTGCAGTTCAAAACAGCTGAGCTATATTCCGAAAATGTAAACACATGTAAAGGAATCAGCAAGCCGGTTGAACTATACGATTCTATTATATATATATATATATATTATATCTATTCTATTTGCAGTAGTGTTAATGTCATTTAAATGTAATTGAGCACACATTATGTTCGGTTCACTCATTTAGGGCACATGACCTCTTGCAATAATAATAATAATAATACTGCGATATATTTTAGCTAATGTAGTTTTTGACAGCAACATTTAAATTCGATTTAATTTTTATTTTCAAATCGTTTAAATAAATAATAAGTCGATCAATTATTTTCATCAAATGTAATATCAATTTCATTTAACGATATATAAAAACAAATTACTCAATTATAAATAACGAACAATTAAATGTTATTTATATAACGATAAAAATTATAATTAACATCTTTTTCTGGCAATATAATTCATTAAAGTAAATAATTATTATTGATTTACTAACAAACAAGCGATTCTAATAGTTTATGAAATTTTTTGTTGTTAAATATTCATTGAATAAAGAAATAATTCATTCTTATCGACAAAAAACAATAATACATAATTCAGAACACGTCGGGAACCTGTAGATATGCTAATCAAGAAATATATATATTTATTTATTTATTTATACATACAAAAGTCATATATATGTGCAAAAAAGAAACAGTCTTATGCTTTGCCGTTGTTTTAAGGCGGTTGCTCTGGAAATCGTATTATAAAAAAGCATAACGCAAAAATAAATACAATAATTTTGGAAAAAGAAATTTAGATAAAGTGAACATTGAATTTTGTGGCGAATTTTAATAGGTACCTCAGGTACCGATTCAGGATACCAAATTGAAAAAAAATGAAAATTGAAAAAATGAAACTTTTCCTTCTGGACGTGATTTTCAACAAAAAAATTTCCCAGGAACGGGTAAACCTACTTTAATTAAATTTGGCTAATCTAAGACTTGCGTCTTGTTCTACGAAATAGAAAATTTTTAATTTTTTAAGCTTCAATATCTTTATAATTATTCGTTTGGTAAAATATTTACGTATTACAAAATTTAATAAGCATTCTATTTTTATCTAACCGACACCTCATTTGTAAAGATCTGTTGACAAAAATAATTGTACATTAATAAAAATTATCAGCTTGTATTTTGCAAATGGCCGCCATTTTGAAATTTTGGAAGGTGAAGTTTGTAAAATTTTTCATTTTGTAGAATAAGATAATCTTAGATTTGCCAAATTTAATTAAAGAAGGTTTACCCGTTCCTGTGAAATATTTTTTTTGTTGTAAATTCAGAAGGAAAACAAAGCCAAATAGGACTTACGTCGATGTGAACTTTTTTGCTCATTTTGGTGTTCTGAATCGGTATCTCAAGATCGGGGAATAATTCTTGGAACACTCTGTGTATCTTGTATTTGAGTGTTAATATATTTAAAATTAATAGATACATAAATAATAGTATATTAAATATATTTAAAACAATAAATAAAGACAAAGTTCAATAGATTTTAATGAAAAATATTTGTACACAGAAATTTCAGGATTTTTAAAATTAGTATGAATTAAAAAACTCTCACAACAATGTAGTTAAACTTTTCTGACAACGTCCATTTATATTTATACATAGTGGAAAAATAATCGTACACGAACATTTTCTTTTAAAAATAGATTTTTTTAAATCAATAATTCAAAAAATTACGATATAAATTACCCGATAAATAACCTTTTTTTAACTTTTTGGGAAATCGGAGAATTTAGGGACAGTTTCTTTTTTTTTTGAAACGGTAAGATAAGCACAGACGGATGTACTTAATATAATGCGAAGCTTAATACAATGCGGGGATATGTTTGAAAAATTTTGAGAAAACTGACCCCCAAAGAAAGTATCCAACACACCTCCTGTGGATAATGACCTCGAGCATTTACCGGCAAATTACTGCGTATGCAGGAGTCTCAGTGCGAAATTTCATCAAAATCCAGTTAAAAGTTACTAAGCTGCCAACACACATACGTATGAACATTGCACTCTATAATTTTTTTTTGGAAGGTCCTCAGGTTATGAAACGTTGAGAAATGAAAAAAAAAACCCATATTCCACTTTGTTGTGACAGACTGCCGTACTTTCCTTCTTGCAGTATAGCTGTAAAGCTATGAAGCCACGAAAGTACAATTTATGGAGAGAATAATGCTCTTTCTGTAAAGTAAAACTTTTACGTTTTTTATTTTAAAGGAACTAGTGGTTGTTTTAAAACCGAAATATTTTGTCGAGTCACATAAAAAAAATTCTGTTGTCAGTTTCATACAAGGAGGACGGATAGTGTTAAATTTTCAAAATAAATTACTACTTCAGTAATGTTTATAATAAAGACTACATATATTCATGCAGAATCGAATACACAAACCGATCGATAAAAAAACGATTTGATAATCGGGAATGATTATTTGCTGTATGTACAAACAATATTTTATCAAAAAACAAAAACTCTTTCAAATCGTATTTTTGTACAAAAATAGTTATTCCATTAGTAAAAACTGTGAAAAACGCTTTGACTAAACTCATTTTGAATTGAATTTATCGAATTCAGCTCGCTACAAAATGCATTAATTAAAAATGGACTGGCTTATCGACTGCGGAATGCAACGCATATTCTGGTTATCCCTAAGTTGTTCTTTCTGATACTAACGAGTGTTTAAAACAGGACGCAACCCTCTTTGTTTCACGACGTAAAAAATTAACGTTAATAAAATACCGATAAGATAATATTCAAATAACTTTACAATAGATGTTCAAAATGATTTCCTGTGATCCCGATGCAGGTTCGTACACGTTTCACAACATTTGCACCCCTTCCCGTAATATTTGAAATCTCACTTTAAATGTTAGCTTTCAATTCGTCAAGTGTATGAGGATTGTTTTTAAAAAAACTACACTTTTTAAATACCCCAAAGGAAAATGTCTGGAGTTAAGATCTAGGGATCTTAGAGGCCACACCCTTTTGATATCAAACGACGGCCAAAACATTCCCGTAACATATACAGCATTTCATTAGCGGTTTGATACGTTGCGTTATCCTGCTGGAACCGACATTCTCGATATTGTAAATCTAACACGGCAATAAACTATTCGATTTAGTTACGATAAACCACACCGCCTACAGATTTGTCAAAAAAACAAAGGCCTATTACACGACGCCGGGAGATCGCGCACAAAACACCTATTTTACGTGCGTCTAATGGTCGTTGTGAAACGCGAGAAGATTTTCAGAGCTCCATATTCGGCAATTTTGACCGTTAATGTAGCCCATCCAAGAAAAACCGTGTCTCTTCGAAATTTCAATACCGTTGTCATCAACAAGAGAACGAAACCGACGAAAATACTAAAACGTTTTCCGCGGTCAACTTTTTTCAGTTGACGCAACGACACCGACGCGATAAGCATGCAAGGATGTAATTTTTTAATAGCCCTGAAAGGTGTACATAGTGAAAGCCCGGTCTGTGAAGATAACTTTCTGAGCGAGTCAAACGTTCTTTCACATCCTCCAGAACTTCTACTGTTAACAGGACGGTCGACTTAAGCTTACCGATCGGGTTTTCCGAAATTTATTAAACAAACGCAATATTGTCGACTTATTAGGAACTGAAGAATTGGGAAATTTTATCCGAAACTTGTCTTTCACTCATTTGTAAGATTTATACACTCGATAATAAATACACATTAGTCCTTGGAAAACGATGTAGTTACCACAAAAGAGACGAATTTATACTTCCTTATACTAGAACAATTAAGTGTTGTAATCGCGAAAAAATTCGGTTTTCAGATTTCAACGGAAATACCCATTTTGACCATCCCTGAATCCATTTTGATTAGTTTCGAGTGACGTCTGTACGTACAACATACGTATGTATCTCGCATTACTCAAAAACGATTAGCTGTAGGACGTTAAAATGTTGAATTTAGGACTGTTGTAACATCTAGTTGTGCACCTCGCTTTCTGATTGCGATCGACTGAACCAAATGTGTCCAAAACAGCCCAAAATCTAAAACAAAATTGGATTTTGGACTTTTTCTTAACTGCAGTAATAAACCCTCATTGAGAGCTTTTCAACGATATATCATAAGTGGTATTTATTTTCATCTGTTCCAGAGTTATAGCCAAATAATATTTTAATTAATGAAATATTTGAATCTTACGTAGGGAAGGCATATCGGTTCAAATCAGACCTCATTTCCTTTTCTTTTTTAACTTTTTTTTAATTTAAATATATTGATTTATTAACAATTATTAACCTCAGATTGTAAAAACATTACAATTAATAATAATTTAATAATAACAATAAAAAAAATCAGAAGCTATTAGTGAAATAAAATTTGATGTACTTTTAAAAATGTGTGTATGTAATTTAATAGGCATACAAGGAATCACGTGGTGTCCACATCCGTTGTTTAAATTTATTATCACCAGTTATGGATTGATTATCTTCTTAAAAATTAATTTTACCTAAATGCTTAGTTTTAAAAACGGGAGTCCTCAATAACAAATAAAAAAAGTTCTTTATTTTGACAATTACAAATTTTAATGTTAAAAACGTATTTTGATAAACATTAAAATCACTAAAATATGTTAATATCCCTCCTTTGATGGGTAAGTTCCCAGTTTTTTTTTTCATTTTGATTCTGATTTATTTAAAATCGATTTTAGTGAATATTTTAATCGTTAAAATAGACCCCGTTTGATGCGTGAGCTTTCAATTTTCAAAAAAATTTGATGCTAATATTAATAAAATTTTTATTTTTACTGAGACAGCTTCTTGTCTCAAGAATATGAAATTAAAGTATTTAAATAATCAAACAAATAATATATATTTAATAAAAAAAATTAAATCGATAACATTAAAATTTATTAGGATAAAGGTTTTTTTTTGGTCGATGAAGAAATAACTAAAGCTGTCTATTTTTAAATTTCTGTTTTAAATATCTTGTAGCGCATTTATACGCCGTAAAAAGGACTAATTTTAATTATCTTTTTTCAATAAAAAGGAATTATTTTATCATAAAGATACAAGTACAGCTGGATTGAACTGAAAAATGTCTTGGCTAAACCCAGAAAAATAACTTTCCCGGCCGCTCCGGTCAAATTATGAAATTTATTGACGGCTTTTGTTTTAATTATTAGTAAACAACGGTAAAAATTTAAAGTTTAAAAAAAGATGATTACTAGATAGAAGAAATCATACGTTTCGCAATAAGGAAAATATTTGTGACATCTCTAGACGATTAGATCAAGCAGACGAACGAAAGGAACGAACGATAAAAACTATGCGCAAAAAGGCCAAGAAATGAAAAATAGATGGAAAAATTATTTGATTAAAACCTGAGCAGGAGGGGGAAAACGGATCCTAAAAAGCGATTAACTGAGAAGTAATAAAGTGAAAATTAGAAACTTAATACAAAAAGGAGTTGTCGATCGTAATCGATTGTAGAATTTTCGCCCGCGCGATAAATAATTTCATTTTATAACGTAAAACACTGTTTTCAAGGACAACGTACATAATTAACTGTAAAATTGATACTATCATTATAATTCTGAGTATCGTTAATTGTTTTTTAAAGGTTTCCGAAACGAAAACAATGAAAAGTAATTTTATCGCTAACGTATTACGTATTTAATAATGCACCAGGAATAACAATAAAAAAATTAAAAAAACAGTCTTACAAACGATACGCTTAGAGTTAAACGTGAAAAGGGAGATGGATTAAACGCGTAGCAACCGAGAAGAAATAGAGTATGACGTCAGGAGGAGGTCGCACGATGAGTGGAAGAAACCAACCACCGTAACAGTTTGCGGAGCGACAGAAATTTATTGTCCACCTCGCCGTTTTTAAAAATAAAATATTACGAAAGATCATTATAAAAATTCCGACGAACAGCGAATAACCTTACTTCAAAAATCTTAAAATCTGAAAACGCGTTCGACCCTAGCTGAATTGCAAAAGGTCAAATTAAAAAAGGACCTCGCTTTATTCAGTCAATAATATTAATTTAATGGATATTTACCGTTTTTCTTTATCTACAAAGGGCAACCGGTAACTTTAAATTTCATTAAGAAAAACCGCAAGAAGAAATTTCACTAATTTACGTTTTTTACCGCTCTTATATTAACTCGCGCTTGGACTATGTATGTGAGATTCACGGTACGGAACCTTTCGTGCGAATTTTGAAGCGATTCCGGTTATCCGTCCGCTCTGAAATTTTGAATACAGTTTTGCTGCTGATGACTAAACATTTTAGCAATATTTAGCCCCCGGGGAGCAGTTCGGAAATCGGTGTGCCGCCGTAATATCTAGGCAACCGCTCGTCCGATTTTCCCCGATTCAAACAGCGTATATAACAGCAGGTCGAGCGCATCGCGTACACTCTCGATCGACCGGATCTTGGAAATTAAATCGTTTAGCCCAGCGATTCCCAAACTGTGCGCCGCGGTCTCTTCACAGGAGCGCAGTGAAATATTTTAAAAGTGAACCGAGACATTTATCGATTAATTTAATTTTAATAAAGTAAAAAACTAATGAGGATACACGAGTTTTATTTATTTTCATTTCTTACTTACGAGTAATCACACTTTTAGTTAGGGTAGAGCGCAAGGGAAAATTTTTATTGAAAAAGGGCTCCGCGACTCGGAAAAGTTTGGAAACCGTAAAATGTACCGATCCGATCGTTCGCTAAATACGCTCAAACCTGTGCGCTTGCGTAGCGGTAAATTATAAACTTATAAAGACTAAAAAGTAGAAAATAAGAAATAAAAAGGTTTTTAAAACGCCACTCTTAAATTAAACGCACTAAAAGGTAAAAAATAATTTTAGGACGGTATTTCAGAATAGATTTGACAAGCTTTGGTATGAAAGTAACCTATTTTACTCTTACGTGAACCTTAGAACATTCGACTTCGAAATCAGCTGATTTCCGTTCAGGAGAATTCATCACTCAATCCGATGGGTTAAGCGCGATACCTATTAAATATTGAAATAATTTGTCCGATACGTTTGATAAATCTTTTTTAATTTTTCAGTTATTAACGTTCCTCTGAATTATTATTATCTTTTATATTCTTTAGTACTTCCACTTCATTCCTGACTAAAAATTAACTTTTTGGATTTAAATAAAAAATAAATAGATCCAAAAAATTAAACCGGTTCCTTTGTTTTATTGAAAATATCATTTACTTAAGATGAATTTTATTAAACAATTTGAAGATGGAAAAGAAATAAAATAAATAAATTTTTAAAAAGTTCGTACGTAATATTTTTTTGTAACCTTCTACAAAGGTCTCCGTTTTAGAAAATATTTAAAAAAAAAAAATGGTATCCGAAAAATAACCGTTTAATTTTGCTCGATAACTGATAAATTCCGTTTTCAAACAAATAGAATACAAACAGAGCCGACGAAATTTTAAGAATTAGAGGAAAATCAAATAAACGACAGAAACGAATAATTTTTTTATAATCGTAGTAAAAATTTATGAAAAAAATATTTCTGTCTCCTAATTATAGATCAGATGTTAAAAAAAAATATTCAAGGTTCGACGAAAATATTTTTCAACGATTAATAAATCTCCGTACAATTCAATAAACTTGACTTCACGGACACAGTTTAGAAAAAAAAAAAAATATCGAACGACTGAAGCATGCATGTACGTCAGTAGAATACGCGCGCTTGACCGCGTGCACGCTCTTTGTTAAAACCTTCGGGTTTAAGAACAGAAGAATGTATCGCCTGTCACGAACAGGATCAAGTAAGCCAAACGGCGGCGGTCAGAGCTCCACGTCCGGTTCACCGACGTTCTATCTCCTTAGCGACGGACATGAATCCTATACTCTACACAACCCGTAGCCCGTAGTGCAGACGAGTTAAACAGAACACGAGAAAAAAAAAAGAGACAAGGTCCATTAATTCTTTAAGATTAATAACCGCTGCAGAAATCTACCGAACATCAATCTTAAACCCGCTTTCTACTACCGCCGCCACCGATAAAGAAAGGAATAAAAGGTACCGCAAAATAAACGAAACAATGATCCGCGAAGCATAAGGAAAAGGTATAGATTTTTTTTTTCCAAAATAACATATTAACTCTAATTACCCGTATATTTTTAATAATAATAATAATAATAAAAATTATAAAGCCTCAAAATATATTATGAATCGGTTAATCGAAAAAAATGTGAAAAACAACATTTACTAAATGGAAGCCTGTCGATTTGAAACGCTAACAAAAAAATCAACACAACACAACAACAAAGGAACAATTAATTTTACTACATAAAAACGAATTAAAATAATTATATTAATAACAAAATATCAACTCGTTTAAGTTTAACGGACGGTTTCAAAAGATAACTTAAAATAATAACAGCTTTTATATAAATTCAACAACGACACCGGAAGTTACAAGATTATACATACACGCGCTGTGTATACATCTAAAAAATAAACTGCAGATAACATTATATTTAATGATATCAGAAACGACTGTTAACTTCAATAAATTCAATTTAAAAAAAGCCGCAATTAAAATTAGGAATACTAACGATAACAAACACAATTAAATTAGTTAATCGAGATACGTAAGGACCAATTAACCACCCTAAATTAACAATAAAACGAAAAAATAAACAAATAAATAACAATAATAACTATCTGACATCTCCTAAGAATATCCGTAAATCATAATTAAGAAAAGAAAGATCGTAATTTTTCACATAGCTTTTAAAAACGAAATTATAATTTAACATATTTACAACAACGAATATACACACGGGTCAATCGTTTGATACGAGACAATTACTCGGGTACACTGGTAGACAGCTTTTTAAATTAACTGCGAAAAATACCGAATGAAAATCTTTGATCGGTTAAATCGTAGCTCGAAGTTACATTTGTTTTTTTAACGTCCTTTAAACTTATCTGTCATTTCATAACTTTCCCGATATGTTCTTTGGTATCGTATACAAAAATATGTCGATTCGAGTAGGAGTATTTGTTAAAGTTTATTTTTTTACACTGATCGACTAAAAAACGGCCCGACACTCAGTAGTTTATACTAAATGTATATTTTTGTTAAAATCCACATATCGGTATGAGACGGGTAAAATAATGTGGAAGTGTTTGTACGACTGCAGCTGGAGCGGAAAAAGACTGATTATTAGATAAAAAATTTGAGAAATGACAGTTTGTGACGAAAGTTGGCTTTTGAATAAGGTTACGTAATCGTGTGTTTGTTAAAATACGAACTGCTGTTGAAAAACGTGTATTCGTGACGATAACTCAAGAGAAGAAATCTCATCAGCGTGTCGGCGAAAGTTCGGGAGAAATTTAAAAAGGAAGCGCCAGTGAAAAGTGGCGCTAAACAAGTTCGGAGTTACAACACAAACGTGCCCCGCACAGGTCGGTTTTAACGACCCAGATCGACAAGACGCTAAAGTGACAGTTACCAGATGTCATAAATCTTTGCGGACACAACGCCGAATAGGTTCTTGGTTCAAGAACTTCATTAAGGCCTTCGATCGAGTGTTTTTCACAGACTAAGCGTAGTTTTACCTCGATGGGTATGTGAATAATCAGAACTACCGGACCTGAGGTACTGAAAACCCGCATAATTTCTACGAGTCTTCCCTGCACTCACAAAAAATACGCGTATGGTGTGCCACTAATAGGGCCCTCGCGCTTTGAAGAAAACTGTGGATACTGCCGTCTACCAAGAAATTATCCTCTTGCTGCAACATGCGTGTGACTGAAGGTCGTAACAGGACGCACCACCTGCCATACCGCTCTCTCACTTGTAGAAATGCTTAATGCTACAGGATTTTTTTCGGTGGAAGAATCATTTCTAAAGGATTGTGGCCACCAACGTTCCCTGATCTGATTAGTCCAGACCTCTTTCTACGGCGTTACTTAAAAGAAATTTTTTTATAGGAGCGATCCACACCCTGCAGGAATTGTAGTCAAACGTTACCGATACCATTCAGGAAATAGACAGGGTACAGCTAACAAGAGTTTCCGAGAACATTTTCAAACTTCTTGACGATTGCATACAAGCGGATGGACATAACTTTCAACAGCTCTGTAAATTATTATGTAAACGGTTACCGATAAATTATTATTTATAAACTAAACTAAATGATGGAGACTCTTTTAAACTGAACACTCTGTACTTTTAACTGTTGAAAAGTTATTTAAATGTTTTCATACTTATATAAAATTAAAGGAGATGTCATATAAAATTACTGGTCGTATGCAATTTATTATGGTAATTTGAAAACGAAACGGGGTGTTGTTGTTAAATGTCTTTATTTACTTATCAGACTCTTTGCTAAAATGAAATAGCTAATAAAGTCGTAATAATTCGGAAGGGATATTCTCTATTAAATAATAAATTGTTGATATACCGTTTATTATCCTTTAAAGGATGAGAACCCTTTAGGTCTAGGTGACTGTAGCTGAAAGTTTCTGGCAAACCTAACTCTAGAAACAAATTAGGAAGCCTGAGTCTATTCCACAGTGCTTTTCATGTTTGGCAACCGATGCCTTTAGTCGGTCATTACGTCTATTTAACACAGCTGGAAAATTCTGAAGACGAGCTTGGGTTTTCTTTGACCGTGAGCCTGACATCAGCCGATTCTTTAGCGTTTAAAGGAAAAATAATTCATTTCTAACGGTTCGGGCAATATTTAAATAGATCAAAATATAATTATTATTAATAATTCCCGTACTTAATTTGAAAATAATGACATCCAATTTCTCAAGAAACTGTGGGCGAAAATGGGCATCCATGCATGTAGGTACAGTATTTTGAAGTACATTTTTGAGTGGATGTGTTTCTGTTCGCATCTGAACTACGTTCATCAAACGAGACTGAAAATAAGTGAAGTTGCTTTAACAACATGATTTCATAGATACAAAACATTTTGGGAACTAATTAATAGAATTCGATTCATGAATATTCTGAAGTCGGGCAAGGTAGTTTCTTTAGGAACTTTTTACTTGTAGTAACTCTAATTTAGAGGAAATGTTTTTTTTAATTGCAGCATATATTTCAGTCGGTCAACGTCAACTCATTACACAGTAACGAGTAGGTCTTATTAAGATAAAAATACCCGAAGGATTGTAGGCGGATGGGAATCCAACTTCTGAAAGGGCACTAAAACTTATCTCTAGTTTTTAATCGCACAATGCGGTTACTCTGAGCAAACATCGTCCTTTCTCACAACCGACTCTTTTTTCTTTACCAAAGAGAGAGACGTTGAACCTGAATCTCCATTTTCGTTGGATGCAAATCTACCCTAGCGTAAGACTTGAGATACCGAAATTATAGAACCGATCTAACACCTTGGAGAGATCTGTTAGAATTTAGAATTGTCTAAGGAAGGAATTTGGGGACGGTTTCCCGTCCTTGCCCTACAATAAGACGGCCCTACTAAAATACAAAACCGTTCAACATAATCTGAAAAAAAGCTGATAGTATTTGTTTACCTACTTCCTGTCACGATGAAACAGGATAAAGATACGAATAGATTCCCTAAATCCCGTGATTATTTCTAATCAGTAAAATAGAAAATAAAAGAATCTTAGAAAAAATTCAAAAAAGTCATCTACAAAATTCTATAAAAATTATTTCGAAATTTCCCTATTTCGAAAACCATACTAAATAGAATAAAACTGCATAAGAAAATTACCTGTTTTCAGATTTTATATCGTAAACGATGGGAACATTCAAGAAAAGCATCCTGTTAAAACAAAACTTTCAAAACAAAAGTTTCACAACCACACGAATAAGAAATCCAAATTTATTGAATTGCAAATAAAAAAATTTTATCGGCTCGAATGTACACATATAAAAAGAAATTTCCCCGTACAAAGAACGGATACTTAAGCTAGTTCACGTAAAAAGTAAAAACAGAAAAATGAAACAAAATTCACAACAAAAAAAAAAAATTAAGAGAAATAAGAAAGAGATAATATAAGAAAACCTTAGAGAAGACGCTGATTTATGTAGCGTTATAAGCTAAAAGGGGAGTTCAGAGATGAGAAAAATAAGAGAAGTCCGAATCAGAAGAGAGAATGACGATGACACAACATCGTAAGAGAAGAGAGAAGAACGATGGGAAACGGGACGAGTCGGTAAAGAAGAAAAGGAAAAGTACGTGATAGTTATGTACGTGACATGACTAGAACAATTCACGTGTCCAAGAGTTAAAGTACAGTACTAAGGATAAAAGGAAGCATACTGCATGAAGAGTAGATAAAAGAGAGATGCGACCGGCGAACGAGAGAGAAAAAGGTATATGACCGTCAGACCCCACCCTCCTTTTTTAATAAAAAAAACCACGATAGAGAAAGATAACGATATAACGTTTCAATGACAGGAAAAAGCTAGAAAGTGTGAGCGCGGACGGAGGGGGTTTGTAGTGAGATTATACCGGCTGGATTAAGCGAGAGAGGTTAGATCAAATCAATGGATCCAGACGCGGACGCCTTGCGTTACGTGTATATAACTATAATATTATTTATAGTTCCGCCAGCGAATCTACGAGCTTGTGACGTCACGAGCTGATATCTCATTATATTATTGTTTTCCAAAACATTATTTTTGCGCGTATTTATTACTTTTACTTTAATTTTTGACTTACAAACAGTACGGACGCCCAAACATTTATGTTGTTGTGTGTTCAATTCTTTCCGCTTGAGTTGATTACATGTACGAAAATGCTTAACGACTCGACCTTGTAAACAATAACAATTCTTTAACCGATAGCCAATACTCTGATCGGAATTATGTAAATACTATAAAAATTTATACGTGCAGTTAGAAATGATGTCTTTCGTCTCGATTGTATTTTGATCCATCATTCGTAGTACACAATGTGTGTATAAAGAAATAAACTTTAGTCCAGTTTATTTCGGACTGTGAAGCGTTTTTGTGCGGACATACTATTTTATATTTAGTCACTGTTTTTCGCAAATTTTTTCTAACATATTATTTCTCGTTTTATCTTTGTTCGTGAGTTAATTAGCGCGGTTTGTTACGGCAGAATTTAAATCCGTAGTAAAGAAAAAAAACGTGAGTCAAGCATGTGAAATTATCAAAAATGTTGATGATTTTAGGAAAAATGAAGGTCTAAAAGTAGCTTAATTAACCGACGACAGATATATAATTGCCATTCAAAAATGCGAAGAAATAACTCCTGCTGCTGCTTGTGGGATATCAACACAGGTTCAAAAACTCAAAAGAGTAAAAGACGTGATTCCTCAATCAACATCCCAATCGTGTTCTTTCAGCACGCCGAAAAAGTATAAACGACGTTCAAAACTTGTCGGTGGACCGGACAGTTTTGATTTACGTATAGTTAAAAGAACGGTTAATGAATTTCATTCAAAGAACGAATTACCTACTTTAAAAAAAAATAAGGCAAGAACTTCAGTCGACTATTGATTTTAAAGCCGGTAAATCAACTTCAGCTGTTATTTTGAAAGAATTAAGTTTCAAATGGCGTAAAACTGAAAAAAAAAAAACATTTAATTGAAAAACCCGATATCAGGTGGAAAAGAATTGAATATTTGCAGGCAATGGCTAAGTACAAACAAAGCAACGCTACAATTATTTATTTGAATGAAACGTACGTTCGGTTTAAGTTCGCATTGTTTGACAAAGTCGTGGTCGGATGGTATTGGTGAGGGACTTCATCTGCCGATTAATAAAAGTGACCGTTTAATAATAATTCATATTGGAGGAGAAATCCGAATTTTATTCCGAACGCATTACTAACTTGGAAAGCCGGTTCGAAAAGTGTCGACTACCATGATAACATGAATACAGACGATTTCTTGAAACGGGCGCGTGTAAACCCGATTCCAAATCTTCCACCAATGTCAGTATTACTTTTGATAACGCCCCTTATCACAATTGATAAAGCGCCAAATTCTAACTCCAAAAGAAAAGACATGACCGATTGGCCGGAGAAAATCCATATTCCGTACGGTTCAAAAATGATGAAACCACAGTTATATGAATTAATAACGTTACGTAAAACTAAAGTAAAAAATTACCATTCGGATGAACTTTTGAAAAAAGACATGAGCATCTTAGACTCCCACCGTACCATCCTGATTTCAATCCGATCGAGATGGTGTGGTCAGCCGTAAAAAGACATGTGGCGATTATTTGTGGAATTTTATTTCACAAATGTTGAAAAATTCACTAAGGAGAAAATTAATTCCATATGAATGAAGATGACTGGAAACCCAACTGTGAAAAAGTAAAAAATATTGAAAAAGATTACGAAAAACTGGAACCACTGATAGATGAAATGATAGAACGTTATATTATACGTGCAGACTCTGACAGTGATAGTGATTCGTTTAGCGACGATGGCGAACTTGCTAGAAGTTTAAATTAGAAGCACGAAGAAAATTCAAGTAAGATTTTGTTTATTATTAAAAATTAATAATTTAGTAGATATTAATTAATTAAGTATTCTTTATAATTAGTACATGTAAATGTTATTACCGCGTACAATATGATAATAAGTAACACTTCGAATTGATACGCGGAGTATGTTTTCAGGCCGAGTAGTAACACGCAGTCTGCTCGTGACGTCACAATAAGTTTTTCCTTACTAAGTATCTGTAATAAGCACAGTCCAAGCAGTGTAAGAGCTTTATTTATTACAAATCAATTTATTTTAACGCGTACAGATACAAAAACCACATACATTGTCTGTATTCCACATACAGACAAAAACAAAACGTTGCTAAACTTTTCCACGAAATTAAATACACCAAACGTGGTGGAGGTTGAAAATTTCACTTAAAATCTTAATTAGAGCTGAAAATTTATACGGCACGAAGTTTTTCATTAAATCCGATCGCAATTGAGATAGATATGACCTTTCACCCTTCTCAATCTTCCACTCCTTTGAGACCAAACTTGGATAATATCAATGTCCATAAGTAGAAATTGTAAAGGCAAATTTGAAGGTTTTTGGTCGACCCAGTCCCGAGATATTAATCTAAATGGACAAAAAAAAGCGCACAAGTACAAAAGAAAAACTTAACCTACTCTTTTTCATGACTCCGAAGTTCAAAAACGTTGATGGAGATTATCGCATCTTCTCGTTACAGCCGATCGAACGAAGTGACTATACAGTATAATGGGATTCATATAAATGCCACATAATTCTAGGGACGGATCCGGCTATCGTGTACGTCTTTACGACATGAAGGAAATGTTTTTACAACGTAAATTTAGATACCGGTCTACCCAAAAACATCGCAAAAAATATGATGCTCCAGTTTGTATAAAGGTACCTCCGATCTTCTGAGGAAGTGGTCGTTACAAAAATACTAACTAGAGCGGAACCTCTAGGTAGAACGTTGCGGTCGTCTCCTTTTGCGACAATCTGTAGATAGATTATTCCATTTATCATAACCCCTTTTAAATACTATTGATCTTATGCTCTCCGTGATAGTCATCTACGGTTTCTGCTAAATCCATCAATACCCGTGTTCTAGACAAGGGAACCTCAGACTTATTGCATCCTAGATAGTCATATAGCAGTTTAACGGCTGACCGCCTCTCCTTACGAATCAATCCGGATAGCGTTACTAATCTAGTGATCGAACAAAACAGTTTAAGTGGAAGTGAGGTGTTTATCGGGTAAAGACAGTATTTTATTGTATACGATAAACTTCTAGGAAAGTAGATTAAAAATCAAATAAATATACTAAATTATTAGAACGGGGCAATTCTAGAAATTATAAAAATAAATAATCGACCGGAGTAATTAGTAAAATATAATGTAATAACAAGTGCAGTAAAAAAATATGATAACCTTAAATAATTACAAATAAGGAAAATTGATAAATATCTTTTTAAACATCTCGTATTAATTAATTATTGTTGTGAAACAAGTCTTCCGTTTTTTACAACAAAGAACGGATTTTATTCTTTTTTTTAATTTATTTACTTTTTTCTTATAAAAACATAATTAGTAATAAAAATAGATAAATACCAAAATAAAACAATCGCAAATATATATATATATATATACACACGAAATAAATAAATCACGCAGTCGTTTACAATAATAAGTTATGCCGTCTGACAGCTTTGCGTCTATTTTCACTTCCTTTAGTGACTGAATTAAAAATAAGTAATAATAATTTCTATTATTAATAAATATTATTAACAGTTCTATGAAAATAAATAGTAACTTTGGTCCAATTTGGGCATATGAGGTTTTCACCGGATCTTGCCGTTTTGACACCTAAGGAACCCAAAAAACCGGAAGGAAATTTTCCGGATGTTAATGATGGTATGTACATGTATGTTGAACTACTGACCGATTTTGACCAAACATGGTCGGATTACTTTTGAGTATCGGGGGCACTGATGTCATTAAATTTTCAACTTAAAAAGTCGAGGTTGCGAGGCTGTAGAGCGAGGTCACCGTCAGTATCTCGAGATTACGCGTAACTATGGTCATATTTTTCTTAGGCGCGTTTGTTAACGATTAAAAATAACAATACTTGCAAAAAAGCGCATCCCTCACCTAAAAAATGCTGTTGTAGTCGTTTACTATGTTGTGACGTAACAGATGAGCGGAAAATTAAATAAATGAATAATATTTGCATAAAGGAAAAAAAACAAAAATATTGTCTTGTTTATTCGCTTATAATAAATACCAGTGCGATGTGCATTACAGTTTTCAACTTTACTTTCCAGTCTAGATAGCGCTATAGCAGAACTATATCGCTTAGAAGGGAAAGTATTGTATTCGGTCCGATTTGGTTTTATGCGGTTTTCACCGGATATTGACGCGAAGATCAACACCTAAGGAATCCGAAAAACCAAAAAAAGCGGATGGAGATATTCCGAAAGTTCGTATGTACGTGCCGTGTGTTCGGTGTTAGCTTCTAAATCACCTTACATCTCCAGAACTACTGGTCCTATTTCGATCAAACGCGGTCAGATTACTTCTATAACGGCCTTTACATTTTCAGCCTAAAAGGCCGAAGGGATGAGGTTGTAGAACTAGGTCGTCTTCAGTATCTCGAGATTTCGCCTGATTAATGTTATATTTTTTTAGGCGCATTTGTTAACGATTAAAAAATAAGAACATTTGCAAGAAAATGTTTTTCCAAAACGCACTTCTATCCCAAAAAATGCTGTTGTAGTTGTCTGTCATGTGTTGACGTCACAGGCGAGGAGTGGAATTAAATAAACGAATAATATTTAAAGTGTAAAAAAGTAACTCGGTCTGGACGGGTCTCGAACTCGATCCCTCGCCCGACTCTGTATCTGGTGCGTTAAGCCTCGCGGCTACACCAGTCTGCCGACCGCACAAGCGAAATTTGTTTTATGTAATTTGTAAAATTACATTCGTTAGTGTCGACCGTCGTCCGCTAATACCGCCACACCCGCGCGAATTAAATACGGAACGCGCACGCTCACTAAGGGGGTGTCATCCAAAAAACAAGTGTTCTCTCATCGCTCAAAATCCGAAAAGTTACGGATGAACCGTAATCCGGATCCGAGACCACCTGACTTTCATCTATTTTTTCTGAAATTAGTTTAATTTGTAAACAGAAAACACACTCCGACCGAAGCCGACATCCATCAAACTGTTACAAGTTCAAGGGACACGCGGCAGAGTTCTTCAACAAAGAGTTCGTTAGCTTGTCGGAAATGCTCGTACGCCAACCGGGATTATGTTGAAAAGTAAATCTATTTATTTTTTTTTTTACAGATATTTTATTATAAAAATGTAAGAGGTACTAGTTAGAATTTTGAATTATTTATAGATATTTTGAGATTATTAATATTTTTACCACTTAAAGTCAAAATAATGACGCTTAAAAAAATTATCTTCGTGTAAATTATCGATATTAAAAATAATAAAAATAATCAACGGACGAATAACTTGATCGTTCAATGAAACGTAAATAACAAAAATAAAATAAAAGCAAAATATGTTTTTCTATTTTCACAAACAAAATTAATAAATTTTGTCAAAACTTAAAGTACGAGAAAATTAAAAAATTAATTTTCCTTTAACTTTCATTTTGTAATAACAAAAACATTAAAATAATATAAAAAATGAAAACTGATAAATCGAGTATTATTTGTTAATAATTACTATATTACTAAGAGAATAGTTACGTAAATATTATTTAAAGATCGTGTTAATAATCAAGGAGCTCATTTACAACAGTATCTATAAACAAATCAATTATAAATTTTATCCATAAAAATCTTAGTAAACTATAATTTTTGCTTTGTTTTTGAATTAAGTAACATTTTTGCCACGTATTGTTTTAAATAAAAGTAAAAATTCTTAACTCTCATTTCTTTAACAGCGTGTTTATTTACGTCACCTTTCTCAGAATTAAATTCTCAACAATCGTTGTTAACTCGATTATTGGCAATTTAACAAAATTAATTTACGAGTAAACAAAGAAATATGTTTTTTGGATTAATTTTTTTAACGTTTAACTTTCTACAAAACTACAACTGAAAATAAGGTTTATGAGTTTTTTTTTTTAATTTTTCAGGTAGAATAATCAAATAAAACTGTATATTTTGCTAAAAGATATTTAGTACAATTATTTAACAGCGGGCAAAAACTCGAGTGACGTTTTCGTAATCAATAACATATAAATTCGGTCTTAAAATAAACAGTAGTAAATCGAATGTATTTAAATTAGAATAAAAAGAAACAAAATGAGGAATTAAATATCAAGATAAAGAACATAATACATAAAAAATGGGAAAACGTTGTTTGGTAGTTATAAAAAACAGACTGGCACGAACAAGGAGAGGTTTTGTACAGAAAAGATGTTATATTAAATGGACAACTAAATATCAGAAACGAAAAAATAGAGAGATCTTTGAAATGAAGTGTAACAACAGGAGGATGTTCAAAATTCAAAACTAATGCGGGACGAAGAAAAGATAAATTACTAGCAGAATCCTGCAAAGAGAACAAAATCTTAGTTCTAACCGGACGTAATCAGAGCGACATTATGAAAAATTTTCTAATTGTCCCGTCTAGGAGTGGCGAGTGCGTAGTACAGTTGCGAAGAGCATGCGCAATGCAGTACACATCGGGGCGGCAAGGAGTTGAGGGACAGCCCCCTGCGGAGCTGCCGTTCGTCTGTGCTTGCACGGATGGGCGGTAATGATGAGGCACTGGGACTCTCACAACCCTTCGCGAAAAAGACCGAGACCCGGTGCGAGTGCCCTGCACAGAGCGCCTCACTAGAGGCACTGGCATCAAGACCGAGTCCAGGCTTCTGGGGTGGAGTCCAGGAACGAAATAGTCGCGCTTGGATACCCCGCCCTAGGGGTTAGTGGCGGCCAATGAAAAGATCTAACCGGCGGGCTGACCTGTCGGAGTAGACTTATGACCGGTGGACGGGGAGGCCCGTTTGAGTAGACAACCCGCTGGGATGTGCTTTGCTACTGTTGTGGATCCGGCCCGCGGGATAGGGTGGGGAAAAAAAATTGCAGTATACATCACGTTCCCGGAATATACTAACCGTTAAATAATTTTCTTTATTGTTCGTAAAAAAAAAAAATCGTACATAAATCATCAATAATTTCTGGATAAAATGTATATAAAAAAAGATTTTTTCGCGAAAAAATAAGGAAAAACGTTTTTAAACAAGATTTTTAGGAAAGTAAAATTTAGACATATATAAAAAAAAATAACCAACGGGTGACAGAAATCTGTAATTCTAATATATTACTTAACCGTTATTTATCACCCTACAAAGTATCAAATCCGTTTAATTAAATGGTTTTACTTTCCCGTCTGCATTATAGCTTCACAAGGGAAAGTATTGTAATCGGTCCAGTTCGGGCGTATGCGGTTTGCACCGGATCTTTACGTTTAGACATCTAAGGAACCCAAAAAAGCGGATGGAAATTTTCCGGAGGTTCGTATGTACGTGTGTATGTTCGGTGTCGCCCATTAAATCACCTCACATCTCCAGAACTACTGGACCGATTTTGACCAAACTTTAGCAATTACTTCTATATATGGGGCATTTATGCCTTAAAATTTTAAAGTTGAAAGGTCAAGGGGATGAGGCTGTACAGTAAGGTCAGTCACTCTCAGTATCTCGAGATTTCGCCAAATTAAGGTCTTATTTTTCTTAGGCGCATTTCTTAACGATTAAAAAAAATAATAATATTGGCAAAAACGCATTCCACCCCGAAAAATTCTCTAAATAAAATAACGGCTAAGGGGGTATACTGCCTCAATAGTACCCACTCACACCACAAGGAGCGGTAGTTTAGCACTGACGTACAGCTGTTGTATTCTCTCTCGGTACTTACGTATAAACGCCACCGCAGCTACAGCTTTATTTAAAAACTAAGTAGTCAATCGGATTTCGGTGGAAAATGAACAGTCACTTTATTAATTTTAACAAATGGTTATTTATATTTATTTATTTTATAAATATAATTTAACTAAACTTAACCTACGCTCGCTAACCTTGACTAATTAACACCCTAATTTTTTGATTTAATGATTTATTTATTTAATAAATTCAGTAATTATTGCAATTATCTATTATTTAAATAATCAAAACACTCCTGTTAATTAGTCAAGGTTAGCGAGCGAAGCGAGCGTAGGTTAAGTTTGGTTAAATTATAATTACAAAATAAATAAATATAAATAACCACTTATTAAAATTAATAAAGAGACTGTTTTGAATCTATGTTAAACTCTATATCGGCCCATTTTCCACCGAAATCCGATTGACTACTTTGTTTTTAAATAAAGCTGTAGCTGCGGTGGCGTTAAAACGTAAGTACCTCTCTCTCTCTCTCTGTCTGTCTCTCTCCCTCTCTCTCTCTCTCTCTGTCTGTCTCTCTCCCTCTCTCTCTCTCTCTCTCTCTCTCTGTCTGTCTCTCTCTCTCTGTCAGTCTCTCTCTCTCTGTTTCTGTCTGTCTCTCTCTCTCTCTCTCTCTCTCTCTCACTCGCTCTCTCTCTCTCTCTCTCTATCGCTCTCTCTGTTCCTCCTCCGGAACCATCGTAAGGTATTTTTTAGATCACGAATGAGGATGTTATGTATGAATGTAAATGTCGTGTAGTCTTGTACAATCTAAGGTTAACCACGCTGTCTGTAGTCGTCTGCTATGTAGTAACGTCACAGGTGAACGGGAGGATTAAATAAATGAATAATATTAAAAGGATAAAAAAGTATTAAAAGCGGCCGCTAGTCTCGCCACACTCGCTCGAATGAAATACGGTGTGCGCGCGGGCTTTAGCTAGAAGCATTGAATTAAATAAACGAATAAATATTATTTTTAGATAAATATTTTAAATTAAGTCGTGCTCGTGTAAGCCGTGCAACAGAAAAAAGTCTCGTGACGGGAAAATCCTACAACCGTGTTGTCAGCTTTTTTAAGATGTCCATGACTGTTTTTCTGCAAAAAAATTCCAAGATCTGAGGGGCGTTTTGTGGTTAATTGCGTATCGTTGGAATAGTTAATACAACTCAAATTTGAGAATAACAGTTTTAAAAGAAAAAAAAAGGATGAAGACTAGCGATGGAAGTATTTTTTAAACTACTTTATTAATATAAAAGGTGCAAATAAATCGATAGTTTTATCGTTCAAATACATGCATCCTACTATTTAACCGAAACAAGAAGATAGAATTAAGAAAACATCAAGTGTAGGTTAGCGAGTCATATGAATTAAAGACATCCAGGTGTAATTAATTTAATGATGGAGGATCGAATAAAAGATAATAACTGTGCAGGCAGGTAATTGTTGAAATATGAATGAAACATACAATCCAGGATGTAGTTTCAAGTAAATACAGTACATTCAAGTTAAAAGATTAGAATAGAGATAGATATGGAAAGTAACATCAAACAAATTCACTGATTGCTGATTCCATAAAAAAAACTCTTAAAAACAATGTTTACATGACTTTCTGTTCAAACTCCCATCAATCAAACCCCTACAGAAGAGAAAAACATTATAAATTGTTCTATATATATATATATATATATATATATATATATATTACATATCACAATAATTTCATAAAAATTTTAATTATTTATTATATTAAATAACTCCTAAAAATAATTCCAATTACGTTACCAGCATCCTGGTTTTTTCTTCTTTTTTTAAATTCGATTTTTTTTTTGCATTTTTGGTTACTCAAATGTTATTTTATGCGTATAAAACAATAAAATATGCAGAAAAAGATATTTTTTAGTGACAAAATTTATGTTTTTGTTATCCACTAATCACCGAAAAATCCGAAATTTGAAGTTTTTTCTAATAATTGTTTTTTGTTGGCACCGTCTAGTTATTATGAAAGGGAAATTTAGCGTTTATATAGGGAAATTTTGTAATCTATCGCTGCATTTTACATGAAATTATTAAAAATCTGACTGCTGTCCTTGATGGAAGATGGCAGCGACGTGGCCACAAAAGCGTGAACAGTATTCTTTCTTCAACATCGCTTTCAACCGGTAACATCCTTGACATAGAAATTCTTGGGAAGTATTACCAGATTTGTAATTATGAAAAAGATCCTAATAAAAAGAAAAACCATTTGCCAGAATCTATCTTGTACGCCTATTAAATTACATATACACGTTTTTAAAATTACGTAAAATTTTATTTCACAAATAATTTTTGATATTTTTTGTTATTGTTATTGAATTATTATTTATAGTAAAAGTTATTACGATCAGAGGTTAATAATTATTAATAAAACAATACATTTAAATTAAGAAGAGATCAAATCCGATTCGAAACGATGTGCCGTCCCATTTGTGGGATCCAAATATATCAATAAAAATTTTATTTGCCTATAACTCTGGAACCGATGAAAATAAGTACCGCTTCAGATAATATTGTTGAAAAGCTCTCGACCAAAGGTTATTACTGCAGTAAGAAAAAGTCCAAAATGTTTTGGATTTGGGCTTTATTGGACGTTTTTGGTTCAGTCGATTGCAATCAAAACGGGAGGTGCAAAACTAGATGTTACAACAGTCCTAAATCCAAAATTTCAAAATGCTAAGACTAATCGTTTTTGAGTTATGCGAGGTACGTACAGACGTCACGCCGAAAGTAGTCAAAAAGAATTCAGGGATGGTCAAAATGGATATTTCCGCTGAAATCTGAAAACCGAAATTTTTAGCGATCGCAATACTTCCTTTACTTCGTACAAGGAAGTAAAATAGGGTATAGTGCTAAAAATTACTCAGATGTCGGCAGTTAAATGTAATCAGTAGAAGCGGTAACCGTATTTAAGCGTTAAATTCCACAATTTGGAGTAAAATACAGAACATATTTGGGAGACGGGGATAGCAAAGGGTTTGAGAAAGTGAAAGAGCTGGCAACTTACTGGACAACAAATGAAATACAGAAGCTATGAAGCAAATTAAATTCATGGCTACTATGGTTTTGCTATAAAACACACGTAAATCACCTACACCTAAACCGATTTACACATTAATAAAACTAATTTTTAAAGTCTTGCTGATATTACTCTTCCAAGAAAACGTTTGCACAATCTCTCGCAGAACCCCAATAACTTTTATAACAATTTTTACGGTCAGAGTAACAAAACGTGTTTCTGTCGGGTTGAAAGCTTTATATTGTGGCGTTTATTATACTGCCTTAGTATACAACGATGGGAATACAGGACGTGTTAAAGTTATTCATAAGTTTGGAATGGAACCGGGTGAAAGCACGTTGTGCGGGTTAAAAACAATAGACTATCATCGAATAAAAAGTGCCGATAAGGAAGAAAAATAGTTAATTAACATGGAACTAAAAAAAAAAAAAAATCACATAAAAAGTACTCGACGAATATAAGGAGGATAAAGAAGAACATGCAGACAATCCAGAGTATGATGCTAGGATGACTTCACCTGCGGTAAATGGTGTTTCTAATCGTTTTCGGAAAATTAAATGTTTACAGTGTGTTTCTGTATGCAACATACAGCTATTTTTTTTTTAAACACTAAACTGTCTATATTTTCTAAGATACAAAAATTGTTGTGCAAAAATAAGAAAACTGAATAAAAATTGTAAATGAAAAAAATTTTTGTAATAAAAGTATCTTTCGGCACGCCGGAAGGCGGAGGTAGATTTCACCGGGGTAAAACAGGGGTAGACGAACTCGTGTTGTACGAGCTCGTATCAATTAATTTCAATGTTTTACTACGTTCTATCATTAGACTACAAGCTATTGCTAAATTTATCAAGACTTCCTTATGATTTTTTTTTTGAACTGCTTGACAACACACCTATTTCAGTATTAGTGGGAGATTCTAGGTTTGTCTCTTTGTATTGTTAAAAAAATACAATGTTTTCACAAAGTTTTATTTAAAAACTTGTATAAATGTAGCGACAGTGATGTTGAGAATATGATTTTAAAGTACAATAGGCCCACATTACCCGCATAAAATATTGTCACTTGCAAAAATTAAAACATACAAGTACTGAGTCGCGGCAGTTTAAATGCGTTCATTTCAAATTCACTCAATACGACAACGGTTTCATATTTAAACAAGCTTCACATGTTTATCATATCTTCTTACAATTCCAACAATATTTTGGTCACCCCTTGTCGTAAAGGTTGGTCGTATCAAAAATTATTTCAGACAAAAGTTTTAGGTAATGTTTAGAGGACTAACGACCACTTTAAACCGATTCGATATTGTGCCTATTAAGGGAGGTACATTATTTTGTCTTCAAAACCCCATTTTTTCCACACCCCTGGGCAAACGGTTGGTGATATCAAAAAACTTTACTTACATAAATTTTGGGCTCTTATCCAAAGAACAGTAATAACTTTAAATGAACTCGATATTTTACAGACGATATTTTGTTTTTTTTTCGAAAAAGCCCCCCACTTCCACCCCCTTGGTCCGATTTTGCCCATTAACGAACTCAACCGAGATTTAGAGACGAGTTATTTTTAGGGAATAATTTGAAACTGATTGGAGCAAAATTACGGAAATTATCGTGTCCACAAGAAAGTGAAATAAATATATATATATATATAAACTTTTGAGCTGACGGTGGTTTTGGGGTCTGGGGGATGTAAAACGCGAAGATATGTCGAAATTTTCCGGAACTCGAATCATCATACCCATTACAATAGGTAATTTTTCTTATTAAATCTATCTAAAACATTAGATTATCCAAAAATATAATAAAATAAACTACTTTGTAATTGGGGGGGTTTTTTACCCATTTACAACCCCTTAAAATTGGATAAATCGGTTTGAAAAATAGGTATTTTACGTAAAAATAAAAACAATATTTTAACTATTGAAATTCTTTGATATTTTACGTAAAAAAAAAAAAAAAAAAATTAAATATCTATCTCTTACTGATTTTAAATAAAAGTCCATTTAAATCGATCATATAGTTTATATTAAACATCGGGTATTTAATTTTTAAATACCACCTTATTATTTTCATCTTCTTTCAATAGAGAGAGATGGAGGATATTTAATTATTAAATATCTCTTATTGATTTTAAATAAAAGTCCATTTAAATCCATGACCTTGGTTATATTAAACATAGGGTATTTAATTTTTAAATACCACGTATTTATTTTCATCTTTCGATAGAGAGAGATGGATATACCACCTCCTTATTTACAAGCCATTTAAATATAAAGTGATGCGTTGATATTAAATAAAGTGTTAGCTTCTCTATCCTATTCATATTGTATTATCATATAAAATAATATTAAATTTAAACTTATTTTCCATATTATAATTTATTATAAGCGTGTCATTACATGTGTATTATACGTATTTTTTTATAAATTTTATTTTTATAAAATAGGCATTTATAATATTAATATGTTCTATTAAATGAAGTGTTTTATCTGTTTAATTCTTAAACAGTTATTTAATTTTTAATTAGCAAATGTAATAATATTTTTTTCTTTTACTTTAGACCGTCCTATTTTGTAATACGTCGACATTAGAATACAAACAACAACAAATATATATATATATATATATATATATATATATATGTAACCTTTTACTTCAGGGTCATTATCTTTTCTTCTGTTTAGCCTCCGAAACTACCATAAGATATTACTTCAGAGAATGAATGAGGATGATATGTATGAATGTAAATGAAGTGTAGTCTTGCACAGTCTCAGGTCGACCATTCCTTAGAAGTGTGATTAATTGAATCCCAATTACCAAAGAACACTGGTATCCACTATCTAGTTTTCAAATTCGTAAAAAAGTTATTCTTGCCTTTTCTAGGATTTGAACCTTAGAACTCTCGACTTCAAAATCAGCTGTGATTTGCAACGAGGAGGAGTTAACACTAGACCAACCCGGTGGGTTTGCCAAATTATGCCTGCTACTCTTCAAGATCTGCGAAATCTAATTGTTACAGCAGTGAATTCAATAACCAGGAACCAGTTACCGATTAAAAATAATTTGAGACCGATTAAAATAATTAACTGTTATTTATAAATATCGATTTTTACATCCTTGTACGAAGTACAGGAAGTATTGAGAGATCGCGAAAAATTTCGGTTTTCAGATTTCAACGGAAATTTCCATTTGGCCAACCCTGAATCAATTTTGACTATATTCGGCGTGAAGTCTGTAGGTACGTATGTATCGCGCATAACTCAAAAACGATTAGCCGTAGAATGTTGAAATTTTGGATTTAGGAGTTCTGTAACATCTAATTGTGCACCTCCCCTCTGACTGCAATTGACTTGACCAAAAGTGTCCAAAAAGCCCAAAATTCAAAACAATTCGATTTTGGAGTTTTTTTTAACGGCAGTAATAAGCTCTCATTGAGACCTTTTCAACAATACATCATGAGCGGTACTTAATTTCATTGGTTCAAGCGTTATAGCCAAATAAAATTTTAACTAATGAAATATTTGGCTCTTACAAGGGGAAGGTACATCGGTTTAAATCCGACTTCAATTCATTTCTTTTTTTAATGAAAAATACATAAAATTTTATTTCCCTAATAACTTCTGTTTTTTTTTTTCATTTTTTATTGTTATTAAAATCATTATTTATTGTAAAACTTTTTTTACAATCTGAAGTTAATAACTAATAATAATTAAGATCAATATAATTAAATTACAAAAAAAAAAAAAGATTTCGCCGGTACTAAGGAGGGAATAAAAAGTTTCTTCCACCTTAAAGTAAGAAAAACTTCAAATTTTCTCAATACGACAACGGTTACATGTGAAAAAAGGTTTCACATGTTTAGCATACGACAAGCCACCTCTTACAATTCCAGCAGCATTTTGGTAATCCCTTGCCGTAAGGAGTGGTTATATCAAAAGTTGTTTCGGACAAAACCTTTAGGTAATTTTAGAGGACTAACGATCACTTTAAACCGATTCGATACTGTGTCTATTAAGGTAGGTGGTATGGCTTTATTTTGTTTTCCAAACCCCATTTTTCTACCAACTGGGCCAACGGTTGGTTATATCACATGTTTACTTATATCGTTTTTAGACCCTTATTTAAAGAATAGTAACAATTAATCGAATTTGATATTTTACTTAATAAAAAAGTTATAGTGATATTTAGTTTTTCTGTTTTTTTGGTTTTGACATCCCTTGCCGTAAGGGTTCGTCATATCAAAAGTTGCTTCAGACAAAAGTTTTAGGTAATGTTAACAGGACTAACGACCACTTTCAACCGAAGCGATACTGTGCCAATTAAGGGAGATATGTTTTTTTTTTTGTCTTTAAAACTCCATTTTTCCCATCCTCTGATCCAATGATTGGTGATATCAAAAAACTTTACTCGCATAACTTTTAGGCCCTTATCCAAAGAATCGTAGGAGCTTTAAACGAATTCGATATTTTAGTTAATAAAAAGGTTAGAGCAATATTTGTTTTTTTAAAAGCCACCCCATTTCAACCCGCACGGTCCGATTTTGGCCATTAACGAACTCCGCCGAGATTTTGGGTCGAGTTGTTTTTAGGGAACAATTTGAAAATGATTGGCGCAAAATTAAAGCAATCGTGTCTACAAGAAAGTGAAAAAAAAAAAAAAAAAAATATATATATATATATAAACTTCTGAGCTGACGGTGGCTAGGGGTCTGGGCGATATGAAACGCGAAGATATGTCGACATTTTCCGGAAGTAGACTCAAGGTATCCATAACAATAATAGGTGGCTTTCTTATGAAATCTACCTAACAATAACGGCAGTAAAACTAGACGCTTAACGACTACGTAAAATTTGAAATACATAATAAATAACACGCGAAAAGTAACCTTAACTGAATTTTTATAATAAAAAGATAAATATTTAATAAAATTGAATTTATATAGGTTTTTATGTTTTAATACCATAAAATAAACCGGATGAAGGACAACAAGACAGCCAGCCAGTTCAACTTTTTTAAACACATAAAGTAAAAAATAATATTTAAAAAATAGAACTGCTGAATTGCATTAAGAAAAATGAATATTAAAGATGAACGATTAAGAAAAATTATTACAAAATAGAAATGTGTAATGACTGTATTACATCAAAATTTAAATAAATATGAACAGTAGATTCACGGATAAATAATAATCGTCTTTGAAAAGTGTAAAAAATCATACCTAATATTATCGGGAAATAGTTTAATCGACGTAGATCATAACCGGACGCACACTCACCTGTAAAAGAAAGAATAAATACGTTAAAAACAAATCGTAAAATAAAAAGAAGAAACATATTACAAAATAACACGATTTAATATATCATAACTTTGTTCTTAACCGACTATACCGCAAAGAGCAAGAGGTGTATTAGATTACGCATGTGTTTGTATCCCTGTAACTCAGCAGGCGATAACAGAGGCATTTGAAATAATTTCACACGAGAATCCAAGAACGTCGGTTTAAAAGCAATACTTACACATCTCGCAATCAGAGAGCCAGGCTTAGCTTACGACTAGTAATAGCCTCAGCGTTTTTTCTACGTAACGTGTTTCTTATCGTTAAAAGATAGGCAAATTGTTTCTAAAGAAGGATTTTCTTTTCTTTTTCATAAAAATAAAAGGTTGGAAGCTTTCCCGGATTTACCTTTGAAAGATATTAATTTGAAATACCGCCATACACTTTTTAAGTATTAATGACTTAATTATATAATATTTAGAGCGCAATTGCGAAAAATAACAAAATGTTCAATAAAAATTTTGAATCCATTTGACCTCCGTAATCAAATGACTTTTTTATCGTCCGAATTATACTGAATAATTGAAAAAAAAAAACAAAATAAAATTTTTTCTTAAAAATATCTGTGGATCCATTTGATTCCTTCCTTGCTCGAAAGCTACCTCACAGAATATTTTTAACAGTCGTAATTTGAAAAATAAATAAAACAGGAATTATCAGAAACTATAATAAATTTTCTTTTTTAAAAATTGTATACTTCATAAGTCCAGTTCCATGGACCTTCTATTTAAAAAAAAAAAGTACCGACGTCGTCTACGTTAATACTAGACGCAGTTGAATTTTTAATTCTGAAATATAAGGTTCAAAATAATTGATATTTTAAGATGAAATATGCCATGTTTTATGGGGCTTAAAAATTTATTAACCGAAGTAAATCATTTATTTCGATAAGTTCGTATCGATTTGATGCAATAATTTATAACAATGGTAAAAAAAATTATAATTTACCAAAAAAAATACGGGTACCGTGATCCCCATCTTGTTTGACGGGGTTGAAAATCAGATTAAAGTTCCGATAAATGTAGCCAAATATTTCTACCCGATTTTAACGTATATGGAAAACAAATTTTAAAGATACGAGAAAAAACCGTTCAGAAATATCCCCCCGTACCTAACCCGACTGACATCATGAAACTTTGAGATTTTCTGTCCGATAAAAATTTGATGTGTACACCACATGACTTCCTTGGACGCCTATTAAATTACATATAAACATTTGTAATTATATAATAAACATTTTTAAATGAAAAGTATATACAATTTTATTTTATTAATAACTTCTGATATTTCATCATATTTTTTTTAAATTGTTATGGAATTATTATTTATCGTAAAAATTATTACAAAGATTAATAATTATTAATAAATTAATATATTTAAATTAAAAAGAAGATGAAGTCTGATTTGACCGATATGCCTTCCGATTGTAAAAACCAAATATTTCATTAATTAAACTTTTATTTGGGTGTAACACTGGATCCGATGAAAATAAGTACCACTTGTGACATGTCGTTGAAAAGCTCTCGATGAGGGCCTATTATTGCAAAAATAATATTGCAGAAAAAATTCAAAATCCAAACTTGTTTGGATTTTGGGCTTCTTTGAACACTTTTGGTTTAATAGATTGCAATCAAAAGGGGAGCTGCAGAACTAGATGTCACAACAGTCCTAAATCCAAAATTTCAACATCCTACGGCTAATCGTTTTTCAGTTAACCTAAACTTTTCGCGATTACAATATTCCTTTACTTCGTACAAGGAAGTAAAAAAAAAAAAAATAACAGAATTTTAACGTAATAAAAATTCAAATATATATATATATATATATATATATATATATATATATATATATATCTTGTACCTATTAATAATTTAATGGCGTTATGCCTGTAATTTACATTACGTCTGCTGACCTGACTAAATTAATAAATTAAAAGACAAGAAATCAAGGTTATCAGTGTCAGTGCCAAATCGGTTACATTCATTTCACAAAGAATGTACTGTCTTAATTATAATTAATATGTCGTATATTTATACTCTGATGACACTTCTTTTTTTTTTAATTCTACAAAAATAACATTAACTCTAGAACAACGAATAAATACAAGAATCAACATCATAAAAAAATGATAATGTAAAAATTCCAACCGATGTTAAAGAAACAAATTATTTTAGTACGTTAAGAAATAACATATATTTAAAAATTTAATTTTAGAATAAACTTTATTATATATTATATTATAAAAGAGGGATTACATAGAAATATCTATTAATTTTTTTAATACACATATTTTTGTTATTTCTATTAATTTTTTTTCTGCTTGGCATATGAAAAATATTCGCTAAAGTCCATCATGAACCGGTACAAATGCCGGCATGTATCCTTACTAATAACAATTCTTTTCTTTTTCCTTTCATCCGAAAGGTTCTGATCAGGGTGCGTATTTTTACTTGCTTGTACGAAGTACAAGGAAGTATTGTGATCGGGAATGTTCGGATTTTAAATTTCAACAGGAATATCCATGTTGATTATCGCTGAATCCATTTTGATTAGTTTTGGCGTGACGTTTGTACGTACGTATCACGCATTACTAAAAAAATATTAGCCGTAGAATGTTGAAATTTTGGATTTAGAGCTGTTGTATCATCTAGTTGTTATAATCCCTGTTTGATTGCAATCCACTGAACCAAAATGGTTCAAAAAGCCGCAAATCCAACAAATATTTGGATTTTGGACTTTTTCTTAACTGCAGTAATAAGCCCTCATTGAGAGCTTTTCAACGATATCTCATAACTGCTGCTAATTTTAATCGGTTCAAGAGTTATAGCCCAATAAAAGTTTAATTAATGAATATTTCTATTTTACAAGGGGAAGGTACATCGGCTCAATCCGACTTCATCTACATTTGTTAACTTTTTTTTTTTTTATTTAAATATATTGATTTATTAATAATTATTAAGCTCTGATTTTAAAAAGGTTTTACAATAAATAATTCAATAATAATAGTACAAAAAAAAAAATGAAAAAATATGAGAAGTTGTTAATGACATAAAATTTTATGTAGTTTTCATTAAAAAAAAAAAATGTGTATATGTAATTAACAGGCGTACAAGGAAGTCATGGTGTCCACATGAGATTTTTTTATTATTTATTATTACATTCATTTTTAGTTTATTTTTCAATGGGTTTTTTACAGTATAAATTTAAGATTAGGCGATTTTTGTGATAAATTGTTTTAGTAAATTATATTGCAAAGTACAAAAAACCAATATGATTAAGTTTCTTGCATAAAAATGAGCACGGGTGACTTAAAGTAACACAGATAAGAAATAAAACTAACTGAAGCATATTTAATAATAATTGGCTTTTCTATTGGCACAGAAGATTGCTTAAAACGTTTTCACAAAAACTAGCCGACATTATTTCACGGTTCGAAAGCCATAAAACGCAGTCGAAAACGCTCTGCGATTTAATTTGCATCACCAAAGAATATCAATGAACCTCCCCTAGGACTTAAGTTTTCATCCCTGTAAAATTCAAATTGTTCAGGAATTAAAAGGTACTGACTTGGTTGCTCGCATGAATTGTTACCACGAAATGTTGCAGCTTTCGATGATGATGAAAATTTCTTTCTTTTTCCTGTTTAGCCTCCGGTAATTACCTTTCAGATAATACTTTAGAGGGTGAATAAGGATGATATGTACGATTGGAAATGAAGTACATTCTCAGTTCGGCCGTTCCTGAGATGTGTGGTTAATTGAAACCCAATCGCCAAAGAACACCGGCACGATATAGTATTCAAAACCGTGTAAAAATAACCGACTTTACTAGGACTTAAACCCTGGAACTTGACTTCCATATCAGCTCATTTGAGAGGACGCGTTCACTGCTAGACCAACCCGATGGGTTGATGGTAAAAACTTAATCCTCATTTAATCCGCATTAAGAGCACGTATAATAAAATAAAACTTCTATAGATATATTTTTGGAATACACATTCTAAAAACTAGGGCATTCATTTGAATGAATTCCTAAATAGAAATAATAATATGTTTTAACATTGAAACGTTATTTTTATCATACAACGCATAATTCATATTTTAATACGTAAATAAATCCATATAAGGTTACGAGTATACTGATAACAATATGAAAAAAGTTTACAATAAATTATACACGATAAAAAATGATGAATCATACCAATTATTATTCGCGTATATAATTTAGAACATTTTGAATGATGTAACTCTATAATTAATAAAGAATCTATTTTTACAGTAAACTTAATCAAGTTAACATACTTTTATCTACTCGCTAAACATTCCATTTACTTGTATACGTTTTATTATTAATATAAACTTATCAATAAAACCTTTGATAAAGTATGAAAAAAAAAACTGATTCTAATTAAAAGAGGTTTCCAAACCGCTACCGGCTCAGACTGTACCTGTTAAACATAAGTATGTCAAACATAAGTTAAGTACCTGTTAAGTATGTCAGAGCTGCGTTCTATATATAATAACAAGAGCTAAGGTTTTCTAAATACCGTTTGATTCAAAAAGGACTTCGCAATTTTACAAGCGTATAAAACATTATTTAGACAGCCGATAGAATTAATTGAGGCCTCATTTCATAGAAAAGTACATCTCGTTTGCCACACGACATTCACTTCGCTTCTATATGGCTTTCATTTGTAATACGGCATACCACCCGCCTGTAGAGTGCAGACTGTAGCCAGCAAGTCGGGCGTTCGTTACCTCTGCAACTGCGGCGTTAATTCGAAGTCTAAGCTCAAGAAGATCAACGTGCAAAGGGGATACGTAAACCTGATCTTCAATGAAACCCCACAAAAAAAATCTAGCGGGGTCAAATCTGAGGAGCGAGATGGTTAAACGATTGGACCTTCACGACCGATCCATCGTCCTGGGAATCGAATATTAAAAAAAATCTCTGATCTCTAGGCTGCACCCCGTTTTGCTGACAGTAATGGCGTCCATCTTGATCGACATCGTCTAACCGACTAATTAGAAAAGTCGGAGGCAAGTTCAGATAAACGATACCGTTTACGGTTGCCTGCTGTAAGAAGAACGAGTCGTAGTCTTTTTTATTTTCATAAACCACAAAAACCATTGACCTTAGAGCTAACACGAATGTGCTGCATAGTTTCATTGAGGGTTTTCGCTACACTATAATCGGCAGTTATGGGTGTTCACCTTGCCACTGCACTGATGCGAAACGTTGACTCATCGCTAAAAATTATACCGTCTGAAAATGTATTCTTGTCTGCAATTCTATCCGTCATATCCACACAAAACTGTAGGGAAACAGCTTTGTCGTTATCTATAAACTGTTGTATCACGGTTAATTTGTACGGCTTCAAGTTGAATCGTTTACGTAACAGGCGTCAAACAGTCGTTTGTGGAATACCAGCCTCACGTGACGCACGTCGAGTTGATTTCTTCGGAGTACGTGCAAAGCTTTCTCCGAGTTGTTCCACAGCAGCTCTGAAGCTGCTGTGGAACAGGGACGCGTGAGCGTCCTGGTGATTTTCTATGTTTAACAGAATAACCAGTCTCGACGAAAGTTTGATGTCAATAATAAATTGTATGCCTATTAGAAGGCTCCCTATCGTACTCTCTACGAAACATTTATGAGTTTTGCAGTGAAATGAGACATCAACCGAAACTGTAAATTCTTTAAATAAATTTTTATATGTGCTTTTAAAGTTAATAAGTCCTTTTTGAATCGCCCGGTATATTTTGAAAATTTTTGTAGCTATATAAAGAAATTAAAACTTTTATAAATATAATTTAACACAAACAAATAAAATTATATAAAACGAAAATATATATAGAGGTTCGGCATATAAACCTGACGATTTTGTAGTAATTGTTATGTTGGCACCACTGTCAATGAGAAGGCGAGAGTGTTGTATATCGACAGGTCTATTCACGCTATTTCAGTAGCCAGTATGTCGTTGTCGGGTGAACAACGAGCGTTTGTGATCGAAGTCTATTTTAAAAATAACGACTCTGTTATTGTAACACAGCGTTTATTTCGCAGACATTTCAATTTAAATCGACACGCGTCTGTTCCTAGTAGGAATACGATATTATGGGTGAATAATTTTAGGAACATATCGTCTGCTTTAAAAATGAGACCAACAGGAGGAAAACGGACTGTGAGAACGCCTGAAAACATTAACGCTGTAAGGTTAGCTGTTACGCGGTCTCCACGACGTTGGGCAGCGAGAGGTGCTGCTGCGCTAGCCATTTCTGATCGAAGTGTACGACGAATTCTTCATGCCGACCTGAAATTCCATCCGTATAAGATGATGTTAGTGCAGCGACTTAATGCAAATGATGGGGCGTCTCGCAAAGCAGCTTGCGAGGTCATCCTCGAAAATGTCCACCAGGATGCCGTTATTCTTTTAAGTGACGAGGCGCATTTTCATCTGTCAGGATTTGTGAATGAACAAAATTACTGTTATTGTGCTTCGCATAATCCACAGCAAATTCTTGAAAAACCACTTCACAGTCGATATGTTACAGTGCGGTGAGCGGTTTCAAAGTTCGGCATAATCGGCCCGTATTTTTTTGAGGAGTTAAATCGCACAGTAACAGTAACATCTCATCGATACGTAAACATGTTGAATGAATTTCTGCGACCGAAACCGTCTGACTTTCAAGGACTTGAAATTTGGTTTCAACAGGATGGTTCCACCGCCCGTACGGCGAGAATCGCAATGAATGAAAAGTCCAGAAACCTTTCCTCGACGTTTGATTTCCCGATTTGGCGACATTCCCTTGGCCAGCGCGTTCACCTGATCTGGCTGTTTGTGATTTTTTTTCCGCGGGGGTATCTCAAACATAAAGTCTTCAGTAGTCGACCACAGTCGATTGCAGAACTCAAGGAGGCCATGCAACGAGAAATTGAAGCGGTTCCAAAAGTGATGATTGAGCGAGCAATGTCAAATTTTAGAATGAGGTTAAGCGAGTGTGTGCGGAGTAATGGAAAACATTTAGACGACATAATATTCAAACAAAAAAAAATCTATGTAAGCAAAAAATTGATCTTTAATTTGATATATTAAATGTCTTAATAGTACGAAACACAGTTTAACTATTATCCCTCAAAAATCGTCAGGTTTATATGCCGGGGGCCCTTTATATATATATATATAAACTTACATAAAAAATTTTCCTTTTCTAAAACAGAAATTAAAAATCCTAAACAAAACAAGAATGTATAGAAACAAAATATTGAAAAATTAAATACACAAATAAATTTAAATAACTAGGCGAAATAATAAGCTCAAATGGTTCGGATAAGAAGGCGTTTGAAAACAGAGAAATAGTTTTTCAGAGACTGAAATTTTTAAATTAAAAATATGAACAAAAAGAATTTATCCATAGATGCAAAACTAAGTCACTAAAATATAATACTGAAACCAATAATCCTCTATGGGACAGAAACTTTCAATGCAACAAACCTAGAATCATTTTTAAGAAACGATCCATGGCCTATAAAAACGAGACGGATAGAGAATGTAGTCAAATAATGAAATTTACAAAATCAAATCAAAAAGTATCGTTAAAAATTTTAATTTTTAAATTGTCAATTCAAAAACCACAACCCGAAAAAGAAGACCAAAATTGTGTGGAACATATAATTCGAATGAATTTAGATAGGTTGAACAAAAAAGGTTTTGTTGAATTTTTGATATTAAACCCCGTCCCCGTACGTAAAAAAAGTAAAGGAAGACCTAAATAAAGCAAATCTGACAAATGAAAGATTGTCAAGATAGGAAACATTTAGAGAAAAAATCTGTAGGATAGAGGTTCTTTAGAACGCATGCACTGGACAGTAGAACGAAAAACACAGAATAATTAAAAAATGAAAGAATTCTGGAGAAGAAAGAGGGAAAAGCAGAACAGAAGAAATTGAAATGATATTTATGTGGTCCTCTGCAGGCCTGTTCGGGAAAAAAAACTAATGTAAATTGATGTTTTTTTTTTTTTTTGTTTCTTTTCTACATGATTTCGACACGTCCGGTAATGACCGAGATGTTACCACACAAAACAAAAAAAAAAAAACGGCCTTTGTACCAAAACAACTGTTGTGGTTTTCCAAAAATAATTTTGTGAAAATCAAATAACATGATGGATTTTCATCAACGGCTTCATCATTATCAATTATTTAAAAAAAATCTTGCGCAGTTTAGCGCCAGACAGACTTCTCGTTAATTTAATTTGGTTTTAATATTGCTGACAATAGCTACCGCAGATAAAAAAATATCAACGTTCCAACTTGCAGCATCATAATGAACCACGCTGCTAACTTGGCTCGCTCAAATTTTTTCGACCTCAATCGAGCACCTTCAATAAATTTTCACATGCAAAACTTCAGATACACCATTATAGCACGTCTAAATTTCAATGAAACTGATCGAGTAATTTTAGACACTTTCGAGCCATAACATTTTATTATAAGGAAACCCCAATTTAAGTAAATGGTATTTTCATACTTCTTATACCTCAAAACTTCTTGAACCTCCCCCCCCCCCACATAAACCGAAACTAACTTTTCTTCAAATTTGAAAAAGACGTACAATTATTCGTTTATTCAATATAATGAAGATTTAACAAATCGATAATTCAATTTTTACCGATTTATCGTTTTTATGGGGTATTTTACATAGACTATAAATATTTAATGAGTAATACCGAATGCCTGAAGTTGAACGTAGCAAGGATCGCTTATTTCTAGACGCATAAATTTCAATAGAACGTCCGTTGATTTTACATTAAGTTCAAATTACACGGCTGACATAATTATTAATAACTGTACTATAGACTAATGTCGGAATAATTTAAGATAACTGCACTTTATGATCTTTCATCTTTATTTATTTTTATTATTAAATAAACAGTACCGCATTTAAAATTTCCTGATAAACGAGTTAAAACAACCGTTTTATAAAGTCAATTTATGTTAACCGTAACACCGCGCCGGTTACGTCACGGTGTCGTAACTTAGTTAAGCATTATCAATGAACGGATATAAAATGGAATAAAATAAAATAATAAGTTAAAACTAAACAACTTTAAACATACTAACACGATATAAACAAGAATCGTGCGAAAATTACAAGATTCGAAAAAATGTCGCAAGTAAAACGGTCCTAAACCACGACTGCTAGTAATAAACATTAGCATAGCACCGATCGGCCGCCAATACACTGCTAACTTAAGGGTTTATTAGTATAAACCTCGTTACCGAACGGGGAATAAGTTAGTCTATCTACAGAAAGAGCAAACAAATACGGTCTTGTAGCGATGCAACTAGAGAACCACTTTGAAAAGATACTACTTTTTTCCCCCACTTTTATATCGATAAAAGTTATTAAAGCGCATCGAATATCTACCGAGATAAAATTACATTAACTGTACCGCGTTAGTTGTAAAAACCGTCGAACGTATATGATTCACGGTTACACAATTTACGAATAATTATTTGTTATAAATATTGTTTTCGATTACCGAATAATTTTTACGACCTTACATATTATTATGTATATAATAAGTGTTATAGTTATGATACCAAAGAAAGCAGGGGCAGATAAATGTGAAGAATACAGAACAATTAGTTTAACTAGTCATGCATCAAAAATCTTAACTAGAATTTTATACAGAAGAATTGAGAGGAGAGTGGAAGAAGTGTTAGGAGAAGACCAATTTGGTTTCAGGAAAAGTATAGGGACAAGGGAAGCAATTTTAGGCCTCAGATTAATAGTAGAAGGAAGATTAAAGAAAAACAAACCGACATACTTGGCGTTTATAGACCTAGAAAAGGCATTCGATAATGTAGATTGGAATAAAATGTTCAGCATTTTAAAAAAATTAGGGTTCAAATACAGAGATAGAAGAACAATTGCTAACATGTACAGGAACCAAACAGCAACAATAACAATTGAAGAACATAAGAAAGAAGCCCTAATAAGAAAGGGAGTCCGACAAGGATGTTCCCTATCTCCGTTACTTTTTAATCTTTACATGGAACTAGCAGTTAATGATGTTAAAGAACAATTTAGATTCGGAGTAACAGTACAAGGTGAAAAGATAAACATGCTACGATTTGCTGATGATATAGTAATTCTAGCCGAGAGTAAAAAGGATTTAGAAGAAACAATGAACGGCATAGATGAAGTCCTACGCAAGAACTATCGCATGAAAATAAACAAGAACAAAACAAAAGTAATGAAATGTAGTAGAAATAACAAAGATGGACTGCTGAATGTGAAAATAGGAGGAGAAAAGATTATGGAGGTAGAAGAATTTTGTTATTTGGGAAGTAAAATTACTAAAGATGGACGAAGCAGGAGCGATATAAAATGCCGAATGCACAAGCTAAACGAGCCTTCAGTAAGAAATATAATTTGTTTACATCAAAAATTAATTTATGTCAGGAAAAGATTTTTGAAAGTGTATGTTTGGAGCGTCGCTTTATATGGAAGTGAAACTTGGACGATCGGAGTATCTGAGAAGAAAAGATTAGAAGCTTTTGAAATGTGGTGCTATAGGAGAATGTTAAAAATCAGATGGGTGGATAATGTGACAAATGAAGAGGTATTGCGGCAAATAGATGAAGAAAGAAGCATTTGGAAAAATATAATTAAAAGAAGAGACAGACTTATAGGCCACATACTAAGGCATCCTGGAATAGTCGCTTTAATATTGGAAGGACAGGTAGAAGGGAAAAATTGTGTAGGCAGGCCACGTTTGGAATATGTAAAACAAATTGTTGGGGATGTAGGATGTAGAGGGTATACTGAAATGAAACGACTAGCACTAGATAGGGAATCTTGGAGAGCTGCATCAAACCAGTCAAATGACTGAAGACAAAAAAAAAATATATATATATATATATATAATGTCGTGTATGATGAAAAAAGCTGACAACAAATCTGTAGAACTTTTGCCGCGTTTCGTTTAAGTCCTACGACTGTGAGTTATTTCTGATGCACGGCTAACACACATGTTAATTTAAAATATTTAACATTTTATTTATATATATTTTTTCGTTTATTTAATTCAATGATTCTAACTAAAGCACGCGCGCGCACATACCGTATTTAATTCGCGCGGATGTAGTGGTGCTAGAGGTACCACTACTACTAGTTGTGGGTGTAAGCGGTGCATTAGAATCAACCCGCAGCTGTAGGACTTTCCCAGAACGCGGATAATTTTCCAATCAACTTCTTTTTTTTTAAAGTGGTCGGGGTAAACAATGAAAAAATATCTTAATAAGAGTGAAAGTAACGAAAGTAAGTAAAATGTAACACGATATTTCGATAAACGGTTTTATTATACGTTAAACAGGAATAAAAGAAAGGAAATATAAAATTATAAAGATTCGATGTTATTTTAATGAAACGCTTGAAATGCCTTTTAGGTAAAACATTTAAAGTCATTAAGGAAACAGAATCAACAGTTGCTTAATTACTGCCTGTAAATAAAATTAGCTTGAAAGAAATGAAAGAAGGAAAAAACGCAACTAGAGGAAATTAACTGTTATCAATTATCTTAACTGGTTTATTATAAGAAACATTTATCTTTTTATAATTTTATCTGTTAACAAAAAAAAAATTGGCTTTTTTTATATAAAGCACGTAAACGATAACCATATATGATCTGGGTATGAGAAAAAGCCTAATTAAAAAAGAGGGAGATGAGGCAAAAATTATATAATTTTTTAATATTTTACAAAAAGAAATCTAGCCATTATATAAACAGATTGATTCACGCAGAGCTATCAGCATTCCTTAACTCATTCTAACAGCGAAATAATTAAAAAGATTCATATAAACACGAGTCCGAAAACGCTACGTTAGCGAGTTACGGCTAGCGAAAGATTTCGCTTTGATTCCTGGGCAAAGAATGAAATAAAACCATCCTGAAATTCTAGTAACCCAAATTAAGGGTTAAACTTAATGGTTTCTTATGGTTTTTGACCTAAGAAACTGAATAAAACAGATTCCAGAACCAAATTTCCAGTAGTTTTCATAATATCCGATGTAAAGTCGACTAAACACACTTTTTTTTTACGTTTTCAAAACAAATATTTTGTTTAATAACTGCGTATAATTTATTATCAAAATTGTTAGAGAATATAATTCTGAAAAAACCGATGTAAAATATTCCAATAAAAAACCGCATACAAGTTACAAGAAATTTCATTTTATTACTAACACTTACCGTACAAAGACGAAGGGATTAATGTGAAAAGTATGTTTGGTTTCCTACAAAGTGCAATGATTCAAAATTAAATAAAATTATTTTCTGTTGGGGTATTTTACATCAATTTTCTTAGAATTAGATTCTCTACAAGTTTTGATAATAAATTTTACACATTTATTAGTCATTAAACAAAGATTTTGTACTACAAAAGTAAAACATGTGTTTTTCGACTACAAATATTTCCGAGTTATGTAGGGTTTTAAGAAAACTACTACAGATATTGTTCTACTTTATCCAATTTGTCAGGTCAAAAACCATACGAAATTTCTCAAGTTCACCCCGTAATTTCGGTTCTAGAATTTCAATACGGT
Source organism: Lycorma delicatula (assembly GCF_047948215.1). Classification (NCBI taxonomy): domain Eukaryota; kingdom Metazoa; phylum Arthropoda; class Insecta; order Hemiptera; family Fulgoridae; genus Lycorma; species Lycorma delicatula. Next base: position 11,567,677 of record NC_134465.1, read on the forward strand.
TTTATTTCACTCTTTGCCCGGATAATCACAAGGCGAAATATTTCGCTAGCCGTAACTGGTTAACGGAGTATTTCAGAAACCGTGTTTTTATGAACCTTTTTCATTATTTTCGCAAGTATAATGAGTTCAGAAAGCCCCGGTAAATAATCCTTCTTTTATTTGGGCTAAAAACGCTTTCGTGTTATCATTACGATATATTGGTTTTAATTAAATAGATTTAAAAAATTGACAATTAAAAATTAAAACCAAACAACCTTAAAAAAAAGCCAAGAAAAAGCCAAAAAAAGTATCTCGATTAAAATAACAAAATTACCATCTGGATTACGGCAAATGGCATAAATATCTGAAAAACACTACAGTAATTCATATATTTGAATATAAACGGACGGCTCTAAAAATCGTAAAACATATAACATTTCATTATCCCCTAGAATAGTTTGCATTTCAGCCCCTAGGTTAAACTTGCGACGCAATACCGCATACCAGATACAATCCACAAGGATGTGGTGCACTGTTAGTCGGCAGTCGCACTGTGTACAAACGGGTGCATCTGTTTGCGTCATCCGATATCCATGAGTGAGCCTAGCGTGCCCTATTCGCAAACAACAATTAATAACCCCCTCTCGACGGTTATTTCTGCACGAGGAGCTCCACGATGACAGTGTTCTTAATCGGATGAATTTTATTGTTCATATTAACATCTCATTTACTTTGCCGCTCACCATGAACCACTCCCTCTTTAGAAAACAGACAATACCCTTCGAAGCGACACGATCGGTGAAAGAAGGGGGGAAGAAACAAGCCTCTTTCGCCGTACCATCGGCGCGCTCATCGCCTGAAATTGCAATATGGCTGGGGATCCGGCAGAAGCTCACAGTTGTATTTGAGAAATAACATAATGAATTTCAAAAAAGAATGGAGTACACGTCACTAATCGCCTGTAAGGCGCTCATGCAATCCGAGCAAACAAGTACACGTTGTAATGTTGGACTAATTATATCTAAGGCCTTACTAACAGCATACAGCTTCGCAACGAAAATACTGACGATGCTCGGGAGGCCAAACATGTACATTCTATTGTCAACCAACAGAATTAACGTTTCTAGATCCGTCCGTATAAATCATAGCAACAGATTTCATACTATCTAAAATTTTATAAGATTCGTTCCCTCAGATTGTGTTCTTTTTATAATACTGACAAAGCAGTAGGTAACGAGGGTGTAACCGGAGTGTAGCACTTTATAGTAGTGAAACATGGACAAAAGGAAAAGAAAAGAAGTCGTCGAATTAATACGGCAGAGTGGTAGCGTCTAGGGCTTTCATCCGGAGGTTCCGAGTTCGAATCCCGTTCAAGCATGCAATTTTTTATGGGCTACAAATTTCCATCTTCATATTCTCACAGCGAAAGCTTCTTAAACTTATTTCATGAATTAATCATTAAAAAAAGTACTGTTGTAAGAGAATGATGAAAAAAAATTACACGATTCAATAACGATATTTTAAGACGACGTAGATCGGTATGGTTAATGAACTATAAAGGACGGGATGTGTAGAAGAAAAAAATCGTACAGGAAGTCAAAACACTGGATTACATAAAATAGCCAATCGGTATAATAATACATAGATTTGGTACGATATAATTTATAGAACGGCATCGAACAGAAACGAATGTAGAACAACATGAAACCGGTAAAGTGACTTATGACTTAAAAAAATAAGATAAAGTAAAAAAAAAAAATTGAAAAAAAAATGGGGAAACGCACGCTCTATATAAGAAGGATTTTAAAAAACATAACAATGATAACGTTAACAACAGCGGCAGGGTAATCATTTATTTCCGCTCGATTAAATAAAGCTCAAATAAACAGTTGCTAATTTTAAAAACTGACACAATTTATTATCTATTATCGATTGCACTTTAATAAGTGAACGAACAAGTAATAAACTAAATTAAATAGACTGCGGTAAATGCAAAGCTATTAATATGGACGATCGTTGCCCTATAATGTTTCACACGATAAAAAAAATATATTTATATATAAATTATATAACGAAATAAATTTAACTCCAAATATTTTATCAAGTGCAAATTACACTTATACAGATTTTTTTTTTGGCAGGAGAATTTTTGCTTTGAAACAAAATCTCAAAGTTAAAAAATTAAGGAAACTTCCTTTAGAGTAACTATTGCACGTTATTTTATTTTAAACGGGAAAGCTATACCTCCTCAACAAAACACATTTGTTCTACGGTTTACATGTTTTACGTTCAGAATACATTTTATGAAAAAAAAAAGAAACTACCTTCTTATAATTTTTCTTTTTAATTTCCAAAAGCTCACATTTTTTGAACACAAAATAGAACAGAAAAAATGTATTCTTCATTATACATATTTGGGTCTACGCTAGCGATTTCCAAACGTTTTTGATCGCGTACCCCTACGACGAAAATAATTATAAGTTATACCTAATACAAAATATATATTTGTGAGTGTATGTGGTCAAAAATTAAATTATTTATACTACTTCTTTGGCGTACTCCCTTTCTTTCTTTTTTTTTCCTGTTTAGCATCCGGTAATTACCGTTCAGGTATTACTTCAGAGGATGACGTGTATGAGTTTAAGTAAAGTGTAGTCTTCTACAGTCTAAGTTCGACCGTTCCTGAGATGTGTGGTTAACTGAAATCCAGCCACCAAAGAACACTGGTTATCAAATCAACCATCTAGTATTCAAATCTGTATAAAGGTAACTGCCTTTACTAGGACTTGAACGCTGGATCAACTGATTTGGGAAGACACGTTCACCACTAGACCAACCCGGTGGGTTTGGCGTACCCCACTTTGGAGACTAGTACTCTAACCCTTATCGCCAAGCGCCCATTCAATACACAGTACAAATAAATTAACAATGAAAAAAACACAAAATATACATTAATAACATCAAAATATATATATATATATTACTAAATTTATTATAAAAGAAAATCAAAAGCAATTTGTGTATTAGTAAGTTTATAATAAAAATACTATTAATTATGAAAAAAATTTTTGGCGTCATAAAAATATATATTTCAATCGTAAAAAATATTGAAGAATTTAACTGTTTGTTGCTTAAAGATTAAAAGACATATTAGATATTTACAATTCCATTTTTTTAAATTTTTTGGTTAGGGGGGGAGTGAAAAAAAGTTTTATGTTATCATCGCCCGGAAAACAAAATTAAGAAAAAACAAAATATAAAATCTAACAAAACAATAAAAAAAAAATTAAAACAAAATAAAAACTAAAAACTAAAATTAAACTAAAATTTAAATTAAAAACAAAACTAAAATATTAAACACAAAAAACAAAAAACTATTTTAAAAACAGAAGAACAGAACTGTTAAAAAGTACGTAAAATATTAACACTTCGGAGAAATGAAAACACCCGGTCCAAAACTTCGTTATTGTTGCCCAGAATTTGACGTAAATTCCTGGGTAATTTAAATTTACGAGGCAAGGCCGCGTCGTTTCGCGGCTATTTACAGTTTAAGAGGAACCATCGAAATACTTCTTTAAAAAAAAAAATATAATTTGCCTATTTTTTAATCCTTTCGAAAACATACTATACGAACCGGGAAGAACTTTCAATTACTTTCTACCGTATAAATTATTATATTAGATTTAAAAACAACAAACAGATCTTTGTACCTAGTTTGATGAATAATTTTTTTTAGTTTTAAATTTTTGGGGGAAAAATTGCATCGATATGATTTAATAGCTGACAATAGAATTTCGCTATGCATTTCGGGATAAAAAGTAAAAAAAAATTAAATTTTGATGACGAACAGTTTCATAGGAAAATGTTTTGAAATTTCAATCAAGGCACCAGTGTTTGAAGAAAGTGAGCGTTTATTTAATTCTCGGCAATACACTTTACTCAACGATTTCTCGGAATAATTATAATTAAAACAAACACGTAAGATCGATTTTTTATAAGAATATTATGAAATATAACCTAGTAGTTTATTTAAAATTTTAATAAATTAAATTTATCGAGAAACAAAAGGAAAGTGAAAATTATAGCGTACATACAGAGTATCTTTATTAACATTTTACAAATAACATCTGGTGTACCATTTATTTTGCCCGCACACCTGTCTAAATTATACATCCTGACAAGAGTATTTCTTTTTTTTTTAACCGCTTTTTAATTGTTAATAAGTATTACGATATCATTTTTTAATAAAAAATAACACAATAATGAACGTAGCAACATGTCACGTTACCCACTTCCTAATTCGCTTCATGCGTTGCACTTGGCCAGACAAAAATATTCACCTCAAGTCCTGTTGTCGATAAGAGTAAATCTTCAACGTTCTCTAAAATATTACGACCGATCTATGTTCTGAATTTTCCATTGCATTCAGACATAAAAACCCTGATTAGTTTTTTTTTTTTGGTCGTTATATGAAACAGAAAATGAATGTATATATAAACACCTAGATATTTAGCTCTATATACAGATAGCAAGATGTAACTAATTTGCAGAAAATCAAACGACGTTGGAAGTGTTTTAAATTAGAGAAACGCGAACCGTAAAACTGACAGACAGAAATCAAATTAAACGACTGACTTCCTTCATTCATTTATGAAACTCTCTGATAAAAAGAAAATAATTTTGAGTAATCTAAAACGCGAAACTTCCAATTTTATATAATAATATTAATAATGTCTAGCCAATTTAAACACCGATACCAGATTTACTTAGGAACGTGAGTATTGAAGTAGTTTCCCTTGACTTCTTCAACTAGCCAAACATACGACAATATATCAGCATGATGCCGAGTACACTGAATACAGATGAAATTCAGCCATAAAAGCAAAACCTTTGCTTTGTTTGGTGAGCCATCGATTTAAAGGCAACGAGAGTCCGAGTGGTCTCCAACCATATAAATTTAAATCAATATGTGTTTCGGTTCCGCCTACCAGGCTGCCAGGCGGCAGCCTGGTAGTCATTTTGTTCGACTGGCCAGCTCTTGGGAGGGCCAGAACTCAGGCCACCCTCGAACTTAGAGGGGAAAATTGGTCGCTCACAAGCGACGAGTCAATGTGGCGAGAGCCGCAATGTCGGACCGCATGGGAGTTCTTTTATGCGGTTGCTTTGTTCAACAGACATCATTACTTTATCTAAGGGAAAAGACTCCTACTGCGGTGCTGTGGAAAGTTATCCGAGAGATATGGTAATATGGCTGGTAGCCAGATTAAGGCTCCAAGCGCTTTAACGGTGGACAGGTACTTGCTGGCATTTAGCGGCCTAGGCGTGGCAGCGAATTGTTGTCTTTGACGAAATAAATTTAATTACTGATAGTCATATATGTTTTAGTAGTTGACGGGGTGCGCCTACCCTTTTCAGTGTGACATATGTCAAGTGAGTGGTGGGACACGCAAGCGGGTGGTGTAGGGCAGCACGCTTATTCCGCTCACGCTTTTAGGTTAGCTCTGCGAGCTAGTTAGGACAGCGGTCGCTAAACTGCTTCGAGGCTCAGTAGCCGTTTGTGGCATAGACATTCGGTCTTATGCTTTAGGGCGACCGAACGAGGCGGGAGAAATGCCAAGCAAATCGATGAACCGTTTAACGTAGAAAAATTAAATTTTTACTAGATGTTTTTTTTTAAGACCCGATGATTTACATTTTCTAAGATACATAACTTTTTGTGCGTAAAATTAGCTTCAAAAAATAGGAAAACTGAATAAAAATTTAAAGTGAAAAAACTTTTGTAGTAAAAATATGAAGAAAACTCAGTAGCTAAATAAAAAAAAACCTTAAAACAACTGTGCAAAATTTACCTACTGAATTCCCATTGCACGATGAGAAGATGGGTCTTAAAATTAAAAAAAAAAAAAACATTACCCAGATAAAAGGTACCAGGTGCCGTTAAAGTAAATGAAAATGGATCGACTGCAGTCCGTGAATACTGGAAAAATTATCCAGATAGAAGAGTACTGGATCGTAAAACATTGATTAGTTTGAAAAACAGGTACGCTTAAAAAAAAACCATTCGATGTTGCCGGTCGTGAACGTTTTGTGAGAAATGCCGACGCTAAAGAAGCAATATTGAATGCGGTACAATTATCTCCTACCTCAAGCACCAAAAGGTTGTCATAATATATTCCAGTTGCAGATAGAGTGCAGGTGTGGTTTTTCAATAATTGCGCACCTGCTCATTCTGTCGTGGTGGTGAATCACCGGTAAAATGGCAACCTCGATCTTCCGACCTCACACCGGCAGACGTTTTCCTTTGGGGTTGGATGAAGTCATTAAATCTGTTTCACTTGTAACGGCACAAGTAGAATTGAGACATTGTATAATAGAAGCGGCTGGAACTACTATTAGGAATAATAATGATGATATTAAGACACGCCCATCTAGCATGGATTCACCGAGCTGAACTGTGTATTGAACAGAATGACGGCCACGCTGAGTAACTACTTTGAAGTAATGTTTGCAGTTTTATCAAGTAATTAGTATGATATTTAATAATTTTTAGGAAAACAACCAAAAAGTATGTGATTTTTATTAATCTTTTTTTTTTTTATCGGTATGTTTTCTATTTGTTTTCATCTACATTACGTAGTTCAAGCATCGATGAAAATTTTTCTGTTTAAATCGTATCACTTTTCCGACCCAGTTTCTAATTAAAGTTGAACTTCTCAAATTTGCATTTAATTTTAATACACGTTATTTAAATCAATTTTCTTAGAATTAAATTCTCTACAAAGTTAACTAGCCACTTAATTTGTTTATTGCTAAATTTACTGGTAAATTATTTTATTACAAACCTAAAAAAGGTATTCTCCGACACAACGTTTTCGTGTTATACCCATTTGTTTTAAAATCCTAAGTGATATAGAGATCTCGGACGTTTTATTCTATTTCTTAGGTAAAAAACCATAAAAGGAGGCACCAAATTTATCCCTCGATATGTACGCCAAGAATTTTAGTACGGTTTAATTTCAAAAAGGGAGCAGAAAGCACGGCTAACTGTTATGCGAGCCAAAACTCGCTAACTAACCGTCTTAACTTTATATTATTTATATTTACTTTTACCTTATTTTTGGTTATAGAATTTTTGGCCCGAGAGATTGTCGTGCAATTTGGAATCATTCTGTATATATACATATATACAAAACAATACATCATCTACTCATCATACTATTCGTACTGTTTCCTTGATACTAAAGTTATAAGTTGATTCATAATTAATGAAATTGTTTGATATAAATAATCGTTGAAATGGTTCTGGTGTTATGCGGATTTAAACGTAGAAATGAAAATGAATATACGACCCTAACAAATAATTTTCTTCCTTGAGCAACCCGAGGAAAAAAGATTATGAAAAGTATTTTTTGTAATTTTATAAGAAAGTTCTCTGTAAAGATAAGGCTACATTGAGTAAATATTCTGCATCCATTAAGAATAGACTATTCACCATCATTTTACGAGTATAACCAACAGGGTTCCGTTCCGTTAATATATATAAAAAAAAATTTTTTTAAATACATAATTTTTTTTTGTAATTATAACTATGAAAAAATAATAATATAGGCTAATAATAAAAATTGTTCTTGTTTATTTGTTTCATTCTTATATACATGATACTTTTTTTAAACTATGCACTTAATGGTCTATTTCTATTGACCGCTTTCATTATTTTTATTCGGTTATATCCTCTCTAATTTTATCAACAATTCGTACCAATCTTCCTATCATTATACGAAAAAATGTACACAAATAACAATCGGACCATCAAACTAAGAAAAAGGAAAGTAACGCGCTTAATTCATGACAATAGAATAATAGAATTGAGGGAACAAACTTTCCAAACTTCAACAGTACTATAGTAATATTATATTTATTTACGCCTGCACGCGAATCATGGAAACGACATCGCGCGTACAACCAGTTAATTAAATTCAAAAGAAAAAAAATTACTCCAAAAATCCAAGAATTTTTAATTTGTTATACTTTACGAATGAAAAATAGATTTATAAAAAAATTCGAAATAAATAAACGTAACAATTTATTACCTTTAAGTATCTATTCTGATCACTGTGAATTAAAATCAAATTAAGAATAATAATATATTGTTTCACAATAGAAATGGATATACGAGTATCATTTTTTTTTACTTTAAGCTACGAGTATTGCGCTTCGATGGATATAAAGCTTCAAAAAAATAAGGAACGCCAAACAAAAATTTCTTTCTGATACAATGATGTTCACTACATACTGAGCCATTGCGGTGAAAAAGCGGGGCTGAATAACAGTGCATTTAAATGAGCGTAGTATCCCCAAAAGCGATGGTAAAATATTATACTGGATGTTCCATGAAGAAATCGAAGAAACTTTCGGGACATGTTCTACTGGTAAAAATAATGAAAAGAGTTCATAAAAACGTACATCTAAAAACGCTTCGTTTTCGAGTTACGGCTAGCGAAAGAATTACCCCGGATTTCAGTTCTTCCAATAAAAAGAAACCCTACTGTAATTTTTGGGACCAAAATTAAAAGAGTACAGTTGGTGCTTTGTTACGTCATTTGAGCCGGGAAGTAGGATAAAACAAAAGCCAGAACCGTAACTCCAGTAGGTTTTACGATGTACAACGTAAAACACAAAATTCGGTGTCGTAAAACAAGTTCTTTGGGTTTGCAATACAATAGCTTAGTTAAATGACTAATAAATGCGAAAGATTTAGTATTAAAACTTGCAGAGAATTTAATTCTGAGAAAATGAATGTAAATACAGCAAATAAAACTTTTGAAAATAACTTTTTATTGAAACAAAACATACGAAAAATAGAAAATCGTATCGTTGTTTCTGTACCTAATAAACATTATTGTTAACACATGGAATGATAAATGGTAAGAAAATAACGAAATTTTTTGAAGGAGAAATTCCCTCCTTTTCGATGTACACGGCACTCCGCCCGACGTAAAATTTTTCCCGATGGCTTTCCGTATCATCTCAGGATTATCTCGTATAAATTCAATAGCATTTCGTATTTTACTGAGAAACTCTTCTTTAGTATTAACCTTTTGTATGTATGTGCTAACGTTTTCATACGGTCCCAAATGAAGAAATATCAGGCGATCGGTCCGCCGCGCCCAATCCAGTTTAAGAAATAGCATTCAAGTGATTTCTAGCTACTAAAGAAAAATGTGTGGCGTTGGACCATCGCGCTAGAAAATCATTAGCAACCTAGTTTCTGTAAAGGTAAATCCTCCAAAAAGGCAGGAAATTATTTTTCAAGAAATAAACGTACGCATCTCCAATAAAATTTTCATTGAAAACAAATCGTCCCAGAATTTTGTCATAAATATAGCCACACCACAGATTAAAGTGAAATCTACGAAACCGATTTCTTCAATACGATGTAGATCGTCTTCCTCCATAAATGACTATTTTGAGAATTGAAGACTCGGTTTCTCGTAAAAGTGGCATCGACAGTGAATACAATTGAATTTACCTTATCAGCGTTGTCTAGAAGCCGACGGACAGAAGGTTAACCGCCGAGGGTTATCTGTAGGCCACAAATTTTGAAACTTCTTCAGGCGGAAAGAACGAAGATTTTCATTCTATAGAATGCGCTTCACTTTTTTTTCACAAACCAGCGCGACATGAAATTCGCCTTGTACTAGTACCGTCTTTTTTTCCTGGTTAACCTCCGGTAATTACCATTCAGAGGATGAATGAAGATGATATGAATGAGTGTAAATGAAGTGTAGTCTTGTATAGTCTCAGTTCGATCGTTCCTGAGATGTGTGGTTAATTGAAACCCAACCGGCAAAGAACACCGGTATCCACGACCTAGTATTCAAATCCGTATAAAAGTAACTGGCTTTACTAGGACTTGAACGCTGGAACTCTCGACTTCCAAATCAGCTGATTTGGGAAGACGCGTTAACCAGTAGACCAACCCGGTGGGTTTTGTACTAGTGCCTCCTTTCTTTTTTTTTCTTTTTCCTGTTTAGACTTCGGTAACTACCGTTTAGATAATACTTCAGAGGATGAATGAGGATGATATGTATGAGTGTGAATGAAGTGTAGTCTTGTACATTCTCAGTTCGACCGTACCTGAGATGTGTGGTTAATTGAAACCCAACCGCCAAAGAACACCGGTATCCACGATCTAGTATTCAAATCCGTGTAAAAATAACTGACTTTATTAGGACTTGAACGCTGGAACTCTCGACTTCCAAATCAGCTGATTTGGGAAGACGCGTTAACCAGTAGACCAACCCGGTGGGTTTTGTACTAGTGCCTCCTTTCTTTTTTTTTCTTTTTCCTGTTTAGACTTCGGTAACTACCGTTTAGATAATACTTCAGAGGATGAATGAGGATGATATGTATGAGTGTGAATGAAGTGTAGTCTTGTACATTCTCAGTTCGACCATACATGAGATGTGTGGTTAATTGAAACTCAACCGCCAAAGAACACCGGTATCCACGATCTAGTATTCGAATCCGTGTAAAAATAACTGGCATATTAGGACTTGAACGCTGGAACTCTCGACTTCCAAATCAGCTGATTTGGGAAGACGCGTTCATCAGTAGACCAACCCGGTTGGTTTTTGTAGTAGTGCCTGACTAAGTTGAATCACACGATGTTCATCATTAATACGATGATTTAGTTCACGTTTAACGGAAAACGAACACCTTGGAAAAGACTCTTTCGTTCGTATATGCTGACAACACTAAAGAATGTTTATTAGGTACTGAAAGAATAATACGACTTTTCTGCCCATTATTCGTCTGTTTTGCTTAAATAAAAAACCGATTTTTAAAGTTTTACTTTTATTGCTTGTATTTACATTAATTTTCTCAGAAGTAAATTCTCTGCAAGTTCTGTTAGTAAATCTTTGGTATTTATTAATCATTTAAAAAAGCTGTTGTACTACATACCTAAACAAAAAACTTGTTTTTCGACACTGAATTTTGTGTTTTACGTCGGATATCTTAAAAACTGCTGGAGTTACAGTTCTGGGACCTATTTATATTCTATTTCCCAGCTAAAATTACATAAGAAATCATCAACTTCACTCCTTCATCGGGTCTCAAAAATTACAAGTGAGGCTTCGCTTTATTAAAATAGCAGAAATCCGGGCGAAATCTTTCGCTAGCCGCAATTCGATAACTAAGCGTTTCCAGACCTAAATTTATGTGAACCTTTTTCATAATTTTCTCCAGTAGAACATGTCCTGAAAGTTTCTTTGTGGGACGGTTGTATATTTGGCTCGGTGAACTACGCAACGGTCCATCGCATTACTTTTCGCTTTCCTAAATAAGCCTGGGATTGGATGTTCTCTAGAATCGTTAAAATTTACAGGAATAACATACGATTTATATATATGTCAGGTCCCCTACCGATGTTTTTAGATATGGCATTCGATAAACATTATTAATATAATACGAATTAGTAGAAGTTTCGAATTTTTAACCGCTTAAAATACATTTATTTCTTTATATATTTACATTTTTTACATAAATTTAAGGATTTACTTTTTTTTGCATCGGTTTGTATCTACATTGCATTGTCTCCATAGACGTGCAGAATTTTTCACTAAACGCTAATCGGTTTCAGTAACGGAATATTTCATTAAATTTCGATGTAAAATAAACGGTAAAAATAAAATTAATATTATTTTGGATAAAATCAATTGTAAAAACAAGGAAGGGTTCACAAAAAGATTGAGACGAGACGGTTTCTATATTAAAACGGATAAAAGCCCTCTTACTGGTTTCATTCGATAAGCTAAAAGGGTTAGTTATAAGCAATCGCATTAATTTGTAGGATTCAGAAGAGAAGCGCAGGTTAATTATTTCTAATCCGGTTATACCGAAATTATACTCTTATTGCCTTCTAAAAGTACATAAATCAGATAATAAAATGCGACCGATCTTTTCTAGAATAAATCGTCAACTTGTTATTTATTTAAAATTCAGTAACTATAATCTTTTTCAACTGAAAATGATATCCATACGATTAATCGATACCTTGAAGTTAATCGAATGAAATTTTAAACTGGTGAAATTTTTATGCATTCTCCTATCAATGGAGATTTTGAAGCATCGGATTAATTTATGAAACTACTAGCTGCAGAGCGTGCCTAAGGGACACGCCTCCGCAGTTAGACCCTCTAGGCGGGTTGCCCTGGTGGGCGGTGTCTCGGAATGGGATTATTAGGTGTCCAAAACTGATTACCTCTTGTATAAACTGTTTCTTTTTAATGAAGAAAATTGATACAACGAAAGATAAATTAGAAATTTAAACTCTAGAAATTGATAACGAGATAACGAAATTGATATTGGGATTTTCCGATAACGATTGGTTCATTGTGGTACCTACTTTTTGGTTATACTTCATTATTTTATGAAGAAAAAAACACTCACATAAATAAATTAAATAAGTGTAAAAAAAAAAATTAGAACACCACTCTTAAATTAAACGCACTAAAGATAAAAAAAATAATTTTGACAAGTTTTAATGGTGATATGTAAGATTATGTGAAAGTCAGCTTTACATTACGTATCACCATCAACGCTTGTTGTCAAATCCATTCTGAGATACCGTCCTAAAATTATATTTTTGATCTTTAGTGCGTTTAATTTTTTTTTTTTTTTTTTTTCATATTTCTTATTTTTTATTTTTCTGTGTATTTAATATGAGTTGTTTTTAAAATGTTTTTTTAATATATTTTTTATTTTCTACTTTTTAATCTTGATAAGTTTATACTTTACAACTGCGCTAGCGCACAGGTTGAGCGTATTTAGCGAAAGATCGGATCGGTACGTTTTACAGTGGGCGAGTGCAATCAAAACATAGGACAAGACGATTTAATTTCTGGATAACCAAGATCCGGTCGATCAAGAATGTATCGTATGTGTTAAACAGCTAGCGCCGTACGTGCACGAATTAAATACGGTATGCGCGCCCGCCTTAGTTCGGATTTATTGAATTAAATAAACGAAAAAATAATGGTTGATTTTTTAGTCCTGTTACCCAATTGTTAATGTCTGGTAATTTTTTTCTAAGAAAGGGAAATTTTGTTTTGCGACACGAATTTGGTAGCGCAACTCAACCGGTATATATACGGCAGTGTTAGTTGATTCTTCTTGAGCTGTGTAAACTTTTGTGCCGTTTCCGGTCGTTTCGAACAAAATGACTTTTACCGTAGAACGAGTTTTCATTCTTGAACAATATTTTGCTACGAAATCGTACGCGAGTATAAAAGAATATATTTCAAATTAAATTTGTTGGTGTTCCTCCGCCAGAAAAAATGTCAATTTCTAGGCTAACAAACCGATTTCGAGAGACGGGTGGTAGTGTTTGCGACAGAAAACGTAGCGGTCGACCGACTCGCTTGACAGATGACGTTTTACAGAATGTTAAAACAAGATTGCTCGATACGCCACCGAAAAGTTTACGAAAACTTTCCACGCAAGTCGGTTTGTCTTATTCGAGAGTTCAGATAGTTACTAAAAAATTGAAATTGTATCCGTACGATTAGTCCAAGAGCTTCAGCCTCCAGATTTAAACAAGCGATTGCAATATTGCCGTCGGTTTAGGTCTCTCGTAAACGATAACGGAATCGAATTTTTAAACACAGTGTTCTTTGCGATGCAGCTTGGATCCACCTCGACGGTTATGTGAACAGTCAAAACTGTCGAATTTGGGCGGTTGAAAATCCTAACGATTTACAAGACAAATCTTTGCACCCTGAAAAAATTGGTGTGCGGTGTGCGATATCTCGTCATCGTATAGTCGGACCCGTATTCTTCGAACGGACAGTAAACGGTGAAGTATACAGGAATATTGTGCGCCAATTTGTGTGCTTCCTGGAACCTCAACAACGGTATTGCCGGTTTCATCAAGACGGCGCTACATGCCACACGTCTCGAGAAACCGTGGATTTTCTGCAAGAGTTCTTTGACGATCGAATAATAAGCAAGGGCTTACGGCCTCCAAGGTCCCCAGACCTCACATCTTCTGACTACTTTTTGTGGGGCTACATTAAGTCCGAAGTTTAAAAAAAAACAATCCTCACATTACTGATGAACTTAAAGTCAATATAACAGACTTAATCACTAATATTTCTAACGCAACTCTTAAAAAGGTTTCTGCTAATATGCTGAAAAGAGTCCGTGCGTGTATAACCGCAAGGAGTGGGCATTTTCAGCATATTGTTTAACAATTATGTAAGTAACAGCTTTTTATTAAATCTCTTTTGTAAGTAACAAATACATTTTTTTTTATTCCACCTAAATTTCCCTTTCTTAAATTACATTTAAAATTGGGTAACAGGACTAAATAATCACTCTGTATTATATTTAAATAGAATGATAAATATTTTTAATTTTGTTGTGTGTTTATGTACTACAAGCGTGTTGCTGCAACATATCTCTAGAGCTAGGATAATATAAAATTTATTTTAATTAACTGGGTATATTTTTGATGCTGTTCTGATCAAGGATACACATGGTTTTCCTAGATCAGTCCAGGCAAACAGTGAAGTTGCCTTTTTTATCCCTACTTCTACTCATTCCTGATGTAATCTAATATTATGTACCGATCACGGTAAAATATTTTAAGAAGCAGTCAAAACTTATCATCACGTGATTATAACATGTAAACCGTAACAATAGACCGTAAAACAATCATCAAAAAAAGCATAAGCAATGAAATCGAAGTGAAGATACGTGTAAAGTTTGATAAACTTACCCATTCGGTATTCAAACCCGCTTTCTAATCGTTATTACGGGGTAAATTCATTTCTTTTTAAATCGTTTTACTACTTCCACACAAAGAGCAAAATATGAAAAAAAATCTGCAATGTAACGAGCGTATTTATTATCAATTAAATCACGATAGAATGAGAATAAATAATAAATGCAAATTACATACTCATAACCGGCATTTATCTGAACTAAATCTTCCAGCATAACCTTTACGTGGAATAAAATAGTAATAATTTGTACGTAAGGAAATATGAATAACATAAGCATAACACCAAGACCCAAATGTCACAAGTTATTACTCAATTACTTATCGCTTATTCATTCTTATAAGCTAAATCAGATAAGAACATAGTAATACTGTAATGGACCGACTATTAAAACGAAAGGTTCCGGGTTCAAGCCTTATTTATATTATCATTAGGTGAAATAATTTCCCCCACCACCCCAAAATAAACTAATCGTCATCGAGTACACAATAAAGGTCTCGCACACCTTTTTCGATAAAGCAAGTAGAATAAGAGAGTAAAGATGAAAAAATTAATATTAAAATACAGAACTAGTTTAAGAGGTGCTAATATCCTTGTAAAATGAAATCGACTAGTCGCGGGCGAGTTTCATATTTACCGATCGGTTTGAAAGCTCAATAATAAATTCTTTTAATAATAATAATAGTAGGAGAGAAAAATAACATTTTTCTTATTTTATTACGTTTCTTTAACCTATGTTCTTTCATATTAAATTAACTTATCTTCGACTAAAAAGTACTCTTTACATTATTTTTAATCTTATTAAAACGTAACCCCTCCCCCAAACGTGAAATATGCTAAAAATTCCAAAAAATGGATCAATTTAATTATTATTAAATTTCATTATTTTCATTAAATTTGGAAATATTTAGACAAAGAATTTTCAATTTTTTGGCCATTTATCAAGTAATAAAACTTTCGCTGCGAAACAGGCATTAACTTAGTTTTTTATAAACTGAATAAAATAAGCTAACAATACCGTCAGCGGTATTGTCCAGCGAATAAGTAGGACTTCCCCGTCACCCGGCTTACACACACAATTTAGTACATAAATCATAACGCTCCTCGTGGTGACAGAGGATACAATTGACACACTATACCCACTAGACCACTAGTTTACAGCATTCTTTTGGATAGGGATGCGATTTTGAATTTTTTTTATTTTTTGCAAATATTTTTTAACGAAATATGACCTTAGTCAGCTAAAATCTCCCACTTACTGAGGGTGACCTTGCTCTACAGCCTCACCCCCTTGACCTTTTAAGTTAAGTTTAAGAAGTAATTACATTAAGTTTGGCCACAATCGGTCCAGTAATTCTGGAGATATAAGGTGATTTAGAGGCCAACACCAAACACACGTGCATACGAACATTAACATCCGGAAAATTTCCATCCGGTTTTTTGGGTTTCCTTAGGTGTCAAAACGTCAAGATACGGTGAAAACCGCATACGCCCAAATTGGACCGATTACTATACTTTCCCTTGTACAGGTATAGCGGTAGACGGGAAAGTAAAAATGTATATAATAATAATTAAACGAACAATTATTACAATAGGGATGAACAGGATTTTTTTTATTATATATAAAAAAGAACCTTCGAAAGTAAAATACCACCATTAATTGTTGCAAAGGGGAAAACTGAATAGCAGCAATTATCTAATATTAACTAAATTGTGGACCGCTTCACATCCGCATATGCGCAGAATATTTAATCATATTTTTTTTTATAATTCAGACTGAAACTGTAAACTAATCAATACAACAGGATAACTGTTGCTTCAAAAATGGAGAGTGCAGTGAAAAATTATTATTATTTATCGGTCATTATTATTACGGAAAACGTTTATATATATATATATATATATATATATATATATATATATATATATATATGTTTTTTTTTTCTAGCTGGCCCGTCTAGCCAGAAACTGGATCCTCATGGCTCAAGTTACTCCAGGCGAATCCCGGAGCCAACTCACGGGTTCCTCGAGACCACCCAAAGCCTAACCCATAGCTGCAGAGCTAGCCACTTCCATTTTACCAGGTGGACACCCGCAGAGCTTGCTTCGATCGCCATTACCATCTAAGCAGAAGGGTCCACCCCCAGGACTCCGTACTGTACATTATCCTCATGATTGTGAGAATAATATTGATAAATAATAATTATAGTATTCAGGCCTTACAGAAACCTGAAAAAGTAACAAAATCACAAAAGACATTTTAAAGAAAACTTTTTTCCGTTTAGTCTCCAGAACCACCGTAAGGTACCGCTTCAGAGGATGATATGTGTGAATGTATTGAAGTGAATGTATTGAAGTGTAGTCTTGTACAGTCTCAGATCGACCATTCCTGAGAAGTGTGGTTAATTGAAACCAAACCACCAAAGAACGCCGGTATCCGCGATCTAGTATTCAAATCCGTATAAAATGAACTTCCTTTACTCGGATTTGAACCTTATTATTATTTACTAGGATTTGAACCCCACTAGATCAGTACGGTGGGGTTAAAGGTCAGAGGGTCAATCTAGTGGTAAAAATCATCGTCGCAAATCAATTTTTTAAAAGCGGTTTTTCCAAGTCGAAAGTTCAAATTCTAGTAATGGTAAATTACTTTTACACGAATTTGAATACTAGAGAAAGTGGATACCGGAGTACATTGGAGGTTAGTGTTCAATTAACCATACATCTCAGGAATGGTCTGCCTGAATCTGTTCAAGACTATACTCATTTATATTCATATATAACATCCTCATCTGACTTGACCGTGGTTGCTTATTGTTAAAATATTTAACAGATTGCAACATCAGCTGTTTTAAAAATCTCTAATGAATGAGAACGAAATCTGGCTCAAAATTATATTTCCGTTTCTTAATAATTAAAAACTATGTTTAAAAAAACAATTAATAAGATGATATAATTTTATGTTTTCATTTTGATAAAAAAAAAACGTTTTTTTTTACAAGAGCATACGCGAAAGTATACAATTTTAATAAAATATTGTTTCAATAAAATGAAAAAAAGTAGAAAACAACAATAATGCGTAATAATGCAATACCCGTAGATATTTTGTGTACTTAGGTCAACAGCCGATCTGAAATGAGTGTACACATGAACTGAAGTGAAGCAACGATCCGTTCGACTCAAATCGAAAGTTAACATGGTCATGCCGGACAATGTGTATTGCGCCTTATGTACACACGGGAGTTTACGAAAACGTACACAAAAACACAATAAATTATGAACCAAAGAAGAAAAATTTACCAAGAGCATCATTCTAAAATAAAGTGTAGGCCTACAGTATATTTATGTAGGCTAATTTATTACTTTATTTTTATATTTATTATTTTTTTTTTTTTAAGGAAAGTAAGAAATAACATCCCACATTTAACATCAAATAAAACTTTTCTAACAAGAAACTTTTGTTTTAACATTTGTTTTCAACAATGCTAGAAACTTTTCCATTTTCATCGAATTTTTCCTACTGCAGCCACAGTTTTTTTCCTTTTCTTTTTAATTTTTTGTATAGTACCCTTAAATTTAAACAAATTACTCACAGTGAATTATTTACTTACAGTTCAACAACAAAAAAATGTAATTCAATTCCGTAAAATTATTTATCTCCTCCTCCTTCAAAGAAAAAAAACACAAAATTATATAAACGTATCTCTACTCACTCTTTCGTATTTGCTACGCAGTAAAGTGGAAAAATTATGATATTAATTTTTTTCATAAATAAATAAATAATTTCATTTATTTATTCTCTCTGCAACCAAACCGCAATTTATAATTCCAATAATAAAAAAAACGAGGCAAAATACTGGGTATCTATTAAAACAAACGTATTTTAAACACTTTTTTACTATATTTTTTTACGATATAATGTGTTCAGGTAAACGCTAACCATTTAATACAAGAGTATAAGAATAAACGACTTAACTAGGTTAACTTCGTTTATATGAACAATAAACTTCATCGATAAAAATATTTAAATACTGATGCCGTGATATAAAAAGTTCTCCTATGTACCGCTGACAAATATACATTGATTCATGGAAAAAAGGTTTACGTGATTAAATAAGGGTCTTCATAAATGAACGGTGGGGGGTTTGAAGTGGAATAAATGAAAACAAAAATACTTACAGTTGATGTTTATTTATCGAATTTGTCATCTCAAACTATTTTTTTACATAACTAAAAAATTTCAATATGTGCACATTAGTCGCTCGGCAAATGTCCAATCTATACTCAATTTCTGCCCGTACCCGAATTAACATAACTTCTTTCATGATTACAATCGCTTCCTTCATTAATCCTTTCCTTTAAGTGACGTAGGTCGCGTATTTTTTTCGAATAAACAATGTTTTTGTATATATCCCCCCCCGAAAGAAAAATTCGTAAGGTGTCAGGTCTGGACTCCTTGGAGGCCAAGGTATAGGTCCTTACGGCCCTATCCATCGATTTCCAAATTTTCCGTTCAAAACCGGGCTGACGGATACGTTCAAATGCTAGGGGTTCGCCATCTTGTTGGAAATGAATTCGTTATAATTTTTCGAGTTCATCCAGTCGAGAAAAGCAGTAATTGTTTGAAATATCGAGATAAACATTTCCGTTAATAGTCTTTCCAGCGAAGAAAAACTCCAGATTACACGGTTTTTCATTACACCACACCAAACGTTAACTTTCAGTGTCGAATCGTTTCTCAAAAATTACATGCGAGTTTTCGGATCCCCGTATTCGTGAATTGTGTCAGTTAACACACCCATTAATACGGAATACAACAGCTTCATCCAGAAAGATTACATCGTCAAAAAATGATTCGTTTTTATATTTTCAGCAGCGAATCGAAACATTTTTCTGCGTCATTAGGTTTCAATTCCTGTATTGACTGATTTTATATGCGCGTAATTTCAACCTTTGATATAAAACTTTGTGAATTGTTGTTTTCGTAATATCTAACTAGAGGTTTCGAGGATAGATGGATTTCTGATTGCAGAATATCTAATTCGTTCAACGGTTTCGTCTGATATTCGCGGTCTCCCGGTTGATCTTTTCTTAAGAATAAATCCAGTTTCTTCGAACTGTTTGAACCGACGTCGTATAATTTTCATTTGATGGCTCTTTTCCATATTCACGTCAAAATGCACGTTGACTTTAATTCAGTCTGCAACAAAGCATACTTTGCTTTTTCTTGAACGTTGAACGTAGAAACGAACTAAACACACAACGGCAACAATACAAAAGCCGGTGTGGTGGTTTGAACTGCTGTTATACAAAGGTTTGGGTTGGAGGCTACCAAGGTTATCGAGGTTACTTCTCAAAATTGCCCTATTGCCTTGATCTTTCTTTCTGCGTTTAGCCTCCGAAACGTAAGGTATTACGTCAGAGGATGAACGAGAATGATATGTACGAATGCAAATGAAGTGCAGTCTTGTACAATCTCACGTCGACCGTTCCTGAGATGCGTGGTTAATTGAAACCCAACCGCCAAAGAACACCGGTATCCACGATCTAGTATTCAAATCCGTGTAAAAATAACTGACTTTTACTAGGATTTGAACCTTAGAACTCTCGACTTCGAAATCAACTGATTTGCGATCACAAGTTAACCGCTAGACCAGCCCGGAGGGCTCTACTGCCTTTATCTGAGATCCCCACCGTTCTTTTATGAAGACCCTGTACTATAAACTTTGATTTTTGTTATTATCTTTTACACTTTCTTTGTACTTATAATATTTTCTGTAGGAGTAACAATGCTCGGTTTCACAAGGTCCAAATTCTCTGGATTGGTCCACAGGCAGATCGATCGGTAATCCTCCCTCCTCGACTAATGTATTACACATAAAACGTATGACACCAATGAAGATCCTGTTAAACCTATCAGGGTCGATCTGCGCTGTTAAATTGAAAAGAGACAGGGGAAAAAGATGAACGTTAAGAATAACGGATAGGTAATGAGAAAGCAAATCGAAGGAAACGCATAAGGTAAAATAATCTCATCTAAAATAAACTTGAAGGGCTTATCCGAGCTAGACATTTATCCTGAAAACAATTCTCCGAAAATCACGACGTTTTTACCTAAATAGTAAACAATACATTACTGGTATTACTTAGTTATACTTGTGTGTGTGTGTGTGTACATATATATATATATATATATATATATATATATATATATATATATAATTAAAGTATTAAAGAGTATACAAAAATAAAACGGGAAGAATTTTGTAAAAATAGGAAAAGAAAAGATTATGGAGGTAGAAGAATTTTGTTATTTGGGAAGTAGAATTACTAAAGATTGACGAAGCAGGAGCGACAAAAAATGCCGAATAGCACAGGCGAAACGAGCCTTCAGTCAGAAATATAATTTTTTTACATCAAAAATTAATTTAAATGTCAAGAAAACATTTTTGAAAGTATATATTTGGAGTGTCGCTTTATATGGAAGTGAAACTTGGACGATCGGAGTAACTGAGAAGAAAAGATTAGAAGTTTTGGAAATGCGGTGCTACAGGAGAATGTTAAAAATCAGATGGGTGGATAAAGTGACAAATGAAGAGGTATTGCGGCAAATAGATGATGAAAGAAGCATTTGGAAAAATAGAGGTAAAAGGAGATACAGACTTATAGGCCACATATTAAGGCATCCTGGAATAGTCGCTTTAATATTGGAAGGACAGGTAGAAGGAAAAAATTGTACAGGCAGGCAACGTTTGGAATGTGTCAAACAAGTTGTTAGGGATATAGGATGTAGGGGGTATACTGAATAGAACGACTAGCACTAGATAGGGAATCTTGGAGAGTTGCATCAAACCAGTCAAACGACTGAAGACAAAAAAAAAGTAAACAGCTTAAGTTTTTTTTGCAGGAAATTCAAAGCTCGTAAAGGAAAAATCTGATCCGCACCCGGGTGTATGCGACGTGTAAAAAATATCAGGCTGAAGATAATTCTGTTGAATCCTCCCTTTCAATAGGACAGCATTGTTGTAACTATAGCAACCGCAGACATTATTTTACATCGACATAGGATTTTAGAAGATTATTTATTTCCCCTTACGCGCAGTCGCCATAGTTACAAGACCACCAACGTCGAACGTCAGACAATATCTTACACGTTATAATTTCCGTTATCGACTGACATAATATTAATGGTATATTCGATAATAAGTTAAGGTCGGTTCAAAATCGACGAATGAAATCGAAAAAATCCCGAACGAAGTCGATTTTGAAGGCTTCTTTGAAAAACCGATTAAATGAAAAATCGATAAACACGAAGTCGTCCGTCTAGTGTGATCAGACCTTTAATTATTAAAGAATAACTACAATATAAACTAAACAGACAATATTTCAAAATTTAATAAATAAACCAAAAAATATTCATAAAAAAATAAAAATTGTACATAATGTATACCTTACTGACAACCGTAATCAACATTTTAAGATAAGTCCAGTATAAGTAAACAGAATGAAAAACATATAAGAAAAGTATCAGCATTAGGAAGAGTATATTATAATATACTATAGAAAAATTCACGCTTAGAACGGCTGAGAAAAATATACGAAATTATACTTTTGATGTTTTAATCAAAGAAATGATGAAAAAACTTCTTTTTTATTTTCATTTTCTTTACGTAGAATATTATTATTATTATCGCCCTCGGATATAATAAACAAATAAATAAACAGAAAAGTAAATAAAATGACTACGCTAGAGTATAAGGGCGGGATTTTCTTTGTAGATTGTAAAAATAACGTAGTCTATAATCCATAATAAAACACACGATTCTTATTTGTAAGGAAAAATTAAAAGTTTGATTATTAATTACAAATTAAAATATAAAACCGGTTTTAGTAAAATAAAAAGCCATTAATTTAATAAGAACGTAATTACTATTCTGAAAATTTACAATGCTTAATTACTTTATTACTACGACATGCCTTCATTTTACATATTTTCCTCGTAGTTTATAAATTGTTATTACCATTTTACAAAACACAATCGGTGCTTTTGGTTTATTCATTAAGCACAAGAAACGTTAATATTTAGCAATCCAATGGTTCTAGAGAGTGAACTCCTTAAATCCGAGCTGATTCGGCTCGAACGCTGTTATTTGAGGTCAAATATAACACTCCTTTCTTTTTTTATTTTTCCTGTTTAGCCTCCGGGAATTACCGTTCAGGTATTATTTCAGAGGATGATATGTACGAGTGTAAATTACGTGTAGTCGTGTACAGTCTCAGTTCGACCATTCCTAAGGTGTGTGCTTAATTGAACCCCAACCACCAAAGAACACCGGTATCCACGATCTAGTATTCAAATCCGTATAAAAGTAACTACCTTTAATAGGATTGGAACGCTGGAATTCTCGACTTCCACATCAGCTGATTTGGGAAGAGGCGTTCACCACTAGACTAGGTGGGTAACACTGCTAATGCTAGAGCCAATATTTCATTATGTACGTTACAGTCTTGTCTATTGATATCAGTTGTAGATCGTTCACGTTTCAGTACAGTAAGTTTCGTTGTCTTATTCGATCGAGGAAAGGGTTGTTAAGAGTAATATTATGTGTGTTCTGGTTTCTTTCAAGAGTAACTAGTCAGATATTTGCGAAAGGATTTCCAAATGCCAGTATCCTAGCAACGGATAGTAAACACTTATCGGGATCGGTTTCAAACGTTGAACGAAAAAGACGACATTCCATTAGGAGGATACCATACGCCATGGCTGATATTCAAGAAAAAAGTTCTTCCGTTCAGAAAAAAGTTTACTTAATAAAAGCGGTGCAAAATACACAACGTGCCCTAAGATTATTCATGATTATATACGAAACCGTACCGTGCAACAACTTGAAGAGAAGAGACAAACCGAATCGTCTTAAATATTGCGACCGGTTTGCCGTGACAATTACTACAAAAACTTTGCCGAGACTGACCTGCTTTCTTGGGACGTAGCGATCCTTTGCCGATTCATAGTGATGATGATTGAACTTTGGTCTCGATGTCGTAGGCGTAAACCCGGCTTTTGTCTCCCGTTATGATCCTTCCCGTGAATGTTTCGTCATCGGCTTGTTCTAAAAGTCGCCGACAAACGTCCACTCGATGTTCTTTCTGCTGTTCGTTCATCAAACGAGGAACAAACTTTGCTGCGATTCGATGAACGTTCAATTTTTCAATCAAAATATCACTGTATGATCCGATCGAGATGTTAACCTCTTCTGAAAGTTCTCTGACAGTCGATCGGCGATATGCACGCACCAGTTGATTTTCTGAACGCGGGTGTTATCGGTTGAAGTCGAAGGCCTTCCTGGTCGAAAGTCATCTTCGATCGACTGAATACCGCTTTTAAATCGAGAAAACCGTTCGTAACATCGCGTACGACTCAGGGCATCATCTCCGTAAGCTTGTTTCAAATGTTGAAACGTTTCTGTGAAAGTTTTCTTCGGTTTCACGAAAACGTTTACGTCGTATCGTCGCTCCTGAAAATCGTACGTTACAAAAATCAAATAAAAATAACACGAAAACTAAACGAGATATCAACAATCCAAGAATATGAAGTTATGCGGAATACAATGCTGCCGACCGCACAATAATAAATCAAACGTTTTTAATTACGCGCCGATGGAGATGTTATTTTTCTGAACAGACCTCGAATATACCCTATGATGTATTTCATATCATACGAAGCACGGTTTCATTTATCCGGGCAAGTAAATTCGCACAACACCATCGAACGTCTGAAAATTCTCATTAGATATTTGAGGTTTCACTTCACGAGAGAAAATCAGTGTTCGACGTGGTATTTCTTGTAATCGTATAGCGAGGGGAAAAGTTTACGATCGGACTGTCAATACAGAATGTATCGTACAATTTTTCGAAATATTTTACGCTCCGTTAACAGATCATAAATAGAATACGGTTTCTTCCAGCCAGACGGAGGAATGCGTCGCATCAAACGATTCAATAATAAGCGTTCGTGCGGCTTTTACAGAAGAACGAACTGTCAACAGAGGGCGGCGGCTCCGCGTTCAACAGATTTCTCCAGTTACGTTTTTTCCTTTGGGGTTATTCGAAGGACAGATTGTATTATCCGATATTATCGATTATACGAATACGAACATTTAACAAGGAAATATTTTTTTATACGAAAATAGTCATAAAGAAAAACTCTCATCCGACCTTGAATTTTTACGGCAAGTTTTAATTATCTATTTTAAACTACAGACCGTTCGATTAAAGATTTCCATCGGAAATAAAATTGGACGCACATGTCAAATATAAAAACATTTTCCAGATGGGACTAAAATTCTACGAAAATTTACAAGATAGTTGCATTTTTTGAACTATCTAATCGCAAGACTATATACCTTATTCTCGAATCTAAAATTGAAAAAAAAATAACCCAGAATGATGTAGAACATATAGTGAAAGTCTCATTTGAAGTCCAGCGAATGCAGTTGTATTTATTTGAGCTAGAACAGTATAACTTAATAGACTCGAATCAAGAACGCAACCGGAAAACCACCTCATTTCTAACCGCTTCTTATATAAATTGGACAATTTTTTTTCTTAAAGGAATTTATATCTATACGGATTACATATTTATGTCGTCCAAATTCTCTTACAAATAACAATGTTGTGATACATTACTAACGGAAATAAGGAAATAAAAATATATACGGATTCAAATCGAACAGACGATTAAAAACACAAACAAATAAAAAATAATACAATGTATTACAGATAAAACTAATTGACCGGTTCACCACCACCACCTCAAAACAGCCAAACAACATTTATCGGAAGTTGAAAAGGACAACTTTTAAAATCAGCTTATATAGACGTAAAAAAAATAGTTGTCATTTCAAAAACCGCTACTTAATAAATTATAGCAATTAAATATGAACTTAATTAACAAATTAAATTGAAAAATAATCACACAAAAAAGAAATAGAAAGTATTTACTAATTTAACAGCACAACGACTCTTTCATTATATTACCAAACAGTTACGAACGTAATGGAGAAAAAACTAATATAAAATAGAATAATAATAGCGATAAGCAGAACGTAAATTAGTGACAAAAGAAAAATCGAATGGAGTTCAATAAAAAGGAAATGACAGTTTTTTATTTCTTTCCCGCTTTACTGTTGCCGTCTCGCTCGCTCTTTTAAAAGACTGAAATAAATTACTGTATTTTCGCTCGACTCCAGTCAATAATAAACTCTATAGGATGTATTGGTATATTACACCGACATTTAACCATTAAGACTAAAAGAGAAAGTTATTACTATTTCAGTAGATTCTTTTTCACTGTCGCATAACACAATAATTAATAACATAATAACAAAACTAAAAGTAAAACCGAAACGATACAAAACATTAGTAGAGTCCTTTGTTGAAATTTCTTGTACGGCAGTAAAATTTATTTAACGATTACAACCGTCTAAACTCCATTCCCTTCACTGAAACCGCCATCTTTTCCTGTACTTGTCTTATTCTCTCGATAAATACCGTTGAAATCGGGTCGATCGCTCCACCGGCACGGATTGTAAACCGGAGTTCCATTTTGTCAACAGTCTGTCGATAATGTCATTTGTTTTTACGTCGAATCTATCTACAGGCATCAGAACCTTTTTTTCCTAAACGTGGAAATAAAACAAAAAAGCAAATAAATTTAGGCGCCTGTCGAATAAATATGGGTTGCTTAGTCCTTTAAAAATCTAATCCGGTAAAGAGAAAATAAAAATAGAAAACAATCTCATTTATATTAGATGTTCAAAAACTTATTAAAAAAAAATATATATTAATTCGCGCGTTGGAGGCAGGATATTTTTAACTTGGAATTGGAATATAGCCGCCGCCAGTAATATTAAGACCGTTGAAATAACTCGATTAGAGGGAGAAAAATGTTACCTGGACTTTTATAAGTGGAAATTGTAAAGGGGCTTATAACAAACGTAAAAAAAACTAAATGCAAGAGGGTGGGTTGTGGAGGGTTGATTTGGAGGGGGGGGTTGAAAAATTTGGAGGGGGGTATTATTGCGATTTCCGGCGAAAATTGACATAAAAGAAATTTGTGGTTATTTAAGACACGTTCCTTCTGTTAAATATCCGAATAACTCTACAAGTTGACTTAGGGGGAATAAAGTTCTTGAAATGACTACAAGCATATTTACAGAGGAAAAAATTAATCGTGCCAAATTACGAGGAAAATTTCTTCTTAAGTCTAACTCTTTCCACGTTTACACATGCCATCGTTATTTTTAATTAATCAAATTTCTATCACAAAACTTTTGTATAGGCTCCGCCCCGCCTCCCAATAACAAATATCACAAATATTCGTTAGAACTTCGTCGGTAAGAGGCGACGAAGTCAACGAACTACGTTTACACTTCTAGACATGACCTAACCTAACAGTGAAATGAAAATGGGGGGGTAAAAAATAAGCGTGAAAACAGTTCAACTAGATTAATAAAAAAGAATACTTTCAAAAAATACCTCGAATTCTGTTAGCAACGTTTTTTCCATTCGATGAACCGCGGAAACTCGAATATGTCATTTTACTCATTTTTTTAATGTTCCTTTACGAATCGCGCCGCTAGATAGTAGTACTTGATAATACTAGGTAGCGTACAAACACTCGATAATGTACTTGAAATAATAAAATTTAAAAGAAAATATACTACAGTTTGTTTTAATGGTAAATGCTCTTATGCAAATGAAAGAACTGAAGATGAAACAATTTTTTTAATTCCATCACTTCTTTAAAAAAAATAAAAGTATTAGTTTACCACACATTAAAAAAGGAATACGTAAAACAGAAATAAATTCGACTGATAAATCGAGGGTTACGCTTACACAGTAATAAATGCAATATTAAATCACGGATTTTCCATTCGTAAAGGACATTGAACTAGTTTTATTAAAAAAGGAAAAATATGGTATGAAGTGAATTATATGATTATCAACAACAAAAAAAAAAAAAACTGGCCGTGAAATTCAATTTGTTTGTTCTAAGGCAACAAATTTTAATAATAAATGTTTAAGATAACAATCAGTAATTCATAAAAAAAAGAATAGTCTAATAAAACACAGTGATAACCAAGACTTACAATGAAATTGTAAAGCGTACGCTAAGTCTCGCAGATATAATTTTTCCACTCAAAACACAAAAATTTCTGTAATATAAATAAAACTGTTTTTAACAAAACGATACTGATATCAAAAAAGGTAAGACGCTGCATTTCTATTATCAATATATGTTTTTAATTTAGAATTTTGTTTAAAAAAATACATGTTAAATATATTTAATATAGAATAATAGATAATAAACAATGTTTAAGCGTTCCATATAATAAGCAAAAAAAAAGAAAAAATGTTACAAAATTCTTGCCGATCCGATTTCATTTATTAAACAACGAACATAAGAATTGTATTATTCCTGTAAAAGTGATATGTATTACATATAAATGAAATCGGGTCGGTAAGAGTTTTGTAACATTTTTTTTTTTTTGCTTATTATGTAGAACGCTTAAACATCCTTTATTATCTATTATTGTATATATATCGTCTATTACATGTATTTTTTTAAACAAAATTCTAAATTAAAAACAGATATTGATAATAGAAATGCAGCGTCTTACCTTTTTTGATATCAGTATCGTTAAAACAGTTTTATTTATATTACAGAAATTTTTATTTTTTGAGCGGACGAAATTATATCTGCGAGTACGGTTTACAATTTCATTGCAATTTTTTTGGATTTAATTTAAAGGACGGACAGGGATTTGCAAATTGTAACAAAAACAATTACCTTGAATACAACTACAGATATTTATAGCTTTGTAATATTTTCACGTCAAATCTGTAATAATTTTTTATGAATATCCGTGTAATTGTACACATTTACAAACAGCCCATATAATAAAAAATTATTGTACCTTTTAGATATTTTTTTTAAATTTATGTCTTATCAAAATCTACGATTAAAAATTTCCTTTCAACATTCAAGAAAAACTAACTCGATTCAGCGAGTTACACACAATTTTAAAGAAAAATTATCAATTTAAATATAATGACCATACGCATAGAACGGTATCCCCAAAATTATAACGGTTTTTACGTTCGAATTTTGAAGAAAAAATACAAATGTATAGTAAATGAACGCTGCTTAATGCATACTTGTATTGAGAAACGAAGAGTACACGGTACCAGCATTCCACTCTTTTCAAGGATTTTGAGATTAAACTGAACAGTAATACTTATCAAACATAACCTTCCGTTGTGAATCATTAAATAAACATTGACATCATATTCATACGCACACGCACGCAAACCCATACACTAAAACCATATTACAAGATCTGAATTGCTAAACCCTTATTACATTGCATAATGTATTCATAATGCTAAACATACGAGGCCCGGCTGATAAATTTTGCACATGCATGCGTAGAACGGGAATGAAAGGAGATATTGGAATGAAATAAAAAATGAATAAAAGTACAATACCTTCGCTACAAAATGCAGAATTTATTTTTCAATATAATCCCCGTTAATACTGACACAATTTTCCCAATGTGCGACAAGTTTTTGCATTCGGTTACTGAAAATTTCTGGCGGTCTTTCTCGGATCCAAGCGGCCACAACTTCCTTCGTAGTGTAATAAATACCTTTCAGATCCCTCCTGAGATGAGGTAAGAATTGGAAGTCGCACGGAACCAAATCCGGCGAGTACGGCGGATGCGGAATAGACTCAAACTACAGCTTGCGGAGAGCCTCTGTATTGGCGTGCGATGTGCGAGGCCGCGCAACGTCATGTTGCAAGATTACGGGTATGGTGGTCTTTCGAACGCGACATACTCGTCGTCTGAGGCGTCTTAACGTCTCAGTGTACCATTCGGATTTCACAGTCGTCCCATATTCCACATACTGAGTCGCATAAACGCGTTTGGCTTCCTAAAACACCGTCAAAAGGAGTTTCTTCGCCGAGACTCGAGTTTTAAATTTTTTGGTTTTTGACGATTCGTTATGTCTGTATTCCGCGCTTTTCCTTAACGATAATGTTGTGCTAGTTCTTCGGGGAACTAGCGTTTCTCGTGGACTGTAACCACATAGACTACAGACGGGCATAATCGACTTAGAAAATCGAAATAATCGATGAGAAATAATCGCTTCCTAACGATTAAGAACAGTTTGTTAATAGTAGCATTTATTGTTATCGATTACACCCATTACTCGAGCTTATAATCTGTTGTGAAGTAACGTAATCTTAAAATAAAATTAAAAAAGTGTTTAAACGATTAATATAAATAGTTTTGGTTTGGTTTTGATTGATAAAATATATACTTCAAGTTATTTTCGATTAATAATCATAATCTGAACACTATGTTACTTATAAGTATTTTGTTGTAGTATACATTATCGATTATTATTCGTGTCCATAACGATTACTGTTATTACTTTTCGATAATGCCGCAACGATTATGTACGTACCGTTACGCTGATTCATACTCCATAATCGCTACTATTAACAAACTGTTGTTAATCGTTAGGAAGCGATTATTATTATGATTATTAATTTCCGATTATGATTATTAATCGAAAATAAGTTGAAGTATATATTTTATCAATCAAAACCAAACCAAAACTATTTATATTAACCGTTTTTAACACTTTTTTTAATTTTATTTTAAGATTACGTTACTTCACAACAGATTATAAACTTGAGTAATGGGTGTAATCGATACAATAAATAATCGCTGTAATCACTTATTAAGAATGATCGGTATAATCGGATTCCGAGGTTTTTTTTTTGGGGGGGGGGAGGTTCACGTAGGAGGAGGTCAAAAATCTTCTCGCAGATACCACAACACGCCCATATGTGATTATGATGGGTTCCAGCCAGGTCGATCAAGCCAGAACTAACTAAAAAAAACCCCGCTGTCAACGTCATGCCCGATACAAAACCTTTCGGTATCGCTCGGAACATGCCGCCCCGCCGCGTATCCAGACGTCAGGAGAAGGGAAGCCAATCCGGACAGAAGGGAAACCCCGGCAACCCGCTACCCAGACGCAAAACAAGACAAGACTAAAGAGCGTACATGCCTTAATAGCTAGACTTGTACAAGCCTCTGTTCCGTTACAGAGGAAGAATTTAAGTAGTCCAAAGCCTGAACAAGTGCAATGTATTTTCCCGGCTCGATTATTTACCGATCATTATTATTATTTACTGATCATTCGATTATTGAAAAAATCGATGATGCCCAACATTAACCTAGATCGCCGAATTTACTCCTCCCCGAATTTTTTCTTTGGGGGACATCTTTAGGATAATGTCTATAAGAAGAACCGTCACACGATCGACCGAATCAAGCGCAACACCGAAGACGAAATATCCCGCATAAGTGCAGCGACCATCCGTAAAGTAGCAACTAATATAAAGATTTTTTAAGAATATTAATTTTGGGTTACTATCTTTTAGCACAGTCTGTATCTCGCATTAGGATGGAAGAACTTTGCGAACAGAACGGTACTCTCTCTTTCCTGTTTAGCCTCCGGTAACTACCGTTTAGATAATACTTCAGAGGATGATATGTACGAGTGTAAATGAAGTGTAATCTTGTACATTCTCAGTTCGACTATTCCTGAGATGTGCGGTTAACTGATACCCAACCACCAAAGAACACCGTTATCCACGATCTAGTATTCAAATTCGTGTAAAAATAACCGGCTTTACTACGACTTGAACGCTGGAACTGTCGGCTTCCAAATCAGCTGATTTGGGAAGACGCGTTCACCACTAGACCAAGCCGGTGGGTCAAACAGAACGGTACTGTTTAACGAATAAGCCACGCCTTCTCGATCGGCCGTTACAATCGACGCACAGCCTATAGCAACTTTACGTAGCTATAGCAATTTTACGTATACGCAGTTCATTATAAAATGTACATATAAATAAATAAGAATGTCTCGACTTCATCCTTCTTTGAAAATAGCCATAATTCTAAAACCGATTGGGAAAAACTGTACCGATTTAAAAAAAAAAATTACGATAGAATTAAATTTTAAGTTACAGCGAAACTCATTAGAAATTCATTATATCATCAGAAATTCATTATATTTTATTATTATTCGATCGTAGAGCGTAAGGAAATATCAAACTGAACTAACTGCATACCGTTTACGCAGGATTGGATCACTAGGCCGAAGAAATTTCTAGCCTATTTAATTTCTAATACGTAAAAGGTATACAGTACAGTCAAATAATGAAATGGTATATAAAAAAAAATTATTAACGGTATTTATAGTAAAGACAATTGTAAACATTACCAAAAATAAATTTAGTACATAAAACAGAGATGTAGACCGGTGGAGCGAAGCAAGACAAAACGCAGAATATAATAACCTCGCAATACGATTTTCTGTGTTTATTATTACGACATACTAAAAAATAACCTGCATTATTAACTAATATGCGTGTGTATACGGCCAGGAAGTATCATATATAGTTTTGCTTGAGAATCAAGAAAGAACGGTACCAGCAAGAACAATCAGAAAAAAGAAAAATAAATAAATGCAATACTTTCGTAAGTATATTTACGTTCACAAGAATAAGAGCGTTTATTCTAATCAGCTCGAATACTCCCACTAGTATAATAATAGTAATACAATGAAATAATAACACGTAACTTTCTCTTTAAAACTAACTAAGCAGGTTATATATATATATATATATATATATATATCTTTTTTATCTACCTATACAATATACAATGAATGAAGATTCACTTCCTTTTCAACAGTGAAAAATAAACATAAGAAAAATACAGCTATATAAGAGCACAAAAATTATGTTAAATAAATAATAAACAACGGTTTATTATTATTATTATGTAAAAATAAGTGAAACTTTCCTAAATCCTGTTCAACTTGGTTTCGGACAAAATAATGAAAACCTTTAGCCAGATGAATTAAACGGATGCGAAGAACGGATCCAAAAACCGAACCGTTAAAATAAGATGCCTAACCTTTGCTGAACGACCTGGCTCTTGTAGCCGAATCGAAGGAAGTCACAAAAGTACAAACAGGAATAGCCCAAAAAGGCCAACAAAAGGACGTATCCTTTACTAAGATGGGAATCATGACGAACTTCAAATCATTCAAAGGATAATAAGAATTAAATACGGTAATATCATAAATGTCACCTATTTAAGTGACATTTACGATATTTCATAAATCCTCAGGACACTTTAATTACTATAAGCAGAACAGGAATAGGTAAAACATCATATTAAAATCGGAGAAGATGAGATTTATCAACAAAGACAGCTACGATGAAAAGAATTTGTCAAGATAACGAAAATAAAAAATTACACAGCTGCAGAAACATAGGTAATCATATGAGACCACTGACGGCTCGCGTACAGGCACATTTCCACTTCATATTATCGATAACATTTTCTATACGAGTCTTTTTTTCTTTCTTTATACTTGTACAATATATAATCCTTACGCTTAATGTAAGTAGCCATCCCCCAGTTTATGAAAAAGATACAAAACATTTTATATGGAACTGTGCGCTTCACAGTTCCAGCAGCGGTGGTGTTTAGTTGTGCGTATGCGCACATAGGTAGCTGCACGAGGCTGCGAGGGGGAGAGAACACTGTCGCTCCCGCAGTGCTGATCCTGGCGTGCTGGTGAAAGGTAGTTTTTTTATACTCCGCGTGTGTATGGAACGTTTCTTGTTCGTTTCCTTTTCTAGTTTAGTCGGTTGAAGAAATATGAAAGCGGTTTAGTTTTTTCAGTACCGATCAGAAGATGACGGAAAGCAAGGGCGCTCTTTGATTGCCAAATCTGACCAAAAACACGCTGGAAGGGCGAAAGGGAAGGTAATTAGTTAAAACTAATTACGTATTTCTTTCTGTGTACATAGAAATTTAAATTAAGCACCGTTGGACTATAGTATTTTTAAGCGGACATTTTATTATTTATTTGATTAAACTGATGTACCGTATTCTTGAATATGATAAAGTGTAGAATTAGATTATTATCATGCTTCCAGCTATTCTATTCGATTCATTTTTTTCGGTTTTTTTATTTTTACAGAAAACTTAACCGTGACCTTAAAAAGACCTAGAAAAAAATTTTCTGAAGCAGCACCCGAACTAATTTTAGCTACGAGCCGCTACTGTATGGGACTGAAACATTACACCTAACCGACCTCGAAAAATTGTACGATATCGAAAGAAGCTAAGGGAAATTGTCCAAGGTAACAGAGAAAGAATTCACACTGAAATCTAACAAGGAAATCTAATCAAATCAAAGCAAAAAAAAAATATATGATCAGCGTGGATACGAACAGTTTAAATAAACAGATCTTTGACGAGCTGTGGAACATGAAAAATGAATCGAATTACCTTAAACGCATGGAAGAGGATCTCTAAAAGATAGGTTTGAAAGAAGAGAACTGTTGCGATAAAGATAACATCCGAAGAACAATTCACAACATAAAGGTTCTTTTGGCAGATAAAAGGGCGGGGAAAAAAGAGCAGATAAGAAAAAACAAAGCCATGTCGAAAAAAATGAGAAAAATACGGAGCAGAAAATAAACTAGAAAAAAGTGATGATATTTGCTTGGTCCTAACACGGCCTTTTCGCATAAAAAAAAGATATATCATAAATAACCCTTTAATTTTTTACTTTCCCCTCTAGATAGCGCTGTAGAAGAGCTACAGCTCTAGAGAGGAAAGTATTGTAATCGGTCCAATTTGGATATATGCGGTTTTCACCGGATCTTGACGTTTTTACACCTAAGGAACCCAAATCATAAAAAAATCGGATGGAAATTTCCCGGATGTTAATGTTCGATGTACTTGTACGCGTGTGTGTTCAGTGTTAGCCTCTAAATCACCTTATATGTTCAGAAGTACTGGACGGATTTTCACCGAACACGGTCAGATTACTTCTCTACACAACGGCATATATGCCATTCAATTTTCAACTTAAAAGGTCAAGGGGTGAGGCTGTAAAGCGAGGTCACTCTAGATATTTCAAAATTTCGACTAATCAAGGTCATATTTTTCTTAGGTACATTTGCTAACGATTAAAAAAAACAACATTTACAAAAAAAAAACTTTAACAAAATCGCACGCCCACCCCAAAAAATCCTGCTATATTCATCTACTATGTTGTTACGTCACAGGTGAGCGGTAGAATTAAATAAATGAATAATATTTGAAGAAAAAAGTAATTTGACTGGCTGTTTCTCGAGCCCGATCGCCCGGTTAACTCGTTCGTTACCTAGTACGTTAAGCCTCGCGGCTACACCGCTCTGCCGACCGAACAAGCGAAATTTGTTTTAAGTAAGTTGTGAAATTACATTAGTTTTTAGTTAGTGCCGAACATCGACGATAGTTACCACACCGGTGCGAAATACAAGCATGCGCGGGCGCTTAAGTTAGAATCATTGAATTAAGTAAACGAAAATATATTTTATTTAAATAAAATGATAAATATTTTGAATTAAGTTTCTGTGTATGTATGTGTAAGTCGTGCATCCGAACCGTATTGTGTGTTTTTTATTATTCGGTAAATAATAATAATTGACAATCTATATAATCCATTTAAATAAGACTGGTCAGAAATCCGCCGGGTCGGTTTAGCGGTGAACGCGTCCTCCCAGATCAGCCGATTTGGAAGTTGATTTTCAGCGTTAAGTGCTAGTAAAGGCAGTTACTTTTATACGGATTTGAATACTAGATCGTGGATACCGGTGTTCTTTTTTGGTTGGGTTTCAATTAACCACACATCTCAGGAACGGTCGAACTGAGATCGTACAAGACTACACTTCATTTACACTCATACACATCATCCTCACTGATCCTCTGAAGTAATACGTGAACGGTAATTCCCGGAGACTAAACAGGAAAAAGAAAGGTCAGAAACAAACAGATATGCTACTCCACGGGAAAAAAATAATAATTACCCCATTTTTTACCTGGATGTATGATGGGAAACCGCGGTAAAACCTTAAATCTGAGCAGCACCGAATAAAGCATAGAATTTTTTTTTGTCTTCAGTCATTTGACTGGTTTGATGCAGCTCTCCAAGATTCCCTATCTAGTGCTGGTCGTTTCATTTCAGTATACCCTGTACATCCTACATCCCTAACAATTTGTTTTACATATTTCAAACGTGGCCTGCCTACACAATTTTTTCCTTCTACCTGTCCTTCCAATACCTGTCCTTTGCCGCAATACCTCTTCGTTTGTCACTTTATCCACCCATCTGATTTTTAACATTCTCCTATAGCACCGCATTTCAAAAGCTTCTAATCTTTTCTTCTCAGATACTCCGATCGTCCAAGTTTCACTTCCATATAAAGCGACACTCCAAACATACACTTTCAAAAATCTTTTCCTGACATTTAAATTAATTTTTGACGTAAACAAATTAAATTTCTTAGTGAAGGCTCGTTTAGCTTGTGCTATTCGGCATTTTATATCGCTCCTGCTTCGTCCATCTTTAGTAATTCTACTTCCCAAATAACAAAATTCTTCTACCTCCATAATCTTTTCTCCTCATATTTTCACATTCAGCGGTCCATCTTTGTTATTTCTACTGCATTTCATTACTTTTGTTTTCTTCTTGTTTATTTTCATGCGATAGTTCTTGCGTAGGACTTCATCTATGCCGTTCATTGTTTCTTCTAAATCCTTTTTACTCTCGGCTAGAATTACTATATCATCAGCAAATCGTAGCATCTTTATCTTTTCACCTTGTACTGTTACTCCGAATCTAAATTGTTCTTTAACATCATTAACTGCTAGTTCCATGTAAAGATTAAAAAGTAACGGAGATAGGGAACATCCTTGTCGGACTCCCTTTCTTATTACGGCTTCTTTCTTATGTTCTTCAATTGTAACTGTTGCTGTTTGGTTCCTATACATGTTAGCAAATGTTCTTCTATCTCTGTATTTGAATCCTAATTTTTTTAAAACGCTGAACATTTTATTCCAGTCTACGTTATCGAATGCCTTTTCCAGGCCTATAAACGCCAAGTATGTTGGTTTGTTTTTCTTTAATCTTCCTTCTACTATTAATCTGAGGCCTAAAATTGCTTCCCTTGTCCCTATACTTTTCCTGAAACCAAATCGGTCTTCTCCTAACACTTCCTCTACTCTCCTCTCAATTCTTCTGTATAGAATTCTAGTTAAGATTTTTGATGCACGATTAGTTAAACTAACTGTTCTGTATTCTTCACATTTATCTGTCCCTGCTTTCTTTGGTATCATGACTATAACACTTTTTTTGAAGTCTGACGGAAATTCCCCTTTTTCATAAATATTACACACCAGTTTGTATAATCTATCAATCGCTTCCTCACCTGCACTGCGCAGTAATTCTACAGGTATTCCGTCTATTCCAGGAGCCTTTCTGCCATATTAAAGTATAGAATATAAAAAAAATATATACAACAGTAAATAAATAACGATTGCAAAATCAGTAGCGATACAAAAACTATACATCTACGAATATAGTATAAATACCGTTCCACTACCATAATCGGTTACTGATGTCAGATATTCCTGGAAACTATGCTAATGATATTCTAAACAATACGATTATGTTTGGTATCTGCTAAATATTTTACAATAAATTGCGTATTATATTAAATTTTAATTTATTTAATAATTAAATTTCAATTTATTAAATTCAGTATACCGCAATATAAGCGACGAATTAATTCAAAGTTGCCCTGAAGCTTAAACGTAAAATTAATGCAAGTGGAACATACAATTAATAAAAATATAAGTAAAACCAATCAAGAATGATTGCAAGTGAATTCAACAGTGTCAAGGCCGTTTTAAAACACGATACGTAAATAACGAGAAAAAAAAACAGTAATAATTTTAATCTGTTCACAAAGTATTGCAACCCCAATCAGATAAACAAAATTTACCAAATCTACCTGCCTGAATCGCAAAATGACCTATTTTTTTCGGAACGGCACCAACGCTTTGAGTATATCGTAGACCAAAAACAATTGTATAATCTGTTCAATATATTTTATGTAAATAATAAAACCTTAAAAATCTTTTTATGCAAACATTCAGCGACTGTGGTAATGAGATATTACTTATTTTTATACCCAAAATAATCACTAAAGAAATCTGGACTAAAAACTAATAAAAAAATAAATCAAACTTCTTCATTTTTGTTTTTTTTTTTTTTTTTTTTTTTTTACTTCAACCTTAAAAAATATGCTTAATACCAAACGTATAATATGATTTGGGAAAAATTTCAAAAAGTCGAAATTTAAATAATTTAAAAAATACAATTACAATTTCATTTCAAGTTAATAGCAAGATATTTTTTCTACTCAAATTTATTGTTTAAAATAAATATATATAACAGGTGTACCATGAAGAAACAAACGGAGAAACATTCAGGGCATGTTCTACTGGTGGCAAATAATGGAAAAAGTTCATATAAATACGTATATGAACACTTTTTATTGCTGTATTTACACAAATTTTCTAAAAATTAAATTCTCTACAAGTTTAGTTACTAAATCTTCCGCATTTATTAGTCGTTTAACAAAGTTATTGGACTACAAACCTAAAAAAAAAAAACTTGTTTACGTCGGATATTTTTATCCAACCAAATTACACTTAGAGAAAAACAATTTTTTACCTGGACTTTTATAAGTGGAAATTAAGTAAAGGGGTTATAAACGGGAAAAAAATAAGTACGTGAACGGAGGTGGTAGAGGGATGATTTGGGAGGTTGAAAAAAAATTTTCAATACACAAATTGTAGATCATGCAAGAATCTATAACTTTTGTAGAGGTTACCTTTTAACATAATCTCAATATTTCCGAAAAATCTTTTCTTTTTTTTCTTTTTTATTTTTAATTTGCGCAAAAATAATTTAATTTTGACGAAAGTTGGTGAAAGTCTACCTTTCTGTGTCTTAAATAATTATGTATTTTTTTGACATCAACTTAAACCGGAAATCGCAATACCATTTTTCATCCCCCTTCAACCCTCCACCATCGTCGCTCGCGCATTTATTTTTGTTATGATTTTAAGGTCACCGTGGACCAATTTAGTCAACATTGGTTCGTCTTTTCTTTTTATTTTTTTCTTGATTTCTTCCTAATACTTTTTCATTCTGTCAGATCTTGCTTTTTTGAGTTCTTCTGAAACCCTCGTTGTTGTTTTCTTTTCCTTAATTTTAAATGTGGAGTTTGCTTCTTTTAGTATTTTTATATTGTCAGTTTTGTTCCGTAAATCTTCTATTGTGATTTCTAGTTCTTGCATATCTTGTTTAATTCCGGTTATCCAGGTCGGTGTTTTGGACATTTTCCAGTATTTGTCGAACAGATTCCTGACGAGCCTGTTCGGTTCTATTCTTATTATGCGTCCAAAGAAGGAGATTCTTTTCTTTCTAAAGTAGTCTAGAGCTGGTTCTACGTCTTTATGTACCTCTTGGTTTGCTATAAGTCTTAATTTTCCTCCGTCAGTAAGTAGTCTTTATACGCACGTTCTTAGAATTATTTTTTCTATTCTTTGCATCTCTGGTGAGTAGGAAATGTTGATTCTTAGCTTGAAGAGTGTTTCGCTTCCATATGATATTATAGGTCTGATTACAGAAATGTAATGCTTAAGTTTGGTATCTATTGAGATGCATCTTTTGTTATATGTTGTTGCGGTGATATTTTGCGCATAATTGAGGTTTTGTATTCTTTCTTTCCGGTTTAGTTTTTCTTTGAGGTCACGTGTGATATTTTCTCCTAAATACTTAAGCCGTTCAACTAGCTCGACTTTGTGTCCGTTTATTATTACGTGGTTCGATATCAGGGAATTTACGGGCATTATTCTACACTTTTACGTTTATTATAAGCCCCTTTAACATTTCCACTTATAAAAGTCCAGGTAAGAGTTTTTCGCCCTAAATGAGTTATTTCGATCAGTCTACTCCAAAAACTACTGGATTTACAGTTCTGGGATCTATTTTATCCTATTTCCCAGCCAAAATTACGTAAGACAACACCACCTTTACTCCGTAATTTTAGTTCCAAAAAAAACAGTAAGTTTTCTTTTTATTAGAAAAGCTGGAACCGGACGAAATCTGTCACCACCCGTAACTCGAAAATAAAGCGTTTCCAGACCTATGTTTATAGGTACTTTTTTCATTATTTTCACCGGTACAATTTGTCCTGAAAATTTCTCCGTTTCTTCGTGGGAATTTCTGTAGGTGTATTATTTTTCATTTTTTAAAGTTTTATTTAACTCTATATAGCCATACACAAACGCTGCACTTAAGAAACAAACTGATGTGGACAACAAATGACTTCCTTGTACGCCTATCAAATTACATGTATACATTTTTTAAGATTAAAAGTACATAAATTTTTTTTTTTTATTGAATTATTTATTTTTTTTATTTAATTTTTATTATTTAAAAAAAAATTGAATAAGAGATTAATAATTATTAATTATCAAGTTAAAAAAAGTTAAAAAAAAAAAAAGAAGATTAAGTCTGATTCGAACCGATGTGTCCAAATATTTCATTAATTAAAAGTTTGTTTGGCTATAATTCTGGAACCGATGAAAATAACTACCACTTATGATAGATCTTTGAAAAGGTCTCAATGCGGGCTTATTACTGCAGTTAAGAAAAAGTTAAAAATCCAAATTTTTCGGATTTTGGGTTATTTTGGAGTCTTTTGGTCCAATCGATTGCAATCAAAAGGGGATTGTAACAACTAGATGTTACAACAGTCCTAAATCCAAAATTTCAACATTCTACGGCTAATCGTTTTTTAGTTATGCGAGATACGTACATATGTACGTACAGACGTCACACTGAAACTAGTCAAAATCGATTCAGGGATGGTTAAAGTAGAAATTTCCGTTGAAATCTAAAA
Source organism: Lycorma delicatula (assembly GCF_047948215.1). NCBI lineage: Eukaryota > Metazoa > Arthropoda > Insecta > Hemiptera > Fulgoridae > Lycorma > Lycorma delicatula. Next base: position 11,608,417 of record NC_134465.1, read on the forward strand.
ACCGAATTTTTCACGTTCACAATACTTCCTTTACAACGTACAAGGAAGTAACAATTAAAAATAAATAGGAAAAAAAGAAATTTAATCCTCCTTTGTCTCTTAAAGGATTCATCATCCCATCTAGGATGTTTTCATTTTAAAAAATAATTTTTTTTAAGGCCTAAAATTGCTTCCCTTGTCCCTATACTCACCCTGAAACCAAATTAAGTTTTATTTAATACAGGATAAATGTTTTCTATTATATTTTTAATTCAATTACATAGCAACGAACAAACTTATTGAAATGTTTTTAAATCTCTAAGATAACCTTCATTCTTTTCGTCTACCGGTAAAGATACAGGCGGGGGGGAAGCTGTACCACTTTCCCCTACTCATACGGAAAAAAGCTCGACAAATTTAAATCCGGTGGTCACTAACACGAAGATGTCAAATTTGGTGAAGTAAAAATCCGATGACTTTTTTTGGAAGTTACTGCAAAGCAGTAAATGCCAAGTAATAAAGTAATAATCGGTGATAACGCCTAACAGTCTAGAAAAGGAAGTGCTAAAATGGCGTTATATGGCGCTTAGCGTTTCGAAAATTTTTCGGATAAAAGACCTTAATAGAAAAAAATTTTAAGAAATATATATAGACCGGATTACCAGGACGGAATTTATAAACTAAAAAGTGAAACAGAAATTTATAAAAATACAGAAAAAATAAAAAAACACCGTCTGGAGAAGACGATTACAATTTTTTACGGGTATTTATACAGAATGATGGAAAACAGACTAACAAAACAAATATTTAACTTTTATAACAGAAAATATTAAAACTTAGCGGTTTAAAGAAGTAGAAAACGACCTTAAAATTGTAAAAATCTCCAAAGAAACCTGTTTAAATAGACAAAGTTACAAAAAAAATCAAAGAAAATTAAAAGTAACAGGAGTACAGGAAGAAAAAACAGAATGAAGAAATGAAAAAATATTAACGGGAAGAAAAAAGTTCCATACTATTATGCAAATGTGATCCTGTAAATGTGATGAACAAAAAAAAAAATCAATATTTTTACAAGTATGTACAAAGAGCAGCCGCCAGGCAAGGTGACTCAAAGAAGGATAACAATTAGCATTCTTCCTAAACTAGCTGCCTTTTTGAAAGGAAAACTTTATATTTCATTTTCCTAACGGGTACATTGCAATCCATTCAACTAGCGAACAATAAGCGACTCTAAGGTCCAATGAGAAGAGGATGATATGTATGACATAAAATGAACAACCACAGGACACCGGTATTGGCTGTCTAGTATTCAGATCTGTATAAAAGTAACTAACTTTTACCAGGATTTAAACCTCAGAACTTTCGACTTCGAAAATCAGCTGTTAAACAACCGATCTGCGACGACGAGTTAACCGCTAAACCAGTCCGGTGGAAAAATATAATTAAAAAAAAAAATTTTAATGACAAACTAGAATATTTTTCAACCGATTTAGGCTAATGTCAATTAATATTGGAGTAATAGTTTATAAAATTTTCATGTTAACTTTAATTTTAATGTTTTCCGGAGAGCCATCCCTCAGAGCTAAACAATATACTATAAACAAGAATGTCGGCGCTAGGACGGACCTTTTTAAACAAAACGGAGCGGATTTTTATTTCCTATTTGATATTGATGTATTAGTTTTAACTCCATCAAAATCAATCTTCACCACTTTCTTAAAAAGTAATGTGATGTGAACAAAACATTACTCCTTGTACGCCTATTAAATTACATATACACATTTTGTTAAAAATGAAAAGTACATAAAATTTTATTTTCTTAATAACTTCCGATATTTTTTCACTTTTTTGTATTTTTTTTGTTATTGAATTATTATTCATCGTAAATTTTTTGTTACAATGAAAGGTTAATAATTATTAATAAATCAATATATTAAATTTAAAAAAAAGTTAAAAAAAGAGACGAAGTCTGATTCGAGCCGATGTGTCTTGCCCTTCTAAGATCCTAATATTTCATTAATTAAAATTTTATTTGGTTGTAACTCTGGAAACAATGAAAATAAGTACCGCTTACGATATATCGTTGAAAATCTCTCGATGCGGTTAAGAAAAAGTGCAAAATCCAAATTGTTTTGGTTCAGTCGATCGTAATCAAAAGAGGGGAGGGAGATGCACAACTAGATATTAGAACAGTCATAAATCTAAAATTTCAATATCCTACGGCTAATCGTTTTTGAGTCGTGCGAGATACATATATGTACGTACAGATGTCACGCCGAAACTAGTCAAAATGGATTCAGTTAGGGTCAAAATGGATATTTCCGTTGAAATCTGGAAACCTAAATTTTTCGCGATCACAATACTTCCTTTAATTTGTACAAGGAAGTAATAAAAAAGAAACGCGAAGGAGACAAACGCTGTATATTAATAAAAATGAATCGAGTAAAAATAACGGGAAGATATTACTAATAAAACGTGAGCAAAGGACCTCAGGAATAAATGAAATATGTTTTTTATTTTTTACCCTAAATTTTACTTTAAAACAATTTTGAAAATTATAATTAAAGCCGATATACATACATATGTATATATATATATATATATATATATATATATATATATATATATATATCATTACCTTATAACACTCCAATTTTAATTAATCATGACATAAAATTAAAAATATAATGCAACTTTTATTCCAAAATATTTTATCACGTTATATCTGGGAGACGGTTAAAACATGGTGGACCACCCGAGGTTTTTCCTTCACAATATATATGAATTTTTAAAAATAAGATTCATCAAAACGGTTCATTTGTTAAAAAATAGGAATTTAATACACATTAAAGAAAAAGAAAAAAACAAAAAGAACATACAGACTGAACCGAGGGACATCTTTTTATATATATATTTAAATCGGTTAAAAAATCTAATTTTCGAGACGACGAACAAATAACGATTCAGACAAAAGAAACAAAAACTAATTTAACTTAAGAATGTGTTATTTAAAGATCCAAAAATAAAATTAAAATTGAACCGACTGTAAAGAGACGAACGGGAGGAAAATAAAGTTTTTTGGTAGAAAAAAAGATATGTGACAAACACATTGTAGGTAAAAATATGTGATACACTCGCCGGTATCTTCTTATATTTTTAACCCAAAAATAAAATAAAATTTAGAGGAAAAGAAGTGGACTATAAAGGTATTTAATTAAAATAGACAAAAAAGGATACTAAAATAAAAATGAACTAACTCGTAAAAAAAAAAAAAAATATTAAAGATAAAAACAAAATAAATTATATAATAAAATGCAGCAGCATTGAAACTAAAAATTAATTCATTTCCGTTTCGTTTATATTAGTCAACGAGATTCAACTAATACCACGACAAAACACTCTCACACAACGTTCTCTTTTTTTTCTCCGTACATACATGTATATCTAAAAGGCGCAAAGAACAACCGAAGAATTAAATAGTTTTAGAAATAAAAAAAACCTAATAAAACCAAACACCCTCCTGAATGGATGGATGCAATACGGGTGTGCCGCGCGTATGAGATGAAGATTGTTCGGCGGCTACGTATAGAAACGTAATGAAAAAGGAGGAAAGACTAAAAGGAAAACGATGATTGCCTTTATTACCCTGCTGTGTGTACGCTTATATCTACCCGGTTAGAGATATTTACAGCAACAACCGTGCACACATACACGATTCGACCCTACTACCTTCTTACTACAATTTAACTCGACACTTTAAAAAAAAAAAACAAGAAAAACAAAAACAAAACAAAGCCGACAGCACAATCTGTCCACAACACACAAACGTTAACTATTATAGAGATACAAGAAAAACATAAGCAGTAATAATAATAATAATACTAATAACAGTTGAAGAGTGAGAACAGAATAAAGAAGAATTTTAATTGGGCTAGACACAACGACGCCTCCTAAACAACTATACAAAACACAGACGCACATTTAATACAGACATTCCACCCTGTCATTAAAAACATATCAACCCGCATCGTCATCCCACACATACAGACACTATGTGTATATATAGATGTATGTACCTGTACACACACACACACACACACACACACACACACACACACACACACACACACACACACACTGTGTGTGTCAATATTGGGATATAATAAATAAACTTTTAAAAAAATAATTATAGCTTTCTCTTGTTCGTCCATATCGAGCACTGCTGCAGAGATTTTTCCTTCTTCAGAAAAATTATTTTTGTCCTTTTAATACGACAAATGAATTTGCAATTACGTTTTAAAATTAAAATAAAATGGATTATTTTCCGAAGTAATAACATGTATAATCTACTGGTATATAAAAATATATATTTAAACACGACTAAAACAATTGTAATTAATTTAAATTATAATTACTAATTTGTTAATCGAGTGACCGTAATTAAACTTTACTTGTCCATCTGTACTATTAAATAAAGAGGAAGAGAGTTTTTGTTTGTTCAGGATAAACAAAAAAACTACTCGACCAATCACAACCAAATTGTTACATGTTTCTTGGCATAACTAAAAAGATTTTTAAATATACTTCACCTCGAAAAATCAAAAAAAAAAGATATATATATATAGTAGTAGAGATATCCCGGTTGAAACACAAACTTTAATGAATTGTGAACTGTGAGTCTCTATCATTGTGTGAGCCGGTTTGAACAAAATGATTCGAATCAATCGAATGAATATTATTACAAAAATAATAGAATTAAATTTACGTTAAATAAAATAATATTAAATAAATTTAAAAAAAAAAAATCTGTTTAATAATAATGGGCTTCCCGTGGAGGACTGCGTGTGAGACTTGAGTGGCGAGGTATGAGAGCACCTCGTAGGAGGCTAACCCAGGGGTCGGCAACCTTTTGAGTCAGAAGAGTCAAAAATTACAATTTACAAAATTTCAAAGTTTTTAAAGAGCCACAAAATTTTTAGGTACATACACTTATAATTATTATTTTAACTCTAATTTTTGAATAATAAAAGCTATAAAATAGATAAATAATAAAATAGGTAATTTATTAAATATATATTTTAATAAATACACTTTCGCGGTAATATCCAACAGTAGTACTTTGTTTCTTTTTTGACAATTCTTATCGACTTCAAAAAAGTAGTTGGGTATCTTATTTGGAAAAAAATATGTATTTTAAAAATATAATACTTATTATGTTACCTATCTTTACTTCGGTTTATTATTATTATTATTATTATTATATATATGTACATACATAACTTTGAGAAGATAATTCGCTTTTAACTCTTTTACTTGAAACAACAAACTATTCGTCACAGCCAAAGCACTGGCGAAGACGCCAAATTGTCTTTCGTCGAAAGCGAATTAAAACCTACATAGAAACATCCGACGACGGCGTCATTCGAGAGCTTCTGACGGACTGACGACAGTGACGACGCGTGTCACGGAGGAGGGGTGCGGTGAAAAGCGAGTACAAGTGGCAAAGCGATAGAATCGGTGCCTAATCCTCGTTAATCGATTCAGAACGATTTTTAAATATATTTTTTTTTATAAAATAAATAATATTTGCGTATGGAACTAAAGAGCCGCATGTTGCCGACCCCTGAGCTAGACCAATCATCAATATGAACCGGTAACAAACGGGCGGGGTGCCCCTGGGACGCTGTTTTGGGAAGTGCAATGGGGTGGTCTCAACATCTCTGCAAAAAACCGTCCGATATTCAAAATTCAAACGGAGTATTTGCTAGTTTGCTGAAAGCTAACTTTTGCACGCATCAAATACACTCTCGATCTAACAGATCACGTTTATTGTTAAATAAGCGGATGTCTTCCCCTACGGGTTCGGTATCTTTCTTTGTTCTCGCATCACGCGAGAACCAAAAGACCGATTACTTTCAAATTTTCAGGATACATTTGTGTTATCCCAGGGAAAATTTTAAGCCGTCGACCGAGACCCTAGCTCCCTTTAAGGTTAAGATATTAAAAATATCCTCGGGCTGAAGAAATCTTCACCACAAGGAGGGTGAAGTTGTGAATTATTATATTACATTTATTCATTATTATATTTCTGACACCGTGGAAAGTAAATAGTTTATGAATTTTTCGTCGTTAATTTTTCGTCTACTTTAGTTACCGTAATTATCTTTAGTAATTTAGTTTCTTTTTCAGGTTTCTATAAAGTCTGAATGCTGTAATTATTATTTATCAATATTATTCTCACCACCATGAGGATAACGTACAACGCGGGGATCCAAGAGATGGAGCGGCGACCGATGCGAGCTTTGTCCAGGATGTCGATTCCCATGGCAAATTGAGAATGGAGATCGAAGCAAGCTGTGCGACCTTTGGGTAGATCATGAGGAGCCCCTAAGGTGGCTCCGGACTTCGCCTGGGCTGACCTGAGCCCCGATGATCCAGGTTAGTTAATTATACTTTTTTTTTCATGTATATTTTTTAAATTTTGTTAAGAACGAGGAATTTAAATGTTTGAACATTGATTTTATAAAACAAAATTTCCTATAGTTAGAAATATGTATTTACGTTTCTTATATGAAGAACATAATTCGATTTCTGTTTATTATATAATTTAGTTGTACGCACGTAAAAATTCGTAAAGTTTGTAATTATCATTCTTATTAAGGATTCTCTGTGGTTTTTGTACTTGCAATTATATTTATTAGACGAAATAAAATATCGTAACGTAACTGGATTAACCGCGTAAACAAGTTTTAATAAATGATTTAATCCGTAAATTATTTCAATACGTACTTAACTGCAGGGAAAGAACGATTTATAAAAACGTTTATGATTGTTAAACGTTAAGGTTAGTCGCGTAAACAAAGGGAAATAAAAAAAACGATCTTTATAATGTACAAACAAAACTCATGAGTTCAAATGCCGGTATGAACTTCGTCATATTCTATACCACAAGAATATATATATATATATATATATATATATGTATAAAGGCATACTCAACGTTAAAGAGGAATGCAGTAAGAGATTCAGCTCCAAGAAACCTTGCAAGGATATCCTACCCTTCACGCGAAAAGTACTTTAGAAAGTATTATATAAAATAAACAAATCTTGAATATCCAATCCATGAATACAAACTCTTATATTATGGACATAAGATTTGGATCAAATTGTAATCTTATTCCTTTTTTGGAGGAGGTTAAAAAACCGTTTTCTATTTCAATAACTTCCAAAACGTACAGATCTATTAAAACGTAATAATCGAAATCTTATGAAAACATAATTTTATCTTTTCAATTCACTCCTTTCCTTATACGACTTCGAGAAGAAAATCGCGGGTTTCTAATCCAGCGATAATTCAAATTTAAACAAAAGAAATTTATTTATTTTTTCAAATTTATAACTAAAAAAAAACCTAATAAAAAAAGTTAAATCGTATAATATGGAAACATTAAAAAAACAATAGAAAGGTTAAATAAAGCGTTGTACCGGAAAACAAAAACAAATACGAAATTTATTAATCGGAAAACGACAACGAAATAAATAAAGGATGCTCAAACTTTATGGTTTGACCTAAAAAGAAGGGTAAGGCGAGGATTCTGCTTAGCAACGATCTTGTTTAAAAAAGTTAAAAGATACAATGTGTTAAAAAAAGTATCATAAAAAAATAAAGGAAGTAATGTAGGGGAAGGTTAATAAATCGTATAAGGATGACATGGGGGTTTCAAGAGGGAAAGCACAGATTATTCAACGATAATTTCAAAATTAGTAGACGACATCGGTAAAATATGTTAAAAAAAGAATGAGAAATCGAACAAACAATACAGTACAGTATTTATTTACTATATTTACAGAAAATTGAATGCAAAATTAAAAAAATCTTAAGTTGACACCACATGACTTCCTTTTACGCCTATTAAAATTACATATACACATTTTTAAAAGTACATTATTTCACTAATCGCTTAATAAATCGTACAAGGATGAGAGGTTAATAATTATTAATAAATCAATATATTTAAATTAAAAAAAAAGTTAAAAAAATGAAATGAAATCGTATTCGAACCGATTTGCTTTTCCCTTGTAAGATCCCAATATTTCATTAATTCAACTTTTATTAGACTATAACTCTGGAACCGATGAAAATAAGTACCACTTATGATACATCGTTGAAAAGCTCTAAATGAGGGCTTATTACTGCAGCTAACAAAAAGTCCAAAATCTAATTTTTTCCGATTTCGGGCTGTTTTGGACACTTTTATTTTAGTCGATTCCAATCAAACAGGGATTGTAACAACTAGATGATACAACAGTCCGAAATTCAAAATTAAACATTCTACGGCTAATAGTTTTTGGGTTGTGCGAGATACATACGTACAGCACGCCGAAACTAGTCAAAATGGATTCAGGGATAATCAAAATGGACATCTCCGTTGAAATCTAAAAACCGAATTTTTTCGCGATCGCAATACTTCCTTCGTACAAGGAAATATTTATTAACGTTTCAGACAAGTTTTCCCAAAGTATGTGGTCTCGACGCCCTTGGCAGCCGTAACTTCCTCTCACAGGGACGCCGCGAAATAATACATTGTTTTCATATTTTTAACTTCCGTTTTAAATACAATGTCATAGGACGCGACGTCTAGCGGAATTTGTGTTTTACCGTCGAACGAAAACGTTTAAAATTACATTCCGCGACCTGAAACGTGTTTTAATTATTTTTACCTAACCTTGCAAAAAATATTTCGCAAAGCGTACTTGGTAGAATTTAACGCAGGACGCCTTGGGAAAATCGTGGTGGGTTGGGATCCACCAGGTTAAAGAAAACATTCGACAGAAAGAAACAGTTACCGTGCGGTAAAGAGTTACACTTGAAGAAGCCTCATACGAAGTGTTTTTCTACGGAAGCCAAACACGAATTCTAAGAAAGAGGGGAAAATAAGCTAGAAGTACTTGAAATACGGCAAGGAAAAGATTAATTAAATGGATAAAATAAGCGAGAAACGATAAAGAAAGAGAAGAATAAAAGTTAAATAAGAACAATTCAGTACAGGAAAGTGAAGAGGGCGGGGTTAACGATTACAACAGCGCTAGAAGGATCGGTACAAAGAAAGAGGTGACAAGAAGATAAAAGAGAAATACTCAAAAATACGGCAGGAATACAGAAAAACGAAGACGACCAAGGCGCAGAGACCTGCTTTAAGATTATTGATGAAATTTAATTACGCAGTATATTGAAATCCATTATTTAAAATTAATACGCCTGAACGTTTACTCATAATTATAAAACGGAAAGATTAAAAATTCAATGTTCGTCCTTATTAAAAATAGGTTCTTCAACCAGTGATATACAAAATGAAAATTTCATTCAAAATGATGTTTAAAAATTTTTAAAACTACTATCTTAGTTCAGGGAACCGTTTTTAATTTTACTCTCAACAAAAATCACGGCGAAACTTTTCGCAAGCTGCAAGTCGAAAACGAAGCGGTTATATAACCCGCGCTTACCAGAAATTCTTACAGTTTCTTCCTGAAACACAGGTATAAATTCCAGAATTATCCAAGGACATTTGTTTTAGATAAAGGTAATCTATTTCATTAAAAATATTTAATAATAAATTAAGTAAAACTTTAGTACGGTGGAACGCCAATTATCCGAACCGAGAATTGAAAGGCCGAATCCAGATAATCAGAAATCCGTACGGTTGGAAAAATAAAAAAAGATTTATCATAAGCGACGGACATTTAATTTAAATGTTAAATAAAAAAACAAAAGTATAAAAAAATAAATGTATTTTAGTAAAATTAAAAATATACACAGAACATATACACAAATGTAATAAAAAAAAAAACGGTATTACTTAGAAATTTTCTAATAATAGAATTCCAAAACGGCCAATTAAAAACCGATTAAAAATAAAGATCGATCAAAATAAATTTGCAATTGAAACAAACCTTTATTTGATGAATAATATTTTAGATAAATTTCTTGACAAATGATTTTTAATATTAATATATAAATAAATGATACAATAGAATAAATAATAAAATAAATAAGATAATATAAAATTATTACCAGAAAAAATATACATAAAAAATGAATACACACCATATAGTCAAAAAATTGAAGAAAAAAAACGATTAAAAAATTAATATAACAACTGTTTACAGTAAAAATAATAAATTAATTAAATATATTAATAATAATAACAATAACACAATAAACAGTAATGATTTCAACCTTAGCAAACATAGGGTACACAGTCTGGATTGTGAGACTTGCGATATGATATCGTATACGTGCAAACGAACACATTGATAATGTTAAAAATAATAAACTCGATAACTCTAACTTTCCTAAACATATTTTAGATAATAGTCATACTTACGATCCAAATACGCTTATAAAAATTGTAGATATTTCTTACGATCATTTTATTAAACGTAATTTAGAGAAATTCCACATAGGAGGTTTGTAAATAAAGTAATGACACTAGTATTTTTGGCAGCCAAAGTAGCAACACTGTAAAGTTACTAAGAGTGATTTTTTAGTCCTGTTACCCAATTTTAAATGTAATTTAAGAAAGGAAAATTTAGGTAGAATAAAAAAACGTATTTGTTACTAACAAAAGAGATTTAATAAAATGCTATTACATAATTGTTAATGAGTATGCTCAAAATGCCCAACCCTTGCGGTTATACACGCACGGACTCTTTTCAGCATATTAGCAAACACCTTATTAAGAGTTGCATCGGAAATATTCGTGATTAAGTCTGTAATATTGACTTTAAGTTCATCAATAATGTGAGGATAATTTTTTTTTGGCTTCGGACTTAATATAGCCCCACAAAAAGTAGTCAGAAGATGTGATGTCTGGGGACCTTGGAGGCCGTAAGCCCTTCCTTATTATTCGATCGTCAAAGAACTCTTGCAGAAAATCCACGGTTTCTCGAGACGTGTGGCGCGTAGCGCCGTCTTGCTGAAACCGGCAATACCGATGTTGAGGTTCCAGGAGGCATACAAATTGGCGCACAATATTCCTGTATACTTCACCGTTTACTGTCCGTTCGAAGAATACGGGTCCGACTATACGATGACGAGATATCGCACACCGCACACCAATTTTTTCAGGATGCAAAAATTTGTCTTTAAATCGTTAGGATTTTCAACCGCCCAAATTCGACAGTTTTGACTGTTCACATAACCATCGATATGGATCCAAGCTACATCGCTAAAGAACATCGTGTTTAAAAATTCGATTCCGTTATCGTTTACGAGAGACCTAAACCGACGGCAATATTGCAATCGCTTGTTTAGATCTGGAGGTTGAAGCTCTTGGACTAATCGTACGGATACAATTTCAATTTTTTAGTAACTTTCTGAACTCTCGAATAAGACAAACCGACTTGCGTGGAAAATTTCGTAAACTTTTCCGTGGCGTATTGAGCAATTTTGTTTTAACATTCTCTAAAACATCATCTGTCAAGCGATTTGGTCGACCGCTACGTTTTCTGTCGCAAACACATTACCTGTCTCTCGAAATCGGTTTGCTAGCCTAGAAATTGACATTTTTACTGGCGGAGGAACACCATAAAATTTAATTTGAAATGATTCTTTTATACTCGCGTACGATTTCGTAGTTAAATATTGTTGAAGAATGAAAACTCGTTGTTCTATGGTAAAAGACATTTTGTTCGTAACACGACCGGAAACGGCACAAAGGTTTACACAGCTCAAGGAGAATCAACTCACACTGCCGTGTCTATACCGGTTGAGTAGCGCTACCAACTTCGTGTCGCAAAACAAAATCTCCCTTTCTTAGAAAAAAATTACCAGACATTAACAATCGGGTAACAGGACTAAAAAATCACCCTGTATTAAACATATGGTTATATGAACAACCGATTTACATTAGGTTTTAATACATTTATTCTATTGTTAACACCTGAAACGTAAACAAACTTTTCGTGAAACGAGTTTTTGTTGTGCGTTACAAAAATGAGCGATCAAGTTTTGTGTTAAACTCGTTGAGAATGCTACTGAAACTTTTTAAAAATTTAAAAGGGCGTATGAAGAAGACGCTCTGTCACCAGCCCGAGTTTTTAGGTGGTTTAAAGCATTTTCAGATGGCCGAGAATCAGTTGCGATCGATCCAAGCTCTGGAAGACCGTTAACGTCAAAAAGTGACGTCTATGTTGAGCGAATCAGAGACTTGATTCGGTACGACCGGCGATTAACTGCCAGAATGATCGCAGAACAATTGAATTTGAACCGTACCACAGTCCATCAAATTTTGACAAATGAATTGGACATGAAAAACGTTTGTGCAAAACCGGACCCAAAAAAACCCACTGAACAGAAAAACAACAGGGTGGAAGTGTACCGCGTTCTTCTAGGGCGAATTGAAACCGATTCTGATTTTCTAAAACATATTATCAGCGGTAATGAATCTTGAATATTTTAGTACGACCCGTAAACAAAACGCCACAGCAAGGAGCGGCACACTGCAAACTCACCACGTCTCAAAAAAGGAAAAATGATCGATGAAAAATCAAAACCGTGCTAATTTGTTTTTTCGATAGTAACGGCATTGTGCATAGTTTTTTTACCTACAGCATTGACTGTAAATCAATATATGTTTACCGAGAAATTCTTGAAAGATTGAGAAAAGTGTTAGCTGCATGAGACCAACCATCAAACACAACTGGATACTGCTTCATGACAACGATGTACCTTGTCACACTGCACTCTGAATTAATGAGATTTTGGCAAAGAAAAACATTCTTGTACTTTCTCAACCACCTTATTCACCTGATTTGAGTCCCTGCGACTTTTTCCTGTACCCGAATTTTAAAAAAACACCTCAAAGGAAACCATTTTGGAACAGTATAAAAAAAAAGTAACTACCATCTGAAGGATATTACGGTTTCCGAGTTCCAACACTGCTATGAAGAGTAGGAAAACCGTTTAAAGCATTGCTTGGCTTCAGAAGGGAACTATTTCGAAGGTGATAGAATCCGTGTTTAATTGGATTGTAAATAAAAAGTTTATCCGAATCAATCTCATTAATTTATTTATAGACCTCGTATACGGTAATCGAAAAAATTTAATTAATGCATAGAAATTGTTTAAAGAAGATAAATTATTAAATAAAAACTTATTAATTACTAAATAAAAACAAAGAAATAATAATCATAACTAAAATATAATTTCTGATAACAAGGTTTTCTTTTAATTACATTTCAATCCGCTGAGTATCTTTACATTCTCTTCAGTATACTGTTACATGCAAACAATTGTTGACTGTATAGGTATTTTAACTTTTGACTAATATATAATATATATATACATATATATATATATATATTATAGCATAATATTTAAACTCCTGATGATGGTTTGAAAAAACCATATATATATTATAGCATAATATTTTAACTCCTGATGATGGTTTGAAAAAACCGAAAGATCTCGAAGACTTAATACTTATTTGCTGGTAAGATGGATATATCACTTAATTGCTTTAAATTATTTTAATATTTTAGATTTTTTAAATAGCCCACTGCGGATGTAAGCAGTCCGGATAATTGGTCACCCGGAAAATCGGCATCTCACATATTAAATTATACGTATATGTAATTAAAAATTATATCGGAAAACATCCGATTCTTGGTTATGCTGAGAAAAATCACAGAATATATTTTCGCTGTTGCACCCGTTTAGGTCAAGAACCGCCACGTGTATCGTTCATTTTTATTATACTTTCCAGGACATCAGGAAGTCCCTCGTTCAAAAAGAATGGGCCAAACGAAGCAGAAAGGAGCAGGTAATTATATAAAAAAAAGAAAAAAATAATAAATAAACAAATAAACAAAAATAATTTAGCAAGCGCATTGAAAAAATTTATCGATAAATAAAACTATACTCTACCGACATTTAAAGGAAATAATTAATTTACATAAAAAAGTAAACGACTATCGGAATTATATAAAAACAATTCTGTTAAAATAAAAAACACAAAGTAACCAAATTTACAAGAAAACAAACAATTACATCACGCAAGCAACAAATAACATATTTTACATAATACGAGTACATAATCCCTGTTACATTCCGTAAGCTATACAAATTATGTAATGGTATAATAGAACACCTAGTAAAAAAAGTAAAAACGTACTATATACATTAAAAACCAATTTTGAAAAAAAATTTTATTTTTAAACACAGGAAGAAATGTAATCTATTTAACATAATCTACATTCAGGGTTAATGTTTTTACCGTACAGAAATTATACTAAGATTAAAAATATTGTATAAATTTACAGCGATCAAATCACCTTATTTCCAGCAACCTCAATTTTATACAACGAATCAATAATTCTCTATTATTATCCGACATTAAAAACTCATTTTTAAACATCCTAAAATGCCTCACGGTAAAAAAAAAAATTATTTTTTCCCTTCCAACCTTGTGGCGTCTCTGCCTTCTAGGTTGGAATCTTTGTTGTCAGACATTTTCTATACGCTAAGAAATTTACCTAGCTGCGCGGGTTCGTGACCCCACAATGATTTTACAGATATTCCGATAAATTGCCCGCAGAAATTTATTTCCCGCGCATCTACAATCATCTATTGTAAATATTCAAGGTATACTCGATGACACGTTGAGTTGAGACTACGGAGTAGCATACACCGGCAATTTATAACTACTATTCACAATAAAAACATTCGATTAAGTTATCGGCAGTTCATCGCACAAAAAATTGTAATGTTAACGAGTCATAGAGCCGGTGTTATGCTCGGGAAAAAAAACGGGGTAGCAATACTCAAAAGAGAAATATCATATTTAACTGAATGAACTACATTAAATAGCGCATAGGGAAGATTAAGAATTAGATGATGCGTGGAAAATGTATCTATTATGCAGATTTAAAGAACTGTATACATAATGTTTCGCCGATCTGGAATCAAAAGGAAACATTTAGAAGAATTAGCTCAAGTTTTAGAGCACGATATATCATTTAAACTGCTAAATGAAGTTAGACGGTTATCCAGGTATTTAATAAAAAATTACGATAGATTAATAGAGTATAGTAAAAGTCAGATAGCAGAATGCAATGACCCCCTTTTTAAATACTGTGAAAACATTCTGACTAATTCACAACATCGGTTAGCAATATTTGCTCTGAAAGATGTATTAAACGAGTTTACTTTACATGTTAAAAAAGTAATTTAACAATTATTGATGCTCATCGGTATGTAAAAATTTCAATCAACAAACTAAAATCTCATTATTATAAATTCATAAAACAATTTTGATTTCGAAAAAAAATTCCATTCCAAAAAAAAATTGAATTTATGGCACATAAAAACGTTGATATAGATAAAACATGGAACGAATATTCAGAAATGGAATTTACAATTCAGAGAAAACTAATCAAGGATTGTTGAAGACTTTTAGCGGTACATTAACCTTTGTCCAAACTAACCCTGAATTATCCACTAAACTTTTCGTTTTACATAACATTATGGGAACTTATCAAGAATCCAGCGCAGATTGCGAAACGTGGATTTTCTGTTAAGAATTCCATAAAGCCAAAATACCGAAAGAGATTCGAAAATGAACACTAAGTATTTAACGAAAAAAAAATACGTTTCTCTTTTAATGCTTTCTTTGCGCTTTATGCTTAAGTGTTCCAACACCTTCCTTCCTTTTTCCTGTTTATCCTCCGGAAATTACCGTCAGGTATTACTTCAGAGGATTAACGTGGATGATGTATGAAGTGTAGTCTTGTATAATCTCAGTTCGACCATTTCTGAGATGTGTGGTTAATTGAAAACCAACCACCAAAGAATACCGGGATCTACTCAAATCCGTATAAAAACCTAGACAACACCCCACACCGTCCCACGAAGAGACTACAACTTAATTTGGTCAGCATATGCGACTCCCTCCGGAGGGGGGGGGGCATTGCTTCCTCCAAATAACTAGGGCCCCGGTAGGCGTATTCCTGCTAGCCTATAAGGTATTAATACTGAAAGGACTTCAGTGGACGGGCTGAAGGGAAATCACGCCGGGAGTACTAGGCTCAAAAGCCTAGTCTCCCACGGTCAGACCCAGTAAATAGATTTCAAGCTGGTCCATGCGGATAGCAACGCAAATTACCAAATCCGTCCATAGATAAAACTTAAAATTTATAACCGCCATTAAATAACCCATGAACCCGCCCGAAAAATAGAAAGATACAGCAGCAAGGGACATTGTCCAGGCTCTGTGATCTTTAGGGAGACACATTGAAACTCCCGCCATTCTTGCGTTCCGTTCCAAGTTTGTAAGGATTTTTATTTGAAATTCCAATTAGGGCTTACGTGCTTTGTTCTTGGTGAAACAGTTATTTTTTGCGTTTTGGATGTGGAATTTACTCTCTTTTGAATTCATTCAAATGATAATTTTTTGTAAATATTTGTAGGGGGAAAAATAAAGTAGATAAAATTTGAAGAAAAACAAATTTAACGGAAACAGTAATCGGAATTTAGTTTTTGATCGCGAAAATCAATTCAGAAGAATATTTCATAATGCTTTCTTTACCTGTCAGATCCTATAAAACTAAATGTGATGAGTAGAAGATGCTAATACGAGATCGAGAAGAACTGGAGAAAACGAGAATTACAGCCGCGAAATTATACTTTATTCAATAATAGCTGAACTATAACGTACAAATACTAAGTTGACACCCAGCGCCCGCTCTGGGGTCGGGCAACCCAGACATTTGTCCGGGACGCCAAAATTTGGTGGCTGCATTTTGGCTGTATTTGTGAGAAAAATATTGATGTGTTAAATACCCAATTAATAGAAAATTCGTTCGATTTCTACACAAAATCGTCTTAATGGTATAGCCATTTTGGCAATTGACCATGAAATTGCTGATCAAGTAAATTTAAAACATGTAATAACAACATTTGCAGAACTGAAAGTGAGAAAAAAATGTTTTTTTTTGTGATTTTTAGCATAGTTGATGTTACCTTGTTTTATTTTCAAAATAATGACATTTTGAAAATAAAACAATATCATTTTCAAACAATTCAATTTCAATCAATCAATTTACTTTTTGATTGTTTCTACAATAATACACATTTTTACTGCATTTAAAAATCTAAAAAAGTATACGGTTAACAATTTGTGGCTACGTACAGATATTTCTTAATTAATTTCTACTGTTTTGTTCAGTATTATGTTACGTTACATGTTTCTTCTTTGTAAATATATAATTTTATTAAAATTTAAATTAAATGATTTGATTTTTATATTCTTAAAGGGCAGGCAATTTATCTTTTTGTCCGGGGCAACGTAACCGCTAGAGCAGACGTTGTTGACATCCCTACTTTTTTTAATGGATCCCCAGAAAAATAAACACAGGGGCAGTCGTAGTCAGTGTTGCCAACAAATTTTATGATACACCAAAAATACGACAATCATTTTCATAACGGTAACCACAACAGGCGGTCCCTTCAAGATACAGAAAACGGATCGATATTTTGCAAAAAAATAAAAATGTAATTAATTAAGCATTTAAAACGAATGAAATACATAATTAACCTACAAATACTTACCTATAACAAAACCAATAATAATCTGGTAAGCGGAATTTTCTCACGGTAATAGAAATCAACTCACCTGCAACAAAACAAAAAGAATACACGAAATAATTTTTTAATTCTGAAAAATAAATAACAAATATTATAAATAATAAAATTTCATCACAATGTCCAATTCACACTCCGAGTAGTTGTGGTATTAGTGGAGGTAGGCAAGGTAAAGAAGAATGTGACGTTATCCGTACTACTAACATTATTCGACTTTTGATTAAAAAAATATACAGCGATGCATTTCGGTCGGTTAGCAGAAGCTCTATTAAAACATTACGAAACAAATATATTCACTTAGTGCAGTACTGATATACTCTATTTCTTCTAATTAGAGGTTGGACTCGGCAAGAGAAAAAATAAAAAAATGGGAAAAAATCCTTACGCAGTCGACCAGGCTTTATCTAAATATTAACCTGATCCTTAACTAAATTACTCGCATTCCTTTTATCCTATAATTCATTCCTGTTAACCAGAAGGATCTATCTATAAAAATTTATAAAAAAATTTTTCTAAAAATCTATTTCAAATGTTTTCAAAAATCGTCAAGTTAGTTCGCATCTTTATCGAGTGAAACATTAAAAATATTTCAAGATAATAATGAATTTTTTAAATGGAAAAATTTCTTACGAATATTTCATTTCGTAATGAAATTTATCTTTATTACATTTCTTTTACAAGAAATATTTATTTTTGCGGAGAAAAGAATACACAAGTTAAATGAAGATTGTGAAATTGAGAGAAATATTATTTTCAAAGTTTGTTTTAACTTTTACCTCAACAAATATTGTAAAAAAGGAGAAAATAAGTCATTCTTATTGTTTTTCTGCTTGCAACACATTTATTCGGTTGTGTGTACGGCTGAATACAGAAAACACAAAGTTAATCGCTTTTAAATTGAGGTCAAATTTAGAGAAACCATTGGCCCTACGAATAGTTGTAAAGCTTGTGGTCGCAACTGGAATCGGATCGATGAAACTGACCGCGTGAAGTATTTGGGAATAACCGTAGATCCTGGACTTGTACGGGCAGCTCATATACAATAATTAAAGAAAGCGTGTTGCTTTCTCCTTTTGCGTGTCGATCACATTTTTTCCCCCGTAACAGTTGCCCTAATATTGTAATAAAATCTCTGTACTACGCTTAAAATCGAAATCAGACTGCGATATTGGATGGTGCTTATCACAGTGTGATGCATCCCTTGATCGTGGGACAAAAATACACAATCTCTAAAAAACTTCGTCATGCGTATTCGTTACCGATTTTTCGACAGCGGGACTTACTACCCTTAAGATGACTAAATATTTACAACTTCCTAAAAATTTGTTTTAATAAAACCGGAAATAAACAACAAAATTACTGTTGACGAGTACACAACCAACGATCGCTCGGGAACTTCATACCACCGAGACCGAATAAAATAAGATATTTCGTAGGTTCTTCCTTTACATAGCTCCTCGAATTTACAACACTATACCCGATGAAATAAAGAACTTTACTTTTACAAAATTTAAGTCTAGAAAATAAACGATGTCTTTTAAGAAAAAAATAATGTCGAATGTTTATTTCTTTAAGCTGATACGATGTGTATTCTCTGTATAGACATATATTCTTCTTCCTTTTTATCTACAAACATTTCAACAAACAAAGTAAGGGAAATTTGTGTTGGAATTTTGGAAAGTTAAAATAATCGAAATTTCTTCTATTTGTTATGGAATTCTGATAGTATCAAGGTTTATGGGCATACGTCGGATAATACGTACGAGTATTAGATTATTTCCTTTTGTTATAGGCAGCACAGTGCCTTTAGATCAGAGGTTCCCAAACTTATTTTTCTCATAGACCACTTTCAAAATTTTGCTGGTTCCGGTGGACCCCCTGCAGCTAGTGTACTAGCTCCGGTGGACCCCCTGCAGATAAGTACTTACTACTTTTTCCGACACTGGCAAACGCTAACATCTATTCACTTTACCTTTCTTTTCGAAATTCCGGAAAAAAATGAGTAACGTTTATCCGTGGCAATCGTATTTATATTAGTAACGAATCAAACAAGTTCATGCAAGATTGCTAGCACACACACCACAAGTCGTATTTCGTCCCTTTGCACTTCTGAACAAGCGTTACGGACGGCGGCGGCGACGCTTTGCAAGTCTGGACACGTTCGTTGTACTGAATATGGAATACGCAAGTTTTTACAAGTAACAGTCGCTGAGCTTCTCAAAACATTATCTGCCTAGATCGATACGCAAATTCAAGCCAATATTTTAGTCCTTCACTATCGGAACCAGATGAATTTTCGTGGACCCCCGCTTACGAATTGTGAACCCCCATTTTTTTTGTCACGCCAACGTAAGCCCCCGTCGAGTCTCCCGTGGATCCCTGGGGGTCCACCTGGACCACTTTGGGAATCAATGCTTTAGATTATATATTTTCTTTATTCATTTAACGCGATTAAAATATGTGACGGTAACTTCCACAGAGGTTTTTCTCGGGTTACACGGATTTGAATACTAGATCGTGGATACCGGTGTTCTTGGTGGTTAGGTTTCAATTTACCACACATCTCAGGAACGGTCGAACTGAGACTGTACAAGACTACACTTCATTTACATTCATACATAACATATTATCTGAACGGTAAAAAAGAAAAGTTTTTTCTCGGGA
Organism: Lycorma delicatula; assembly: GCF_047948215.1. NCBI lineage: Eukaryota > Metazoa > Arthropoda > Insecta > Hemiptera > Fulgoridae > Lycorma > Lycorma delicatula. The sequence continues at coordinate 11,628,701 of NC_134465.1, forward strand.
GTACGTAATTTCTCAAAGGTTTAAAAAACTTAGAAACTTTAACAATGTTATTAGTTTTTTTAAGTACAATTAACAATTAAGCTGTTAAGAATTAGTATGAATTTGCTGTTAGAATTTTTTTTGTATGAAAACATAATGAAGCTATGAAATTATGTAAAAAAGAGAAGAGAAGAAATAATGAATAAATAAATAAATAAATTTGGGCCATTAACTAAAATATTCATCTCAAATACAAAATATTAAACTTTTCTTTGTTTTTGTTTTTCAAATGATCATCAACTCAGTGTCATTTAAAGGTCAAAAAAGGCGAAGAGATCGATAGTGCTTATTCATAAAAATTGATATGTTAACATCTCAAATAACGTCGATTTTTTTTTAACAACACAAATGTGAATCGCTCATTCATTTCCTTTTCTTTCAGTACAAGTGCCGAAATAATTTTTAATAAATTTAACGTTAATACAATTTAAATTTATACAAATAACTTTTATAATATTGCTTTACCAGATGTGCGTATGTTTATGGGAGAGCAAAATATATTCTTGTTTGATGATCCCATACATAAAAAATGTGTCAGGTGACCTGACGTGAAATACAAGTCGCTTCCTAAAACCGATAAAACATGAACAAAAATATGAATATTCTAAGCCGACTAATTAGGAAACGTTTGGAATGAAACCGTTTCCTACTGCCTTCTTCAGCGTGTCAAATGTACTGCTACACAAATGACACGGCCAAACCCGGTTGATATTCAAAACTACAAGCGACATTTCCAGTATATTAATCACAGGGACTCGCGCTGTATAATGAACATTACGCGCGCGCACACACGCACCCAAATACACACGTGCTCGCGCTATTAACGAAGCATGGGAACCGCTAAATAACCTTTCAACAGTTAAAGAAAAGAAAATTTATTAAATTTAGCTCTTACCTCACCCCAAGCAGTCACGGGAGGAGGAATTCAAAAATTATAAATGGAAACATAGCGACATTTTAAAGGGCATTGAATAAAAACAACGTTGAAAATACAACTCTAAATCAAACTGACGGCCAATTAATGTTTTTCAGACGGTTTCAAAAATCACCTACAGTAAGTTTAAATACTTCTGGGATATTATACTATAGAATTACTGTAATATGAAGTAATATAATATAATTTTGTATATACGTATATATGTATGTGTATATACTTCCTATATATATATATGTATATTATTAAACAAATTATAAATCCGTTTACCAATAAATATTTGTATAAATTTACATCTTAGCGCTTTCGGAAAATTATTTCCATCTTCAGGGACGTAACGTAACAAATATATATATATATATATATATATATATATAAAATAATAATACTTCACATATATAAAACACATATACAAATATTTTTTTATTTATCTCATTTAATACGTGAAGTATCATTATTGTATGTATAATTAGTTCCGATACGTCCCTGAAGATGGAAATAATTTTCCGAAAGCGCTAGGATGTAAATTTATACAAATATTTGTTGGTAAAGGGATTTATAATTCTTTATATAGTATCATAATAATCAGAGAACGTATCGTAACTGATCAAAATTTTGAGTACCAGGTTTTTTTTCATTTGTAAACTTTTGGAAGACCTCGCCATGGCCAAAAATGTAAAAAAGAAACTACACCACGATTCTTTTTCCTTCTTTCTCGTTCACTCTATCGCTTTCTATCTGTAGCGTGTATATTTGTGTTTGTATGTATATACTTATTATATTTATATCTAGTCGCTAGCGTTTATTTCCTTCACAGTATCTGTGGAATATATTTAATAATAATCTACAAATTTGGTATACGTATATGAAAAATTGATTCCGATGAATTTATATGAAAATCGAACGAGAACGTAGGTTAACTAATCGTGGAATTTAAACAGGCGATTCAAAAAGGACTTCGTAACTTTAAAAGCGTATATAAAAAATTTATTGAGAAAACGTATAGATTAGGTTGAGGTTTCATTTCATAGAAAAACCTATCACGTTTTCACTCGCGTAGTTCATTGATACCAAGTTCGGCCACCTGCGTTGTTACCAGTATCGTTAAAAATAGATATAATTACTGGTGCGAAACGAGCTCGCTGTTTGTTTTGGTTTCATGATTTGCAGTGATTTGCTCTTGGCCCAAACCTTCGTGCAGGAAGGTTGTTCTGTTAAACATACAAAATCACCAGGACGCCCACACGTCCCTGAAGACGCTGTGGAACAACTCAGAGAAAGCTTTACTTGTACTCCGACGAAATCAATTCCACGAGTGTCACGTGAGACTGGCATTCCACAGAAGACTGTTTAGCGCGTATTACATAAACGACTGTACTTGAAGCCGTAAAAACTAATCGCGGTTCAACACATTACAGATGACGAAAAGGTTACCGGGCTGAAGTTTTGTGCGCAAATGATGGATAGAATTGCACACTACGATACATTTTTAGACGATATAATTTTTAGCGATGAGTCAACGTTTCACATCAGCGCCTGCCGAATACGGGGTAGCGAAAACTCACATGAAACTTTGCAACACCATCGTGACAGCCCTAAGGTCAATGTTTTTTGTGCCCTAAACAAACGACTGTACGGCCGTCCTTCTTCCACGGGGAAACCGTAAATGGTATCGTTTATCTGGACACGCTTCAAAATTTTCTAATTCCTCAGCTAGACGATGATGACCCAAATGGACGCCATTACTACTAGCAAGACGGGGCTTCACCTCGAAGTTTCAGATTTTCTTGATACTTTATTCCCAGGTCGGTAGATCGGTCGTGAAGTTCCAATCGCATGACCACCCGGCAGATTTGACCCCGGTAGATTTTTTCTAGCGGGGTTTCATTAAAGATCGAGTTTATGTACCGCCTTTGCCTGCCGATCTTGTTGAAGTAAAAATTCAAATTAACGCCGCAGCTGAAGAGGTAATGCTCGACTTGCCGGCAACAGTCTGGAATGAAATCGACTTTAGACGGGAAGTATGTCGCATTACAAACGGAAACCACCAAAGTGAATGTTAAGGGACAAACTTGATGTGCTTTTCTACGAAATTTAGACCTGCACCGAATCTGTAAGTTATCTAATTAAATTTTTAGAAGTCGTAAAGTCCTTTCCTGAATAACCCGGTACTATATAACTGTACAAATTTGCAATACCCACTGCTAGAATTTTTCTCAATACGGTGAAAATTCTGAAGAGGGAGTAAATAAACAACTAAAATTCATCCACCATTTTGGGTTCTTCAAAACTTCATAACTAATGTCAGATGTGTTTCGGGTTTTGGATGAATCGTTTGATATTTGTTTCGTGAAAATCAATTCAGCAATAGTGGATGTAAAGGGACACAAATAAAGAATAATAAAATGTCTAAAGTAATATATCTATAATACTCAGACATCCTGTTGGACAGTCTGGTGAAACAAACATTCTAATAAATATACAGCCATAACGAGTTAAAAATATATATATATATATAAAGGTGTTCCAAGGCGAAGTGTACTTATATCTGTACTCATAGATCTTAAATTCGATAAACAATAATGCAATGAACTTAAAAAAAAAATAATTTCATATTTGTGCAATTTACAACAAAAAAAGGTACATTAAAAAAATAACCAGGAAATAATAACTTACAACTCGCCGATTATGCGTACGTACTTAGATTACACGATATATTAATAACTTGAAGCAATAAAAGTCAATAAGTAGGTACTGAATAATAATATTAATGCAAAAATATTGTTAGTCACGTCACGTTTGCCTTGACCTGAGAAGTGAACGAATGCGTACCTATTTGAAACACCACCACTATTACACAACACGTACAACTTATTTTAAAACAATAACTTTAACATTATAAAAACTAAAGACTAAAAACATGAGTAAGCAATTTTTTTTTGTTACAGTAAAAATATGTACATAATCTAAATAAAACTATCATTATCAGTACTTTGTTCAAAATCAATTTAATTCAAATTATTTTTAAATTTAATACAAGATTGATTTTTTTTTCTTTCTTATTTGTCCCGCTCCCCAGAGTCGGACACATGCTCAAACGGAAACTCAGCTCTGTTGGGGGGGGGGGGGTGACATTGCCTCAAACCACCCGGGCAATAACCCCGGGCCCGGCTATGCCGTTCCCAAGGCCACACCCAAGTAGCTGGGACTCGGTCTTTTCTTGCCATGCTTCAAATAAGGAGACCCCGAAGGGGTACCCTCAACGGGACTACGGTCTTAATTTTTCCCCCGGCGGCTCCGGAAGGAGTCCCCGCCCGATAATCGAAAGTAAAACGCCGAAGCATCCACCTCTCCCGGACGGAGCTGTCCGGGAAATTGTATAATCGGGCCTTTTTTCTTCGCTGAAAAAAAACTATTGATGGAAATATTTATCTCGATATTTCAAACGATTACTACTTTTGCTCGACCGGACGAACTCGAAAACGTACAACAAATTCATTTCCAATAAGATGGCGCATCCCCGTACTTGAATGTATTCGTCAGCCAGGCTTTGAACAGAAAATTTGGACATCGATGGGTAGGCCGGTAAGGACCTATATACCCTGGCCACCAACGAGTCCAGACCTGACTTCTTGCGATTTTTTCTTGTAGGGGGTAAATAAAAAACACTGTTCGTTCGAAAAAATACGTCACTTAAAGAAAAGTATTAATGAAACCGTGTAAACAAAACAGAAGATATGTTAATTCGGGTAGAAGCAGAGCTGTGTAACGATTGAACATTTGCCGAGCGGCTAATGTGCACATATTGAAATTTATTAGTTATGTAAAAAAACTGTTTGAGATGACAAATTCTATATATAAAGAGCATAAAATGTAAGTATTTTTGTTTTCATTTTCAAAACCCCTCACCATTCTTTAATGAAGACCCTAAACACAAAAAAATAAATAAAACATTATAGATACAAATAAAACACATTCAAAATTACAATATATCAACTAGTTTATGAATAAACAAAAAAGTAGATAATAAAATTAATAAGTATAGCCAAAACTAAAATTTTCGACAAAACAAAATATCGCTATAACTTTCTTATTAAGTAAAATAACGAATTCGTCTAAAGTTCCTATTATTCTTTGGACAAGGACCTAAAATCTACCTAAGTAAAGTTTTCTGATATCACTAAACTATCGGGCAAGGGGGTGGAAAAATCGGGTTTCGAAAACAAACAAAAATTATATCTTAATAGGCACAGCATCGAATCGGTATAAAGTGATCGTCAGTCCGCTGAATATTACCTAAAACTTTTGTCTGTAACAATTTTTGGTATGATCAACCCTTACGGCAAGGGATGACCAAAATGTTAACTCAAATTGTAAGAAGATGGGGCTTGTATGCTAAACATGTGAAACTTTTTTCACATGCAATCACTGTCGTATTCAGCAAATGTAACATTTTTTTTAACTTTAAGGTGGAAATCTTTTTTTATCTCCTACTTAGCAACGGTGAAATCTACCTTCATCTTCCGGCGTGCCGAAAGGGATTTTTTTAATAACAAGCTATCAAATTTGAGGACCGAATGCACACAAAAACAGTACTTTTCTTCTTGCATCACTGTGCACGAAGTTTCAATGGCTTACGAAAAAAATTACGGGGAACGCTTTTATAAATGTTAGTTAAAAAAGGGTCCAACAAGATGAACGTTTCGGACTTCATCGGAAAGACGATCGAATTGTTTCTACGACTTTGACATATATCTATGCTTACCCGATGAGTGTCCTTTTAAAAAGGTTTCAAAAAACTGTTCGCACCAATTACGTACGCTTTTGTCACTCGGAAAATTTAGACGATAGACTAGCGTATAATTTCGACGTTTAACACACGCCTATTTTGTTTTTGCAAACCGGAACACGCACCTTGCTTTCTCTTGAGGCGACGCCATAATAGTGCAGGCTTGACTGATAAAAGTTTGGCCTGTGCAACAGTCTAACGCAGTGCTATCTTAAGGAGAATATGTACACTAAAGTTTAATTGTTTTCGCTTCAAGATCAGCCGTTAAACAACATTGACTGCTGCAAAATAAAAACTATATTCGTTCTAGAAACTCCGAAGTTCTTTTACGGAAACCTGGTATTTTAAAAACAAAAAAGCTTAGTTATACATTGTTATTTACGAATTATACACCTTATAACACAATATAGTACATAGATGTAGAGCCGTTTGAGATTTTTTTTCTTTCTTTTTCTACTTAGCCTACGGAACCACCGTTAGGTATTACTTCAGAGGATGAATGAGGATGATATGTACGAGTGTAAATGAGGTGTACTCTTGTACAGTCTCAGTTCGACCGTTCCTGAGATGTGTGGTTAATTGAAACCCAACCACCAAACAATACCGGTATCCACGATCTAGTATTCAAATCCGTGTAAAAATAGCTGATTTTAGTAGGACTTGAACGCTGGAGCTCTCGACTTCCAAATCAACTGACTTGGGAAGATGCGTTCACCGCTAAACCAACCCGATGGGTTTTAGAGATGATATCGGTTTTATTAAACATTACTCTCATCTTGTCCCGTTCGATAATGAATTTCTCACAGTTCCCAATTTATAAGGAATAATAAAGACGATTATGTGTACACCTCTTTCTCGAGAACAGATATGAAATCTATTATCGAGTTGAATACAACAAAGATTCATTAGCAGTAATTTGTTTATGCTGATAAAAGAACTGAAAAATATATAAAATGGGACTTCAGAAATTAACTCACGGAAAAATAAAATTATCTTAAAAGTAAAAAATCTTCTTTGACAACTTTCTTTGCTTTTTCAGGGTGCTCCCACTATTTTGTTTTTCCTGTAATTAAGCGGACAACAGATTTAGACGGTAATCAATCGTTTTATTTCCACTTAATCCGCGCCAAATATAAAATATTTTCAATTTTGACCGTAAAAGTATTACTACTTCATCATTAACAAGAAGTACAAATAACATCGGTAAAAGAATAAAAAAACGTGTCGCCGTTAAAATCTTTTAAAAACAAACCTTTATAAACGTTTGAATGAATGCATTACATAAAAAGACACAAACCCACATAATAAAATAGTAGAGGAGAATCTCGTTATAGATAAACAAAGGAAATGAATAAAATCAAACCCGGATGTTCAGCAAAGAAATAAAAATAAAATAAATACGAGAAGGAAGAATTAAACACAAATAAAGATATAATTTTTAAATATGAACCGAAACGATGGAGATGAATACATTTTACTGATAAATATTTCAGACGTAAATAAACTAACGTATGTACACAGCAATAAACTAAAAACAGTACTGTTTATATCGCATCTTCGTTTAGTCAAATGATTTATAATCATTATTATAAACAAAATACAACATAAAACCCTTCATAATAGACCGACACTAACAGATAATACCGGACTATCTTATCACAAATAACATCCTGATGTTCGTCCCACAAACTCGATCGCCCACACACAGATTCTTTTCCACCCTTCTACATAATATACATATAAACCCTATCTATTTATTTTAATTCTAATTTTTCACCGCTGTTTTTTTATAATTTGAAACAAAGAGCTGTGATAAAACAGACTGTTAAAGACCATAATATATAAATGTATACAGTGTAATCGATTAAAAATAATAACTTACAACAAAAACAAGATTTAAATAAAGAAAAACAAAAATTAAGTTTTTTTTTTTTTTATAAGAAAGCACAAAAAGAATAATTTTTTCTTTAAATTTCAACTTTTAGAAACCTACGAAAAAAAACAAGAATTTATTATTAAACATTACTTTTGACAAATTAATTCCTTTTTTTTTTTTGTCTTCAGTCATTTGACTGGTTTGATGCAGCTCTCCAAGATTCCCTATCTAGTAGTGCTAGTCGTTTCATTTCAGTATACCCTCTACATCCTACATCCCCAACAATTTGTTTTACATACTCCAAACGTGGCCTGCCTACACAATTTTTCCCTTCTACCTGTCCTTCCAATATTAAAGCGACTATTCCAGGATGCCTTAGTATGTGGCCTATAAGTCTGTCTCTTCTTTTAACTATATTTTTCCAAATGCTTCTTTCTTCATCTATTTGCCGCAATACCTCTTCATTTGTCACTTCCACCCGTCTGATTTTTAACATTCTCCTATAGCACCGCATTTCAAAAGCTTCTAATCTTTTCTTCTCAGATACTCCGATTGTCCAAGTTTCACTTCCATATAAAGCGACACTCCAAACATACACTTTCAAAAATCTTTTCCTGACATTTAAATTAATTTTCGATGTAAACAAATTATATTTCTTAGTGAAGGCTCGTTTAGCTTGTGCTATTCGGCATTTTATATCGCTCCTGCTTCGTCCATCTTTAGTAATTTTACTTCCCAAATAACAAAATTCTTCTACCTCCATAATCTTTTCTCCTCCTATTTTCACATTCAGTGATCCATCTTTGTTATTTCTACTACATTTCATTACTTTTGTTTTGTTCTTGTTTATTTTCATGCGATAGTTCTTGCGTAGGACTTCATCTATGCCGTTCATTGTTTCTTCTAAATCCTTTTTACTCTCGGCTAGAATTACTATATCATCAGCAAATCGTAGCATCTTTATCTTTTCACCTTGTACTGTTCCTCCGAATCTAAATTGTTCTTTAACATCATTAACAGCTAGTTCCATGTAAAGATTAAAAAGTAACGGAGATAGGGAACATCCTTGTCGGACTCCCTTTCTTATTAGGGCTTCTTTCTTATGTTCTTCAATTGTTATTGTTGCTGTTTGGTTCCTGTACATGTTAGCAATTGTTCTTCTATCTCTGTATTTGAACCCTAATTTTTTTAAAATGCTGAACATTTTATTCCAGTCTACGTTATCGAAAGCCTTTTCTAGGTCTATAAACGCCAAGTATGTTGGTTTGTTTTTCTTTAATCTTCCTTCTACTATTAATCTGAGGCCTAAAATTGCTTCCCTTGTCGCTATACTTTTCCTGAAACCAAATTGGTCTTCTCCTAACACTTCTTCCACTCTCCTCTCAATTCTTTTGTATAAAATTCTAGTTAAGATTTTTGATGCATGACTAGTTAAAATAATTGTTCTGCATTCTTCACATTTATCTGCCCCTGCTTTCTTTGGTATCATAACTATAACACTTTTTTTGAAGTCTGACGGAAATTCCCCATTTTCATAAATATTACACACCAGTTTGTATAATCTATCAATCGCTTCCTCACCTGCACTGCGCAGTAATTCTACAGGTATTCCCTCTATTCCAGGAGCCTTTCTGCCATTTAAATCTTTTAATGCTCTCTTAAATTCAGATCTCAGTATTGTTTCTCCCATTTCATCCTCCTCAACTTCCTCTTCTTCCTCTATAACACCATTTTCTAATTCATTTCCTCCGTATAACTCTTCAATATATTCCACCCATCTATCGAGTTTACCTTTCGTATTATATATTGGTGTACCATCTTTGTTTAACACATTATTAGATTTTAATTTATGTACCCCAAAATTTTCCTTAACTTTCCTGTATGCTCCGTCTATTTTACCAATGTTCATTTCTCTTTCCACTTCTGAACACTTTTCTTTAATCCACTCTTCTTTCACCAGTTTGCACTTCCTGTTTATAGCATTTCTTAATTTCCGATAGTTCCTTTTACTTTCTTCATCACTAGCATTCTTATATTTTCTACGTTTATCCATCAGCTGCAATATATCGTCTGAAACCCAAGGTTTTCTACCGGTTCTCTTTATTCCGCCTAAGTTTGCTTCTGCTGATTTATGAATTTCCTTTTTAACATTCTCCCATTCTTCTTCTACATTTTCTACCTTATCTTTTTTACTCAGACCTCTTGCGATGTCCTCCTCAAAAATTAATTCCATACAGTCTAAAATAAAAATATTTTTAAAACATGTTTTTTTCATTTATTAAAAAAAAAAGATTTATATATAGGGCGATAAAAAAAATGTTAACTGTGTGAAAAAAAAAACAAAACTTGTTATTTCACTTGTTTCTGTGTAAGAAAAGGAAACAAGTGAAAGAAATTAACACAAAGAAACAGCGTGAACCAGGATGAATAATGTGAGCATTATGGTCACAGAGCATAATGAAGGTTATCTGGAATCCTGGAATATGGAAATTATTAGTTACCCTAATCTTCTCAATTAAATACTACGAATAACGGAATATTCGCAATAAATAATAACCTACCAAGCAACGATGAAGAAAAAAAAATCTAAAGGTATAGGACGGTGTAATATTTTATTTGAAATGTTACGCCGAAAAACCAAGTACATGATTTCCAGAAGAGAGAAAGTTAAAATAAGTTTAACAAGAAAAATGTGAGTGGACACCACATGACTTCCTTTACGCCTATTAAATTACATATACACGTATTTAAAAGTACATAAAATTTTATGTCATTAATAACTTTTTACCTTTTTTCATGTTTTGTTTTTTGTTGTTATTACTGAATAATTATTTATCGTAAAAAAAATTTATACAATCAGAGGTTAATAATTATTAATAAATCAATACATTAAAATAAAAAAAAAAAAAACAAGTTAAAAAAAAGCAGATGAAGTCTGATTCGAACCGGTGTGCCTTTCCCTTGTAAGATCCAAATATTTCATTAATTAAACTTTTATTCGACTATATCTCTGGAAGCAATGAAAATAAGTACCACTTATCATATATCGTTGAAAATCTATCAACGAGGGCTTATTACTGTAGTTAAGAAAAAGTCCAAAATTCTTTTGATTATGGGCTTTTTTGGAGACTTTTGGCCCGGTCGATTGCAATCAATAGAGGAGGTGCATAACTAAATGTTACAAAAGTCCAAAATCCTACGGCTAACCGTTTTTGAGTTATGCAAGATACATACGTACGGACGTCACACCAAAACTAGTTAAAATTGTTTCAAGGATGATCAAAATGGATATTTCCGTTGAAATCTGAAAACCGAAATTTTTCGCCATCACAATACTTCCTTTACTTCGTACAAGGAAGTAAAACCTATTAAAAACTAACGAATGCCACTTTTCTGAATTGTTCATTAAATTCTTACCTCGGATCCAATTAAGAATAAAGGAACATCAACATCTATTATCTTGGAACCTCTTAATCTGGCTTACATATTAAAAAAAAAACACGATAAATTACAGAAGTATTATTTTTTTATTTTTCGTTGCATTTTTAATAATTTTTCTTTTTAAGTTTAATTTAAATTTTGGATGATCTAACAAAAATACTTAATCGTACGAAAAAACCTGCATTTTGATAAAAAAAAGAAGCTAAAAAAATTATAAAGATTGCTACCAAGCGTGATGTAAGGCTCCCTAGAATACAGGAATATATCTTGCGATTCAAAAAGGATTTTGTAACTTCAAAAGCATATAAAAATTTATTGAGATTTCATTTCATAGAAAAATAGGATCACTTTGTCACCCGACATTCAATTCCATTTTTAATGCGACATATGTCACACCTAAAGTAGATTTCATTCCAAACTGTAACCGGCAAGTCGTGTGTTACCTCTGCAACTGCGGCGTTAATTGGTAGTCAGCTCAACAAGATTTGCAGGTAAAGGTAAACCCGATCTTTAATGAAATCCCAAAAGAAAAACTGTATCCGGGTCAAATCTGGAGAGCGAGGTGGCCATGAGAAATTCGACCATCACGATCGTACAACCGACCAAGAAATCGACTGAAAATCTCGGACTGTTAGGCGGCAGTGGGGTGGTGACCCGCCTTGCTGATAGTAATGGCGTTCATCTTGTCATCATCGTCTATAACTGACGAATTACAAAATTTTAAAGCACGTCCAGACAAACGTTACCGTTTACGGTTGCCTCCTGGATGAAGAACGGGCAGATTTTTTCTGGAGAGAACCTGTCTCGACGAAGGTTTGGTACCAAGAATAAATTGTCTGGTAGAGTACGGTAGGAGGCTCCTAACCGTATTCTATAAAAAAAATTACGTTTAACTGCAGTTGCTGACTGCAAATCGTGAAACCAAAACGCACAGCGAGCACGTTCCGCAGCAGTAAATGTATCCAATTTTAACGACATTTATGACAGCGCTAGTGGCCAAATTCTGTACTAATGAACTGCGCGAATGAAAACTTGATGTGTTTTGCTGCGAAATGACACCTCAACCGAATGTGTAAGTTATCTCGATAAATTTTATTTGTGAAGTTCTTTTTGAATCGCTCGATATATTAATTTTTTTGAAAATGGATGAAAAGAAATGCAAACCCGATAAAAACTAGTAAGCGTTAGGGAAATATGGAATGTAACTTTTTTATTCTGTTTTCCAATTAATTTTGTTAAATTTTCCCATAAAATTAGAATATCTTTGGCATATATCGCTGAAAATAATTGAATCAAGAACAACGGTGACAAAAAAAAACTCGTCAAAACGTTTATCTAGAAAATCTGTTTTTCGTTTAAAACTATCGAGTTTTAATTAAATTACCTTAAAAAACTAACAACATGACCACCAGGAAAACACGTATAAAGTAATTTTAAAAGACTTTAAAGACATAGTCCGTATTAGCTGTGTACATTCAAAACCGAAAGAAAAACTTATTATACATTACATTACTACAAAAATTCTCCACTACGATGGACAAGTAATCGTGAATAAATTCAGAATAACAGAATGTTGAGCAGGAGAGAACGATTTTTCATCCGAAATTACGAAATGATTATTTAAAATCGAAATGCGCATTATAACAAAAATAATCGGTACGATAGTAAATGTAATCGGTCAGAAAACGATCAATACAAGCCACGAAAATATGAGTATTGTTCACCGACGCTTCATTAAATAATTACAAGAAACGGATCTATTACAACTGAACCGGTCAACCGAAAATCCATTATCCTTACCTGGTAAAGATACCCGATCTCCCGTGGGATTACGGTAAGGACAAGCATGAATTACCTAGGGAAGGAGATCCTTTAGGAATCTGGTTTGCAGTGCGACCGAGGGTAAATCGTATTTCATTCCATCAACTCCTTCAGCTAGAAAGGCCTGGCCTGGCCGAGGAATGTATTTCTTAACCTGTATAACAAAACTATTACGCAACTAAATTTCTGTAATAAAATATAAAACAATAATAAATTAATATATCTTATTCCCTTCTCGTTCGCAGTACATAAATTACAGTAGCGTGCGCATGTATGTGAAAGAAAAGCAGCGTAATGTAATTATAAAATATCTAATACATAATTTTAACGTAACAATAACAACAATCTTTAATTATATTTTTTTTACATATAAATGTGACACAACAGTGTTATATATTAGTCACACTTTTACTATACCATTAATTGAATAAAAAAGGAACAACGTATTCACACGTTCTCAATTAACAAACGCATACAAATGCGAAAGCCCTCACGTATATATCGCTAATTCTCCGACTTCCTAAATACGTAGAAAACTGAAATACTGTATCGTGTAAATCCAGGTCGCCAGAACAGATGAATTTTTCTATTAATTTTATATAGAAAGTTCTTTTCGCAGTCCCATTGTAACTTGTTTTTACAACGTAACTAAAGTGGGGAAACGCCAGAAGAAATCGGCCTCAAATTCGTGTTTTAACAGAAGGTTATTGAGAATCGATTTAAGCATTGTTGTCGAATAGATGTAACCATAAAATATTAGCAACCGCTCAAGTCGGCCGATTAATCTGTTTACGAAACAATAAATCTTACCCGCAATGGAGGAAAATGTCGGTGAGTAACCACAAACATAAAAAAACTGTGTCTTTTCGGCTGAGAGTAGGAGAGCTATGACGGCTCGACTCGTAAAAAAAAAAAAAATAATAACACCGATTATTATTCTGGTTACGAAACCAAGATTTTCGGTTCCGATGACGTGATTTTCACGATGTAGGAAATTGGAGTGGTGTTGTGGAGCAGGCCAAACCTCACAACGGGCTGTAACGGCAACAAAAGAATTAAAGCGGAAGATTATTTTAAAAGGATAAGTAAACTTATCTAACTGGACAAACCGGAAAGATCTATCGATAAGATTATATTATATTTAAAAACTTTCATAACGATCGGATGAAACAACCTGGAAAAATGGCGTAAATAAATTGTACTGATGATAAAAACATCTGATGTGGACACCACACGACTTTCTTGTACGCCTATTAAATTACATATACACGTTTTTTGCTGCACTTCATTAGACTTCATTTGAAAGTAAGATACGATCCTCCAATTTAATACAGTGGACATTAACACAATTGCATTGTGGTGGACACTAAATTGCGTCACATTTTTTTGTGTTGTTCGTATCAGCATTTTATGTTAGTTTATGAATTAATTTTGGAATTAATTTTGTTTCACGCCTCGTAGTTACGTGATGTAAGTGACAACGTGTCGATCAGTAACGATGCACACATCGGTTCGAATCCGACTTCATATACATATATTTAAAAAAAATTTTTTTAATTTAAATATATCGATTTATTAATAATTATTAACCTCTGTAAATAATTTTTCAATTAAAATTTAACGTACATAATTTTATTTCACTTATAACTTCCGATTTTTTTTTCAATAGGAGTTTATAATAATTATTAATAAATCAATTTAAATTTAAAAAAAATCTGACGTGAACACCAAATGACTTCCTTGTACGCCTATTAAATTGCATACATACACACATTTAAAAAAAATAAATAAAAAGTACACAAAATTTTATTTCATTAATAACTTCTAATATTTCTCCATAGATATATATTTATATATATTTTATTGTTTATTACTGGAATTATTATTTATTGTAAAACTTTTTTTACAATCGGAGGTTAATAATTATTAATAAATCGATACTTAAATTTAAAAAAAGGATTCGAACCGATGCGGATTCAATGCGAAACCAATGTCAGATTCGAACCGATGTGCCTTCCCCTTGTAAGTCCAAAAATTTGATTTGGCTATAACTCTGGAACCGATGAAAATAAGTACGACTTATGATATATCGTTGAAATCTCTCAATTAGGGCTTATTCCTAGAGTTAAGAAAACGTCCAAAATCCAAAACATTTGGATTATGGGTTTTTTGGACACTTTTGGTCCACTCGATTGCAATCAAATGGGGAGGTGCACAACTAGATGTAACAACAGTTCTAAATGTAAAATTACAACATTCTGACGGCTAATTGTTTTTGAGTTACGCGAGACACATACGTACGTACAGACTTCCCGCCGGAACTAGACAAAATAGATTAAAAGGAATGGTTAAAATGGATATTTCCGTTGAAATCTGAAATTTGCAATTTTTCGCGATTATACAATACTTTCTTTACTTCGTACAAGGAAGTAAAAATGTGATACAGACAGCTTATCGTGACAAACAAAATTTTATAAACTTGAATACAAAATAGAATTTCATAACAAAGTATGTACAGTTGTTACACTAAATAACACGCGTAACAAACTGCGTCTGAACAATAACGGTTTATGTATTACTTGTTAAAATTTAGAAAGGTTCAGTTGACGCGCAGGATCGGTACGGATTGCTGGATCTTGACTACATCTATCAGGTCCTCCCTCCACCGTCCTATTAATACTTGTCATACCGAGCACAACTACTGCGCATCTATATATACGTACGTTTTCTATACTTTAAAAAGTATAATAGGTTTCGTTTAACCGACGCTTGGCGGAGAAAAACCAAACAATTAGAAGTAATCATAATCGATATAGTTTTTATTTCGTAAACGAATTAATTTATTTGGAGTATATAACTGAAAAGCTAATGTATATTAACGGTTATTGAAATAAATTAGAAAATAAGAATTTCGTAAAATTTACACTTTAAAATTTATTTAAATAAAGATCAAGACGGCATTAATCTTAAACGATCGATATTTCTCCGTCCACGAACAAAATTCGGTTACCATCTGTTATCTGCCTACAAAACGTAAATATTTTCCTGTAGATTATTACGAGTAAACTAATAATAGTAAATGACAATGAAAACGAAACAAATTTAATAAATACAGTGTGGAAACACACTAAATTACAACTCGCATTACTGATGGCCAGAAGCTGCCGTATCTTCTATTTTCATCAAAAGACTGTTCCGGCACATAAATTCACACATGTAGGTGTCAAACATCGCTGAATTAATGCCAAAAAGGCGCCTCATAGATGATTTCGTTATTCCCCGCAGTCTCTTTGTTGAATTAGTACGAAGCACCGTTGTACGGATGAAATTGCGACTAGTATTAACGGAATTATGGTCAGAATCCCTTTTGACGGTGTATGCACTCCATTCACGCCAAATTATAAGAGATGCAGGAGAAGTACCGTCAACAACATAGCAGCATATCCATTTTTGAGAGGGAATAAGCTCGCTACAAATGCCGCCAAACATCCACTGTTGTTTGGATACACGACCAATATTATCCTTTAGTTTAGCGAACATGAACTCGTCAATTTTCATTGTAACCCACGGCCCTCCTATAACGTGAGGAGAAACTACCAATTTGTGCACAAACGTCTCGTAAATAAGTGTTCCGAACAGCCGTTCGGTAAATAATCCCAAATTATCGTTCACAAAACTCTTGTAAGGTTAACGTAAAACTTAACTAACATGTAAAAAGTAAAAAAAAGCCATAGCCCAATGTTTAATCGGCCAACCTTCTATTAGCACGCTGAACATCTTTTCTATATTCACTTTTCTAGACTGTTCGTAACACTTAAAAGTCATATCGCGGCAATTTTCACACCGTTTCTCTTTCGGTAAAATGTCTTTTTTTTTTTTGTCTTCAGTCATTTGACTGGTTTGATGCAGCTCTCCAAGATTCCCTATCTAGTGCTAGTGGTTTCATTTCAGTATACCCTCTACATCATACATCCCTAACAATTTGTTTTACATATTTCAAACGTGGCCTGCCTACACAATTTTTCCCTTCTACCTGTCCTTCCAATATTAAAGCGACTATTCCAGGATGCCTTAGTATGTGGCCTATAAGTCTGTCTCTTCTTTTAACTATATTTTTCCAAACGCTTCTTTCTTCATCTATTTGCCGCAATACCTCTTCATTTGTCACTTTATCCACCCGTCTGATTTTTAACATTCTCCTATAGCACCACATTTCAAAAGGTTCTAATCTTTTCTTCTCAGATACTCCGATTGTCCAAGTTTCACTTCCATATAAGTTTCACTCCAAACATACACTTTCAAAATTCTTTTCCTGACGGTAAAATGTCAACACTTTGAAATAATTTAATACACCCTTTTACTTGACGTTTTGACGCCTAAGGAACCCAAAAATCAAAATGTTAATGTTCGTATACAAGTGTGTGTGTGCGTTCGATGTTGGCCTATAAATTACGTTATATCTCCAGAACTGGAGATTACTCGAACTGGAGATACTGGACCGATTTTGACCAAGTCAGATTACTACTACATACGGGGCATTCATGCTCTTAAATTTTCAACTTAAAAAGGTCAAAGGGGTGAGGCTGTAGAGCAAGATCACCCTCAGTATTTCGATATTTCGACTAATTAAGGTCATATTTTTCCTAAACACATTTGTTAACGATTAAAAAGTAACGACATCTGGAAAACATTTTTTTTGCAGTCGCAACCCCACTTCAAAACATGCTGTTGCAGTCGTCGGTTTTGTTGTAACGTCACAGGAGGGTGGTACAATTAAATAAATTAATCGTTTTTAAAGTGTAAAAAGTAATTCGGTCTGGCCGGTTCTCAAACTCGATCCCCCGATCGACTCGGTACCTAATGCGTAAAGTCTCGCTACACCCGTCTGCGGACCGTACAAGCGAAGTTTGTTTCGTTTAAGTTGTGAAATTACATTAGTTTCGTTAGTGCCGACCGACGCCGCTAGTACCGCCACACTAGCGCGAATTACATACGGTATGCGTCGCGTGCTTTAGTTAGAATCACTGAATTATATAAAATATAAAGTATTGTAGTTAAATAAACGACAAATATTTTTAATTAAGTTAGGTGTGTAAGCTGTGCATCAGAAACAACCGACAACTGTTTCTGTCAGCTTACTTTTAATTTAGATTTACACAATTCATCAACTTCAAAATTATTATCAGGAAACTTCCTTAATAAATAATATAGTCCAATCACTGAATACTCTCTTTTTCTGTTTAGACTCCAGAACCACCTTAAGGTATTACTTCAGAGGACGATATGTATGAATGTAAATGTAGTGTAGTCTTCTACAGTCTCAGATCGACCGTTCCTGAGATGTTTGTTTAATTGAAACCCAACCACCAAAGAAAACCGATATCGACGATCTGGTATTCAAATCCGTATAAAAATACTGACTTTACTAGAACTTGAACGCTGGAATTCTCGCCTTCCAAATCAGCTGGTTTGGTAATCACTGAATACACTAACAACACTTGTGACAAGTCAGGACTTGTTTTATCGCTTTCAGGTAACGGTGAAGGTACATTAAATAACATCGTGCAACAAAACAGCTCATTACTACTCGGTAGATATGTCCAGTGCTATATGAATCTGTTTCAAGTTTTATTAACAAATTCTGGCCCAAAATTTAACGGAAGGTAAATTTTAATAGCGGGATAAAATTTAACCGGTCGATCTTCATAAATTTACTCTTTTCTTCGGTGCGGTTTTCACGGTGAGTTACCTTAAATCTTTCGGTTCAGTTTACTAGTGTCCGATGAAATTTACCCACCGCCTGAAAAAATAATACAATCTTAATTATCCCGAAGGACGATCGAACATATAAATGTGTAAAAAGTAGATAATTAAATTTAATTCCGTTTTTTTCCTCAATAAAAATCACTAATAGGTGTGTCGCTCATTTTATCGTTTAATTAATATTAGTAACGTACGTATTGCATTCTTTTTATAAGTTAATGTGGTAATGCGGTATTTTAATACCACATCCATTTTTTAACCGAGAAACTGGGCTACAAACGAATTAAAATCTTAAATAATAATCATTATTTCAGTAAAGATTATAAATATTTAAGCGATTTGTATACACTGTTGATTACTACGGCAGAATATTAAACAAAAGTTCATTATAAATATATGTATATATTTACTTAACATTCATTACTGTTAGTACAAAGTTAATTAGTACAACTATAAAACTTAATTAAAGCTTGTTGGCCGTGACATTTTTCCTTTTTAATTATTATAAATACCGTATCGATTTTTAAAACGTATTTATTTCGATAAAAGTTTGATTATTCTACATATTTTTTATTAACTATGTTAGACTAAAATACTTCAACATTAACTTTTATAGTTATGAAAAAATTTGTACGAAACGTCATTAAAAAAATAATTTTTTTTTTGTCCTCAGTCATTTGACTGGTTTGATGCAGCTCTCCAAGATTCCCTATCTAGTGCCTGTCGTTTCATTTCAGTATACCCTCTACATCCTACATCCCTAAAAATTTGTTTTACATATTCCAAACGTGGCCTGCGTACACAATTTTTTCCTTCTACCTGTCCTTCCAATTATTAAAGCGACTATTCCAGGATGCCTTAGTATGTGGCCTATAAGTCTGTCTCTTCTTTTAACTATATTTTTCCAAATGCTTCTTTCTTCATCTATTTGCCGCAATACCTCCTCATTTGTCACTTTATCCACCCGTCTGATTTTTAACATTCTACTATAGCACCGCATTTCAAAAGCTTCTAATCTTTTCTTCTCAGATACTCCGATCGTCCAAGTTTCACTTCCATATAAAGCGACACTCCAAACATACACTTTCAAAAATATTTTCCTGACATTTAAATTAATTTTTGACGTAAACAAATTATATTTCTTACTGAAGGCTCGTTTAGCTTGTGCTATTCGGCATTTTATATCGCTCCTGCTTCGTCCATCTTTAGTAATTTTACTTCCCAAATAACAAAATCATGTAATACAGTAATTTATCAAAGAGTATTACATAAAAATTTTATTATTTTTATATATTATTTGCTTAAAAAAAATTAAAATATACTAGTAACGTTATATCTTTATCGATAAGTTTGAAAATTCGTAATTTACTTCAAACAGCTAAGAAAGCATTTAACGAAGAGAAACGGTTATTATTAAGCAATAATAAAACGGAGTTAAACTAAAGGAACCTCTAATGAAATGATACGTTTCGACTGTACTTCTGCACGTATGTGACAACGTGGAAAACTAAAAAAAAGAAAGATTTAAATACAAGTATGGAAATATAGGTAAGAAGGACACTGATAAAGATCAAGTGGACGAAGAAAGCGAAAAATTACAAATAACAAGGGGAGTGGACGAGCATATGTAAGCTTAACCAGAAAGTTCATCGGCTGCAGCATATTACGAGAGGAGGATTGATTAAAACACCAAGAAGATTAGTAGAATGTACAAATATTAAAAAAAAAAAAAAAACAGAAAATATTATGCAGACGATCTAGAAAGAAAAGGAAACTCTTAAATGTTTAGCTGGGCATCAAGGAGAATGGAAATGTTCAAACATAATGCACAGGACCTGCCGCAGGACACAACAAAAGGATAAAGGACAATGAAAACGGTTAATACTACTCCCCAATAATTTTTTCTTAAACTACATAATTTTATTATAGTGTATGTAATATACGAAGGCGGGTCAGTAGTGCGCAATGGCATCCCCTCCACTGCTCTAACATCAGTCAGCGACATCTCCTCACACCACAGCCAAAGTTTTGAAAAAGTCACATCGATTAACTTGCACCGTATCTACATATGACGTCACTATTATAGTAAAAAAATATGTTCTTTATCTTTTTTCCTGTTTAGCCTCCGGTAATTACCGTTCAGGTATTACTTCAGAGGACGAATGAGAATGATATGTACGAGTGTAGTCTTGTACAGTCTCAGTTCGACCGTTCCTGAGCTGTGTGGTTAATTGAAACCCGACCACCGAAGAACACCGGTATCCACGATCTAGTATTCAAATCCGTGTAAAAATAACTAACATTAATAGGACTTTAACGCTGGAACTATCGACTTCCAAATCTGCAGATTTGCGAAGACGCGTTCACCACTAGACCAACCCGGTGTGTTAAAGAAATACGTTCTGGTAATTTGTTATAACAAATAAAATTATTTATGCCTAATATTTTGTTCAAGATGTGTATCAAAGTAATATATTTATTTATTTATTTAAAGTAAATGTTTGTTGTTTTTTTTTAAGTATTTTAACTCAGGTAGTATTATAAATAAACAGTAATGACGCAATACAAAAGTATATGAAATGAGTTGTTTATTTACTATAGGAAATAATGTTATGATTTTCTTTGACGTGGCGCAGTTATTTACGACAATTATTTCTAAGTAGCAATTACTCACAAATAATTAATATTTTTTAGGCTTTGTAAGCCTACAAAACTACAAAATTAAAATATTAAAACGAACAAAAAAAAAATAGATAAATTAATGATATGTTAAAAAGAAACGTGAGTAAAATTAATGTAATTATAATCACTATTATATTTATTACAAAAAAAAATATGACTATTGCAGATAAGAGATATTAAGTTAGTATTATAATAAACGCAAAATTAATTTAATTAATTACATCGTTAATTCGTACTATATTCCATCAACGTGAAACGTAAAATGATTTCATACAAACTACTTTCTGTAGTAGCTCAAGTAAACAAATATATACAGTAGAATAAATAAATAACAAAATAATTACTAATTAAACGACCAATTTAAATAAATAAATAAATAAATGGATATAGTAGAAAAAACAGTACTCTGTTATATATATATATATATATATATATGTTTGTTTGTTTGTCCCGTACGCGTTGCTATACCATTCGTCCGATTGCGACGAAACTTTAGTGAGTTGTTGTGCACACGCCGGGAAGGTTTCTGAATTAGTTTGGACCCGTTAGGTGGTGTTGGTGTAGAAATATTTCGAAAAATTGTTATCTATGGTCCGATTTGGCTCATATTCAGAATGTATATTAGTTACGTGAAAATAAATATTTTTGCGAAAAATCTAAAAGGGGAATAAAGGAAACAGGGAGAAAAGGAAAAAGAGAGAAGGGGAAAAGGGAAGATGCGAAAATGGGAAGATCGGAAGAAGGGATAGGTTAAATTTTATGAAGTTTCATAATGTTTTTAATGTTTTATGAAACTTTCATTTGTAATCATTTAATCTATATATATATATATATATATAATCAAATTTAGCAATGGTGAAGCATTGCCGGGTCAGCTAGTAAAAAATTAAAATAATAATAAAACAAGCAATAAGTCCGACAAGGATGTTCCCTATCTCCGTTACGTTTTAATCTTTACATGGAACTAGCAGTTAATGATGTTAAAGAGAAATTTAGATTCGGATTAACAGTACAAGGTGAAAAGATAAAGATGCTACGATTTGCTGATGATATAGTAATTCTAGCCGAGCGTAAAAAGGATTTAGAAGAAACAATGAACGGCATAGATGAAGTCCTACGCAAGAACTATCGCGTGAAAATAAACAAGAAGAAAACAAAAGTAATGAAATGTAGTAGAAATAACAAAGATGGAGCACTGAATGTGAAAATAGGTGGAGAAAAGATTATGGAGGTAGAAGAATTTTGTTATTTGGGAAGTAGAATTACTAAAGATGGACGAAGCAGGAGCGATATAAAATGCCGAATAGCACAAGCTAAACGAGCCTTCAGTAAAAAATATAACTTGTTTACATCAAAAATTAATTTAAATCTCAGGAAAAGATTTTTGAAAGTGTATGTTTGGAGTGTCGCTTTATATGGAAGTGAAACTTGGACGATCGGAGTATCTGAGAAGAAATGTTTAGAAGC
This sequence comes from Lycorma delicatula, assembly GCF_047948215.1. Classification (NCBI taxonomy): domain Eukaryota; kingdom Metazoa; phylum Arthropoda; class Insecta; order Hemiptera; family Fulgoridae; genus Lycorma; species Lycorma delicatula. Next base: position 11,651,513 of record NC_134465.1, read on the forward strand.
TTTTGAAATGTGGTGCTATAGGAGAATGTTAAAAATCAGACGGGTGGATAAAGTGACAAATGAAGAGGTATTGCGACAAATAGATGAAGAAAGAAGCATTTGGAAATATGTAGTTAAAAGAAGAGACAGACTTATAGGCCACATACTAAGGCATCCTGGAATAGTCAGAATTGGTTGGAATTTTGTGCCCGATAATTAAAAGAATTACTCTCACCTTATGATTGGTTAAAAAACAAACAATACGATTGGTTGGAATTTCGTGCTTGATAATGATAAGAATTACTCTCACCATATGATTGGTTGAAAAACAAAGAATACGATTGGTTGTAATTTCGTCCCTGATAATGATAAGAATTAGTCTCACCTTATGATTGGTTGAAAAACAAAGAATACGATTGGTTGGAATTTCGGGCCTGATAATGATAAAAATTACTCTCACCTTATGATTGGTTGAAAAACAAAGAATACGATTGGTTGGAATCTCGGGCCTGATAATGGTAAGAATTACTCTCAGCTAAACTATTAAATGTAAGAAACATAAAATTTTTCCTGCGACAAAATATAAACAATAAACATTTATTGAACTGAAATTGTAACAATTTGGATGTGAAAATTGTGACCGTTTCTAATAGGAAATTAATATTTTGCCTGAAAACATTCTCTTTTTGCACGTGAAAAAGAAGTAAAACTACAGTAATATATGAATTCACATATTTAAGTGAAAGCTTACAGTGTAGGTGTAAAACATATAAACCGGGTTGTATATAAAAATAGAGTAAGTATCGTTTATAGGGGCATCGAATAAAATGACATATCGGATATAGTGACCAAAAACAAACAATACGATTGGTTGGAATTTCGTGCTTGATAATGATAAGAATTACTCTCACCATATGATTGGTTGAAAAACAAAGAATACGATTGGTTGTAATTTCGTCCCTGATAATGATAAGAATTAGTCTCACCTTATGATTGGTTGAAAAACAAAGAATACGATTGGTTGGAATTTCGGGCCTGATAATGATAAAAATTACTCTCACCTTATGATTGGTTGAAAAACAAAGAATACGATTGGTTGGAATCTCGGGCCTGATAATGGTAAGAATTACTCTCAGCTAAACTATTAAATGTAAGAAACATAAAATTTTTCCTGCGACAAAATATAAACAATAAACATTTATTGAACTGAAATTGTAACAATTTGGATGTGAAAATTGTGACCGTTTCTAATAGGAAATTAATATTTTGCCTGAAAACATTCTCTTTTTGCACGTGAAAAAGAAGTAAAACTACAGTAATATATGAATTCACATATTTAAGTGAAAGCTTACAGTGTAGGTGTAAAACATATAAACCGGGTTGTATATAAAAATAGAGTAAGTATCGTTTATAGGGGCATCGAATAAAATGACATATCGGATATAGTGACCAAAAAGATGTCTCTTGGTATGCTGTTAATACATAAATACAGTTTATAATTACATCGGTTGTAGGGACATACGAGTATATATGGCCTACTGATACCGTGAAAAGTATTTCTCCTGTTTTCTGGCGCCCGATTTGGACTTTTTTGAACCAAGACTGTTCCAATCGTCGTTTATTTTATAAAATTAAAAAATATGCTGATATGATCATTCAGTTCAACTAAATAAGAGATCGTACTGATTAATTAGTATTAACAGCTCTTATGCGCGTAACTTGCGCAGACGATGAATCAATCTTTTATATATATAAAATGAATGTTTGTTTGTTTGTTCCGTATACGCGTTCCTATACGATTCATCCGATTACGATGAAACTTTGGTGAGTTGTTGTGCCCACGCCCGCAAAGGTTTCTGAATTAGTTTGAACCCCCTAGGAGGCGCTGGGATTGAGATATTTCGGAATATTGTATTTATGGTCCGACTTGGCTCGTATTAAGAATATGTGTTCTTACATGGAAAGAAATACCTCCACAAAAAATGAACCCGCTAGATGGCGCTGGGGTTGAGATATTTGGAGAAAATTGCATTTATGGTCCGATTTGGCTCATATATATATATATATATATATATATATATATATTTGTTACGTGAAAATAAATTTTTTGTAAAATCTATACCCGCTTGCTAGCGCCGGTGTCGAGAAATTTATGAAACAAACAGATATACAAACAGACTTTCTTCTTCTATATATATAAAAGGCAATGTTCGTATGTGCCCACTATAGATTAAAACACTAATGGACAGATTTAGGGGCGGGAAAAGGCGGAAATGGTAAAGATAAAAGGGAAAAAGGAAATGGGGAAATGGTGGAAGGGAAAGGTTAAATTTTGTGAAGTTCCGCAATGTTGTTTTTTAATATTTTAATAATAAAAATAATATACAATTAATATATTTATATAAAATGAAAATAATAATAAAAATATTATCAGTCGATAATTAAAATGAGAATACAGTCATAACAGTTTGAATGTCAACAACAGTATACTTTGACTTATCTGAAATTTTCAAATTATCAAATATTAACTGCCTAATAGTAATAAATAAACTTCACGACTGATATTGGAGAACTGACTCTAAAAAAAAAAATAAGTGCCAATAAATCATATTCTTACCGGTAACATACAGTTCATCGCCCGCATTAAAGCGAAATAATTAAAAATATAATCTAATTTTAACTTAACACACATGAATTAATTTGTAAATAACGCTGTTTTCCGCCGAGTCCAGGTCCGCCCGTTTTACAGCGGTGTCAGTTTACTTCTCATAAATAAATTAAGATTTACTGATATAATTTAAAAATCGTTAAATGAATTTTCCCAGCTTAAAAAAAAAAAAAAAAAAAAAAAAATGTTTCGTAGTTTTTATTCCCAAGGATCTTTCAATTTTATAATTCTGAACTTAAAATTTAAATTAAGATTTCAAAGCATCAACCTTAATGATTACAATTCTTTTTCCCATTATTATAATTTTTATTCTATAAAAAAAGTTATTACGTATTTGAGATGAAAAATTTTTATTAAATTACAAGCAGCTAAAGAAGCCTACGCAGTTTACGTAAAAGTCACTGCCGCCGATATCAGTCGGTCACCGAAAAGTGTTATTAAACGTAGCAGATCTCTGAATATAACTTTCAGTAAAATTTGAGTTGCAGGTAGTTGGATTCGGTAAGACCAAATTTTTTTACACGGTTTATCAAAACGCGAACTGTTTTTTTTTTTTTATTTTTTTAATAAGATTCCTGGCTGACAGACAAAAAAACCACTAACAAAAACATTTTTGCTAATTTTACACGGATATAAAGTACAGATAAGTTTAAAATTATTTTTTTTAAAAATACGTATTCTTTTTTTTTTTTTGTTTTTTCCTCTAAAAATAAATTTTATAATAAAATTAAATTACATAAAATTATAAAAAAATAAAAATGAAGAGATTACAGCGTAAAATTAAAACGATGTAAATTATTTTGAAGTAACTACGAAACAAATTTATTAACCTTAACTCATTGGAAAATGTATAACGGCCTAGTAGGAATATTTCCAACGGATAGGTATATTAATTTTCGAAAAAATTTTATTCTAAAAGAAAAAAACAGAAAAATGTAACTGAACGACTAATTTGCTATAGCTTTATACGAAACTGAAAAATATGAGAAAAAACATAAACCGATTTATGTACAAAGAAAACTTTAATTTCATGTTAGCCGATCTCCGTGGCGGAGCGGTAGCGTCTGGGCTTTTTATAGGGAGGTTGGGGGTTCGAAACCCGACTGGCCACGGGCATTTTTCATACGCTACAAAACTCCATTTTCATATTCTACGTACAAGCTTAAAAGCTTATGTTTAATTCGATCGACCAAAAAATGACTAATAAAATACATAAATAATGAAAATATACACATAAAACGCGTAGAAAACAAGAGAGTTTTCTTTACGGGAGTATTACCTCTTCCTACCGGATTAGGAAACGGATTAACATTCCATAGCATTTCTAGCGAGAGAGATATCTTACTAACTAAACGCGATAGAAAAAACGAATAAACTGAATAATACATAATTATTATAGATTTTGCCCTTCTTTACACAAGTAGAAAAGACTAATGTAAGAAAAAGAAAAAAACGGGAAGATCATAGTCCTGGGGGAAAAACGGGATAGTTATCGTGGAATTCTAACTCTTCTTAACAGAGAAATATATATATATATATATATATATATATATATATATATATATACACTTTAAAAAAAAACTAATACATCTGTTAGGTTAAAGTTCAGAACGAGAATGGACTGCGAGTAATAGTTAAAGAAATAAGAGAGAACGAGTGAGCAAGGCGAATGAGCGAGGTGGAGGTGGAGAAGTAAAGGAGGAGAAAACGAAGAGAGGCATAATGAAGGTGGGTCGGACGAAAAACTGTGGAGGAAGAGGCAGTGGTAGTGGATAGTAGCAGGCGCAGCACTATCGCGTGATTTAGGTCCTTTATCGGATCGGTAAGCGAACGTACGGACCGACGGAGCTGAGGGCCGTCGGACTCCCTATCAATTGTAATGGTTCCCACTTGGAAGGATATAAACGTCACGACCGGACAACGGAACGGTACGGTAAGAGAAAGAGAAGGAACGAGAGGGAAAGATAAAGAGAGATAGAGAACGGCACAATCTCCCGATAACGAATCTAGTCCGCTGCCCCCGCCGACCCGACCCTCACAATAATGCTGTTCGCTTAAATCTAACCCTCATAGTATATGGAAGAGCAGCAGCAGCACTACCACCACATACGATCTAGTTCGCCGGCTCAACACGACCGACCGAAAATTCTTTTCCGCTTCATATAAAAAGTACAGTACTATAATATTTCAAAACTAGCATTTGAACCTCGCTTCGCAAGGATATTCTACGTAACATACAAGCTGCTTCTCATATACTCAAGACCGGCACTGCCAAATAGATGGACGAGATCAAAGTAGCGGCCAATTACGATATAGAAAATTAAAAAATAACTTAAAGAAAAAAAGGAGATTGAAATAATATTCAAAACGGAATAAAAAATAACTATTAGTGTATGGTTAATCCAATTATAAGCGAGACCAGAACGGTACTTTTATAAAGCATACTATATAACCGAAAACTCCAACAAACCGCACAATTCTTGGAATTGACGAGCCTATATCTTAACGGGTTTGGATTTCTTACCAGACGATTCGTCTATTGAAGGAAAAACTAATTTTTTTACAACACATTTTAGCTGTAGTCTACGAAAATATAAAACCAGAAGACAGCCCGTCTAGAAATCATTTAAATATGAAAATACGATACGTTACTGAAAACTCGATAGATCTGCAAAGTCGGCGACGAAGTATACTTATTATTAATACAACTATTAGAAGAACAGATACGGGAAAATTATATTTTGAAGACAAGAACTACAGGCCTAATTAGACTCCGTGCGGGAATTCTCAAAACAGAAACTGAATGTTACGTCGAAGGAAGGGGATATAAAATAACTCAATAATTCAAATCGAATGATAAAAAAGATTTCGACCGCAGTTATTATGAACAAGTGAAACGAACAACAGCTCGTTCGTTTATGAAGAACGGTTGAACCGATCCGTGGAATGAGGATCAAAGAATAAGATAATTTAGTCGATTAACGACGCAAAATTATCAGTTATGAACGGTTCTCACTCAAGGTAAACCTACTGGTGACGAATTTTAAATGGAAGAAGTACTTATTTTTGTTGTTGCATTTGTTTTTTTTTCTTGTTTCTCCTTAACATGCCATTCATCTTATTCTTGATCGTTCCTATCGGTAATGTTGAGTAACTTTTTGTTAGACAGCCGTCGGTCCAATAATAATGCGAAGACGATAAGAGTTTTCGATCGGTGGATTTTTGAGTGGCTCAAATTATCTAGTCCAGAAATTCAAAATCCGATTCGGTAGTCGTTCGAAAATCTAACTTAATTCATTAATTGTAACCGATTCGACCTAAAATTTACGTTTAACTAGATCAAATAAGGACTGCTAAAATACAAATGTTTAAAAGATTATCGATTAACACGCCGATAAACGTTAAGTTTCCTATACAATGGATTTCATCATCGCGTATCATAACGACAAGTACAAGACAAATTATACGGTATCTATCTACGTGCGAATGAGCGACTGCAAAGCGGCGCGAAATCAAACAGAGCGAGCGGAACAGCAGGAAAAGAGAACGGAAGAAAAGTGAGAGAATAAACGTGCGAGAGGAAATAAAGACGTACCTTCGACATAGTATCGGCGAGTGGCCCTGGCCGGTACAATCCACCGCTACCGCGACTGTACTGTATTTCGACAACGCTCGGTACATAAAACCGATCCGATACCGTCGACCACACCTACAGCGGAGGCAAACCGAACTGAAAGACACTCTCGTTTACTTTGTTACTTAACATTTATTTGCGTTCACCTATACGCGCTTTTACCATTAAATAGATTAAAAAGAATCATCCAAGTTATTAAGAGGATATCGGGTAACGTAAATTAAATTATATTACGCAAACAGGTAGTAAACAAAAAAAAAAAAATAACGTGGAAAAAATCTTATCACAGTTACACTAAGAATTTAAGATTTACGAAGGTCGTCCATAAAGCAAGTATTCAATTTCATTAAAAGCTTTTGACCCCTCACGCTTCAATTATATTTCTAAAATTTACTGCAAAATATCTACAACACAAAAAAAGCAGACAACACAGTTGTAGGACTTTCAATTGTGTCCTACAACAGTGGATTATTTCTGATGCACGGCTTATACACACACAACTTAATTTAAAATATTTTTTTTTGTCTTCAGTCATTTGACTGGTTTGATGCAGCTCTCCAATATTTCTTATCTACCCTCTACATCCTACATCCCTAAAAATTTGTTTTACATATTCCAAACGTGGCCTGCCTACACAATTTTTTTCCTCTACCTGTCCTTCCAATATTAAAGCGACTATTCCAGGATGCTACTATGCCATGAATAGTCGCTTTAATATTGGAAGGACAGGTAGAAGGGAAAAATTGTGTAGGCAGGCCACGTTTGGAATACGTAAAACAAATTGTTAGGGATGTAGGATGTAGAGGGTATACTGAAATGAAACGACTAGCACTAGATAGAGAATCTTGGAGAGCTGCATCAAACCAGTCATATGACTGAAGACAAAAAAAATGTTAGTTTAAAATACAGTCCAAATCTTTTTGCGTTATCTTCAACCGTTCTTGAAAAATAATTTTTTTCTTCAAAAAAACAAAATGGCAGACAGACAGAAAAATAGGCGTTTTCGGACCTATGTTCACTAGACATTTTTTCTTCAGTATGTTAAGTAGAATCACTTCCTACAGTTTGGCCTCACATTTAGACAACCTATATAAATATATTTACGTAAAAAAAAAACATCGGGTCATCAAAACTTAACCAACATTGCAGCGCTCCTTGCGGTGACGCAGGGTAATATTGACGCAGTATACACAGTTAGTTCGCTAGTTTAGAGCATTTTTTGGAGTGGGAGTGCGATTTCAAAATCGGTCCGGTAGTTCTGGCGTTATAAGGTGATTTTGAGGGCGGCATCGAACACACACGTATATACGAACATTAACATCCGGATTTTTGGGTTCTTTGGTGTAAAAAACCAAGATCCGGTGGAAACCGCATACATCCAATTACACCGAATACAATACTTTCCCTTCTACAGCTATAGCTCTGCTATATCGCTAGGCGGGAAAGAAATCTATAAAAATGCAATTTTTAAAAGTACGCTATCTTTCGCGTAAACTCGAAAATTATAAAAAGTTAAAAAATTATTTAAAAGTAATAATAATAGAAAGAAAGAAATAAGGATAAATTTAAAAGGGAAAACAAATTTAATACTTCCCGAGTCATTACAGCGTATTAAAATAAACACGTATACTACAAAAATAAACATTATTACGTTACATAGAAATGCAATGTAATAACGTAAAAGGGAAATAAATAAAAACCGGTTAACGGGTTAAAAATAATGGTACGACAACTATAAAAATAAACAATATCGGTACAAATACTAGGTAATAAAAAACAAAAGGTAACATAGTAGAAAGAAATGTAGTAATACAGTCAAGGTAATATTCGAAATACGATAAATAATAAAACCGCTTGTAAACTGAGCGCCTGTATAAAACGTATCTTTGGAACATTTCATTAATAAAAATTCAATACGCATGTAAACGTAGATATGCTCGAGTTAAATGAATACCGTTTATAAATTCATGTACTTCTAACCTTAAATTTGGTAATAAAACAAACCTGACTGATATTAAATAAAACCACACACGTCGCTAAAAATATACGTAGAGAGGAAGAGAGAGAGAGAGCGGGAGAGAGAATACGATTATATTTAAGAGTACATCGATAAATCAAATGAATATTTATGTTGCACACTCGTTAAAATAATATTTAATTATGTACTAATACTACACATACTTCCATGTGTAGACATTTATTAAACTAATTGCGTAAATAATAATTTATGTAGTTCCGATTGTAATATCTAAATTAATACTGCGTTTGATTACAAAATGTAACTTTATTTTATTTTTTTAAATTATTCATTTAACATTAATTAAATGGGAACAAATAATAAAATTTAATTAATTAATCCAAAAACTCAAATCGTCGTCCGGTTTTTACAAAAATTAAGGTTGCTCTATTCCTACAGTAAAATACCAGAAATTGACGTACCTAATTTCCTTCTTAAACAAATCCTACGTTTGCTTGTGGACCTGGTGGTGTTTTTTTTAGAACACCGTTTTTATTATTCAATTACATTATTTTTCCTAACATAAGAGGTTCAGAATATAACCGAACTTAATTTTTTAAAATCCTAATTAATTTTACAAATTATTGGTCCTTGTCCCCTTCAAAGTACGCCCTTCCCCTAATCATACACTTTTTCCAGCTATGTTTCTAATTCGGAAAGCAGTCCTGATAGCTTCATTGGAAATGGCCTTTAAGATCCATGACGAATTCGCTTTAATGTCGTAAATAGTATCGAAACGGCATCTTTTCATCGCCGATTTTAATTTCGGAAATAAGAAAAAATCGCAAGGAGCCAGATCTGGTGAGTAGGGAGGACGATGAAGGACAATCGAATCATTTTTGGCACAAAACTGACGAATTGACAAATCTGAGTGCGGTGAAGGAAGCGTGAGTTGCCTCGCCGCAACTCCGATCTCTTTTTGCGGATTTTTTCTCGTAACCGTTCTAAAACGCCTTGATAGTACGCACGGTTCACCGTTTCACCTCGAGGAAACAATTCAAAATGAACGATTCCATTAAAACCGAATAAACAGAGAGCATCAGTTTGCCATCGGATCGAGACTGACGTGATTTATTGTGGCGCGCAAATCCTTCCCCGATCCGTTGCGGTTTTCGACTCCCTGTATGAGCCTTTGCGTGAATGTTTCATCGTCATCGGCTTGTTCAAGAAGTTTCCGACAAACGACCACTCGATGTTCTTTCTGCCGTTCCGTCATCAAACGAGGAAAAAACTTTGCTGCGACTAGATGATGCGCGTTCAATTTTTCAGTCAAAATGTCATGGCATGATCCGATCGAGATTCTAAGCTATTCTGCTAGTTCTCTGACCGTCGATCCGCCGTTTGCACTCACCAGATCGTTGATTTCTGAACGCGGGTATCATCGGTTACGTCGAAGGTCTTCCTTGCCGAGGGTCATCTTCGACTGACTGACCACCGCTCGTAAATCGTGGAAACCATTCGTAACAATTCTGGGTACAACCCAGAGCATCATCTCCGTAAGCTTATTTCAAAAGTTGAAACTTTCTGTTAAAGTTTTCCCCGGTTTCACGCAAAAGTATACCTCGTATCGTTGTTCCCGAAAATCGTACGTTACAATAATCGCTACTACCACTTAGACACGTCAGTCAAATAACAATAACACGAAAACTAAACGAGATATCAATAATCCAAGAATATGTGATTACAGAGGAGGTTATGCGGAACACAACGCTGCAAATCGCGCGTTACGAAATAGCTCCGTTGCGGGTCATTAAAATGTTCGGTTATTTTTTGAACAGACCTCGTAAACAACAATTTGAAACACTTTACAGCAAACCGGTTATGAATTGCGCGAGTTGTAATCAGTTAAAGTAAAATCTTTAGAATCAAGAATCGATTCTTCTTTTTCAAGAATCAAGAATTGAAGATTCTTTTTTTTTGGATTCGCCTAAAAATAACCTCAAATTTTGAAAATGACTTATCTTTTCTTTATGAAATCAATAAATATTGGTATGAACAAATTAAATTTACATTTATATTTTATGAACGTCTAAAAGTCGAGTTTCAAGATATTTATTCTCGACCGTGATAATACTTTAATAGTATGCGAGTGTTAACAATATTCTTAATGTATTCGTGTGCACGCAAACACAAAAATGTGTGTAATTAAAACGACCTTTGTGGCAAAATGGTAACATTTCATCTAGACAAGGCCGTATTCAAATCTCGGGCAAGCTTGGCATTTTTCATGCGCTAATAAACTGTTCACATCATATTCCCATGTACAAACTTTCGATTTACTTATCACATAAAACAATTTGAAATATATTTGTCGGAAAACAGGAATTAGATCGTTAGGAACAACCTTTTCTTACCAGGACAGTTTTTTAAAATTAAAATTGTTTTGTCATCGAATTATAATTTATTGAAACCAAAAAATCTTTGTTTTTACAAAGGAAATGCGTATTCTTTAAACATTTTTTCAAAAGTAGAGATAAAGAGGAGACTTCATCGGGTAGGGCATCAGCAAAGACAGGAGGAGACAGGACTATGAGAAGAATATCTGTTAGAATACTCTGTAGTAAAATAAAATGACGAAATGGAGGCCCAAAATGAGGCTATTGTTGAGGAAATGGAGGAGAATCTTCAAAAGATGCGCGGGGTTAAAAGATGTAGGGCAAGGCGAGGGAAAAAGAGATGTCTGGAGTAATGTAGAACAGGATGAAAACCTAGCAAGAAAAATCAACATGATCAACACCCTAGATAGTAAGTGATCGGAAGACGAGACTGATGATCACCGCATTGATGAAATATGTCGTCAGTTCCTTCAACGAGTCTGTGAATATTTTCCGATTTTCGATTTGCGTACGTTTTCCGATCAAAAATTCCGTTAATTTCAGGAAAAACATGCAAGTCAGCCAGATCCGGACTGTAAGAAAGATAGTCCAATATCTCACATCGAAACTTATGTTCGAACTTTGCCGCGTTTTGAGCAATGATAGGACACGCGTTATCGTGGGGAGCACTAAACATAAGGTTCTATATAGCATGCCATGCAACACTTTAAGGATTTCGGAATAGCTTTCTGTGTTAATAGTTTCTCCTCCAGGCAGATAATCAATTAAATTAATGCTTCCGTTCCCAAAAAAAGAAGAAAAAATGGTCGACAATAAAAGTGGGAGTCCAAATCTGTTTCCGTACATTTGCCATGTTCATCACACTTTCTTCATACAATCCGTTGATGAATTTCGACTGGTCTTTTTTTTTTTAATTAAAAAACGAATCGGTGATTCGCAACATGGGTTGACAATCGACGTGATTAATTAAATACTATTTTTAAAAAACAGATTCATTCAACAAACTGGTCATAAGACAAGTTAAGACACGTTTCCGACAAGGTGTTAATAGCGTTTGAAAACGTCACTTGTACTATTAATACGTAAAACCTATTTTTACTTAGAAAATGGCCCTCGTATTTCAGTTAACAATAATTTTTAATTAAAAAAATTTGTTAAAATACATGGAAACGGATATTTTTAAGCGTATAAAAAATAGCAAACCAGACCAGTATTCAAAACCAGGTTCTTTAAGTAAAAGAATTTCGTTCTAGTAATTTATTAAAGATGTCAATGAAAGTATAACTAAATAATCTACAGCGGGATATTTTTAACAGAAAATTTTATCTTTAAAAGAAAAAATGTTTAACAGTCAAACTTACTCAAATTTAATGGCTTATGTATCCTACTTTGTTTTTGATCATCTCGTTAAACCTCTTTGGCACCGACTCCACTAAGGCAGAACCATGATTTTTTGATTTTTTCATATCGAAATCAAACCTGAACTAATAAGACCAGTTTTTGTACTACAATTCATTTTCCCATGACTTCTTTTTAGTGTGGCCCATAAACTTTCAATTTTCAGGTCGGGAAAGTTCCCTGGCCACGAGAGCGCTCCGATTTTTTGGTTTTTGAAGAATTCTTTTGCTTTCTTTGACATGGTGACATGGTGCAAGGTCCTATTGGAAAATGAGTTCTGGGTTCTTCTGCATAAGTGGGACTATTCTTTAAACCCACCGGGTCGGTCTAATGGTGAACGCGTCTTCTCAAATCAGGTGATTTGGAAGTCGACAGTTCCAGCGTTCAAGTCCTAGTAAAGTAAGTTATTTTTACACGGATTTGAATACTAGATCGTGGATACCGGTGTTCTTTGGTGGTCGGGTTTCAATTAACCACACATCTCAGGAACGGTCGAACTGAGACTGTACAAGACTACACTTAATTTACACTCGTACATATCATCCTCATTCATCCTCTGAAGTATTATCTGAACACGGTAATTACCGGAGGCTAAACAGAAAAAATAAAGTCCATTCTTTATGTTTCTTTGCCCATCGAAGTCTTTTCGTCTTCATAACCTGTGCCAGTAACTGCTTCTTTTTAGGAATCCGAGCAACCCTTCCCGCGCCAACAATCTTCTACGTACTGTCGTATCAGAAACATTATTCCCACTAGTTCACAAGTCCCTAATACGGTCAACAGCTGACAATCGTGGATTAATTTTGATTTTCCTTATTACTAATCGATCCTGTATAGGCGTGATTTTCTTTTCCCGTCCGTATTTTCCTTTTCTATTTGGAGAAACGGAATTGTTTCCCTAAACCATTTTACGACTTCATTTGCAGTACCTAACCCCACACTACACTCACTGGCAATCTGTATTAGAGTCATTTGTGTGCGTTGGGACAGAGCAACAATTTTTGACCGCTTTCGTGGGGTTATATCGATTGTATAACTAGAAACGAATAACAAACTTATAACAGAAACTCACAAGGTCACCAAAAACTAATTAACAATGAATTATAAAAGCACAAAAACCACTAATTCTGTTTGTATATGATCTAAAACCATAACCTGAAACACTTAACAGCAAGCAGTCTACCACAGAATGAAAATTCGATACAACAGAACAAAAATTCCCTTTGTTCAGATTAATTTGTTCGCTACTGTATAATATTTCATAGTTAAAGATGGTAAACTATGATACGATAATGCCGATTCCAGTACCAGTTTTTTTTTGATACCGTTTAAAAAAACCTGGTGTCTTCTTTATGGGGCACCAAAATAGTGTATTATAATTTAGAAAAGAATATAAATTGGCTTAACAAAATTATAATCAAGAGTTATAACGTTAAAAAAAAAACCGAGCCAAAATTTTAGATTACTCGGATTTTTTTTGGCAAGTTCAATTTCAGTGATACCTAGAAAGTAAAGCACTCATTTTTCTTACCTACAAACGGAGCTCATACCTAACGAATTCAATACTACTTCTTCTTCTTCTTCTTCCTCCCAAAATTATTATTATTTCCACACCGCAAAACCGTACTGACAGAATATGATTTCCTAAGGAAATTCTTCCCGTGACTTTTACAGTAAAAAATAAAAAATGTTAAATATTCGGAAATTTCATATTACATTACACTAAACAATACGGTAATAATCTTGTTGCGTGGGAATATAAAATGAACATTTTGTAGCATATAAAAGATATCTTACCTGACCAGGTTATACGCCGGATGAGACTCTACCGCTTCACCGCAGAGGTCGACATTTAATTTATATAATTTGGTCGGTACTTAATACTACGGACGTCGTTAATTTCTTTAATGTACTCGAATATAACAGTTATTATTACCACGACAAACTATAATAAATAAGCGTGAGGAATGCCGCTCTTCATCGTCCGACGAATTCTTGGTATTACAGAGACAACGGAATTTCCGTTACTTCTTTAAGTCTTCAACAATAAACTAGAGGTAATGTACGTAATACATAAACGAATATCGGTTTAACTTACCTGAAACAAAAGAGAAAAACACACGTAAATCAATAAACAGTAACTAAATTATACAATAATTTTACAACAACAGATTATTTCCTTTATAAATATTTTCTCATACTCTACTGCATACCTAAGACGAAAAGAAAAAACGATTACATAAAGTTGTAACACAACATACGCAGCTGTTGTTTAGAAAAACAGTGCTATCATTCTGAGCAGACATAACATCATTTCCCTAAGTACTGTTAGAAACTTGAAAGCCGATATCCTCCTGGAAGAGCCCTGAAGTATTCCTGTACTTGAAATTTACCGCTCCTTTTTCCTATCCTCCTATGAGTGCATTACTCGTCTCACAACTAACCCGTTTCCTGTAAGTGTAATCCCAGGGTTAAGTTTTGCATCTTAAACGGTTTCACCTAAACCATTCATTGAAAGATTTAGGGAGACGGATCTTTATAAATACTCTGTTCTTAATACAGGATATTCAACTTAAGTCTATAAATAAGTAATAGTTTATTGGCAAACACATAATAATTTAAAGAAGGCGTTAAGAATGATTTCTAAGCACTTTTATGCACTTATCAACAAGTTTGACCGTGTTTCTGATTACCATTGTTAGGTGTAACCCGTCTATATTCTGGATGGCATCGGGAATGTTTGTCTTCAATTGAGACACTTCTGCAGGGTGTGTGGATCGCTCCTATAAATGACTTCTTTTAAGTAACCCTACAGAAAGAAGTCTGGAATAGTCAGATAAGGAGGATCTTTATGGCCACAAACCTTTAGAAATATTCTTCCTTTTTTTCTTTTTCCTGTTTAGTCTCCGGTAACTACCGTTTAGATAATTCTTCAGAGGATGAATGAGGATGATATGTATGAGTGTAAATGAAGTGTAGTCTTGTACATTCTCAGTTCGACTATACCTGAGATGTGTGGTTAATTGAAACCCGATCGCCAAAGAACACCGGTATCCACGATCTAGTATTCAAATCCGTGTAAAAATAGCTGGCTTTACTAGGACTTGAACGCTGGAACTCTCGACTTCCAAATCAGCTGATTTGGAAGACGCGTTCACCACTAGACCAACCCGGTGGGCTTAGAAATATTCTTCCACCGAAAATATCCTCTACGGCAATGGCGCTGTCCTGCTGCGACTAGCAGACTGTCATTCTATTGCAAAGTCTATGAACAGTACAATAATTTCTTGGTAGACGACCGCATCCGGTCGTCTACCGGATGAAACCGCATAGGGGTCTAGTGGTGAACGCGTCTTCCCAAATCAGACTTTGATAAGACGATCTAAATGTCAACCGATCAATTTATTTAAAAATTTATTACATTTCTATTTATAAAAAATATATGGATGAATTTTAAAATAAAAGCTATTAATTAAAAAAAATATCTGAATTTTTTCGAAATACTTGATAATAAAAACGTATTTATTATATATGGTATTTACAATAACATTCTTAATGGATTACTTTGTACGATTTGCACTAAAAAAATTACACTTTTAGAAGATGGTCATCAGAGGTTTCGCCTTAATGTAACCTTTTACAAATATAAGATATTTATGTTATTAAAATTATAATCCCTACGTATTATAAAAAAAAAAAGAAATTGTTATCGCAAATCAATAATAAAATACTAATTCCTTTATTCGTGTATACAATTAATAAATAAGAACATCAATACTTTAATGTAACATAATAGCATTATTTTACAGTTATTAATCATTAAAATAATTAAAATTCCAAAATGAAATAAGTAAAAAAAAAAAAAACAACTACAACACAAGATCGTAAATTTAGACAAGATATAAAAAAAGAAAATGATAATGTGCAATGTGCAATATGGATGCAGCAATAATAATTAATACTTCATCTAAAAACATCTTCACTCAACAGAATTTGCATTATAAATTGCAAACAAAAAAAAAAATTCACGTAAAAAAGGCGGCAATTGGATATATAACTTTATTGTCCTCGCTCTTAACAGATTTATATTTCAAATAAACATTGGATCTTAAAATATTAACGACAAAATTATTTTTACTTAAAATCAATCAAATAAATTATAAAAACAAACAGAAAACTATGCTGGAAATCGATTTTTGGAAACGATTTTAGAAATCTGAGTATTTCTACAGGTTGTAATGATATCTCACCGAAAGAACAGGATATAAAAATTAATAATCCTTAGTACATTTCCCTTACAAGGAAACATAACTAAATCTCGGGCTTTTACATAACATTTTTTTAATGAAATCAAAAGCAATATTATAAATGTGAAATCGGATACTGCGTTACCCTTTCTTTTTCCTGTTTAGCCTCCGGTAACTACCGTTTAGATAATTCTTCAGAGGATGATATATATGAGTGTAAATGAAGTGTAGTCTTGTACAATCTCAGTTCGACCGTTCCTGAGATGTGTGGTTAATTGAAACCCCACCTCCAAAGAACACCGGTATCCACGATCTAGTATTCAAATCCGTGTAAAAATAACCGGCTTTACTAGGACTTGAACGCTGTAACTCTCGACTTCCAAATCAGCTGATTTAGGAAGACGCGTTAACCGCTAGACCAATCCGGTGGGTTGGATACTGCGTTACCCGGTTGCCTGCAGGGACGCAAACTGGAAATTACGCAATCTGACAATTTTATGTCTGTTTTCTCGCATAATTTTTGGCTACCGCTTTAACCTCCGAGACTAACGTTAGGTATTGCTTTAGAGGAAATTTTTGTAGCGTGTGAAAATGCCATGGCTGACCGGGATTCGAACCCGGGACCTCCGAACGAAAGGCCGAGACGCTACTACTCGCGCCGCGTAGGCCGGCATTTTTTGCTACCGCTTAACAATTTCAATCATAAATCGACTGTTTATCAATTGATTTGAACAAATGAACAGTAATTTAGTTTACTAGCCGGTCAGGGCTCCTTTCGCTCACCCGACCGTCTAGTCACGGGACTCCGCCCCCTGGACTATCGACGCGTTCGTATCCTCATGTTTATAAGAATATTACATTATGACAACACAGTTGTAGGTAGGACTTCTCCGCCGCGCGGTTTTTTTTCTGATTCACGGCTTACACACAAAACCTTATTTAAAATATTTATCATTTTATTTAAATATAATATTTTTCGTTTAATTCGATGATTCTACCTAAAACGCGAGCGCATAGCGTATTTCATTCGCGCGGGTGTGGCGGCACTGGCAGCCACTTTAACTAGTTTTTCACGCTTTAAATACTACTTAAATTATTTCATTCTACCGATATCACTACACAGCAGACGACTACAGCAGATGTACGTCAGTGCTACACTAGCGCACCTTGTAGTGAGAGGGGTTACTATGACACACTATACCCGCTTAGCCGCTAGTTTATTTCAACATTTTCTGAGATTGGAGTGCGTTTTTGCAAAAACATTTTTTTGCAAATATTGTCGTTTTTAATCGTTAACAAACGTGCCTAAGAAAAATACGACCTTAATTAGGCGAAATCTCAAGATACTAAAGCCGAACTTGCTTTATAGCGTCACGCCGTTAACCTTTTAAGTTGAAAATTAAAGGCATCAATGTCTCATTTATAGACGTAATCCAAGCAATCCTGGTCAAAATCGGTCCAGTAGTTCTGGAGATATAAGGTGATTTAGAGGCCAACACCGAACACAAGAACGTATGAGCATTAACATCCGAAAACTGAAAATTTGCATCAGGTTTTTTTTTGCGTTCCTTAGGTGACAAAACGTAAAGATCCTTTTATAACAGCGTATGCCTAGATTAGACCGATTAAAATTACTTTCCTTTCTACAGCTATTGCTCTGCTACAGAGCTATGTAAACGTGAAAGTAAAATTTTAAAGGCCGCCATTTTGGATTTTTTATACAGAAACTTTCTGTTTTTGGTAGAAGATTCTGTTGGTTATATATATACCAAATTTTACTGAAATAATATTTTATTAAAAATATATTATTTTATTATAATAATGAATTTGCATTCATTATGCAAACAGAAAACTGGTGAACAAAGGGAAAATAAAGCATTTATCTACATGATGTTTTTTATCTTCTTGCTCTGAATCGGTGCCAAGTTTGGCCAACATCTTCCTATATATACTGTCGGGGAAAAAAGGACACAATTTTGGATACTGTGAAACCCCTTGTCAGATAGAATCGCAAATCAGCTAAAAAGCTTAGCGCACAAAATATTTCTGCAAATTTAAACTTTTTAGCGAACGGGTTTTCAAGATTTGGGGTAAAGACTATTTATAAATAACATTAAAAATCTTTCCCCGTTAAATCCTTCCAATTTCGTAATTTTAAATAACTGAATAAAGTACTTTGATCGTGCTAAACTCAATTTTCTACGACCGGTATAAAAAAGTCAAAAACTAAAAACGGTGAAAAGTATCACTATATGCGCTTCACAGTTCCAACGGCGTGGTGTTTGGCTGTTGTGCGCATGCGCACATAAAAAGCTGGACGCGAGGCTGCGAGGGAGAGACAGCACTATCGCTCCCGCAGTGCCGACTCTGGTGTGCTGGTGGAAGGTAGTTTTTTTTTTTTTTTACTCCGAGCTTTCTTTGTTCGTTCTCTTTTCGAGTTTAGTCGGTGGAAGGAATATGAAAACGGTTTAGTTGTTTTTTTTCAGTAGTGATCAGAAGATGGCGGAAAGCAAAGGCTCTTTGATTGCCAAATCTGTCCAAAAACACGCAGGAAGGACGAAAGAGAAGGTAATTAATAAAACTAATTATGTATTTGTTTCTATGTACATAGAAACTTAAATTAAGCAGCACTGGACTATAGTGTTTTTAAGCGGAGATTTTATTTTAAGTTATTATCTAATAACACTAGTACTAAAATATATTATCTGTGTTGACATTTTATTACTTATTCGCTTAAATCGCAAGCACAATGTGCTTAAAAACCGTATACCGTATTTTTGAATGAAATAAAGTAGTGTACAATTGGTATATTAACTTGCTTCCATCTATTCTATTTGATTGACTTGTTTTCGGTTCTTTTATTTTACAGAAAACTTTAACCGCGGTCTTGAAAAGGCCCAGAAAAAATCTTTCTGGAGCAGCACCCCCCACTAATTTAAGTTACGAGCCGCCACTGCAGGGGATTGTGAAAAGTCGAAATTCGCATAAATCCCGACCTCGAAATATTGGCCCGATCTGTATTTTTTTTCTTTTATAGCAGCAATCGAGTTATAACTGCGGAGGTAAAAAAAGCATTAACACTAAAACATTAAATCCCTTCATCTTCTCACTCGCTCGTTCTCTCTCTTTCCTACACGCATATCTATATTTATATATTTGCGACAAACCGATTGTTTCGCTGCCCACCGTAGAAAGTAATCCGGGGGAGTCAGATAGGGCGATCGTACAGGCCCCAAACCGCTCGAAATGATTCGTTCAAGAAAGACATTTCGCCATGACAAAAAGTCATTGACCTGTGTACGTTGTGGCGCCATCTTGTTGGAATCAACCGTGATTGATTACCGCTTCTGTTAATCGACTGATGAAGTTTGTTAAAACAACAACGATCGCTATTAAACGTACTTTCAAAAAATTGGATCCTAAATGCGCGTTCTACTCACACCGACTCAGATTCCAATTTTCACGTCGTATAAAGATTATTAGTGTAATTCACGGGGGTTAGCTACAACATATCCATCCTAGAGATGAAAAGTTAGTTAAACGTAGCGTTAAAATATTAAAAAAGTAGAAATTTTCCGTAAAAATTTTTTTCACGCCTGAAAAAAATGAGCGCTCTTAACGGAAGAACAAAAAAGAATTAATATGAAATATTTTTCTTATATAACAAAAATATGTTATACAAGCACGATAATAAATAAATCGATAAAATAAAAACGTAATATTATATTAAATTCAAAAGCTTAAATACAAACAAAAATAATAAAATAAATACATTTTAATTAAGCTACGAGCAGAATAAAACCGATTTACTTTTCTTAACGATAGAACAAAGAGAATAGAAAAGTAAATTAAATAAGATATTTATGTAGTTTTGTTTTTGTGTTAACGAAAAAAGAAAGAACGAGGGAAGAAAGCTACGGCAGACATTGTAGTACATACGTTTTCCTGAATTAAATTCAAAACTTTTCTTCCCGGAAATTAAAATGTCCACTGCTACTTTTAACAAAATAATTAAATTCTCTACTAAATCAGAGAACAGGCCGCTGATAAAACATGTAGCATAATAAAATAGCCTATTTTAGGTGCTACTATTTCGTATAAAAACGGAAAATATAAAAAGAACACACAATCGATTACGGTCAACATATTTATTAATCATATCAGTACATAGAGAGATTAAACAAATAATTTATGTTAATTTTCATCGAGAGAAAAATTATGATTTTTGATAGCAGGATTCGTTAAACGGTTAATAGAGTAGGGGATTCAGGAAACTAGGGAAGGCTCGTCCTAGTCAGAATTTGACACTCGGCGCTCAGGTCAATCCAGGCGAATCCCGAAGCCAACTCAGAAGCTCCTCGGGGCCAAGAGGACTACCCCATGCTAGGCTCCTCGTAGAGCTCGCTTTGCTAGCCGTTCCCATCTACTCAGTCGGCTCCACCCCCTTGACCCTCGTACTGTACGTTATCCTTACGGATATGAGAATAATACTCATAAATAAATAATAATTATAATATTCAGGCTTTGAAGAAACCTGAAAAAAAAATTACAAAAGATAGAATAGTTTTAACTGTGGTGATGACTCCATACACCTTTCTTTCTTTTTCCTTCGTTAATTACCGTTCAGGTACTGCTGCCGTTCATTAAAATTTCTGACCCGTACATATTTTTACTATTCCGTCTACATAGCGCTATAGCTCTAAAAGGGAAGTTATTGTAATCGGTCCAATATTGGCGCATGCGGTTTTCCCCGGATATTGACGTTTTGATATCTTTCTTTCTTTTTCCTGTTTAGCCTCCGGTAACTACCGTTTAGATAATTCTTCTGAGGATGATATGTATGAGTTTAAATGAAGTGTAGTCTTGTACATTCTCAGTTTGACCGTTCCTGAGATGTGTGGTTAATTGAAACCCAACCACCAAAGAACACCGGTATCCAAGATCTAGTATTCAAATCCGTGTAAAAATAACTGGCTTTACTAGGGCTTGAACGCTGGAACTCTCGGCTTCCAAATCAGCTGATTTGGGAAAACGCGTTCACCGCTAGACCAACTCGGTGGGTTTGACTCCATACACCTATGACGACAAAAATTCATAAAATCATGGTGGCAGATATATAATAATGAAGTAAAAGGAGTAAACTGTTTTTTCCTTAATGAACATCTTTAATTCACAACTTCAACCTTGCCTTGGGAGCGCTTTGGGGACGAATAAATAATGAATATTTTTAATAACTTAACCTTGAAGTGAGCTAGAGCTTCGATCCATGGCTTAAAACCTCCCCTGAGATAACAGGAATGTATCCTGCAACTTGAAAGTAATCGGCTGGTTGGTTCTTGCGTGATGCGATAATCAACAAACAGACAAACTTTATATAACCGTGATCTGTTAGATACGGAGTGTACCAAATGAATGGAAAGGTTAGCCCTCAAACTACTAACAAACACTCCATTTGAATTTTGAAAATAGGACAATTGTTTGCAGAGATATTGTAAGGGCACCCCGTTGCACCTCCCAAAACAGCGACCATACTCCAGGGGATCCCATACAAATGGGATCCCCTGGAGTATGACAAAACGGGTTGATGGGAATGGCGACCGACGCAAGCTCTGCGGGTGTCCAGGGGGCCGGTCCCCCTGACAGATTGGAAATGGTGTGCGAAGCGAGCTCTGCGGCCATGAGTTGGCTCCGGGATTCGACTGAGCTGACCTGACCCCGACGGTCCAGGTTCTCGTTAAAAAGGCCGGCTAGTATATATATATATATATATATATATATATATTTCGGAGTCATCAAACAGATTTGACTGGTTTCATGCTATTATCCGTCCTTTCGGTTCTGCGGCAATCTTTTTACCTGAATATATATATATATATATATATATATATATATATATTACAGAGTAAATCCTCAACTATATGTTTTATATGTACTCTTTCTCATCCTCTACAGATTTTACCTTCCACTTCATCCTCTTTTACCAAATTAAAATTTAATCATATCACTTACGATCGTTATTACGAAATAGAACCCAAAAAGTAAATAACTACAATTCTTGCTACTTTTTTTAAAGATCAAGATTTAACTTAAGGTTTACAAAGATAATACATCGAGATTATTGGCTAATACGATTCGCCACAGAAATACATTAGCATTACAGAGATCAATGTACTATAAACACACGCACACACACACACACACACACACACACACACACCTAAACTTTGTTTGCGTCTATGCATGTATTCATAAATTAAAGCAAGATTAATAGTACAATAACAAGACCCTTTGTATTCATGAGATAATCTGTCAATATTCACATTACAATTAATTGCTGAACGGAAATGCAATCACTAAATGATGTCCGTATAGAAGACAGAGAGAGATAAATAGAGAGAGAGAGAGAGTGAGAATATAGTGATGAAGAAACCAACCCTTTTCTGTAACCACCAGCATAGCATAATTGTAATAATAATAATATGACGGCGGCCTAGGTTTTAAATGGAATAGTGTATTATCATTATATATATATATATATATATATATATATATATATATATATATATATATGTGCGTGTGTGTATTACAAAGGTACATAAATGAAATGAAATGAAAGGACTGACTACAGCAAGCGTATAGTACTGTAGATTTAATTATTATTACTACTACTATAACATGGGTAAAGCCGAAGGGGTTTTTAAGAAAAGACTGGAATCCTTCCAACATATTATGTATTCTGATTCAAATTGAGAAGCCGTAACCGCATTTACTCGCCCTCATCTACGTTTATAGTATAGAGGTCGTAACCCATGAACACCTTCTGATATTCACCTATATTTCCCATTCAACCACCTTTAATGTTCATCGCTATTCGGACAGAAATTCCAAAATGCCATACCGATATCCACCACCCTCCACCCCAGACGATCTGATAATAATTTTCTCTACTTAAGCTGTATAGATATATAATAATTAGAAATTCTTAGACGAAGTTGAAATAAGAAGGATTTAAACATAATATCATACAATAGTAAAATAGCATTATTACATTCCACAAAATTCCATTCGATTTAAACTAAACCATACACACCAACTAATTACGATTTAAGTAATAATACGTAAGGTTTTTGGTTATTAATATTTAATCCTTATTTTATATTCCTATGTATCAAAACACTCCTTAAAATGCGGGCGTACCGGGTGGGAAAAACTCAAATTAACCAAATAAATAAACTAATTTTCTCCGATAAATGAGTTAATATTTTCCCGATAAATTGTCATTTTTTCACCAGTTAAACTATTAATAAAAAAGGTTTTTCATATTAAATTTGTTTTGAGTTTCAAAAAACGCTTCAAGGCTTAACGCACTAGGTACCGAGTCGACCGGGTGAGAAATTTACTTTTTTATACTTTAAATATTATTCATTTATTTAATTCTGCTGCTCACCTGTGACGTCGTAACCTAGCGACAGTTTAGAGCAGTTTTTTTGGGGTGGGAGTGTGATTTTGCAAAAATCTTTTTTTGTTGCAAATATTGATATTTGTAATCGTTAACAAATGCGCCTAAGAAAAATATGACCTTAATTAGATTAAATCTCGAGATACTGAGGGTGACCTTGCTTTACAGCCTCATCCCGTTGACCTTTAAGTAATCTGATATATTATTATCAAAAAAGGTCCAGTAGTTCTTTAGATATGACGATTTAGAAGCCAACACACAACGTACACACGTGCATACGAACATTAACATCCGGAAAATTTCTTTCCGGTTTTTTGTGCCCCTTAGGTGTCAAAACGTCAACCCACCGGGTTGGTCTAGCGGTGAACGCGTTTTCCCAAATCAGCTGATTTGGAAGCCGAGAGTTCCAGCGTTCAAGCCCTAGTAAAGCCAGTTATTTTTACACGGATTTGAATACTAGATCGTGGATACCGGTGTTCTTTGGTGGGTTGGGTTTTTCAATTAACCACACATCTCAGGAACGGTCGAACTGAGAATGTACAAGACTACACTTCATTCAAACTCATACATATCATCCTCAGAAGAATTATCTAAACGGTAGTTACCGGAGGCTAAACAGGAAAAAGAAAGAAAGATATCAAAACGTCAATATCCGGGGGAAACCGCATGCGCCAATATTGGACCGATTACAATAACTTTAGAGATAACCCTTTTAGAGCTATAGCGCTATCTAGACGGAATAGTAAAAATATGTACGGGTCAGAAATTTTAATGAACGGCAGCAGTACCCTTTTTTGTTTTTCTGCACGTACAATTAAAAATTCATTCTTGTTTTGAATATTTTAAAACGCCATTATTTTTAATGCAGATACAAAAGTGAACCGAAGAACAACTGAAAGGTAACTATATTAGCTGATAATTACCAACCTTAAAACCAAAATTTACCCTCTGTTGCAAAATTTTTTTTTTGAAATGACAAATTTTTTGATCATTTTGCCCTATGTGAATGGAAATTTGTAGCGTATGAAAAGTGCCATGCCTAACTGAGATTCGAATCCAGGACCACCGGATGAAAGGCTGAGACGCTACCACTCTGCCAGTGATCGGCGGAATTTAAATATGTACGTAGAAAAAAAGGAAACTGAGCTTCAGTCTCATAATATATATATATATATATATATATATATATATATATAGAGAGAGAGAGAGAGAGAGAGAGAGAGAGAGAGAGGTTTTACAAGGAAACTGAACGAAATTCAAGACCGTTTTCTACAAGCGAAAATAAAAAAAAGACACATATAAACTGTACAAGTACGTACATATATATGTTTCAGTTATGGATTTTAAAAAAACTAACCCGGATTTCTGCATCAAGGGTAAAATAAAGCCGTAATGAAATTCCGATAACTACAATAACGGGGTAAATTTGATGGTTTCGTATGGTTTTGACCTGAAAATTGAATAATAAAACAGGCCGCTAAACTGTATATCTCTAGTAACTTTTGAGAAAATTATTATAAAACATAAAAATTGTGTCACAATGCCCAGTTTTTTTACGTTTAATATACAATAACTTCTTTAAAATCACGTTATAAAAAAAAAGATTTATAGAATTTAATTCCGAGAAAATCTACTCGCATGTAGATGACACCGAGTAAAAAACAAAAAAGAATTTAAGAAATATTACTTATTAAAAACAAAAGGAGAATACGATAATACGTTAATTTCAACCGGGAATGAAATTATTTCGATGTTGGAATACGCCTACAAACAAAATCAATAATTAAAAATAGATAAATAAACAATTACAATAACTGTTTCTAACTCCTTCGTTGTTTACACGTTATTAGGCTATATTAAATAGAATTCCCCGAGATGAATATTTTGATATAATTTTAAAGAGGACCGAAGGTTCTCTTTAAAGAACCTGAACCGGCTCTCAGAGGACTCTTTAATATTTAAAGGAAAAGAAATTTGTTGCGGCATAAATTACAGAGATGGTCGTCGCAAAAATTGATCGATCGTCACAAGGCATCCCGATTCCCTCTAGAGATGCGCATTATCTGGAAGAAATTTTATTTGTACGGCTTTTCCCACAGGATATGAAGATAAAAGAAACACGAGGGATACAGTGGAATTATCTTTTAGAAAGTTATAAGCGATGTCCATCGCTCCTGGTAACAGCATTTACTACTACTACAACAATGTAACTTACTTTTGGCTACGACTAAAATTTCCACTCCCCAATAAATTACGAAACGTAGCTAGTAAAACGCAACTGTCCGTTTTATACTAAATTTTAATTTAATTTAATTTCGTTGGAAAACTCATTTTTTAAATTCAGCATAAAAATTAGCGAAAACGTGTACTGTTAACATAGCCTCTAGCTATACGTAAAGCAAGTTAATAACAAAAAAATGACACTGAAAATGTAGACAGTATTACCCTGCGGTTAACATTCCTTGTGTCTACGTGCGCGCACGTGCACGGCTACATGATATGTTGTAAACGCATAAACAGAATTTTTATTTTTAAATAATAAAAACATGTTTACTTCAATCGATGAAATAAGAAATTAAATTTCAATAAATTATTTTTTACTAAACGATAAAACGCGTTAATTAATTTCGATGAACTAATAAATTCTGTTGTCATAAATATGTAATTTTTAAAACCGTTTATTACCATAAACACTGTCCTAAGGAGGTTTTAGTCAGATTTAAGGTACTGATTCAAGACATCAAGAAAGAAGTACTCGCAAAAACAAATTTGTTATTTCGCTTCATTATTCAATAAAAGAAAATTTTAATGAAATTTGGTGCACATATACCCAAAAACATCTAAAAAATAAATACAATTTTAAAATTTTACTTTTGAAGATTCCAAAATGGCGTTCGTTCAATCGAATTATGTTTTATCAGATAAAATGTTAATCCACCCATCGTGACAAATCTGACATCTCATTTAATCAAATCCGTGAATATGAATAAATCATTGATCGCCAAAAATCATAGTCTGATAATTTTGTAACTATTTTCACTTCCTTTACTAACTGAATTAAAATGAATTTCTGTTATTAGTAATTATTATTAACAATTCAAAGGAAAAATAACAATAACCCTGGTCCGATGTCTTCAATCCACCTTAACAATCACAGCCGTACTTCAACAATTTATCAACTTATTTTAACAAATAAGAGATGTTATTTTGCTCACGATAAAAGGCTTTTATCCGATAAAACAGATATTTACGATTAAACAATTTAAAGGGCAACCATTTAGGAATTTTTAAAGGTAAAATATTCTAACTTATTTATATTTTAGATGATCGAGGTAGGTAAATTAATTGGCCTCCTAGCCCCCCCCCCCGATTTTTACCTTTGGGATCATGTAAAGGAACTTCTTGGCGCAGAAAAAGTTAATTCTAAAGAAGAATTATTGAACTGAATTTTAAACGCTTTTGAACATCTTAAGACTGTGATATTATTAAAAAAGTTTCCTTTAATGTTATACGTCGCACTAGATTTCGCATAAACTATCAAGGACATCATTTTGAACGGTATTTGCGATAAGAAAATTAAATTGAAACGTAAAATAAATACAATATTTTTTTTTTGTGCATGTTATTTCATTTATATTTCTTCGGTTTCTTGTACAGTAGAATTTGATTTTTTAAAACGTTTATTTGATTTTTATTATACTTATTTGCTTTAACCCAACGCGTTAATCTAGAGGTGAACGCATCTTCCCAAAGTCGAGAGTTCCAGCGTTCAAGTCCTAGTAAAGGCGGTTTCTTTAATATGGATTTGAATACTAGATCGTGGATACCGATGTTCTTTGGCGGTTGGGTTTCAATTAACCGCACATCTCAGGAACGGTCGACTGAGACTGTACAAGACTACACTCGTACATATCATCCTCTGAAGTAATACCTGAACGGTAATTCCCGGAGGCTAAATAGAAAAAAGAAAGAAAGGACTTATTTACATCAATATTTTTAGAATTAAATTCTCAACAAGTTTTGTTAACAAATTTTATGCATTTATTAGTCGTTTACCAAAGTTATTTATTTCAAACCTAAAAAAAAGTGTTTTCCAACAAATTTTTTCAGTTTTACTTCGGATATCAAGAAAACGGAGACACGGTTCTGGAACTTATTTTATTCAATTTTTCAAGTAAAAAACCATAGGAAACCGTAATTTAGCCCCTCGATTAAAGTACTAAAAATTTCAGTACGACCTCATTTCACCGGGGGAGCTGAGATTTCCGAGCGAAATCTTTCGCTAACCGTAACTAGGTTACGAAGCGTTTCCAGCTGTACGTTTACGTGAACGTTTTCCATTATTTTGATGAGAGGAAGTACGTCTTACCACCTGTGAGGTATGTCGGTTTCCTTATGGGATCTGTATATATAAATTTCAGCATTCGACAATAACGATTTTTACATAAAGGATGAAAATATTTTACGAAAAATTGAATAAATTTAAAACGGCCTGTGAACTACCACGGCATATCACTCTTAAAAATAAATCTAGAAGGAAACAGCATTTTATAAAACATCGGTCGGTTTGATTCTATTTTACGGGAAGTAAAGTGATACGGGAAGGTGAGGTCGAAAAGGAAAAATTTATTATTTAAGCTGCGGTAATGAGATATCTAATAGCAGCGGCAGGTTACACCGTACGTAACGAAGATATTAAACGAGAACTAAATACGGCGCCGTTAAGTAAGTCGCAATTAAGAATTATAGACCTAATCGGTACGACCGTTTAAAACAGAATGTAATCCGAACGTTTACCGTTGTAAGCTTTTGAATAAAATCATCTGTGGAAGAAGAGATCGAGGAAGACCGAATAAAATCGTCGATACGGGCTTAATAAACCTATCCTTGATATGGAACAAAGAAGAAGAAAATTGTTATTATACATTAAAGATAAACGATACCAAATTCACTAAAACAACACTACTTGTAAAGCATTACTAAAATATATATATATATATATATATATATATATTTTAATTACAATGAAACTCAAGGTCAACTACAAAAAATAATTAAAAGTAATTTTGATAGAATTATTTATAAATAAAGAAATTAAATATTTGTATAATGTATGATTAACAACATTTTTATCCATTAAATAAAAATAATCTTACTTTTATCTAAACCTGAATTAAAAATAAATGCGATTAAAAAAAACAAACTATTAGCAGTATAATAAAAACAAGCTAATCCCATTTACATAAACTTCTTTTTCATAATTATTTTTAAATAACACCGCATCCAATTCTAAAAAAAATAATTTCTATTATAACTACTTTTTTTAATTCATTATATATTTTTTTATTTTTTAATCTACAATTGCAAAAAATGAGTAATTTTATGTGTATACATATACATTTTATTTATTTTTATATCGATTCGTGGATTTATGAACACTGAACCGATAACTAAACTGCTTCTTTCATTACGAAGCGTCCGTTAACGTATATATATATATATATATATATATATATATATATATATATATATAAATTATATAAATTTATATAATTAGATAAATTACAAATTAAAATTATTAACCATAACGTATAACAATCTGAATTAAAATTAATAATATTAATCTGAATTAAAATTTCTTGTTTGTTACGACAATACAAACAAAAATTGGATCTATTGTATAAATACATACTGTTCCACTTAATTGTAATTTCTTTAAAATCCTTAATGATAACTGGAGAAATTACGTTTAGAAGCGTACAGCCATATTTTTAATAATCATACAAATACATAATATTACCATTGTTACTAAAAATATGTGCATGGCTTAGACGAGACTAAAAAGGGCTTCTCGGCCCGGCTTTATTTGACCTGGACTGAATCCTTACTGGAATCATTGACCTTGATGAGTTTTTGAACTCTAATAAATAAACTCGTTTATTTGTAACACTTATTATTAATTCGAAAACGTTAAAGTTTTTGTTTTAAAATTAATTATTAAAGCACGCATTTGGATAAAACATAATCAACAAATTATTTATTTACACCTTACATTAACTACAGCAACAGCTTTTTTTATTTTGAAGAAATAACCGACAATAAATGTTAAAAGTTAAATAATAAATTCAGCAGACTAGACGCTGTTTTTATTAAAAGGTTCACGCAAATTAAAATCATTAAGTTTTATTTAATACAGGATAAATGTTTCTAAAATAAAAATAAATGTATTTTACATTTTTAATTAAATTACCTAGCAACAAACAAATTTATTGTAATGTTTTTAAATCTCTAACATAAACTTCATTCTTTTCCTTTACCGGTAACGATATAGGACATTAAGAATATATTTAAAAATGATAGACGATTGGGTCATTTATTACTTTGATTTAATATATTTATTTAATAAATATATTACTTATTATGTGCTCGTAATTCTACTAAAACTTTTGAAACCTTTATTCAATTCGTTTTCTATCCTATTAATAGGAATGAAAATAAATTTAATAAAGTCTGAAACTTTAATTATTTCGTTAATTGAATTTTTAGATTTTTTTAACAGGTACGTATTGTTCTACCCGATTATAATGCTTTACGAATGCTTATTAGCAACCGGAAAAATTGCAATTAGAAACGTACCATTAATATTTGAAATAATATCACCAACACGTTTGCTCGTGTGGGTGTTATTAGTGACAATATATATGCGATGGCTTATCAGTGAATGCGTTTGACTTCTAATCTAACGTCATTAAATCTCAAGAGGTTTAATGAAGTTCTATTAGAAGTCAAAGTAGGGCAAAATTTGGTTTGACTTTTGATCTAACGTCATTAAATCTCTAGGGATTTGGTGATGTTCTATTAGAAGTCAAACTAGGGCAAATTGGGGTTCAAAATTTGGTTTGACTTCCGATCTACGTCACTAAACCTCTAGGGATTTAATGAAGTTGTATTAGAAGACAAACTAGGGCAAAATTGGGGGTCAAAATTTGGTTTTAACCCATATGATGCTGATGTTTCGGCATCGTGTGATGATGGGGAGGGGGTCGGTGAAAGCCTGACCCTTCCGTATATACGAGCGTACGGTGACCGGTAGACGTTTCCCCTCCCCCGCCGAAAAAAAAACCCCAACTTATATATTATTAGTTAGAAAACGTTAAAGTTTTTGTTTTTAAAAATTAAGTAATAAGTACGCATTTGGATAAAATATAATCAACTAATCATTTATTTACACAATACAATAACTACTGTAACAGCCTCTTTTTATTTTCAATAATAACAGACAAAAAATGTAAAAAAGTTAAATATTAAATATGATGAGATTACGCAATGTTTTTATTAAAAGATTATCGCAAATTAAAAACATTAAGTTTTATTTAATACTGGATAATTGTTTTCTATTATATTTTTAATTCAATTGCCGAGAACATACAAATCTACTGAAATATTTTTAAATCTCAAAGATAAACTTCATTCTTTTCCTACACCGGTAACGATAATGAGGGGAGAAAGCTGTACCACTTTCCCCTACTCATACGAAAAAAAAATACCCAATAAATTTAAATCCGGTAATGTCATAAACACAAAGACGTCAAAAGTGGTGAAGTAAAAATCCGATGACTTTTTTTTGGAAGTTACTGCTAAGCAGTAAATACCAAGTAATAAGTAATAACCAGTGATAACGTTTAACAGTCTAGAAAAGGAAGTGCTAAAATGGCGTTATATGGCGCTTAGCGTTTCGAAAATTTTTCGGATAAAAGATCTTATAGAAAAAAATTTTAAGAAATATATATAGACCGGATTACCAAGACGGAATTTATAAATTAAAAATGAAACAGAAATTTATAAAAATACAGAAAAAATAAAAAGAAGTCCGGAGAAGAAGATTATAATTTTTTACGGGTATTTATACAGAATGAACGAAAACAGATTAACGAAACAAATATTTAACTTTTATAACAGAACAACTATTAAAACTTAACCGGTTTAAAGAAGTAGAAAACGACCTTAAAATTAAAAATAATAATCAAAGAGAATACGGAAGAAGCAGTAATAAAATAATATGTCCCCGACAAGGATGTTCCCTATTCCCGTTACTTTTGAATCTTTACATAGAACTAGCTGTTAATGATGCTAAAGAACAATTTAGATCCGGAGTAACAGTACAAGGTGAAAAAATAATGGTGCTACGACTTGCTGATGTTATAGTAATTCTAGCCGAGAGAAAAAACGATTTAGAAGAAACAATGAATGGCAAGGATGAAGTCCTTCCCAAGAACTGCCGCATGAAATAAACAAGAACAAAACGAAAGTAATGAAATGTGGTAGAAATAAAGTAGATGGACCGCTGAATATAAAAATAAGATCAGAAAAGACTACGGAGGAAGAAGAAGTTTGTTACTTGTGAAGTAGAAATACTAAAGATGGACGAAGCAGGAGCGATATAAAATGCCGAACAACACAGGCGAAACGAGCTTTCAGCCAGAAATATAATTTGATTACATCAAAAATTAATTTAAACATCAGGAAAGCATTTTTGAAAGTATATGTTTGGAGCGTAGAGTTATATGGGATGAAACTTGGACGATCGGAGTACCTGAGAAGAAAAGATAAGAAGCTTTTGGAATGCGGTGCCACAGGAGAATGTTAAAAATCAGATGGGTGGATAATGTGACAAATGAAGAGATGCTGCGGCAAATTGATGAAGAAAGAAATGTTTGGAAAAATATAGCTAAAAGAAGAGACAAACTACTTATAGGCCACATCTTAAGGCATCGTGGAATAGTTGCTTTGATATTGGAGGGACAGATAGATGGGAAAATTGTGCAGGCAGGCAAAGTTTAGAATATCTAAAACAAACTTTAGGGATGTAGGATGTAGGGGATATACCGAAACCAAACGACTGGCAGTAGACAGGGGGGAATCACGGAGGGCTATATCAAACCAGTCATAAACCTAAATTACAAATTTCATATCAAACGGGTGAAAATTAAAAATTAAGATTAAGTAACATTAAACAAATAATTAAGTCTTTTTTTCAGTTCAGCCGTAAAATTATTTATAAATTACGAGCAATACATTTAATATTCATAGTACACTAATAATCGAGTTTGAGTTTTAATCAAATAAAAATATAAAATAAAGAGCAAATAAAAGAGATGTAAAGAAAAAATTAATAACAAAGAAATAAACAAATAAAAATCGAACATCGAAATGAAATACATTTATCATTTGAAACATCATTAATAGACAATACAAAACATAACCGACCCTTAAAATAATAACTCCAACCGTTAAATGAAAACGTACCATCCATGTAGAAATCGCACACAAGATAGCTTCTATACTTCTATAAACTAATTTCTTACAGTACAACAGCTGCTAAATAAATATATATATATATATATATATATATATATATATATATATATATATATATCACTAAAAATGAAAACGAATAAAGAAGACGAGGAAAATACAGAAGAGGAGGTAAATAGAAGCGGCGAACGTCAGAACAACAAGCAGGGTTAGCAGCAGGTGGAGAATTACAAAACACCGCCGAGTCGGCTGCCTGACTGGCTAACAGCAAATCAAGCCGACTGTACTGCGGTTCATTAAACTTTCTTTGTATATCTCTCTCACACGCGATACGACATCTGATAAAGACAGAAATAGGGTGAGGACGTAGCGAAGGAAAAAAAGGAAACCTGACTACACGAACAAGTGAACGAAGAGAAGAAAACAAACGGTCCGACGAATGGACACACACAAAGACAAATAATATAGAAAAAATAATAACGTAAAATTATTATCGCTACAATGAACATTTAATAAAAGATTCCAGAGGAAAAGGCCCATACGCTTATAAGACTATTTTTATACAATCACCATTTATTTATTTATTACTAGCTGTTACAACCGGCTTCGTCGGGGCCTTCTCATCACTTGAAGTCCATTAAAATAATTAATACTTTTTTTTTTTTAAAGTGATAATTATTTACCTTTTTTGTCAAAAATTAAATCCCGTCTAATATTTTTTTTTTTTTTGAATGATACTTATTTTTCTTGGGAGAGCTTTGAAGCGATTCGTTTGCTAGAAGTTGCGGTTCTCTTACGAGTTTATCTTCTTATCCTTGATTACTTTTTTCCACATTTCTGAATCTTTGGGTACTAGTTTACAGCTTGCTACCATTAAGTTCATATTAATGATACAAAGATCGTATTCTTGATACGAAAGATACGAGTTAACGTATTCTCGATACGATCTGGCAGCGGGAAATTAAAGCTGGAGTAGCCGAGGTTTAAGGTCTCAGTCAGCAGGGAGAAATTGTCTATTTCCGAACTTAGAATATTTCCGGACTGTATTTTACTTCTTGCCTGGGACTATCTTAAGTCATTTATAAAATCTATCCGATCTCCCATAAAAAACATGGTGTGTTGGTTTGTCTGTTTGTTGCATGTGCTTACCGTTTTTATTTTAGCTGCTATTGGCGCAGAGCGGACCACGTGTGCGCCGGGCGGCTGCGCGCAGCCGTTGTTGAGCGCTACCATCTAGCGAAAAAAAATTGTACTGCGTACGTAAACAGTACGTACGTTGTTTATTAACATTTATTATACTTATTATTTTTTTACATTTTATTAAAAAAAAAAATTAATGTCCGCATACGTTTAACAGAAATACGATTAAATAAAATTACTAATCTTTTTTTTCTGTAATGAATATCTGTAAAATATAAATATTTTACAATACTTAGAATATTAAGATATTCTCACAAACATGAGGATACGAACGCGTCGAGGGTCTAGGAGGCGAATCTCCTTGGCTAGACGGTCGGGCGAGCGAAGCGAAGCGAGCCCTGACCGGCTAGTACAAATAACAATATATAAAACACTTGGTAGAGAAATGAACAGACAGGATTAAACTGATGGGTTCAATTCTTCTTACAAAATATGGAATGGAATGGAATGCAAAGTTGGCAGGAGTTTATAGATTCTCCCTACGGATCGCAGAACCTGGACAGAGTCCCTTGCTGCTGGATGATTCAATCGGGCGTGTTTTTAAAAGTTTATTTTAAGTGACGGGTCTAATATTTTTCAAGTTTTGTCTTTTTTAATATTTAGTATTTTTAAGGACGGATTTAATTGCATTTCAATCCGTTGTTGAACCAGCGTTATCGAACCCATTTTATGGGCCGACCGCGGAAGGCTAGGCTTATGAAACCTGTCCTCCCGACGTAATTCCCCTTCTGACCGTCCACTGAAGTTCTTTCGGTGCTAACGCTTCATAGGCTAGCAGGAATACGCCACAACGGGGCACTAACTATATGAAGGGAGCAATGCGCCCCCTTCTCCGGAGGAGTCGCAATTGCTAGTTTAAGTTAATTTACATGTAAGTTTTAAGTTTTAAGGGAGAGGTTAGGTTAGGTAGAAGTTCTAAAATATGAACCTGAAAATTCTTCTTTTATATATATATCTATATAAAGTGTCGTATAACTTATCAGACAATTCTGCTATGTTACTGCATCAAAAAAAAATCGTACGAAAAATTTAATTAAACCATTACAATCAATCCCTTTTCGTAAAATGTTTAAAAAAATATTAGCAGCTTTTCCGTTTTCTCTGTATTGGAATGAAAATAGAAAAAAAAAATTTTTTCAGCAGATCTCGAAAAAATAAAATTTAGATAACTAAAAGAAAAATAACAAGGGATATAAAAAATGGATTAATTGCTTATATATCACCCTACCGAATATCGGCTCAATATAGCAGTTTCTAAAACACGCCCACGACCCTCTAAAAAAAAAACCCGAATTCCAGGATCTCACCGCCGTTTTGCTATAAATTTCGTACCGTTGGATTTTTCAGAGCAACTTAAATAATACTACAACAATTTTCAACTGAAATAAACGATGAGAGGGGCAAGGTAAAAATATGAAACTATTTTACAAACTAAAAAGACCAGCGTGAACCAGTAGTTCTATTAGGCAAGCTAGCAAGCAAGATTTATTTTACATAATTTACGCAGAGAAAGTTTATGTTTTTTTGACGACAAAAATATTGCAAAGCCATTCGCCAAGTTATATGGCCTTAGTACCGGGTGTTCTAAAATTGATCTAGAGAAAAAAACAGTTCATTCAATGACAATGAGGCTTTGGGGGTGAAGTTGGCAACCATCTAAAAATAACATTTTTTGTTGATTTCCGAATGTCAGCTCCGCTTGAAACTTGTACGCCGCAACAGCATTTCAGTGATTTTTGTTCAGTGAAAGCGGTAGAAATTTACTCAAAAATGTTGAAACGGTAAGCGGGTGGAACAGTTTAATTCGGGCAGAAAAAGAGCGACCGATCTCCAACGCTCTGGAAGATCGGTTGAAGTTTCGACAACCGCGCTGCAAAATCGCATTAATGATCTTATTCGCGAAGACAGGCGAGTCAAAATTTCCCAAATTGCTAGTTTGTGTAATATTAGTACTGGAACCGCGCATTCGATCATTCGTAACGTGCTGAAATATCGCAAAACGTGTTCGAAATGTGTTCCAAAACAGTTGACTCAAGCCCATCACACCCGGATTCGCACTTGTTCTGATCTCAAAGAACCGTTTGGGGCGAAACGTAATACTTTACGTCAATACTCTACGATATAATTTCTAAGTAAGAAATGTGGATACACAATTTCGAGCCCTAATCCAAACGGTAAACTCTTGAGTGGAAACATCCCGATTCGCCGACCAAAAAATCCAAACTCACGCGTAAGCCGCTGATGATGTTGACGGTTTTGTGGCACTCGCAAGGCGCAAATTTTACTGACTATTTAGAAAAACAACGAACCGTAAATAGCGAGTACTATTACAACATGCTCCAACAGAAAGTCAGCCACGCGAAATATCGGGGCGCACTCTCAACAAAAGGTGTGATGATAACGCGCGCCCCCACATCGCCCAGAGAACTGAAGAAACGCTCGAGAAGTTGGGTCGGGAGGTGTTGCCAAATCCTCCTTACAGCCCAAACCTCGCTCCGTCCGTTTTTCATTTGTTCGGTCTGCTCAAACACTTTTTATGCGGCAAGAAGTTCAAGGATAACGAATCGGTCAAAAAGCGGTACACGAATAGTTTAAACAGCAAGGTAAAGACTTCAATGATGCGGGAATGAGAAAGCCGACAGAACGGTGGGTCAAGTATAAAAATGTTGCTGTAGACTATGTTGAAAAGTAGTGTAAGTTTCATCGTCATTAAATAAATTGTTTTCTCTCTACATCAATCTGTCTCGTTAATTATTGAACGTCTCTCGTATGATCACCATTTACAGACATAAACCGATAATTCACCTCATTCCATTCTCTGACAAGCACTCTCCGGTTGCTGTTATTCTTTGGCGCATGTGGTCAAGCGAATCGAATGGGTTTTTCGTAGAATATGTCTTTTACATTATAATATGTTCCAAAAGACATTTATCGACGTCAAATCAGAACTACGTGATGGCCGTGCGATAGAAGCGAACTTCTCTGCCGATCCGGTAAACCGGGATCTTTTCGTTCGGCGTAGTCCGTACAACTTCTGCTTAACGTAGAGAGACTTCATCGTTTTGGAAAATTAGGCCCTCCACATTTTCAATCAGAATTAACACAAAGTTCTCTAACTTGTCCGAGTACACTATACCAGTAATAGTCAGCGAATGAAAAAAAAAAAAAAAAAAAAAAAAGGCTCAAAAATTAGATTATGCAAACCGCACCAGACATTCACGAATTCTACCGATTTTTGGGAATTTTCTGAGCCCCATATTCGACAATGGCGATTCACTACTCCATGAACATGAACACAACCGCTTCATCAGAAAATAAAATGCGTGTTGCAGGTACTCTTCGTTTGCAGAAAGTCAAACATGCTCGTTACAAATTCAGTACTTTGCGGCTTACCGTTAGGTTTAATTCCAGGGAGTAGCTGCAGTTTATAAGCACGGAAGTTTCAATCTCTTGCGAACGACAAGGGCAGTCAGTACTTTTAGGAATGTTTTATGAATCTAAAAAAAGAAATTCGACGACTAGCATTACGAACTGAATATTTTGGACTTCGTTGGAAAGACGGTCGAATTCATTTTGTGTTTTCGTCCCTTTTTTTCCTGGTATGTACTTTCAAAACGATTCCGGTTTCAAAAAATTGTTTTCACATTACTTACGTATATTTTCATCACTCTGAGATTTTTTACGACAGACTCGCGTATAATTTCTTTGTTACGACAGTCACCGATTTTGTTTCAACACGCATAGTGCTTTGTCTTGTGGCGACGCCTTGTACTGAAACCCGGTCACATAACAGTTTGGCCTGTGCAACAGTCTAACGCAGCTGCTATCTGACGGAGAATGTGTAAACTAAAATTCAATTGTTGTCGGTTCAAGATATTGACGAATAAATACCGTGTTAAAATACAAATAAAAACAAACCCTGTTACCGAACTCAGATCCTCTACAATAATAATTATAATACCGCTGGACTAAATCAAATCTATTAAAAAAAAAAAAAAAAAATTATAATGTCATATAACGCTAAAGTTATTCGTCGCAGATAAAATTAAAAGGTAATAAAAAAGTTATATTAAATAAACTTTTACTAAAACTTGTTTAAAAAGACGTAGGATTTTTTTTTCTTAATTTTAAAAATATACGAGTATATTACAACTATAATATTAAAGTAGTTCTTATCAGACAACGAATAAACGAAAAATAAAAAAAGTAGAGGAAATGAAGGAAAATTTAAATCGTTCAAATACTGCTAGGTAACACAGCGCCACCGACAAACACAATTTAATTATACTGTCTAAAAGCAACTAAGTACAGTAATTTATGTTTCCCCGCTAAAATGTCAAGGTTTTCATAGAGTAGAGATATGTGCATAGATAGCAAGTAAGAGAGTGAACGAGGAAAGAGAGAGAATAAGAGGCAGGGGGTGAGGTGAAGTTATACTATTTTGTTAAGAATTTCACTATTACTTCACCTTACAAATTATATTAACCGGAATTTCGCTTTAAGAACTTTAATTTTCAGCGAAACTAATAAATATTAATATTTATTTTCTAATAAACCTGTCCAATAGTTGAATATCCGGTATTAGCCGATTATCCGGCTCGCCGACTTATTCGTAAGCGAACCCCGGAGGTAAATAAAAAGTAAAAAAATTGTCTGACGAGATGTCGTGTAAAAAATTGATTCTTGTTTCCAGGGCAAACAACTAAATAGACCCAAGAAATTGAATAATTTGTTTTATAATGAAAGGGGAAAAATATTATTAAAAAATAAATAAATTATAGAAAAAAATTTTCATTTATTTATAGAAAAAAAGTACAGCTAAGTACGAGTATTAATCACGCCATCAGAACAATTTGTATAAAAT
This sequence comes from Lycorma delicatula, assembly GCF_047948215.1. Taxonomy (NCBI): domain Eukaryota; kingdom Metazoa; phylum Arthropoda; class Insecta; order Hemiptera; family Fulgoridae; genus Lycorma; species Lycorma delicatula. The sequence continues at coordinate 11,690,630 of NC_134465.1, forward strand.
TCCTGCATTTTGCATGATATCATGAAAGCCTATCGACTGCCTCGATCAAAACATCGACTAAGAAATCGAAACATTATACTCGTAGATATTGAAGGGTGAGGATTCACGGTGAATATTTTTAAAAATCTTACTACCCAACCGTTCAACATCAACCTACAATAAATTCGTCAATGAAAATATTGATCAAAGGGAATAACGCAGGGCTCTATATCGGGCCCGGTATTTTTTTTTAATTTTTATTAACGATCATTCTTTAAAAATGTTTATCTTTGCTGAAGATACGACACTTCCTTTTAGCGTTAACACAAAAGACACTATAAACCCGAAAAAAAACTATAAAAGATAATACTATAAAAAATTTCAGCAATTAAAAACAGATTGAATGAATAATAAAACAGACTGTTGAACGATCTTCGGGTTGTGTTTGGACGGAGGCGAAAAAAACTTTCGCATTGTCATCGCCCAGTCTTCGGGTTAATCACAATAATTATAAAAAAAACTTGGTTTTAAAATTTCAACCGTCTAAATTAGTTAGGAGTTGTTACTGATGAACAGAAGATTTGGATTTATCACGTAAAACATCTGATACTAGTATTTCATTCCCGACTACGTAGTTAATACTGTATAGGTATACGATATATCAGGAAAGGTATGGTAATCTGCTCAAATTTTGCACGTCGAGGTTTTTGAAGATTTTCACGTTTTATTACTCCCATCTAATCAAAAAACATAATATTAGCAATAAGAATTCCGAAAGGATGCGTGTTTTTTTTTTCTTGATACTTCCGACTTAGAATTTAGCAGGATATGTTTAAAAACGGGGAATTAATATAAGTTTTATTTCCATGGATTTTACATACTGATACGCGATTGTATATTTGGTTCCATAAAGAAAAACTCTGGAGATGGCTATCCGTAATTTTTTTTTAGCGCTGACAAGTATTATTGTTCTTCTTAGAAAGGAGTAGGTCGAATACAGGAATAACACTGATCTTATATCAGGTCGCATACAATAATTGTAACTGTTATTGCGCTGAATAAACAAACAAATTAAATAATATTCAGCTATATGTACGTGTGTGCGCGTGCATATACGATGAACACAAGAACGTTACGAAATTATGAAACAGAAAATAGGTTAGTCGTTACAAAAACATTCTGAGAAGTAAAATCGCCTTGCAAGAATAACGAGAGGCAGAAAAAATGGCGGTAGAAGGGTGGAGGAGAGCGAACGAAATAGTAGCGGGCGGGGAAAGAAAAACATTGACGTTTATTTTTAGAATCAAGGTTATATATAACATGATTTAAACAAGAATATTATTAAAATAGAATATAATAATGCAAGAGTAGATAATAAAAAGATATAAGTAAATTTTCTACCTAGCGAGAACCGTTTATACGAGATAGACCGACCTGTAACGCAAGAGAAAGTGGTTTTGTTCATTGCTCCTACAAGATTACAAACGAAGCCAAAACAATATTACAATATAAGGAGGTAAAACAAGAGCGAAGTCGGGAAGGCACAACAAGAAAAAAACGAGCAATCCCAAACAAAGAGGTTACTATAGAGTAAACTAATGCATCGCCATAACAAGACGAGGAAACTGTATACGTAATTTAGGTTGGGTACAGGCACAGCAAAATATAATAATACTACTACTACTACTACTACTACTGCAGAATACGAGTAGTCGTAGCGGTTACAATGCGTTACACAGCAATCGTGTAATACTATAACCATACCGGAGATGAAGTAAACTAACTTCCAGTTGTAGTGAGAAAACTATAATTAAGTTCACTTTTAAAACAGTACATCTAACATAAAAAAAATTTATAACCGAAACCGCATAGGAAAAAAAACCTTTACGATCTCATGTAAAGAATGGAAAAAGCTTCATAATTCAAAACTGAGGAAGAATAGGAGGTTGAAACAAAAGCGGATCTACATACAAATTCGTTATTACTGTATGTTTGAAATTACTGTTGGCCACATTGAATCAAACTTTATTTATTTTAATAGGAAGGTAAACATGTCATATATGATGTTAATGTAAACGTTTACAAGAAAATCTATGAAGAAAACGGTTTCTTTGTCATTTAGAAACGGTTGTTCCCCAAACGCTATACAAGTTATAAAAGTATATTAGGCCTTTTTTCTTTTCTTTTTCCTATTTAGCCTCCGGGAATTACCGTTCACAAGTATTACTTCAAAGGATGATATGTGCGAGTGAAATGAAGTGTAGTCTTGTACAATTTCATTTCGACCAATTCCTTAGACGTGTGGTTAATTGAAATTAAACCGCCAAAAAACACCGGTATCCACGATCTAGTTTTCAAATCCGTGTAAAAATAACTACTACTGCCTTTACTAGGACTTGAACGCTGGAACGCTCGACTTCCAAAATCAGCCGATTTGGGAAGACGCGTTCACCACTAGACCAATCCGGTAGGTAGGATATTACGCCTACTTAAGGTTAACGCACATGCTAAGCTGTTGACGGGAAATATTTTGAAAATTTCTAGAATGTTACGCTTTCAAAATGTATTAAGTAATTTAAAGCCGAAAACATATATAGCTAAATTTAATATTGTTATAATTAAAACAAATAATATCAGTTTATTTAACAATTTAATTTGTAAATGCCTTCGTTTACGAGTTATAAGCATTTAAAGTTGAAAAAAATGAAAAAGTCGTGGTAGTAATAAAACGAGCTAAAACTAAAAGTAGTTAACTTTCGACTAAGAAGACTTTGTTTATCTTCAAAATTACATCCAATAACAAACTTTAAATAGTTAGTGTTGAAATTAACGATCCAAACACAAATAATAATAATTTGCAGCAGTGCTACAAATTAAACGTCTAGGTCGGTCAACTGATATACTATATTTATTTTATTTAATTATAAAATTTAGTTAAATGTTTCTGTCCTAAATTATTTAATACAAAATATTTCGAAAAATTTTGAAATTTAAAAAACTTATTACACATTTAAAGTAGTTAAATCAGTTATTACTTTAAAACAATGCAATTTGTATTACGTTACAACAATACAAATTATTAACTTGTCATTTTGGTTTCTTAAGTTAATATACAAATACAGTATTTGATTCTCTAAAATATTAATTATTTAATGGAAAATTAACTTTTTTTTTTTTTTTTTGTCTTCAGTCATTTGACTGGTTTGATGCAGCTCTCCAAGATTCCCTATCTAGTGCTAGTCGTTTCATTTCAGTATACCCTCTACATCCTACATCCCCAACAATTTGTTTTACATATTCCAAACGTGGCCTGCCTACACAATTTTTCCCTTCTACCTGTCCTTCCAATATTAAAGCGACTATTCCAGGATGCCTTAGTATGTGGCCTATAAGTCTGTCTCTTCTTTTAACTATATTTTTCCAAATGCTTCTTTCTTCATCTATTTGCCGCAATACCTCTTCATTTGTCACTTTATCCACCCATCTGATTTTTAACATTCTCCTATAGCACGCATTTCAAAAGCTTCTAATCTTTTCTTCTCAGATACTCCGATCGTCCAAGTTTCACTTCCATATAAAGCGACACTCCAAACATACACTTTCAAAAATCTTTTCCTGACATTTAAATTAATTTTTGATGTAAACAAATTATATTTCTTACTGAAGGCTCGTTTAGCTTGTGCTATTCGGCATTTTATATCGCTCCTGCTTCGTCCATCTTTAGTAATTTTACTTCCCAAATAACAAAATTCTTCTACCTCCATAATCTTTTCTCCTCCTATTTTCACATTCAGTGGTCCATCTTTGTTATTTCTACTACATTTCATAACTTTTGTTTTGTTCTTGTTTATTTTCATGCGATAGTTCTTGCGTAGGACTTCGTCTATGCCGTTCATTGTTTCTTCTAAATCCTTTTTACTCTCGGCTAGAATTACTATATCATCAGCAAATCGTAGCATCTTTATCTTTTCACCTTGTACTGTTACTCCGAATCTAAATTGTTCTTTAACATCATTAACTGCTAGTTCCATGTAAAGATTAAAAAGTAACGGAGATAGGGAACATCCTTGTCGGACTCCCTTTCTTATTAGGGCTTCTTTTTTATGTTCTTCAATTGTTATTGTTGCTGTTTGGTTCCTGTACATGTTAGCAATTAACTTGTAGTGGTTGAAATCTTTGTTCATTAGCGCAAATTTGCACATTCAATTATTCATTAAGTTTTATCAAATAATATTGTAACTGAAACCGAAATAACTCTGTTGATGATGTACGGGTACGATGATCGAGTACGGCTTTTACAGTAAAGTAGTTAAGTGCTGAACTTTTCCATACTCTGTATATATATATATATATACAATTACACTTAATAAATAAAAATATAAATGTACGTTTGTTCAAAATCTTAAATCTCCTTAAGTTCTTCACCGATGCTTTGAAATTTTGACACAACATTGCAATCGAATATGCGCGTGTTTTTATATACCAACTATTTATATACTAAGATGTCACACCATGTGACAGGTAAAAACATGCTTTTTTTAAAAAAACAGCGCTATCTGTTGGACGTAAAAACAACAAACTAAATATTTTACGATTCCATTTCAATGTTATTGTAATTGATTAGTACCATTCCTACGAATAAATAACATAACGACACGGCGTGAATTTGTGTACGTTATTGAAATATTTTAAGTAACAATATATTATTACTCTTCGGAATCTATTCTTCGCTTGAGTAAACTGAACAGAGAATAAAAAAAAAAAAATAAATAAAAGAATGGGGAAAAGTGATGAAAAAATCTTCACTTTGCAAAGAGACGGATCCCGACAAACGAGCACAAAAGAGAACGGGAGACCCAGGATCGATACCCATAATACTCTACCATAACATGACTACCATCATGGCATCGATTCTTTTGTATTGACACCTGGTCCGTCCGCTACATCATTCTGTAAGACCATATCCACCCACCGGCTAACCTCCAGCTGTGCAAGTGTCTTGCGATACCGAAGAATTGGTAAATAGAGAGAGAAGGGTGTTTTTTATGTATGTGAACACAACACCCATATATATATATATATATATATATATATATATATATATATATATATATATATACATACACACACTTACATCCTCTTTTATATAACACGTTGTCCTTTATGAAGTCTACCCTTATTATACGACAACAATGACCTTGCTGCTTGAAATCACGTGACAACAAAACCCGATCGTTTGATTGGCTCACGCGATAATACTTTGGTATGGACATATAAAAAGAGATTGAAGATGGAGCGAGAGAGTACAGAAAGATAGAAATAGATAGAACAGCCTGTTAAAGTGACATATCATGTTCGTTGTACCGGCTCGTTATATATATTTTTTCCAAACAGCACAAACGTACGTTACAATTTCCTGCTACAAAATAAATACCACTGAAAACAGAAGTATTAAATATAACGTTCATTTATTTTTTCCTCATCGGTGACAAATTGACAACTTAATTTGATTTTATTCTCATTAAAACCTTTTCACCGCTTTATTTATTATTATTAATATATGCTTACACATTTTTTAAAGGTTGTTCACCAAAGATAAATCTAAGAACACTGAAGTAGAGCATTAATCGCATCTTTTTAGTATTTAAGGAATAATTTAATTTTCAATAATTTTAACGACTCGAAACAATGCCAAAAATTAGTTGTCAATTAACAATATACTCGCAAGACAAATCGGTTTGACTAATTAATTATTTTTAAAATGAACCTTTCTCTACAAAATTAACAATCATCGATCAGAATATTGATTTCTGTAACTGAGAAAATAACATAGGCCCCTATCCATTAACTATTCTTCTATTTAACATTAGACGGTACCTGTTAAATTTTATATGGTTTGTAACTTTTAGAAATGAAATTGAAATTGGGTTTTTACACCGTTTTGTTTTATAATAAAGTTAAATCTCAACACCCAGTATTCAATTTTTTCTTAAGAAATTTACATGAATCTTTTCAAAATTAAATTTTCTACATTTCTAATTGAAAAGAAAGATGTAATTAACCACTTAACAACGTTTTCTTACGTTAAACCCAAAAACGTGTTATTTTTAATATAATTTCTGTGTTTTACGTCAGATATCTTTGAAACTATGAAGGTACAGTTCTGGGACCCGTCTTTTAAATATTTTTAGGTCAAAAACCATAAGAAACAACTAAATTCGCCTTTTACTTTACCTTCCCAGAATTTCAGGAAGTCTTCATTTCACCGGGCAAAATCTTTCGCTAGCCGTAACTCGCTAACGAAGCGTTTTCGAGCTTCTGTTTTTATAATTTTTTTTCCTATATTTGAACTTATTCCGGTAAGCAGGTATTACCACTACTTTTTTCTCTCTTCCAAATTAGTGGATATTTGGAGGTATTTGCAGAGAAATTATAAATATAATCTTTCTTCTTCCTGTTTGGCCTCCGCTAACTACCGTTTAGATAATACTTCAGAGGATGAATGAGGATGATATGTATGAGTGTGAATGAAGTGTACTCTTGTACATTCTCAGTTCGACCGTACCTGAGATGTGTGGTTAATTGAAACCCAACCGCCAAAGAACACCGGTATCCACGATCTAGTATTCAAGTCCGTGTAAAAATAGCTGGCTTTACTAGGACTTGAACGCTGGAACTCTCGACTTGCAAATCAGCTGATTTGGGAAGACGCGTTAATCTAACCAAACTTAAACTACGCTCGCTAATCAAGGTTAGGGAACGAAGCAAGCGAAGGTTAAGTTTGGTTAGATTATATTTATAACTTATACTTACAATTATAAGTCATAATGTTTATACTGGACCACTCTTAGGTACATTACCCATGATTGAATAAAATCGATGAGTACAACAAAAAAAATCTGATGCGGACACCATATGAGTTTCTGGTACGCCTATTAAATTGCATATACACATTTTTATAAATTACAAGTATATAAAATTTTATTTCGATAAAAACTTCTGATATATTTTTTTTATTGTTATTATTGAATTATTATTTATTGAAGGTGTTTTTTATAATCAGAGGTTAATAATTTATTAATAAATCGATATATTTCAATTTTTAAACAAAGTCGAAAATATTAGATGAAGACGGATTTGAATTGATGTGCCTTCCTCTTGTAAGTACCAAATATTTCATTAATTAAAATTTCATTTTGCTATAATTCTGGATCCGATCAAAATAAGTACCACTTATGATATATCGTTGAAAAATTCTCAATGACGACTTATTACTATAGTTAAGAAGAAGCTCAAAAAGGAAAAAAATTGATTTTAGGCTTTTTTTAGACACTTTTGGTCAAGTCGATTGCAATCAAAAGCGGAGGTGCACAAGTACATGTTACAAGTCCTAAATCCAAAATTTCAACATTCGAGGGCTAATCGTTTTTCAGTTATGCGAGATACATACGCACATACGTCACGCCGAAGCTAGTGAAAATGGATTCAGGGATGGTCACAATGGATATTTCCGGTGAAATATGAAAACTAAAATTTTTGCCATCACAATACTTCCTCTACTTCATATAAGAAAGTAAAAATACAAAGGCTAATCCACGATTGATTGTTAATATGGGAAATTGGTTCTTTTTCGGTAAAAATGTTATTTGGTTTTTGTTATATAAATGTAAAAATGCATTTTTATTGTTATCTTTGAGAAAAAAAGATAAAAGTGGTACCCGCTTAACGAAAAAGGTCCCTATTGTTAGATACAGAATCAGCTCCCAAGAGATTTTCAATCAATCACTCTCTCACTCACTCTCTCTCTCTCTCTGTATGTATGTATGTGTATATATATATATATATATATATAAAACTCAAATGTTAAAATAACATATAAATGCAGACAACAATGAAATCTGAATGACGTATTTAAGCAACAAAACATGCGCTTATATTATGAAAACAAGACTGTTTTGGTAAAATGAAAGTTATATTACCAATTTAAATTAATATAAAGAACTAAATAAACGAATAAAAAGAGTACCCAGAAAATATAGAAAGTTATTTTAACACATAAAAGTTTAATGAATATCATAATAAAAGCTTTAAATCACTTTGCATGTTTAACAGAAAAGAAATTTTTTGTTTAATTTCGACTAAAAAAATATAAAAATTACAGTATAAATGCATAGTACTTAAAAAATAAGAGATGTGATTCCATACCGTGAACGAACCGTTTCGTGTTTAATTACAAATGCGTGACGTTTATTTTAAGCGAAAAAAGAGAAATAACAGTACCAAGTATTTCAAGAATTACATTATGTACATACATACATAAATAATATTTAAACGCTACTGATGATTCATTGTGAACGAATTCCGTACAAATTATACAAAAATTTCCCCAAAAAGAAACATTCATAAATATCTACCGTAAATAAGCTAACATTATCCTATTTTAATATAAAAGCGGGCGACGATGAAACGATTCATTTAATTTCGAAAAAGCTTGGATTTAATACTTTCATTAAATATTCGTATATAGATAGAAATAAAAATAATTAAAGAAAAAAATAACAGAGTTAACAAATGTTTTCGTTAAGTAAATTCTCCACGACGTACTCTATCGTAAAGTATACTCTGCTATTTCAGTCGAAGAGAAATTCTTTAAATATGTAGGATGTTAAAATTATAGAATAATACCTGATATTAGATCAGATTAGAATCTAGAGTAAAAATATTAATTTTTAAATTTCGAAATTTTGAAAAAATTATCATTTTTTACTTTGAAGTCGCTCTTTTTGAAAACGGTTTCTTCGCATTTAAAAAATATATATATATATAAAAACATAGTACCCGCTGAGGGCTCGTTTCACTCCCTACCTGTCTAGGCAGGAGACTTCTTTTAGCTAAAGGAAACGTTTAAAAAAAAGACAACTTTTACCTGAGCAATGGTTTGAAATTTAAGACTAATTTTCATGCATATAAGCGCGCGCGCACACACACACACACACACACACACACACACACACTATTACACTTAACATTCCAATAAACCAAAATGATGAAGAAAAAATCATACTACTGACTACATAAACCTTTTATGGATTAAAAAAAAATATCTCAGTTACCCGGGGAAAAATATATAGACCGGCGTACAATTTCCTTCTCAAAATAAAAGGAATCGTTATATCCAATTTATAGAAAAAAGTATCATATAAAATAAGTTAAAAAAATATATTTGAGTCGAATTCTAAACTTTTCTTTTCTCTTTTTTCAAGAAGAAAATGATTAACAAAAAGAAAGGAAAAGATAATTTTTCTGCGTTTCTTATAAATTCAAACTTTCAGAAGGCCTCTCAAAGTTAAAAACCATTAATTTAGCGCCAACACATTCGAAAAAATAATTTTTTTAATTTTCAGTAGAGCAGTGCGAATATATTAAAAGACGCCATTATTTTAATTTTTTTACCGAACAGGCCTGCAGCGGGCCGCCGGCCTTGATGGCGCGAGTGGTAGCGTCTCAGCCTTTCATCCCGAGGTCCCGGGTTCGAATCCAGGTCATGGCATTTTCACACGCGCTACAAATCATCCTCTGAAGCAATACCTAACGGTGGTCCCGGAAGTTAAACCAAAAATAGGCAAGCAGCGGACCACGCAAATGTACGACATTCACTTCAATCCTTACTTATATTCTGATTTTTCAACTTTCTCCTGCAAAATTCATCCGTCCTTTCACTATGCTGCGTTTTTTGCTCTTCTGTCCAGCACATGCGCCCTCTTTTCTTTTTTTGAATTCACAAGAACCTCTATTTTGCGGATTTTTTTTCCAAATCTTTTCTTATCATGACGATCTTTTATCTCGTTTGCCATTTAGTTAGATGTTCCTTTACTTGTTTTACGAATGGAGGCGGAGTTTTGATTTCCAAAATTTATCAAAAAGCCTTTGGTTTAATCTACATGATCCATTCGAATCATATATCCCACAAAATTTATTTTCTTTTTCGAATTGCGGTTTCTAAATCTTCAATTATCTTTTTTCTTTAATTTTTTTTTAATATTTCTTTATTTGACTTCTGTCTGTATTCATCTTCGATTTTTCACGGGCCATCGATTGTTGTTTTACATTCATCAGACAGACCAAAAACGCACACGTAAATAAGTCTCTTGTAAGCTACGAATAGGCGAGAAAGCGGCACCTTGATTAAAGAAAAATAACCGAAGAAAAAATACAGAGTGCTTTTTTATAGCTGTCTTTTTAAAATATATGATTACATTATTATTATTACTTTTTTGTCTTAAATTTTCGGGTCAAAAATTCTTCATCATTCTTCAAATTTAAAATTCGCATGAAAAATGTAAAATTAGTTTTCCGTATTCTCTGTATAACTAATGGTTTCCATTAAAAATATATTCATTAAATTTAGCTGAAACAAGACAACCACAAGTGCGCTTTATTAAAAAAAAAGCATCCAAATTATTCCGATCAGTAGGTTTAAAAATGAAACGGATAGAACGAGGAACCTCATTAATAAAAATCAAAAATATACATTACCATATGTTTTCTTTAAAATAGTAGAAACAATTTTTTTTAATCGTAATCGATTTAAAAAAATACTGCTTAAGCTAGTTTAGATTAACTAAGTTGGAATAAAAATAAATAGTTTTTATAAATTTAAATATATTTTTTATTAATCCTTTAAAGAAAAATCATTAAAGTAATTAAATAAATATATAACATTAAAATACAAAAGTAATGTTGAATAGATAACTTAAATGAAAGTAAAAAATTAAAAAGACGTATGAAAAAATTAAACGAATGAGATTAAAATTTAAAAAAGGTAAAAACGAAAACATATTATCGGCATGAATGTTGTATTTTAAGGGAAGGAGAGAACGGGAAAAGTGAGAATGACGTAGCGAAAGTAAATGTATTTACTTATAATCATTAATAAATAAAAATGAAAAAAGATACTAAATAGAATAAAATAAATTAAGCGAAAATAATGTCGCTAAAACAAAACCGTTTTATGTTTTTTTAAACGCATTAGAAACTTTCTAATTTTTAGAAACTATACTGTATAATAAATTGATATTATAACACTACAAACGAAATAAATCAAAACAAAATGAAAAGTAACTAAAACAGATCAGCAAAAATAAAAATTACTTCACATCATTAAATCCAATAAAAGTAATCACGAACAGATAATTAATTCAAAACTTAATTTTACAAAAATACAACATTTTTATATTTTACTAAGACAAGGAAGCCCGCCTTTATTTAACATAAATTTCAGTCGTAGGGTTATTTGGCAGACACTGGACATGAAACAAAAGTTCGGTTGGTTGATAATTTTCGCTCCAAAATATTACACCAGTTCTACAGGAACCTTATATTTCATCCGGGAGATTTACAATGTACAGAACCAAAATAACAGAAAAGGAGTTAAGAAATAAAAGAAGATAAAGAAAGAGCGCGATCTAGTCGCAAGAGGAGCAGCAGTTCGTCATCACCTTAAAATTTATACCTACCTTCCTGAAGTAATAAATTTGAGAAGTATAATCATATTTATTTTCCTAACATTTTCTTGCTTTTTTATATCTTAAAATATATATATATATATATACACGAGGGTAAATCAATTATTATCCCCAATTTAGTTATATTTTTGTTTATGTTGGTAGTACTGTCGTATTGCGTAGATGACGCATGCGTGGTTTAATTGCTGTTATGTCTGTGCAAGTTTGATGCTGCTAGGTTAGTTCCATTATTGCTGCCCTGCCGTTAACCACGGCTGCTCCGCTTTCTGTTTGCACCAAAGAAGAGTAACGTTCAGCAATCCGTTTTATGGGGTCGAAAGGTGTATCAGGGGCCAAAATTCATCGAAGACTTTCGGTACAGTACGGGAACAATGTGTTGCCGCAACGGAGTGTCTACGAACGGATTGAAAAATTCAGAAACTGTCTCACAAGTGTTACGCACGACGAAGGAGCCGGACGATCGTATACCGCCACAAATGAGGAAAACATTGTGCGTGCACGTGACACGGTTTTCTTAAACAGACGAGTAACTATCGACGAAGTGGCAAATCGTCTGCAAATCAGTCACGGTTCTGCCTACGAAATCATCCACAACAGATTTGGGTTTCATAAAGTCTGTGCAAGACGGGTCCCAAAACAACTTACAAAGTCGCATAAACAAACGCGCTTGGACATCTGCAAAAAACATTTGGATCGCTACGGTAACGAACGGGACATCATCTTAGACAGAATCACCACCGGTGACGAAACACGGATCCATCATTACGAGCCGGAGAGTAAACGACAGAGTATGGAATGGAAACATCCAAATTCGCCCTGCAAAAAAGAGTTCAAGACCCAACCGTTCGCAGAAAAACTGCCGCTTACGGTTTTTTGGGACTCGCAAGGCCCAGTACTGGAACATTATGTGGAAAGAGGCACAGCAATATACAGTGCGCGTTACAGTGAGATGCTTACTGCCAAGCTGAAGCCTGCAATTCGAAGCAAACGCCGAGGACTGCTGTCGAAAGGTGTTGTGTTGCTGCACGAATGCCCGTACAAATAGTGCTGCCCACAGCGCTGAAACGCTCCAGAAACTCGACTTTGAAGTACCGGCTCATCCTCCGTGTAGTCCTGATCTAGCCGCTACTGACTACCACTTGTTTGGTCCATTCAAAGAGGTATTAAGGGGCCGTCGATTTACCTCGGACGAAACGGTGAAAGATGCGGTGGATTCCTGGCTCGCAGGTCAACCGAAAACCTTCTTTTACGAGAACATCAGGAAGCTTGTGCAACGATGGACTAAGTGCGTTGAAATGCAAGGGGACTATGTTGAAAAATGATGTACATTTAAGTTTCCTATTTGTATTGCAGTAAAATGTATAAATACATTGCGGATAATAATTGAATTACCCTCGTATTTTCTTGCTTTTTAATATCTTTATATATATATATATATCAGGTTATTCAAAAAGTAGGAGCAGATTTTAAATATTTATATCTAATGAACGACAATAGACAGAGACACATATGACACATCACTGAATAGAAAAAGTTCTTATTTTATCCATTCAACATGAGCACCATTTGTTACGCGACTAATATCAAATCAGTAGTGCATTTCTTGCCACACACGAATTAACTGGTCCTGATTAGAAATCGCACGTCAGATGAAACTGCGATTCAATCCGTGTCCAATCGTACGATTGAATGGACACGTCCAGTGATTTTCCCTTTGAATGTAATTTTGAAAGAATTCTACGAATTTGTTGTACCGATTGTAAATCTGTTTATGATAGGCGGTTCTTTGTGGAACTTACAATGAAATGCACGCTGCAGCGCATATAACGACTATTCCTGTGGCGTAGCCATTTTCTCGTAAGCAAACCAAAGCGCCGCTGTAGGCATTGAATGCAACTAATACTTAAAACTTCGAATTTCCCTCCATTCATTGAAGTATCGTATGTGTCTATCTATTGTCGTTCATTAGAAACAAATATTTAAAATCTGCTCCTTTTTTACTTCGTTTTACGAATTGAAGGAAGTATTGTGATCGCGAAAAATTTCGGTTTTCAGATTTCAAAGGAAATATCCATTTTACTAGTTTCGTCGTTACGTCTGTACGTACGTATCTCGCATAACTCACTAACGGAAATTTTGGATTTGGGATTGTTGTAATAATTAGTTGTGTACCTCCCCTTTTCATTGCAATCGACTGAACCAAAAAGCCGAAAAATCAAAAAATAATTGTATTTCAGACTTTTTCTTAACTGCAGTAAGCCCTTATTGAGAGTTTTTCAACGATATATCATAAGTAGTACTTATTTTCATCGGATACAGAGTTATAGCCAAATAAAATTTTAATTAATGAAAAATTTGGATCTTACAAGGGGAAGGCATATCGGTTCGAATCAAACTTCATCTCCCTTTTTTAACTTTTTTTTTTTAATTTAAATATATTGATTTATTAATAATTATTAAACTCTGATTGTAAAAAAAACAATTACGATAAATAATAAATCAATGAACAATAAATGAACAAAAAAAAAAAATATCGTAAGTTATTAATAAAACAAAATTTTATGTACTTTTCATTTTAAAAAAAGTGTATATGTAATTTAATAGGCGCACAAGAAAGACATGTAGCGTCCACGTCAGATTTTTTTAGGCTTTATAACCACAGTCACAAAGTACAAGAGATAAATAACATCTGGAACTCATTTTCAAAACATTTTTCAGTTACAAAAGTATTAAACCACTAATTTTGACTGATAATTTGTGTACTAATAATTACAATATACTCTCATTTCACAGTTCGGAGGAAAAGACAAAGAAATTTATCGTTAACCGTAATTCGATAAGAAACAATTATCAGACCCGTATTTATAAAATCTTTTTTTTTTCTTAATCATTTTATTTATGAAATACACCAACAAAATTTATCAGGAACCAACTGAAACATTTATAGATTACAGTATATAACAACCTAAAAATGCCTGCTTTTGTGATGGGAGATAAATGATAAAAAATTCGAAAATGATTAGAAAATTCAAACAATTTTTAAGGCGGTAAACATTTCTTTTTTTTCATAGAAATGATTCTAAATTGTAGTAGTACCTTTCATATTATTATTTCGGTTGAAATAAAGCATCCCTCATATACCGCATTCCAAATTGCCGTTTGAATTATCAAAACGAGACGTATTTTTGGGATGTTTGGCCGGTGAAAAAAGTTCGACCGATAGGGATCCGGCCTAACCCCTGAACCGACGACCTGGAGGACCAAGGATTCTTTTGTCAGGGTTACCATTCAACCCGAGAACTTCTGTTGGGTTTTTTTAGAAACAGAGAATCTGTTTTTATCCTCTTTCATCCGATTACAAAACGGCAACTCAAGCTCCGCCATGTACCCAACGGTAGGGTCAAGGAATCATGGAAATAAGATTCGGTAGAGATGGTCGACTACGTGTGTAAAAAGCACATAAAAGAACATAAAATTGAACATACTATATTTCATGACTTTAAACTATTAAGATATAATACCGGATAGACGTCGACACAAACACAGACGTATTTTAAGGAACTACAAAAATCTATTATTACAACTACAGGAGGATATTAATTTTTTCAGCATTAGTTTCTTTCTATTACGTACAAAAAAAATTAAAAAAAAAAAAAACGGAAAAGAATGTTTAAAATTAACCTGATTTTATAAAAGAAAATTAGCATTTAACATAGTTTATGTAAATGTATGTAACAAAAAAAAAAAAAAGGAGGTGACATTTTACCATAAGTACAGTGTTACATTAAATCATTTCTACACCTTTCACTTTACCTATAATGCTTATTAACACTGAATAAACCACAATTAACACGGGTATTGTTTCCTCAACTAACCGGTGAATGAACGTTATTTTACACAAGCGTGCGCGCGCGCACACACACGTTTTTTAAATTATGGAATGAGATTTATTATTTATGAAAGAAACACTTGTTAAAGAATCATGAATCGTAAAAAACTAAACTCTGATGCAAGATATCATGTACGAGGGACGGTTCAAAAGTAAAGGCCGATCGTTAACAAAATGAGAATAGTTGAAAAAATTAAAAATTTATTAACGGTTTCAAATACTTTTATATTTAATTTATGTTTCTACAAAATCGCCATTTCGTTTCAAACACACTTTTGATAACGCGACTGAAGCTTCTTCAAACCCGTTGCATAAAATTCTATCACCTGGGATTGTAGCCGCTTTTGCGCTGAGATTTTCAACTCTTTTTCCTCGAATCGTTGAGACGAAAGTCAGTTTTTGAGTTGTAGGAACAGATATTAATCACCGGGCGTGAAATCACGACTGTAACGGAACGATAAAAAATCTCCACTCCGTTTTTTTAATTGTTTCTCTTGTACAGCCGTCTGCACAACGGTTTATGCAACCGTATGTCTACATATTTCGTAAAGATGAAATATTCCTGATCTCACCATTCCCCGTCTTCGGTTCTGAATGGCACGACGCGATTTAGAAATCGATTCACAATGGACTTGTGATGCGATAAATGTTTCAGGTTTCGTGAAATCAAACAAATGCACACCCTTTTGCTCCCAGAATACATTTACCGTGATTTTCCTTCGAGAGTGGGCGTTTAAATTTTTTCGGTTAAGGTGAACCGAAATCCTAGTAAAGGTAGTTAATTTTAAACAGCTTTGAATACTACATTATGGATACCGGTATTCTTTGGTGGCTGGGTTTCAATTAACCACACATCTCAGGAACGGTCGACCTGAGACTGTACAAGACTACACCTTCATTCACATTTATACATATCATCCTCATTCATCCTCTCTGAAGTAATGCCTTTCGGTAGTTCCGGAGGTTAAACAGAAAAAAAAATTAATCGGAATGACGTCACTGCACGGATTTTTGTTTCGTCTCGGCACTGTCGTAAGAAATTCACATTTTGTCACCTGTACGATACGGGATGAAATTTCGTCTCCCTCAAGGTTAAAGCGGTCTAGAAAAGCATGTGCAGATGTCGTTCTGTGATCTTTGTGACCACATGTCAACATTTTCGACAACCATCGAGCACACAATTTAAAACAGACTAGATTATCAGTCATGATTCCCAACAATATTATTCTTAAAATTCTTAAGAAAGACTGCTTAATCGTAAGCGACGATTTCTCTTACTTTTGAATTCACACGTTCAAAGAGATCGTCAGCCCAAACACTAGGCCTGCCACTTCTTTTTTCGTCGTAAACATTAAATCGGGCACCATCGCCTCACTTTTCCTTCATTAATTGTGGTACTCCTATATGTTTCACACAATTGACGGTGCATTACGTCCTCTTGCGTTTAGAAATCTAATCACTGATCGAACTTCCCAACACATTCCAAGAATTGATTTTTGATTGTTTACGTTTACTACGTTAAATGAAAGAACTTTAAAAAAAACAACAAAAAAAGGAACAACCAATAAAAAATTACCTAAGGTTTAATATTTTGGCAGTGGTGAGTGAATTATGATAAAATTTTATTGTAATACATATTATTAAAATTTAATAATATTAAAAGTTAAATCGGCTAAAAAAATTAAAAATAAAAAGATATTTTTAAACTCTGATCGGCTGCTCTACCACCAATACTGCCCCAGAAGTATTTTTTTTTTTTTAGGTCACTTGTATATATATTTTGCCAAGGAAGACATAAAAAAAATTGGTTAAAAAACATACAATAAATAAATTTTTTTTTTTCGATTTCTGGGGAAGAAGGAATTTTAGGAAGATAAAAAAGAAATAGAAAGATAAAGCATGCACGCATGTACTGAGCTAAATATAAAGTGAGAGTTATATTCGAAAAAGTTTGACAAAATTAACTCCAGAACTTTATCGACATATTATTATCCGATAGTGTACAAAATTTCATCAAAAATAGGTTAATCCAGTCAAACGTTATTAAGCCTCAAACACGCCAACACACCTACATACGTACGAATGAACATTATCCCCCCACTTTTTTGGAAGTTCCTGGATCATGAAAGACAAAAAAAAACCATACAAAAAAAACCACAGCTAATTTTTACTTTGGTGGCATTATAGCTCTTTAGAGCTATAATGCCACCAAATAATTCCGTACAAATACCGGTCAGGAAACACATTTTTTTCCATTTACGGCTAACTAATGGTTTCACCCAGATTTCTGTTTTCAAGATCAAATAATGCTACAGTAAAACTCTACGGACACAAATTATTAAGCGAAATTAGTATTTTTATATAGAATATCACGTGTAAAACTGAAGTCCAAAAACCACACTTTTTTACATTTTGGTGTAAAATTTACTTTTACGCCAAAATATTACAAAAATGTATATTGTATATTGTGTATATATATATATATATATATATATATATATGTCGGAGAGGCGAGGAGATTTGTCAGGGATTCAACGTTTTGTGTTTCACTCATTTTTATTATTACAAGTGGAGAATATATAAGATTATAATAAAGTTCAATTAATAAAAACGAGTAGATAACTCGTACAATGAAATAATTACAAATGATAATTATCACTTATCAATAACTCAGTAGTACATGAATTATAATATAAGATTAATTTAATTTAGAATTCAAATAATATTAAAACAACTTGCGATAGACCGAGGCTCAGGGAAATAACGAATTCGCGATCACCAGGACGTCTGTTCGATCTGGGTTCCAAAGCAAGACTGACTTTTCTCAATATTCTCAAATAATATGCCTACTGCATATTTCCTTTTCCTTATTAATTTTATGATACCCCTATCGTCCTGGGATCCCGACTACGTTGACAACCGTGTGCCTACCTAGGCCTAAGCCTACCGCAATAAAACAATTTAAACCTTATTCTACAAAATATTACTAGTAATAGTACTTTTCTTAAAACTACTAAAAATACAGATATTCTAAAGAATATTCTCATCGTTTTGTCGGAAGATACTCCACTGTACTTTATTCTCCGACATATATATTAATAGTTAAGATATAAATTAACGGCGCTATTTCAAAATCAATCGATTTGAATTATAAAGATAAAAGTAAATAAACTAAAACAGCACGAATATTCATGACGATGTAGGGTATCTCGATGCACTAGATTTAACCGGTAAGGTCACTCACTAAAATGAAGAAAGTTGAATAAAACCGCTACTATATATTAAAAAGAAAAAAACAAGAAAAATTAAATTAATTCCACTTAAAACAAGTGTAAGATACTTGTAGAGTATTTAGTTAAAAACACCTTTTAACTAAAGGTAATTTACATTAAACAACTTAAATTAACCGATAAAAAAAAATGTTGCGTTCTTTTAAATTTCAACGATAAAAATATATTTAAATAAAGAACTTCGCTTCAAGCTAGAATTTTTGTAAACAGAAGAAAAAACTTTTATAGACTTCAACTTTCAACTTCTGAATTCGGCACCGAATTCAAAAATTCCAATTAAAACAATATATTTTCACTTTTTAGATCGATTTTTTTAAAAGCCGCTTTAATTTTACATTTATCAATGGTTTTTTATTTTAAAAAAAACCACGAAAACAAAAGCGTTCGCATGAAATGCAAAAGGCTATAATCCAAATTTTACAATAAAAATAAATAAGAACGATGTACAAAATGGATGACCATTACCGAAGAGTTTCTGGAATGTTAGAATACATTAACACACTTTTTAAGTTTTCCAACTTATTTTTTCTTGTATTATTCTCAAATTATCTATTTACGCACTAATTTTTACTTCCTTGTACAAAGTAAAGGAAATATTGTGATCGCGAAAAATCTCGGTTTTCAGATTTCAACGAAAATATCAATTTTGATCTCCATGAATCCATTTTGACTAATTTCGGCGTGACATTTTTATCTCGCATATATCAAAAACGATTGGCCGTAGGATGTTGAAATTTTTGATTTAGGACTATCGCACCCCAACCCCGTAGGAGTAAGACGCCCACCTAGTGACGTTACCGGTCGCCACATCACCCTCTCCGTTCCAAACCTTGTGGTTTACAGGAGGTCGTTTTTATTCCCTCCAACCGATTACATCTCAGTCATCAGCCAAGCCTCGGTCGGGATGCCACCGATATAAATGCCTCGGGAGACATTTGCATCAGTAAATTACATATCAATCAAATTTCGCCTTCACGTAGGCCTCAAACGGTCATCTTTACATCCAACCTAACATGATTCCCTCAAACTAACCGACCGAAACCGCGGACCCCGCGCCTTCACAAATTTGACAACACCGTTCGTGACTGTGAACGCTTCAGAAAACGAACGAGTTTAAAGTTAAATCAGTGCTACAATCGTACCGATAAAATGTTGTGTTCTACGCAACATAGAAATTCAGAAAGGACTATTGCAGCCCTTGTGTACCTCCCCTTTTGATTGGAATCGAGTGAACCAAAAGTGTCTAAAAAAAGCCCAAAATTCAAAATAAAATATTAATTAATATTTTATGGGGAATTAATATTTTTATTTTATTATGGGGAAGGCACATCGGTCGACTTCATTACATTTTTTAACTTTTTTTTTTAATAAACTGATTTATTAATAATTAATAACCTCCGATTGTAAAAAAAAAATTACAATAAATAATAATTCAATCATAACAATAAAAAAAAAATATTAAAATAAACAAACCACTTCAGAGCAGGTTCATAGATTACGTTTACGGTTATAAGCCGCCAGGAGGCGCGACAGTAGATGTATTTGTTCTAAACGGCTTCGTGGGTATTGAAAAATTTTTGATTTTATCATTTTTATACTGAATAAAACTGTACAGGTTTATTTGCTTCTTATTTTCCGGCTAACATATTGCATTTCATTCATTTTACAATGTATTTGATACACTAGACCGGTTCTATAACAATTAATTGCAAATCCTGATAAAAAAAAGTCGAATGAAAAATTTTAAAACAATCTGATGAGAATTTAACTCTCTATGACGTTTTTCAAAAACTGCTGTTTTTCCATCTGAAACATGTAACCGCATAAAATTTCAATATTTTTAACATGATAATACAACATAATGAAATTTAAACAAATATTTTTGACTGAACAGAGCGATAAAACTTCCGTACAATTCGAATATAGTTCTCTTCTAAAATATATCACATGCTTTTCCATCTTCCCTAGTATTGCTAACTAATGCTCCCCCCTCCCCCCACCCCCAATAAGTGCTTAGAAAATAACGCCAAATTATGTCCCGAGGTTCATAAATATTCATTTCTGTTGAAATTTAAAAAATTCGCGAGCATTAACAATTTATTTGGAATTATAAGATATATATATTTTGTTTATTTGATTTCAAAAAGTTCAATTAACTCATTAATTACATTTTTTTTAGAAGTCAAACAGACAATAATATTATAAACACACACACACACACACAAATATAAAATCAAATTAAGTCTAATAGGATGTACGCTTGGCCAATGTAGCAAAGAAGGCCGTAAAAAAATAATATAATAAAAATTTTTATGTGTATCATCAACAGGCATGTCAAATCAGAAGGACAACGGGGATGATTCTCACGTAGAGAAAGAGAGAGATAACTAATGCGGTTAAGGGAAGGGAGTTTAACAAACTATTCGGACAACCGCAACGTGACACGGTATGGTGCTTAAAAAAAAAAAAAAAAAAAAATTAAAAGAGAAGGGAGAAAATCTATAAAGGCGAATAGGAGAGGAAAAAATGAGAAAAATTAAGAGGGAGAAGATAGGAGAAAGAGTAGTTTAAAGGTTATGCATGCATGCACATGCAGAAAAGTGAAATGTAATGCGAGCCTATACGGATAACGAATCGTTGGCAAGGCCATTTAAAAATAAAATGCCGTTCTAAAAAAAAAATAAAAATAAAGCGGTAACAAAACGTACTGGCAGCTGGACGAAACATAACACGCACAACTAGATCCGTCCTTTCTAGGCCAAACAAAAAAAAATACAGTTAACAGTAGGGGGTTCAGCGAACATCGCTGAATAGTGAATGTGGGTGACAGGTTCGACTACACAGGAAAGGACCGATGTAGACACAATTATACATATATATATATATATATATATACACTCACCCTTAACCAAAAAATGTAAAATAATACTAACAATAACAAAAAATATAAATTGGACATCTACCTGCAGGTTTTTTTACACACTTTCTGAAAATATTCTAATAATCTTTATTTATTTTATACAGTAATCTACGGACACACCGACCAGTCCTTTAATATTCACCGGGAATATTTAATTAAAAAACACTGTTACATTTAAAGGCGATCTAAATTACCATTTACAATCTGGTGGAATGTAAAAATCATCCAAAAAGTTCTAGATTTAAATCCCGCAAATACATGGAATTTTCTACAGATCGCTATAAAATTTACGTCTAATCTTCAACATAAAAAAAAAGCTGACGAGACAGTTGTTTCTGATGCACGGCTTACACACACAAAACTTAATTTAAAATATTTATCGTTTTATTTAAACGTAATATTTTTTCGTTTATTTAATTCAATGATCCTAACTAGCGCTAACTAAGCGCGCGCGCATACCGTATTTAATTCGCGCGCGTGTATCAGTAATAGCGGCGACCGTAGGGCCTAACTAAACTAATATAGTTTCATAACTTACGTACAACAAATTTCGGTTGTACGGTCGGAATACTGGTGTAGCCGCGAGATTGAGTTCAACCGGGCGATTGAGTTCGAGACCCGGCCAAACCGATTACTTTTTTACACTGTAATATAATTCAATTATTTAATTCCTCCACTCCTCGCCCGTGACGTCAAAACATGACAGACAACTACAACAGCATTTTTTGCGATAGAGGTGCGTTTTGGAAAAAACATTTTCTTGCAAATATTCTTATTTTTTAATCATTAACAAATGCGCGTAAGAAAAATATAACATTAGGCGAAATCTCTAGATACTGAGGACGACCTAGTTCTACAACCTCTTCCCTTCGGCCTTTTAGGCTGAAAATGTAAAGGCCGTTATAGAAGTAATCTGACCGCGTTTGATCGAAATAGGTCCAGTAGTTCTGGAGATGTAAGGTGATTTAGAAGCTAACACCGAACACACGGCACGTACATACGAACTTTCGGAATATCTCCATCCGCTTTTTTTGGTTTTTCTGGTTCCTTAGGTGTTGATCTTCGCGTCAATATCCGGTGAAAACCGCATAAAACCAAATCGGACCGAATACAATACTTTCCCTTCTAAGCGATATAGTTCTGCTATAGCGCTATCTAGACTGGAAAATAAAATTGAAAACTGTAATGCACATCGTACTGGTATTTATTATAAGCGAATAAACAAGACAATATTTTTTTTTTCTTTTTTAAGATAACCCCGTGCATATATATTTCCTAAAATATTTCATATTTTATCTATGCAACTAATTTTTAATATTTATTTTATTCGCTCTCTCATTTTAACAAATAAAAGCGTTCTCGGTTTGATAATTATAGTATATATTTATTCATACAAAAAAACTTTTTAATAAAAATCCATTAGCGATTCCTAAATTGATGATTTTATATTAAAATTTAAAAACAGCGTATAAAATTTACTCCGTTTAAAGGACATATAAAACTCATTTTTTTTAAATTTAAAACTTCTACTAAATTATTTATTTAAATCAAGTGCAGAAGTGTGAAGCGTTTATATAATTGACAAACGATAACCGAATCGTATCCGGAATTATTTGATTAAAATGCAACCTCAATCTGTAAATAATAAACAAAAATTTACTACCAGAAAAAAATACATACCTATAACAAATTTAATCGGTAAATATTACTTAACCCAGGAAAGTCATATATATCAATCACTTAACACTTTCGATGGCTACCCGTCAATATCATCAAAACTTATCAATTAAAAAATCCGATGTGGACACCGCATGACTTCCTGGTACGCCTATTAAATTACATATAAACATTTTTAAAAGTACATAAAATTTTATTTCATTAATAACTTCTGATATTTTTTCATAATTTTTTTTTTACAACGAGAGGTTAATAATTATTAATAAATCAATATATTTAAATTTTTAAAAAAAGTTAAAAAAGGAAATGAAGTGTTATTCGAACCGATTTAGCTTTCCCTTATAAGATCCAAATATTCATTAATTAAATTGTTTTTAAATTATAACACTGGAACCGATGAAAATAAGTACCGCTTATGATATATCGTTCAAAAGCTCTCAATGAGGACTTATTACTGCAGTTAAGAAAAGTTTAAAATCCAAGTGGTTTTTGACGTCGGGCTTTTTTGGACACTTTTGGTTCAGTCGATTGCAATCAAAAGGGGGGGGTTCAGTCGATTGCAATTAAAATTATAACACTGGAACCGATGAAAATAAGTACCGCTTATGATATATCGTTCAAAAGCTCTCAATGAGGACTTATTACTGCAGTTAAGAAAAGTTTAAAATCCAAGTGGTTTTTGACTTCGGGCTTTTTTGGACACTTTTGGTTCAGTCGATTGCAATCAAAAGGGGAGGTGCACAACCAGATGTTACAACAGTTTTAAAACAAAAATTTCAACAACCTACGGCAAGTTGTTATTGAGTTATGCGAGATACATACGTAAGTACGTCACGCCGAAACAAGTCAAAATGGATTCACGGAGGTCAAAATTAATATTTCCGTTGAAATGTGATAACCGAAATTTTTTGCGATCACAATACTTCATTTACTGTGTAGAAGGAAGTAAAATGATTTAAAAATTATTATTTCATCAAACAATTCAAAAAATTTGCATTTATATACATAGTTCTGTCGATTTAAAATTGAATAATTTTGCATAATCGATATATCTACGAATAATAGTATCTTTTTGATAATTTACATATACACACAAGCAGGGCATTCACATAGTACGGCAACCTTTAAAATATATTTTCATCGGTTAAACATAGAAAAAAGAAATTTAGCAATGTTGAAACGATTTTTTTTTTGTACATGATCTAAATGGAAAGGGTGGAATTGCGACATCATTCTAAAGGCCATTGATAAACGAAAGTACTCGCGTAAAAAAAAAATAATCTTAAATTCTCGGCTGCAATTAAATTATGCCTGAAATGCGATACAATATTTCTACGTTTTAAGTAAATCTTGTAACCCATCGCACTGTGAAATCGCATCGTTTACGACTCGTATATTAAGCGTATGAGCGCTACCCACGGGATGTTAGGGAGACCTAACATTTGTACAGCACATCTCATATTACCGACCCCGTCCGAAATAATAAGGAGCTAAGCCCGGACTATATGGTGGGTGATTGTAAATTTCCCATCCAAATGTTCTCGGTAAATCACGTGTCGGACGCGCAAAACCAGGACCTGCATTATCGTGCAGCAGAAGGACGCCGTCGGTCAGCCGCCCACGTCTCCGATTTTGAATGGTTCGCCGAAACTTAAGTAGAGTTTCGCAGTAGGTTTCTACATTTATAGTCGTTCCACGCGGCAAATCAGCAGTACGCCAAACCGATCCCAAAAGACTGCGGTCATTAGTTTACGTCCAGCAAATGGCTGCGGCTTGACCTTTGTCGGTGTGGTTGGTGATTGAGGATGACGCATTCACTTGACTGCCGTTTTCTCTCTGCCGTGTAATACGAAATCCACGTTTCACGGCCCGTAACTATCGGGTTAAGGATCTAAACGCCTTTTTCTGTACAGCGCATCAAAAATTCCAAAACAGATCCCATTCCGATTTTTTGTGACGTTCCGTTAAGAAGTGCGGCACACGACGTGTACAAAATTTTCTGAAGCCTAAACGTTCATGAACGATGCGACCGATAGCAGATTTTTAAACGTCAGGAAAGAGAAGGGCCAGGTCGGAAATCGTTGAGCGACGATCCTTTCTGATTTCATCATCGACGCGTTTCAACAAGTCCTCGGTGATTATCGAGGGCCTCACCGAACGTTCTTAGTTTACATCTTGCACATTATTTCTACGCCTTTCAAACAACTTTCGGACGTTTCCTGAATTCATTACTACCGCTGTACACAGTAACAAACTGTCTATAAATTTCAGCCGCCTAGACGTTTTGACGGTTTAAAAAACGTATGACTCTACGTAAATCATGTTCGGCGGCAACATCGATTTTCCTTTTAATTTTATAACGTAATAACTTACACGTAATCAAAGATACATCAACGCGACAACTTACAGACAACAATGCGGTGTGTGCATTACTAGCCTGGCCGTGAACGACACGGCTTCACCAACCTTAAGGGGAGAAATTTCCCAGCGGTCTTTACTTTAGAGATATTCCTCGTACTGTCGAATTGGCGACTACGTGAAATATTATTAGATTTAATCCTCCGGAAGGGAGGTGGTGAAAAAAAATTGTAATTACGTAAAAAAAAAAGAAAATTTAAAATTTAACTTTAATATTGCCTACACAATATATTAACATCTTAATAAAATAATACGAAACAAAAATTGTAATTATATTACCGTTAAGACATAAATCGTACATTTCAACCGCGAAGTATAACTCGTTTATGTAAGAATCACCGGTGACCACGTAGCGGTTACATTAAGTAAACGTGACCGAGAGACATTCTTTAAATAAGAACAATGAAAACAATAGATACCGAAGAAGAAAATACACTCGGCAACAATAACCAGATTTGACTAAAGATAAACAATATTAACGGACGGAAAGTTTACTAAAATAGTGTACACTATAACTTATATTACACGGAATGCATAGAGACTAACAGAGACGGGAGAAGTGGTATGAACCAGAAGAAAGTGGTAAGAGTGGGACGGGGGAGAGCTTCTCGCCAACCAACTCTTAATAAGATAATACTGTACAACCGACAAGTATAGCACTATACAATAATATACATATATATATATAATATATATACTATACTGTGACCATTCAACTATTAAACCCATATTTTACAGCGACACTACAGATCCCTACAAAAAGCGACCGACATATATAACTCACATTAAAATAACAAAAGCAGGCTAAGTACATGGCACAGATAAACACAAAGCGAGAATGAAAGAGGGTGGTGGAAAATACACTGTGACGTATTATCTGAAATTATACACCCAAAATGGGCGTATACGACTACTAAACCAAAACAAAAGGGGGTAAATAAAACATATTCACGAAACTAAACTAAACTAAACAACCGACGTAATTACCCGTGCAAAATTCATATAAACTACAAGAACCAATAATAGTGATTAGTTTAAAATATTGTTTTTTTTTTTAAATTCTATTCCAATTTCTATGAAACAAGCCGCAAAAGCTATTCGAAGTACAAAATATTACGAAAATATCACTTTGTTTTCAATAAGTTTAGCTCCCCTCTCGCTTCTAAGCAAATACCACGCTTACGTAAAATTTCTTCGGTTTTTTTATTTCACTATAAATTAAAATTTATCGATTACATAATGAGGTATATATTTAGCGCCCTCTGATCTTATCGAATGTTTTTTTTTCGTCGATACCGTACAAAATACTGTACACATCAATTGTACCAACCGCACAATTTTGTTCGGAACAATACCTTCCGCGTCGTACACGGATTTAAGATTTCACGCCGACGATCTGATCTTTCAAACTTATATACTCGGCCCGGTCAATGTACGAGCTTCTGACGTCACGAGCAACTGCGTAGTACTACTCGGCCTGAAAACATCTACTCCGCGGATCAAATCGAAGTATTACTTATTATATTGTAACTATCATATTTAAATTTCTTATAAATAAGTAATCTTTACTTAAAATAAGAAATTGTGAAACGGACAGCCTGCAGTATGTGAAACTGCAGTATTTTAATAAACAATTTTAAAGAGTTGACTTAAAATTTATTAATAACCGATCAGGAAGCGGAGCCCCCTGGACCCACGGCGCGTACCTCATATTTGTGATAATATTAAGTATTTTAAATATATTCATTAAAGAAAAAAGATTAGTAATTTTACTAAACTGTATTTCTGTTGCCGTAGTGACAAAAATATGAATTAAAAGGTTTAATACATTTACATATTTAATACGCATACATCGTCCGTATCAAGAAGCATGGTGCTTCTTGCACCTATATTTATTTATTTTGATAAAATTTCAAAAAAAAAAAAACATATCTACAATAGTTTATTTTTTAATAAAATATTTTTAAAAAATAAATAAGTATAATAAATGTTAATGCATACAACGTACTGTTCATAGTACACAATACAATTTATTATATAGTTGTTAGGTCAATTTTTTCCGCTAGATGGCAGCGCTTCATTCCAAATAAAAATGTGAGCGCATACAGCAAATCAACCCACTATGCATTTTTTTTCGAAAGAAATTGTTATCAGTTGCATTCTTAAAATTTAGTATTAAACAAATTAGCGTTCATTTTTTAATTAGTAATTTCGTTTTATTACAATATCACCTAACAGTTGTATTTATTTAACTCAGGAAAACGGTGCGCAGTTCGTCAGTTATAAATGCCTAAACTTTAGCCTAGAATGCAACGGTGTTCATATCATATTTATACCCGGATAACAGAATGTCTTAAGACAATTCATATACAAAAGGAAAATATGGAAGCATACTATATATGTGAATTTTCGTAGGGTACTAAAAAATTCGGATACTTCAGAAATTCTAAAATCTATTATTTCTTCAGGTGTTTTTTTTTAAATTGCTATTTAAAAAAAAAAGGAGATCAAAAGAACGGGAACACAGTCTGGCGGTTCATTATCGCTGTTCATACCAGGGGTGACGTGTAACCATGACTCCTGTTACTCTTTAGCTCTCATGTGGAGCTGAAGAGCAAACGATCATCCACCTGGCCGTGGTTAGTCCAAAAGGGATCTTTTAGAGGCTCGTTGCAAGACATCCATGATCTTACCACCGAAGCATTGGAACGGATGACCCGCTGTGACCTGTGTTTGTGAATAAAAAAGTGTAATAGACGTAATGTCGTTAAAAATATTATTGACATAATATTGTTAAATTATTTTAAAAATTGCGATGTTGTTAAGAATATTCGAATACATATGTAAAAAAAAGAATGTGTTTTTATTTACTTCCCTTCCCCTCCCGAAACTAATTAAGACTAATCTTTTCTAAGATAAGACTTATTTTTATTATCCTGTATTCAATAATATATATAATTTCATTAATTATATCAATAATTTTACCAAAGATTGATTAATTAATTTTTTTTTATAAAATGTATAATATTTGTTTTAAAACTGCAACCTAAACTAGTTAATACCAAGAAATGTACAAGGATTTTTTTTAACTGCTAATTTATACAAATTTAAAATTTCAATAAATTGTGTTATTATTTACATCTATTTGGTTCAACGTATCTTTTACCAAACTTTATAGTATATCGAAAATCTACTTTTTTAAACAGAGAACGGATACGTATCTTTTTTGTTTCAACGCTTATTAGAAGAGTATTTTTAAGCTAACTAGTCTTGTTTTATAAATTACCTTCATCGTACGTTGTTTTTTCTGTTGTTTTATTCCGTTTAAAGTTGTTTTATGGAAGAAGGGAAGAAAACGTGTCAACCGGTTGAAAATTACGGACATATGGTGGACGGATGTATGGAGAATAAACCGACATTGGACCGGGTTAATTTTTAAAACTGTTGAATTAGATGCACGGTTAAAACTTAAGAATGCATATTTATATACGTAAATGATTTTATTTTTTCGGCTGGATTAACGACAGAACGGATTAAACCAAAAGTTCTTTATTGTTGAAACAGTGAAAGTTCTTGTTCGTGTTGCCTGGAATTCATTCTTGTTATGTACTTCGGTTGTATATAATACACCGGTTTCTGTTCCTTTCTCTGCTTCGTCGTTTCCAGTGACATTTGAATGGGATATCTTGTGGTATTCAATTATCCTGTAGCTTTTTTTAAAAAGCTGTTATTGTGGTGTCTAATATTCGTTTTTTTTTTTATTTCGTGCGAGTTTATTTTTATTTATTTATGTAATTATTACGGGGCGTTTTAAAATAAATCACTGTTTTAACAATTTTTTTAATTTTATTTTATTTTATCAATAAATTAACTTAATATTTTGTTAATTAATTACATTAGATATAATCAGTTACAACTATAAGATATATCTCGTAGCTGTAAATCACAAAATAACAGTATATATTATGCGAGATCTATTAACAAAAAAAAACCTTTTTAATCGGTCTATTCCTTTTAAAAATAGTGACAGATAACACCAAAAAAAATTCTTTAGGATACCCTACAAAGAAGAAATTTCTTTCTACGTCGACTTTGTTACCTGGATTTACAGCTGAACAGCGTGCTCACAAAATTTTGAGCCATCCTGAAATAATAATTTAGGCTGACCGGTAGATGACCGACCACGCGAAAGTTTAATACCGTATTTTTGAAAAACCGTTTACGTTCGAACAGCCGCGTACAGTTTGTACTGTAAATAAAACCATTCACGAAATGTTAAAAAAGTATATCGATAAACTAATGTATGAAAATGACGATTGTATGATTTAATGACAATCGCTTCATTCGCTCTGACGATAATCATTTTCTTTTATTAGTACAAAGAAAATGATGAAACGAATGATAAAGTGAAAACATCCTCAGGGCCTTTGCTAGAATTTGAATTCGATACCAGATAATGCAGTAGACAGCGTGCTTACTATTCAAAAAGAATTGAAAATTCATTTTTTTTTTTTAAATCGGTTTCATTTCTTTCAAGACTATTTAATAATTTCTCGTAGGTTTATTGATTCGGCTTTATTTAAAAAATTAGTTCCGTATGAAAAACCGCTTTTCACAAAGGCACAAAGACTGGAACGCGAGTCTTAATGAAGATCAGAAAATTAATACAGAGAAACGATGGCTCATACAGAATACACCGAACATCAGGGTAAAAATTATGGAATGCGGGAAGGGAATACGTATTATTTTTTACAACTTCACCGAATATTCTACAAATTTCACACTAAAATAATTCAAATTTCAGAACCACATCGAGCATTATACCAACCATTACGCTATAACAACATAACATTAAATAATGATGACAGACAACAAGTATAGACTGAAACCCCGATTATGCAGATTGACCTTTGCAAAGCCAAATCCGGATTATCGGAAAATTAAGAAGATTTATTATACGCGCTGGATATATCAATCTAATGTTAAACGGGTATTACATTTAATAAAACGTTGAAAATGTAACAAAATAAATGTACTGTACTTCAGATAAATGCAATAAAAAAAAAAAGCAGACAACACAGTTGTAGGACTTTACCGTCACGCGGCTAAAGCGCGTTCCGGGAAAGTCCTACAACTGCGGATTGTTTCTGATACACAGCTTACAAACAAATTTAATTATCGTTTTATATAAACAGAATATTTTTTCGTTTATTTAATTCGATGATTCTACCTAAAGCGCGCGCGCATACCGTATTTAATTAACGCGGGTGTGACTGTAATAGCGTTGATGGTCGGCGTTAACTAAACTAATCTAATTTCACAACTTACATCGAACAAATTTCGCTTGTACGGTCGACAACTGATGTAACCGCGAGGCTTAACGCACCGGGTACCGAGTCGACCGGGTGATCGAGTTCGAGACCCGGCCACACCGAGTTACTTTCTTACACTTTAAATATTATTCATTTATTTAATTCTTCCGCTCACCTGTGACGTCACAACAAAGCAGACGATTACAAAAGCAGCATTTGTTTGTGGGGGAATGCGAGTTTATAAATCTTTGTTTAAAATATTGTTAATTTTTTAATCGTTAACAAATGCGCCTAAGAAAAATATGACTTCAATTAGGCGAAATCTCGAGATACCGAGGTTGACCTTGCTTTACGGCCTCACCCCTTGACCTTTTAGGTTGAAAATCTAATGGCATATATATATATATATATATATATATATATATATATGTCCTATATATATATTGAAGTAATGTGACAAAGTTTGATCAAAATCGGTCCGGCAGTTCATAGAGATATAAAGCGATTTAGAGGCCAACACCGAATACACGCGCGCGCACATACATGCGAACATTAACATCCGGAAAATTTCAATCCGGGTTTTTGGTACATTAGGTATCACAACATCAAGATCCGAAAAAAGCGCATATACACAAATTGAACCGATTACAATATTCTCCCTTTTAGATCTGTAGCGCTATCTAGACAGAAAAGTAACAGATGCAGTAATACAATTAGTACAAATAGCAATTAAAAGATTCAAGATTTATAAAAGTTATCAGAATGAAATTAAAATTTACAACCGTTTAATAAAATGAAATCATTTAAAAAAATTATTAAAAGGTTTACAAAAAACTTATCGAAGAGAAATTAAATAAAGTTATTGTACGTTATAAAAATTACCGTTTATAAAAAATAACAATCCAAAAACAGTACGTTGAAAAGAATTAAACTTAGAAGATCAATAAGCAAACCGTACCTTTATAAACAGTATTTCTTCTTAAAAAAAAAAAATCTGTAATCTATACTTGTTTTAATGTTGATCTTCGTTTATGAGCTGTAAGATCCTGTAATTGTTTTAAACAAAGAACCTGCGTAGAATAGCATTCTTTTGGTCACTCCTACGAGAGTCCGTAGCGATAGAAAAACATTCACCAGTTATTTTATGTGACAATCCTGGATGTAACTAATTACGTCATACTTGACCAATTATTGTGTTTTTACCACTTAACTTTCATACGCAGGCCTAAATTTATGCACGTTTTGTGCTACACGAAGTGAAAAAAAAGTCGAATAAAAAACCCAATAAAAACAAAAAATTATAAAAATAAATTTCCTTTAGAAGGAAATCTTTACTTGAATAGTACGTAAAAATTTTTTAAATAGCGTATTAATTTTTTTCTTATACCGCCTAGTGCGGGTGTAAGTACTCCGGATAGTTGGGCGTCCGGAATATCGGAGTTCTGACAATCGAAGTCTCGCTGTATTTAAATAAAACGTTTACATTTTTTTACGTAATGAAATAATTTTTCATTATTGTTTTGTGTAAGAAAGTGAAATATCTCGCTTATTAGGGACAACCGTAGGAAGTATTTTATATAGAAAAATGATAAAACTGTAGACAAAACATTTTCCTTCCAAAAGAGGAAAAAAGCTGAAATTTCCAGAAGTAATAACATAATAGGTTGATAAATTCAATAACTAAAAAGAAAAAACGATAAAAAACTTATAAAAGTCAACGTAAATGCGTATCGATCCTACACTTTCATGTACTACCGTAATGACAAGCCCTGAAATATTTCTCGATATTGCAAGCAAGCACCTTGGATTCTTTCATTGAAGTATAAACAGCCGGATATATAATATAATTATAACAAAACCTAGACGATTTCCTAATCGTAAAAAAAATAAAAAGAAAAATAACTTTTTTAATATCTCTTTCGCCACTATAGTTATGTTAAAAATTATAAACAAACAACTGTCGGTACGGAGGTCATACCTGTATCGTAAAGGACATAACCGTACAATACGGTATTAAGTAACATAACAAGTTCAAATAATCTAACCTTATTCATTGAATGTATAATCCTAGTACATACGACGTAATAAAACAAAGGACGTCTAGAGGTCTTCAAATAAAAAATTAAAAAAAAAAAAAACACAAATAATTCAGTAAAAGAAAATAATAACAGAACCACATTTATGTTAATAATTGGAAATTAATAACAAATCTGTTTTTTTTTCAGATAACTCAAATACAATAAATAAAAGTATTAGAAACTGAAAACATTCTTAAAATCAAATTATCGTTAAAAAAGAAAAGAAGAAATTTATACAAACATATAGTTAAAACAATGTAGGATGACCGTTCGTGGCCGTTAACAATAAACTCCTACTACACGTTAAAACAGAATAAAAAGACTTACATCACATCTCACTAATGTAAAAATCTCCCAAAAAAAAGGAGTTAAATTTTCGTATGTTATATCATCTATCGACCGACCTAAATCATTCCTTCAATACACAACTAAACTGGGCCCGTTTAAATCCCGCCTCCCAGGAAAGAGTATATCCAGTGAGCGCGCTGCCGTCTGTGTATATCCGTGGAAAAAATTCGACCGGCGTATATGGATTACGAACAGCTATGTAATCTTTCTCCCAAGTGACGCGGATCGTATCAGAACGTTTATGAAATCCGCCGATTGATTTTTCCACTTTTAGGGTATAGATGTAACCGTTATTGTTCAAAGCAAGCAAGGGAAGATAGCACTTTCTAATCCGGACGAGCTCTGTTTTGCTCAAGTCATCGCATGCTTCGATCGACTTTTTAGAGATGAATACAAGAGGTCCCGCGTTGCGCTGTGTAGTCGGTGGACAAGATGGAAGCTCGTTGGTGGAACGGATTGGCGCGGAGAGTCGGCTGACGGCCGCATTAATTATATACGGTTGACCGCATCAAGATATAGAAGGCCTTAAATCAGATCCGCTTCCGAAAAAATCCATTAAAATGAAAGCAGGGAGGATTGATTGTACGCGAGGGTTGATAAGTAGAATATTGAACTTAGATTCGTAGCTAGAAATATCGGTGGGTGAACATAAAAAATTTTGTTCCTCGATCTACGGCGAAATATAAATTAGCGTAAGATAATATTGACCTATCAACATGAAATTGGTTTCGTAAGAGAGAGATGTGCAGCTGATATTATTTGATGATAGGAAAACGATTGCGATGACAATTAAGGCTAAGCGGGCGGCACGTGGCTCGATACTGTTTTACAGGGCTAGATCCAGGCCCATCTGCACTTCGTTTGCCCTCATTATATTCACGTGTAGAATCCCGTAAATGTATGCCATTGTGTACAATAAAAATACTACGGTAATGAAGAGTAAAAAAATTTTTTTTTTTTTTTTGAATCGAACAAGATAACTAAATAACATGACGGAAAAAATTATAAAGAAAAAATCATTTCAATTAAAACTGGCACCAATCTCCATCTCCTACTAAAAAACAGGTACTTAAGTTCAGAATACAGTACACGTTTTCAACTACGTAACATTATTTGATACGTTAGGAACACTACTTCCTGCAGAAACCATTTTCCGACTATTAATAATAAACACGTTATTCAATATAAAAATTCTAACCTTAGTCAAAATTAGATTTTTTAAAAATACCGTATTCAAACAAACCAAGGAAAATATTAAACAAAAATACTTAATATCTATTCTTTAATAACCAAGAATTTTTATATTAACGAAGAGTTCAGTAAATATGTTAATACTTTCAATAGTTAATTTTCACAAATTTTCTTTAAATAAACTGCAATTATTAGTAATTTTTATGTATTATACAACACCGACAACAAGCTGCTGCTAAACAATAAGTCACTAATGAGCTATACAGAATCTTGAAGCGTGTAAAAAATGTCGATGCTTGATCGGGAATCGAACCTAGAACCTCCAGATGAAAGCAGAGATGCTGTGATGTACGAACCGTTGAAAGTTCGACCCTGTTTCTTAAATAATTAACTATTAAGTCGATCGATTCTTTATTAAATTTGAAAATACTTTTGTACGTTTAATATACTTGAAATATTAAATTAATTATTCATATATTATTAAATGTTTATTGTAAGTGAATTATGAACCGGAACTGTTACTGAATGCGATTGTACAAGAATAATGCGACTGGCTGGAACTGAACAAGAGTGACGACTAAGAATGACGATGGACTTGCTTAAATAATGATGCTGGAGCCGCTGCTTCGTCAGGAGCCGAGTGTACCCGAAAGGTGCCGAGTGATGTCAGGAGTCGAATGCATCCGAAAGGAGCCGAGTGATATGTAAGGAGCCGCTGAATTGTCAGCAGCCGAATGCATCCGAAAGCAGCCGAGTGTATTGTAAATAACCGAATGAATCCGACCGATGCCGAAAATATTTAAATTTAAAAATCCTATTAAATACATTAAAGCTCCAACATTTAAATGATAATAACAAAATATATAAATGTAAAGAGTATTTAGAAATTAAAGAAACCTAAGTCCGAACAGATGCTACTACCCAACGTGGAGATTCAATAATAATTATTTATTTACACAGTTGTAAATGGCTGACGCACAATAATAGTTATTGATGGACGGTATTAAATTTATACAGTGTAAACAAAAAAAAAGGTCATCTCTGACCGAGATTCGAACCCGGAACCCCTGGATAAAAGGCACACGCGCTAAAATAACAAGATTTAATACAGTATAAAATTCAATTTTTCGTTGTTCGTAATATTTATTTCCATTCCAAACGAAAAGCAGAAAGTTTTACCTCCTTTCTGACTTCATTTTTTATTTATTTTTACTGATAGAATGAATTTTACAAAAAAAAGAAAACGCTGACAACTTCGAGAAAGTCCTAGAACTGTGGGTTGTTTCTGATGCACGGCTAACACACACACACAAAACTTAATTTAAAATATGTATCATTTTATTTAAATAGAATATTTTTTTCGTTCATTTAATTCAATAATTCTAACTAAAGCGCGCGCGTATACCGTATTTACAAATTTCGCTTGTACGGTCGGAAATTAATGTAGCCA
Organism: Lycorma delicatula; assembly: GCF_047948215.1. Taxonomy (NCBI): domain Eukaryota; kingdom Metazoa; phylum Arthropoda; class Insecta; order Hemiptera; family Fulgoridae; genus Lycorma; species Lycorma delicatula. Next base: position 11,726,707 of record NC_134465.1, read on the forward strand.
CGAGGCTTAACGCACCAGGTACCTAGTCGACCGGGCGATTGAGTTCGAAAACCCGGCCAGACCGAGTTAATTTTTAACACATTAAATATCGTTCGTTTATTTAATTCTATCGCTCTCCTGTGAAATCACAACATAACAGACGACTACAACAGAATTTTTTGGGGTGGGGGTACGATTTTGCAAAAAAATTTTTTTTGTTGCAAATATTGTTATTTTTTAATCGTTAACAAATGTGTTTAGGAAAAATATGACCTTATTTAGGCGAAATCTCGAGATACTGAGGGTGACCTTTCTCTACAGCTTCACCCGCTTGACCTTTTAAAATAAAAATTTAATGGCATCAATGCCCATATATAGAAGTAATCTGACAAAGTCTGGTCAAAATAGTTCCAGTAGTTCTGGAGATATAAGGTGATTTAGAGGCCCAACACCGAACACGCGCGCGCGCACACACACACACACACGAACATTAACATCCGGAAAATTTCCATCTGGATTTTGGTTTCCTTAAGTGTCAAATCGTCAAGATATAGTGAAAACCGCATATGTCCGAGCCGGACCGATTATAATAGCTTCTCTTTTAGCGCTACAGCGCTATCTAGACGGAAAATTAAAATTATAAGTCGGTAAGACAAAACAGTTAGCGGAATTTTATTAAAATATTCGTTCCACTCTTGACGACATATAATTAATTAATAAATCGTAAGAATGCGATGCCGTATAATTTAACCCGAAAAATAAATTAATTAATAAATACCGCAAACAAATAAATAAAATTCCAAAGTTAATTAACACATAACGACTAAAAATAAAACATGACATATCCTTGAACATCTATAAAAGCATTTCGCCACAAAACGATATAATAGAACACGACACACAAGTGCCAACATATAATAATAATACACAGAATTAAACACCACTTATTGTATAGGATTGTAATAACCTCTGCAATTATTTCAGATTGTTTTAATACTCGTACTTCAGTTAACATAGATAATAATTACAATCCACCAGCGTGGCGTATAAAGTAATTATACAATTTCACGATATTTTTAAATTACTCAAACGATACGAAAGAAAGCGCAATACACACACGGCTTATTCGACCGTTTATTTAATCGAATAGTAAAATTAATTTAAATATACATTTTGCAAACTGAAAGGAACGAGACTTACTGGACTGTACTGAAACGGTCTAGACTAGTGCAACATATTACAACATTTCTACAACCGGCAAAAAATCACTCGCACACACTTGTAATTGTACGCAGAGCACGTAAAATACAAACAAGTTTTAACCTACGTAATACTTGTATTAGATGAAATACACGATATATAAATTAATACGTAAATTCATCAACAATGAGAATCTACTTTTATTACATAATTTTTCAAAAATTATTCATCAATATTATTTAAATAATTACTTATTCTGAATCGAACTGAACTTAACCGACTCGCTACACCGTTGAAGAGATGTATATGGCGCACAAAAATTTGGAATACAACTTACTTACTTGAACGCAGATTTGAACTACGACGTCCTAGAAAGCAAGCTTACAGGGACATTATTAATTGCGAACAGCGTGGCAAGCCGCCAATAAGTGTTGGTAAGGCGTTCATTAAAATCCTCTTTAATGCGATTAGTACCGCACATCAGAAACATCATCGGCGATTATAAAAATACACTTTTGACCGGGTGACGACCGAATAGATTTTTCTCGCGGGAATTTTGGTTTATAGGAAGGGACATAATAACCGGTCTATAATTTTGGATTTATTCCCGAACGTGTTTATTTTCCTTCAGAGCACGAATTTTTTTAACACGTAATTAAATCTGAATACAATAATTTAAAGGAACGCCGACGCAAGGTGATCTCTGAAGACTTCTTTTGATCGCTCTTCTCTTTCGATGTTTATCGTTGTACGCACTCTACTTTCACATTCCCACATATTTTTTTAGACGTTGATTCCGGTTTCTGAATAACCGGGGACCTAAGACTTAATTGCACGGGCATACAGAACCGGACGATACGATCAGTAACAAAATGCGAACGAAAAGCGCATTGTTCATCGCTTCACTTCTGCATTGCGATTGAAAGCTAGCGGAAAATTCCTATTGGTGGTCATAATTTCCGTTTCATTGAATCGCCCTTTACAATTTTCGAACTGCAACAATACTGTTCCGAAAACAATATTTCTCCACAGTACTACAAGTTATATCCGCTTGAAAACTGCGGTCAGGAGCGTGGAGTAATTGCAGTCGTCAAAATTTCACGTGTCATTATACGAACACGGATATTTATATTTGTAAGTGTAATATCTATACATCATACCACATGTAGAAATGCGAGCGGACGACCATGTACTTGTACGTAATTTTAAGGATATACTTCTGAGCGCCGCCACATTTACTACCTTTACACAACGCTTCCAAAAATCGTAAACGTTCAGCGGTAGCTCGTAGCTAAAATTAGTGGGGGTGCTGCCCCAGGGCCTTTTCAAGGCTACGGTTAAACTTTTCTGTAAAATAAAAAAACCGGAAAAAAATGAATCAAATAGAATGGCTGGAAGCAGGATAATAATCTATTTCTACACTTTATCATATTCAAGAATACGGTAAACGTTTTTAAGCATATTGTACTTAAAACACGAATTCGGTTTAACCGAATAAATAATAAAATGTCAATACAGTAAATATTTCTTTTGTATTATTACATAATTTAATGTCCGCTTAAAAAGACTATAGTCCAACGGTGCTTAATTTAAATTTCCATACGCACAGAAACAAACAAATAATTACGTTTTACCGATTACCTTCTCTTTCGCCCTTCCGGCGTGTTTTTGAATAGATTTGGCAAACAAATAGCCCTTGCTTTCAGCCATCTTCTGACCACTACTGAAAAACAACTAAACCGCATTCGTATTCCTTCCACCGATTAAACTAGAAAAGGGAACGATCAAGGAACGTTCCACACACATGTAGAGTAAAAAAAACTACCTTCCACCAGAACGCCAGGGCCGCGGCACTGCGGGAGCGACAGTGCTCTCTCTCCCTCGCAGCCTCGCCTGCACCATCCCAGCCAAACAGCACAACCGCTAGAACTGTGCAGCGCACAGTTACATACAAATTTTTTTTTATCGTTTTCATAAACCGGGGATGGCTACTGACATTAAGCTTAAGGATTACATATTGTGCAAGTATAAAGAAAGAATTAAAGAAAAAATGACTTATTATCGATAATATAAAGTGGAAATAGGGGGGGTGCTGCAGTTCCACAGTGCCTATACGCGAGCCTCCACTGCACGTTACTGCTGCTTTAACATACCCCGTTGTACGCTTGCTCGGCTTAAAACTAGGTATATAACCTCTATAAATGTCTCACTACCGAAAGGGGAACACCTGTTGTTTAATACTATCTGCTCCGTTTGTTATATATTTAGATATAAAGCATTTAAATTACAAAGGGCATAAAAAGAATGTTTTCTCTGAAAATAATGATGAATGACGGTCTTATACTTTATAAAGGTTACCGATAGTAAGACGAGCTTGCCGGCCTCCGTGGCACGAATGGTAGCGTCTCGGCCTTTCATCCGGAGGTCCCGGGTTCGAATCTCGGTGCGGCATGGAATTTTTCACACGCTAAAAAAATTGTCATTCATCTCATCCTGTGAAGCAATATCTATCCCGGAGGTTAAAAAAAAAAGATGAGCTTGTAATAGGGATACGAAGCTGTACATTTGGTTCATTGAAGAGGGCTGTAGTGAACCGATTCGATTCCTCATTTTACTCAGCAAGCCTGGCCTGGGATGTTTGTTATTCTTAGATGATTTTTTCGATGACATATGACAGGCCAACAGCTACCGTTACAGTTATTGCACTCAACATAACAAAAAAAGGACTTCACCAAATAATAGCTACCCAAATTTTCTATATTAATAATCATGTAAATAAATATACACATTGAAATTTGTTAATGTTTTATTTTTTAATAAAAAAAAATCATAACGCATTTAACCCCCTCCTACAAACACCCTCATATAATCGAGTTATTTTTTCATAGTACGTTTTAAGGTAGTGAATAGTGAATGTTACTACGGGCTCACGGCCGTAAATTTATTTATATTTAAATCTGAAAGGTCAATAATGATTATTCTACTATAAACATATGATAAAATTAATATATAATTAAAGGCCATGAAAAGAGATACTTTCATTCATAATAATCATCGGAATCGATTACGATTACGTAAAACAAAGACAGAAAAAAAATAATTTAAAATGAAACTACACTGTTATCATATAAATAAACATACACTGTAATTTTTAACAACTAAGCGTAATAATAACAATAGTCAAACTACAATCTAAACAAACATAGACATACAATAAAGATAGACTAAATAAACAAGTACAAATGCGCTGAACGAGTGAACGCGCGTGTACGTACGATGCGAGTGGAATTGTCCTTGACTTCAAACGAAACTAAAGTGTTGTGCAAATTATATAAATATATCTAGACAGTCTGTCTAATAAAAATAATTTAAACAAATATGAAAAAAAAAACTAATAATACAGACATTATTTAATTGACTTTAAAAAAAGGGAAAAGGTTCTGAATTAAACCAGTATTTTTATTTTTTTATGTTCAACCCTTTCTATTCACCGCAAATAAACAACCTAAAATATAATTTTCATTTTTTTTATCGCCATCAGTATATAACGCATTATTTTAAGCTGAAAAGGTAGGAGGTCAATCTGTTTATTTACATTATCTGCCCCGACCTTTCTTAAAATGATAATGCTTACAAATTACTTAAAAAAAACCAAAAAAAACAGCTGCCAATAGTTGTTTTCTATGAGAGTAATGATGTTCACTATACATTAAATTCCTGATTAACACGAGGAAAGATGGCCCCCTTGTAGGGATGTGTGCATTATGCTGATATGCAATCGTATATTTAGTTTGATGAAGGAATCTATAGGAAACCAATTCATTCTTCAATTTCATTAACGTGAATGTATATCTTATTCGGTTAGCTTATAGAGTTCAAGTAAAAAGACTGCGCGTACGGTGTTCAGGCGGCCCATTCACAAGGATCTCCTGTAAATCATTATTTATATAAAAGAAACTACGGGACGTTAATATTCAGTAACCACACGCTATAATATTTTAAATAATCATATATATTTTAAATTTAAATACATTAAGACGTTTTACTTGAGTTTTTTTAAGAGCTTTGAAATTGTCAATTGTCCAAAAACAACAAACTTTCAACTATCTTACATTAAATTTCTACCATAATAAATTCAATTCGGTTTACGTTATGCGATTGCGAGAAATCTGTAGTGCTGTTCATTATTAAGAGGTACAACGGAAGGCTCAATTCTGTTTTCTATTATATTATCCGATCCCCAATTATTTGGTTCAATAGTATCAGTAACATGTTTTATACGGATTTTCCATTCCTGCTGGGCTGTTTTATCGATAGCTTTTAAGGGAACGTTTTTAATATCCGGTATTATAAAAGCAGTACTTTTTGACGTTACGTAACTTTTGATTTGTCCCCAAGCTAACTCAATCGTGTTGAGTACGCGACGATAGGGAGGTAATCAGAACACGGTTTTGCCACTGGATCTTGCCTACTATCAATTTTACACACATTAAAATTATTTTTAATACGCAAACCCTTTGAAGTAATCGGACCGTAAGTTCATCCTCTTCAAAAATAACTCCTTTCGAACATTTTTATATCGTTCTTTTTCCAAGACGCGGCCGAAATTCTTTCCTTTTTACATGAATGAAAAGGAGCGTTGTCTAAGAAAATAACCGGACTTTTTCGGAATCCCCTCTCAAAAAAAAAAAACACTTACTTTTTTAATCAATCGGCCAATAATCGATGTATTTTTAATATCCAATAAGAATTATGTGGGAATATGCATATTTCAAAATAAAAATTAAAAATTCGTAGTTTTTCGTTTCTCTTCACCCCAAAATTTGCAAGTTTTTCACCTGGAGATAACTGAAAATAGCAAGAAATATTTATATTAACAATAACCAGGTTGATGAAATAACCCAATTACCAGAAATAATAATTTATATTTATTTATTCTATAAATATAATCTAACCAAACTTACCTACGGTCGCTAACCTTACTAATTAACAGTAATGTTTTGAATATTTAATTAACAAATTCAGTAATTATTACTGCAATTTTTTTTTTTTTTGAAAATGCCAAGCCTGACCGGGAGTCGATCCCGGGACCTCCGGATGAAAGGCCGAGACGGTACCACTCGCGCCACATAGGCCGGCAATTACTTGTTTTTATTTTTTTCCTGTTTAGCCTCCAGGAATCACCGTCAGGTATTACCTCAGAGGATGATATGTATAAGTGTAAATGAAGTATAGTCTTGTACAGTCTCAGGTCGACCGTTCCTGAGATGTGTGGTTAATTGAAACCCAACCACCAAAGAACACCGGTATCTACGATCTAGTACTCAAATCCGTACAAAAGTCCTGCCCTTACCAGGATTTGAACGTTGGAACTCTTGTTACTTAATTGGAATTATTTATTACTTAAATAATCAAAAAATTACTGTTAAATAGTCGAGGTTAGAGAGTGAAGCGAGCGTAGGTTAAGTTTGGTTGATTATATTTATAATTTATAACTATAATTATAAGCAACAATGGTTATATTTAATATGTAAAATATGTTAATATGGAGAATATTTAAAATTACCGGTATAAAACAACATATGTTAGTGTATTATCGGGTTATTTCTCCAACCTGGTTATTGTTAATTTCAATATTTTTTTGCTAATTAGAAACATGCATATTCCCACCTAATTCTTATTTTATATTAAAAATACATCAATTTTTGACCCACTGGTTAAAAAATTAAGTGGTTTTTGGGGGGGGGGGGAATTCCGAAAAAGATCCTAATAACCATATTATGAGGTATTAATTTGAATCGGTATCAGACACAGTGTCAAAATAACGGTATAATTCCAGTCGTACAGACACAAATCTAGGAATACACTTTACAGTGAACGTAAAAAAATTGCATTATATTAATTTTAAATAACATTTCAGCAAATAAATAAGTAATGAAACGCAAAAATTGAACACGAGAAGCAAAAGAGTGATTTTCTATTAATTACGTATTAATGTCATTACGTATTAATACGTATCGTATGAAAAGATCAAGTGTTTTAATAGAACCGAGAAGAGATAACGTTGTGTAAGCATTTGATTACATCGACTACTATTATACTACAAATTAATTATTCGGTGACTATATATGAGTAATGATTATGGTGTTGTGTATAGATATGGCCGCGTTGTGAATCGGCACTGATGCAAGGGACGTGACTAGCAGAAGTCAACTCGCTCACACAAAGCCATCATTTGTGTATTTTTCATTCTACAAGCAACTGAATACAGTATAATAATTCCTGAAAACGACTATAATTTAGTCGTTCACTAATCTTAGTTCATCTACACCATTTCAGTTGCGGTATTTAACAAATAAAAACGATAAGACGCCCGCAAATATTATTTTCATACTCAAAATATTTTAGCGTAAAAATTCAAGGAACTTGAGTTACAAAAAAAAAACAAAAAAACTCTGCATTCAACATAATCTTGCTTCAAGTTATCCGGTCCCGTTACGTCGTTTTTCCAATTTCTACTTATTTTATTTTTGTCAAAACGAAGATTAATCTGTTTTGAGTTATTTTTCGAGCTCCTTTTTTAATGTAAGGCATTGTTTTCGTTAACCTATAAAAATTTTGAATAAAGTTAAATAACTTTAATAAAATTAAACACCGTAAAAAGAAATTTTATAAATTCATTTATAAAACTTAAAAAAGTTATAATTTAAAAAGGAAATAAGTCTTAAAATTCTTGAGAAAATTGTTTTTTTGATCAAGTTATTTTAATTTGGCATCCTAATCCGAATGAAATTATAAAGTGAATTCATCTAAGATCTTTTATTTTGATCTTCCTGATAAATTTGGTATTTGCAGTCATTCAGTTAGGGTGGTTCAGTTATAAATGTGTTAACCCTATTGTCAATGTAAAAAAGATGTGAACTAATTAATAAAATAATGTGAGGAATCAAATAGCCAAGACTGTTGTAAAAGATTGATTCAGTTTTGTTTCCGATAGCTATGGTACATTTCATAAGTTTATAAACATATCTTATTGTTATTTTATTTTTTTTCTATCATTTCTTCTAAGGATCACCCATGAATAGTTCCAAGTTCTTTGCTTTCCAAATTCTTTCATTTTCCCCCTAAAATTTTCTCCTTTCTTTGATCGATTCACATTGTTTCTTTTTCTGTTTCTCTGGAGATGTAGATTCTTCCCGCTAGTTTTCTGAAAGATTTCATTAAAAACTATTTCTTTGGAAATATTTAATAATTTGAGATCTTCAGTTTGGAAATTACACCTAAAAATTGAACTTTTGAGTATGTTTATTTTATAATGTTGTAGTGTTATTGACATAAATACTTTCAATATTTTAACCGGAAATTCTCTATTGAATCATATGCCTCTAGGAATTATAGAAAAATAAATATTCCAGATCTAATTTTTTAATAAGATTATTATTATCTTATAATTCATTTTTTTTTATAAATATAAAAAAGTGTTCTTTTAAAGATCAGCTGTATCAAACCAACTAATATTTTAATTTAACATTGATTTTCAATTTTTTTATCTTTACTAGTAAGAACTGTTTTTAATTGGCTTTTAAACTAAAACTGAATAACAATTGGTAATACTTTTTTTATCTAAAGAAAAAAAAATAGATTTTCTAATTTTTTACAACTGGAAATAAAGTACCAATCTCTTCTCTGAACGGTGTAATCATTCCCAAAAATACTTCTTTTTTTTTTCAAGTAAAAATATTTCATTTAAGTATATTGCAACTAGTATTTCAGTTACAATAGACTTAAATTAAGTATTATTTAGAGTAATTTAAGTAAAACTTATGGAAAGCCCACTTTACTTTTGTTATCCTTTTGAAAAACTTTTTTTTAAATTTTTTGTAACCAGTAAGGTCAGGGGGTAAATGAAAACATCAAGTTTAACTTTGTACCATATTGGATGCTTATAAAGAAAGAATGGAGTAATACACTAATAGGCAAAATTATACTTTCATATAAGATATATTTTTTCATAAATTTTTATTTTATTGAAAAAATTGTTAAGATTAAATTATAATTACACACCATAATTTTCTGTCAGGTTTTAACTTGTTATTTATTTTTAATTTTTGAGGTTAATTATTTAGTTGAAATTATTGATTATTTAATTATTAAATTTTTATTTTTTATATTTTCCAGACAAATGTTGGACTAACAAAGATAAAATAACGCCCAGGTATGTAAACGATTGGGTCCAGATCATAGTTCATTGTTCAACAGTCATCAACAATAAAACCATTATCAAAATGGAAAATAACCATTACTATTTACAGTAAGCCACATGAATATAAAAAAATCAATTTTAGAAGGGATACTAGAGAAAGCCCTACAAAAAGCAGAACATTATTCTTAGATTCTTACATTTAGTCTACATCGGATAAGGGTTCTGACCTTTCCAACATGACAACTCTGCAGCCACGAAACTATGGATCCTTACAGGTGATTCAAAGTTATTTTGTACTAATTATAAATTGAACGGGGATTCAAGTTATCGATGAAGCCATTATCAAAGTGGCATTCATGGTGTAAAAGTATTTTTAAAAATTCAAATCTAATGATGTTTTGATCTCATTGAATCAACTCTTCTCATGCACTCGTATCTTTTTACTCAATTATTATTTGCCTATTGTAACGGTTAATTCTTAAGTGAAAATTTATCCTTGGAGTAGATTTACAATATTATAATAAAACGGTATACTGCTTTCTAAGTAGTTATGCATTTTCACAACTGATATTACAATTTTTTATCGACAAAGATGTTGAATATCATTACATATGAAGTTTTATTGAAAGTAGCTAGAATATGTGTATTCTTCAGATTTACGATTAATTGTAAGTATCAGATTAGAAAGCATCGTAAGATATAAAATATTAATTAGAAGTAGATTTGTGTCTATTGTTACAAATCTTAGAATTCCTGTTTATGCCCTTGTTCTCTTTAGAGTACAAGATTCACTAGAGTCAATATATGAACTTCCCTTGCATAATACATAAGTTTTTTTAAAGGCAGAATACTATTTATGTTCATAGCAGAGTACACACTGCAGTGCATTCATGTCATTAAAATGAAAAAAAAAATTCTTTTGAGCTTCTGGCTCATCGTTATTTAGCTGAAAAGCAAGTAAATTATAAATTAGATTTATTTATTTTTTTTAATAAAAAAATTGAACTGAACGGAAGCCAGTTCTAGTACCCACTACATATTTACTTTGTACATTAAAAATTATTTTTGTGACGCATGGAGGTAAATTGTTATTCTAAACAAAAAAAAACCAATTATGTTTAAAAAATATTATTTATGGCATCATTACATTTTAGAATATTTACCAAGTGTATAATTTGGGACTAGACTCCTAGATTTGACAATAGAAATGTAGTGTCTTACCTTTTTTGATTTCAGTATAGGTTTTTTAAAAACATAAATTTTTGTTTTTTGAGCAGAGGAAATGATATCTGTGAGATTTACCGTACCGTTTACAATTTCGTTGAATTTTTTTTTGTTGAAAACTACGATTTTAAGTCAACTGATTTACGGGTAGGAGAAGTGAAACAGTTTTTGCCTCATATCTCGAATATATATATACACCAAGCCGGCCCTTCTAGCTAATGCTGGACCCTCAGAGTCCAAGTCGACCCGTGCGAACTCCGGAGAAACTCAGGGGCTCCTCGGGGCCACGGAACCTACCCCCAGGGCCTCAGAGCTCGCTTCGGTCGCCATTCCCGTCTAACCAGAGAGCTCCACCCTCTGCATCCCCAGACTGTTCGTTATCCTCATGAACGTGGCAATAATACTGATAAATAACAATTAAAGTATTTAGGCTTTATAGAAACCTGAAAAAGAAACTGAATTACAAAAGACAGAATAGTAACTAAAGTACAGACCTTTGACGAAGAAAAAATCATAACTTATTTCTTTGCCGTGGAGGCAGAAATATAACAATAAAGTATTAGGATTACTCTTTATTTTCCTTAATGAATATCTTAAATTTACAAGACATAATGAATCATTTTAATATTTTAACCTTTAAGGGCTCGAGCCTGTGGCTTAAAACCTTCCGTAATACAATCCGAATTTACCTTGAAAACTTGAAAGCATTCGATCGGTTGGTTCTTCGAGATGATATAACTAAAAAAAAACTTCTCAGTTATACCAAGAAACATGGGTAAAAATTTGGTTGCAATCATTTTTTTTTTATTAAGTTTTTTTATTATCTCGAACAAATAAAAACCCCTAGTTATTTATATAATAGTATAGATAAATACATATTCAAAAATGTGTGGAATAAATATATATATATTCCAATTTTGACCTGACTTTTGACCCCATCGGACAAAGAGCATCAGAGTACCCATTTTTCAGTCTTACTGAAAAACCTTTTACCAAATCGGGTTTACTTACTTAAACTAATCATTCCAATAAATAAACTTAGAAGCTCCAAAAATAAGGAGGCTGAATAGAACCCGTACATAAAAACATCAATTTTTCAAAACTTAAATTTTAAATCCAACCGTTATCTAGTATTAATGTAAGCGACATGCGAATTTTTGGAAAAAAAAACGGGTCGACGTAGGAATGGAATTAATAATTTAAAAGGTTTTTTGAATTTTGCAAATTTTCTGAGTTATTTGAGGTAGCTGTCGAACGAGGGGGTCCAAAAGGTTCAAACTATTTTTAGCAATTATAAAGATCCAAATAGGGTACAATTTTGATGATAAAATGTCATTTGGTCAAAGGGGTCAACCGGAACCCAACATTCTTTTTTTTTACAAAGGATTTTGATTTTTTTCTAGATTATACTTTTTACGGTAAGTTTTTTGTAATAATTTTTAAGGTAAAAACACCATTTGATGAAGGAAATCAAATAGTCAATTCTTTTAAAAAAATCCCAAACCTGACCGGAATTCAAACAGAAAACTTCCGGATGAAAAACACAGACGTTACCACTCCGCTACGGAAGTATACGAATTGGCGCAAACACCAGCGAAACATTACCGATAAAAAATTATATCTAATATAATTATTCTATTTTATTCCTGTACTTACTTAAAGGACCGAGTTTCACATCATTATTACGGCTGCCCACACATTTCAAGTACTTAAAATACCAAACAATTTGGTGTTGCTTTCTCTGATAGTAATAATATTAATTATACAACCGGTTAATATGGTACAGAGCAAGTTGTCACTCGTGCGGTTAAATATCAACTCTATTTTGTTGAGCTAGATAAGCCGATATGTAACCGTATATTCGGCCGAGTGAAAAAGAGGACGGGTAAATCATTTCGTTCTTTAATTTCCCTGACGATAATCACGGTACGGGACCCTTGTTAGTCTTTAAAATAAGCAAGACTTACGTCGCATTTTGACGTAAGCAATACGATTATGGTACTTAAAATATAATTATAAAATAAAATAATCAAATTAATGATAAAACTTAGCCGCCAACGGTATAAATAAAATGAAATGCGCTAGCCAATAATACAGTTAACATAAATTAAAACCCTTCAGGCTTTTCAAAAACGCTAGTATTTTACAAACGTATTTGTAAATACTTAATAATTTCTCAAAATCACAACCTGAAAGTTTAAACAGCTCTAAAGATAAAAAAAAACAAACTCAAGCCCTTAAAAAAAAAAACAAACAAATTATCAAAACGTACAAATATATTCTCTCCTGGGAGAAAAGATAGCTTCAAATAAATCTAGATTATAAACAAAAATGTAATTAAGGGGAAAAAATACAACTAAGCATTTTTTTGTTATATTTTACACTCTATTTCTAAAGAAACTCAAAAGCAATTAATAAAAATTATAAATTTAAATTAAAACTATTTCCGGATCGACTGAAATCAATTATTTCAATAAACAGGAAGAAGAACAAAGCACCACTCAATTACCTCGCATAAATTAACATAATAAAACCGCACTCTTTAAATATTTATCGATAATAAAGTGATTAATCAACTTCGATCACATAAGTTGTAGTAAATAATATTTTAATATTAAATAAATTGTCTTCTAATCTCATCTATATCGTAATTAATCAGGCAGATTATATAAATTTTAAGCCAACCTTTCAAAGATGTATGTACCGATTGTACAGAATGCCCCATAAGTTTCCATCCATTTCTATTTAAATATGCACGCCATTAGAAAACCATTTCGATGCGTGTCCTCCATTGCTTAAGTACAGGTAACCACCATACATACGGACCACAGTGTATTAGGAAAAGATAAAAAACATATCGTCAAAGCCAAGCATAATTATTTTGTACGGAAATTTATAATAACTAGCACCTGTAATATATAACAGGTGCGTATATAATATGCAACTGTATTAAGCACTCTCGTGTAAAAACCAAACCGAAATATATATACCGGGTGTCCCAAAAGCAGCTTGACTGAAAAATACAATATTTGTATTTTATGTAATTCAAAAAATGTCATATTTGATAGGACGTTAACGCTACTTATGTTTTCTTTTTTTTCCAGTCGATCGAGTAGTTCATTGTTCATTTGTAAATTAACCGTGAACCGTAAACTAGCAACCGAACAAGGTGTTTTTCTCTTACGATGTTGATGGAAGACGACAAAAATAGTGATGAAATCGATCGGTAATTTGAATAAAAAATTCCCAAACACTCAAACGCCATCCAGACAAGCGATCTACAATCAGAATAAACGACTTGAGACAATCGGAGGCGTATATGATTGGCCAAGGAGCGGGAGACCTAAAACTGCTGCAAGTGAAGATAACTTAACAAACGTTGCCGATTCGGTTATTAACAGCCCAAAAAAATCTATTCGCAAAAGATCTACCGGGATAAAAGCATTGAAACTAAAAGCTTATCGTCCACAACCGCATCAAACTTTAATAGAAAATGACTTCGTCAGGCGTCTTGAATTCTATGAACGGTTTGTAATACGCCTTAAGGCAGAGCCTTAACTTTTAAAATCGCATTTTGAGGACGCTTCCTTTAAACTAAACGGTTGCATCGGTTGATATGTATGAATGTAAATGAAGTGTAGTCTTGTTCAGTGTCGGTTCGACCATTCCCGAGATGTGTGGTTAATTGAAACCCAACCGCCAAAGAACACCGGTATCCGCAATCTAGTATTTAAATCCGTACAAAAATAACTTACCTTACTAGGATTTGAACGGTGGAACTCTCGACTTCCAGCTGAATCAGGAAGACGTGTTCACCACTAGACCAACCCGGGGTGGGTATAACTGTGTGTACTGGAATGACAAAAATATCCACGAAGTACTTGTGCAACAACTACATGTTCCAGGGATCAATGTTTGGGCTGGTGTATGGAGTGGTGGCATTATAGGTCCATACTGTTTCAACGGCACTGTAAGTGGCGATTCTTACCTTGAAAGATTACAAGAAGTAGTTTTACCCGACTACAAAATAATCCTTTGTATGAAAATACTAATTTAATTCGGCAACAAAATGGTGTTCCACCGTATAACAGTTTATCGGTAACAGATGTTCGGCAGCAACTTTGATGAGCGGATCGGAAAACGCGATACGACTTACTAGCCACAAAGATCATGTGATCTTCCACTCAGACTTTTCAGTTTTGGGAATTTTGGAAGATGTTTTCTTTCGTAAGCCTAGAGATTTGCAGAGAACAGTTGGGACAGGTGCCGGCCAACGTGGCGCGAGTGGTAGCGTCTCGGCCTTTCATCCGGGAGGGTCCCGGGTTCGAATCCCCGATCAGGCGTGGCATTTTCACACACGCTACAAATCGTTCATCTCATCCTCTGAAGAATGCCTAACGATAGATACGGAGGTTAAAACAGCCGAGACAAATAATCAAAATGAATTTTAAGCGTTAAACGCAAACAAATATTTGTGTTAGAAATCGATTACATGTGTAAAAAACCGCTGTGAAAAATGTGCTGAAATACAAGGGCAGTATTTTGACCAAGTCAAGGTTTTAAAAAATGTATAATAAATTTTACTATGTATAACAAATTTATTGTCGATTTAATAGCACAAGTAGTTTTCAGCTTTTAAAAAACTGTAATTCTCGGTCAAGCGACTTTTGGGGCATCCAGTATATATATTTTTCGTAAATAGCGATAGGAAAAAGAAATTAAAATTTAAAAAAGGATAAATAATTTTTTCAAGAGAAGTAGAAAATTTTATTCTAAACCACATTTGTTACAGTGCAATAAAACAAAATTTTTATAATACAAGAATTAAACACAAATAAAATAAAGTTTTTCTCATTAACAGTACTTAAAAATTATTAATTTAATTTTACTATTTTAGGGAGGGTTTATTAAAACGAATGAACGAGCAATCTCCCCAAACCAAATATTATAAAAATCTTAATTAAATTACAGGGTTTTCATGAAAAAGAAAGGAAAAAGGATGCTCAAGAATGGTCAAAAAAAAGAAGAGAACGGCAAGCTCAAAAAATGAAAGAATATTGGACAAGGAGAAAACTGCAATGAAGGTGAAGATTGGAACGTGGTATTTCAGAACCAAAATCGAACGTAAAAAGAAAAAAAGGAATAAACAAGAAATAAAACAATTCCCACGATGACCACAAATCTAACAAAACAGAATGTAATTTTTCCCTTTGGTCGAGTGACCGCATTCTACATTAATAAATGAAAAAAAGGTTGGTAGTTACCTGTACAGGTTAATAGAAGAATTTTATTCTGTTACCTATCTTTTTTATGTTGAGAGGGGAAAACTATTCTACCTTTAAAATAAATGAATGTTACTTAAAAAAACTTAATAGGCTTAGCAACGTAACAAAAAAAATCAGAAAAACTAGTGGAAACAATTTCGATGAAATTGTAATCAAATTTTATAAAAAGCGTCTTTTTAATTAATGTATAATAGAAATAAAAATATATAAAAAACCTAATATAAAAACTATTTTATTTCTCCATAAATATTACTACTAACCCACTAGATAAAATACAAATAACTTTTCATTTATTGAATTTAAAAAAATATAATCTAACACAAAAATTAAGTACAGCTTTCAATTTTTACATGTTTTTATTAATTAACTGAAGCTGAAAATAAATGTTACTAGAAAATACACGTTAACTGTTTTACTACTATTAATATCTACGCTAATAATTTAATAAAAATACATAAATAATCTTAATACATAAATGTTAAGTGTTTTATAAAACGATAATAACTTAAACGGTAATCAAATAACATCAATAAAGGTTATTCTTATCAAATCTTGTGTAAAGTTTTACAGTTTACTATAATGTTTATACATTTTGCTTTTTCACGGATTTCCTGATATTATATAACAGAAACAAGTATAAATATAGTTATAATTAGTTTTTAACTACTTATACGAAGATAAAATACCTAATCTCTACATTAACAATCAAATAAGTTACGTGATACTAAATGTAAATAAATAATGCAATTAATTAGGATAAAAAATTTGTCAAATTAAAGAGATTTACAAAATAAAATTAAAAAATTGTTAAATGGTGGTTAAAGAACATTCATAAATACATCGAAAAGTCAATAAAAAATAAAAATCAATACTTATGAAAATAAATAATGAAGAGGTAAACATTACCAGTAAAAATATTCTACTAACCTTATACCTACCTGAAGGCGAAATTTAACATTGAAACTATACAAATATTGATTTTTTTCCTTTTTAATACCCGATAAAGTAAAAAGAAAGTGAAATATTCATAGTCGAACAAAGATTACAGACCTATGATTAAAGTTCATGAACGTGAATAACAATAAATTTAGATAGACACAATAGATTACAAAAGTACAAATAACGAAATGCACGGGACATTATAAGTTAATTCAGTAGTCACGTAAAAATTTACTGAAGTTTCGTAAATAAATATTACCATTTTACTTTATATATAAAGCTCTTCTTAATAAAAAAAGGAAAAGAAAAAACAGGGGAATTATTTTTTTTTGGGTCAAAATAATAATAATTATTTTTGGGGCAGTTAATCAAAACATCAACATACCTTATCGCTTGGAATACTCCGGGAAACCATGTCTAATTTCTTAGTAAGTAAATATTTGAAGAAAGTGTTAAATTATCCAAACAGTATTATGTATCCTTTAGGAAATTTTTTGATGTGAAAACCCAGCAGCTGGTGGGAACAATAAAATAATGTCCTAAAAAACCAACACATTCGAAAATAACACAACCACTATTAATTTACCATTACGCCATAACGTCGAAAATATATTTAATAATCACAATTTAAAAATACACGTTAGCACTCTGTCATATTGTTTTATTTGATTTAACAAACATTATTGGTTAAGATTTTAAAAAAATTTTTACTAAAACTTTACATTTAGCACTATGGAATAACCCAACGACAACCGAACATGTAAAATGGCGACTCCAAACTAAAGTATTGAAATTGAGGACACAAGCATTCTGGGAGAAATGAATGTCAGATTGGAATCCGTACTGCGCATGCGCATTTTCTCGGCTAGGTTTGTTATACAGTCGCATGGTGCAGCAGCTTGAATGATAAGATTATTTATTTTTAAACAAACAAAACAGCGCGAATTATTTGTATTTTATTGTTAGTAAATATTTTTCTTAGGCAGCATTTATTAAATTATCTAAAAATAAAATTTTCTCGAATATTTGAAATATAAATCTCTACCAAGTTTTATAAACTGAAACACAATAAATCTTTTTTTCCAACGCATCCAAACTTACACAAATATTTTACTGAGAAATTAAAATTTAAGTGAAAACTCGCTCCTGGTTGGAAATTGAATGTAGCCGATTTTTAACATTATTAAATTATCTTAAATGTTCCACATTAAATGCTTGATGTAGTAATTCTATTTTTCCTTCAGCTATGTGACTAGTTTAATGTTCTTCAATCAGCTATAATATACATTGCTATTTATATCAGCTATATCTATTTTACATACTTTAATCAGACTTCCTTTGCAGTTATCTCTACACATAATTATGAAAATAAATAAAACCTTAATGTCTTTATATACAGCTCACCAAATTGATATACTGTAATGGGAGTTTTATAAACTATTACGCTTCCAATTTGGTAGCAGTAATATACATTATGAGGCTCACACAACTGCTAATGCTTGTTAATAAGGAGATTGATAGAATGTGGTGTATATTTCAGGTCATACTGCTTTTGATAAAGACAGCCAAGCTACTGGGATGTCACTAGTTAAAAAAAAATTGTAACTACTTCTTTCCCAACAGATATCACATTCAAATCAATCTTCTTTCCTTTTTTTAATTCTAACCTAATCTAAAACCTCCCACCTCTAAAATCGATGCAACAGAAATTTGTTTTACTGTAACCCACCGTAATATTTTGGTGTGAGAAAGGGGCTTTCTCACTAATGTTGCCATTATTATTAACTTACTGATTTATTCAAAAGATCTTTCGCTTAATGTTTTTAAAATAAAAAATTTTCTTTTCCAGAAACAATTAATTCTGTCAATTAGTTTTTATATAATAATGACAATAATAAGAATGAAATTTAAAAAATCTTAACTTTTTCACCTCCACTTAACATGTGCTCAAATAATTTTTATTATTAATAAAAACTTTAAAACACCTGCTTTATTTTATAATTAATTGTGTGATTTTGCCTACTTTTCCTCTTATTCATCAAGGCAATTAATGTTACAAGTAGTTCCTTTTATCAATCACACCCATTTCTGAAGTGATCTGTTTAACGTATTACATGTTTCGATCACAATAAAATATTTATTTCCTGCTAGATAAATTTAAAGAGTTCAAATTTCAAAGAATTTTCAAAGTTCAGAAAAATGTAATTTGATTATTGGTGAAATTAAAATAAAATAATTCTGTTGACAGATTTTTTTTTATCAATTACTAGTTTTACATGTACTATATACATAGAATTGTGGATTGGTAATACAAATATTTATTCTAATCTTGGTAAAATTGCTGATACACTGGGGGTCAGTTTTCACAATTCTTTTGAGGAATTCATCTTTCTCAACACCAAAACATTTTCCCATTCTTTATTGTTTCTTCTCTACTTTCCAAGTCTATAGATATAAGTCTGACCTGGCTAGGTTCATGATAAAGATGAACCTAGCCAATGAGATCTGATGGTAGCAGCTGCCTGTGGATTCTTTCCCATCCAGTAACTGCAGAAGCAATCTAGTGGGTGAAGTATCATCGGGAAAAACTGAGACTTCTAAAATAAAAGCTCATTTTAAAACAAACCTGCATTTGTCTTCTTTCTCATTTTTTATTTTTAATGATTGACAACAGTCAACAAATGTATGTGGTGTGGCGGTTAATGTAATACACATTGGTACAAACAGGGAGAAAAAATGTAGCACAAAGCGACAGGTTTTTTTTGTCTAACATTCCAAAACTCGTTGATCCATACCCTCTCACTTTTTCAGTCACCATTGTAAGAAGTTGAATATACCAGCTATGCCAACATATAACAATCGAATCTTTAACAACGTAAAGTTTGTGCTTCATTCATATAAAAGTAATTTTTTTATTGTGTTATAAAATGATTGATATTCATATTCATATAAAAGCAGTTTATGGTGATGAAATTGCAGATCAAAATACTGCGAGTAGGTGGGCAATAAAATGTTGTCAATCAGAAGCAAGTAAAGCGAACAATGAAGTACTTCACAATGGCTGACCAGTTTCTATGACTGATAAGAAGCACCAAAAAGTAGTTTTTGGATGCAATTCATCCAACTTCATGGATGAATTGATTCGAAATGATTGTCGCATAGGACAACTATACATTGCTGGTCAGATAGACATCAAAAGAACGAGGACACATCATTGCTAACTAGGTTACCTTAAAATTTACAGTGGACGCCACACACACACACAAAGAAAACATTGTTGTGAACAGCTTCTGAAATGCTATCATGACAGGGGAAATTACTTCCTTTTTCAATACTGGATGAAATGAAACTTGGGTACATCACTACAATGTATAAGAAACTGCAGAACACAGATTAACAGCACTATATTTGCCATAATAAAAATAATTCATAACACAATCCTCTGCAAAAAAATTCTCTTGTTAGTATTCTGGAATTCCAAACATTGTATGTGACTATCTAGAAGCTGGGTCAACTGCACCCGGCCAACTGTTGCCTTACACCAGCTGCATAAGCAGGGTCAACTGTTAAATGTTAAAACACATTAGGAAACTTATGTATCATGTTTGTTCCCTCTATATAAGTTGAAATTTTAACCTATATACCCACCATTTTTGGGGTCCTGTGATTTTCACTTCATTCCACAATTAAACAGTGATATTAAGAGTGTTCACCATAAATGATTAACCGGATGCAGTGTTTGTGGATCAAGGAAAAACCGCAAGCATTCTTCATTGATGGAATGAGAAAACTGGTTCACCATTGGAAGAAAACGTGTTAGTAAATGACTACATGGAAAAATAAATGTAAGCCTTTGTAACAAATAAATGTACTTTTATGCCATTTTTGTTTCATTTGACTATGTCTTTTCATTTGTAAATAATGAGCAACTGTGCATTACATTTTAGCTACTCTTTGTGTTAAATATATATTTCTATTTGATGCTAACTTCTTTTCTTCATGAAAATCTTTTGCTTGAGCCAGTCTGCTACTGATACTTTTGGTTCTTTGTCTGTTATATTTAATTTTAATGTATATCAATAAATTACATCATTCATTACTTTTTAACTTTTTTTATTTGCATAAAACAACAAAGTCCACATGTTTGCATCACAGAAACTTTAATCGACATTTATATTTTTTCTCAGTAGATGATCGATCTCAAATCTGCTTTTTTTATAACAGCTCTGCTTCTACATGTGATTATCTTTTCTCATTTAAAATTAAATTACAAAAATAAATATTATACGACACAATACAACACTATATACACATCTTGCAGGTTTTAAGTAATTATACTTGATGTACCTTCACTTGACCTGTCTACATGATTAATAGTTTAGATGAATAATTTGTTACATCACACAATTTTTAGAATTGGCACAAGTTTACTATAATGAAGTCTGAGATTGATCTCAAATGTCAGTAAACTAATTTGTTGTACATATTTTACTTGGACAATGTAAAATTGTAATCAATAATATTTGTCTATACTGGGTAAAGATGTCCCAATTGAGAGATTATTAGCAGATTAGATTCTAATTAACTGAATGGAATGTTTTTGAGTGATGCTGTTTGTACCATTTTGAAAAAAATTAAGTTTATTCTATAGAATCTCAGCCAAGAGACTATTACAAAACCTTCAAAAATATGAACCTCTCCAAGCCTACTAATAAAGAATGAAAACGGTAAACTGGTTCATAACAATAAAGACAACGTAGAAATCCTAGCTAAATATTTTTAAAAAATCCAAAATTGCGAAAAATCAACAGAACTCCTAAACTTACACATCAGAAAACATCACCCCTCACACAATAAAAGAAGTCTGTGAAGCACTGGTTGAGATGAAGAAATACAAAGCAGCGGAAGATCAGCAAAACTTTCCCTTCAACATCTGGATCAAAGAAAATCTACCAGAACACTGGACGACTCATCCATCCACTACATGATAAAGGGCACAAAACAGACCCTAACAATTACAAGGGAATCTCAGTCCTAGACACAACATACCAAATTATTTCAAGACTCATCCTTAACAGGATCGGTTCACAACTAGAGAAAGAACTTGGAGAATACCAGGGAGGTTTCAGACCCCTAGAGGAGTTGTCCAGACCAGATCATGAGTCTCAAGCTAATAATGAATTACAACAGGAAAAGAAACAGAGACATGGTGGTAAAATTCATAGATTTTAAGAAAGTTTGACACAGAGAATCCCACCTAAAAATTTTAAGACACCTCAGACTACACATCAAATTAATAAACATGATAAAACTGATCCTTAGAAACACTAAGTCAAAGGTAAAATTCAGACGCGAGCTCTTGGGACCTTTTGAGATCAAAACAGGACTGCGCCAAGGCGATGGGCTCTCAGTGCTATTATTTTAACTGTGCTCTGGAAATTGTAATGAGGGAATGGGTCAAAAAATTCCCCCAAAAGTAAAAATAGGCTGAAAATCAAAACAAACTCTCTAGGTTTCGCCGACTTGACACTGCTAGCAAACAACATCGACGAAGCTAAATATCACAGATATTAGAACTTCAAAACATTACAAATTAAATTGGCCTCAAAAAAAATCATTCTACAGAAATGATGCATCAGAAACCGACACGTTTAAAAGAAGTAAACGGTAATATAATCATAATAGTAACCTCAGAAAAATAATAATAAACATAAACAAAAAAATCTCGATATAAATAAAATGAAACAAATAAGCTGAAGCTCAAACATTAACCTGGTACACTTACAATAACTGGCCTATCAATAACACAAAAACAAGACACTACAACACAAGTCATAAAATCAGAAGCCACTTATGCAGCAGAAACACTCTTCCACTTGAATGAAAAATCAAAGACAAGACTCACTCCAGAAAATAAAAAGAACTGGAAGAACCTGCATCAGTAAAAAGTACCAGAAACATTGTTAGAACCCATCACTAATACCATGCATAAGAGGAGACTAGGATTCTTTGGACAAATTATGGGGATGGAAGGTTCAAGACTTCTGAAACAGCTACTACTGTACAAGCACGACTTGAAAAATACCAAGACAGGATGAAGATGGATCACATAAATAACAGAGAATTTGAAGGAAATTGGCCTTACACCAGAAGACATCATAGATAAGACAAAATTAAACAAGAAAATCAAGAACAAAAACACTTGTTTCACACTCATAACAAAAAACTCAGAACACGAACATTTTCAACAATAGAGAGGGCACAAAGATTGGAACATATGAAGTACTGGGAGGACTGCAAGGCCCAAACAGTTCCTTTGTAGAGACTTGCATAATGGACTGAATAAAGTGATCCTATGTGGTCATAAAAGATAATAATAAGATTACACTCTGAAAAAACAACTCACTGGTGTTCTACCTCAAGAAATTTACTTGCTTCACAGCCATAAGTAAGACCAGTAAAATGGTGTAAAGCAAAAATATACCACTACTGTTATGAACAATATACTATATAAACTGTTTCAAATCAACAGGAAAAATAATTTTAATAATTTAAATTAAAGTAATACAAAACAAATACGTTTATAAATCATCAGATTAAACAGTTGAAAGGTGAAGATTCCGAATGGAATTTAGTATGTCAAATACAAAATCAAATCAAGTGCATACAAATACATTAGACCATTTTATTATTAATAAAACTTATTAATAATGTTTTAACTACAGAATTCATTACGTAATTAATAAGTGAATATTATATTCATCATCACAGACTTATTTTTACATAAATAATTTTAAGACAAAATAAATAAAAACATAAACTTTTTATTGTGGTCGATACATAATAATATATAAGATTGTGCAGGAATGGGAACATATGCTACTCCACAGATAAAAAAAGCAATTCCCCAATATTTACCTGGAAGTATTAAGGGATATCAATAAAACCTTGAACAGAACATTAAAAGGCTGGAGTGAAATATTTCTGGTCTGAAAAACAAAACAACAGTTTTTTTGCCTTTATTTGTCAATATAATATCCACAAAGACGAATACGCTTTTCATACCTGTGCTATAATGCAGTTATACCAAAATTATAATGGGATTCATCACGCTCCTCAATTATCCATTTACTGCATCAATGACTTACTCGCTCTCAAATTATCCACCATATTTTTGAGGTTAGGAAATAGGTGATTGGGTGCTAAATCTGGTGAATAAGGTGGTTGGGAAAGCAATTGCAACTTTAGTTTGTTGATTTTAGCCACTGCAATGATCGAAAAATGTGCTGGTGAATTGTTAACGATGAAGTTTTTTTTTGCTAGATGTGATAGTTTTCTTTTTAATTCGTTAAGCCTATACTAACAGAACTACTAATCTTAAATTTAGTAAATATCCTAGGGAAGGATTGTACTAAAGAATGCCAGTAAGAAATTAGACCTGCTGGCACCATCTATGTATCAGGCCGGAAACTTCTCAGTCCATGCTTGTAAAATGAATTTAATGAAAATTTAGTAAATGTACATATTTATTTGAGCAGATTAATTATGACTCGATGATCTTGAAAATGTTGGTTTTTAAATAAAGTGTGTCAATTACAGCACTGTGCAATTGAAAATTACTTTGTTTAATTAATTACAATATATATTAATCTTAGATTCAATTTTGACAATTTTGCTGTATCCAATATGTAGTTTAAGTGGTTAAACATTATTTTTTTAAATCCCAAATTATTTGTACATCACATCCATAAATTGTTGATGTTTTGATATAATTTGCTATACTTGATGTTGAAGATGCTTTTATCAGGAAATTAAAAAAAAAATTGATATTGGAAGTGTATCATTTAACAATTTAACTCAAATTTTATCTATAACTCTAAAAACATTTCAAAACTTTAAGGAAAAAAAGGATGAACATAACAAACTTATTTAAAACAATTTATTATTTCAATAATTTGAAATGAAAGTGCACTTTCTTTCTGGCTGCAATGAGAGGTAGGTGTATAGCAGAAATAATTTTCAGTTGGATAGCAAATAAAATCTGTTCATTCAAAAAAAAACAAAAAAAAAAATAACAAATAGTATATATTTATTTACCACCTGCATTTAAATAATGTACACATTATTACAGTTATATTACAATTTGTGTAATGACTCTTTATTCAAGATCAGCAAAGAAGGTTCTTCTATCGGCGTACTGTGAAGATGGTAAATTAGTCTGATCGTTCAGAACATCAGAGAAATCAATATCATTAAAAAATGATATAGGCCAGAAATTTATCTTTTGATCGAGTGAACATGATGCGATATATTTGCCATCGTGCGATATATCTAAGGCATCCACTGATAGCTGATGTTGCCCGACAATACCCAAGCCTCTATTTGGAAACAAATATGTTGCTCTATAAAAAGAAAAATATACTTTAGATCATAAAATTGTATATGTTAATTTACAAGGGATGTTCAGTAATTAACAAGACAAATTGATATAACAAAAAACAGTTCATTCAATGACAATGAAATTTTTTGAGGGTCAAGTCGGCAACCTTAGGAACACATTTAATCAGCTGTTCGATCATAATTAATCTAAACAAAACTTCTTTTGTTGATATCAGAATGTCAGCTCTGCTTGAAACGTATGTCAGAAGAGCAATATTCAGTGATAAGATTTTTGCTATTGAAAGGTGTGAAACTAGCGGAAATTTACTCAAGAATGTTGAAACAGTACGGTGAAAAGTGTTTAAATTGCAGTAAAGTGTAAAAGGGGGTGGAAGAGTTTAATTCAGGTAGAACAAGTGGACTGATCTCCATCACTCTGGAAGACCAGTTGAAGTTTCGACTTCTGCACTGGAAAATTGCATAAATGATCTGATTCGCAAAGACGGGCAAGTCAAAATTTCCCAAATTGCTAGTTTTTTTTGTAATACTAGTGTTGGAACTGTGTATTCAATCATTCACGATGTGCTGAATAATCACAAAACATGTTCAAGATAGTTCCAAGACAGTTGATTCAAGCCTATAAAGACAATCGAATTTGCATTTCTTCTGATCTCAAAGAACGGTTTGAAGCAGAAGGTAATGGTAATGACCTTCTACACAGGAAATGTAGATACACCATTTTGAGCCCGAACCTAAACGGCAAAGTCTTGAGTGGAAACATTTGGATTCACCTACCAAAAAAATTCAAACTCATGTGTCAGCCAGTACAGTGATGTTGACGATCTTCTGGGAGTAATAAGGCCCAATTTTTAGTGACTATTTAGAATAATGTATCGTGAACAGAGTACTATTCTATTATGCTCCTAAAGAAAATGAGACCTGCGACCTAATGTGAAGACGTCACAGCGTTTTCTTGCATAACAATGCGTGCACCTACATCGCTCAGAGAACAGGAGAAATGCTCAAGAAGTTGGGTTAGGAAGTGTTGCCACATCCTCCTTACAGCCCAGGCCTCACCCCGTCCGAGTTTCATTTATTTGGCTTGCTCAAAGACTTTTTATGTGGCAAGAAGTTTAATGACAACACAGCAGTCAAAAAAGCGGTACACAAATTGCTCAAACAGCAAGGTAAAGACTTCTATGCTGTGGGAATCAGAAAGCTCACAGAACGGTGGGACAAGTGTCTAAATGCTGTTGGAGACAATGTCTCCAGCAACATTTAGAGACTTGTCCAGCAACATAAGTAGTGTAAGTTTCATTATATTGAATAAATAGTTTTTTTTAACATCAATTTGTTCGTTAATTATTGAATGTACCTCATATATAAATAATGATAATAATAATTTAAAAATATAAAGTAAACTTTCTATTAAAGAAATGTTAAAACAAAAAAATATACTCAAAAATTGTTTTCTTAAAATCTACAACTATAATTAATTAAATGCTAAAACAATTATCAATAACAATATTACTCAAGAGAAAAACAATTTCTAACAGCGTGAATTGTCGGGGAGTGCGACTTAAAATTTGAAATTTAAAAAATTAAATTTATGCTTTTGCTTAGGACTGCAAAAAAACAATAACAGTTGTTTAAATCTTTTACTCTGATTTTAAAAATGTTATCAGAAATAATTATTCCATAATGCTTCGCGATTATTCTTTTGTTTATACATCATTAAATTAATATTTTTTCATTTATTTTTTGTACATATATTTCCTCAGCGTCTACCGATGATTATTTAACAACTGAATTGACATTTAGTTTTAGATAATGACTAAAATTGTTAATTTCCTGTCTATAGTAGCATAATTATAAAGGGAAAGAAAAAAAGTTTACCGATCACCCAAAGTTTGCGTATCAACATTTTTGCAAATGCCAATGTTACAAGATACCTTTGGTATGAAAAATACAAAAAGTTTTTTTAGACATTTCCAAAAGATGTATGTACATGTGTGTTGGCCTGTATTTTGATTTACGTCATCAAACAGGTTCAACATAAATTTTTCAAAATGTAGTAAAAAATTTCTATATATGGAGGAGCATTGATTTTTGGGCAAAATTAAAAAAAAGAAGAGAAAGTTTTTGCCATTTTCAGTTTCTCACTTTTTTACATAATGTTCTTAGAAAATTGAGCTTCAATAAAATTAAAGTACTAAAGTTATTTAAAATTTCAAAGTTTCATGATGTTAGTCAGATTAGGTGTAGGTGGATATTCAACACTATTTCTGCCTAATCTAAATAACTCCATCGAACAAAAAAATTGAAATTTGACACACATATTTGGCTGTCTATATATCCCAGTCCTGGGCTGATTTTTATCCCGTTGGACAAGAAGCACATGATGCCAATTTTTTTAACTGTATATTACCTATCACTGCACCAAATTGGGCTGATTTATCAAAGTAAATAATCAATCCGATATAAACTTTTAAGCCTTAAAAAAAACAAGGGGCTGAATAGGACCCTTACTTAAAATATCAACTGCTTTATACATTAATTTTCAAGACTGAAAATCCAACTACATCTAGTATTAATGTAGATGATAAGTGAAATTATTTTTTAAATAAAGAAAATGTGGTCCCATGAAAGCAGAGTTAGAATTTAAAAATATTTTGAATTTTTTTATAATTTCTGATATTTAATCTGTTTTACAAGTTGTGACCGTTGTTAAAAATATTGTAAGTAGCTGTGAAGCAAGAAGGTGTTAAAAGACCAAAGTTATACAACCCTTTGCCGACTCTTTTTTTTATAAACGGTCTAGACAGTTTTTTGTTTCCAAATTTATTTAAACCATTTTTATAGGTATTTTTGTCCTACTTTATATAATACTGGATAGTTCTTAAGTTAACTCAGAATTAAAAGTCAAATGGAATGATACTAGCAAAACTGTTTATATATGGGTGACCCATAAGTAGTAACCACAGTTCGAATTGCCATAACTTCCAGTAGAAGTACATTTTCTACTCATGTTCCAAAAGTTTTTTTTTTACAGGTTGAACTTCTGTAATGGCAACTAGTAGGATTCCTCTGGAACAATGAATTCAATGTGCATGTTTGCACTCTGCAACCCACAACGTGCAAGAGGTTTATCGCCTTCAGTGTCTGGAGTACGCACTAGATGCACTAAAGCCAAAGACTATTGCACGTTTAAACAAACACTTCGATGGAACTGGCAATGTACTGGATATGCCACGCGCATAGAGATCAAAAACAGTCAAAATGGCCGAGAACAAGGAGCGGCTGCAGCAAGTGTTGGTGTCGTCACCCCAGAAATCCTAATCGATACGCCATCTGTCAGCAACACTGATAATTTCAAGATCATTATTACAACAAACGCACAAAGATGTGAAAGTGAAACCGTATCATCCAAGACACATCACAGGTTAAGTAAACATGATCCTTATTGCCGCCTGCAGTTTGCCGCAGACTGGCACACAAAGTCTTCTTGAGTCGGAAGAGTCACATCCAAAGTCGGAACAGAATGTGGTGTGGACTGATGAAGCCAAATTTCACCTGTCCAGTAGTGTAAACAATCATAAATGTGTTTACCGGTGTATGTTGAATCCAAATGCGGTAGTCGAGTACGACGATAAAAGTGCCGGCATCATGGTCTGTGAAGGTGGTCATTGACCCTTTCTTCTTTGAAGATGACATCGATGGTGAGTATTACCTGGAGCTTATTAGTCACGCTGTTTACCTCCTTACAACAACGGAAAGACTTCTTTGATCAGTTGTGATGGCAGCAGGATGAGCTTACTGAGGAATTTACTGCTGTTCCTCATGAACTGAATGCAAAATTGTGTCTTTGCGATTACAGACCTGTATTAATGCTGATGGCATGCAAGTTGATCGCACAAAGGAAAATCGATATTAAAGCGTGTTCGTGTTTTAAAATCTATTTTTGTTACAAAATGTGTTTTCTTTTCATTTCTACACTGCTAGAAATTATGGCGCATTAAATTTTGGTCTACTGCTTATGGGCCACCCCTACGCTAATTCAAGTTGTCTCTTTTTTTGTAATTTACACTTTCAGTAATTTTACATGTACTGAACCTAATTACAGTAATCTAAATAAAATATCTATCTATTGCCACAGCCTCTGCAATTACAATTGTAACTAGACCCGATGTTAATGTTACTGATTAATTCTGTTCTGCACAGATTTCATTACATCTTTTAATCTAATGATAAAGTATTTACATTAAAATAAAATCTCATTTAACTTATGAAAACATCAATGTCAATTTTTATATTTTTTCTTTATTCTACGTTCATTTGAAATGGGAATGTTAAGGAACATCAAAGAGACAAAATAGTGAATGTTCCCTGATCCCAACAATAAAAATTACATTGGACTGTTTCAATTTTATAGAACATTAATGCTGGATGAAATAAAACACTCAATTAAACACACATTGTTACATCCAATAAACTTAATACCTATTTAGTAATTTTATTATTATTATTATTATTATTATTATTATTATTATTATTATTGTTGTTAACATTACTTACCTTATCTGTCCATCTTCCCAACCGGTGATGACAATGTTGTCAGATATAGAAACTAGACAATTTATGGCCTTTTTGCTAGGACCTGGATACACATCGCTATGCAATCCAAATTCTCCCCAGTTATAAAACACTAATTTACCATTAGCAGTACCAGCAACTAATTTACTTTCATCACGGCATAAACCAGCACAAGTGTACTCAGATTCATAAACCTCAGACTGAAAAAAAATGTGCTTATTACATATAATAGAAATATCATTGCATTTAATGAACATTTTATTAAATTACAAAAAAAAAAAAAATTTTCTTATCTGCTTTACTAAATTTTAAAAAGAAATTCTAAATTTATTACTATTTTTCTAAGTAAACACTTGTTTCTCCTTTCAGTCCTTGGATTTAATTCAAATCAAGTTATGACAACTGATACTTAAATTTATTTCATTTATGAAATACATTTAAATTTATAATTTGAAATTTCAGAAATTTTCTTCTAATAATACACCTGTCAAAATCATCTGTTTCACGTTTATTATGAGGAGAAAAATCCTTTTTTTTCTTCGGCATCTCTATTTGAGAACCACTAGCCTCTGCTTTGGATGCGATTTTCCTGATGTCAAATACTGTAGACCAGCTTAAGTTTAGAATTCTACAAGCACGTTCTGTTGTTCTTACAAGAAGCACCAATAATCCATTTTTTCTTTGACATGTTTGACTTCGAAGAGGTTTTCTGCATTCACTTGACATCTTAACACGACCACAAAGTAACAACAGTTGCAATTTCCAATGCAAAGAACAGAGAATATTTGTTTTTATTAGTGATAACACGTTTACAAATTATGTAATGCTTATAACTACACGGCTAATTTAAAATTTTAACCCACAATTCTACAACTCGCGCACCTCTGTTCATTGTACCATTACTTAAACCAAAACAACTGATCTAAGAAATTTATACTTTATTTACTTGTATATACATTTTTTAGTGGGATATATTTTCATCATGCTTAGGTTTCTATAAAGCCTGAATACTTTAACCGTTATTTATTAGTACTATTCTCACAACCATGAGAATAATGAACACTGTGAGGGTCTAAGGGACACTCCGCTCCTTAGTTCTCTGAATAGATGGTGAGGCAAGCCAAGCGATTCCCTGACTGACTAGTACCATATAAATATACAAACAATTGATCGGTACAGATGGTGAGGTGGACACGTCCTCCTTTATTTTATGCTATTATTTGTTTTCAAAAACTGTACGTTTTAAAATTGTAAATGAAATCTGCTGCAGCACTAATCAATACAACAATTACTATTAAAGTAAAACTAGAGGTGATAATTTGTAAAATTGTAAAAATACATGTACATACTGGTCAGAGGGTTGGTTAAATTGCAGCGAAAGAGGTTTGGTATATCAAAACTTATGAAATTTTTTCATAAGAGCAAGGGACATGGAACAAACATGTACAGAAAATAAATGGAATACACATGTAAAAAAAAACATGGCCTTTTTTCATGAAGCACCCTTGTTTGTTATCAATGTAATAATAAGGGGGCATTAGAACTTACCTTGAATAATTAAGATCATTAAAAAAATAAAAAAGTAAATTATACTTTAATTCAACTGAATTTATTTTTTGCCATCACACATTTTATTTTTTCACATTTATTAATAACAGAACCCAAATGATAGTTAAAGTTAAAAAATTATTTTTTATTTTAAATATTCAGGAGTAGCTAGCAAACATCAGTTTGACTGCTAGCATCAAGTTATCAGATAAGAAAATAAAAGCAAAATGTATGAGGCGATTGAAGTTTCAAAGCTTAATGAATTAAGGTAATATTAATTATTTCAACGATAAAAATATCTGGGAAAAATAATACATTTTATTAATGGATTAAAGAAAAAATGTTTTCAAACAAAATCCATTTACTTATTTGTATAATAATCATTGACTTAGTGATGAAACAATTTGGGACCAGATTTATTATTTGTTACAAGTGTGGAGAGACTGTCTTCTGTGTACTGCCAAATCTGTATATGGAACAGTGTAACTGCAAATTAATTAAAAAATGTAGCAGGAAATATGAGGGGTAAAGAGTTTTCTTATTTTTATTTATTAGATTTTTTTTTAAATTGCCTAACAGCCAAAACTCTGAATTCATCAAAACATTTACTACTCTGGTAATGCCTTGGCCTACTGAGTCTAGCTAATATCTTGGCTCTGATTCCGTACTGGAATATAGATTGGGATTGGATTAAATTTTATGAAAATGTTGATAATATTTTAGTCTTATGATAATCTTGGTCAATCTTGATAATTTTAGTTTTTATAGATAATATTCTATAAAACTTATAAATAATATATTTTAAATTATTTCACATTGTTAATATGACTGTTTCAATCTAAATTTGATCCACAAGAACATCTAAATGATGGGTAATTAAAAAAGGACGCAACCCTAAGATTAAGAAGGTAGAAATCATGCATAGGTAAATTTTATTTCTCCCTGCAAGTCAGTTGGCAACACTGTACTCAAGTCTAGCAGCTTTGTAAGAGTTGAAATGGTCTTCTTATGAACTAGTGCTACACCAATATAAATTTTTCTCTATTGTGTTAACTATGTCCATTTCCAAGCATGAACATGTGTTTATTATTGGGTATTATTGTACGTATAAATCTTACAAATGAATGAAAGACAAGTTTCAGATAAAATTTCCCAATTCTTCAGTTCCTAATAAGTCAACAATATCGAGTTCGATTAATAAATTTCATGAGACTGGGAGTGTACATGATCGGAAAAGCACAGGTCGACTGTCACTTTTAACAGTATAAGTTCTGGAGGATATGAAAGAACATTTGACTTGCTCACCCAGTAAATCACTCAGAACATTATCTTCACAGGCAGGGCTTTCATTATCTACAGCTTTAAGGCTTAGTAAGAAATTATAATCACATGTGGATTGCATCAGTGTCGTTCAAGAACTGAAATAAGTATACCACAAAAAACATTTACAGTATTGTTGTTGGTTTCATTTGGTTGGTGATGACAATGGTATTGAAATTTTGGATCATGTTTATTTCAGCGACAAGGCACTTTTTCACTCTGATGGTAACATTAATAGCTGAAACTACCAAATAAGGAGTACTGAAAATCCTCATGCATTTCACACACTACCATTACACACACACACATACACACCCATGTAAAATTGGTGTTTGGTGTGTGCTATCTCCCAGCATCATGTAACAGGGCTTTTATTTTTTGACAAAGCAGTAGTTTTCCTTTGGAGGTATTTAAAAAGTATAGTTTTTAAAAACAATCCTCATATACTTGACAAATTGAAGGCTAACATTGAAACTGAGATTTCAAACAGTACTGAGCAAACATTACAAAAAGTGGCTGCAAATGTTACGAAATGTGGGCGAACCTGCATCGCGATCACAGCGAATCACTTTGAATAACTATTGTAAAGTTATTAAAGGTAATTGGATTGTTGTGTAATAATTATTTTATTAACATTAATATTTTTGTAATGAACTCACGTCATCAAACAAAGGGGTTGCGTCCTTTTTGAAACTCCCATTACTTTACGTTTTTTTATTCTTTCCGATGAGGAACATGTGCAAGTACCAACTCTGAATAATTTGCTGTGCAGATTAAAAAAGTGATCAAAAACAAATTATATAAAAGTAATAAAAAAATATGAATTACCTGTACATGGAATTTTCTAGCTGGTAAATTAATAGTAGTAATAGTTCCTTCACCGCTGGTACAAGCTAAATAACGTTTACTATCTGTTGTAACCATTCCGCTTATATAATCCTTAACTTTACCGCTTACTGAAAATATTGGATCTTTATGCCTAACATCCCATACTGTAAATTAAATAAAAAAATGCAAGCATTTATGTAATACTAATAACTTAAAATAGATAAAAAAACAATAATAAAAAAGATACAGATGGTATTATTTCAATATAAAAAAAATATTTTTAAAATTATAATTAATTTTTAAAAGTAATTAATAAACCTTTTTTTATTTAAAATAAAAAAAATTGCTAATTATTTAATAAGAGCTTTACACTCTATGAAAATCTGTTTTAAAGTAAATATTTGACTATTCTATGCAATATCCCCCTCTATGAATCATGAGACCTTGCCGATTGTGACGGGGGTTGAGTACTCAGCGATACAGAGTAGCTGGACCGACGGTGCAACCATATTGGAGTAGTATCTGTTGAGAGCCAAACTAAGGAATGATTCCTGAAAGAGGGCAGCAGCTCTTTCAGTAGCTATTACAGGCATAGGTCAGGAAAACTTAAATGGCCATATCAACATCACTCGATCTTCTGAGTACTGTACAGCTGAAAACAATGAAAAATGACAGCTGTTTTTTTTCCAAGAAAATGTAGCTCTCTGCATTTTCATGTAACAAAGATGAAGGTGCCTTCCCTGGTAAAATATTCCGAAGGTAAACTAGTCCCACATTTGGATTTCCGGGTTGGATTACTAAGAAACGGACCAGAAAATTAAAAAATAACAATACAAGTTAGATTGTTGAATGTTAGAAGTCTAAAAAGATTTGTAGGTTAGAAAATTTAAAGAGGGAAATGGGTAGTTTAAATGTAGATGTAGGAATTAGCGAGGTGTTTGGTGGGAAGAGGAGTGCAAGGTGAAAAGATGCTACGATTGGCTGATAGGATAGTAATTCTAGCTGAGAATAAAAAATTTAGAGGAAACAGTGAATAGCATGAATCAAGTCCTACACAAGAAATACTGCATGAAAATAAACAACAACAAAACAAAAGTAGGTAAACAGTGCAAATCCACCTTACCAGCAACTAAAAAAAAAAAGTAATGAAATGTAGTAGAAATAGAGTAGATGGACCACACTAAATATAAAAATTGGATGAGAAAAGACTATGGAGGTAAAAGAATTTGTTTATTTGGGTAGTAAAATTACTAAAGATGGAAGAAGCAGGAGCGATAAATAATGCCGAATAGCACAAGCGAAACGAGCTTTCAGTCAGAAATATCATTTGCTTGTATTAAAAATTAATTTAAACATCAGGAAAACATTTTTAAGTTTGTTTGGTTGATTTTGTAAAAATCTTTTTTTATTGCAAATACTGATATTTTTTAATCATTAACAAATGTGCCTAAGAAAAATATGACCTTAATTAGACGAAATCTCGAGATACTGAGGGTCACTTAGCTCTACAGTATTACCCTGTTGACCTTTATGTTGAAAATTTAATGGCATCAATGCCCCATACATAGAAGTAATCTGATATATTTTCATCAAAATCCGTCCAGTAGTTCTTTAGGTATAAGGGGATTTAGAGGCCAACACAGAACGTACATGCGTGCATACGAACATTAACATCCAGAAAATTTCCTTCTGGTTTTTTGGATTCCTTAGATGTCAAAACGTCAATATCCAGCGAAAACCGCATATGCCCAAGTTGGACCGATTACAATACTTCCCCTTCTAGAGCTATAGCTTTGTTATAGCGGGATAGTAAATATATGGACGGAAATCCAGAAATTTTAATGAACGACAGCAGTACCCTATTTTGTTTTTCTGCACATACATGTAAAAATTAATTCTTGTTTTGAATATTTTAAAACGCCATTATTTTTAATGCAGATACAAATATATATATATTCACACACACACACACACACACACACACACAAAGAGTGATAGAGGGGGGAGAGGTTTTACAAGGCAACTGAACGAAATACTGGACGTTTTCTAAAAGTGAAAATAAAAAAGAGTGCATATAAACTGAAAAAATACATATTTCAGTAATGGATTGTAAAAAATCTAACCCGGATTTCTGCATCAAGGGTAAAAATAAAGCTGTAAGGAAATTCTGATATCTACAATAAAGGGGAAATTTGATGGTTTCATGTTGTTTTGACCTAAAAAGTTGAACAACAAAACAGGTTGCTAAACTGTATCTCTAGTAACTTTTGAGAAAATTATTATAAAACATAAAAATTGTGTCACAATACTCAGCTTTTTTTTTGGTACATAATAACTTCGTTAAAATCACTTTATAAAAAAAAGATTTATAAAATTTAATTCTGAGAAAATCTACTCGCATGTAAATGACACATACTAAAAAACAATAAAAAATTTAATAAATATTACTTATTAAAAACAAAAGGAAAATACGATAATGCGTTAATTTTAAACGTGAACGAAATTATTTAGATGTTGGAATATGCCTAGAAATAAAATCAATAATTAAAAATAGATAAATAAACAATTAATTGTTTCTAACTCTTTTGTTGTTTACAGGCTCTATTAAATAATTCCTTGAGATGAATATTTTGATATTATTTTAAAGAGGAGGAAAGGTTCTCTTTAAAGAATCTCAGAGAGCTCTTTAATATTTAAAGGAAAAGAAATTTGTTGCAGCATACATTAAAGATATGGTCGTCGCAAATATTGATCGATTGTCACAAGGCATCCCGATTTCCTTTAGAGATGCGCATTACCTGGAAGAAATGTTATTTGTACGGCTTTTCCCATTTTATTTGTACAGCTAAAAGAAACATGAGGGATACAGTGGAATTACCTTTTAGAAAGTTATAAGTGATGTCCATCGCTTCTGGTAACAGCATTTACTACTACTAAAACAATGTAAGCTTATGTCTGGCTAAAACTTCCACGCCCCAATAAATTACGAAACGTAGCTAGTAAAACGCAACTGTCCGTTTTATACTGAATTTTTATTTAATTTAATTTTGTTGGAAAACTCCTCATTTTTTAAATTCAGTTTAAAAATTAGCGACAACGTGTACTGTTAACATAACCGCTAGCTATACGTAAAGCAAGTCTAATAACAAAAAAATTACATTGAAAATATAGACAATATTACCCTGCAGTTAACACTCCTTAGGTCTATGTGCGCGCACGTGCACGGCTACATGATATGTTGTAAATGCATAAACAGAATTTTATTTTTAAATAATAAAAACATGTTTACTTTAATTGATGAAATAAGAAATCAAATTTCAATAAATTATATTTTACTAAACGATAAAACGCGTTAATTAATTTCGATAAACTAATAAATTCTGTTGTCATAAATATGTAATTTTTAAAACCGTTTATTAACATAAAACACTGTCCTAAGGAGGTTTTAGTCAAATTTAAGGTACTGATTCAAGACATCAAGAAAAAAGTACTCGCAAAAACAAATTTGTTATTTCGCTTCATTATACAATAAAAGAAAATTTTAATGAAATTTGGTGCACATATACCCAAAAACATCTAAAAAAATAAATACAATTTTAAAATTTTACCTTTGAGGTTTCCAAAATGGCGTTCATTCAATCGAATTATGTTTTATCAGATAAAATGTTAATCTTCCCATTGTGACAAATCTGACATCTCATTTAGTCAAATCCGTGAATATGAATAAATCATTGATCGCCAAAAATCATAGTCTGACAATTTTGTAACTATTTTCACTTCCGTTATTAACTGAATTAAAATGAATTTCTGTTATTAGTAATTTTTATTAACAACTCAAACGAAAAATAACAATAACCCTGGTCCAATGTCTGCAATCCACCTTAACAATCTCAGCCGTACTTCAACAATTTATCAACCTCTTTTAACAAATAAGAGATGTTATTTTGCTCACGATAAAAGGCTTTTATCCGATAAAACATAATTCTATAAAACAGATATTTAAGAAGTTATTATTTACGATTAAACAATATAAAGGGCATCCACTTTGGAATTTTTAAAGGTAAAATATTCTAACTTATTTATATTTTAGATGATAGAAGTAGGTAAATAAATTGGCCTCCTAGCCCCACCGATTTTTACCTTTGGGATCATGTAAAGGAACTTCTTGGCGCAGAAAAAGTTAAGTCTAAAGAAGAATTATTGAACTGAATTTTAAACGCTTTTGAACATCTTAAGACTGTGATATTATTAAAAAAGTTTCCTTTAATGTTATACGTCGCACTAGATTTCGCATAAACTATCAAGGACATCATTTTGAACAGTATTTGTAACATATGAAAATTAAATTAAAATATAAAATAAATGCAATATTTTTTTTTTGTGCAAGTCATTTCATTTATATTTTTTCTGTTTCTTCTACAGTAGATTTGATTTCTATTGTACTTATTTACTTCAACCAAATGCGTTAATCTAGAGGTGAACGCATCTTCCCAAAGTCGAGAGTTCCAGCGTTCAAGTCATAGTAAAGGCAGTTTCTTTAATATGGATTTGAATACTAGATCGTGGATACCGATGTTCTTTGGTGGTTGGGTTTCAATTAAAAATTTTTGAATAATATTAAATATAATCTTATTTTTATCTAAAGCTGAATTAAAAATAAACATTATTAAAAAAAAAAACATACTATTAGCTGCCAGTATAATAAAAACAAGCTATTCCCATTTACATAAACTTCTTTTTCATAATTATTTTTAAATAACACCGCATCCAATTCTAAAAAAAAATAATTTCTATTATATCTACTCTTTTTAATTCATTATGCTCTTAATTTTTTAATCTACAAAAGCAAAAAATGAGTAATTACATGTGTATACATATACATTTTATTTATTTTTATATCGATTCGTGGATTTAAGAACACTGAAATGATCACTAAAATGCTTCTTTCATTACGAAGCGTCTGTTAAATATAACGTATAACAGTTAATCTGAATTAAAATTTCTTGTTTGTTAGGACAAAAAAAAAATTTGGACCTATTGAATAAATACATACTGTTCCACTTGATTGTAATTTCTTTAAAATCCTTAATGATAACTAGAGAAATTACATTTAAAAGCGCAGATCCATATTTTTAATAATATACAAATACATAGTACAGTATTAGCATTGTTACTAAAAATATGTGCATGGCTTAGACGAGACTAAAAAGGCCTTCTTGGCCCAACTTTATTTGAATTGGAATGAATCTTTATTGGAATCATTGATCTCAATCGATTTTTTGAACTCTAATAAATAAACTCGTTTATTTTTAACACTTATTATTAATTACAAAACGTTAAAGTTTTTGTTTTAAAATTAAGTATTAAAGCATGCATTTGGATAAAATATAATGAACAAATTATTTATTTACACAATACATTAACTACAGCAACAGCTTTTTTTATTTTGAATAATAACCGACAATAAATGTTAAAAGTTAAAATTAAATTCAGCAGACTAGCCGCTGTTTTTATTAAAAAATTCACCCAAATTACAATCATTAAGTTTTATTTGATACAGGATAAATGTCTCTAAAATAACAATAAATGTATCATTACATTTTTAATTAAATTACCTAGCAACAAACAAACTTATTGAAATGTTTTTAAATCTCTAACTAAACTTCATTCTTTTCCTCTACCGGTATAACGATAAAGGACATTAAGAATATATTTAAAAATGATCGAAACTTGGGTTATTTATTACTTATTATGTGCTCGTAATTTTACTAAAACTTTTGAAACCTTTATTAAATGTGTTTTCTATCCTATTAATAGGAATGAAAATAAATTTTATAAAGTCTGAAACTTTAATTATTTTGGTTATTGAATTTTTAGATTCAAAATTTGGTTTGACTTCTAATCTAACGTTATTAAATCTCTAGGGATTTAATGAAGTTCTATTAAAAGTCAAACTAGGGCAAAATTGGGGTTCAAAATT
Organism: Lycorma delicatula; assembly: GCF_047948215.1. Taxonomy (NCBI): domain Eukaryota; kingdom Metazoa; phylum Arthropoda; class Insecta; order Hemiptera; family Fulgoridae; genus Lycorma; species Lycorma delicatula. Next base: position 11,766,185 of record NC_134465.1, read on the forward strand.
TGGTTTGACTTCTAATCTAACGTCATTAAATCTCTAGAGATTTAATGAAGTTCTATTAGAAGACAAACATAGGGCAAAATTGGGCTTCAAAATTTGGTTTTAATCCATATGATGCTGATAAATGTTTCTAAAATAAAAGTAAATGTATTATATTTTTAATTAAATTATCTAGCAATATACAAATCTACTGAAATATTTTTAAATTTCTAAGATAACTTTATTCTTTTTCTACACCGGTAACGATAATGAGGGGAGAAAGCTGTACCAATTTCCCCTACTCATACGAAAAAAAAATACCCGATAAATTTAAATCCGGTAAAGTCATAAACACGAAGACGTCAAATGTGGTGAAGTAAAAATCTGATGACTTTTTTTGGAAGTTAGTGCAAAGCAGTAAGTGCCAAGTAATAAGTAATAATCAGTGATAACGCCTAACAGTAGAAAAGGAAATGCTAAAATGGCGTTATATGGCGCTGACTGTTTCGAAAATTTTTCGGATAAAAGACCTTAATAGAAAAAAAAAATTAAGAAATATATATAGACCGGATTACCAGGACAGAATTTAAAAACTAAAAAGTGAAACAGATATTTATAAAAATACAGAAAAAATAAAAAAACCGTCCGGAGAAGACAATTACAATTTTTTACGGGTATTTATACAGAATGAGCGAAAACAGATTAACAAAACATAATTTAACTATTATAACAGAACAACTTTTAAAACTTAGCAGTTTAAAGAAGTAGAAAACGACCTTAAAATTAAAAATAATTAAGAGAATACAAAAGAAGCAGTAATAAAATAATAGAGTCCCTGACAAGAATGTTCCCTATTCCCGTTACTTTTTAATCTTTACATAGAATTAGCAGTTAATGATGCTAAAGAACAATTTAGATCCAGAGTAACAGTACAAGGTGAAAAAATAAAGATGCTACGACTTACTGATGTTATAGTAATTCTAGCCGAGAGTAAAAACGATTTAGAAGAAACAGTGAATGGCAAGGATGAAGTCCTTCCCAAGAACTACCGCATGAAATAAACAAGAACAAAACAAAGTAATGAAATGTGGTAGAAATAAAGTAGATGGACCACTGAATATAAAAATAGGATGAGAAAAGACTATGGAGGAAGAAGAAGTTTGTTATTTGTGAAGTAGGAATACTAAAGATGGACGAAGCAGGAGCAATATAAGATGCCGAACAGCACAGGCGAAATGAGCTTTCAGCCAGAAATATAATTTGCTTACATCAAAAATTAATTTAAAGCTTTAAATGAAATGAAACTTGGACGTTCGGAGCACCTGACAAGAAAAGATTAGAAGCTTTTCAAATGCAGTGCTGTATAAAAATGTTAAAAATCATGGGTGCCAAAGTGATAAATGAAGAGGTTTTGCTGCAAATAGATGAAGAAAGAAACTTGGAAAAAATATAGCTAAAAGAAGAGACAGACTTATAGGCAACATCTTAAGGCATCCTGGAATAGTCGTTTTGATATTTGAGGTACAGGTAGATTGGAAAAATTGTGCAGGTAGGCAACATTTGGAATATGTAAAACAAATTGTTAGGGATGTTGGATGTAGGGAGTACCTCAAAATGAAACTACTGGCACTAGATAGGGAATCTTCAAGAGCTGCATCAACCAGTCAAATGATTGAAAACAAAAAGAAATGCAATATTTTCCCTGTATACTGTTAAATCCTGGTAATCTAAACTACACAGTGAAGAAACTTGTTTGGATTAAGTGAAAGTGGAAGTTCGCAAGTCTTGTTTCTGAAGATATTATTACTGTCTTTCTTCATTCCAGCTATGGATCAAACGTACACTGAAAACTATTGTTACTATATGAAAACAAATTCTGGATTTTACTTTATAATTCATGGAAAATATTACAACACTGGATAAATTAAAATTAATTACAATAAAAAATGTTATTTACTGGTTTGCCAAAACTTCAGAATGACACAATAAAAAAATTCTGGAAGTAATACCTAAAGTATAAATGTTGATTTCATCAAAAATCTAATGAACATATGCATGTCTAATGTACTAGCAGTATTGTTCATATTACAAAAATCAGTAAACTTCTGATTAATGACATACACTAATGATTAATGATTTTCGCTATTCTAAAGTTTTGGCAAACCATTAAACAGTTGATTTCAATCAGTAATAAAGTAATGCATATGCATTTGCTGATAGAGATTGACATACTGCATTTCTTCCAACCACTTAAGAGCATGAACTTGACTGATTGTGAAGCTTGTAAAATGACTGATGGCAAGTGAGGGAATCAAAGTAAATGATAATGGTAACAGTCAAGAAAAATATTATGGACCGTGAAATTATATTCATTACTGCCAGTATGGAAACTGGAAATACAGTTGGTGATCCTTGAATTTTCTCAATGATTCTAAAATAATTGATACTTTGAACCAGGATTGGTAATTTTGTATACTAAAATTGTAAACTAACATAACTTGAGCGATTATGATATTGTTGAGCAGTATTCAAAGACCATGATCGATGATATATTAACAAAATATTGGATATATATATTCCAGTTACTTTCCCTATTTCTGCTCTTCAATATGATTCAACTAGTTTCTTTTATAAGACCTGACTTATTGACAAGAGAACAGGTGTACAGTAATCAAAGAATGTACATTGTACATTTTATCTGTCTACCTCCACCAGTTAAGGTGTTTCAGCCTTTCATCTAGAAGCAGTCAGGTATATCAATCTTTAAGATACAAATTTCCATTCCATATTTCTATACACAAGCTTCTAGCTTTCGGTGGTGAATTAATCTTTTATTAATTATGTAATTTTAATTTACTATGAACAAATATAAAAATACATAAAGCTAACGATGATTAGTTTAATGCATGCTTTGATTTAATTATGTTAATAATTATGGGTATGTAAATCAGCTGATTACGAGGGTTATTTTTTTTTCAATGTCCGATCGGTTGCAAAATAAAAACTTGCGCAAAAATCAAATGAACCTTTGCACATTATGTGTTGCACAGCATCTCTAGAATGGCCTTCAATCACGCCGTGTCACTTCGTTTAGTTCTGAACATGCAGCTAGCATGTAAACATGTCTACAACAACAGCATCTCCTGCCAAGTGTGAAGTGCGTGCGGTAATTCGATTTTTTCAGGCTGAGGGGTGTAAGTAGTTGAAATTTATGGACGAATAAGTAATGTGTATGGTGAAACTTCAACGAGTGACAGCAAAGTGCGACAATGGTGCAGGAACTTTAAAGCAGGACGAACAGATGTTCATGATGCAGGCGGTCAGGGAAGGAAGCAAGTATCAACCGGCTGATCTCATTGAGCGAGTGAATGAGGCAATTCGAGAAAATCGTCGGTCCACAATTTCTGTATTGAGTGAATCATTTCCCGAAATTTCAAGGTCAGATCTCTACACCATTGTGAGTGAGAAACTTCAGTACCACAAACTGTTTGTGAGATGGGTTCCCAAGATGCTGTCCGACAATCACAAAACAATGAGAATGGACGCCTCCCTAACATTTACCCAGCGCTACCACAATGAAGGAGAAGATTTTTTGAACAAAACTGTCACAGAGGACGAGACACGGGTCCATTTCAAAACTGAAGAAACAAATGAACAATCCAAACAATGGATGCATTCTCATTCTTCCAGTAAACCAAAGAAGTTAAAGCGATCCTTCTCTAACAGAAAGTGTATGGCTACTATGTTCTGGGACCGGAATGAAGTTCTCTTGGTGGAATTGATGGAACGTGGCACGACCATCACTGCAGTCTCATACTGGGTAACTCTTCAACGTCTATGAAAGGCAATTCAGAATAAGGGGAGAGGAATGTTCTCATCAGGCATTGTCTTTCTCCATGACAATGCTCGCCCGCACACTGCAGCTATAACAAAGAAGCACCTGCAGTGTTTTGATCACCCACCATACAGCTCGGACTTGGCTCCATCCGATTTTCACCTCTTTGCTCACATGAAACGCCGGCTAGGAGGACAACATTTTGGCACGGACATCAAGCTGCAGACCAGTGTAGAAACATGGCTGAAAACACAGGCGGCTCTGTTCTATGACGAGGGTATTGGAAAGTTGGTACCACGCTACGACAAATGTCTAAATCAGAGTGGCGACTATGTAGAGAAATAGTGTAACTATGTAGGTACTTGTTACAAATAAAAAAAATTTATTTTCACTGTGGTTTTAATTTCGTGACCGATTGGACGTTGAAAAAAAAATAACCCTCGTATATTATAGTCAAAATTAAACTTTAATTATCGATATTAAAAAAAAGAAAGCACAATTTCAATCGATTCAAGAGTTGTCTATTCAGATAATTTAGAATTTTGTTTTATTGAAATTTTAATGTATGTTGTAACAGAGTTACATCAATGATTCTGTTTCTTTTTTTATTGTTAGGATGTAAATCCGGTACTTTTACAATATAACTGACAACATTAATGTAAAGTGTAAATTGAGTACAGAATTCACACAATAAAAGATTAGAGGTGTATCATTTGACATAAAATAAACATGTTTATCAATTGTACGGGTCCTAGGAAGAAAAATAAATAATAAAATTAGAATAGATAAACAGTCATGTTCAGGAATTACAACTTTCATTCATTCAAGAATTTTTATTATTTTTTTTTTAACTAGACGTCACATAAAGTTGTCTTTCAAACATTTATATAAACCACTTGATGGAAAAAAATAGTTTAAATTAAACCTTGTTTTTTTATCTTTTAATTCTTGAAAGTTTCTAATTTATATGCGGAAAATCTATATCCATTATGGGATAAACTATCATCATATATAAAACGTTTTGTTAAAATACATAGTTCAGAACAAAAAAAATTCTTAGTAATAAGAACTGAAATATAGAATTTTTTAATGACTGCCATATATTAAAACTAAAAATCAGAAAAAAAAATGTTAAATTAACTAGAAAATTACAAAATTTTCTTTTAAATTTACTTAAACAATATTAAAAAAAAAATTATTTTAACAAAATTATGGAGAACTGAGATTTGCTGTTACGAATAACTGAAACAGATTCATTTTTATAATTAATTTGCTGTAGTTCTAATGAATTTTCTTAAATGGATTGAAATATAAGAATAATGAATAAAGGAACAAAGGTTAATATACTACAAAACTATTCTTTTCTATCAATTTTATTTTATTATAATGGATAACTTTACAAAAACAAGCAATACATACTGAAATTATCATACATTGAATGTGTTAAAATATTTGTTTATTTATAAATGAAGCATTCTTTAATGATTCAAATGTATTATCATTACTGAAAGGAAGTACCTCTAAGGAAAGGAAGTAGTGGCTCTAAGGTAATAATTAGGACAGAGCAGGAAGGGTTGGTCCAATTTTCTGGACAACTTGCAGAAATAACCTTTAAAAAATAGAGTTTATTCATACAGTTTCTTAAGAACTATTTCAATAATACACATTAAAAATGTTTCCCTCATATTGATCAAATTATGAGGTTATAAGGTTATTATGAAGTTATGAGGAGTCTGTATCCTTAACAAACTTGAAATCCCTCTTCAGGATGACAATCAGATATAAAAAGAAGTGCAATTACTTCACTGCAATTAATTCATTTATGAATTTTATATTACAGCCAGTAATTTGGGAAGAAGTAGCATTTTTTAAACAGTGAAAAATGTTTGAAATTAGTACAGTAATTCCTGAGTTTACCTTGAATAAACAACAACAAAAATTCAATTTTTTATTAAATCAATAATAAAATGAATACTTTATTATCAAAAAGCAATATGTTAATACCTACATTTTATAACACCATCTTCATCACCAGATGCAAAGACATGTTCACTAATGATGGTAAGGCAATACAAAGCCCCTCTGCAAAAAAGACTTCATATAAGTAAACAAATTCAAAACAATACAGTATCTTTACAATTAAAGTATGTACGTCATACAACATACAACCTTTTCAAATGCTTTTTTCGCTCCCTTTTTATCTCTTTAATAGAACAACTCCTTCACTTCTAATTATTTTTAGAGGTAACTACCCATCTTGTTTAATGATCATTTTACATCGGTAGATAAAACATCTAAGGATTCCTATAATTATATGAGCAATTAACTTATTATGATTTAACATATCTATACATAACTTTAACATATCTATATAAAGTAAATCTATCTTTATCTAAGTCAATAATACAAATTTTATAAAAAAAATAGAAAAGGAATTATTAAAATATAAAAGAAGTAATTGCAAGGCACAGTTCAAAAGTAAGGGCCGATGAGTTATAAATAGCGATTGGCAACACCGATTGGATTCCTGCATGCACAGTAGCTTTAAGCGGTCTATTGGGGTATGTAACCACCATATTGCCATCAGTTCATTGTTGTTTGCCTTTCTGAGACAGTGTGTTAAAATAAAAGCAGTATAAGAAATCCTGCCGGTTGTGAAGTTCAATCGGTGATTAGATTTCGAAATACAACAGTAAATAGCGCAGTGCTAAAATTGACAGTGCTAAAATTCACTCTCAATTATCTGAAACATATAGGCCTACCACAATGAGTGAAGGTAAGGTAATGGTATCGTGAATTTAAGGAAGGCCATTCAAATGTTCACAACAAACAAAGAAGTGGCAGGCCTAGTGTTTGGCCTGATGATTTCGTACAATGTGAGAATGCAAAAGCGAGAGAAAATCATTGCATTACAATTAACAAACTTTCTTTAGAATTTCCAGAAGTTTCAAAGACAACATTGAGAATCATGACCGACACTCTATGCTATTGTGAACTGTGTGCATGAAGTGTGCTGAAATTAATTGACAAGTATTCATAAAGATCACAGAATATCTGCTGCACACACTTTTCTTGAACGTTTTAACCACGAGGGAGATAAATTTTTCCCCTATATTATCACTGGTGATGAAATATGGATTTTGTATGTCAATGTAGAGATGAAACAACAATCCATGTAGTGGCATAGTGGCATCATTCCCATTTACTTAAACCGAAAAAATTCAAACAAGCTCATTCTCGAAGGAAAATCATGGCAACTGTATTCTGGGACCAAAAGTGTGTATAAACGATTGGTTTGATGGAACCAGGAACATCCATCATAATACAAGTCTACATTATAAGTCTATTGTGAAACATTTTCAAAACATCGTATCATTCAAAACTGATGACGGGGAATGCTAAGATCAGGAATTATTCTTCTTTATTATAATGCATATCCACATACAGCAAAAACAAGGGAGATTTTTGATTATCACCTTATAGTTCTGAACTTGCGCCAAGTGACTACCATCTATTCCTATCCCTCAAAAACTGGATTGTGTCTCAACGATTTGCGGAAAGTAAAGAGTTGAAAATCTCAGGTAGTGGAATTTTATGCAGTGGGTTTGAAGATGTTTGTTTCACAATATGAAAAGCGTTTGGAACAAAATGATGATTATGTAGAAAAATAAAGTAAATATGTAAGTATTTGAAACCATTAACAAATACATTTTTAATTTTTTCAACTGTTCTCATTTTGTTACCTATGAGCTCTTACTTTTGATCTGCATCTTGTGTATATAACTGAAACATTCATTTCATGTTATTTATTTTATACACACTTCAATCAAAAGTGGTTATGGCATACATTAATGAAAAAACAAAATATATACTAAATGAGGTTAAGTCTATACTTATTATTTTTGGGAATTCTACTATTCTTATATCTACTATTCTTGTCCTGCATGATGATTCTTATTTTATCTATTTCTTTGCAACTATCGATGATAATTTTTCAACCAACACATGATTCTACACCTTTTGACGTAAGTAATGAAAATAAACTCATTTTCAAAAAAAAAAAATTCATCGTTTTTGCAATGAACTCTTTATGCATTACGCACAGGTTTCAAGTAGAGACTTGTGTTTCATCAACAAGCTGAACGTTTGTCTTCCTCTATTACTTAACTAACACGTTAATGTAGCAGCAGTTCAAACTATAAAATACTGAGGGATATAAACATAGTTTATAAACTATGTTTATATCCCTCAATATTTTTTTTTGAAATACTATGTAATTTAAATAATTAAAGAAGTGTTAAAATGCAAAAATACTCATCTGAAAAAAAAAGACTGAATTTAAATCAAATGAGGTAATTTATAATAAATTTTGTTTATGGTTTTTCTGGGTGAAAAACGCTTTCGTGTAGTTATCACCCGAACACAATATATATTTGTTGTAATAAACAAAGATTTATCACATTATAAATCTCAATTAAAATAATAAAATTACTATCCGCTTTACAGCAAATAGCATGAATAGTGAAACACATTACAGTAATCCAAATACTGGAATATAAATGGATGGCCCTAAGAAATCATAAAACATAAGATACCATTTCATTATAGCCTAGAATAGTTAGCATGTTAGCCCTTTGATTAAACTTGTGATGCAATGCCCCATAACAGATACAATCCACAAGGAAGTGGTGCACTGTTAGTTGGCAGTCACAGTGTGCACAAACAGATGCATCTATTTGCATCATCAAATATTCATGAGTAAGCCTTGTGTGTCCTATTCGCAAAACCTCCTCTCGATGGTTATTTCTGCATGAGGAGCTCCACGGTGATTGGATAAAGTTTATTGTTAATATTAGCATCTCAGTCACTTTACCACTCATCATACATAAATCACTCTGTTTAGAAAACAGACAAGATTCTTCGAAACAATGCGATTGGTGAAAGGAGGCTGGAAACAAAGTTCGTTTGCTGCACCATCATAGCATAAAATCCCAATATAGCTGGGGATCCAGTAGAAGCTCACTGTTGTATTATGGAGATTCATTTGAGAAATAACACACTGAATCTCACAGACAACAGGGTGTTTGAAGAACATGACATTAATAGCCTGTAAGGCGCTCATGGAAACTGAGCAAACAAGAACATGTCAAAATTTTGGGCTAATTATATGTAAGACTTGATTAATGGCATACAGCTCCACAATGAAAATACTGGTGATGATGGGAAGGCCAAACATGTATGTTTTGTTGCCAAGCACAACCAACAGAATTAATGTTTCCAGAGCCATCTGTATAAACTATATCATCAGGATTCACACTATTTATAATATTATAAAATTTGTTTTTCATGATAACTGTATTTGCGTTCTTTTTAAGATCCTGACAAAGATCAAAGCAGTAATTAATGGGAGAAGGCTGCCAAGAGGGTTAATAACATAGAGCAACAGTAAGGCTGGATATAATTGTATATTTAGAGTTGAGAAAAGGTAGTGAGCTCTGATGCCTAGTGGAGCAGTAGTTGGCTGTTCTTGGTATCGAATCAGATGTTGGTTACAGAACACCGCATCAAACGTTGGATGATTTTGTTGTGCTTTAATATGAACTACGTAAGTGCAGATCATTTGATTCAGTCTACTCTAAAGGGATGTCACATCTTTCCATCAACAGACTTACCACAGGGCCTGAAATAAATGCATCTGTAGCAAGACGAATGAATGGATGACTGATGAACTGTGTCTAGCATTCTATGAGCAGTGGACCAAGCAGATGAATAAGCCACACAGTCATAATCAAAGCTCGGTAGGAGTGCAACATGCATACTTGATCAGCTCCCCGATGAGTATTAGATGAAACTCTTAGCATGTCTAGCATTTTTAAACATTTTACCTTCAGCTCCTTTAAATGTGTTACCCATGTTGGTCACCGGTCAAACCAAATTCCTAAAAATCTAACCTGTGCGCATGCTTCAACCGGTTCAACATGTAAAAACACTTGAAGGTCAGTATCTTCTCTCATATGTGAAAAACCGGCGTTTGTCATTTTTTTTTGGAGAAAACGTGAATCCAGTCATTTTACATCACTATTCTAAACGGTTTATTGTATTTTGCAGCAGCCTCTCACACCCGTGGGGATGACCAATGCTTCTGACCAGGAATCTGGAAACATGTGGTCAGAGTATATTTTACTGTAGACAAAAGATGTCGTAATGCACTATTTGTGTTCAGTATAACATACTGAACCTCAAATTATTTCCAGGTAAAATGTCATGGGAATTTTTCAACGCATACCTTAGTTCAAAAGAAAAAGGAATTCATTTTGTGAATCTCTGATAATAAAAGGCATACTTCTACTTGCAACTTATACCACATAAACTCAGGACAGTAGGATGTTAGTGAAACTGACCAAAATGAGTAACCAAATGTGTTCGCCACATCAATTAAAATGGTAACAAGGATGCCATTGCTTTCTAGTTCAATCAGCGGTGGAAATTGTCCTGATCCACATATGACCCATATCTTTCTCCAAACAACCGATAATGGAATTGTCCAAGAAATGATATTGATATAGTTTAGCCATGATTTACGTTTAGCATCGAAACATTCGAATGGCATACAGCCCTTGCATTATGGTAGGCGCAAAGCTGTTCTGTTACAGGTCTATGATTGGAATTACACAAAGCCCTGCGACGATCCCTTAATGACCTTCTGCATTCATTGTTCGACCAAGGAACAGCGAGCCTTTCAAGATGTTAGGGGGATATATTCACTTGCACTATCAAGTATCAACTGTGCAAATATGGAAAGTTGGTAGATCACATCACTACTTTCATTGTATTGGTTAAATGAATCTTTGTACCCAGTTCAAATCTACCTTCTGAACTACCCATCTGCATAGGTGACTCTGAAGCAAATCACTATTAATGATTAAGATCAACTGGTCTGTGATCACTTCTAAAAACATTTTTGGAAACGTGCCAGTTAAGACATGGAAATAGGGAAGCTGAACACAACGAAAGGTCGATGCACAAAGATGTACCTGTTGAAGATGATAGAAACATGCATGATCCATCATTCAATAAGCAGAGATCTGTCTCAGTCAATCGACTATATTGCCTCAGGAAGAAAATGATGAAGAGCCCCAAGCATGGTGATGGGCACTGAAATTGCCAGATATTAGGCAGGATGTAAGAATTTTGGAAAACAGATTGGACAGATCATTCTCACTGATATCAGAATTTGGGGGAAGATATAAGTTGCAGATATTCATTTTGAATGACACCAATATCTTCACAGAGATTGCAGGAATGTTAGTCATTAGCAGAACATGGAAGGCAATTACGATTAATTATGGAAAACAGTCACATCCACACATCCTCTGTCCCCAGTTTGACAGTCACATCTTTTGCAAACATATCTGTGAAATGACACATCACCCTGGGGACGGAGGTGAGTCTCCTGCAGACACAGTATTAAAGGGTTTTCTTCCTTTATTAGGATTTCAATATCCTCACGGCGACAACAGAGACTGCAAACATTTCATTGAACAATTTTCAAAACCATAAAAATATACTTTTTCCTGTTTTATATATATAAAACTCTTCATGCAGATTACTTATCGAATACTATCTGGTTTTTCTTTTTACTACTGATAACTTTTAAAACGTGGTTTGCTTCTTCAGCCTCCACATCCTTTAAGTGTCCTTGAGATGGTGTTGGGGACTTGGAAGCCTGGGAGAACAGAACACAGTACCAGACAACAAGATTTTAGTAGATCCCTTCATAGGGATCTTGATAGCTTGCTGCGTTGTTGGTGTAGCAGGAATTTTCCTTGGTGATGAATTGTTTGTGTTTTTCAGTAAACCACTTTCTGACATTCTAGCATAAGTAACCTTCTTGCTTGTACTCAGTGCTGTAATAACAGATATGAGCAATTTTGGTTGGTCTGACAAGGCCTGTATAATATTTGTTAATTCTTTGCACAATGCACACTCATTCTTCTTTCTGAACTTCATTAGAGAGCTTGTACAAAAAAACTAACTCTGGGCTGAACTGGATTCCTCATGCTGAAGAATTCTTTATATTCCTAAGTCTCAGGAAAGGACACTTTCTGCTTGTTACAGATTTTTAATATAGCTTTTTGTTCCTTAAACAGAGGGCATTCCCAGACCTAGCTGAGTGAGTACCTTTACAGCTAACATGGTTTTCTCCTTTCAACGTGCACAAACCTGTTCCTTCATGCAATTATCTTTGCTCTGACCAAAACCCTGGCACTGAGAGCAGCATGTTGGGTTTGGTATATATGGTCACACAAGGACAGATAGGAAGCCAATTTTTATTTGCACAGGAACAGTTGGAGTCGAGAAGGTTAAGATAAGTGAGAATAATGGCACATCCACACCATTCTCCTTTCTCATGATCCTCTGCACAGATGAAACAGACTGTGGTGATAGCTCTTCAGATATTTCTGATAAATCAATATCAGCCAAGTCACGGCAGATCACTTGCTGGAATTTAGTGTATTGTGGAGCTCCATTACCACTTTGTCCTTTCCCATACATCTAAGAGCTTCCAACTCTTTTTATTATTATTAATCTCAATCAGAAGGGCACCCACTATTTAGCTTTTTGATAGACTTTGGTGACCTACAAGCTGCTACTATGCACTTATTTATAAGAAATAGAGAAATTTCAGTAAAGGATCTAACTTACTCTTTATATCTAACCACAGGGAAACCCACATTAGATATTTTATCTTTCTCTGTTAGATTTCTAATTCCTTCGTCACTGGTTAAATCTTCAGCTGATAAGGCTGGTCAAAACCTTTTTAAAATTCCAGATTTGTTGGTTTTTCAAGCAGACCAATAACCACCGAAGGATTGAGGGACTGATATACGGTTCCCATGAGTAGTGGCGATATAATGGACCATTCCAGCAGAGCACAAGTGTACTGGAGCTACAGCTAAATACAACTGGGTTTGCCCAGGTGCCCAGAGGATATCCTTCGAGACACTACGTAGAGCCATCGACACAATAGTTTCCACCTAGAGTTACGCTTGTGTTTCGTAAGGTGTCGCAACACCACCAAGGTAAGAAAAGATAATGTAAGATGTTTTTGCTTTTCTGGCCTCTGTGGCATGAGTGATAGTATCTCAGCCTTTCATCCGGAGGTCATGGGTTTAAATCCTGGTCAGGCATGGCATTTTAACACATGCTACAAATCTATCATCTCATCCTCTGAAGCAATACCTAACAGTGGTCCCAGAAGTTCAAAAAAAAGAAGAAAAAATATGTTTTTGTGTAATTGTGTAACGGTACATGTTGTAATTTGTGTAGTGTTCTTAGTGTAATGTATGTGTAAAGTGTTCTGCAACTCTCTGTGTATAATAGGAAGAAAAACTGCAGAGACTAGGCCGTGGGAATGAAAAAACAACCAGTCTTAAAGAATAAGACTCCCCATTGCGGAATTAATAATAAAAAAGGAGGTACTACAACCACAAGAATACATAAATATACAACTCTTCTCTTTATGCGAGTCATTATCACTTACTTTTAGTAAATTTAGGTTGTATACATATATTTTTTTCAACTGATAACAGTATTTACTGAAAACAGTATTTAATTACTGAAAACAGTATTTAATTTTATGGTTTCAGTGTTCTTAATCTATTGAAATGAATTTAGTTTTATAAAAGAATGTACATTAAATGCGGTAATCCAAATATAACATAACCTGAAATAAGTTTTACCTGATTTAACTAAGATTTTTATATGGCAACTTTTAAAGCACTATTTTATACTTTAAAGTTCTTGTGTATTTTTTTTTTTAATCTATTCAGGAAAAATTGAAAGCATGTTGTTAAGTCATAACATTTTTTAAATTTTAATTCTCCTGAACTTTATAAGGAATACTATGTAGAACAATCACAGGTCTATGTTGCAAATTCAAAAATTAGCTACTCTTCAACCCATATATGAATTATTAAAAGAAATTCATATTATTTGAAGATTTTCACTTAGTTTGGTATAAAATTATTCCCTCATTGGCATGTATGCAAAATAATAATCCTTGTTTCTTTAGTAATATGTTTCAGTTTCATTAAAGTTTTTTTGGTGGTCCTTTTAAGACTATCCTTTACTTTTTAATTTAAATATTAAGTCTCACTGAGATACTATCGGTTGACTTTATTACCCACATTCATATTTTTTTAAATAAAAAAAAATTTTTTTTTTTTTTACTGAACATCTATAGTTATTTTAAAATTGAACTGTCTGAAGAAATTTTTATCTCAAATCTTAGCCTACTATTCAAATAAATCACAGACTGTTAAACTGTTCACAGTAATCACTACTGTACTGTTAATCACAGATTGTTCATTGAAAACTTTGATCCGATGCTGACAAATATATTTATTTATTCATCATAGAAACTGCATTAAAATGAAAATCTAAACCAGAAAGTTTTTGGCTATGGAAGAAAACACACAGAAACAGCAGTATCAACTACTGTTTTTGCTTCCCTTTTTAAAAGACATGTCTTAGAAATTTTTATTCAACTATTGATACTTTCTCTGTTCATACAGATATGGAAAATGCAAATCTTTTTGTTTGATTATAGATATCACAAAATTGATTGAGTAGAATTTTCTTGTTTTGAATTTTATTTATTTATTCACAGATAACAACAATGGGCTGACGCCTGATAACATTCACTATGATGGATGATAATGAAAAATGCCATTTCTGACCAGGACCGAACTCAGAACTCTTGGGTGAGACGCTGAGATTCTACTACTACACGACAGAGATCGACAACAAAAAATAAAACTTCTCACAAATAGATTTAGTAAAGTAAAACAATATTAACGCTATTTATCAAACAAGCCAAATGTGAAAATATTGTTAAAACTAATCTAAGGTAAGCATATATATTAAATTAACATTAGGTTTATTGTAGTTTCCATCGAGCAATTCGTGAACTACTTAAGTATGTATTAAAAGTGTAAAGAAGGGATGAAACAAATTTTATCAGTTTGTATTATATAAAATATCTTGACTTATACTATTGAACTTGCATCATCGGTCATAATTTTTTTTTTACAAATGAAGACAGAATTACCAAAGTTATAAATACTGGTTTGGAGCATAGTTTCTGAATGAAAATATTCGTTTACAGTCTGGTGACGGTGTTAATAGTTTAGCAAAACAGCACATAATGTATATTGCACTGTACATCTGCTTGTCCAGCCTGTATACAAGCAGATCAATGACTTAAAGTGATTTTCATCACATGCTTCCAGTCAGAATCATTGATGGTTCAACCGCTGACTTCGATCCTACAATAAAATCATTTTCTTGCCTTCAAACACAATTTTAATTCAGTTTTACTTACCTAGGAATAACAAAGACATTCAAAAGTATTAA
Organism: Lycorma delicatula; assembly: GCF_047948215.1. Classification (NCBI taxonomy): domain Eukaryota; kingdom Metazoa; phylum Arthropoda; class Insecta; order Hemiptera; family Fulgoridae; genus Lycorma; species Lycorma delicatula. The sequence continues at coordinate 11,781,414 of NC_134465.1, forward strand.
GTTCAAAAGTAGTTTGCCAATTCAAATTACATTGAGATGTTGTGATTGTAACACCGAAGAAAGAATACACTGACATGCAATGTGGCTGACAAAAAGTAAATTTAAAAAATGAAGTACTGGAAAATAAACATAAAGCAAAAAGTGACATATTGTTTTCATTACTCCCAGTCAAATAATGTTACTCCTAAATATAATCTATCAAATAACAGAATAATTACAGAGAAAAAGACGGTTACCGCTGACATATTCAATAAATTATTAAAAACTATTAAAAAAGTAAAAATTCACCTTACCAGCAAATTAAATGTAATCTCTCTAGATCTTCCAATCCTTAGACCATTGTCAGGAGAATAAAATAATATTACAAAATAAAGTCAAAAAATTAAAATGATTAAGCAGTCATGATCTGTTTGCTAGTTATCAGTATACTGAATTGAAATGTAAAGTGTAATCTGGTGGAATAAAATGAAATTAACAGAACCGTTTTAAAAGAATGATATTTTATTTATGTAAACTATTATCTATTTATATTTATATTCAGGCATGTTAAAACAATTTATCATCTTTAAACATTTTTTGCTCATTAATTAGGTTTTCATGATACTATAAATGTAATATTTTCCTCAAATTAGATGTATTATAATAATTATAAGAAATGTCTGAAATTTTCATAAATGTATTTGGATTGTATGTATAACCATTATCTAAATATGTTTAGCAAAGTCAGAATTTTCTGGTTTATTGTTTTTAATACTATCCATGTGTTTTACACAAATAGAGAACTTACGATTGGTCAAAACAATATATATCATGTCACAATCTTCACAACCCAAACTATATACCCCTTGTTTATCAAAATAGCATCATTATTACAGATATCTTATTATAATTATTATTAATATATTTAATTAATTTATTATTTGTAGTGTATGCAGGTGTTTTATTAATATTTTGTACAATTTTTTGACTAAATGGAGTGTATTCATTTTGTAAATATATTTTTTCATTTTTATCTGGTGACAATTTTATATTGTTAGTTACATTAATTTTATTATTTATTCTATTGTATAATTTATTTATAGTATTAATATCATAACCATTAGTAATAGTAATATCTTTAATTATTTCTATTTCTTTGTTTAGAGAAACTTTATCAGGTTTAAGGGGTAACGTATGACTCTATAAAAGTCCATTAAAAATAGCAATCTTTTGGGACCATGGATGTAAAAGATATTATTTTTATACATGAAAATAAATGTATGAATAAAATTAATACTTACTCATGCGCTTTATCATAAAATTCTTTTAATTTTCCAGTACGGCTATCAGATATCATAATCGATCTATCTTTGGAAGCGCTAAATAATAAATCTCCATCATCAGAATATTCAACAGCACGGCAGGCTTTTGTATGAACTTCTAACTTATCACAAACGGTAACATTATCTACATCATACTTATACCTAGATCACAACAAAATATGTACGGTCAACTGAACAATATAACAAAATAAGGTGTCAGTCTGATAACTGTGCTTACAAAAAATTGAACTCTTAATAATACTATAAAAATACTAACACTTCATCATATAATAAACAAATCAAATCACTATACAACACATATAAAACAGTACTCCTAGAATATATAAACTAAATTCATCCTCGTCAAATAGAATATTCAATAATGATCTAACAGGATGTATCTTCAATTGATAACTGAAAAGCCTCTGTAGCGATGCAGAATTAACATTTGACAATCATCTTATAGATACGAATCACGAATCCTGCAAACCTGAAAAGAACCCTGATATTTACACCAGAAATTCCAATCTTTAGGAAGGTCTAACAGTAATGCATTATTGGCACAGATAACTAATAAACTTGCAATCATATCATGAAACAAAAGTCTAGCAAGGGCTGGACATGAAATCATTTTTAACTTTTATAAAAATTTCTGCATTAATGATGCCATTTTCACTACTACAACTTGTTATCATAAAACATAGATCTTCATCCTGTATGAAAGGTTTTTGTGATCTGTGGGCTGAATAAAATTGGTTATACTAATTTATCTTTATTAAATACTTGAATATTAATAAAATAACTTTGAAAGAATTAAAATATAAAACACTGGATACAAATGTTAATGTTATTTAATCTCATCCATTATCTGTACTTTTTAATAAAACAAACACCAGTAGTAAAAGTCACACAAATGAATACTAAATACATAACAGTTTAAGCATTCCCTAAGCTAAGCAGGGATACCTTAGTTTTCTTCTTAATACCAAAATTTATAAGTAAATATTATAACTGCTGATATAAATATATTATATGGACTTAAATATGATCGCATAAAAATTTATTTAAACTTAGAAAATCTTCTGTAATTCAAATGTAGCATATACTGAAATATGCTCTTTTGGTTTAGAACAGCAATATAGGCCAATAAAGGCAATATAAATATTTGTATCTCTCCAATAAAAAAGGATGGTGCGTTGGTTGGTTGGTTTGTTTGTATGCGCTCAGATTTTTATTTCAGCTGCTATTAGCACAGAGTGAACCACATGGTGTGCCAAGCAGCTGCATGCAGCTGACTCTTTTCCACTTTCTTTAGAATGAAGCGCTTCATGTATTAAAATATTACAACTCAAGAAACAGCTAAATTTTACAGGCTAGAAGCATTTTTGAGAGCTCTAAAGTTCAAATCCTAATAAAGGCAGTTACTTTTATGCTGAATTGAATACTAGATCGTGCATATCAGTGTTCTTTCATGGTTAAGTTTTAATTAACAACACATCTTAGGAATGGTTGACCTGAGACTGTACAAGACTACACTTCATTTACATTCATACATAACATCCTCAGGAGTAATATTTTATGATGGTTTTGGAGGCTAAAGAGAAAAAAATAAGAAGGCTAGAAGGAGTCCATCGTCAATTAATTTACCAATTATTTATTTATTTAATTCTGTTCGTGTAACTAAAAATAATTTATTTATATTACATGAATTAGAATTTATTAGGTAATTATTATTTCTTTATTTATAATTTGTTATTAAATTTAAATCACAGATTGACAATTCTTATTAATATTTATATTCCAACTTATTAATAAAAGAAAGGAGAATTGATTATTAGTTAATATTTGGCAGTAAAAAAAAGATTCTTTATTTAAAAAATTATTTAAAAGTATGTTACAACAGACTGTGAGAAAGGAAGACTAAGTGAGCACAAGGCGTGGAAGAGTCGGCTGTGTGCAGCCACCTGGCGTACCATGTGGTCCACTCTGTGCCAATAGCAGCAGCTGGTCCGGCAACTAACACAACCTCACACAAGACTAAATGAAGAAGACTGCATCCCCCAAGCAATTTTGGTAGCGAGCCTTAAGCCTGCCTTCTTTCTAGTATTTTATAAATAGTAGTGTCCTATTTCATTGTAAAAACTTAAATTGTCTCCTTGTTTCCATTTGCTTCCTAGTTCTTTGCATAGCAGGACTCTATTGACCTTTTAAAATTTTTTTTTGAACATGTTCCCTAGTTCTCTATTGACTAATCTGTAATCTGAACATGGTAGTTTGTGAATAACTCTTTTGCATTTCCATTTTCTTCTTCAATGAATGTATGAATTTTCTATGTACGAATGTCTAGTAAATTTTGCTTGTGTAATTTAACAAAATAAAATGAATTTTTTGTTGACTTTACTGCGTAAACCTTCCCTCCAATCCTGTTATCACACCAGAAATGTATACAAACATGTTAGGATCATGATAAGTCAGCTGGAGATTAACCACTTTACACAAATTATCATCCATGGAGCAGAAGAAATTATATTTTTATGACCACGGTGGTGAAGGGAGTGTAGGTACTCATGCATACATAACAATATATGCTCGAGTAGGCAGATTAACCTTTTTTTTACTTTAGTACTTTCAGTACATTTTTTCCTTTTGAGTTTTGAATTGTCATTAATATATAGATAGGTTAGATGTGCACTTCAATAGGGAAGGGAGATAAAGAAATAAGTTAAAAAATAATACTCACAGTAGGCTTGAAAACAAGCATTCCTTATGTAAATTGACACATTACACATCGCGAAGAAACCTTCCATTACAAGTACATACATATAACATGGCTAATGGAGGCAGGTGAGTATTTTCATCCACAATTTATTCTTATATGGGGGATACAGTAACACTTTCACATATACAAGGTATATACACCTTTACATCATTCTTATCAGTAAATAGTACATAGATACATTATCATATATGAGGTCTGTAAATAAAATAATGAGACTAGTTTTTTTTTTTGGCAGCCAAAGTGGCAATGCTGTAAAGTTACTAATAAACATATGGTTATGTGAACAGCTGATTTATATTAGGTATTAATATTTTTAGTCTATTGTTGCCACGTAAGACATAAACAAACTTTTTGTGAAACGAGTTTTTATTGTACGTTACAAAAATGAGTGATACTAATTATGAAAGACATTCTGCGATCAAGTTTTGTGTTAAACTCTGTGAGAATGATACTGAAACTTTTTCAAAATTGAAAAGGGTGAATGGAGACGATGCTCTGTCTTGAGCCCAAGTTTTTAGGTGGTTTGAAGCATCCTCAGATGGCCGGGAGTGAGTTGCAAACTATCCACGCTCTGAAAGACCTTTAACGTCAACAAGTGATGACAATGTTGAGTGAATCAGAGACTTGATACGGTAATTAACTGTCAGAATGATTGCAGAACTGAAACTGAACCATCCCATAGTCCATCAAATTTTGACGAACAAATTGGACATGAAAAAGTTTGTGCAAAACTGGTCCCAAAAAACCTCACTGAACAGAAAAACAACAGGGTGGAAGTGTACCACGTTCTTCTAGGGCAAATTGCAATCAATCCTGATTTTCTAAAAAAATGTTATTACTGGTGATGAATTTTGGATATTTCAGTACGATCTAGAAACAAAATTCCAGAGCAAGGAGTGACACACTTCAAACTCACCACATCCCTAAAAAAAAGCAAAAGTGAGCAATCAAAAATCAAAACCATTCTAATTTGTTTCTTCAATAGTAATGGCATTGTCCATAGAGTTTTTGCCTACAGGATAGACTGACTGTAAATCAATATGTTTACTAAGAAATTCATGAAAGACTGCGGAAAGAGTTGCGCGAGACTAGCCATCAAAGACAACTGGATGCTGCTTCATGACAATGCACCTTGTCACACTGCACTCTCAATTGGCAAAGAAAAACATTCCTGTAGTTTCTCAACCATCTTATTCACCTGACTTGAGTCCCTGCGACTTTTTCCTGTAACCAACTTTAAAAAACCACCTCAAAGGACACCATTTTGGAACAGTAGAAAACAAAAAAACAAAAATGAATCGACCATCTGAAGGATATTCTGGTTTCTGAGTTCCAACACTGCTATGAAGAGTGGAAAAACAGTTTGAAGCATTGTATGGCTTCCCAAGGGAACTATTTTGAAGGAACTTTATTTACAGACGTCGTAGTTACATTATTATAGTTTTCATAGTTTTTATCAATAAATAACAGAATACAATAACATATTTTTCATTTTTCCTGAACAGTTATGAAATCTGTTCGTATTTAATATTTTTATTTTTTATTTTTACAGTAAGAAAACATTGTTTTAGACTTGTACTTGTATGATTGTTTTATTTATTAAAATCCTGATTTTAATTTTATTGGTACCCAGCAATATATCTTGTAATTAATATTTAGAAGCAAAAAGAAAGGTGCCTGTTTTAAAACTAAACGAAAAAGTGATACTGTATGTATTTTTGTATTAGAGCATGAAAGGTGCCCATAAGTTGAAATACATGAATATAAAAATTTCTCCTTGAAAAGTATTTTTCAATTTAAAAACATAAAAAATTGAAAGACTGAAATGAAAACATTAGAGGCCACAGGCACGTATTATGTTTCTATGTGACAGTGTGAATAAATTCACAAACTAACTAATTACAGGGTTATAATCTTACTTGTAGTACAATTTATAAGTTTTATATTTTTTTTTAAATATTTATAGTTTTCTTAAGGTTTCATTCTTTACGTTGCCATGTCTAATTTAAATAATTCATGCTAAATTAATTAATTTAATGTCTCAAAAAACAGCTATATAATATAAATTATGCTATAAAATAAAATTAGCTGATTTTTTGAGATTCTGCACTCTAATTAATTCAGAATTCAAAAAGATGTGACGGTTAAATAAATTTATAAAATTCTAGTACAAATAAAAAATATTAGTTCAAAGATAAAAAAGATTAAGACCCTTCTACAAAAGATATAATTCATTAGGAACTATTCTGCATTCTAAAATTTTCTATATGAATTTCGGAAACAAAAAGCTGGCTGCTATCATTTTAACCATTATGAGCTAAAGAAAATTTCATTTACATTTAAATTATACGAACTATATATATTTGGCAATTCAGCCAGTAAAATAAAACAAAGAAAAACCACGGCCATTTTTTTTGTATATTCTATCCTATATTTCTGATAGATTTCTTTAAACTAATAATGTTAATGGTCTGAATCAGTTGAATTTGAAACACCTTTTGTAGTGATACTGTTTAGAAACACTCGTTAAATTGATTTAAAAAAAAAAAGTTAATTTTTACACAAAACTAAATACAACTTGGAACACTGCAATGCAAAATAACTACAAAACTCACACTTGTGCGGAAGAAAAAATGGCTGCCAGCATTCAATGTTATTAGTTCTACTAAATCATACCATCAAAACAAACAAGATTCATGTAAATTGGTAATATTCCATATGCGATGGCACCATATACTGCCTTGGACTTTGCCTAGGCCACCCTTTTTCAATCTGAAATTTTCTCATTGGTTTTGGATGAGCGGTCAAACTAATCACTTGCATATAGAATATATATTTATATAACAAATTGTTAACTGATATTTTCTGTTATTATTTAAGGTAGTCTACTATCAACATTAACGAAACAGCAATGCGGATAATAAATGTAGAACTATCACTATCTCTGTAATTTATACAAAAAACCTGTATTATACAAATAATCTGTGGTAAATGGCATCTCTGTTCTACACAAACATATAAAAAGGAAATAACATGAACAAACATCAAGAAATATATGACATACAACAGCAATATAATAATTACACAGACACAATTTATATGCTGAAACACTTTTAGGCATATTATTAATATATTTCTGCTTAACTGAAACAAACTGCTGGCAATAATATTAGTTGATGCTAGGCTGAGAATTTCAACACCCGCCATTGAAAATAGCCACAAGAATGACAGAAAACATTTTATTTTAATACATGTTACTATAACCATTACATTTATTAATTGATTCAATCCATACTTTTAAAAGTTCATGGAGTTGAAAAATAAAATAAATATTATTTCAAACATTTTTTTTTAACTTGAAAATAAAGAAAACTCAATTTAGGTTTTTTTTTAAATGCTTAAAAAATACTTCTAATTTGTTTTGATTGGCAAATCATTCTATGTTGGTTTAAAAAATAAATAAAATTAATATTTACAATTATTGTAATACAAAAACTACATTCTTCTTCAATACATACAGGGATTAGATTATTTGGACCTGTTCTATTACCCATTGTTTCCTTGACCTCCCCGCATGTTGATAAGCTAAGGTAGATGTTGGTATCCTCTCTCGTGTTATCCTACTCAAGCGGTTGCACCACCTTTGTCTATTTTGTTTCATTCTGTTGTATAAAGGTTGTACTGTAAGCTCTCTTCATATATCCTCATTCCTGATCTTATGCCCCCACTCATGTGCAACCATGTACACTACGTAAAAACCTCGTTCCACCGCTCGAATTCTGCTAACCATCTTTTTGGTGTGTACCCATGATTTGCTATCTCATAAAAGAGTGGGGATGGCTATTGTGTTATAAAATTTAATATGTGTATCTTTCCGTGTTTTATTTTTCAGATGCCTTTGTATGTTGCAACATATTTGCTGAAATTTGCTAAGTTTTTCAAATGCATCATAATCGAATCCGTATGTCACATCACTGCCCAGATACTTAAGATGCTCAATCACCATTCCCTCAGTCACAATCTCTGTATGGCTTGGATACTTCCCTTTAAACAACCTTTTAAGACGAATTAAGTGTGCTGGGAATCCTCAAGCTTTGAGTACATCCTGTAGAATGGAATACTTAACACAATCAAATGCTTTAATGAATTCAGTGAATGCTATGTGGGTTTCAAGGCTGTATTCTCTTCTCTTGGATATTATTTGTTTTAAAGTAAAAATTGCTCCAAGCATGATCTTTCTTTCTTTTTCCTGTTTAGTCTCCAGTAACTACCATTCAGATAATACTTCAGAGGAAGTGTGAGTGAAAATGAAATGTCTTGTACAGTCTCAGTTCGACCATTCCTGATATGTGTGGTTAATTGAAACTCAACCACCAAAGAACACCGGTATCCACGATCTAGTATTCAAATCAAGCATGATCTGCCCTTCCGAAAGCCCACTCATTCTTCCAGCATTACTTGGGAATTGTATGATGCTTCCAGCACATATTAAATCGGAGTGGCAAACATAAATTCAGCAAAATTCCTCCAAACTTATATGTTCCATAATTCCACCATTTTTTCCTGGAGCCTTCCAATTCTTTGCTCCTTTTAAGGCTTCAGACAATTTCTCTAAAGTTATATCATCCACAACAAAGTTTTGACAATTTGTATGATCATCATTTCTTTCTGTTCCATCAAAGTTCAGTATAATACTTTACCCAGTTCTCCTTATTTACACTGTTGTTTACTTTCACTGTATCCCTCTCTGCTTTGTCAAGGACTTTCATAAACTTATATGCTAAAGACTGTCTTCCGTTCACAACACGCTTAATGGTTCCAATGAATCTTTTCCATGATGGATGATGAGCTTTTTTAACTAATTTTGCAGCCCTACTTTGACTTCTGTATTCTTGTTTATTGTTTTCTGTTGTTTGGCTACCTAAGTACCTGTTATACTTGCCATTCTTCTCCTTAATTGCTGCCTCTATTTCCTCATTCAAAATCTTTAATCCCCTTCTTTTCCTATACTTATTTTTTACTTCTATAGCTCTTTAATCCCATTCTGATACAATTTCCTTAATAATTAACCATTCAAGCTCAACATTATCACTTGTAGGAGCATTTTGAAAATGTTGATTGATTTGTTCCTGGTATAAGTATCATACTAAACTTTGGTAAGATGGAACACACTATCATCTTCCAAAAGATACACTTTATAAACATCTTCCCTATTTCCTCCTTGTTCGTTCCTCACTTTATTACTACATCTCCATCTTGTGTATAGGTTTATCTTAGCGTTAACTAAATAATGATCAGAGAAGATGTCAAAACCTTGAAAAGCCTTCACGTCTGTCAGCTGCCTCACTGTGTTCTTACAAGCCATTACATAATGCAGGTATTAGATTATGTTTTCTTATATTGTATGAAGTTCAGTACGTAAAATCTAATCTAACCTAACGATAACCTAACAAAAGTCAATTAAATTTCACTTAAACCAAATTATTTACTCTGTAAATATGTATATTGCTCATTTGTCAAAACCCACCTTAAGCTTAACCTAACTTAATTTAGTCTTAAGTGAATCTAGTCTCATTCTGAACTTAATTTCACTCAAACCGAATTATTTAGCCTGAAAATAATGTATATTGAACTTGTACAGTGCGAACTATGAAATTTTTGGTAATGATTGTGTAACTTATGAGGGATGTAACTCAGGTAAAGGCATTTCTGACAAATAATTTCAATTGGAATGAATTACTTAGTCCTAAATAAGATATATTCCAAATTTCATCAAAATTGGAGGTTATTCCATAACTATATTATCTTATTAAAATTATTTTCTTTATCAAACTACAAAATCTGAAAAAGGTTAAAACTCAACCTAAAGAAAAATGAAAAATATCAAATCAATCTTTAGAAAATTCTAAAAACAACTAAAAATAAATGATAAATTTGATCCAATATTACAAAATCTGAATTATTAAACAAAATCTTAATTGTAATCAATAACATTTGAAGAGATAAGCCATAAAATTCATCAATAGATATGTATTTATTGCAAAGGCAATTAAATCATCATCTCTTTTATTATCTCCTCAGGAGAAAAATTTGAAAGTCATAAAAACAACAAATTAACTACCAACAGGCAAGTATAGAAACCTTTTAAGAAAGGGCAAAATTTAGAGTGAATAATTAAAATCTATATGTAAATTTAAGTATAAGTATAACCATTAAACAATTTTAACAGAAATAAAAAAATATTTGAAAAATTTTTATGAAAAACTGACACACTTTTTTTATTGCGGTTAATACATTATTCACATAAAATCAAAATTGATATAAAATTACAAGAAATTACTAAAAAATAATAAAGATCAGTCATAAAGAAATGCTACAATACTAGTACATAAAGGAGAAATAGAGAAAAAAAAGAAAGAAAAAAAAAGAAAACATACGTAAAAAAAAATACATACAAAATAAGATCGCCAGTTATGGTAGCAGCTGCAAGTACATTGGTTTTTGGATGAAAACTAATATCGACTGTTAAATCTTCACAATCTATATGAAGAGATGTTTCTCTCTGACTTCTCATTCTAACTAATTTTATGGCAGCTAATAAGTCATCATCTTCCCTTTCCTCATCCTCAATATCATCGTCATCGTCATCATCATCATCTTCATTCCCTCCTATTGCTTGTTCATTTTCATCTTCATCTTGGTCATTATCTCCACCTGTATCACTAAAATCTAAACAGAAAAATAAAAGAATATAAAAAAAATTATTCAAAAAATATATATTATATATATATAAATATATGTATATATATTCTTGTAGTTCCTCAACCACCTTATTCGCCTGACTTGAGTCCCTGCAACTTTTTCCTGTTCACGACTTTAGAAAAAAACACTTCAAAGGACACCATTTTGGAACAGTAGAAAACATTTTAAAAAATGTAACCGACCATCTGATGGATATTCTGGTTTCTGAGTTCCAACACTGCTATGAAGAATGGGAAAACCATTTGAAGCGTTGTGTGGCTTCCCAAGCCAACTACTTTGAAGGTGATACAGTCCACGGATAACTGGAAGTAAATAAAAAGTTTTTCTGGACCAGTTTCATTACTTTACTTATACCTCGTATGTTTATATGAACTTTTTCCATTATTTCCACGAGTGGAGTTCTTTATTAAAAGTCCTGGGAGAATTTCGTGATACACTCTGTGTATGTGTCAATACTGTTTACAGCTGTTACAGGCTTAAAAGGCTACAGATTGCCTTGTGTGTGCCAGCTTCATGATAAAAATGTTACAGCATGAAGATGAAGACTTTCCTGATAATATTATGTTCAGTGATGAGTGAACATTTCATCGTAATTGAAAAGTTAACATACACAATGCCCAGACGTAGGAGTCAGAAAATGAACCCTGTGAACTTTTACAATGCAAAAGGAACTCCCCAAAATTAAAAGTAATATCCAGATGGCATGTTTACCGTACTGGTATCCTATTTCACTGAAACAAGTATAACAGAAGTTAGTTATTTGGATATCCTGTGAACATGTTCTTTCCTCAACCGTGAGATGAACCAGAGAATTTATTTTGCAACAAAATGGTGTGCCTCTCACCAACATAACTCTGTATGAGCCTGGATGAATAACATTTTTCCCAACCACTGGATCGATCTGCATGGACCCAATAACAGAGTTTATTTGCGTTGGTCTCCAAGATCCCATGTAATTTTTGCCTTCAGGGTTTTACAAAGGGTCTGGTGTATAAGCCTCCGCTACCTACTGATATATTTAATTTGAGGCACAAGATTGAAGCAGCTGTCGTTTCCATTAACTCCAGAAACGCTGTATAAGTACGAGACAAACTCTCAATTACTATAGTATTTTTAATACAGTATAAACAAACAACTAATACATAAATATAATAATAATAATAATTAAGATATCTGCCAGTTATCTTGAACCCTGCTTTATTGTTCTGTAAAAGTTTATTTCATTTCATACGACAATTTGTAAACAATAATATATCTCATAATTTAATTAGTATCATTTATTAATGAAAAAAATTAAATTTTTTTGTGGTCATTCACAAAGAGAAAGTTTTGTTGCATTTTACATGACGTAATCAGCAATATAAGATTACAGAAATTATAACAGAGGTAAAAGATCTGTTACATTTCTCCAGAAATTAATTGTTATAGTAAACAGTCATAATTGTAAAATAAGAATCTGAAATTATATACGACATAAAAATTTTGGAAGTACAAAGTGAAATGATGTAAAACTAAAATAAAAAACCGTTTACATGTTGGTAACTATCTAGAAGATCATGGATTCCCTTTTTAACAATTGTACATTTTGTATATTTCTAGGTCAACTGACACATATCGTTAGAATTACATTACTAAGTGGAGTAATGCTTTGCGAGAAAGCACAATAATTGACTAAAATATGGTTTTATATGACTAAGTCTATTCCTATACTATTTCAAGATGATAATGGCAAAATTGGCAGAAGAGATTGTATCATAAAAATAGACAAAAGTCTATTTGCTTGTAATAGAAATCATTCAAAAAGAGTCAATTTTTGGTTGTGCATGCAAAAAAAATTAAATATCTTTTCATAGATTTCTGATATATCATCATATAAAATGATGAGGGCTGAGATAACAGATAAATACCAAAATTTATAATAATGACCTCATAATCTATACTTAAAATTAGTTTTTGTACAAATAAACACTAATACAATGTTCAAATTAGATCAATTACACAAATGTAAATATACCAATGCACAAGTTCTTAACTCAATAGTTTTACTCAATTATTAACTTCCCCACTTCTCTAAAATAATTTGCCAAAGCACAGTTTTTCTTATTCAGATAATTGATAAACTTAGACATCTTTAGAAATATATTCATTCTTAAATAAATATCTTCTACGATTATAGATGAGGGAAAAATACTTAAATATATTTACAATAGGGTGAAAAATAGAACTAAAATTATTCTTACAAATTTTATTATTCATTAGAGTCTCGATATAAATACAAAAAGGAATATAAGAAATGAGATTACGTAATTATCAAATAATGTGAACTAAGGATGTGCAGATGCAGGAAGTATATTATTTTTTTTTAACCAGTAATCTTTGAAAAAATTATTGCAAAACACAAAAACTCTGTGTCAAAAAACATATTTTTTTTGGCCTGACATACTTTGTTAAATTGCTTAGTAGTTTATGTTAATTTTTGAAGTGGTATTATTATTGATGAATGTATTCTGACTGATAAAAATATTTATTATTAACAAAAATTGCCTGTTAACAAATAAAATTATGTAACAAAATCTATAATTTAATACTGAGAAAATTTGTGTAACTAATGTTAACTGAATGTGAATTAGAGTTTAAAAAAACTTGACTTTTATTAAAAAACAAAACAGATCGAAATGTAGCTGAAAAATACTGTAAAAACTAAATACCAAAATACAAATATTTTACAAATATTTTGAAAAAATGAAGCATTTTTTATTTGTGAGTTGGCATTATTAACAGCTGATCAACAACTGAAATTTGTGTATTACATCTAAATAGTTTTTATGCTTTCAAAACTTTAGAAAATTATGATGCTCGAGAATAAGTTTTTAATAATTTTCAGGGGGAAAAATATAGAGGCATTTTTGTTTACGATTATTGTAATGGAAATACACTGGCTAGACATCATGAATATTAAGAAAATTTCCTAATAGAAGGATTCCAAACCCAAAAACCTTTGGTTCAATATTTCAGTATTTAATCACAACTGATTTTTTTTCTCAATTATATTCAAGTCTGTTAAACGCTAAGTACAACATCATATCAATGGACGAGCAGAACATAATTCAACACGACAAGTTTCAACATAATCCAGGGTACAGTACCCGCCATATATTAAATTGAACTAGTTTATTATGCAGTAAAGTACGAGGGCTGCTTAGAAAATAACCGAACAATTTTTAATTATGTACCAATGGAGATATTTAGTGATGTGCGGTTGGCAGCATTCTGTTCCACATAACCTCCTCTGTAACCACATGTTATTGGATTTTTTATATCTCGTTTAGTTTTCAGGTTAATATTATTTGAGTGAAAATTAGCACGTGATTTTGCAATGTGCGATTTTCAGGAGGGATACAATATAAAATTTTGCGTGAAACTGGGGAAAACTGTCACAGAAACATTTCAGAATTTGAAACAAGCTTATAGAGGTGATGATCTGTGTCATACACAATGTTACAAATGCTCTTCAGTCAATTGAAGATGACCATCGACCAGGAAGGTCTTCAACTTCAACCGTTGACATCCCCATTTAGAAAATCTGGTGGGTGTAAATCGATTGACTATCAGATAACTTGCAGAAGAGGTTAGAATCTCGATTGAACCATACCACGACATTCTGACTGAAAAATTGAACATGCATCGAATTACAGCAAAGTTTGTTCCTTGTTTGATGACTGAAAGCAGAAAGAACGTCAAGTGGACATATGATGGCAACTTCTTGAACAAGCTGATAACGATGAAACATTCATGATTGAAGGATCATAACAGGAGATGAAAGCTATGACATTGCTTTATTTATTTATTATTTTTTATTTATGGCTACGACACTGAGACAATAGTTAAAGCAACACAATGGATCGGCATTGATCTCCACACCCCCAAGAAAGCATGTCAGTCTCAATCCAATGTCAAAGTGATGCTCTCTGTTTTTTTGATTTTAATACAATTGTGCATTTTGAATTCTTGCCTCAAGATGAAACAGTGAACTGTGCGTACTATCAAGAAGTTTCACAACGATTACGTGAAAAGATTTGCAAAAAGAGACTGGAGTCGTGGCGAGACAACTCATGGTTCCTTCACCACAACATTGCAACTGCACACTTGGCTTTGTCAATTTGTCAGTTTTGTGCCAAAAATCAGATGACTGTCCTCCCTCAGCCTCCCTACTTACCAGTCCTGGCTCCTTGCGATTTTTTTTTTTATTTCCAAAATTAAAATCAGTGATCAAAGGACGCCGTTTCTAGATTATTAAAGCAAATTCGTCACGGACCTTAAAGACCATTTCAAATGAAGCTATCCAGGACTGCTTCACACAGTGGAAACACTGCTGGGAAGTGTGTGAATAGGAGAGGAGAGTGGTATGAAGGGGACACAAACTCCAATAATCTGTAAACTAATAATAAAGATTAAAAAAATAAAGTTCTGCTATTTTCTGAATAGACCTCATACAGTGAATGGTTATTATCTATCTATATCGTTTTAAGGAGGTTCAAAATTTACTATCTACGTATTATCCGCTTCATCATAATTTCTGTCATTGTTATAAAGATAAGAGTCACAACAAAAATACTCATATCAATGAAACAATTTTTTCAACAGGTGGAGTTAATAATTAACAAAATAATCATTGGAGTTTCAAAAATCTGCATGACAGTAGTTTCTAATTCATATTTTATGTGAATATCTGATGTGATGTTATTGACGACATACTACTAGACTATTTTTTAAAATCACCTTATGGGTAATGTGTATTTAGATTTCTTTTAACATAATTTGCACAGTTTTTACAAGATAATACATTACTAGTAAGACTGGAAAAAGTTTTTTAATATAACAGTACTCTTCATTTTTGTCAAAATGTTTGGAATTATTTGACAATAATTCCAAACATTATTTATGACATTTTGATTTATGAACCACTGGATCAGGCACAGCAGGCCAATTATAACTCCAAGGACAGGATCATATATGATATCATTAGTATATGGAACAAAAAGTAACTAGAAAAGAAGAATTAGAGTCAAGAATTTTCAAACCAGTTTAAATTAAATAAAATAATCCTAATAATTAAATAAGTCACCCAAGGAATTTTAAACTGAGCAGAATATTCTGTAAATGATGAAAGGCAACATTTTGAACAATTATAGAAATAGTAAGTTTGTAATAGGATTTTATTTATTTATTTCTAACTGTTAATTTTATTTTCTTTTTAGATATTTTCTAATTTTTAAAAAAATTCTTGTGACTTTAAAATTATAATACAAGATTTTCTTGCCATGTTTCAGCCTATTTTGTTTTTAATATGTCAAATCCTTAAATTCTTAATTTTCAGTTGACATTACTTATATAAATTTTTTTAGAATTAACAAATTTTTTTTGCAATATTTGGTGTTTACGGGCAATTTTTAATTTTATTTAGTTTATCTTATATTAAACCTAAAAATAATATGTTCTTTCACCATTTTTGTTTTTTAACAATAATTTCCTTAAACATTACTGTACGTACAATCCTGGAACCTGTTTCTAAGGTCAAAAACCAAATGAAACCATCAAATTTACTACATAATATAAATTCCAATAATTTCAGTATGACTATTTTATACTTACAGTAGAAATCAAGGCAATCTTTTTTTGGAAATAAAACAAAAAATGAAGCAATTCCAGATCTGTGTTTATATAAACTCTAATTTATTTTTACTTGTACATATCCTAACATTTCTATTGTTTGTTCATGACACTGCGTAATGTAATATTTTGATAAAATACAGGAGATAATGGTTAATGTGAATATACCAGTGAAACAATTGGCGGCATAGGTTGTGCTGTATGCAGTTCACCTAAGTAATGTTCGTTAGGTCTATGACAAAATCTTTATACAATAAAAATTTGAGTAAACTTACCAGATGTCTCATCCCAGTCGTTATACCCCTGAGAAGTATCTTCTGAGCTACCGCCATGTTCCTCCTCATCGTCTTCATCTTCTAACTCATTTCCATTTGGTAATAAATTTTCATCCCTAACTGTAAATAATAAAAACAATTATAAAAATTAAAAAAACATGACAGGACAAAAAAAAAGGTATGCGAATAAAGGACTAAATATCGCAATGCAGTATTTAATGAAATAATATAAATGGTGACCAATCAACTTTCAGACAGTTTTAATTTGTTTAAATATATTTTTCATATTGTTCAAATAACAAACATTTAAGGTTGTCTAATGATTAAGTTCTCACCAGGTCTTACATCATTAAGAAAATGTTGTCCTTGTCATTTAACGAAACAATTTAAATGCATTTGGAGGTGGGGGGTCTTTAATATAGAATAATTACTATTCAGAGCCCACCAACTGCATTTAAATATTTTGTACAAATACTGCATACCTGCATGTTCTTTTTTATTATCTTATATTAGTAATTATCCTACATTAAAGAACAATGTTTTTTTTTTTTCTTTGGGCAGTCGTATTTTTTAATTTTTAATACTTATCTCTTGTTCTATTTAGAAATTATGAATTATGTAAACTACTTCAACTTGGTAAGGAGTAATCATATGCTCACATACTGCACAATATCAGATATTTTTTTTATTAAATAGATATTTAGCAAATCAATAAAAGTAGAACGTTTCTTTAACAATGTTTAATTTGTAACACAGTGTCATTATATTTTTAAATTTACTTCTATTCGAATATCTGATAGAAGTACATCTTTCAAACTTTGCTTTAAAACTAAAAACTTATATAGATTCAGACTAAAAAAGCTTGAAAGTTACATAAAAAGAAGAAAAGAGATTTTGTAATTAAATAAAGAAAACAGATGCCAAATAAGGAAAAGACCTACATAGACAATTTAAATATCAAACTCTAATTTACAACAGGAAACAAAACTAATCAAAAAAAGATTTAATCAGCTAATTAACAATACTTAAGAAAAAGAAAACATTTCTTAACCCTTCTAGGTTCTAAAACAAAGGTTTTAAAACCAACAGAAACAAGAAGTCAGATAACAAGTTGTAAACAAACATTTATAGAACCAAAAGAGACTTTATAAAAAGAGAACTAAGAAACAACCTATAATATTTCATAAATAAAAGATAGGAAACTGTTTAAAAAACTTCAAGAAAAAACTAAAAACTAAAGGAGAAAAGTACAAAAAGAAAAATTAAAACAATCAACACAACTGTAATGACACAACTATAATATAAGGAAGACGTTATCCATAAACCAAACTGAAAAAACTAACATAACATAAATAAAATAAAATAAAAACAGAAATGGTAGAACCATAATGATAGTGGAGGGGCATGATTAAGCGGGGTGGGGTGGTGGGCCCCCATCCTGAAAATTATCTTTTTTTTTATTTTTGGATATTTATTTTCACTGGTACGTAACATTATTAGTACTGAGAATATCTTTAAATTTTTAAATAAAATTTTAAATACTATGATTAACTTTAGTACTAAACTTTTTTGGAAGTAATTTTATAATTTAAGATTTAAAAAAATAAATTATTTTTAAATGTTTAAAGAAACTTAGCACAATTTGCCATTATAAAGTTAAAAATTTGATTAATGTAATTAAAATATTTTAATAGACAAATGCATTTCATTAAATTTTACAATTTTGTTAATTTTTTTAATAATAATTTGTAAAGTATCCAACATTTGGGATGATAAATTAAAATTAATTTTATAAAAAAAAATAATCTTGGAAAATCTGAAATTATTTTTAATAATATTAGTCTTTTTAATTTACTTTTGTTTCATATTTTTTAAATGCCTAAATAATATTAAACTTAAATAGAGTGTTTGGAGAGTCCCTATGTTACATATTTACCGATGAATAATACTCCCCCTGTTATTCACAAAACATATCTTTATTTTATTGTTTGTGTATCTATATAAATGTTGAAATATTACTTATGGTGAAAGTTTTGATTCAGTTGAATATTATATTAATTGCCAAAAATCATTACTGTGTCATCTAAGAGTTCTTAGGAGTTATATGTAAAAGTCTTATACGATTGCAAGTAGGCATGGACTGGATTTTATCTTAGTCGTACTATGGGTCCTATATTTTTTGTACAGATTAGTGGTTGTTTTTGTATAAATCTTTAATAGATTTTATTGATCTAGTAATTATACAAGGTTTCAATAAAAATTTACCATAACATTGCAGTGAAAGGACATAAACTCTCTTGTATGGTGTCTTTAAACTCTAGACCATCTCTAAGGATATCACTGGTCCACATAAAATTTGGAACTGAAAACGGAGTAGGTGTTCTATACAGTATATTATATGCTGAATATGTATTCCGAAAAACCCTCCTATATTCGATATGCAACAGTCAAATGATGTCATTTCATGTCAACCCAGACATGTATAAACATGTCAGCAAGTCAAGTAACGAGTAATCAACATGATGAAATTTTATTCAGAATGAGTTCAGCTCTTGGTATGACTTTAGTAGTGCTAGCAGTTTTATCATACAGATATTATAAAGACTCTTTCATAAGTGATGCCATAAATTTAGTGAAAGGTTTTTATGACAGAACAACTTTTGGTATTATATTACTGAACATCAAGATTTGTTATATATTGTGTGTGTGCATTTTGCACTACGTTTTATTACACTCCAAGTGATGAAACACTTTTTGAACTATTTTAAATAAAGTATTAACAAATTATTGTATGGGTATACAAGGGTACTTGTAATATTTGAGTTTACTTTCATTCATTAAAACATTTTGAATTTGCAATGAAAAAAAATTGGGCTCATAAAATTCTCTAAATATTTTTTGTTACGTTTATGGAGAATTCACCACAAAAAGTAAATGAAAACCAATATCAAACTGCTGAAAACTGCTTACAAACATTAATTTGACTCTCCCTTGGGAGAACAAAATAAATCTGGGTTCCACGTGTAGCATGCATTATCAAATGCTACGGTAAACTAACCCAGTGGTTGAAAGGAAAAAAAAGACCATATGCCTTTTGGGATAACTATGATTTGGTGAGAGCATACTAACCGTTATTTTGACTGCTATTTTTGCTTAACAAATGTTACTGGTTTCAAATCAAACAATAAAAGTAATATTGGATACCCAAACGTTCGTTCAGCTATGAGAACACCACTACTTCATGGTGTTGATTTACCGATTCTGATCGCTCCAACTTCTTGGAAAGAAATTTCTTTCTCAGAAGGCTCAACTGATGAATCCTCAACTTCAATGGATATTAACTATATTCCTGAAGAATCAAATACTGAACCTCACCTCATCACACAAGCAGAACTAAGCGACCTAATTCGTGATTTGTATTTGACGAAACAACATGCGGAAGTCCCAGGTTAACTTCTTAAAGAATGCAATTTATTAAACAAGGGTATTAAAATTTCAGTATACAGAAATCAAAATGAAATTTACTGAAATACTTCAGAAAATATGGTTTAATATGTCAGTTCAGACTAATGTCTGAACTGGACATTGACTATATATTCATGATCGGTGTTAATTTATACACTCATCAAAAAGAAGCTTAAAGGCATTTTGTTGCATAATTTAAATAATTTTTCTTCTATACCGGTAGCACATGCTGTAGAAATGAAAGAAAAATGTGAAAGTATGTCAACAATTTTAAAGCCAAATTAAAAGAGGGAATATTCATCAGGCCATAAATAAAAAAAATAATTTGAGAAAATGCATCTGACAGCAAACTGAATCCTAAAGAACTAGCAGTATGTTAGTAATTGAAAGATGTTGTGATTTTCTTGTAAACAAAAAAGCTGAAAATCATGATCGGCTCATAAATGAACTCTTAGTGAACTACAAAAATTGAGGCAGCAGAATGCCATTGAAAATTCATTTTTTATATTCTCATTTGGACTTTTCCCTTTAAACTCAAGTGACATCAGAGACGAACAAGGCAGTGGCAGAACTCCCTCAGTCTGGAAGGATGAACCACTGGTGGAACAAATGCATAGGACAGAGACACTTATTCTAAAGTCTAATACATCATGAGTGGACTTACTTAAAACCTTGAGATCGGACACTGGCATTACAGACACAACAGATATACTATGCACACGTAAATCTGTACAACGTATGGATATTAGAATTACGGAGGAGGTTAAAAATGCCGGGACATTTAAGCAAGCAATGACAACTGCCAATAAGGATTGCACTGTACAGTCAAGGACCAGAACTGTTGCTCTCCGTATGCGTGATCTAGAGGATGATATGCAGGTACAGGGTGTAGTAAACGGGCTTGGGGAGGTGGCCGGCCCTGAGCTACCTGATGATTTAGGATTACGATGCAACTTGATTATGTAGAGATGAAGATTGCAATCTGCAGTCTGCAGACTGCCGACCTTGGCTGCGCAGATAGTACAGAAGAATCGCATAAGGATTGGCATGATGTCATGCAAGATTGACACTGTGGAGCAGCCAAAGTTTTTTTATCGATATTGCAGAGAAATACCAGTTACGTACCCCACATAAGTGGGGCAGTGTCGGACTCGTACGGGTTTGGCTAGATGTTATTAAGAGCCTATGTGTGCCAGTACCCTACCGACTAAAACACATAGTTCGTTTCTCCCTCCCCGAGGTCGTATCAGCAATTAAGCACTACATGACCCCGGGGGTACCTTTGAGCTCGGGGGGTCAAGAGTCCCCGTGCTTCATCACCATGGCCTATCCACACAGGCGTAGACAAACGATGGCTCCGCAGAGTCCCTGTGGTGTTTCAAGTGCCGGTCATATGGCCAGAGGATGCCGTGGGGAGACAGGTCATAGGGGCATAGATTGTAAGGCGGCAGCAAGGTGCTTGACCTGCGGAACCGAGGGGCACAAACCGGGCGTTTCCTCATGTCTTAGAGGACTCCGAAAAGAGACAGTTGAGGAAAGTCGGGGGAGGACTAACTGCAAAGCCGCACGAAAATGAAGGTCATCCAGATTAATCTGGATCTCGTTAGGTTGGCAAATGACCTGCTGGCCGCATACTCATCGGAGACTGGCGCGGATGTTGTGCTCATCTCCGAGCTGTATGACACCCGCCCTCGGTCCGGATAGCTACTATCCGGTGATGGGGGGGGGGGGGTCGACTTAGTGGCTTAGTGGTAGCGTATCCGTGTATGATGTGCACCTCGATAGAAGCTTCGTTCGGGCGAGAGTCGGCGGCATCTTCTTATATTCGTGTTATATGTCGCCGAATATTACGATCAAAAGCTTTGAGGAGGCACTGACTGCTTTGGCCAGAGACATTCTTACGCACTGTCCTGCTCTTCTGACGGGATACTTGAACTCCTGGTCTACGGGTTGGCGTATTCGGGACCTAGACCCGGCTGCCTTCATAGAGGCGCTTGATTTAAGTGAAGTATGCGCGCCTGGCTCAGCGGAAGAGAAGGTAACCAGACTAGTGGTCTTGTTAGAGATGTCCTGCGGCGGACTCCCTAGGAGACATTAGGGCGACCTCCCGTCTATTGGTGGTGGAGATTGCCGACAAGAGACGGGTGTGTCTAGTGGCCAGAAGGAAAATGACTAGGGCTCGTTTCTCTGTCCTGAGGGATATATGTATGGCGGGAGCGTCACTAAGTACGCGAAATATTTAGGACGACTAGAGGCTTCACAGGAGCTGCTGTTTACGGATAATCTGCGCTTATCGTACAGTTTCTAAGGAGGCGGCCGAAGTCTTGACTGACCTCTCACCTATAGACCTGCTGATGAGCAAAGGAAGACTCCGGGCATTGGGATTCTCTATCTCGTGCCAATAAGAGGAGAATTTCTGCCGATATAGAAGACGAGTTGTTAGGAATCTGGAAAAGCAGGTGGGACGAGGGGACGAAAGGGCGGTGGACGCACCGCACTGTCGGAGATATTAGAAGCCGGTACCGAAGGACTCACGGTTCACTGGGTTACTCTTTAACGGAGTTCCTGGCGGGTCATGGAGGCTATACAGCTTACCTGTTTAGACTACTCGTATATTTGTCCCACGTATGCTGAGGAGGAGACCTCTCTTCATGTTTATTTTAGTTGTACGCGATTTGAGAATGAACGGCAAGAAATGCGGATGTTTTGGGCGCAGAGGTCATGTTTAATCCAGAACACATTCAGAGAATTATGATGAGAGGACCGCTTGAATGGAAGGCTATAGAAGACTACGTTAAGAAAGTGAATAGCAGATTACATGCCTCGGAGGACACTCGACAGAGAATTCGACGTCGGATGTTGCCAGGCCCACGGCTGAGCGCTTAAAGGGCCCCCAGACCGTGTGGGGGTCGTCTTCGCGCAATGAGGTCGCGAGCACATACCGGCATCTGATGCTGTATACTTCCCCTTCAGAGGTAATGCTCCAAGAGCGGTTCCAGAATGGAAAAAAAAAACAATGGTACAAATCTATACTGAGCGACTACTACTGGGTGATAAAAAAAGTAGACTTCACTGAACACAAAAGAAAAATAAGAAAAAAGAAATTAAGATAAATGTAAATGTCTGCAAAATAAGGGTAGGAATTTTAATTGTAATTATTTTTGTATACTTGTATTCTATTATTTAAGAAGTTGCTCAATATTTAAAAGGGTCACAACTAAAAATCTGACAAGGGTGACGAAGAAAAACTGATTTCAGATTCAGCATAAAAAATTCTAATTCACCTACTTTTATCTCAATTCCAAATTAATATTTTTTTTTTGTTGACTTGTGTATTCAGAATAGAATTATTTGAGTTCAAAATATTATATTCTTTTCCTTGTTTTATAGAGATTCATAAAAAAAAAACTGTGATTTAATTGACTTATAAGCACGAGTAAATGAAACATAAAGAAGTGATCCATTCCTTGTAGTGAAATGATTTTAAATATTTTGAAAGAAAACTAATGAACATAATCAGAACTGTTAATTGATACAAGAAATTATTAAACCATATAGTAGTATTAGCTTTTAATCGCTTGAAAAATCTATATTAAACATTAATAATAATCAACCTAAAGTCGAGTGTACAAGTACAATGTTTTTTTGAAGGTACTGTATTAGTTGATTGCTAAAGATACCATAAACACCACTAGGACTTAATATTTGTAATTATTGATCTTGTATTTTTAACTTACTCGAGACAAATACTATCCCATAGACTTATCCTTTAATATTAAAATTCAAAATCTGAAGGATAACAAATTTCTTTAAAAAATTCTTTTTTATAAACTATTTTGAAACCTCACAAGTTTATAAGTTTCATCTTTTTTGCTTTTTTTTAATTAAAAATAAATTACTAAAATTTACTATCATAATTCATTCAATCAATATCGTAGCAGATCTTAGAACACAACTACTTTCGATTAGAATCATGTAAATGATTTTTCATTGCCTTTTAGTTATATGTACACATGCACATATTTATATAGCCTATGACATTCCCGATAACATAAGGATTCCAACACAGGGTCATACATCTAAGTCAGTTCAGCAGTTGAGCTGCTACGGTATAACAAACAAACAAACATACATATACAATAAATACATTACACTTATTTTTGGGCAGTTGTGTAAAAAGGACCACTGTCAAATTAAGTACTAAAACACAATGATCAAACTCGATTGCATGGAAACAATGAATAATGTAAAATTAAGAATTAATCAAATCAAATATATACATGAATTACAAACCCCATAATACAAATATATTTTTAGAGATAGCAAAAATAAAGATTTTACAGAGACATAAATGATTTGCTCTTTAGACTACAACAGACCAGATCTGCACTAATTGCAGGAGTGAATGTATAGAGGCTACAACAAGACTGTACACATATTAAAAAGGAAATATGCTTTTCCCTATACAGCTACACAGTTGTAATAATTGCAACCAGAACCTTCTTAATAACCTTTAAATACATTACAATTTGATATAATTAAAAGGACTGGATAAGATGCTAATTTACAAGCCACACAGGACCCTATCAGACTTTCTGATTTGGCAGGACATAACTGTTACTTTAATGTTTTATTTTTCTCAATGAATAAGTATCATTGACACACAGCCGTCGTTGTACTGGGTTGATGACTTCTCGCAGATATATCATCAGTTGCTAGAAATCACAAGAATGTGTGGCCAAGAATAAAAGCATTTTTAATCCGGGGGCAGTAGAAATTCTTAAACTTGCTGGGCAAGTTTTGTTTTAAGAGTGGGCAATAAATTTTTTTTTGATTTTACAGAGTTGTTTCAATTACTTTATCGTATTAATAAAAAAAGTAGGTGATTAATTGGATATAATAGTTGTTTTCAACTGTGTAAAACAGTATGTGCAAATTTAAATACATTATGTTGTAGGTTAAAATTGCTATATGTAAATAACACTGATAACAAAAGGCTGAAAATGGATGAGGCCATACGCAGAAAAGTATGCCAAGAAATGGTTTATGTCAAGAAATCTTGTTCTATTATACCTTATATTGAGGTTACAGTTTAATGTATTTTCAAAGTGATCTAATTCCTTAAGCATACTGTTAATTTCTTGTTCCGCTATACAAAAGTTATAATAAGTTGTCAGGATACAGTTGAAGGATGCAAGTATAGATGAATAATATAATTAAAAATGCTTTAATGATATCAGAAAAAATTATTAAATGAATAAATCCAAAAAAAAAAACAAAATTTAGAAACAGAATGTTTAGCTTTCATAGATGATTTAGCCTTTCACGCAGATCTAGAATACAATAACAAACAAAAATCTTAAATAAAATTCCTCAAACTAATTTTAAAACCGCATAAAAACTTTTAAAAACAGAAATAGGAGAAATAAAAAAGGAATAAATTCAAATACTTTGATGAAATAATAAAACAAAATGGACAAAATGGACAAGAAAAGAAAGATGTTAAACAAGGAATAAAACTAAATAAAGCTTACGCATTAACTTAAAAATTTTTATAACAAAACATATTGAGAAATGCAAAATTAAGACACTATAATACCACATTAAAACCAAAAGGTTTATGCCTTTCAATGCTTACCTCTCCATTACAAACATTTAGTAAAAAAATAGTTTAAAGAAAAATGTACTGAAAATCTTCTCATCTACAAAAATTAAAGAAGGCTGGAAGATAGAATCCAGGGAAAAATTATATGAACAAACAGAAAAATCCTCTAATACAATTAAAAGAAATTTAATGGCCACCTTTATAGAACGAATAAAAGATTAACAAAGAAAATATTTGACCATAAATAAAAAAATGAAACTGAAACTGTTTACAGAAACATCCAAAGATTTAAAAGAAAAGCAAATATAGCATAAGGTTTAAAAAAAAATATACAAATTCCCTCCAAAAAAGGAGGTTCAAAATAGGCAAAAGAAAAAGAGAAAAACATCAGAATGAATGAAAAAAAAAACTATGGGAAAACATAAACGGTAAAAAAGCAAGCTACACGGAAGTTGGCCCAGTTCTTTATCTGGGCAAAATAATAAAATAAAATGTATCGTGTGACCTCATATTAAAGAAGTATCCTTATCAAGATAGGCTCTATTAACACAAAAATTCACTGGCAAATATATTAATGAAGGAATTGCATAAGAAGGTGCAATTTTGTTAATATAGTATTATTTCTGAATATAGTTTCTGGAAGCATAATTTTTATGTTAATTTGTAAACAAAAATTTTTCATTTATTAGTTTTAAAAATCTTATATGTATTTCTCCTGAAAACAAGTAAAAATTTATATTAACTTCATTCTCCACGAAAATCATACATAACCTTTCATATAAATATTAACATATTTGGTGTATTCCTCTATAAATACAAAAAAAGAAAATTCAGTGATATATGGATCTAATAATCGCCATATATTGTGATGATAATGCTGATCAGCGAAGTAATAATAAAATGATTAAAAATAACGAAAAAATCCAACACTCAGCAAATGAAGATTTGAATTTGAGGTTATGATTACACCAATTCTTGTTAAAAATTATAATACAATAATTAAGAGGTGGTAATTGAAATAAAAATAATAATAAACAACGAATTAAAATAGTTATAAATAAGCTAAGTAAAACCCAGAAAGCCATCAATACAATAGATTTAAAAACAAGAACCCGAGCCATATTTTTCTACAGAAAAGTATGGTTACATTACCTACTTCTACCGATTTTTCCATATTATTTACAGTGTTGTGATGGTTAAACAAAAATAATTTAAAATTTAAAATAAATAATTGAACATTATTCAATTTTTGTCCGAAATAAGATTTAAAAATTTTTACATGAATGTACTTCATATAAACAAAACAAGATTAAAAAATCTAACAACTAAAAATTTGACTTACATTTAATATTACACATTGTGGTCTAATCCTGCTTATTATCAGCTAGTAAATCAATAACTATAGGAAGATGTATATTGAGATAAATGCAATAACCAAAGTTTTCCTCAAACGTACGAACATAACCCAAAAGTGAATCCAACATTCAGCTGGTCGTAGATAAGATGGTTGCAAGACAAAGAAGTTGCAAGTCAAATGTAAAATTTACGCGAAGATTTTTCAAAATATTAAGTACTTTTTTTAGATATGAATTGATTTCATAAATTTGTAAAAAATGAGTATCATCACAGGGTTGTAAAAATTGTTGATTTAATACTTTCCAAAGTTAAGTAACACTAAAAAAACCCACCGTGTTGGTCTAGCAGTGAACGCGTCCTCCCTGATCAGCTGATTTGGAAGTTGAGAGTTCCAGCGTTCAAGTCATAGTAAAGGCAGTTACTTTTATACGGATTTGAATACTAGATTGTGCATACTGATGTTCTTTGGTGGTTGGGTTTCAATTAACCACACATCTCAGGAACGGTCGAACTGATACTGTACAAGACAATTCATTTACACTCATATCCACCATCCTCTGAAGTAATACCTGAACGGTAATTCCCTAAACAAGAAAAAGAAAGAAAGGTAGCACTAAAAAATATTTCCCCATAAAAAAAAATATAATTTGTTAGATATATAGATTTTGAAGTGAAAATTTAAAAAAAAGTTTGAAATGTACTTATTTACTTTTTATGGTTTTTTAAAGTCTGTATTTTTCTTCAGAGTTCATTTAAAATATATTTTTAAGCTTAATAAAAAAAGTGTTCGGATATTTTGTTAAAAAAAAGAAGGAGAAGGGGAGATTTAGACTTTCTTGCCTACTAAATTGCTCATGCTCTCCTATACCTCTTACTAACAATAAGTGAAATGTTACATCAGAACTATTTTTTCCTAAAATGTGCTAGAAATATTAGCCCCCCAAACTTTTAATGACAAACTTTAAAACTTGCAATATTCAAACCACTTTTTTTTAATATGTTCTTCCTTGTATGAAGTAAAGTATTGTGATAGCGAACAATTTCGATTTTAATGGAAATACTCATTTTGACCATCCCTGAATCCACTTTGATTAGTTTCGGCATGACGACTGTACGTACATATGAATCTCGCATAACTCAAAAACAATTAGTCTCAAAAAACTCAAAAAATTATGAATTTTTGATTTAGGACTGTTGTAACATCTAGTTATGCACCTTCCCTTTTGATTGCAATCGACTAGACCAAAAATGTTCAAAAAAGCCCAAAATCTCAAAAAATTTGGATTTTGGACTTTTTCTTAACTGCAATAGGCAAATAAAATTTTGATTAATGAAATATTAGGATCTTTCAAGGGGAAGGCACATCGGTTCAAATCTGACTTCATCTCCATTTTTTTTTAATTTAAATATATTGATTTATTAGTAATTATTAACCTCTGATCGTAAAATTTTTTTACAATAAATAATAATTCAATAATAACAATAAAAAAAAAAAATGAATAAATATCAGAAGTTATTAATCAAATACAATTTTATGTACTTTTCATTTTAAAAAATTGTGTATATGTAATTTATTAGGCATACAAGAAAGTCATGTGGTGTCCACTCAGTTTTTTTTTTAAAAAGTAAAAATATAATTATCATATAAGGGCCAATCCATTTGAAGTATCCCAAAAAAACACAAGCTGCTTGCTTGACCAATTCAAAAAAACATTGAAACTTATCCACTTGTTTCCTACATGTTTCAGAACCTTAAAATTATTTTTAAAAGTCTTTTTGCCCTTCAAACGGCAACCTCCCTTCAATTAACAAAAATTTTAATATGTAAAATTAAACATATTCTTCATTCTAAAAAAAATCTGGCAGTGAATTTTATAACTTTACAGGATGTGCAAGTCAAGTTATACAATTCATTTTTGAAAAAAACTTTCATTTGTAATTGAAAAAACTTGTTCATTTCAGTCATTTTAAGCTCTATGATAAAATATAATTAACTTATAATAGATAGATTAAATTACAAATATAATTTTAAATAAATAAAAAAAAATTATTATTATTTTTTAATTTGGGAGTTTCCTCTTCAAAAGAGGAGTATTATGTTATTTTAGTGACTTTATTGTTTAACAAAATAAATTTTGGACATTAAAACTTTGAAACTGCAAAAAAAGTTTTTCATTTTGGAGTTTACATAGTCAAGAGGAAGCATTAGGGTAAAATTAATAAACGATAATACATTTTTAAAATTGTTTAAAAATACAAAGATTTAGTCATAAATCTAAATAAACTAAGTTGTAATTTTCTAGGAAGGCAAGAAAGGTTTTGGCTAATTTTTTTTCCAATAAATACTAAACAGTAAGTGCTATTACAAAATAAAGGGGTTTACATTTTAAATGGAATGGGTAGCTTGCGAGATAGATTTAAATTAAAAAATTAAAGATATTTTTTGTTACCACAGACTACTGGAGTGGAATGAGCAAAAAATGTTATAGTGGTTTGAAGGACTATCAATGTAGAAAATATAGAATGAAGAAAGATATAACTAAAAAGAAAAATATATAGTCATTTTTTTTGAGGGGGAGAATATTAAATAAAAAGTTTTGGTAATCTGTGATCTTGATAAAAAAAAATTTTTAACTTTTATGAGAGAATAAATTGCCCAAGTAAAGATTTGAACTTTTATTTCAGTCAAAACACCCTCTAATTTTTTTCCAATTTTTGCAAAAATGTACTTTCTTACCCCCATGATGGTTGAACTTGTCTATCAGTTTGAAGAAAATTGGTCAATGGAGCCCAGATTTGTAAGACCAAATATAGTCCAACATACTCATACATACATGTAACATATATACACACACAAACTTCTGTTAGTGACAAAAATAAATTTTTGGACTTTGAAGCAATGGAATAAAATTTTTTTTCGCAGATCATTTACAATTTATTTAAATCTATTTTTCTTTGTTAAAAATTTGTTATTTTTAAATATTTTCTTAAGGTACAAAACTTATAAAAAGGTCAGTTTTTCAGATTTTTTTACCTATCTATATACTATTATATTTTTGCTGCATACATCCTTATAGCCCATAACTTAAAAAATTAAAAAACTGTCTTCTTGTTCTCCTTCTTTGTAGGATCATATCTATGTGGTCACCAGCCAACTTTCAATTATATAAATTTGATGGCTTCAATTAGAAGATGAACATTTGAAAAAAAATTATGTATATAAAATTAAACTTTTGTATACATATTTCACTTAAACAACAAGTCTTTTCACAATTTCATTTCTCAAAACAACTGATGTTTGGCATCTTTAGTATCTCATTTTCCACTATTTCTATCAGTTTTTCTTATCATGTAAGAACAACACCAGTTGTAATTTTTTTTATAAAATTATTATAAAATTTGACAGAATTATATTTTATCTTTAAACATGAAATACATGAGAGGGCATTTCCCCATATAACAATTTTCAAATTATCCTCCTGCATAATAAAAGTTATAAAAATTGTATTTTGTATATGTTCTGACATAGATTTATTCTAGGAATGATATCTGTAATCTCTATGAATGATTGTAGTAGATCAGCGTTTCTTAACCTGGGATCGAATGGTTATATGAAAGCCGGGTCGTGAAATTAGCCAACAACTTGAAATCTTTTTTCAGTTTTTTTGCTTCTTCCACGCTCATTAAAACACTGATCATATCAATTGCACCAGGCAATATGAGGTTTACTGTAATTTTATGGGGTTTGGACATCTCAGTTATTCTTAATGCTATGAGATAAGATGCTTCAAGTGTATTTTTATCAGTACGGATTGATTTACAAAGAGAAGATTCGTTTTTTCACAAATTTATCCTTTTTTTCATAAGAATCTATCTGAAAAAGAAACACTTCACTGTTTGACTGCACACTAAAAAAACCAAAACTTCAATTATTATTATTTTCAATGAAATTATGCTTTTAAAAACTTAAATAAAGGCACCAGACATACACTTCACATTCAAAACTGATCTGATGTTCTGCAATCCCTTAGGCCTTTTTTATACTGCTGAGAGCATAACATATTCAAACAAGTCATATGCATGTTCAGATATGAAGCTCACACAGCAAATATAATGCAAGCAAACAAAATTACAAGAAGCATGTACACAAGTTGGAACCTGTTAATCGCTTATTTTTGTACACTTCATACATGCATGTTCATACACATCAGTATCAATGCACATAAATAGTAACAACTAGGTTTCATTGGGTTTTGGTTGGGGGGTCGTGACATATTCATTATATATTTTGCTTTTGGGGTTCATGGAGCTAAAAAGGTTGAGAATTACTGAAGTAGATGATTATCACTTGAATGGTACCAGGTAATATAAAATGGCTGGCTTCCGTAGTACAAATGGTAGATCTTTTATCCGGATGTTCCGGGTTCAAATCCCAATCAGGCATGGCATTTTCACATGCTACATGTCATTCATCTCTGAAGTTATACCTAACGATGGTCCCGGAGGTAAAAAAATAAAAAAAGGTAATATAAAATGAAATAAGTTCTGTATATTTAACATTTATTGATTTATAACTACTAATATATTGATAAATATATATCTTAACAAAATACACTAAAATTGGATGCTATAAAAACATGTTTTAGCAGTTATTTTTATTGTTTTATTTCTAAGTAAGTTATAATTTACTCTGTTTGTTAGGCTATATAAATAATTGAATATATTTTGCAAAACGCAGCAATTATTTTTCAAACTTATCAGGTTTTTAATCAGTTAATGTTTAAAAATATTTTATGGTTTTATAAATTTTATTGTAATTTAACAACCTTTAAACGTGTAACTTTAATATTAAAATTTTATTTATTCTAATAATAATTCTGTCAATAAAAAAAATTGCTGCAATAAACTAAAACAAATATTTTAAAATAGAGTAAATTAATATTCTAAATACAAATTAAATTTATTAAATACATGTTATAAATCAGACATATGGTTACAATATTTTTTAGTATATCAGAGACAGGTGTCATGAAAAGATTGCTTAAGATGTAAAATGTGAAAGGAATTATCATTTATTAAATAAAGTAATTATAAAAGTAAGTGATAAGGAGAAAAAAAAAATTACCTTCATTTGCAAGCACTGCCTTAAAAATGTATTTAGCCTACTTTCTTGTTACATGTAATAGTTTTTCTTGTCAAATATATATATTCGAATGCTCTTCATACATGTATATATTGCAACAACCGGTATAGCGGGCCTGAGTAACGGATTGCTACCAATTATTATAAAAAATTAATATAATGATTGGGAGAATCTAGAAAGGGACAAAAAGGAGAACCCTTTTTGTAAGGAATAGGTCCGTTTTACAATAATCTTTTGTTATACTACCCCTTAACACACAATGATCACCTGTTGTATGGTGAGAAGAGACCAAGCTTGGAATTTATGGGAACAAAGCCTCGGTTGACTCTTCTCACACTTCGACTTGGGTCTGATCCTACAGTTAAATCGTCTAGCAGTATAAATAGCCCAGTACAACCAGCTAAAAGTTCAGTTCGGCGGAAATCCGCAAACCAGTCTGCAAGGCGTTACAAAGTCCATCCCGCAAGGGCAGTTCTGTGAGGAGAGGCTGTGGGTTGGTGAGTTTGGCAGAATTCTGCCAACCAGTCTGTGAGACGTATGACGACGGTCCAGTATGGATAATCAGAGGTATCAGTCTGTGAGACGAGTGTGCAAGACGTCAGTCCAGCAAGGAGAGTATCCAGTTCGATACGGTAAGGTAATGCCACGAGTAAGTCAGTTATCAAGAAAGTACTATCGTTGAGTTACAGTAAAGCTATAAGTGTATATCTGAAAGAAATAATGCAATAGACTTCATTCATAAACTGTTAAGATAGACAACAAAAGGGATTTACAAGTAAATTTTTTAATGTAAGATTAGTGGTTAAAAAGGGTTAAAACTAGTGATTTATTTGTTAATGGGTCTGAATACTAGTTCTCTGTTTATATACCTGGAATAAATTCCGAATGATTATTTATTCTAAACTCTTTTATGTGTAATCTGTATTTATCAGTTACTATTGACATTACTATCACTATTTGATGTGTTATTTATTTACATGTAATAATTTTGATTGTTATCTTTGTTGATTACCTTTTGTATTTTTGTCTGTTTTTATGTCATGCTTACTGCTTTGTTTATGTTGTGTTTCATGCCATGTAATAATCGTTTACTAATATTATTTAACTATTATTGTGATTGTAATTACTATATTAATATTTGTGCTCATTGACTGTTTTATTATTGTCACTTATTATTATTATCATTATTGCATTTATCATCATTGTTATTATTATTAATTTGCTTGATTGTAATTTGAACATTTTAAATTAATAAACTATAATTATATAAACATTATAAATTGTCAACACCTCTCAATATCTTGATTGAGCTGCGCTGAATCACACCGTACCATGCGATAATATATTCATATTATATATATATATATATATATATTCATTTGCTCTTCAGCTCCACATCGGTTGTATCATGGGCTTTCCACAACTCCCCACTGGGTAAGGCTCTTATTGCAGATACCATGATTTGTGCAAATCCTGTTGATGTTGCATCACTGTCTTCTGGGAAGAGTAAATCCTGGTACTCTCAGAGATGGATCTGTCTCAAGGTTGGAGTTAGTAATCTTGTCATAGTAATGTCCAGTGATTCTTTGTGTTGAAGTAGTTGACCCGATTGGCGATTGCTACAGGTGGATGTCTGGACTTCAGTCTCAGGTGCTGTTTGAGAAAATCTATAACAGCATGAGTAGGTAGAGATGGGTTAGCATTATATTTTTCTAACTGTGATTTGAGGGCTGCCAGTCGTCTAGTTTGGGGGGGGGGGTGTGATATTACTTAGCAATGATAGCCACTGGAGCGGAGTTGTTCCAATGGTTCCAGTTATGGTTCGCATAGCCTGGTTCAGATGTGTGTCAATGAGCTTGATGTGGCAGCTGTTAATCCAAGCAGGAGCACAATATTCTGCGGTTGAATGTACGAGGACTAGTGCACTAGAGTTCCAGCAATAGCTTCCCAAGACGAATTGGCCAGCTTCTGAGTCAGGCTGGCTCTAGTTTTAACTTTAGCTGATAATTTTTCAAGGTGTTTAAAGGTAAGTGTTCTGCCAAGCATGACACCAAAGTATGTCGGGTGTGGATTATGTTTCAGTGAGACTCCTTCATAGTTAATGGTAAGAGTTTGTTAGCTTCCCTGTGGTTAAGATGGAACGCCGTGACTTCAGTTTTATTTGGCTTCGGCTGAGTCCCCATTTTTAAAAATATTTAGTGATCGTGCCAAGGTCTTCTGTCAGTAAGCCTCAGTTTGGGCTGAGTTCAAGCTTTTGGTACTGATGGCAATACCGTCTGTATACATGAATTTTCGAGATGTAGTTGCTGATATATCTGAGATATAAATATTAAACAATTGTAGAAAATGCTTGGCCTTCTGTTGAGTTGTGCTTGGAAAAATCTATCACTAAGCAACTCAATCAGTAAATTAAGAAATGATTTGCATGTTACATGCTGATACACCTTGAGTAGTAGCCTTCTTTCCAGACTCTGTGATAGGCTGAACTTAAATCAATAAATGCAGTAAAAATGATGTTTTAAGCATTTGTTGAAATCCTTTCTCTATATCAGTTGTAAGCAAAAGGACCTGATCACAGCAACTTCTTCCTGGCATAAAACCAGCCTGCTTACTGACAATGCCAGCCCATTACTGATAATGGGCGTTAGATGCAAAATTAGTTTTCTTTCTAAGATCTTGAAACATCTGCTTAAAAGTGCTATTGGTCTGTAGCTTTCAGGTTGAGTGATGTCCTTCCCAGGCTTAGAAATGGCAATTACTTTACTTTTCTTGAAGGGTTTTGGTAACTTACCCCTTTGCAGGATATTATTATAAAGATTTAAAAGACATGTGCATTCATAAACATTGTACAATTCTTGGCACTCTTCATTCCAACAGGGAATGTAGGATTTTATTACTCCTCAGGAGATATATTTTTTGGTAGAGTTGATTACTAGAGCAGGAAATCTTTTGTAGTTCTCTATTTTTGATGGGATCCAGCTGATGTCATCCTCTAGTTGCCTGTTGAATTTATTCCAGTTGGCTTTCCTAAAATTCCATCCAGGTATGAAGAGAGAACAGTTGATGGGAATTGTTGTGTCTAAAGTGGTGACTATTGGTCTGTGTTGAGAATTTGGAAAGTTGTCAAGTACTTCTCTAACAGTGTGGCATAGTTGTGCACCCATGATTATAAAAGTTAGGATTGTAGCCCTTCCTCCATCCTACAGAATAAAATGTGGGTTTCTGCTTGCATCAAAGAGTAGTTCAAGTTTGCTTCTCTCTGCTCAGTCTACTAGGTTTACGCCTTGTGTATTGCTGTCATTATATCCCCAAATTTTGTGGTATGAGTTAAAATCTGCTGTATATATAGAAGGATGATTAAACATGGGGATTACGTCATTGTACATTTGGAGGTTTATAAATATTGATGATTGTCATTTCTTTGACCTTTACAGTTAGTACAAAAAAATCTTGTGAGGAAGATAAGTGGGTTATCGAAATATTACCAATACCTCTTCTAACACATGTAGCAATTCCAAATTTTGGATTATTTATTGCTGCAGTGTGGCTATATACCCTGGTATGTAGCCTTGTGATTGAATTTAACAATTGTCAGCTGCGTGTTTCCTGGATTGTGATAATGTTAAATTTAAATCTAATTGCTAACTTTCTAATGTAATCACTTTTACTGTAGCTGATGCCTTCTATGTTAATTTGGTATACTCTTAATCTGGAGCCAACTGTCAAAACGTCCTGAGGAGGACTGTTACAAAGTTTGGTTTGCCTTGTTTTCATTGCAATGTTTTTGTCAGGAGATCAAAAGAACGAAAATAGAGTCTAGCGGATTTTTATTGCTGTTCATTTAGTGTTAACCAGGGGGCACATGTAACGGACGCGTTACATGTTTATGTTACCTGTCTGTTACGGACGCGATCAGCTTTACCTAGTCAAATAAAGCTAGACAAGAGACAGAACAAAAAATCGTGTATTAGATCATCATTTATAATTAATTGAAAGTAATCATACCGTTGTAAATTTGAACCTGAATTTATATTAAGATGCCCTAATGTATTA
Source organism: Lycorma delicatula (assembly GCF_047948215.1). Lineage (NCBI taxonomy): Eukaryota > Metazoa > Arthropoda > Insecta > Hemiptera > Fulgoridae > Lycorma > Lycorma delicatula. The sequence goes on from NC_134465.1 coordinate 11,817,823, forward strand.
AAACCAAATCTGACTTTTTATACATCACTGGATAGAAAAAAAGAGTTAGTCCCATACCATAGGAAGAGCTGTCCAAACTAACCATACAAACAACAAGAATACAATATAACATCACAGATTCCCACATCCATCTTCCTAAATTCAACAGAAAATTTTAGCAGAGATGGGATAAAGAGTAAGGGAATGGTATGTATAATGAGAAAGGGATGATTGACCCAAACAGGGACTATCAAACGAGACAAATAAACTTTCCAGAGAAGTGATTCATAGTTCTTGCAAGTAGTAGATGCTTTTCAATCAACCACACATTTCAGGAACGGTCGACCTGAGACTGTACAAGACTACATTTCATTTACATTCATACACATTATCCTCATTCATCCTCTGAAGTAATACCTTAGAGTGGTTCCAGAGGCTAAACAAAGTAGTAGATGCTTATTCTGCCTACAATGCAAAGATAAGATTTCAGGCTTATGCTTGAAATCTGAGATTTAGGTTTAAAACTAATTCTCAAAAAATTTACTAATATTCAGAATTGTGCAATATGTAGAAGTAACTGATTGAATTAAATTGTGTTGAACAAAATCCCATTGGAAGGTGTACCATCGTACAACAGCTGATTGAAGATGATACCATAAAACAAAAATTACAAATTCTTTTTACAAAAGAATAAAAAAGGATTATCCACTTAAAATTCCTTTCCATTCAAAGGTTGAAGTTTCTGAACTGAAACGTGATTAGTTATATTTTAATGATGTTGTTTCCTTGATATTGTCTCTGGACTACCATTCTTTTGTAGGGTTGTTATAAACAACAAATCTTGCCCTGGGAATTTCTATTCCTATTATGGATCACAGAGATGTGTCATCAACTTTTTCTTATTTACTTAGCTGGAATCAAGTTACACTACATAGATGCACAGTTTCTTCCCAATTTGAAATTTAATTAATGATTAGTCTAATTAAATAAGCATAGAAATGAACATTTTCTAATAATTATTATTTTACAGATAAAATATATAACAATGAAATCAAAAAAGAAAAAGATAAAAAGTAAAAATAAAATCAAACCATTCCATTCTGACTTTGAACAAGCAAGCGATACACCATCACCATATGTGATAAGCATATTAGAAAGAAAATATTTAGAGGCATATAAATATAGATCATTGAAAATTAAACATATGTACTTATTTGACCAAATGAGAATATTTTATACATGGTATTTTATTACAGGAAAGTTTCCACTGATAAAATTTAGAGATGGTGAGTGTCTGTTTTAATATTTTTGTTAAGAATAAGTATCTTATTTGTGTACCAATACATTAGGTTAAATAACAAAAGTTTACTTATATGGCATTATTTTAAATGTAAACTGGGTTTATTCTGGTTTAAAGCTGGAAATATCAGAAGTTTATTGGAGAGGAAAATTAAATAGACCTATCTTAAAATTGCATTAAGGTAGGATTAGTTTATATGATGAGCAGTTAAGTTTGTGTTCATTTAAAGAATGACACCAATAGAATATCTGAAACTGTAAAATCTATAGATAAATTTTCAACAATTATTAACTTATTTTTCTTTTGCTTTTTAATGCTTTTTTAAGCATTAAAAATACAGTATTAATATTTTTTAAATCACCTTTAGTTTTCCAAATATGCTAGCCAACTTAATTTTTTTTAATCATTTACTTTTTTTGTCAATTTTCATTAGAAAAAATTATATTTGAAAATGTTCTATTCTTGGGTATTTTTTTCTAAATGAAACTATAAGGGATCTACATGTTCTCAAAACTGAAAATCAAAATGATGACCATCCTAATTTTTTCTATTACCACTAAGGAATAAAAAAGTTTCTAAGTTTTTTGTACTAATGCTTAAAATGAAGCATAACAGTGAACAAATTAACATGATTAAAGGGAATTATTGTTCTACGGCTAGACTTCTATGATTTTCACTTACTTGTTTGAGGTTATATTATTACAGAAAAAGTAGCTCATTCTGAAAATATATTCAAGACTTGTGAGACAAATTGCCAATGGGTGTAGTGTACGTTTTGGTTATTGTTGATGAAACATTGGAAAGGTTTAGGAAAACGAATTCCTTTTACCAAAGAAAATGTGGGTGTTAAAGAAAACCATAGCTACTCAAGATCATTTACTAGTACAGAAAAGCTAAATTAATCCTAGATCATCAGTGTTGATCTGCATATGGAATTGGTAGCAAGTGGTACTAATGTTTCATGCAGTGGCGTGTTATTATAATTAGTTGATGCCTTGGGAAAGCAGAATTTCAGGGCCGCTAACCCCTACTAAATAACTTTCACGTTGGAGAAAATAAAGCAATTGCATATACATCTACATATTTATTATTGCAAAAAAGTGAAATAAAGTCTTCTTCATCCATGAAAACCTTTTACATAAAAATACAAAATTTTTGGTAAACAATTACGGCATATAATGTATAAAGAACATTATAAATCTAATGCATACATGATTGGAATATTTATTTAAATATTTACTTTTTGGGCTTTTTTTGCTGAAAAATTATTTAGTTTGTTAAAATCAACACAATTGGTTACATCAGTTTTAATAGATAATATGGATGAATTTGACAGTTTATCTTGCCCAAAGTATTTCTTAAACAGTTTTTAATTCTTTTAAGCAAATTGAAAGAACATTCTGCCGATGCATTGGAAGCTGGAATTGTTAGAAACATTATTAAAATTACCTCAACATTTGGAAATGTTGAACTAAGTCCTCTTTGTATGGTTTCATGCAATTCTAATGGGGAATTTAAATGTTCATTTCTAGCAAGAGTCTATTCAAAATGTTGTTTCAATTTTGGAATCTGCATAAAAAATAGATAAAATTAGTATTTTAAGATAAATTAATACTTAGTAATAATTATATACATTTTTAACACGAATTGATGCATGAAAGGTTAGAAATTGAAATCCAAAACAGCTTGACCTACAACTTTGATAATTATAAATATTATATTAATCATATTGTAAAAAATGCTTTCCAAATATAAAAAAAAAATTACTTAGATATTCATTAGATTTTTTTTTTATAGATAATATTGAGTGAAAATAAATTAAAATAATTTTTTAACAAAATCAAATTAGTGATTGTGAGTTGTCAATGCCATCTTACATCCTCAAATGACACTAAAAAACTTCAATCTTATAAACAAAGGAAGTGCACATCCCTGTTTACAACTCAGATTATGAATTTTCTCAAATTAGAGTTAGAGTTTGAAATTTTTTTTGAGAAAAACGTAGAATTTGGATCTTGGTTTGTGTTCGGGGCCCCTTTTGCTTGGGGCTCTGGGAATTTGCCCAAGCTGTCCATAGGGTAATGTGCCACTGGTTTTATGACAATTCATTGAAGACTTTGGCAGCAGGGACAGTTTTTTATAAACGAAAAAAAGCAGTTATATTTTAATACATGCAAAAATTTAATATGGGCTTTAATTTCATCTATTTCTTATATTATACTCATAATTAAATATGTATTTGCGAGGACTTCGAGACATGCTGTGATCATGGTTTTGCCAGAATTTCCCTTTATCTGACCAGACAAATGCTGGAGTAGTTCTTTCTTTCTTATCTGATGAATAGCATATCTGCTCATTCCTGACATGATCTACATAGAGTATTATTATGAACCGATCAGAATAAAAAATTTATTTATTTTTGCAAATGCTCATTTTCCCTATTTTGAGTAGTATGCACATTTGTAACAATGTGACTTAAAAACAGTTGTCTGAATTTTAATTAAATATGCATGATCCTGCATAATATATGGGATAGTGTGTACTTTTTCTGGCCTGTTTAAACTGGCGATCATGAGTGTGCTCAATGACTGGAGAGGATTTTAAGTTATCCTTTTTATGAGGTTACTTGTCTTTTGTTTCGGTTCCGTTATAGAGAGATCAGCCTTCCCCAGCTAATATCCATTTTTGTAAAATCTCTGATACGGAAATTCTTTCCTAGTTCAAAGTCCATGGTGAGAAATTAGAGGATGCATCTCCAGAATAGTATGAGAAGATGGGTACCTACAGGATTTGACTAGATTTTATTTTCCGCTTGATGATTACAAAATGAAAATACGATCATTCATTTAATGTCAGTTTGGTAAAACCAACATCACCTTATCCTTAAAAAAATAACCATACAAAAATACTGAAATACAGACGCTTACATTACCTGTCTCTCAGATGACTCAATAGCTCATTTCTTAAATTTCTTTATCAGTATTTCTGCTGTATTCTCTATAATTTTATTAATTATTTACAGGTAATTACAGCCTATCATCATTATCGTGGATATATCTTATAATATATTATATAATATTTGGAATAGGTTGTTTATTAGCATTTAAAAAACTCTTAGAAAAAATTCTGAATTCTGATTATGATACAAAAGTACAATTTAGTCCATATATAATTACAGTGCAATGGAGTTTATTAACACCTATTTTATGTTGGCCGATTGCAAATAAAAATATTATATTTCTAAATAAAATTAAAGAATTACAAGTAAGTATAATTTTTTAAAACTACAATTAGAAAATTATATAATTTTTAATGTACAATATGCAGCAATAAATAGATTGCAATAAAATTACAGGAAAAAATTATGACAATAATTTTTTCCTGTAAAGACGCAGCCTGCGTCTGGTAGTCGCAGGCGGCGGCCCGGGAAAAATTGGTGGTCCTCTGACCTGAGTGCGCTGCCCGCACGAGTGAGATCCGCGCGTAGAAGGTACCAGCGTCGCCCCTTGACGGGGATTATCGTGGATGATGTGGACGCTGAGGGATAGCGTGTCTACCGGCGCGTCCGTAGCGAATACGTTCATGTCATCAAGGAAGCCAAACTAAGTTTTGGAAAAACTCCTTGCGCGAGTTGCAACTCAACCCCTGGCAACTCGCAAAGTTATGATACCTGCCAAAGCCACTGCACGTGCTGTCCAGTGTTCGGTGCGGGTTTGGTGGTCAGGACCACACGTTAACATCTGTGGCGACATACCAGGCGTTCCTGGATACTCTGTTTCCAGATGCTTCGGAGGGTGAAGCAGAAGTCGGCGTTAGGGAGGGAGTTATGCCCTTCCCTGGCGTACGAGCTGTGGATCCCGTAGATATAGACCGAGTGGTTTCTCGAATGGTACTGAGAAAGGCACCGGGTATTGACCAACTTGACCCGGACTTTTTTACCATATTTTTCCTGTCATAAGAGAGCCGCTTGGCAGACTATTCTCAGGGTGCCTTAGCTGGGGTTGCTTTCCAACTTGTTGGAAGGTGGGTTTGGTGAGGGTGCTCTTAAAATCAGGAAAGGATCCGAGTGAGGTCGGTAGCCTCTTGCCGGTAATCGGCAAGTTGCTTGAAAGGCTGGTCTTGGAACGGCTCTGGGAAAGCATCGATATGAACTATTTTCTAAGTCGAGGACAATATGGCTTTATGAAAGGGGTTGGAATCGAGGATTGCATCTTAAATGCTCTTGCTGAGGTGGAAAGCGCCGACTGTAAATATGTTTTGGCAATTTTTATAGACATAGAGGCAACATTTCCTTCCTTGTGTTGGAGTTCTGTCATCTATGAGTTGGAACGCCGTAATGTTCCCGCAGCCCCGCAGACCGTAATGCGAGACTATTTGACTAATCCGTACGGCTCAGTTTAGAGATGTGCACCTGGCTGTGGAAAAGTCTGTCACCAAGGGAATCCCGCAGGGTTCCGTTCTCGGTCCCCTGCTGTGGAAACTGGTATTTGACGTATTTCTGGGATTGATATTTCCAGAAGGGGTCACGACCGGGCGCAGGCGGCCTTGTCAACAGAGGGCTGGATGTACATGCAAAATTTAAAGATTTCTGTGCCCAAGACGAAGTTTATAACAAGTTTTCATACAGTCGTAACCTCCATATTAAATACAAAGGCTGTGTAATCAGCTGCGTTAGAGTTCATAAGTACCTACGTGTTTTGTTTGATGAAAAGTTACTGTTTAGCAACCACATTAGGCAAGTATCGGCGGACGCCGTCTCAATAATGCACAAACTTAGGAGGATTGCTCGGAAAAACTATGGGTTGTCGGGCCGTCAAACGTACATTGTGTACCGAGGAGTCTTCGAAAGCATGACCTCATACGCGGCGCCTGTTTGGGCGCTTAGGTTGGATATGAATAGAGAGAGCACTTGTCAAAATTAAAGGAGTGCCCAGCGCATAGCCTTAATTGTATGCACTGGTGTTTTTAAAACAATCTCCTACGAGGCTACTACCGTATTGGGAAAGGCTCTAAATTGATTTAGTGGTGAAAGTTCGGATATTCATGCGAAAGTTGATAGTAGATAGCGAGGCCGAGGCATTTGGGATGCGGTTTTGAGCCGGGCCAGTACCGGAGCGGAACGTTGATCGCAATGGTTCTAAATTTCGAACTAGTCTCCCGCCTGCGAAGGAGGTTTTACAGCCTTGCGATGCAAGAATGGCGGGAGGAATGGCACGCCACGTCTAAGGGTATGTCCTTGTATATATTTATACAGGACTTGGGGGAATGGTACGCTTCTAGTTCGCTTTTAAGGGCAACGGGAGCCCAATTGCTCTTCAACTACATGAATTTAAACCAATATTTGTTTCGGTTCTGCCTGGAAACTGATGAGCTGTGCGTCTGCGGGGAGGTCCAGTCAAACGAACACATGATGTTCCGAGTACCCAACTCTTGTAGGGGGGGGGGGGGGGGGTAGAACTCAGGCCACCCTAGAACTTAGAGTCAAGGGAAAAATTGGCCACTCACAAGCGGCGAGTCGCACTGTTAGACCTTGTGGGCTTTCCTTGACGCCGTTGCTTTGTTCAACTGTCATCAGTAGTTTATCTAAGGCAAAAACTCTTACCTCGCTACTATGGCAGGCTACTCGAAAATTAGTCGTCTGGCCCCCAGCCGACTAAAGTTCCAAGCGCTTTAAAATGGTGGACAGGTACTTGATGGCATTCAGCGCCCTAGGCGTGGCAGCGAATTGCTGTCTTGATGATATAAATTTATTTATTAAAGTCATGTGTATTTTTAGAAGTTGACGGGATGCGCCTACCCATTTTAGTTATATGTGACAAGTGAGTGGTTGGGACACGTAAGCCGGTGACGTATGGCACTACGTTTAGTCCGCTCATGTTGTTAGGAAAGCTCTAAGAGCTATTAGGACAGTGGTCACTAAACTGTTTCAAGGCTCAGTAACTGTTTGTGGCACAGACATACGGTCTTATGCTTTAGGGTGATCGAATGGGGTGGTGGCGGGAGAAATGCCAAGCAAACCAATTATGCAAAGGCATAAAGAAGCTTGTTCAATACAAGAATACAATAATTTACAGAAAAGAAAAGAAATTATATTTTACTTCAACCCTATTATTGTTTATATTTATAGTTTAAGATATAATTGGATCAATTTCATCTATTTCTACTTAATTCTTTGTTTATTTAAAAGTTCAAGCATATTTCTAAGAAGAGTATAACATTTCATTTATGTATATAGAATACAATAGCAGTATCAGACTATATGCTCAGCTAGCCATGAGTAGATACAGTTTTAGAAAATCATAGATTGAATAAATATAAAAAAATATTAATGCACAGAAAATTAAGAATATAATTTTTTTTTAAATTTTATCACACTTTATAAAAGTCATCTAACATGATTTTATTGTTACAGGAATTTTATTTTTTAAAAACTGGTCAAGAAATACAAATTAAATATCAGAAACGTATTAGAATAATATTTTATGCTGGAATTATAATTAATGCAGCAATTTTTTACCTTCTTTTTTATGATGTAATAATAACAACTGATTGGTTTGATCCATTCAGTTTTTCTGTACCTTATCTAGAAATCCACGTATTTTTAGAAAATTGGTATATCACATGTTTACTTATTTCAGATATAGGAAACCAAATAACTGAACTCTTAGTAAAGGTTTGTATTTATGGTAAATATAAAAAAAACTTAGTACAGTAAATTTCATTAATCTGAATAATGAGCATCTTTAACTGGTATGTTTCTGTCTTTGATCGATCCACACGATGGTGCAAGATAGAGGCAGCGTGCGGGTCGATTATTTTTTCTTGTCTTACTTAGAATAGTACAATTAGTATTATGTCACGTACTACCCTTGCTTCATCTGCAGTATCTTGATTGCTGAATGAGAAGCTGTATCTCTAATTGCATGCTACCTATGAATTTTATAGATTGTACAAGAAGCAAAGCCATTGGATGAAGTGATTACTGGGTAAAGCTGGGGATCTTGAACTAAAGCAATAGAGATAGCTGTGGAATTAAAAACTAATAAATAACAACATAATACAGTGAAAAACTTATTAAATAGTGATTAATTTCAGTTACCTATAGGAAATAAGTAGTTTATTAAATGCAGCTTCACATCTTTCAATTTTCAAAATAATTCATGAGACATTCATGTTGTGAAAATATTACAGTGCCAGGAAGACCTGGCAAATCAAACTAATAACTATTAGGGTTTCTATTGATGTTGATTTTGTAGACAAAAATCCCAGCTAAAAAGATATTGATTAATAAAATTTTCTGAAGAAAATCTTATCTTTATGGTTTTAAGTAAAAAAAAAATATTTACAGCTAAAAATAAACAAAATGGTTCCAGATAAGAAAGTAGACTGCATTCCATAAATTGATACTTTTGTAACACCTGGAATATGTAAGGAGAGAAAATCCTGGGAATTGAGAATGAAATCAGAATAAAATGTCAGCAGCTCAAGGATAAATTTATTTAATAAACTGGTTCCTGTAGATCACTATGTTAAATGAGGCTGAGTGCAATTTTGTACTTGCTGTAGTTTATAACAATTCCTTTTTCACTTTTTTTTTTAATATGCCATTGATTGAATTTCCATTGACTGAACATTTATACATTTTTGCTCTTTAAAACTGAACCTCATTATAGACCTTATCCGAAATCCTGAATTCCTTCAAAAAATCTTAAATCTTTCTTTTTCTCAACATATTTTCACAGCATGACTTTTTTGCAAGAAATCACCCTTTAATCTATTTAATGTATTATGCATAGGTATTTCTTAGTGTCTCAGTAATTCTTGTAGAAGGAATTTTTAAATTAATTTATGTCCTTTTTGTTTTGTAAATTAATAATTTAAAATAGTAAATACTGAATCAAACAGGGTGGTTGTTCAAAGTTTAAAAGTACACTACAATGTTGATGAAATTTGATAAATCAGTAAAAAAAAAAAAATTTATTACTCTGATTCATCAAGATCAGGGTTAAAGATATTGAAGCAATTCATGACAAAGAAACTTAGGAGCTGTCAGATGTTGATAATTTTTATATTAATTGTTTAACTATAATTGGTACCTGTAGTAGATTATTTAAGATCAACTTAAAGAAATATGTTAGTTTTAGGCTGAAATTTTTGATATTAATTGCTAATATCTACCGTTTGTCTACAGATAAAGTTTGTTAACAAATATATAATCATTCTTTTAAATGAACAAGTGGCTTTTATCTTGTCTAATGTACATAAACCTCATTTTTTATGGTTTAGGAATGTCACAAAAGGGTTTTAGAATATTCATTACTCAAAAGAAAAGTGTATGTCTTTAACTGATTTAGATTTAACTTGTAGAATTTAGCATTGCGCCAGTTAAAAGTGCAATCAGTCAAAGATTTTCCAAATAAGTTATTAAATGATGGAGAACATATTCATTTATAGTGTTCTATCATTAGAGCAAGTTCTGTCATAATTGCTGTTCTCCACCTTGTTCTATCCTTTGCTAACCTCTTTGTTTCTGCATATTTTCCTTTTTTTCGTAATTCCATTCATCATTTGAAATCTCTTCCTTCCTTTTCCTTTCCTTCAATTACATCCACTAATGACACCTTCTTCTCATACAATGTCCTAGACAATTCCTTTTCCTATATTCAATCACGTTTAGAAATTTCCTGTTTTCTCCAATTCTCCTTAACACTTTCATTTGTAACATTGTCTTACCATCTGACATTTAACATTCTGCACCACACCCGCATTTCAAAAGCCTCAATTATTTTCTGTCTGCCTTTCTCATCATCCACATTTAAGCTCCATAGAGCATCACACTCCAAATAAAACATTTCATTAATCTCTTCCTTAATACCAAGTTTAACTTTCCTCACAGAAGACTTCTCTTCTTTTTAAATACCTGCTCTTACTTCTTGATATTCTTGTTTTAATTTTTACTGTGCAAGTCAGTCATCAGTTATAAAGCTCCTTAAGTTTCTTCACCTGCTCTAAAACTTCATTTCCTATCTTAATCTCAATCCTGTTCTCTTTTCCACCTAATAAATGTCTTCTTTTTTGTTGATCCTCATACTCTGACTTTCGCAAGCTTCATTTAAGTCATCAAGCAGTTTTCTTGGACTCTCCACCAGTACTGCCATGTCGTCAGCAAAATGTATACATTCTATTCTTCTTCCCCTGATTTTTATTCCTCTTTTCCCATTCAGACAGCATTTAATTATTTCTCCCAGTTATATACTAAACAGTGTTGGTGATATGCAGCATTCCTGCCTCACTCCCATTCCAATCCTTATTCTTCCTGACATTTTGTCTCCTGCCCTCACTTTTATTCTTTGGTTATAGTACAACTCATTTATTACGCACCTCTCTTTCCAGTTAATTCCCTTATTTTTCAAAATTAGCAGTAATTTATCCCATCTAATTCTGTCAAATGCAACATACACTCTCTGCCTCCTTTCCATATATCTCTCACCTACTACTTTTAGCTGCCCTGTAGTGTTCCTTGTTCCAACAGCTCTTCTAAACCCATACTGTTCTTCCTCAATACTACCATCCAATTTATTGTATATCCTCTTATTTAGAACCCTTAATAGTACATTAGAACACAACCCTGAATTTATATTTACAGCCCTGTAAATTTTATATTTATAAATATTTTAATACTACTAATATATTTCTGCTATAGATCTCTTTTAAGATTACACAGGAAGATGATTGGTTTCATAATTGAATATAATATGTTCAGGAACCAATTGAACATGGGGACTTCTTCAAAAACTCCATTTTGTAGATTATGATATGAGTCCAATTATAATAAACAGTAATTCTGGAGTGTAATGATAAAAAACCAAACAACTCTAATTTTTAGGGTATCCTCTTTTCAGAGTACAGGTCTGATTTGATAGAATGTATTCTTGTCTAATTAATGAGATAGACCAGAAAAATAAAAGAATCAAAAAAAAAAAATGATAATGAATCATAGACAAAAATGATGTCATTATTAATGTACAGAAAAATTTGCAATGTTTATCGCAATTGATCCTCCTCTTTTCCATACTAATTATATTATTTACTTATTAAAAAATCAAATAAATTTACAGAAACATTTTTCTTGTTAACATAGGTACTGGAGACAAAAAACTTGAATTCAGAAGACCGTGTAAAAGAAATTTACAATTATCGTATGCTGTGGAATAAATTCATTGGAACATGTGAAAATTTAGCTTCATTTTATAATTTAAATGTCCTGTTTTATATATGTATTATATTGTATTATTTTATAGCTACTACATACACAACAGCAACACAGCTTATTACTGGAAATCCAGTTGTACGTCCAATTATATATATTGTTTGGAATACCATTTATCCTTTATTAATGGTATGTGAAGGTGGTCATAAAATATATAAGGTAAGTTAAAAATTATTATTATTATTATTATTATATAATGATTCGTAAATTGTTGAGGAAAGGAATATTAAGAAAACAGAAGTAATAGTATCCGTAACATTAAAATTTTATAATCATGATAAGATTTAAAATATGAATACATGATTGAGGTTGTGGAGATTAGTGAATGACAAAAAACTATAATAATAAAAAGAAACACTACTTCTTGGAAAGAAAACTTCAGAGAAAAGGAGAGTAAATTAGGATATAATAAGAGATGAAGTAGGAAAAAGCAACATTTTGATAGAGATAAGTTTGAATTAGGGACTATTAATTTAGAAAAGAAACAGAAATGCATGCTCAAAATTCTAACGGGTTGTAGGCTGTCATTTATTATAGTATAATTCGCATTTTCTACAAATAATATTATTTAATAAATATTTTTGGTTCTCGGTTAAATAAATTATTCACATAGTTATAATTAACAAATTACTAAAAAGTATTTCAGTTAAAAATTTATCTTACTATTACACTAATTTAAAAAAAAAATAGTAAATTTACTTAAAAATTATAAAACAAGACAATGAACTAAATCTATTATTACATTTGTTCTGATGTTTAGTGAATGTTAGGTTAAAGTTTAATGTAATTCCATTTTTAAATTCAACTTATATTCTAGAAATGAGTAAAATAATTTTAACCTGATCAATTTTTCTATCCTTCTATTAAAAATTATAGTAACTGTTGAAGATTAATTGACTCATGTCTTGAACACATCTTTAAGTTTATCAGTCAATGAAGAATAAAAATTACTGATGATCTGTAAAAATGTTGAAATTAATATGTAATTAAACTAAATTAGAGAAGTAGAAAAGGCAGATCAGAATGTTAGGACTGTACAGTTACATGTCATGTACAGTTCTATGAATTTAATAATGTATTATAACGATCATGACTGTTACATACAAAGTTTTATGTGCAAGTTCCAAGAATTTGCTAGTGAGAAAATAATTATGTATCCAAAATCCTAATGTCCAAATTTACATAATTCACCTTTCAAACAGTTCCCCTAGTCGATTAAGCAATAGTTTTAGTTTATTTCATGATTTGAAGCAACTTTTAAGAGCAGCATGGTATTAAGGATGTTCAATACCTTTGGTAATTTCACTTATGCTTTTTCAATAGAGTTAAAATGAGTTTCAAATTAGTGAAGAAGCCATAAGAGGGTGGGGTCTGGCACCTAATTTACCAGATACGTCAAGTTAATCACATGTGTTGATTTTTTTAGCAACTGCTTTGTATTAATGAATTATACAAAGTAATGTAATCAAGGTGCAATCTTTTTTCACATTTTATACATTTTAAAAATACCACATTATTAATTTCTTGGAAAAACAATACAAAAGTATCTGTATCAGAAGATAATTATTTAATATAATTATAAAATTTTCTGTTGGCAGTCCAAAAATAAAAATCATTCACTGGATGGATTGTAATTGATTTAAATATGAATAAAATCATTGGAATTTTCTTCTTCAGAGAGATATACACCACTGCTAATTGCACAAAGAGACTAGGTTCACCTAGCATAAAAGTTTTATATAACTTGTTAGATGATAAATTTTCAAGACCAAATTGATTTCATTTCAAAACTACTGAACTGTTTTATTTTATTTTGAAGTGTCATAATTAATTGCTAAGTGTGGGATTATTATTAAATAGCAATTGTATCAATTGATATTTTTTTCTAAAATATAATGTTACATCTAGGAATGACTTAAAAAAAATTAGATCAATTTCAAGATATACAAATGGGGATCTATAATCTTTGTTTGGTACTGGATTTTTTAAATTAAAATTTCTGACATTTCAAAGTCCTTAATTTATTCCTAAGAAAAAAATTACTTTTATCAAATCAGAGAACACAACTATTTTTGTGTTACACTGCCTAACTGCCTTAGGAGAATGGTCCTTATAATTCTTCACTTTGTATTTTTAATAATATATTTAATGGTCTCTAGAAGATCTAACAACTTTATTTAAAATCAAGTTAAAAGGTTTAAAGAAACAATTTTACTCTGCCTTTGAGTTTTTAAATAATAAAATTAGATAAATGTAATTTTCTTTTGTATACTTGAATAGAATTTTGTTAAAAGGGCACTTGAGGTCATCACAGGCCAGAATGTGCAAGTCTGGTGGCTTGACTCCTGCGAATAGGAAGATGGCAAAAGAGGCGATTGAGGAGGACACTTTGAGGACATGGCAAGAGGTGGGAACAGGGTACGAAGGGCAGGTGGATCCACAGGATAATTCATGATATTAGCAGATGGATTGCAAGACCCCATGGCTTATTGGATTTTTATCTCATTCAGATGCTGACGAGCAACGGGGGCTTCAGGGCAAATTTATATTGTTTTGGACTAGACTGCGCAGAAACCTGCCCTGATTGCCGAATGGAAGAAACAGCATAGCTTGTTTTCTTTAAGTGTCTCCGCTTTGCTATGCAGAGAGGTGAAATGCTTGAACTCCTGGGTAAGACAGTTTTATTCCCGCCTGCAAGGCTTATGGACTTCATGCTGGCCAAAGAAGAGCAGTGGCTTGCTGCAGCCAGGTATTCCAGAGCAGCATGGAGAGGCTTCGGATGACAGAAGAAACAAGGAAAGCAGACAGATGCTCGAGAACTCTGGTGCGGAGGACAGGGCCGCAGATGAGTGTCTAGAGGGCCTCCCGACCATGTGGGGGTCGCCTGGATTCAGTGAACCTGCGATCACTACGATGCTCAGAGCAGGAAAGTAAGTGCTGCTTTTTGCAGCTAATTAAAAAAAAAGGAGAAAGAAAAGAAGAAGGAAAAAAAAAATTGGCAATACTCCTGGGTATGAAGGTTATGTTCCCACTGGAGGGAATTATGGATTCCAAGCTAACCAAAGAAGAGCTCTGGCTTGCTGTGATTAATATGGCTTAGTCTATATGGAAATGCTCTGGATGGAGGAAGAAGCAAAAAAGCAGACGGGCGCCTGAGAGCTCTGGTGCGGAGGACAGGGCTGCAGGTGAGTGTCCAGCGAGCCTCCTGAACCTGTGGGGGTTGCCTGGATGTGGTGAACCTGTGGTCACTGTGATGCCTGGTGCAGGAGGGTAAGCTTCCCCTTTCTGAAGTAATGCCACACAGCAGTTTTCAGAAAGGGGAAGGAGACTATCAGAGGTGGAGGTTTAGTCGGTAGGGTGCAGGCACATATACACACTCAATAACATCTTGTGGAACCTGTTAGTGAGTTCGACACTTTGTATGTAAATGGTATTCCTCTCCTCTATAAAAAAAGCCATCCGTAAAACAAAACTTTCGGAAAACGGCAAAAAATTGTTAAAATAAACCAAGATTTTTTTAAAGTGACTATTTATTTTGTTTATGTAAGTTTATGATGGGACCAACTGTTTGCATTAAAATTATGTATTAAAAAAATTTCATTCATAATTTTTTTAATATTTTGGATTGATGCCCTCTTATCAAAGTGTAAAAATAAATGGGATTAAAAAAACTTTTTTATCTTTTAAACAGGTTTTATTAATGAGTATCAAAAAACTAACCTATTAACATTATTTTAAAAAAAAGTTTAAATTGACAAAATGCATTGAAAGAAATTAAATATTATTTTCTAACTTTGCAATAATGTTAAATATGTAAGGCTTTTTTCATAAAAGTTTTTACAGGCATTGATTCTTGATATGATGTCAAATCATCTTTTTCCAATTTGCCAACTAGGCCTTTTAAAATTTCATTATACAAATCCAAATGTTCAGCTGGAATATACTCCAGCACTTTCCTTATATTGTGCAAGGCCAAGACGGCCTTGTTCAGTTGGATCTTGCCTTCAGGGTAAGCAAGCTGATTTGGGGCATTAAGAGTTTCACTGGTTTTTACAGACATGAATAATGTTTGCTTGTCTAGACCACTGATAGTGGAATAGGTGGTTATATAACCTTTCAAGTTTGATTTGTACACAAAGTAGTACAATTCAACCCTGTTTTCTTTATGCAATCCCTTTATTTCATTAGAAACTGCATGTAATTTGTAAAACTTTTCCACCATGTTTTAAAATCTAATAAGTCATTGCAGTCGACTTGTTTGACTGTAAATTTTCCTGATTTACTATGTTTGTTGATGTTTCAAGTACTTCATCAACAGTATAGATCCTGTTGTTTTGCTATAAACAGCTTTTAATAAGACCGAAGGCTTGATCATAGGGCAAAAACTATAGCCCTTACCAGGAAAAATTGTTGAACTTTAGAGAACTGCCCAGAATCTGTTAAATACAAGTACCTGTTAAGAGCTTAGTTTTTATTTTACCCATAGAAATTATCTGAATAAATTTTTAACTCAAAATATTGTTTTATTTTTTGGAATAATATCCTTAAGGTAGAAATGCAGGAAAGAACAGATTTCATTTGGCCTTTTTAGCCTTTGTTTCATTGTAAACAAACAAGATACTGGTTTCATTTTTTACATCAGATATGCAGAAGGTGTTCACTGTCAGTTGTCTGAGGTAAAACAGATCCTGCACTGGTATTTTTGACAAGGAAAGATTTTGCATGTAATTCACAGAACATGGGGTTCCTCTATTGCTTTTTCAGAACATTCATTTTCTAAATGTACGTAAAATTTTTTACTCTTCCTTAAGTAAACCATAAGTTCTGGAGCTGTTACATGCTTACCTACATCAGTTAAGTGAGACATTTTTAGTTTTAACTCCTCACAAGTACAACAAGTGTTAACTCGGGGTCTCCCAAACTGATAGTTATAATTCTCATAAAAATAGATTTTTATAAAAGTTTTCACTTATTACTAAGTCGTCTGGGTGCTTTTCAAGGTATAGCTTATGCATAAGCTTGAGATTCAAATCGGTACTTAAATAGCAGACTTTTTCCTAAGTAATGAGATTCTTTAATAAAGAAAGAATCTATATGATTTTTAACAGTAATTTCTTTTCTTCTGAAAGTTTAAAAGAAATGTGTCTACCCATTTTGTCCTCTGATGTTTGTCCTTTTTGCTGTAGTTCTATGATCCTTCTAACTCTTTTAAAAGATATACTAAATACAGATACTAAAGTATTCATACGTACTACCTTTCTGATGCAAACAAACAATACATGGTATTTGCATGATGCAGAAACTTGGATTTTCCTTAGTTCTTGGTTTTCTTCTTTGGATTTCATATATGTCTATCAATCTCTGAAGAAATAAGCCTTGCTAGGTTTTTATGGATGTCATAAAACTTGGCAAAGATCTCAATGACAATGTCTTCTCCCATTGACTCCAATCACTTGTGCTGACATCTGCAACAATATACATAAACAGATTTTATTAGACTAGGCCAACATGTTAATTAGTTTTTGTTAAAAGTATTTTTTTCCTAAATTACTATTCTGGATACTAGGAAAATGTGTACTAAGTTACATGTTGCATACAAGTAGGCTAATCCTGGGTCTAGGTTAAGATAAGTTAGGTTACATTAGATGTGAAAATTTTGATTTTCTAGTATATTAGCAATAAAATTGTACTTACCCACAAGATAATTTTGGTTGTTTCTCTGGTACATTATTTCCCTTGTGATTTAAATAAGATCGTCCTTTTACAATGGCTTCTTTGATCTGATTCCTTTTATAAGCGGCTCAAGAGTTCCAGCATTCAAGTCCTAGTAAAGGCAGTTACTTTATACAGATTTGAGTACTAGATCGAATACTAGACTGTACAAGACTACACTTCATTTACACTCATACATGTTATCCTCTGAAGTAATACCTAACAGTATTTCCCGGACGCTAAAATAAGAAAAAAAGGATTATACTTCTTAGGATGACTGACATCGGGTTGACATCACTACCTCATCATCTTCAATACAGTTATTGTACGGCATTACAATATCATGGTTTTTAAAAACATTATCAAAATATAGTTTAATACCGCATTAATCAATAAAACCCAACATTAACCTCAGAACAGCGTTACTAAGAGAATGAATGAGTCTCCGACTAGCTGCTAAATAAACAAAACAGCTGTTAATAGCCAGTACTGCCAATCACATTTTGTTAAAAGGACATTAATCCTGGAATGAAGCCTTTTTAACAAAATGCAAAATATTAGAGCAGCTATATAGCTTCTTCTCTAATGGGTGGATTGATGTATGTGTAACACAGTTTGATGAGCTTATGTATCAAGTTTTCAAAATGAGAAGAAAGTTGACTTCTCAAAAAAAAAAAAAAATGGACTAATGCAACAAAATGCTACTCCACTCGTTTGATATATATTCACATATATAACATCTAATACATAGCAATTAATACCTTTACATAATTATTTTACTGTATACTGGTTTTACTTATTTATTATCTTCCCATGTATGAATCACTATTATTTCATAAAATAATTATTTCTATGTATTAATATGAACTATAATCATAATTTTTTATTGTTTTCCTTGCATTTTTCAGCTACAGGAAGGTGATGACTTTCATTGAATTGTGTGAACATAAGTTCTGTACACACAACTGTATTATCATGAAAGTCCTTGTTAGAGAGGCAACCAGGAAACATTTCAGCAGTTCATCTAATGTTAAGTTTGTTTGCCAAAAATGCATTGCATGTACAATAAATCCTATGACATTAGGTCTTTGTGATCATTTCAATGCTACAATTTTGGTCTATCTGATCCATTAAAATCAATAAAAAATTTTAAATACTTATGATGTTGAGAAATTCTTCCTCAAATAAATTTTTAATCACCAAAATTCTTGTTTAGAATTCAATAGGTTGTTATCAAATTTTTTTGACTAAAGTGAATTTGGTACAAATCCTTTATTCCTTAACATTAATCATCACATTAACAGAATCACAAATAGTGAATAGAAAAACCCAAAATTGAGAACACACACACACACACACTCAGAAAGACACCACTCATGAACCTGGTTTGTAAAACAAACTTGTGAAATAACTAATTTGTAGTGAATTGGAGTGACTGACCATGTTTTGTACTGTCTATTGGTTCTTAAAAAGTCAAGTATCATCTCATAATGAGATGTGTACTCAAATGTTTCAAAGGATTTTAGGATTAGGCATTATGAATTTTATACATTACTACAGTGCAGCTGACGTAATGATAATTTTCTGTTAAATGTTGTTTATATTCAGATATAAATTACTGTTGCATTTAATTAAAATTAATTGCCTTTTTTATAAATTTTAGGTTAAAAATTATTTTTTTGAAAGAGTACTTCAGTGCAACTTAATCTTTCTATCTAGAAAAGAAAAATATGAGGTACAAAAATTTTTTTTCATGTTTTTTTTTAAAACTAACGCATGAATGTTCGAAAGTGTGTGTCATGTATATATATATATATATATGTGTTTACCTGATTTGCATAGTAAGATATAGATTTACATTAGAGATTGTGTACATTTAATAAGTTCAATTGCTTGCTTATTATCATCATGTATACATAATGTAGAAAATATGCTCTTCTGTGATTTATTTATTTACTTATTTAGTAATTATAAGTTTGTCCTAAACGACAGTCAACATTTTTTGAGATGAAGCTTGATTAGAATTTGAACCCATCATCATGTTCTGGGAGACTGTAAAAAAGAGAGATGTTACTTTTCCACCGATGTTGACAGAAACTAACAGAGAAAAGAAGAAAGAGGCTAATTATATGCATTTTATGTAAATTAAATAATTTTAATTGATGTCTTTTAAAAGGACTTGAAAATTTTATGTTAGTGTTTCAAAAATTATTCATGAAGGATATCAATGATATAAAACCCTTAAAAGTTTAATCCATATATATGGATAAAATGGTTGCAATAATCTTCTCAAGCATATGTAACATTACTAATCATCTAGATAGAATTCCCACCAATGAAAATGACAGTTTTTTGTGGTCTATAAGTGGAATTTTTGGTTGTTTTATTAAATGACAAAATCCCTTGGGATAATCATTAGATTATCCCAATTCAATTTCTTTTAAAAATACAATTTCAAAAGAGTTTCTTTTACAGAAAAAATATTACTCTGTCGATAAATTTTTAAATATTACTATTAAAAAAAAACCTAACTGAATTTTGTTTCCCATTCAATGTGTAGACATATTTCTGCTCCAATAATTTTCTTATTAATGTCTTCTGAATTGAGATTTATTTTGTAATTATTATTATTTTTTTATTTATTATCTTTATGTATTTATTTTAAGATTGTCTCATATGTTTTTATTTAAATAATTAATATGGATTTTAATTGCATCTGTTTTTTATTTTATATTAAGATAAAAAGATAAGTTTTTGTTTTAAATATGTATTTTAAGATACTGCTTTGGTAAAGATTTTACCATGCTTTCCATTGATCCATTCAGGCAAATGCTCAAACAGTTCTTATGTTTTATTGATGGATTCACATATCTACCCATTCCTGGCATGCTTTATATAATGTATTATTATGTACAAATCAAAATAAAAGATTTATTTGGAATATTTTTTTTTGTCTTTCATCACTTTTTTACATCTAAATGCACTTCTATAAGTGCATCGATAAACTTTCTACTTGTACATCATACATCCTTAATGATGTCATGTATTCTTTAATATTTATATTCCTTCCCAGTTTTTACCATCTACACCATGTTTCACAATTAACTAATCCTGATGTAACATAATATTGTCTACCTTATGCTTTATACAATAGTGTGTATACAAATGTTTTGTGAAAAACATCTTTCTTCTCCAAATCATTATTAAAGGATCAGTTCATTGAGAGGTTCTTTATTTCAATTTTTCACATCTGTAAATTTTCATTTTTAGCATTTTCCTGTGACACAAAATTTCAAAAGTTTCTCCAATTTTAGTGCTTCTGTATTCTTACTGCCCATATTTTGCTATATAAAATTCTTTATACTTACATTTACAT
Source organism: Lycorma delicatula (assembly GCF_047948215.1). Taxonomy (NCBI): domain Eukaryota; kingdom Metazoa; phylum Arthropoda; class Insecta; order Hemiptera; family Fulgoridae; genus Lycorma; species Lycorma delicatula. Next base: position 11,838,460 of record NC_134465.1, read on the forward strand.
CTGATGTAGTCAAATTTTCTTTTTGCTTGGAAAACTCTTCAAGTTTATATTAATCTGTTTCTGATGCCTTTCTTATTTTCTCTGAGAGTAATGATGTTTACTGTACTGTCATAGTGAAGGAGTCAAATGTAGAACTAAATATCACCTGAATTTTGGTATGCCTGGCATACTGATATGCAGAAATATAGGACACTCAATAAATAAGACAACAGGAAACTACATCACTCCTCACTTTTCCTAATAAGCCTGACATAGAATGTATTTTATTTTTAAGAATGGCTATGTTATATTTAATTTAAAGTGACTCATGTAAGGCTACCTAAAACCCATTGTTATATTCTTGTTTTTTTTAAGTATCATCTATATGCAATCTAAATTTCAGATTAAACATTTTTTTCATAGGTAGATACATTTCTATACGTAGTTGATGACAAACCTCCAACAGTTATACTGAGCAGTTTTGTGTCACTTGAGCGAAAATTATTCATACAAGTACGTATAATTATTTTAATAAATTGCTAAAGAATGATCTGCATAAAACTAACATTTAAAATCTAAAATCAATAAAAAGGTGACTTAACAAACAACAGATGAATATTTTTTTATAATGCTTTTCTGCTTACGTAAAATAAATGTAAAAAAAATATAGCCAGTTTAAAAAACTAAAAAATAATACTTTTAACAATTCTTTATTAAAACTTGATTTTGAGATTGGCACCAAATTATAAACAATCACTAACAATTTACAAACCCCAAATTTAATGCCAACCTACAAAAAACAAAATTTAATGAAGAGTTGAAAAATGATTGATTAAAATATGCTGTTCTAAAAAGTAAAAGATAATTGATTTTAGAAAAAGTTTATTACACTTTACACAAAAATATAGATAGGCCTAAGAAAGTACTACTTATGTGGACTATTTACAAGAACATAAACTGAAGAAGCTGCATTATGATAAAAAAAATGTTGAGAGATGATAAAAAGAATCTGCTTGTAAGTATGATCTAAGGAGCTCTGTATTTAGATGAATGTATATTCTTTTGCCATAATATTTCTTAACTATTTTCTTAAATCATAACATCAATTACTATGCATATCAGGATAATAACAAAGAATATATAATTTCATTATAATAGTAATAATAATCGAATACTAAGCAAAGATGAAGGTAAATAAATAAAAATATCGTACATTTTCTAAGCAATGTAATTTTTTAGTAAAAACATTTTCCACATAAATTATGTTGGAAAAATTTACAATGGGACCACCAGAAAATCTACTTCAATAAATTGAAATCAGTCCATTTGGTGAAGAGTAAGGCTTAAAAAAGGATCTGAGGATTACTATAAAATACCCTGCTCATCCTTTTTTATACCCTGTTCTTCTCATTATTTTGATTTTTTCTTCCCCAATATTGATATTAAGTATATTTTAACCCTAGTTGAACCCTAGAAGATGCATTTTTTCTGTGCATCTGATGCAACCCTAGTACTTGCATTTTTTCACACTAAAAATGCAAGTACATTAAGAGCCAGTGCATCACTGATATTTGGTAGTGGGTGTGCTAATGGAGCAATTCATACACTCCTTTACCTGCCTAATATTTCTACAATAAGCCTGTTAGCTAAAAAATCAATCAGGTAAAGCTGGATTTCAAATCTCCCTTTAAGAAAAAGAGACTTAAAAATTTATGGACCGAGTAGAGAACTGTTCCTTTTTTTAAAATTCAGTTTGATAGATTAACATAAAAATAATAATGTATAATAAAATCTTGCTAATTCAAAACCAAAGGGAACTCCGTAACTATTTGAAATTTCAAATTACAAGATTTCTTTTAAATATGCCTAGATTTTCAGAAAGTATCTTTCAATTTGCAAAGACTAGATTATGTATTTTTGACTTTGTTTTATATGCTCTTAATACAGGATAATACAGCTGTTAGCTAATAATGTCTTATTCTCAAAATTCACAATCATCAGTGATAAATCCGTCATCAGGTCTTGATAGAACTTTATTCCCAGAGTTTTATCCTGTGTCTCTTTCATATCCTTGTAATTTCTTTCTTTCTTATCAGTTAAAATCCTTTGTATTTTTTCTTTATTCTCTGGCTTCCTTTTCTTCTAATATTTACTTATTTTTAATATCTACTCTTATATACTCTCCTATTGTCTGGAAAATCTCAAGTTTGAATCCTGGTTAGGGATGATGTATTTTATTTGCTAAGAAATTTCCATCCTGCATTCCTTCACATAATATTCATGCTTATGAAGTGAATAAACATTAAAAAATAATAATAATAAAAGTTGCATTCTATCCGGCGGGATATTCGTATTCCTACAATGTGTAATATACTTCTTTCTTTGAATTTATTTCATATCTCTATAGTAGTTATATTTTCCGATTATTTCATTCTTTCCATCTTCTTCTTCTTCAACCAAATCTCAAAATTTTCAAGTATTTTTGCTCTTTTCTTCTCTCAAAACCCATTTACAGAACTACACAATAAAAGAAATAGCGCATACAAACCTTTTCCCAACTCTATATTTATTTCTTTGTATTACAAGATTTCTTACTTTTCGGAATGCCAATTTTCTTTGTTTGATCCTCCTGTTTTATTTTTTCTATGCATGATTATTACATGCAATAGTTCTTCCTAAAAACTTAAATTTATGTAAATTACTTTTTAAAGGTAACTTTTTATTAAGTATGGTATAATAGATATATTCACTGATTATAGTGCCATACAAACATAATTTACAGAATGTTATTTTCATGTGCTTTTTATTTTAAAACTATATTTTTTGTCCACAAGCTATGAATAGAATTGAAAATAATCTATTCTGTCACTATTATCATCCGGTATTAAGAGATAGTATTGTAGGCCATTTGGTATTCATGATAAGTTTGAGATTAAACATGGGAGTTTAGCCTACATTTTGTCCTCCATTTTAGAAGAATGTAAAAATGGCAAATGCCATTTTACATTCTTCCATTTCTTTGAAATAGTACCATTTAATAAATGGCAAATTTATTGTTACATTGCTTTAATGAAATGATATGCTATAAAGGTACAACTATAGATAATACTTAGGATTATTTTAATGATTGCTTGTTAACTGAAAAAATACAGAGTAATGAGGTTATCAATAAATTCAGTATCTGCAGTGAACAGAGTGAACTGAATACACCAGAATTTTCGTGACCTTGAAATATGTTTATACAGTATATTCACTTAGATGGTATTCTTCTTACTGTATAAACAGGTAAACCATTTTACTCATCATTTTCCATAACAAGCACGATGCAGGGACGTTTTCTTGAAAATCATTATGCCATTTTCAGGAGTTACTTGTTTCATGTCAAGCTGGTTACAACCCTCTATTTATAGTATATAACAAAAATTTATCATTACTAAATTATATGAAAAGTAATGGTTATATTTTTTTGTTTCAGATAATAAGTAGTTTTGTTTCTTACTTTATCATAATTGTTCAATTTAGATTGAGTGAAGTGAATTCTACAAGGTAAACGTCATGAGAAATTATAAAATATTATACTTTATTATCTTGTTATACAATGTTTTTAATTAATATCCTAAATTTAGGATATTAGTATAATTATGCTAATTACATTAATTAAACATGAAAGCAAATTTGGGAACTGAAATGGGCTGAATTAATTATGCGTTCTACACTATGCCAAATCAACAGATCTTTGTGCTATATAATCTACAATAAAAAAACAAAACTTGGAGCAAAAATATTTAAGTGAAAAACAAAAATTATTTAAAAAGATGCAGCAGTTTAGACTTTTCTGCCTATAATTCTAATTTATAAAATATAAAGAAATCATGAATGGCTTGACATTAAAAAGTTGTTAACATCAGTTTTGATCATGCATGTGAAGAGCAACCAATTTCAACTAAATTTTTGGGATGGATTTATGATAACTATTTGAAATTTAGAATGTTTTATTTAATTATTCATGGAAGCATAAAAACAGAAATCTTGGTAAATTGTTTTTGAATCTATTCATTTAGTATGAATTTTATATAAAACTTCAATTTAAAAAAAAAAACAAACTCATGTTTGCAGAAATTTTTAATATTCAAATTGATCCCCCAGTGGGGCAAAGATTTTTTATGGTAAGTATAATTAGTTAACAAATTTTAAGTGATAAAAATAGATCCAAAATAACTTTTATAAATAACATTTTTTATAATTTTTCTATCAATCTTAGTATTGCAATAAGTCTTATGGAATAGTGTGCTATGTTTTATATTGTATAATATGTATACGTATAATAATACTATATATATATATATATATATATATATATATATAATTATAATATAATATATAATATAAATTATAATATAATACACTTTATATATATGTATGGCCTAAAAGTGAAATGATAAAAAAAGAGTATAAAGTAGTAGTGAGGTTAAGGGTAAAATGGAAATAATATTTTGCATCATTATTTATTGAAACAGCCCTGTAATGATACAGGAGACATCCACTATTACGTACAAATTCAGTAACAGAAGAATTGGGAATTGAATGTGTGCAATTATTGCCATAGTGTTTAACTGCTTAGCTAATGAATCATACAAAATTGCTGGTAATGTAAGTAATAAAGTGACAAAATATTTATGAATTAGATTAAATTAAAAATTAATTTATCAATTAAAATTAAAAATTAAATTGTAAAAATCGTTACTTTAGTAAAAATATGACTTCAAGACGTAAAATTAAATTAAAATTAAAAATTCAAATAAAAATAATTTTAAGTAAAGCAATTATGCTTGCTATCGTTTTAACTGAATTTACTATATTGATAGAAATATATTAAATTTTACATCACTATCACAAATAACGCATACCCGCAGATTCCCATAGTTGCGCCGCTAATGACCGCGCTGTCCGCAATTCTAACACAGCGCCGAGTGATCAATCCCGCGACAAGCCGAGGACATATGACCCTGCTTCCAACAGTTATAGCACTTATCACCAGGATCGCTCACAGAAGCCCGCCAATTCATCCAGCCGCCCCTAATCCGGTGTTCAGTCAGCTCCCTCGCAATACCATACGTAGTCATAATAGTGGCGTTCTGTGTCACTCCATAAGCCGGACGAACCGAAGACACTCGAAAATCAGCTACCTCACCAACCGTCCGACGTATGGCCTCAGCTCTATCACACTTTCTTCAATTGACATTTTATGAAACATTTATAATTGAAATGGCACATACAGTGAGGACCATGAAACATTAAATGTTAGTTGATTGGAAGCTGTATGACATTATTTTGAATAAACAATTGCAGGATGCAATTCTTTAAACTTTTCATTAATATAAAACATATTTTATATTTTTTGTTAACAGGATGAATAACTTCTATCAATAATTAAAATTAATTATCCATACATGATAATAAGCAAGTTTACATCTCTAAATTGAAGCCAGATGTTACAGGTACATTTTATATAATTCAGTAAATTATATTAAAAAATACTGTTTTTATTTTAAACACATGAATTACAAATAAATATTTGCTTTTATATTACTAAAAAAAAGTGTTCTAGTCCAGTAGTAATAAACTTCAAAATTACTATTAGTGTTATTATTTATCTTATTTTATTCTTTTTTTTTTACAGAAAGAAAATTTGACCTTGATCTATTTATTAAACCAATGAAAACTGATAGAGATCTGCACTAATTTAACTATGTTTAAGTTGTACATATTTGGGTGTGTGTGTCTGATGAAGGTTTGATAGTTACCCAGTATTTTGAAATTTGGATATCCATGTGATATCCGAGGGTCTGCAAATGCAGTATGATAAGGTCTGGAGTGCGGTAATTATGCAAAATAATGTAGATAAATTATTGTATTATGTTTTTTTTAAGAGCCAAATGGAAATAATTTTTAAAATAGCCTTTGCTTTAAAATCTTTAACGTCTCTTTCTCAAAAACAATACAGCCATATCCATGAGTAACATTCATCACATGCCGACTTACTAAGGAAAATAAGCGTGAAGCAATTTCCCATTGCCTTCTTTATTGGGCTATACGGTTGCATGTTCCATGACAAGCCCACTGAAATGTTGGTGATATTCTGTCATATAAGTGACACACAGACACTGACTACAGTGAATATTATTTCTCTTAGAAAAAGCAATTTTGACTATTGCGTATTGTACCGCAGTTGCTTTACAAGTGTCACAGCCATAAGAAAGACTGAGACATGTAATGTAAAGCAACACATTAATCTATCCTTCCCTTATTAAAAATTGCATTATAACCATTGGTTCAACAGAGTTGGGGATGCAGTTCTTTTGGGAAATGTTGACTCATTTTCTAAACAAAGAAATAAGTGTAATTATGTATATATTAATTTGTTAATAATTCAGCAATAAAATACATGCAATATGTTGTCATAGATTAAAAAGGTTATTGTTTTAGATCGATGAGTTTATTACTGCGTTTGATATGTTTCTATAATTTTGTTATTTATTCAGATAAGCGTATATTCATTAAATATTGTGGGAATTCATATCTGTTTTGTTAAAAAGGAACGTATATAATTATTTTATAACTAAAACATAAATAAAATTATTTACTTTAAACTATAATCAAATAATAAAAACATTTTATGATTATTGTAGAAATAAAATAAATTATACATACTACAAACTCTTTTATACGTAGTTGGAAACTAGTGGTAAATTATACTTTCTTCACAGTCTACTTACCAAAATTAAAAGTACATTAATCAACAGGAACAAAAAGAAATTTAACGAGACAGAAATTAAAAACAATATTTCTTCAAAAAATAAACTTCTGTAAAGTAATACCAGATTTGGTATTAGATCCTGAGTAAGATGGTAAACTGCATCCCTAACTGTTGATGGTTATGTAACATGTAGAACTTCTCAGAGAGTAGTGTCATGGGAAATGAAGGTGTAAAGTTAAGGTAAACAACTATTAATGGGATAAAATATGTTAAACAACAATGAATGAAGTTTTATTACATACTTTTGGGATTTTTTGTTACTTTAAATGTCACTTTAAAAAAAAAATACTGCTTTTATACACGTATAAAAATATGTGTTACATAATATATGTAATTATATAATATTTGTTTAATATGTATATGTGTTACATACTTTATTCATGTAATGATCTAGTACATCCAAAAAATGCTGTAACAAAATATAGAGAAACAATTTTCATATTTGAGATGTGTTTTTATTGTTCTCTCCCTAACTGTAATATTACCAATTCAAAAAGCCATTTCAAGATGGGCTGTAGTATTTAATTAAATATGTATAATGGTGTAATTAGGGAATTACTAGAGGAAATCCTTGGGTATACAGATTGAGGAGGAGTCCAAGGAGGCGAAGGATAGAGGATGTAGAGGATGACTTAGAGTATGGAGATGAAAAGCAGCGGACGGATAGGAAAAGTGGAAAGGCATCTTGATGGAGGCCAAGGTCCTACACAGGCTGTAGCACCAGGGAGTACAGTAGAAGTAAAGTAATGGAGTAATTAATTTTAGTGAGAAACTAAACTAAATTTAAAGTTAATCAAAGTACTCGTATTTATTTTAATTTGAAGTTTCAACTATTGTAATTACACATAAAACCATTATTCAGCATGTCACCAGTTTGGTTTGGTATGTCATTACAAGAGTTTAAATTTCAAATTAATATTATCGCCAATTGTCATGAACAGTTATACAATATTAAAATATATAATTTAATACTGATGGTGTTACTCTTAAATAAAATATTTAAAATAATTTTTATGATTTAGATGATGTCAGCATCGCTAAATTGTTTATTAATATTATTCCATTTCAAATTAACAACCTCACGCATCACTAATTATGAAATATCGAACTAGATAAACAATGATAAAATATAAAATTATATATTCAACATAATTCTTTTTTAAACATGTTTGAAACTATACTTGGTATATTATTCCAACCTACTGATGTCTGTGTACTTGTCGCACATATGTGACTAGCAATGCATAACAACAACTATCCTGCAAATATCAGAGGCATTATACTGCAAATCCACATTACCAAATGAAACAATAAAAAAGTCTAAATTTTTATTAACTAAATTCATTTAATAATTAATAAAGAACATGATTTACATGTAATAATAAGTAAAAAAAATAAAGTAAAGTAGATTATATTTAAGCTACTATGGATTAAATTATATTTCAGATAATATTTAATATGAATGGCAGGCTAAAACTCAGTTTCCTTTTATAATGGTTTAAACTGCTCTTCAAGTTATTATTTGTTATATCTAAATAGATATAACAAATAATAATTAAAATAAATAATATAATTTAAACAAATAAACACACGTGTTTTCAAATTATAGAACAATATTTATTAATTAAAGCGTAATAAACAATTACAAAAGTGAACATTGAAATGAATATTGAAAACCTTCATGACTCCAATCCTTCGATTGATTATGTACATCAATATTTCAAACGTTGGGATACAACATTATATTATGTAGATATTCTTCTAATCAGTTTCTCCAGGTAGGCTTTCTCGGCATCTATCTTTATTTTTTATGCTCTATTCATCTTTCATATTTTGAGTTCTAAGGGTGTAAGATGATCTTGCTGGGCCTGAGCTGAGGATGCTAGAACTAGTGAAATCAATAATCAGATTAAGGGATGGATGCCTATGAGCTGACTCAAGGATGCTTGATTCTATCTGCAATAGCACAAAAAGCCTAGTAGCTGAAATACCAATTAGGTAAATCAGGTTTCCTTTCCCTCATAAACTACAAATACAGTAAAATAAATAAAACATTTATTCTGATCTGTATATAATAATACATTGTATAGATCATGTTATTAACAGACAGTTACGCTATTCCACGGATAAAAAAGTTACACAATAAAAATGTTTATGAATCTTGAAAAAAATAAATGTAAAATAAAATAATAGAAATTAACATTTTTGTGTATTGGTCTACATGCTTAATATTAATGGATACCAAACAATGATCTGACTACCCATTTTTATATCTTGTAAATTCTTTCTGACGCTTTAAGGAAGTTCCAACAACGCTATTATAATAATAACTATGCATTTTTAACTACTGTGTAAGTTGACACCAAACTTTATTCCAGATACCTACATATATAATTAAGATAATTCGAACCAAGTTGATGGAAGATGTCCAAGGGTGAATAACTACTTGAACCTCCCTTGAGGCAGGCTTCTCATCCTAAGAGGTCAAAATGAAAAAAAATAAATACAGGATCCTGACAAGTTTGGCATGAGGCCAGCAACAGAAGCATGGATGGAGACAAGACATGTGGGATTTGTGATAATACCATAAGAGGGCCTGGCATCCCATGTTGTAGAGGGGCACGGGCTTTAGTGGGTAGGTCCACAAGGGAGAGTCCTGCACTACTATGGGGTATGAATCCACATGGTGTCTATAAAAGGTTTCCCCTCCTCTGACAAAAAAAAGATACCTACATACAAAAACATTCTAACACAGAAATGTTTAAAGTGGTACATATGTAGATAACAAGAAAGGATTCAATAGAAAAAGATAAAATTAAGAATTTAGGGAGTAAAAGAGAAAAGTTAATAAATAGTAAAAAATTTTTTCAAAGAAAAATTGAAATAATAAAAAATTACAATTAAATGAAAATTAACGCAAAAATAATTTCAAATAACAAAAACATCAATGATAATAATCAACTAAATAATAAAGTTGGTGTACTTTGAGCATTAGTAAAGTGTCCACTTAATGGAAATACAAACATAAAAAACATTATTTAAATGTAACAATCACTTTTTAAATACATTATATTTAAAATTTATTTCCCTAAAATTATAGACATTTTGCTTTTGAATTCACTAATAATAATAAATAAAAAACAGAAAAAATACAATAATAATTATTTGAATGTTTATTTATTGACCAGTAAACTACACCTGTAATTAGAGTTTATCAATAGTCAGTATCTGACTAACTTCCAGTTCAATTCTGTTTCATTTTGTGTCCGTTAGACTTTTTAAACATACTGAGGGTATTTTTATTTTTATTAATTGTAGAATTTCAATAAATTTAATTAAAAATTAACAAAATAAAATGGTAAGTAAAATAAATATTTTTATTACATTATTAAAGATTTATTAACATTAAAAACAATGTATTTTTTTTTAAATTAACAAAAAAATAAATTGTGTTTGATATTAAAACAAGGGAGGTTGTTATGTCATAAAATAATTAAGGTATTAGTACAAAAGACTCCCTCAATTTCTATTTTTCTTATTCTGGGGTTATAAGTAAAAAAAAAGTTAGTTATAAAATTTATACATATGGGTGAGAGATTATGTCCAAACAATTGGTTACCTCAATAACAGTTGAACAATAGCAAATATAATGTGGTACCTTATATACGAAAGAGCTTATAAGAGGATTGATACTAATATTTTTTTTAAAAAGCCAGCAAAGAGTTATGTAACTTGATAGACTATTATCTAGGAGGAAATTTAAATGGAACACTAAAGAATTATTTTAAAACGTTTATTATGCTCTGAGTAAAACTTTTGAGTTATGAGACCTACAGTGACCATATCTTCCGGCCCTTGACAAATTGTAACCTAAATAAATTGGCATTAATGATGCATATTCAGTCATCGTACAAAATTTCATTAAAATTGGTTAATTTGATTTGAAGAAATCGAACTAAATGATAACCGACAAAAAGCAAATTAGGTTTATATCTCCAACCATTAATGAAATTTATCAAATACATAACCAAATATATGGAATCATTTAACTAGTTCAAGAATGTGATTTTGAGTCCAGAAATAAAAAACAAAAGTGTTTTTTGCCTTCACCCTTTATTGAGATTGGAATAAGACCAAGTACTATCTGAAGTGTCTTAGTATCTACCTAAAGGGCATTAAAGTATGTGAAAAACATCCTGCTCTTCAATTAAAACTTCAAGATACAGGACCCATAAGGTTCATATCTCTTTAATCTTTTGACAAAAATTAAATGGCATCAATGACCCATTACTCCAAATTTCATTTAATTTTGTCAATCCAGTCTGAAGATACTATACAAAAAACAGGTAAAAATATCTGTTTTTTCTTCTGGAATTTGTGATTTTCATCACAAAAACATGAAAGTTGTGATTTTTATTTAGATGGTCGAACTGAGACTGTACAAGACTACACTTAATTTACATTCGTACATATCATCCTCTGAAGTTTTATCTGAACGGTAATTACCGGAGGCTGAACAGGAAAAAGAGAGGGTCATGAAACTTCGAAATCGGCTGCCATAACCCCAAAATTTTACCTGATTAGCATAGCCTTATACTGTATAGCTAGCGATACGGAGTAGGTGGGAAGTTGCTTTACGTTTGTTATGAAATTATTAGGATAGGTGCAACTTACCTTCTATGGATCTAAAACGTAAAAGTGAGGATTAACCTAGAAAAACATTTTCGGTTACGAGAGCACGATAAATCACACACTCGTCTGAGGGATCTTTTCATCGTTTGCTCTCGAAACTCGGAGAGCGTTCAAGCAAATGATATGCATAAATACGTCGATCAAGGTCATTGTCACTCAACTTATTAACTGGACGAAAACATTTAACTTGCAAATCCTGCCCCTATGGTCTCGCATCTTGGAAAGCCTAACTCTGCAGAGGGTTTGCGGATCGATTTCAACGATGATCGTTAAATCGATACTTTTCCAGCAGCACACGTCTCAGCTCGAGTGCTCGGCCTTCCACTGCGTGGCGAATCAAGAACACTTCTTTTCTTCTCCCATATCAGTAACGTTTGACGATTTTCCAAAACGCACAAAGAAGTCATTCATAAAGTTCTCCAGAGTGTGGATTTCCGCGGACCCGCAGACGAGACAACAAACGCTCTTCGAAAGTGAACGCAATCGTATCCGCCCATCGTTCCCACTCGATACAAATGAACACTACCGGACTATCCCCACCACGGCTTATCTTCTCTATGTTTCTAGTAACAGTGAGAATTGGCAGCAGTAGAGCCCGATTAGGCTGGATTTATTACGATGTAAAGGGACCCGTCCACATAAATCAGTATAATTATATAGGAAAAAAATCGATGATATTTTTGAGAGATATTGATACGTGGTATTTTAAAAGGAAATTATAACCGTTTTTTAACTTATAAAAATACCATTAGATAAATCGTTTGAAATAACATTTTTTTGATCTTTGGTTTTTTGATATACATATTCATTTCTCTCCGTTCTGTGCCAATCTCTTAACCTCAATATATCACTTCACAAATCCTATATTCATAATTATCTGTTGCAAGAATACTTTTGATACATTTTTTAATACATCTTTCCTTTATAATTTCATTTCCTATAAATGGAGTTCCACAGCTTTTAATATATTTTGTTTACTACTTAAATCCTACTTTACTATTTAAATCTCACTATCTTCCTTTTATCTATCTCCTTATTTATCTAGATTCTTCTATTAACTTTATTTTTAAATCAAATTTCTTGATCAGCAATGAATCTATAACATATATTATATTTCTTATGCATTCAAAATTGCAGGCAAAATAATAATAATATTAGCAAATTTCAATATTTTTATTTTACTTCAAAACTGTTTCTCTGCTGTCACTTTTTTTTGACGGCTGAGAAAATATCTGTTTTTCATATCTTCCATATTGTAACTTGTCCTTTCCCATTTTTTCATTTTAATACAGATATTAATTCTCAAAAAAAAATACAAAAATAATTTTTCTTTTTCTGTATTTCAACCTAGTTTTCTTAAAAATATTCTTGAGATTTTGTTCTATGTATTAATTCAATTTCAAGATCTAAAAATGCCCAAAAATCTACAGCTTTTCCTACATGCATTAATACTGTTGAAAAATGTTTTTATAAACACTACTTTAAAACATTTAAAGTTTGAATCTTTGACCAAATCATGTTCTGTAAGTTACAATTACACGGTTGAAAAATTAGATGAAATCAAAGATTTTTCCCTATGAGAACTGGAAAAAAAAAGACTTTTATGTTAGCAATCAAATGGTAGTCATTACATAGATTTCTCAGGTTTGATGCTGTTCCATACTCCTTTTTTCTTATGTAGGCTATAGCTAATTTTTTAATCTTAATATAATTATTACATCCTACATGTTTATAAGTACCAATTTGTTTCTTTCTTTACATTAACTCCTAGACATTCCTTGATCTCCAAATTAAACCTGTCTTAATACGTTGACCACTAAGATTTTTTAAATCTTTTAATCATCAGATAGATTTACTGTTTTGGTGCTATTTATATTTCTTTTTCTTTTAAGCTAATCTTTTAATTTCAACAAATTTCTACATCCTTGGTTATCTGTTTTAAATATTTTAATTTTTAGTCTTCCTCTGCAGTTTTTATCTTCTACCCATCCCTCTACGGCCAAATTTAATAAACCTGGATGTCCTTAATGCAAGGCCAAGCAACCAATTTAATCTCTGCTATAAATTTAAATTCTGCTATAAATTTCTTTTCTCGCTATTAATATTCAGACCTTTTCATTTTCCTTCTCTAAAATCTCACCTTGGATAATTTTTTTTCCTTTACAGTCTCATTTTATCACCTGTAAGTTATTCTTTCTAACAGTGCATACTTTCTCCGATACTAAAATAGTGTTCTTTTATTATCTATACACTACATCTTCCTCACTAGTAATCATATTTTGTTTACTACGATTTAAACTTTTCTACAATTTCTAAATCGACCAAATTTTGGACTTTCTATTAATTTTATTTCTAAAGTGAAAACTATACAGTTTTTCTGCTTTTATCATCTTTAAAATTTTTATACTTTCTATGTTCATCTATTGGTTCTAATATAGAACCATCTTTACCCACGGTTTATATAATAATAAAGAAAAATTTTATAACACAGTTTTTTTTTTGTCTTCAGTCATTTGACTGGTTTGATGCAGCTCTCCAAGATTTTATATCTAGCGCTAGTCATTTCATTTCAGTATACCCCCTACATCTTACATCCCTAACAATTTGTTTTACATATTCCAAACGTGGCCTGCCTACACAATTTTTCCCTTCTACCTGTCCTTCCAATATTGTAGCGACTATTCCAGGATGCCTTAGTATGTGGCCTATAAGTCTATCTCTTCTTTTAACTATATTTTTCCAAATGCTTCTTCATCTATTTGCCACAATACCTCTTCATTCATCACTTTATTCACCCATCTGATTTTTAACATTCTCCTATTTTTGTATTTAAAGCTTCTAATTTTTTCTTCTCAGATCATCCAAGTTTCACTTCCATATAAAGCGACACTCCAAACATATACTATCAAAAATCTTTTCCTGACATTTAAATTAATTTTTGAGGTAAACAAATTATATTTCTTACTGAAGGCTAGTTTAGCTTGTGCTATTCGGCATTTTATGTCGCTCCTACTTCATCCATCTTTAGTAATTCTACTTCCCAAATAACAAAATTCTTCTACCTCCATAATCTTTTCTCCTCCTATTTTCACATTCAGTGGTCCATCTTTGTAATTTCTACTACATTTCATTTCTTTCATTTTGTTCTTGTTTATTTTCATGCGGTAGTTCTTGCGTAGGACTTCATCTATGCCATTCATTGTTTCTTCTAAATCCTTTTTACTCTTGGCTAGAATTACTACAGCATCAGCAAATCGTAGCATCTTTATCTTTTCACCTTGTACTGTTATTCCAAATCCAAATTGTTCTTTAACATCATTAACTGTTAGTTTCATGTAAAGATTATTACACAGTTACATTTTTTGATCACGTTCAACTCTTTAATACTAATATTGGTTAACAATGACGGGAGGGGGGAGATGAACAGATGAAGAAGGAATCAGAATTAAGAATCATGAAAAATAGAATAAAAACTTAATATTTTCAAAGAAATTCTAGGAATAAGTGTTTTTTGTTCACTTATTTTAATTATTTACCTAAACATTTTTATTTTTTGCAAGCGAGTTAGCAGGTTTGGTCACCATTAGTGATAAGAAGGGGATGAAATCTCTCCAGTAATACTTTGTTTTTGTAGATATTTCTAATGAAATTAAAAATAATTTTTTGTAATCAAATAAATTAATTTAAACCTTTCATATTATTTTATAGCATATGAAGAATCCACATAATATTAATAAAATTACAACTAATAAGCGTAGTAAAACGACAAAAATAATGAAAAATAAAAAGATAATTCCTAATGATACTGAAATTGTAACGATGAAAAATAACATCAAATCAATACCGCATGTAATTCATGCGTTAGATAATAATTATTTACCGGCATATTATTATAACATGACAAAAAATAAAGACGCAGTTTATTTTGAACAAATGAAAATTATATATTACTGGACATTCATTATAGGTAAATGGCCCTTACCGGCATACAAAAATGGTAAGCTATTTGATACATAATTTTTTATTTACAAGCATTTTTTAATATATATATATATATATATATATATATATATATAAGATTGGATAGAATTTATAATGCTGACTAAAATAAAGCCCTTCGGTTCATCTTTTCTCACACCATCCAGTTCTTTTTTTAAAATTTTATTATTTATTTTACATTTTAAATACACGTATAAGCAGCATGGATGTAAGATTGTGTCGAAGCCAATAATATTGAACCTTAGGTCTTCAATATATAAAACCTTTTTGTTTTTTTAAATTAGGTCTAAATAAATAAATTTAACTGTTTAGAGACCAAATTGATTCTATGCGAAGTATTTTATAAATATTACAAATGCCATTATGTTATGAGAGTCGAACCCAGGATCTTCAACTTAAGATTTTTTTTAATAATGATACTCGGATATGCATTTCAAATTGAACTACTTACTCTCTAGGCCGGGAATTGAACCTGAGATCATTCAACATATCTCTCGATTTTTTAAATATTGTTTTTTTAAATAGTAGAAGGAAGATTAAAGAAAAACAAACCGACATACTTGGCGTTTATAGACCTAGAAAAGGCATTCGATAACGTAGACTGGAATAAAATGTTCAGCATTTTAAAAAAATTAGGGTTCAGATACAGAGATAGAACAATTGCTAACATGTACAGGAACCAAACAGCAATAGTAATAATTGAAGAACATAAGAAAGAAGCCGTAATAAGAAAGGGAGTCCGACAAGGATGTTCCCTATCTCCGTTACTTTTTAATCTTTACATGGAACTAGCAGTTAATGATGTTAAAGAACAATTTAGATTCGGAGTAACAGTACAAGGTGAAAAGATAAAGATGCTACGATTTGCTGATGATATAGTAATTCTAGCCGAGAGTAAAAAGGATTTAGAAGAAACAATGAACGGCATACATGAAGTCCTACGCAAGAACTATCACATGAAAATAAACAAGAACAAAACTCTTGCCCTGAGGTAGATATTCCCCACGTCCGGAACACATCATCTACGTTCCACGTCCAGGGCGGCAACAGCTGTACTCAAGTACATTACATATAGCTGGCTAACGGGGTTCCGAGTGTTGTTTCTCGGATATGTTTTTTCGGTCGATTTACATCTATAGGCCGAATTACAGGACTGGACTTTACGGCCACCTGCAGATACGACATTCTTAACGATTACGGAAATGGATTAATACCGCCTTTAGAGCTGGCGATGTGGCGGCCACGGGCAAAGTTATTTGCAGGTGTAACGGAGACCTTTCGTCGTCCACATACCCCCCGCGATGGCAAGCATGTAGTTAAGGTGCCCATGTTCGGAGCATGGGAGCCCTGAAAGCTTCGGTGTGTAGGGGCCTGGAGTCAGTGCAGAGACTGCGCATCCGCTCTCTGCCAGGACATATGCCGGTTCCACCGGAGTACCGGAACGGACCTCCAGGGTTGGTAGCCCTGGAGTGGGGGTGTACCCCGGCGGCTAGCCTTACTACAGAAGGGATTATTTGTTCATGGAAACTGAAAAATTAAACGTGGCAGAGGGTTCACGCAAACACCCTCGTTTAGAACCGGCTGTTTCGCCTGAAGCGAAACGCCGAAAGAGTACGGAGATTAAGAGGATTGAGATTGAGGCTAGGAAAAGCTTGCAGAAAGCTTTTTTCAAGAGCAGCATCCCAAAACCTAAGTATTTGGTTATTACGAAGGAAGAAGGTAATTTCTCGAAGGTGAGTCCTTTCCTCATCGCTCGAGAAATAAACAAATGTGCTGGAGGCCCTGTTAAAGAAATAAGAAAGACTTTCACGGGACTTCATGTAGAGACTGTTAATGATATATAGTCTCAGAAGATTCTAGGACTGAAGAAAATTGGAGAATTAGCTGTACGTGTTGATCCCCACGGCACGCTCAACACCTCAAGGGGTGTTGTGGTCTGTCGGGATCTTTTAAATTGTTCGGAGCAAGAGATTGTAGATGAACTGGCAGCACTAATAGAGTGCCGTCGATTGAACATGAGAAGGAACGGTGAGGTCTTACCCTCAGCTTCTCATGTCCTCACTTTCAACCGGCCTACTTTGCCAGAAAAGATAAGAGCGGGGATTCACCGTTTGGATGTGCGGGCATTTGTCCCACAGCCTATGAGGTGCTTCAAGTGCCAACGCTTTGGCTACACCGCTCTTAGATGCGAAAGACCGCAAATATGCGTGTGCGGTGAAGAGGTGCATGAGGGAGAGCCGTGTAAAGAGCCTCCTACATGTATTAATTGCAAAGGAGCGCATTCTTGTAGATCAAGGAATTGTCCTGTCTACAAAGATGAAGTAGCTGTGCAGGAAGTAAAAACCCTGCAAAAGGTCAGCTACTTCGATGCAAAGAAGATAGTTAACGCCCGTAAGCCTAGAGCAACAACAACTTACGCTCAGGCTGCGGCTGCCGCTCTTGTCACTGCTCCAGTTGCTGTCGATGAGGGTCAACTCATAAGTAAACTTGCTCCGACCTTGGCTAATATGTATAAGCGGATCGATAGCACCGAGGTACAGCTTCTATGTCATAGACGATCTGCATGGAAGCAATCATTTCCCGGTGCAAATTGTAACTGATGTTACAAGAACAATCTATCCCATCCCTAAAAGATGGTTATTTGAAAAGGCAGACTGGACGAGCTTCACAGCTAGAACGATACTCCCGGAAACAACTGGAGTTATCGGAGACGATGTCGACGCCATAACAAATGCAATAATTGAGTCGGCATCGAGATATATTCCCAAAACATCTGGGAAACTTACGAAAAAACCCGTTCCATGGTGGAACGATGAAATAAGTGAAGCTATTAAAAGAAAGAAAAGGGCGTATAACGCCTTTAAGAAGCGTCCTAGCATAGGAAATCTTGTTGCCTTTAAGAAATACAGGGGGTATGCAAAACGTCTTATGATAGACTCGAAAAAACGATCCTGGCAGCAATACGTGTCATCCATCGACAAAACTACTACTGCATCAGATGTTTGGAGGAAAGTGAAGGCGATTTGTGGGCGTAATGATTTTGCTCCCATAACTAGCCTTCAAGATGAAGATGAAATAAAAGACACTCCATATGAAATTGCAGAGCTGTTATCCAATCACTTCGAAAAGGCCAGCAGAACGCCCAACTACGAGGAAGGTTTTCGAACCAAAAAAGAAGAACTCGAAGGTCTACTAAATTTTAGAACTGAGTATAATTACTCATATAATGTACCATTTAAAATGGAAGAATTCGCGAAAGCGTTGGAAAAAGCAGGTAACACAGCTGCTGGTCCGGATGAAATCCATTATAATATGATCAGGCAGCTGAATACCACTGCAAAACGCAGATTATTAGAACTTTATAATAAAATATGGCGGGATGGAACGTACCCGCGGCAGTGGAAAAAAGCTCATGTTGTTCCAGTACCAAAGAAAAATAAAAATTCAACAGACCCCAATAGCTATCGTCCTATTTCTTTGACGTGTGCTATGGGAAAAATACTGGAAAAAATGATTAATAATCGACTCGTCTGGGTTTTGGAAAAAGAAAACCTGATATCACCGTATCAAGCAGGTTTTCGGCAATACCATTCTACCACTGATCAAATGATCAGCTTAGAGGACATTATATATAACAGCTTTATTAAAAGGAAACATTGTGTCGGAGTCTTCTTTGATCTTCAGAAGGCTTTCGATATGACCTGGCGTCATGGTATAATGCTCCAGATACATGAATGGGGCATTCGTGGCAATCTGCCTATACTGCTCAGCAACTACATGAATGACCGTACCTTCCAAGTACGTGTCAACAATGAATATTCATGTGAAAGAATCTTGGAAAATGGCATACCGCAGGGTTCGCCGTTGAGCGGTACCTTGTTTACCATTGCCATTAATAAATTGATACTTGCCATTCCAGTAGAAATCAGCAAAAGCGTCTATGTTGATGATCTGGCAATTGTGTATGCCAGCAACAAGACTGCTATGGTGAGGAACAAATTGCAACGAGCGATCAATGCTCTAAATGAAGTTGCAAGGAATAACGGATTCCAATTCTCACCAGAGAAAACGTGCTGTGTACACTTTTGTAGGAAGAGAATTCCTCATCAAAGTCCTGCGTTGACAATTGACGATAATCCAATACAATATAAAGATAGCGTAAGATATTTAGGACTAGTATTGGATAAATCCCTTACATGGGGATTACATATACAGGACTTGAGTGATAGATGCAAAAGAGCCCTAAACATTATAAAATGTTTATCGAATTTAAATTGGGGCTCAGACAAAGAGACATTATTGAGATTGTATAAAGCATTGGTTCAATCTAAACTAGACTACGGATGTATCGTATATTCATCCGCTAGAAAGTCGCACTTAAGAAAGTTAGACGTAGTTCATAATAGCGGAATAAGATATGCACCAGGCGCTTTCCGCACAAGTCCGGCGGCTAGTCTGATGTCTGAAGCCGGAATAATGCCACTACATTATAGAAGAGAGATCCTTTTGTTAAGATATGCAGCAAATGTATGGGCTTTCCCTGCTCACATAAATAATAAACTTTTTAACAACCATCCTATGGCTGCATTATACGAACGTCGTGCTACCTATTCCAGACCAACCGGAATTAGGTACCACGAATTAAGAAGAAAATATGAAATTGCTATACCAGAGACACTAGCAATTTCTACTAGAGAAATACCGCCATGGCTCTTGCCAGCGGTAAATACAAATTTGGATCTCTCTCAAGGAGAAATAAAAAAGAAACCAGCAGTGATCATCCAGCAGGAATTTTTAGCAACCGTCAGTAGTTACGAAAAACATATTAGAATTTATACTGACGGTTCTAAAACCGAACATGGTGTTGGATGCTCGATATATGTAAATGAAGAAGCCCACTTTTGGAGACTGCCAGATGTGGCGAGTGTCTACACGGCAGAACTCACTGCAATTCAGCAAGCTCTTCGCTACACTGAACACTATTGCGAAGAGAGAGTGCTAATATGTTCCGATTCATTAAGTGCACTCGTCGCAATTCGGAACAAGAACATTAAGGATGTCTTAATTGCAAACATCCTATCCATTTTATACGTACTAAAACAACGAGGACAGCGATGCGTATTTGTATGGACTCCAGGGCATGCTGGTATTACAGGTAATGAAATCGCAGACGAAGCTGCCAGAAAGGCAACAGTCTGCGATGATTTGGAAACATTTCATGTAAGAGTGGCAGATGTTAAAAACCGTCTAACAAACATAGTAAAAAACAAGTGGAACGCTGAATGGAAGAGTTTAAATACAAAATTAAACTCAGTTAAAACTTCTTATAAATGGAAAAGCGACTCGCCGAGAACAAGTAGCTGTGACCAGACTTAGAATCGGTCACACGCGATTAACAAATTTATATATGTTAACCGGCGAAGTGAGACCAATGTGCGGTGTTTGTAATAAAACACTGACAATCAAGCATCTAATAGAAGAGTGTACCATATATGAGGACCTCAGAAAGAGGTTCCGTCTTACAAAAAATATTAGTGCTGATCTGGATAATAATAATCATAAAAAAATTATTATTAACTGTTAGAAAATATGGTGATGATAGTGAATACTTAACACAAACATTTTCTTGAATTTTAGGATCCGCATTAGAATCAGGCTGTACTTTTGAAGGGCTGATCGTATATTTGTATCCTAGCAACATTCTGTTTGCAATCGCAAACTTTTCTAGGCACTTCAACTAAACACACACAGAAAATGCGCAATACATAAGTAAAAACAAACAACTCCACACCTCACTCTTCTAAAGCTAACCGAACAACAAAAACAAGACAATACAGTAAGATAAACATTTATTAATGGAGTTCTACAAACAGTTAAAAATAGCAAACATGATATTACAAAAATATCAGAAATAAAGAAAATCCTCCTAAAATTTATTTAATGCGAGAAGTAAATTGTATGATCCAGAATTGGTATTTTTCAAAAACATGCGTGAAAAATGTTGTTTTTCCCCACTTCTTTTCAAGACATAGTCATGTTTTACATACCATTTGAACAGCTAATTCTACAATATAATATCAATAAAAAATTAAAATCCACTTTCTAATAACTTACCAAAGTGTACTGGTTGGGATACGAACACGACTTAAAACTAAAACATAACAGAATGAATTAAATGCATAAAAAATCTGAAAATACACACATGTATAAAAATATATAAATAAAAAATAAACACAACATACAGAGGGACTTACCTGAGCGACCAAGATATTTTTCTTAAAATACCATGCATATATTTATTATCCGAATATTCACATATTTACAAAAAAAATATTAACAAGTTTGTTGATGAAACAGTAAAGTAATTAGTTTAACATACTGGAAAAGGTCCGCCTGCTACAAAATAAATATTCCTCCTTCCACACATTAGTATTACATTGACAGAGTAAATATTTAAGTAAAGTTAACGCTGTTCAAATAATCCACAGTCTTTAACCTATGAAGTAAATTACCTGTGTAGTACCTGTAACAATAGAACAAAAGAATTATGTTAAAAAAATATTTAAAAAAATTTTTTTAATAGGTTAATAAAAATAACACATCTGCAACACCATTCAAAACATAATGGTAAAATCAATCACTACAAATTATAATCATGAGAAAAAATACAAATCCCTATTTATTAATCAAATAAGAAGAAAATGACTAATTTTAAATGACTAATACTAATCGTATAAGCAACAATTACACTGTATTTTTCAAAATCTACAAATGCAGATTTCAATTAAAAATATACTATCTAATAGAACTGCAGATTTAAATAGTGCACTGATAAAATGAGCTACTTATGACAGTATTTATACCACCATAAGAGTAGTAATTACTATAAGATTTTTTGTTATTTAATTGGTTAGACGCTATTCTACGATCCTTTATGCGTTTTAAAATTTTTTCAAATTAATTTAACATAGGGCTATTATTCAATATAATCTATCTAGTAATAATACAACTATAAACTGTTAGAATACAAGACGATGCTGAAAAAACTGTAAGTTACGACTATGTAATTAATAATATACATGATACATTACCAAGAGTCCAGACGTTTTGAAAATGAGATAATTATACAAAAGTAGATAGTATAAATGATAACTGGGACATCTGAAAAAAAAAAATGTTTAATTGTCTAACCAAAAATAAATAAATTACATTAATTAAACTATATAAGTATCATCCAATAAAATCTAATAATCATATAATAAGTATAATGTGTTAGAATATATGATGCTGAAAAAACTGTACGTTACCACATTGTAATCACTACTGTACATGATTCAACAAGTGCATCAAAAAATAAGTTACACCTTTGCCGTCTTTTAAACTGAAACGAATACATTAATGTGTTCAGATGCAGCACTGGCTTTGTTGTTGTTTTCACCGTCCCCCTGCAGCAGTTCTATACATCATTCAGTATATATGCATTATCGTGTTCAACACGCCGTTTCCTCTAGAGGATTCGTGGATTACAGAACTGCGTTCGGTAGTCCGATTTTTGTAAGCAAATAATTACATTTGTTGTGAAATTCCTCAGCAAACTGTTGAGATATACGATGAGAAAAATGACATACCCCACAAACATAAAAACCTGCAAAATGTTCAGAAACAGGAGAACAAATGTGAGTGACGAGCTGGTTGATAGGCGTACATAAATTTTTAAAGATTTAGGCAGATTAAGGCATACATTTTTTTTTAAAGATGGCCTCCTCTCACCCCTTATAGCCATGCCCAACCTTCATGAATATTTTTAGCATCCACAAGGAGAGTGTTCTTCGTGTTTTAAAATAACACTATCACCTTGAAGTGCTATGAATAAAGTCTTTCCCCACCCTTTCTTGCTCCTATCTAATGAGCTCATCGGTCCGGATGGATCCCCCCCGCTACATTGAAACACACAGACTTCCTTTTCCACATTACCGGCGTGTTAATCTGTTGAAGGGTTAACCTTCCCGGGGAGAGCCTATCTGATCCAGACTCGCTTAGCACATGTCCTACCCCTACTCGTCACAGGTTCATCATATGTCGAGGGTCACCATTAGCACCATCAGTAAGCCCTGATTCCCCACTGATGCATGTGGGTGGACAGAACAAAATAGCCATAGGGTGAACCCCCCCATGACTTACACGGTGCCAATTTTCATCCCAATTTCAGTTTATTTGGGATCATTTAACTGAAAACACGATGGCTTAATCGGAAACCATGAATAAAATGATACTGAGTAACCGGCGCTGTAAAATTGGAAAAATTGCAAGTGAAGATAACGTCTGTGAAAGTAATGTATATGCGATCGTAAAACCCCACGATCATAAAAACCTGCAAAATGTTCAGAAACGGGAGAACAAATGTGAGTGATGAGCTGGTTGATAGGCGTATAACGGCAGTCAAAAAAAAAAATACATATGTAGGTTTGTCTTATAAATATCTGTTTGTTTCATATACTGGGTGTAACTTACTTTCTGATCGTCACTCGTATTTTACTCACTTTCAAGCAGTCTTGAAAGCATTCAATTTTTAAAATGAGTAGGTTGTTAAATGATAACAATTATATCTGAAACAAAAAAAAAAAAATAATTTTTAAAAGTATTATAATAGTCTTACACAAACATTTATGACTTTATTATAATCTATGTGCCTATAATCCAAAAAAATCTAATTATCGTATAATAAGTAAAAAGTGTTAGTTAATATGTGGTTGCTAACAAAAATGTACATTACCGCTATTTAAATTATACTGAACATGATATATTAATCAGCTTGAAAGTGACATAATTTTAAAATAAGTACAGTACTTAGATGACAACTCATGCATCTGAAACACAAATAAACATATTTTTTAAACCTCAAACAATAATCAGTTACAATATTAATCAACTACATGGATGTTTTCCAATAAAATCTTATAATTATAAATCAACATGTATAAACCAACAAAAAATATATCACTAAGTTAATGAGAAAAATGTTTACTACCGTTACGGAATTAATACTGAACATCATGTGTTAGTAACACCGAACAGCTCTTTGAAAAGGATGAATTTAATATTAAGAAAAAACTTTTATATGTAACCTGAAAGCAAAAAAAAACTTTATTCGTCAGAAAAATTATCTTCATGATATTAACGAAACAATAGTTATATTATCTAATGATAATCATAAAAAAATTATTATTACCTGTTAGAAAATATGGTGATGATAGTGAATACTTAATACAAACATTTACTTGAATTTTAGGATCCGCATTAGATTCAGGCTGTACTTTTGAAGGGCTGATCGTATATTTGTATCCTAGCAACATTCTGTTTACAATCGCACACTTTTCTAGGCACTTCAACTAAACACACACAGAAAATGCGCAATACATAAGCAAAAACAAACAAATCCACACTGCACTCTTCTAAAGCTAACCGAACAACAAAAACAAGACAATACAGTAAGACAAACATTTATTAATGGAGTTCTACAAACAGTTAGAAATAGCAAACATGATATTACAAAAATATCAGAAATAAAGAAAATCCTCCTAAAATTTATTTAATGCGAGAAGTAAATTGTATGATCCAGAATTGGTATTTTTCAAAAACATGCATGAAAAATGTTGTTTTTCCCCACTTCTTTTCAAGACATAGTCATGTTTTACATACCATTTGAACAGCTAATTCTACAATATAATATCAATAAAAAAATTAAAATCCACTTTCTAATAACTTACCAAAGTGTACTGGTTGGGATACGAACACGACTTAAAACTAAAACATAACAGAATGAATTAAATGCATACAAAATCTGAAAATACACACATGTATAAAAATATATAAATAAAAAATAAACACAACATACAGAGGGACTTACCTGAGCGACCAAGATATTTTTCTTAAAATACCATGCATATATTTATTATCCGAATATTCACATATTTACAAAATAAATATTAACAAGTTTGTTGATGAAACAGTAAAGTAATTAGTTTAACATACTGGAAAAGGTCCGCCTGCTACAAAATAAATATTCCTCCTTCCACACATTAGTATTACATTGACAGAGTAAATATTTAAGTAAAGTTAACGCTGTTCAAATAATCCACAGTCTTTAACCTATGAAGTAAATTACCTGTGTAGTACCTGTAACAATAGAACAAAAGAATTATGTTAAAAAAATATTTAAAAAAATTTTTTTAATAGGTTAATAAAAATAACACATCTGCAACACCATTCAAAACATAATGGTAAAATCAATCACTACAAATTATAATCATGAGAAAAAATACAAATCCCTATTTATTAATCAAATAAGAAGAAAATGACTAATTTTAAATGACTAATACTACTCGTATAAGCAACAATTACACTGTATTTTTCAAAATCTACAAATGCAGATTTCAATTAAAAATATACTATCTAATAGAACTGCAGATTTAAATAGTGCACTGATAAAATGAGCTACTTATGACAGTATTTATACCACCATAAGAGTAGTAATTACTATAAGATTTTTTGTTATTTAATTGGTTTGACGCTATTCTACGATCCTTTATGCGTTTTAAAATTTTTTCAAATTAATTTAACATAGGGCTATTATTCAATATAATCTATCTAGTAATCATACAACTATAAACTGTTAGAATACAAGACGATGCTGAAAAAACTGTAAGTTACGACTATGTAATTAGTAATATACATGATACATTACCAAGAGTCCAGACGTTTTGAAAATGAGATAATTATACAAAAGTAGATAGTATAAATGATAACTGGGACATCTGAAAAAAAAAATGTTTAATTGTCTAACCAAAAAAAAATAAATTACATTAATTAAACTATATAAGTATCATCCAATAAAATCTAATAATCATATAATAAGTATAATGTGTTAGAATATATGATGCTGAAAAAACTGTACGTTACCACATTGTAATCACTACTGTACATGATTCAACAAGTGCATCAAAAAATAAGTTACACCTTTGCCGTCTTTTAAACTGAAACGAATACATTAATGTGTTCCGATGCAGCACTGGCTTTGTTGTTTTTTCACCGTCCCCCTGCAGCAGTTCTGTACATCATTCAGTATATATGCATTATCGTGTTCAACACGCCGTTTCCTCTAGAGGATTCGTCGATTACAGAACTGCGTTCGGTAGTCCGATTTTTGTAAGCAAATAATTACATTTGTTGTGAAATTCCTCAGCAAACTGTTGAGATATACGATGAGAAAAATGACATACCCCACAAACATAAAAACCTGCAAAATGTTCAGAAACAGGAGAACAAATGTGAGTGACGAGCTGGTTGATAGGCGTACATAAATTTTTAAAGATTTAGGCAGATTAAGGCATACATTTTTTTTTAAAGATGGCCTCCTCTCACCCCTTATAGCCATGCCCAACCTCCATGAATATTTTTAGCATCCACAAGGAGAGTGTTCTTCGTGTTTTAAAATAACACTATCACCTTGAAGTGCTATGAATAAAGTCTTTCCCCACCCTTTCTTGCTCCTATCTAATGAGCTCATCGGTCCGGATGGATCCCCCCCGCTACATTGAAACACACAGACTTCCTTTTCCACATTACCGGCGTGTTAATCTGTTGAAGGGTTAACCTTCCCGGGGAGAGCCTATCAGATCCAGACTCGCTTAGCACATGTCCTACCCCTACTCGTCACAGGTTCATCATATGTCGAGGGTCACCATTAGCACCATCAGTAAGCCCTGATTCCCCACTGATGCATGTGGGTGGACAGAACAAAATAGCTATAGGGTGAACCCCCCCATGACTTACACGGTGCCAATTTTCATCCCAAGTTCAGTTTATTTGGGATAATTTAACTGAAAACACGATGGCTTAATCGGAAACCATGAATAAAATGATACTGAGTAACCGGCGCTGTAAAATTGGAAAAATTGCAAGTGAAGATAACGTCTGTGAAAGTAATGTATATGCGATCGTAAAACCCCACGATCATAAAAACCTGCAAAATGTTCAGAAACGGGAGAACAAATGTGAGTGATGAGCTGGTTGATAGGCGTATAACGGCAGTCAAAAAAAAAATACATATGTAGGTTTGTCTTATAAATATCTGTTTGTTTCATATACTGGGTGTAACTTACATTCTGATCGTCACTCGTATTTTACTCACTGTCAAGCAGTCTTGAAAGCATCCAATTTTTAAAATGAGTAGGTTGTTAAATGATAACAATTATATCTGAAACAAAAAAAAATAATAATTTTTAAAAGTATTATAATAGTCTTACACAAACATTTATGACTTTATTATTAATCTATGTGCCTATTATCGAAAAAAATCTAATTATCGTATAATAAGTAAAAAGTGTTAGTTAATATGTGGTTGCTAACAAAAATGTACATTACCGCTATTTAAATTATACTGAACATGATATATTAATCAGCTTGAAAGTGACATAATTTTAAAATAAGTACAGTACTTAGATGACAACTCATGCATCTGAAACACAAATAAACATATTTTTTAAACCTCAAACAATAATCAGTTACAATATTAATCAACTACATGGATGTTTTCCAATAAAATCTTATAATTATAAATCAACATGTATAAACCAACAAAAAATATATCACTAAGTTAATGAGAAAAATGTTTACTACCGTTACGGAATTAATACTGAACATCATTTGTTAGTAACACCGAACAGCTCTTCGAAAAGGATGAATTTAATATTAAGAAAAAACCTTTATATGTAACCTGAAAGCAAAAAAAAAATTTATTCGTCAGAATAATTATCTTCATGATATTAACGAAACAATAGTTATATTATCTAATGATAATCATAAAAAAATTATTATTACCTGTTAGAAAATATGGTGATGATAGTGAATACTTAATACAAACATTTACTTGAATTTTAGGATCCGCATTAGATTCAGGCTGTACTTTTGAAGGGCTGATCGTATATTTGTATCCTAGCAACATTCTGTTTACAATCGCACACTTTTCTAGGCACTTCAACTAAACACACACAGAAAATGCGCAATACATAAGCAAAAACAAACAAATCCACACTGCACTCTTCTAAAGCTAACCGAACAACAAAAACAAGACAATACAGTAAGACAAACATTTATTAATGGAGTTCTACAAACAGTTAGAAATAGCAAACATGATATTACAAAAATATCAGAAATAAAGAAAATCCTCCTAAAATTTATTTAATGCGAGAAGTAAATTGTATGATCCAGAATTGGTATTTTTCAAAAACATGCATGAAAAATGTTGTTTTTCCCCACTTCTTTTCAAGACATAGTCATGTTTTACATACCATTTGAACAGCTAATTCTACAATATAATATCAATAAAAAAATTAAAATCCACTTTCTAATAACTTACCAAAGTGTACTGGTTGGGATACGAACACGACTTAAAACTAAAACATAACAGAATGAATTAAATGCATACAAAATCTGAAAATACACACATGTATAAAAATATATAAATAAAAAATAAACACAACATACAGAGGGACTTACCTGAGCGAACAAGATATTTTTCTTAAAATACCATGCATATATATATTATCCGAATATTCACATATTTACAAAATAAATATTAACAAGTTTGTTGATGAAACAGTAAAGGAATTAGTTTAACATACTGGAAAAGGTCCGCCTGCTACAAAATAAATATTCCTCCTTCCACACATTAGTATTACATTGACAGAGTAAATATTTAAGTAAAGTTAACGCTGTTCAAATAATCCACAGTCTTTAACCTATGAAGTAAATTACCTGTGTAGTACCTGTAACAATAGAACAAAAGAATTATGTTAAAAAAATATTAAAAAAAATTTTTTTAATAGGTTAATAAAAATAACACATCTGCAACACCATTCAAAACATAATGGTAAAATCAATCACTACAAATTATAATCATGAGAAAAAATACAAATCCCTATTTATTAATCAAATAAGAAGAAAATGACTAATTTTAAATGACTAATCCTCCTCTATGAATCATGAGACCTTGCCGTTGGTGAGGGGGCTTGAGTGCTCAGGGATACAGAGTAGCTGGACCGAAGGTGCAACCATATCGGAGGGGTATCTGTTGAGAGCCAGACTAAGGAATGATTCCTGAAAGAGGGCAGCAGCTCTTTCAGTAGTTGTTAGGGGCGTGAGTCAGGACGACTTAAACGGCCGTATCAACATCACTCAGTCCTCTGACTACTGCGCAGCTGAAAGCAATGGAAAACTACAGCTGGTTTTTTTTTCCAAGAAAATGTGGCTCTGCATTTTCAAAAGCAATAATGGAGGCGCCTTCCTTGGTAAAATATTCCGGAGGTAAAATAGTCCCCCGTTCGGATCTCCGGGTGGGGACTACTAAGGAAGGGGTCACCAGAAAAGTAAAAAATAACATTCTACGAGTCGGAGCGTGGAATTTTAGAAGCTTAAAAAAGGTTGGTAGGCTAGAGAATTTAAAAAGGGAAATGGATAGGGTAAACGTGGATATAGTAGGAATTAGTGAGGTTCGGTGGGAAGAGGAAGGCGACTTTTGGTCGGGTGACTTTAGAGTAATTAACTCAGCGTCAAATAATGGGCAGGCAGGAGTAGGTTTCGTGATGAACAAGAAAATAGGGAGGAGAGTGGAGTATTTCAAGACGCATAGCGATAGAGTCATTGTAATAAGGATAAATTCAAAACCTAAACCGACAACGATTGTTAACGTCTATATGCCTACAAGCGCCCATGATGATGATGAGGTAGAGTGTGTATACGAAGAGATTGATGAAGCAATTAAACACGTAAAAGGAGATGAAAATTTAATAATAGTTGGAGATTGGAATGCAAGCATTGGAAAAGGCAAGGAAGGAAATATAGTGGGTGAATACGGGCTGGGCAAAAGGAATGAAAGAGGGGACCGACTTATAGAGTTTTGCACGAAGTATAATTTAGTAATTGCCAACACCCAATTTAAAAATCATAATAGAAGAATATACACTTGGAAAAAGCCAGGCGATACTGCAAGGTATCAGATAGATTATATCATGGTTAAGCAAAGATTTAGAAATCAACTCGTGGACTGCAAAACTTACCCTGGAGCAGACATTGATAGCGACCATAATTTGGTGATAATGAAATGTAGATTGGGGTTTAAAAACCTGAAGAAAAGGTGTCAGATGAATCGGTGGAATTTAGAGAAGCTTGAGGAAGAGGAGGTAAAGAAGATTTTTGAGGAGGACATCGCTAGAGGTCTGAGTAAAAAAGATAAGATAGAAAATGTAGAAGAAGAATGGGAGAATGTTAAAAAGGAAATTCTTAAATCAGCAGAAGCGAACTTAGGCGGAATAAAGAGAACTGGTAGAAAACCTTGGGTTTCAGACGATATATTGCAGCTGATGGATGAACGTAGAAAATATAAGAATGCTAGTGATGAAGAAAGTAAAAGGAACTATCGGCAATTAAGAAATGCTATAAACAGGAAGTGCAAACTGGCGAAAGAAGAGTGGATTAAAGAAAAGTGCTCAGAAGTGGAAAGAGAAATGAACATTGGTAAAATAGACGTAGCATACAGGAAAGTTAAGGAAAATTTTGGGGTACATAAATTAAAATCTAATAATGTGTTAAACAAAGATGGTACACCTATATATAATACGAAAGGTAAAGTCAATAGATGGGTGGAATAAATTGAAGAGTTATACGGAGGAAATGAATTAGAAAATGGTTTTATAGAGGAAGAAGAGGAAGTTGAGGAGGATGAAATGGGAGAAACAATACTGAGATCTGAATTTAAGAGAGCATTAAAAGATTTAAATGGCAGAAAGGCTCCTGGAATAGACGGAATACCTGTAGAATTACTGCGCAGTGCAGGGGAGGAGGCGATTGATAGATTATACAAAGTGGTGTGTAATATTTATGAAAAAGGGGAATTTCCGTCAGACTTCAAAAAAAGTGTTATAGTAATGATACCAAAGAAATCAGGGGCAGATAAATGTGAAGAATACAGAACAATTAGTTTAACTAGTCATGCATCAAAAATCTTAACTAGAATTCTATACAGAAGAATTGAGAGGAGAGTGGAGGAAGTGTTAGGAGAAGACCAATTTGGTTTCAGGAAAAGTATAGGGACAAGGGAAGCAATTTTAGGCCTCAGATTAATAGTAGAAGGAAGATTAAAGAAAAACAAACCAACATACTTGGCGTTTATAGACCTAGAAAAGGCATTCGATAACGTAGACTGGAATAAAATGTTCAGCATTTTAAAAAAATTAGGGTTCAAATACAGAGATAGAAGAACAATTGCTAACATGTACAGGAACCAAACAGCAACAATAGCAATTGAAGAACATAAGAAAGAAGCCATAATAAGAAAGGGAGTCCGACAAGGATGTTCTCTATCTCCGTTACTTTTTAATCTTTACATGGAACTAGCAGTTAATGATGCTAAAGAACAATTTAGATTCGGAATAACAGTACAAGGTGAAAAGATAAAGATGCTACGATTTGTAGATGATATAGTAATTATAGCCGAGAATAAAAAGGATTTAGAAGAAACAATGAACGGCATAGATGAAGTCCTACGCAAGAACTATCGCATGAAAATAAACAAGAACAAAACAAAAGTAATGAACTGTAGTAGAAATAACAAAGATGGACCACTGAATGTGAAAATAGGAGGAGAAAAGATTATGGAGGTAGAAGAATTTTGTTATTTGGGAAGTAGAATTACTAAAGATGGACGAAGCAGGAGCGATATAAAATGCCGAATAGCACAAGCTAAACGAGCCTTCAGTAAGAAATATAAGTTGTTTACATCAAAAATTAATTTAAATGTCAGGAAAAGATTTTTGAAAGTGTATGTTTGGAGTGTCGCTTTATATGGAAGTGAAAGTTGGACAATCTGAGTATCTGAGAAGAAAAGGTTAGAAGCTTTTGAAATCTGGTGCTATAGGAGAATGTTAAAAATCAGACGGGTGGATAAAGTGACAAATGAGGAGGTATTGCGACAAATAGATGAAGAAAGAAGCATTTGGAAAAATATAGTTAAAAGAAGAGACAGACTTATAGGCCACATACTAAGGCATCCTGGAATAGTCGCTTTAATTTAGGAAGGACAGGTAGAAGGGAAAAATTGTGTAGGCAGGCCACGTTTGGAATATGTAAAACAAATTGTTAGGGATGTAGGATGTAGAGGGTATACTGAAATGAAACGACTAGCACTAGATAGGGAATCTTGGAGAGCTGCATCAAACCAGTCAAATGACTGAAGACAAAAAAAAAAAAAATGACTAATACTACTCGTATAAGCAACAATTACACTGTATTTTTCAAAATCTACAAATGCAGATTTCAATTAAAAATATACTATCTAATAGAACTGCAGATTTAAATAGTGCACTGATAAAATGAGCTACTTATGACAGTATTTATACCACCATAAGAGTAGTAATTACTATAAGATTTTTTGTTATTTAATTGGTTAGACGCTATTCTACGATCCTTTATGCGTTTTAAAATTTTTTCAAATTAATTTAACATAGGGCTATTATTCAATATAATCTATCTAGTAATCATACAACTATAAACTGTTAGAATACAAGACGATGCTGAAAAAACTGTAAGTTACGACTATGTAATTAATAATATACCTGATACATTACCAAGAGTCCAGACGTTTTGAAAATGAGATAATTATACAAAAGTAGATAGTATAAATGATAACTGGGACATCTGAAAAAAAAATGTTTAATTGTCTAACCAAAAATAAATAAATTACATTAATTAAACTATATAAGTATCATCCAATAAAATCTAATAATCATATAATAAGTATAATGTGTTAGAATATATGATGCTGAAAAAACTGTACGTTACCACATTGTAATCACTACTGTACATGATTCAACAAGTGCATCAAAATATAAGTTACACTTTTGCCGTCTTTTAAACTGAAACGAGTACATTAATGTGTTCCGATGCAGCACTGGCTTTTTTGTTGTTTTCACCGTCCCCCTGCAACAGTTCTGTACATCATTCAGTATATATATGCATTATCGTGTTCAACACGCCGTTTCCTCTAGAGGATTCGTCGATTACAGAACTGCGTTCGGTAGTCCGATTTTTGTAAGCAAATAAATACATTTGTTGTGAAATTCCTCAGCAAACTGTTGAGATATACGATGAGAAAAATGACATACCCCACAAACATAAAAACCTGCAAAATGTTCAGAAACAGGAGAACAAATGTGAGTGACGAGCTGGTTGATAGGCGTACATAAATTTTTAAAGATTTAGGCAGATTAAGGCATACATTTTTTTTTAAAGATGGCCTCCTCTCACCCCTTATAGCCATGCCCAACCTCCATGAATATTTTTAGCATCCACAAGGAGAGTGTTCTTCGTGTTTTAAAATAACACTATCACCTTGAAGTGCTATGAATTAAGTCTTTCCCCACCCTTTCTTGCTCCTATCTAATGAGCTCATCGGTCCGGATGGATCCCCCCCACTACATTGAAACACACAGACTTCCTTTTCCACATTACCGGCGTGTTAATCTGTTGAAGGGTTAACCTTCCCGGGGACAGCCTATCAGATCCAGACTCGCTTAGCACATGTCCTACCCCTACTCGTCACAGGTTCATCATATGTCGAGGGTCACCATTAGCACCATCAGTAAGCCCTGATTCCCCACTGATGCATGTGGGTGGACAGAACAAAATAGCCATAGGGTGAACCCCCCCATGACTTACACGGTGCCAATTTTCATCCCAAGTTCAGTTTATTTGGGATAATTTAACTGAAAACACGATGGCTTAATCGGAAACCATGAATAAAATGATACTGAGTAACCGGCGCTGTAAAATTGGAAAAATTGCAAGTGAAGATAACGTCTGTGAAAGTAATGTATATGCGATCGTAAAACCCCACGATCATAAAAACCTGCAAAATGTTCAGAAACGGGAGAACAAATGTGAGTGATGAGCTGGTTGATAGGCGTATAACGGCAGTCAAAAAAAAAATACATATGTAGGTTTGTCTTATAAATATCTGTTTGTTTCATATACTGGGTGTAACTTACATTCTGATCGTCACTCGTATTTTACTCACTGTCAAGCAGTCTTGAAAGCATCCAATTTTTAAAATGAGTAGGTTGTTAAATGATAACAATTATATCTGAAACAATAAAAAAAATAATAATTTTTAAAAGTGTTATAATAGTCTTACACAAACATTTATGACTTTATTATTAATCTATGTGCCTATTATCCAAAAAAAATCTAATTATCGTATAATAAGTAAAAAGTGTTAGTTAATATGTGGTTGCTAACAAAAATGTACATTACCGCTATTTAAATTATACTGAACATGATATATTAATCAGCTTGAAAGTGACATAATTTTAAAATAAGTACAGTACTTAGATGACAACTCATGCATCTGAAACACAAATAAACATATTTTTTAAACCTCAAACAATAATCAGTTACAATATTAATCAACTACATGGATGTTTTCCAATAAAATCTTATAATTATAAATCAACATGTATAAACCAACAAAAAATATATCACTAAGTTAATGAGAAAAATGTTTACTACCGTTACGGAATTAATACTGAACATCATGTGTTAGTAACACCGAACAGCTCTTTGAAAAGGATGAATTTAATATTAAGAAAAAACTTTTATATGTAACCTGAAAGCAAAAAAAAAAAATTTATTCGTCAGAAAAATTATCTTCATGATATTAACGAAACAATAGTTATATTATCTAATGATATTCATAAAAAAATTATTATTACCTGTTAGAAAATATGGTGATGATAGTGAATACTTAATACAAACATTTTCTTGAATTTTAGGATCCGCATTAGATTCAGGCTGTACTTTTGAAGGGCTGATCGTATATTTGTATCCTAGCAACATTCTGTTTACAATCGCACACTTTTCTAGGCACTTCAACTAAACACACACAGAAAATGCGCAATACATAAGCAAAAACAAACAAATCCACACTGCACTCTTCTAAAGCTAACCGAACAACAAAAACAAGACAATACAGTAAGACAAACATTTATTAATGGAGTTCTACAAACAGTTAGAAATAGCAAACATGATATTACAAAAATATCAGAAATAAAGAAAATCCTCCTAAAATTTATTTAATGCGAGAAGTAAATTGTATGATCCAGAATTGGTATTTTTCAAAAACATGCATGAAAAATGTTGTTTTTCCCCACTTCTTTTCAAGACATAGTCATGTTTTACATACCATTTGAACAGCTAATTCTACAATATAATATCAATAAAAAAATTAAAATCCACTTTCTAATAACTTACCAAAGTGTACTGGTTGGGATACGAACACGACTTAAAACTAAAACATAACAGAATGAATTAAATGCATACAAAATCTGAAAATACACACATGTATAAAAATATATAAATAAAAAATAAACACAACTTACAGAGGGACTTACCTGAGCGAACAAGATATTTTTCTTAAAATACCATGCATATATTTATTATCCGAATATTCACATATTTACAAAATAAATATTAACAAGTTTGTTGATGAAACAGTAAAGTAATTAGTTTAACATACTGGAAAAGGTCCGCCTGCTACAAAATAAATATTCCTCCTTCCACACATTAGTATTACATTGACAGAGTAAATATTTAAGTAAAGTTAACGCTGTTCAAATAATCCACAGTCTTTAACCTATGAAGTAAATTACCTGTGTAGTACCTGTAACAATAGAACAAAAGAATTATGTTAAAAAAATATTTAAAAAAATTTTTTTAATAGGTTAATAAAAATAACACATCTGCAACACCATTCAAAACATAATGGTAAAATCAATCACTACAAATTATAATCATGAGAAAAAATACAAATCCCTATTTATTAATCAAATAAGAAGAAAATGACTAATTTTAAATGACTAATACTACTCGTATAAGCAACAATTACACTGTATTTTTCAAAATCTACAAATGCAGATTTCAATTAAAAATATACTATCTAATAGAACTGCAGATTTAAATAGTGCACTGATAAAATGAGCTACTTATGACAGTATTTATACCACCATAAGAGTAGTAATTACTATAAGATTTTTTGTTATTTAATTGGTTAGACGTTATTCTACGATCCTTTATGCGTTTTAAAATCTTTTCAAATTATTTTAACATAGGGCTATTATTCAATATAATCTATCTAGTAATCATACAACTATAAACTGTTAGAATACAAGACGATGCTGAAAAAACTGTAAGTTACGACTATGTAATTAATAATATACATGATACATTACCAAGAGTCCAGACGTTTTGAAAATGAGATAATTATACAAAAGTAGATAGTATAAATGATAACTGGGACATCTGAAAAAAAAAATGTTTAATTGTCTAACCAAAAATAAATAAATTACATTAATTAAACTATATAAGTATCATCCAATAAAATCTAATAATCATATAATAAGTATAATGTGTTAGAATATATGATGCTGAAAAAACTGTACGTTACCACATTGTAATCACTACTGTACATGATTCAACAAGTGCATCAAAAAATAAGTTACACCTTTGCCGTCTTTTAAACTGAAACTAATACATTAATGTGTTCCGATGCAGCACTGGCTTTGTTGTTGTTTTCACCGTCCCCCTGCAGCAGTTCTGTACATCATTCAGTATATATGCATTATCGTGTTCAACACGCCGTTTCCTCTAGAGGATTCGTCGATTACAGAACTGCGTTCGGTAGTCCGATTTTTGTAAGCAAATAAATACATTTGTTGTGAAATTCCTCAGCAAACTGTTGAGATATACGATGAGAAAAATGACATACCCCACAAACATAAAAACCTGCAAAATGTTCAGAAACAGGAGAACAAATGTGAGTGACGAGCTGGTTGATAGGCGTACATAAATTTTTAAAGATTTAGGCAGATTAAGGCATACATTTTTTTTTAAAGATGGCCTCCTCTCACCCCTTATAGCCATGCCCAACCTCCATGAATATTTTTAGCAT
The DNA here is from genome assembly GCF_047948215.1 of Lycorma delicatula. Classification (NCBI taxonomy): domain Eukaryota; kingdom Metazoa; phylum Arthropoda; class Insecta; order Hemiptera; family Fulgoridae; genus Lycorma; species Lycorma delicatula. The sequence continues at coordinate 11,876,004 of NC_134465.1, forward strand.
CCACAAGGAGAGTGTTCTTCGTGTTTTAAAATAACACTATCACCTTGAAGTGCTATGAATTAAGTCTTTCCCCACCCTTTCTTGCTCCTATCTAATGAGCTCATCGGTCCGGATGGATCCCCCCCGCTACATTGAAACACACAGACTTCCTTTTCCACATTACCGGCGTGTTAATCTGTTGAAGGGTTAACCTTCCCGGGGACAGCCTATCAGATCCAGACTCGCTTAGCACATGTCCTACCCCTACTCGTCACAGGTTCATCATATGTCGAGGGTCACCATTAGCACCATCAGTAAGCCCTGATTCCCCACTGATGCATGTGGGTGGACAGAACAAAATAGCTATAGGGTGAACCCCCCCATGACTTACACGGTGCCAATTTTCATCCCAAGTTCAGTTTATTTGGGATAATTTAACTGAAAACACGATGGCTTAATCGGAAACCATGAATAAAATGATACTGAGTAACCGGCGCTGTAAAATTGGAAAAATTGCAAGTGAAGATAACGTCTGTGAAAGTAATGTATATGCGATCGTAAAACCCCACGATCATAAAAACCTGCAAAATGTTCAGAAACGGGAGAACAAATGTGAGTGATGAGCTGGTTGATAGGCGTATAACGGCAGTCAAAAAAAAAATACATATGTAGGTTTGTCTTATAAATATCTGTTTGTTTCATATACTGGGTGTAACTTACTTTCTGATCGTCACTCGTATTTTACTCACTGTCAAGCAGTCTTGAAAGCATCCAATTTTTAAAATAAGTAGGTTGTTAAATGATAACAATTATATCTGAAACAAAAAAAAAATAATAATTTTTAAAAGTGTTATAATAGTCTTACACAAACATTTATGACTTTATTATTATTCTATGTGCCTATTATCCAAAAAAAAATCTAATTATCGTATAATAAGTAAAAAGTGTTAGTTAATATGTGGTTGCTAACAAAAATGTACATTACCGCTATTTAAATTATACTGAACATGATATATTAATCGGCTTGAAAGTGACATAATTTTAAAATAAGTACAGTACTTAGATGACAACTCATGCATCTGAAACACAAATAAACATATTTTTTAAACCTCAAACAATAATCAGTTACAATATTAATCAACTACATGGATGTTTTCCAATAAAATCTTATAATTATAAATCAACATGTATAAACCAACAAAAAATATATCACTAAGTTAATGAGAAAAATGTTTACTACCGTTACGGAATTAATACTGAACATCATGTGTTAGTAACACTGAACAGCTCTTTGAAAAGGATGAATTTAATATTAAGAAAAAACTTTTATATGTAACCTGAATGCAAAAAAAAAAATTTATTCGTCAGAAAAATTATCTTCATGATATTAACGAAACAATAGTTATATTATCTAATGATAATCATAAAAAAATTATTATTACCTGTTAGAAAATATGGTGATGATAGTGAATACTTAATACAAACATTTTCTTGAATTTTAGGATCCGCATTACATTCAGGCTGTACTTTTCAAGGGCTGATCGAATATTTTTATCCTAGCAACATTCTGTTTACAATCGCACACTTTTCTAGGCACTTCAACTAAACACACACAGAAAATGCGCAATACATAAGCAAAAACAAACAAATCCACACTGCACTCTTCTAAAGCTAACCGAACAACAAAAACAAGACAATACAGTAAGACAAACATTTATTAATGGAGTTCTACAAACAGTTAGAAATAGCAAACATGATATTACAAAAATATCAGAAATAAAGAAAATCCTCCTAAAACTTATTTAATGCGAGAAGTAAATTGTATGATCCAGAATTGGTATTTTTCAAAAACATGCATGAAAAATGTTGTTTTTCCCCACTTCTTTTCAAGACATAGTCATGTTTTACATACCATTTGAACAGCTAATTCTACAATATAATATCAATAAAAAAATTAAAATCCACTTTCTAATAACTTACCAAAGTGTACTGGTTGGGATACGAACACGACTTAAAACTAAAACATAACAGAATGAATTAAATGCATACAAAATCTGAAAATACACACATGTATAAAAATATATAAATAAAAAATAAACACAACATAAAGAGGGACTTACCTGAGCGAACAAGATATTTTTCTTAAAATACCATGCATATATTTATTATCCGAATATTCACATATTTACAAAATAAATATTAACAAGTTTGTTGATGAAACAGTAAAGTAATTAGTTTAACATACTGGAAAAGGTCCGCCTGCTACAAAATAAATATTCCTCCTTCCACACATTAGTATTACATTGACAGAGTAAATATTTAAGTAAAGTTAACGCTGTTCAAATAATCCACAGTCTTTAACCTATGAAGTAAATTACCTGTGTAGTACCTGTAACAATAGAACAAAAGAATTATGTTAAAAAAATATTTAAAAAAATTTTTTTAATAGGTTAATAAAAATAACACATCTGCAACACCATTCAAAACATAATGGTAAAATCAATCACTACAAATTATAATCATGAGAAAAAATACAAATCCCTATTTATTAATCAAATAAGAAGAAAATGACTAATTTTAAATGACTAATACTACTCGTATAAGCAACAATTACACTGTATTTTTCAAAATCTACAAATGCAGATTTCAATTAAAAATATACTATCTAATAGAACTGCAGATTTAAATAGTGCACTGATAAAATGAGCTACTTATGACAGTATTTATACCACCATAAGAGTAGTAATTACTATAAGATTTTTTGTTATTTAATTGGTTAGACGCTATTCTACGATCCTTTATGCGTTTTAAAATTTTTTCAAATTATTTTAACATAGGGCTATTATTCAATATAATCTATCTAGTAATCATACAACTATAAACTGTTAGAATACAAGACGATGCTGAAAAAACTGTAAGTTACGACTATGTAATTAATAATATACATGATACATTACCAAGAGTCCAGACGTTTTGAAAATGAGATAATTATACAAAAGTAGATAGTATAAATGATAACTGGGACATCTGAAAAAAAAAATATTTAATTGTCTAACCAAAAATAAATAAATTACATTAATTAAACTATATAAGTATCATCCAATAAAATCTAATAATCATATAATAAGTATAATGTGTTAGAATATATGATGCTGAAAAAACTGTACGTTACCACATTGTAATCACTACTGTACATGATTCAACAAGTGCATCAAAAAATAAGTTACACCTTTGCCGTCTTTTAAACTGAAACTAATACATTAATGTGTTCCGATGCAGCACTGGCTTTGTTGTTGTTTTCACCGTCCCCCTGCAGCAGTTCTGTACATCATTCAGTATATATGCATTATCGTGTTCAACACGCCGTTTCCTCTAGAGGATTCGTCGATTACAGAACTGCGTTCGGTAGTCCGATTTTTGTAAGCAAATAAATACATTTGTTGTGAAATTCCTCAGCAAACTGTTGAGATATACGATGAGAAAAATGACATACCCCACAAACATAAAAACCTGCAAAATGTTCAGAAACGGGAGAACAAATGTGAGTGACGAGCTGGTTGATAGGCGTACATAAATTTTTAAAGATTTAGGCAGATTAAGGCATACATTTTTTTTTAAAGATGGCCTCCTCTCACCCCTTATAGCCATGCCCAACCTCCATGAATATTTTTAGCATCCACAAGGAGAGTGTTCTTCGTGTTTTAAAATAACACTATCACCTTGAAGTGCTATGAATAAAGTCTTTCCCCACCCTTTCTTGCTCCTATCTAATGAGCTCATCGGTCCGGATGGATCCACCCCTCTACATTGAAACACACAGACTTCCTTTTCCACATTACCGGCGTGTTAATCTGTTGAAGGGTTAACCTTCCCGGGGACAGCCTATCAGATCCAGACTCGCTTAGCACATGTCCTACCCCTACTCGTCACAGGTTCATCATATGTCGAGGGTCACCATTAGCACCATCAGTAAGCCCTGATTCCCCAGTGATGCATGTGGGTGGACAGAACAAAATAGCCATAGGGTGAACCCCCCCATGACTTACACGGTGCCAATTTTCATCCCAAGTTCAGTTTATTTGGGATAATTTAACTGAAAACACGATGGCTTAATCGGAAACCATTAATAAAATGATACTGAGTAACCGGCGCTGTAAAATTGGAAAAATTGCAAGTGAAGATAACGTCTGTGAAAGTAATGTATATGCGATCGTAAAACCCCACGATCATAAAAACCTGCAAAATGTTCAGAAACGGGAGAACAAATGTGAGTGATGAGCTGGTTGATAGGCGTATAACGGCAGTCAAAAAAAAATACATATGTAGGTTTGTCTTATAAATATCTGTTTGTTTCATATACTGGGTGTAACTTACTTTCTGATCGTCACTCGTATTTTACTCACTGTCAAGCAGTCTTGAAAGCATCCAATTTTTAAAATGAGTAGGTTGTTAAATGATAACAATTATATTTGAAACAAAAAAAAATAATAATTTTTAAAAGTATTATAATAGTCTTACACAAACATTTATGACTTTATTATTAATCTATGTGCCTATTATCCAAAAAAATCTAATTATCGTATAATAAGAAAAAAGTGTTAGTTAATATGTGGTTGCTAACAAAAATGTACATTACCGCTATTTAAATTATACTGAACATGATATATTAATCAGCTTGAAAGTGACATAATTTTAAAATAAGTACAGTACTTAGATGACAACTCATGCATCTGAAACACAAATAAACATATTTTTTAAACCTCAAACAATAATCAGTTACAATATTAATCAACTACATGGATGTTTTCCAATAAAATCTTATAATTATAAATCAACATGTATAAACCAACAAAAAATATATCACTAAGTTAATGAGAAAAATGTTTACTACCGTTACGGAATTAATACTGAACATCATGTGTTAGTAACACCGAACAGCTCTTTGAAAAGGATGAATTTAATATTAAGAAAAAACTTTTATATGTAACCTGAATGCAAAAAAAAAAATTTATTCGTCAGAAAAATTATCTTCATGATATTAACGAAACAATAGTTATATTATCTAATGATAATCATAAAAAAATTATTATTACCTGTTAGAAAATATGGTGATGATAGTGAATACTTAATACAAACATTTTCTTGAATTTTAGGATCCGCATTACATTCAGGCTGTACTTTTCAAGGGCTGATCGAATATTTTTATCCTAGCAACATTCTGTTTACAATCGCACACTTTTCTAGGCACTTCAACTAAACACACACAGAAAATGCGCAATACATAAGCAAAAACAAACAAATCCACACTGCACTCTTCTAAAGCTAACCGAACAACAAAAACAAGACAATACAGTAAGACAAACATTTATTAATGGAGTTCTACAAACAGTTAGAAATAGCAAACATGATATTACAAAAATATCAGAAATAAAGAAAATCCTCCTAAAATTTATTTAATGCGAGAAGTAAATTGTATGATCCAGAATTGGTATTTTTCAAAAACATGCATGAAAAATGTTGTTTTTCCCCACTTCTTTTCAAGACATAGTCATGTTTTACATACCATTTGAACAGCTAATTCTACAATATAATATCAATAAAAAAATTAAAATCCACTTTCTAATAACTTACCAAAGTGTACTGGTTGGGATACGAACACGACTTAAAACTAAAACATAACAGAATGAATTAAATGCATACAAAATCTGAAAATACACACATGTATAAAAATATATAAATAAAAAATAAACACAACATACAGAGGGACTTACCTGAGCGAACAAGATATTTTTCTTAAAATACCATGCATATATTTATTATCCGAATATTCACATATTTACAAAATAAATATTAACAAGTTTGTTGATGAAACAATAAAGTAATTAGTTTAACATACTGGAAAAGGTCCGCCTGCTACAAAATAAATATTCCTCCTTCCACACATTAGTATTACATTGACAGAGTAAATATTTAAGTAAAGTTAACGCTGTTCAAATAATCCACAGTCTTTAACCTATGAAGTAAATTACCTGTGTAGTACCTGTAACAATAGAACAAAAGAATTATGTTAAAAAAATATTTAAAAAAATTTTTTTAATAGGTTAATAAAAATAACACATCTGCAACACCATTCAAAACATAATGGTAAAATCAATCACTACAAATTATAATCATGAGAAAAAATACAAATCCCTATTTATTAATCAAATAAGAAGAAAATGACTAATTTTAAATGACTAATACTACTCGTATAAGCAACAATTACACTGTATTTTTCAAAATCTACAAATGCAGATTTCAATTAAAAATATACTATCTAATAGAACTGCAGATTTAAATAGTGCACTGATAAAATGAGCTACTTATGACAGTATTTATACCACCATAAGAGTAGTAATTACTATAAGATTTTTTGTTATTTAATTGGTTAGACGTTATTCTACGATCCTTTATGCGTTTTAAAATCTTTTCAAATTATTTTAACATAGGGCTATTATTCAATATAATCTATCTAGTAATCATACAACTATAAACTGTTAGAATACAAGACGATGCTGAAAAAACTGTAAGTTACGACTATGTAATTAATAATATACATGATACATTACCAAGAGTCCAGACGTTTTGAAAATGAGATAATTATACAAAAGTAGATAGTATAAATGATAACTGGGACATCTGAAAAAAAAAAATGTTTAATTGTCTAACCAAAAATAAATAAATTACATTAATTAAACTATATAAGTATCATCCAATAAAATCTAATAATCATATAATAAGTATAATGTGTTAGAATATATGATGCTGAAAAAACTGTACGTTACCACATTGTAATCACTACTGTACATGATTCAACAAGTGCATCAAAAACTAAGTTACACCTTTGCCGTCTTTTAAACTGAAACGAATACATTAATGTGTTCCGATGCAGCACTGGCTTTGTTGTTGTTTTCACCGTCCCCCTGCAGCAGTTCTGTACATCATTCAGTATATATGCATTATCGTGTTCAACACGCCGTTTCCTCTAGAGGATTCGTCGATTACAGAACTGCGTTCGGTAGTCCGATTTTTGTAAGCAAATAAATACATTTGTTGTGAAATTCCTCAGCAAACTGTTGAGATATACGATGAGAAAAATGACATACCCCACAAACATAAAAACCTGCAAAATGTTCAGAAACAGGAGAACAAATGTGAGTGACGAGCTGGTTGATAGGCGTACATAAATTTTTAAAGATTTAGGCAGATTAAGGCATACATTTTTTTTTAAAGATGGCCTCCTCTCACCCCTTATAGCCATGCCCAACCTCCATGAATATTTTTAGCATCCACAAGGAGAGTGTTCTTCGTGTTTTAAAATAACACTATCACCTTGAAGTGCTATGAATTAAGTCTTTCCCCACCCTTTCTTGCTCCTATCTAATGAGCTCATCGGTCCGGATGGATCCCCCCCGCTACATTGAAACACACAGACTTCCTTTTCCACATTACCGGCGTGTTAATCTGTTGAAGGGTTAACCTTCCCGGGGACAGCCTATCAGATCCAGACTCGCTTAGCACATGTCCTACCCCTACTCGTCACAGGTTCATCATATGTCGAGGGTCACCATTAGCACCATCAGTAAGCCCTGATTCCCCACTGACGCATGTGGGTGGACAGAACAAAATAGCCATAGGGTGAACCCCCCCATGACACGGTGCCAATTTTCATCCCATGTTCAGTTTATTTGGGATAATTTAACTGAAAACACGATGGCTTAATCGGAAACCACGAATAAAATGATACTGAGTAACCGGCGCTGTAAAATTGGAAAAATTGCAAGTGAAGATAACGTCTGTGAAAGTAATGTATATGCGATCGTAAAACCCCACGATCATAAAAACCTGCAAAATGTTCAGAAACGGGAGAACAAATGTGAGTGATGAGCTGGTTGATAGGCGTATACGGCAGTCAAAAAAAAAATACATATGTAGGTTTGTCTTATAAATATCTGTTTGTTTCATATACTGGGTGTAACTTACTTTCTGATCGTCACTCGTATTTTACTCACTGTCAAGCAGTCTTGAAAGCATCCAAATTTTAAAATGAGTAGGATGTTAAATGATAACAATTATATCTGAAACAAAAAAAAAAAATAATAATTTTTAAAAGTATTATAATAGTCTTACACAAACATTTATGACTTTATTATTAATCTATGTGCCTATTATCCAAAAAAAATCTAATTATCGTATAATAAGTAAAAAGTGTTAGTTAATATGTGGTTGCTAACAAAAATGTACATTACCGCTATTTAAATTATACTGAACATGATATATTAATCGGCTTGAAAGTGACATAATTTTAAAATAAGTACAGTACTTAGATGACAACTCATGCATCTGAAACACAAATAAACATATTTTTTAAACCTCAAACAATAATCAGTTACAATATTAATCAACTACATGGATGTTTTCCAATAAAATCTTATAATTATAAATCAACATGTATAAACCAACAAAAAATATATCACTAAGTTAATGAGAAAAATGTTTACTACCGTTACGGAATTAATACTGAACATCATGTGTTAGTAACACCGAACAGCTCTTTGAAAAGGATGAATTTAATATTAAGAAAAAACTTTTATATGTAACCTGAAAGCAAAAAAAAAAAATTTATTCGTCAGAAAAATTATCTTCATGATATTAACGAAACAATAGTTATATTATCTAATGATAATCATAAAAAAATTATTATTACCTGTTAGAAAATATGGTGATGATAGTGAATACTTAATACAAACATTTTCTTGAATTTTAGGATCCGCATTAGATTCAGGCTGTACTTTTGAAGGGCTGATCGTATATTTGTATCCTAGCAACATTCTGTTTACAATCGCACTCTTTTCTAGGCACTTCAACTAAACACACACAGAAAATGCGCAATACATAAGCAAAAACAAACAAATCCCTACTGCACTCTTCTAAAGCTAACCGAACAACAAAAACAAGACAATACAGTAAGACAAACATTTATTAATGGAGTTCTACAAACAGTTAGAAATAGCAAACATGATATTACAAAAATATCAGAAATAAAGAAAATCCTCCTAAATTTTATTTAATGCGAGAAGTAAATTGTATGATCCAGAATTGGTATTTTTCAAAAACATGCATGAAAAATGTTGTTTTTTCCCACTTCTTTTCAAGACATAGTCATGTTTTACATACCATTTGAACAGCTAATTCTACAATATAATATCAATAAAAAAATTAAAATCCACTTTCTAATAACTTACCAAAGTGTACTGGTTGGGATACGAACACGACTTAAAACTAAAACATAACAGAATGAATTAAATGCATACAAAATCTGAAAATACACACATGTATAAAAATATATAAATAAAAAATAAACACAACATACAGAGGGACTTACCTGAGCGAACAAGATATTTTTCTTAAAATACCATGCATATATTTATTATCCGAATATTCACATATTTACAAAATAAATATTAACAAGTTTGTTGATGAAACAGTAAAGTAATTAGTTTAACATACTGGAAAAGGTCCGCCTGCTACAAAATAAATATTCTTCCTTCCACACATTAGTATTACATTGACAGAGTAAATATTTAAGTAAAGTTAACGCTGTTCAAATAATCCACAGTCTTTAACCTATGAAGTAAATTACCTGTGTAGTACCTGTAACAATAGAACAAAAGAATTATGTTAAAAAAATATTTAAAAAAATTTTTTTAATAGGTTAATAAAAATAACACATCTGCAACACCATTCAAAACATAATGGTAAAATCAATCACTACAAATTATAATCATGAGAAAAAATACAAATCCCTATTTATTAATCAAATAAGAAGAAAATGACTAATTTTAAATGACTAATACTACTCGTATAAGCAACAATTACACTGTATTTTTCAAAATCTACAAATGCAGATTTCAATTAAAAATATACTATCTAATAGAACTGCAGATTTAAATAGTGCACTGATAAAATGAGCTACTTATGACAGTATTTATACCACCATAAGAGTAGTAATTACTATAAGATTTTTTGTTATTTAATTGGTTAGACGCTATTCTACGATCCTTTATGCGTTTTAAAATTTTTTCAAATTAATTTAACATAGGGCTATTATTCAATATAATCTATCTAGTAATCATACAACTATAAACTGTTAGAATACAAGACGATGCTGAAAAAACTGTAAGTTACGACTATGAAATTAATAATATACATGATACATTACCAAGAGTCCAGACGTTTTGAAAATGAGATAATTATACAAAAGTAGATAGTATAAATGATAACTGGGACATCTGAAAAAAAAATGTTTAATTGTCTAACCAAAAATAAATAAATTACATTAATTAAACTATATAAGTATCATCCAATAAAATCTAATAATCATATAATAAGTATAATGTGTTAGAATATATGTTGCTGAAAAAACTGTACGTTACCACATTGTAATCACTACTGTACATGATTCAACAAGTGCATCAAAAACTAAGTTACACCTTTGCCGTCTTTTAAACTGAAACGAATACATTAATGTGTTTCGATGCAGCACTGGCTTTGTTGTTGTTTTCACCGTCCCCCTGCAGCAGTTCTGTACATCATTCAATATATATGCATTATCGTGTTCAACACGCCGTTTCCTCTAGAGGATTCGTCGATTACAGAACTGCGTTCGGTAGTCCGATTTTTGTAAGCAAATAATTACATTTGTTGTGAAATTCCTCAGCAAACTGTTGAGATATACGATGAGAAAAATGACATACCCCACAAACATAAAAACCTGCAAAATGTTCAGAAACAGGAGAACAAATGTGAGTGACGATCTGGTTGATAGGCGTACATAAATTTTTAAAGATTGAGGCAGATTAAGGCATACATTTTTTTTTAAAGATGGCCTCCTCTCACCCCTTATAGCCATGCCCAACCTCCATGAATATTTTTAGCATCCACAAGGAGAGTGTTCTTCGTGTTTTAAAATAACACTATCACCTTGAAGTGCTATGAATAAAGTCTTTCCCCACCCTTTCTTGCTCCTATCTAATGAGCTCATCGGTCCGGATGGATCCCCCCCGCTACATTGAAACACACAGACTTCCTTTTCCACATTACCGGCGTGTTAATCTGTTGAAGGGTTAACCTTCCCGGGGACAGCCTATCAGATCCAGACTCGCTTAGCACATGTCCTATCCTTACTCGTCACAGGTTCATCATATGTCGAGGGTCACCATTAGCACCATCAGTAAGCCCTGATTCCCCACTGATGCATGTGGGTGGACAGAACAAAATAGCCATAGGGTGAACCCCCCCATGACACGGTGCCAATTTTCATCCCAAGTTCAGTTTATTTGGGATAATTTAACTGAAAACACGATGGCTTAATCGGAAACCATGAATAAAATGATACTGAGTAACCGGCGCTGTAAAATTGGAAAAATTGCAAGTGAAGATAACGTCTGTGAAAGTAATGTATATGCGATCGTAAAACCCCACGATCATAAAAACCTGCAAAATGTTCAGAAACGGGAGAACAAATGTGAGTGATGAGCTGGTTGATAGGCGTATAACGGCAGTCAAAAAAAAAATACATATGTAGGTTTGTCTTATAAATATCTGTTTGTTTCATATACTGGGTGTAACTTACTTTCTGATCGTCACTCGTATTTTACTCACTGTCAAGCAGTCTTGAAAGCATCCAAATTTTAAAATGAGTAGGTTGTTAAATGATAACAATTATATCTGAAACAAAAAAAAAAAAATAATAATTTTTAAAAGTGTTATAATAGTCTTACACAAACATTTATGACTTTATTATTAATCTATGTGCCTATTATCCAAAAAAAATCTAATTATCGTATAATAAGTAAAAAGTGTTAGTTAATATGTGGTTGCTAACAAAAATGTACATTACCGCTATTTAAATTATACTGAACATGATATATTAATCAGCTTGAAAGTGACATAATTTTAAAATAAGTACAGTACTTAGATGACAACTCATGCATCTGAAACACAAATAAACATATTTTTTAAACCTCAAACAATAATCAGTTACAATATTAATCAACTACATGGATGTTTTCCAATAAAATCTTATAATTATAAATCAACATGTATAAACCAACAAAAAATATATCACTAAGTTAATGAGAAAAATGTTTACTACCGTTACGGAATTAATACTGAACATCATGTGTTAGTAACACCGAACAGCTCTTTGAAAAGGATGAATTTAATATTAAGAAAAAACTTTTATATGTAACCTGAAAGCAAAAAAAAAAATTTATTCGTCAGAAAAATTATCTTCATGATATTAACGAAACAATAGTTATATTATCTAATGATAATCATAAAAAAATTATTATTACCTGTTAGAAAATATGGTGATGATAGTGAATACTTAATACAAACATTTACTTGAATTTTAGGATCCGCATTAGATTCAGGCTGTACTTTTGAAGGGCTGATCGTATATTTGTATCCTAGCAACATTCTGTTTACAATCGCACACTTTTCTAGGCACTTCAACTAAACACACACAGAAAATGCGCAATACATAAGCAAAAACAAACAAATCCCTACTGCACTCTTCTAAAGCTAACCGAACAACAAAAACAAGACAATACAGTAAGACAAACATTTATTAATGGAGTTCTACAAACAGTTAGAAATAGCAAACATGATATTACAAAAATATCAGAAATAAAGAAAATCCTCCTAAAATTTATTTAATGCGAGAAGTAAATTGTATGATCCAGAATTGGTATTTTTCAAAAACATGCATGAAAAATGTTGTTTTTCCCCACTTCTTTTCAAGACATAGTCATGTTTTACATACCATTTGAACAGCTAATTCTACAATATAATATCAATAAAAAAATTAAAATCCACTTTCTAATAACTTACCAAAGTGTACTGGTTGGGATACGAACACGACTTAAAACTAAAACATAACAGAATGAATTAAATGCATACAAAATCTGAAAATACACACATGTATAAAAATATATAAATAAAAAATAAACACAACATAAAGAGGGACTTACCTGAGCGAACAAGATATTTTTCTTAAAATACCATGCATATATTTATTATCCGAATATTCACATATTTACAAAATAAATATTAACAAGTTTGTTGATGAAACAATAAAGTAATTAGTTTAACATACTGGAAAAGGTCCGCCTGCTACAAAATAAATATTCCTCCTTCCACACATTAGTATTACATTGACAGAGTAAATATTTAAGTAAAGTTAACGCTGTTCAAATAATCCACAGTCTTTAACCTATGAAGTAAATTACCTGTGTAGTACCTGTAACAATAGAACAAAAGAATTATGTTAAAAAAATATTTAAAAAAATTTTTTTAATAGGTTAATAAAAATAACACATCTGCAACACCATTCAAAACATAATGGTAAAATCAATCACTACAAATTATAATCATGAGAAAAAATACAAATCCCTATTTATTAATCAAATAAGAAGAAAATGACTAATTTTAAATGACTAATACTACTCGTATAAGCAACAGTTACACTGTATTTTTCAAAATCTACAAATGCAGATTTCAATTAAAAATATACTATCTAATAGAACTGCAGATTTAAATAGTGCACTGATAAAATGAGCTACTTATGACAGTATTTATACCACCATAAGAGTAGTAATTACTATAAGATTTTTTGTTATTTAATTGGTTAGACGCTATTCTACGATCCTTTATGCGTTTTAAAATTTTTTCAAATTAATTTAACATAGGGCTATTATTCAATATAATCTATCTAGTAATCATACAACCATAAACTGTTAGAATACAAGACGATGCTGAAAAAACTGTAAGTTACGACTATGTAATTAATAATATACATGATACATTACCAAGAGTCCAGACGTTTTGAAAATGAGATAATTATACAAAAGTAGATAGTATAAATGATAACTGGGACATCTGAAAAAAAAAAAATTTAATTGTCTAACCAAAAATAAATAAATTACATTAATTAAACTATATAAGTATCATCCAATAAAATCTAATAATCATATAATAAGTATAATGTGTTAGAATATATGATGCTGAAAAAACTGTACGTTACCACATTGTAATCACTACTGTACATGATTCAACAAGTGCATCAAAAACTAAGTTACACCTTTGCCGTCTTTTAAACTGAAACGAATACATTAATGTGTTCAGATGCAGCACTGGCTTTGTTGTTGTTTTCACCGTCCCCATGCAGCAGTTCTGTACATCATTCAGTATATATGCATTATCGTGTTCAACACGCCGTTTCCTCTAGAGGATTCGTCGATTACAGAACTGCGTTCGGTAGTCCGATTTTTGTAAGCAAATAAATACATTTGTTGTGAAATTCCTCAGCAAACTGTTGAGATATACGATGAGAAAAATGACATACCCCACAAACATAAAAACCTGCAAAATGTTCAGAAACAGGAGAACAAATGTGAGTGACGAGCTGGTTGATAGGCGTACATAAATTTTTAAAGATTTAGGCAGATTAAGGCATACATTTTTTTTTAAAGATGGCCTCCTCTCACCCCTTATAGCCATGCCCAACCTCCATGAATATTTTTAGCATCCACAAGGAGAGTGTTCTTCGTGTTTTAAAATAACACTATCACCTTGAAGTGCTATGAATTAAGTCTTTCCCCACCCTTTCTTGCTCCTATCTAATGAGCTCATCGGTCCGGATGGATCCCCCCCGCTACATTGAAACACACAGACTTCCTTTTCCACATTACCGGCGTGTTAATCTGTTGAAGGGTTAACCTTCCCGGGGACAGCCTATCAGATCCAGACTCGCTTAGCACATGTCCTACCCCTACTCGTCACAGGTTCATCATATGTCGAGGGTCACCATTAGCACCATCAGTAAGCCCTGATTCCCCACTGATGCATGTGGGTGGACAGAACAAAATAGCCATAGGGTGAACCCCCCCATGACTTACATGGTGCCAATTTTCATCCCAAGTTCAGTTTATTTGGGATAATTTAACTGAAAACACGATGGCTTAATCGGAAACCATGAATAAAATGATACTGAGTAACCGGCGCTGTAAAATTGGAAAAATTGCAAGTGAAGATAACGTCTGTGAAAGTAATGTATATGCGATCGTAAAACCCCACGATCATAAAAACCTGCAAAATGTTCAGAAACGGGAGAACAAATGTGAGTGATGAGCTGGTTGATAGGCGTATAACGGCAGTCAAAAAAAAAAATACATATGTAGGTTTGTCTTATAAATATCTGTTTGTTTCATATACTGGGTGTAACTTACTTTCTGATCGTCACTCGTATTTTACTCACTGTCAAGCAGTCTTGAAAGCATCCAATTTTTAAAATGAGTAGGTTGTTAAATGATAACAATTATATCTGAAACAAAAAAAAATAATAATTTTTAAAAGTATTATAATAATCTTACACAAACATTTATGACTTTATTATTAATCTATGTGCCTATTATCCAAAAAATCTAATAATCGTATAATAAGTAAAAAGTGTTAGTTAATATGTGGTTGCTAACAAAAATGTACGTTACCGCTATTTAAATTATACTGAACATGATATATTAATCAGCTTGAAAGTGACATAATTTTAAAATAAGTACAGTACTTAGATGACAACTCATGCATCTGAAACACAAATAAACATATTTTTTAAACCTCAAACAATAATCAGTTACAATTACAATATTAATCAACTACATGGATGTTTTCCAATAAAATCTTATAATTATAAATCAACATGTATAAACCAACAAAAAATATATCACTAAGTTAATGAGAAAAATGTTTACTACCGTTACGGAATTAATACTGAACATCATGTGTTAGTAACACCGAACAGCTCTTTGAAAAGGATGAATTTAATATTAAGAAAAAACTTTTATATGTAACCTGAAAGCAAAAAAAAAATTTATTCGTCAGAAAAATTATCTTCATGATATTAACGAAACAATAGTTATATTATCTAATGATAATCATAAAAAAATTATTATTACCTGTTAGAAAATATGGTGATGATAGTGAATACTTAATACAAACATTTACTTGAATTTTAGGATCCGCATTAGATTCAGGCTGTACTTTTGAAGGGCTGATCGTATATTTGTATCCTAGCAACATTCTGTTTACAATCGCACACTTTTCTAGGCACTTCAACTAAACACACACAGAAAATGCGCAATACATAAGCAAAAACAAACAAATCCCTACTGCACTCTTCTAAAGCTAACCGAACAACAAAAACAAGACAATACAGTAAGACAAACATTTATTAATGGAGTTCTACAAACAGTTAGAAATAGCAAACATGATATTACAAAAATATCAGAAATAAAGAAAATCCTCCTAAAATTTATTTAATGCGAGAAGTAAATTGTATGATCCAGAATTGGTATTTTTCAAAAACATGCATGAAAAATGTTGTTTTTCCCCACTTCTTTTCAAGACATAGTCATGTTTTACATACCATTTGAACAGCTAATTCTACAATATAATATCAATAAAAAAATTAAAATCCACTTTCTAATAACTTACCAAAGTGTACTGGTTGGGATACGAACACGACTTAAAACTAAAACATAACAGAATGAATTAAATGCATACAAAATCTGAAAATACGCATATAAAATAAGTATATATTAAAATATTTTTAATATATACATCTTTAGAAGAAATCCCGAAATCAATTTAGTCTTATAACCTTTTTTCTTTTCCCTGTTTAGCCTCCGGTAACTACCGCTTAGATAATTCTTCAGAGGATGATATGTATGAGTGTAAATGAAGTGTAGTCGTGTACATTCTCAGTTCGACCGTTCCTGAGATGTGTGGTTAATTGAAACCCAACCACCAAAGAACACCGGTATCCACGATCTAGTATTCAAATCCATGTAAAAATAACTGGCTTTACTAGGTCTTGAACGCTGTAACTCTCGACTTCCAAATCAGCTGATCAGCTGATTTGGGAAGACGCGTTAACCTACAACGATCATATGTTTCATATATTTTAATTTACTTTACGTATTTTGTCTAAGTAATGTACACAAGATAGATAAACTAACTTATATAAAAAACTTAGTTCATGAAGGCATTAAAGTCTTATTGTGTTATTATTTTAAATTAATTAATTAGATCTAATTATATTAAAAATTAATTATTTTCAGTTTTATTGTTGTGAGGTTTTGTTACTTTTTTCTTCAGTTGTGAATAATTATTCATGACAATGTTAAAAAAAATGCTGAAAAATTAATTTTGTTTTGTAGTTGACACAAAAAATCAAAAATTACTGAATCAGAGATTTATAGGGGGTAGAATCCACTTTCTTGGAATGAGTACAGTATGTGGTTTCCTACAAGATGTTTGTGTATTTTGGTCTAGGTTAGGCTAAAATTATGCAACCTAAAGTTAAAATTATGCAACCTAACCTACCGGCTTGAACTAGTGGTGAACGCGTCTTCCCAAATCAGTTGATTTGGAAGTTGAAAGTTCTAGCGTTCAAGTCCTAGTAAAGTCAGTTGTTTTTACACGAATTTGAATACTAGATCGTGGATATCTGTGTTGTTTGGTGGTTGGATTTCTATTAGCCACACATCTCGGGAATAAGTGAACTGAGACTGTACAAGACTAACCCCTCATTTGCACCCATACATATCATCCTCTGAAGTATTATCTGAAAGGTAATTACCGGAGGCTAAACAGGAAAAAGAAAAATCCTAATATATTTACACATTTCGTTAATATGTAACCTCAAATGTCATTTTTATTGATATAATATTGAAGTTAGCTTGTTATTACAAAATGTAAATATATTTATATAAAGTATAATGTAGTGGAAAAAAAAATATATATATACTTTTATAATATATAAATATTTATAATATAATAATATACTATAAATATATTATATTTAACATATAACTATTTATAATAATATATCTATTTATAATACATAAATTTTCATTTTATAATTTCTACTCTAATCTACTTTTGTATTATAGTATACATTTCTTTTTAACAACTCATCATTTTTTTATATATATAATTAACTGCAATAATTTGTGATGTTCCTCCAATTAAGGTTTTAACCGGTTTACCTTGGTATATAAGATAAATGCTAAAGAACTGTTTTTTTTTGTGTGTAGGAAATCTAGCTATTCCTGATGTGATCTATATAATGTGTTATTATGTATTGATAAAAATTAAAAATTTATGCAACTGTGCATGTCTGCCGGCCTCCATGGTGTGAGTGGTAGCATTTTGGCCTTTTACCCAGAGGTCCTGGGTTCGAATCCCGGTCAGGCATGGCATTTTTCACACACACTACAAAACACTCATCTCATCCTCTGTGAAAAGAATTGCTTGAATGCAGACCCGGAGGTTAAATAAGCAAAAAAAAAAAAAAACTGTGCATGTCTAATGTCGATAATGTAATAAAGCATTATGAAGTAGTTTACTAAGGAGCAAATTGAAGTATCACCAAATACATAAGGAATACATGTGATAAACTGATGAGCCCAAAACACAATTGATAAAGGGCAAATTATTTATAACAGTACAGAAGAGACATTTGCAAAGCAATACATTCAACTTTGTTGTATCACAACTTATTGTTGACAGGAAGAAATGAACAAGTGTAATATTATATGTATTAAGGAAGTAAGACTGTATTAAATGAAAATGAAATAAGGACTAGAATAATAATAGTTAAGGAAATATTGATTACAGCAAAATGGAATTAGACTTGATCAAGCATTTGAGAAGTGTTGCGTTTGGAGTGATTGTTTTGAGAAAGGTTTTTTTTTTAAAGAAGATCAATAAAATTTCTTTTAATAACTGCAGAAAATTTTCTTAAGTTTAACAATTTTTAAAAGAACAAATAGAATTCTGTAGTTGCAAAAACTATAGATACTCCCTTTGGTGAAAAAAGTGACAGTGTCACAGGGCTGAACATCACTTGATTTTCAGTTTGATTTGGATGCTGATATGTAACAGTATATTCACCTTGCTGAAGAAAGAAATAGGAAAACTAATCTTTTCCTCATATTTTTTACTAAGCCTTGTATGCATTATGATTATTTACGAGATTGGATATGCTACTTTTGCATGTGAGTTGTATTTCATTCCAGGTTACCCATAACTATAAGGTTATGACAATTTATTTTATTTTAGTAAGTTTTTATGTTCTTCAGACACTTTATTAGGATATATGATACATCAAATAACGTGGTTTAAAAATACAAAACTAAATCATAAATTAAAAATAATAATAATAAAAATGCATAAATTTAATAATTTTTTTTAACTAAACAAATTTTTAACTTTTTTGAAAAAAAAACTTATTTAGATTTGAAAATACTCATTATATCAAAAAGTAGAATATTGAACAGACAAACTTTCTGAAAAAGAATAAATAAATTTTAATCTCCACAAGAACAGAAGAAAAAACAAAATTGTAATTGGACTGCTGAGATGAAAAGAAGATGAGTGAAAGGATAAAGAGTTTTTTGAAAAATATTTAAATCTGAGGTATGTAAACATGTTCCTTAGAGGTCAGGTCGAAAGAAAAGAAATATAAAAAAAATTAAACATAGAAAACAAGGGCACTGTAATTTACATATAATCCAACTAATTTAACATATCTCACTGATAAAATAATCTCTTATAAAATAAACACAAAAGTAACATTTTACGGCAGTGAAAAATCAGCAATATGAAGGCCTGAGATAAAGAATATAGGAGCTCTGATAGTGATGTTTCAAGAAAATGTTAATAATTAGACTGAATTGGAAGAGTTAAGGAAATATTTTAAGAGAGGTAAAAAAGAAAGAACTAGGTTAGTAGCTCATATGCTTAGGCACCGAGAGTTAATCAATTTTTGTATAGGTAGAAAGAGAAGCCAGCCTTCATGGCGCGAGTGGTAGCATCTCGGACTTTCATTCGGAGGTCTTCGGTTTGAGTCCTGGTCAGGCATGACATTTTCACATACTACTTTGTCATTCATCTCATCCGCTGAAGCAATACCTAAAGTGGTCCTGGAGGTTAAAAAAAAACCCGAGAGATAAAAAGAGAAGTTATACTTACTAAATAAAAAGTTAGTTTTACACATTGTGTTTCTATGTGCATTTTTCTGAAGCACAGAATAAGTCAGAAAGGACTTTACAACCCTAAAGTGTATGTAACGTTTATTCAGAATACTTACATGACTAGGTGACATATCATTCTACAGCAAGCATAAAGATCTTTTTCTTATTTTTTATAAAACAGTTACGCTGGGTTGTGCTGTTATGACAAATATTTCATGGTCATTGGACTAATTAATTTGGCCCAATTGTACGACCATCTATTTCCTGGACTTGACACCAATTGATTTTTACTTCCTTGTACGAAGTAAAGGAAGTATTGTGATCATGAAAAATTTCGGTTTTCAGATTTCATCAAAAATATCCATTTTAACCATTCCTGAATCCATTTTGACTAGTCTCAGCATGACGTCTGTTACATATGTATGTGTATATCTCATGTCACCCAAAATGATTAGCCATAGGATATTGAAATTTTGGATTTAGAACTGTTGTAACATTTAATTGTGCACCTCCCCTTTTGATTGCAATTGACATGACCAAAAATGTTCAATAAAGCCCAAAATCAAACAAATTTAGATTTTGGACCTTTAAAGTCTTTTTGGACATTAAACGCTATTCAACGATATATCATAAGTGGTAGTTATTTTCATTGATTCCAGAGTTAAAGCCAAATAGAATTCTAACTAATGAAATATTTGGATCTTACAAGATACATTGGTTTGAATTCGACTTCATTTACTTTTTTTAAATTTTAACATATTGATATATTAATTATTAACCTATGATTGTAAAAAGATTTTTACAATAAATAATAACAATAAAAAAATATGAAAAAAATCAGAAGTTATTATTGAAATAAAATTTTATGTACTTTTAAAAATGTGTTTATGTAATTTAATAGGCATACAAGGAAGTAATGTGATATTCACATCAGATTTTTTAAAATGAGCATTACATTAAAGATCAAGTGTCTGTTCTCAGTTTTTACCTTCTGATCTTGATGAACTCAAGACCTGAAATCAATTTCACAGTTGCAGAAGTGACACCAGAAATGCTGAAGTTGTTGGAAGTTTGGTAAGAAATCTATTTCAGGTGGGATGTCTGTCATATCATATGGACAGTGTTCACATCGAACCAAATTGATTTTATGAAAAGCTTGATATATTTTGCAATAAAATGACATCTCAACTAATTCTAAACCATTTGAAATAAAACTCTATGTGGCTTCAAAGTTGTTAGGGGTCCTTTTTAAATTGCCTAAATATGTTTTATATAAAAAAAAAAAGTAAGAACTATTATATATAATTTTCAGGTAATTTTGAAAAATCATTAATATCTTGGTCTTATTGTACAGTATATTATGCAATATTTTTAATATTAAATTTATTGTCGTACAAAGAAATGTTACTACTAATAATAGATGAAGAGGCATACAAAGTAACTGGTCATAAATCAATGTACGATAATGCATTATTTATTGTGACAATGCTTAGTGCATTTAACTGGAATTTAGTAACGCCATTTACTGACTGGTTAAGAGCTTATAAAAATATTGATTTTCTAAATAAATGGAAAAATTTTCAAGTAAGTATTCTTTCTATAATTATTTTTGGATAACAAACATTTATTTTTATGCCGGTTGCTCCTTCCATGTTAAGGAGCATTAAAATTAATCTAAATACATAATTATATAAAAATACTTAGCAGACTGATGAATTTAACATATTATAAAATTATAGGAGTGAGGGGTCCAACATTTTTGATAAGCACTTAAATCTTCTTTTTTTTAACCTATCTGGAACAAGACTTCTGATAGTTTAGTGCTACTGTGGTTTACAAAAGTCAGTTGGCCATTCCTCTCTCTAGATCATAACCATCAGTCTACCTATTTCTAGATATATCCCAGCATTTTAACGTCATCTTCACTCAAAAGATATTCTTCATAAATTTTGCAAATTTTAATTATTAATAGTTTCTAGTTAACAGAAAACTTATTAGTATACTTCATGGCTCACAGGATTCTTGATTACAAAAAAAAAATTTCAGTTGTTATTAATAGTGACAAAGATTTCCTTCTAGCAGTACTTGATGAGTAAAAGTGCCAATAAACTGTTGTGCAAGATGGCATTGTAACCCACACATGAAACATTTAAAATTAAGTTCTTTTCTTCTTTTTTTTGAGAGATACTGATCCCTATCAGGATCCTTTTTTGAGTAAAGGATATTGAATGGTCCTAAAGGGTTTTAAATAAATGCTCAAAAATGCATGTTTCACAACTTCTTCTGTAAACAGCCTATCATATAATTAATTCATTGATTAAAGTTTTTATTGGCTAAAATTCTTAGTTCTGTTGTATCCCAGAACAACTGTTAAAGTAGACTATCACTTAGAGTATTCAAATGTTGATCTAATAATCAATAATAATTATAATAATTTTTGAAAAATATACAATAATTATAATAATTTTTGAAAAATATACAATAATTAAAATTTTTTTTAATATATCTGTGCCTAATACATAATTTATTTCTTATATACATTTTTTATTACATGTTTAAGGAACTGTATTATTTAAGAACTGGTAAAAAGATAGAAATTGGTTATAAAAAACTAATAAACACATCATTTATATGCTCAGTGTTGACGACTTTTGTACTATTATTCTATTCATTACATGATGTATTTTTTAATGCTAAATGGCATTCACAATTATGCATGTTAGTTGGTACAACTGATGGAGGATTATTCATATTATTCTGGTTATATACATGCTTGATTGTATGCAATATTGGACATCAAATAAATGAACTACTGATACAGGTTTGTAAATGTGTAAATTCACAAATTTTAAAATAATCAATTTCCAAAATTCACAATTATTGTAGTTATATATATATTAAATATATTTAAATTCTATTAAATAAACCATCAAGTACAGAATACTGAGATAAGACATATCTTATCTTAAGTTTTCATAAAAGTACTTTCATGGTATCCCGGGGAAATCATTCTGTTATTGAATAATAAAAATCTAGAAATAAAACATCTAAAATAATGAAACTGCGTATTAATTTAAAAAGTGCTGCAATTTGTTGCACTTTTTATAAGACTGTCAGTACAGAGGAATAATATAAATCTTGAAAAGATTAATTTCAGTAAAATAACGTAATATTTTTGTTGAATGACTTATGCGGTCATGACTTTTCCTAAATAGTCATAAAGTTTTTTTTATGTATTGATGATATTAAAACAACATCATAAATTTTGCAAAATCATTTTAACTATTTTGCATTGACATTTTCTTAAGTAAAATTATCTTATCAGTAATGAACCAAATAAATTGTGTAATAATCTGATAGGCTATTTCATTTTGTAAATTTATAATTCTAATGAAAATGTAATAAAATAATATTAAAAATTACATTTTTAAATATTTTGCGATTTGTACATCCATATATTTGAGTTCATTCTTTTTACAAAAATAAACTTCATATTTTCTGATAACAGTAGAAATTCAGCATGAAATAGTACTGCTTAATTTATTTTGTATATCTTCTGCCTTAAACTAAAAATGTCTACCTGTTCTGCTGGAACTCATCAACAGAGACTGAGCTAAAGATCCATTTGCTACTGAGAGACAAAATTATTTTTCATTGAATGAAAAAATATTCTGAAATATCTACTTAAAGTGACAGCTTTTACATAACATCCATACAAGATTAAAAATGGATTGTTCATGGTTCTTACAATCTACAATTTCAGAAGAATATAGAAAACTAGATTCTAATCTCTATGTCTGTAGTACAACCTACTATTTGTAATACAGGGACAGATACAACATAATTTTATTTTTACTTTAAACTACCATCAACAGATATGCTCATCAGCCTGTTATGAATTCAAACAACCAAGCAAATTACATCTAACAACATCTAATTTTAATAAATCTGTCAGAACCAATTTAATTTGTGTGTCTTTTACTACATATTCTATCTTTGTTTTAAAAACCCTTTCAGTTTTCCTTGATTTTAATCTCTGAGATGTTCCAAGTGTTGTGGAATGATCAGGTTGTAAAGATATCATTTCTAATTAGTAACAATCCAGACAACTATTGTCATTTACATCTTAGGTGCCTCAGGGATGTTGTACAATTCATACCATATAAAAATCTGTAGAACGTACTGTGGAAGAAAAATTTTGCTTCCTGAAAACTACAACTGAAATAATTAAAACATAACTGCTAAATGCCAAAAATGCTTAAATTTTATTCCCATCACCCTCAGTTTTCAAGAAATACATTTTTATAATTTTTTTTTTTTTTGTAATTCATACCCGAGATGCATAATGATGCTTCACAAAATGTTATAAATAAATAATAAAAAGCAATATTGTTAATACAATTTTTTGTATTCTCAATTTCAGAGGATAGAAAGAATCTTCTGGAGTGATAGATAAAAATAACTACTTCATCAGCTGTGATTATTACCACTGAATGTCAGTGTTTCAACATGTCTTCTTGAAAGTGTGTGAATATTATATTCACATAATGTTTTCTGTTATATTTGTCAAAACAAATATAACATATATTTATATTGAAATCTCAAAGGAGGACAATGACTTCATTAATTAAGAAAGCTTATAAACTTTATTTTGGTTGCCTTGTTGGGGAACAAGACAAACCATGGGCCCCACATATGTATTGTTTGTTCAACTTGTGCAACTGACCTTAGAGCATGGTTTACTGGAAAAAGAAACTCAATGCTTTTTGCTGTGCCTATGATCTGGACGGAATCCCACGATTATGTTTCAGATTGTTACTTTTGTCTTATACAGGTTGCTGGTCACACATCAAAACATTTGATCACATAGCCCAATATACTATCAGCTTTGAGAACTGTATCACATGATGAAACCTTACCTATTCCAAAAAGGCCAGTGGAAAATGATCACCAGAGTGAAGTATCAGAAAATTTATAAATGGACCAACTTACTGAAAATACTGATCTGCCACTAGTATCAGGTCCGCATCTAATCTCTCATATGGAATTGAATGATCTTATTCGTGTTCTTGACTTAACTAAAAAGAAAGCAGAGTTCCTAGCTTCCAGACTACAGGAATAGCATTTACTGCAGGGAAATATCAAAACATCTGTTTATCGCAATCGTGAAAAACATTTACTACTGTTCTTTACTTCAAAGGGTAATATGATCTTTTGCACAGATGTTGATGGAATTATGAAATATCTGGAGTGTGACATAAACCAGAATGATGGTGACTTTGTAGATGCTCCAAGGTAAGTTTGAAAGGAGTTCTACTTCTTATAGGAAATGTGCTTTCACACGTACCTGTTTCCCATGCTATAAACATGACAGAGTCATATGAGATGATGAAACTTTTACTTGATTCTGTGAATTACAATACTTACCAATAGAACATATGTGGTGACTTAAAAGTCATAAAATCCATGTAAAGTATTTTTGCCTCCACTACATATTAAACTTGGTTTGATGAAAAACTATGTGAAGGCCATGAATCAAGACCAAAGGGGATTCTAATACCTACAGTAGAAATTTCTTAAAATTAGTGATGCCAAAATCAAGGAAAGTATCTTCATTAGGCCCCAGATAAGAGATCAAATGAAAGATGTACACTTTGATGCGTTGTTTCAGGGAACAGAATGGGAAGCTTGGGAAGTATTCAAATCGGTTGTCAATAACTTTCTTGGAAAACACAAAGCACCTAATTACAAGGATTTAATTGACAATGTGATCGAGGGATATAGAAATATAGGATGTAATATGTCTTAAAGTGAGTTTTCTGCATAGCCATGTAGACCTTTTTCCAAGAAACCTTTCAGTTATTAGTGATGAACGTGGTGGTGAAAGATTTCACCAGGAAATCTAAAACTTGGAACATCATTACCAAGGAAAATGAACACTGGTGATGCTTGCAGACTACAGCTGAAAAGAGATACATATACAAGAGGAAGATAAATGCAAAAAGATTCAGCTACGCATGTAGAATTAAAAATTCCAGTTCAGTTTAAAGACGTAAATTTTTCAATTCCTGTACCTTAAAATGTAACATAAAAAAAGTATAATCCATTTTATTTTAATTTTTACACAAATTAAATGCTTTTTAATTCATATATCAACAAAAAAAAAAATTGTTACTGTATCGTTTTAATATTGCAAACTCCCAAAAATTTTAGCCTTTAGCTTTAAAAATATTGTTCAATTCAATAATGACTATTTCTCCCAAACCTTACATGATAATATTTTTGAAAACAGATTAGAATTTAGGAGATAAAAATCTACAACAAACACAAATTTTCATTCAGGAAGCAGAAAACAAGGTGAAATTTGTTCCACATACATATATGTTTAGTAAAGATTTATTAAGTTACCTCAGTGACAAAATCAATGTTATGAAAGTTATAAAAGTTTTGTTGATATCTTGAATTGGTGTAACTAGTTGTATCATGTATAAGCTATAGCTAAAATCTATCTGAATCAAAACTAAAAAAAAATACCAGGTTCTTAAGTGGAGGTGACCTCTGTTAAAGGTATTTCAATCTAAAATGATGTACGGTACTTTACAGTCATGCTATGTAATTATGTTGTCATAGTGTAACATCATTCAAAATATCCTCAATCTCCACGTGCATTTGTGCGTGGAGGAAAATGCAGTCCTATAAATTGTCCTAACATAAATACAAACAATTTTTGCATATGCAAGGTGTACATGTAAAGAGGACGATAGGAGGGAATCATTTTATTGCATTGTTGTTCTTATTGGTTGGCTAATAGAAATTTTATGTGAAAGAAGGTATAAATTAATAATTAATTTTAATCTAGACTTTTTCAGCTATTAATTTTAAAAATATTTATTTCTGCCTTGCTCTTTTTTCCTAAATTCTTTTTAATAAATTTTAAATGGTACTGATAACTTTGGTTGCATTCAAAAACAAGTGAGTCATATCCATAAAAAAATAAGATGAAATAATCTAAACTGTCCAACAAATTCATTCAACACTGCTTATAACTTAACAATGTTAGCATCTTACCTTACTTTACTATCCAGAATAACTTCACATGAAAAATAGCATTATTTTGATTTTAGCAAATATTTTACCCAAAAAAATAAAAAGATTTTACCTGTTCTGACAAACAAAAATAAATAGTTTTTTCTTAATCTAGTCACGAGAATGTTGGTTCATTTAATTATCCAATTGGTCTTTGATTTAATTCCAGTAAGGTTCTAAACATCTTTCATACACATAAAAAAGAGAGTGTTTTGATAACAGATAAACTGGACAACTATCTGCGCTATCAATAAAAAAAATTACAAATGTAAAAGTAGAAATGTAAATAACTATAAAAATGTAAAACTACTTAATTTTTTCAGCTTTAATAAAAATCAGTTGCATATTTTACTAAACAGGAATTAAAAACAAAAGGAAAACCAAAAATTAAAGAGATACATAATTACCGTATAGTTTGGATTGAACTGAAAAATATCTGTGACATTTTATGTTCATTATTAGAATACAAAGTGTTGGCATATTTTCTAATA
Source organism: Lycorma delicatula (assembly GCF_047948215.1). Classification (NCBI taxonomy): domain Eukaryota; kingdom Metazoa; phylum Arthropoda; class Insecta; order Hemiptera; family Fulgoridae; genus Lycorma; species Lycorma delicatula. The sequence goes on from NC_134465.1 coordinate 11,903,698, forward strand.
GTTTTAATAGTATTAATTGTAAATGCATATTCAGTTACAATATGGTTATTAGAAAGCAAAAATGAACCAGTTAAAGCTTATATTGGCGTTGTTGCATTTACTGTTATTATATTATATCTTTTATGCGAAGCAGGTGATCAAGTATGTAAAAAGGTAAGTAATTTTTATTTGATCAGATAAAAATTACACTAAACTTATTTTTATTAACTTCTCAGTTAATAACTGTTTCTCTTAAGTTTACTACAAACAGGAATTTTAATAGCGATTACCAATAAGTTGTTATTAATATTATTCGAATTCCATCTCTATTTTTTTCAGTAAATTCCTTTATTGACTTCTTTTCCTGTATTGCCTTAATATTCCAACAATAAAAAATCTTGGGTAAATTTATTGGCCAATATTTTAAATCAAAGATTGTTTCCTAACCTTACACTGCTTACATTTTTTGAAATGTTAATATTATTATGCCAATGACATCAGCCCTTACTGGTAGATCTAATACTAAATTATGAAGAGAATTATAAGCATAAGTTATATATTTGGAGATGAAGAGACTAGTGAAGAACAAAAGCTTAATGAAAATTTCCCAATACCTGCCAATCAAGCAAAAGATTAATAATGTACAGAAGTAAAATCTGTCTTTTTTCTTGAATTAGATTAGATTTTATGAAGTGAAGGAAGGCTGGTATAATACAGTAGGCAGCTCAGCTAATTATTATACAACCTCCAGAGTTATTAAAAGTTACTCCGGTAGAGAGGGTTGCTACTCCACTGAGACTAGAAGCAATTTTTTTTTATTAATGAGAATTAATCAACATGATATTAAAGATAGACCTTAGGGGAGCAAAGGAGAAGGGGAAATCATTCATATAGAGACTGAATCTGATTATTTGATGCATTGTTATCATTGTTTGAGATATTCTGATATTATTTAGGTGATAGGGAGACTGCAGGAATTAAAAACTAATGGGTGAGAATTTTAAAAAGGGAAAATAAATCCTAACTGGGTTACCTCTTATAATATTTTTTTCATAAAAAAAATTAATTAAATATTAGGAAATTGAAACAAAATTGTAAGAACATACAATGCTTATGTTCAGTGAACAATACATAGTCTTAAAAAACTTCTTTCAAAAAGATTTTACAGCAAAAGTTTCAGGTTATAAACTAAATTTATAATAAAATTTCAAATAATAATTGGAACAATGCAGATAAACTTCAATTGACTGCTGAGCAAGGAAAAGTGCAATTCCAGAAAAGGATAATTATTTATTGACCCTGCTTAATTAAAGGTAAGATGTAATTTAGAAACCTACACTGTTTTTTTTTTTTTTTTTCTTTTTTTTTATGTAGAGAAAGCCTTGGCCATATTGATCATAATTTAAGAGAAGTACTTGAAAGAAAAAAAAATGATAAAAATTCATACAAAGGTACAATAACAATGTATAGGAGGATACCACTTGCACTGGTATATTGCATGTCATGTTTTGAGATGATAACTACATGACAGTAATGGATTTTTTAATAAAACCAAAAGAAGCCATGGCCATACGCGATAACTTGAACCAGACCACAGAAAAAGATAATGATGATGGAAATATATCCTGAAATTGTTACAGGTATTGTAGATTGACATTAGAGGACTAGCAAGGGAACCCCAAGTGAAATGGGATAAGGCTGGGTCAAAGAAGAAGAAGATGTTACTACAATACGAAAGTCTTGAAAGAAGAGAATTCTAGTTAATTTAGGAGTTTAAGGAGTCCTTAGTTGTCTGTTCTCTTTTTGATTATTCTTTAGATGATCTAGTACTTTTATGGAGATGATATGCACAGCTAGGTGTTAATTTAGGAACTATAAGTATCTAAACACTCTCCTCTTAGTAGATGATTATACGGGGGGAAAAAAAAATTGCAGTTGGGTATGGGGGGGGGGTCTATAAGTTCTATAAATTAGTGGAAATTTATTAGTCTCTGTGGTCAAAATCACAGAATAATAGCCTTTTCATGATGATGAATCGATAAGTTTTAAAATTGGGATTTGTATAAAGATACTGGAAAGTTCCAATGATTTAATTATTTTGGTTGGAAGTTTTCTTTTTCAATTCTTTTCCAGTAAAAAGTTAGTAAATTAAAAGTTATTTTTGGTACAATTTAACAGTACATGAGAAATAATTCTTATATAGACAGTCAAATAAAGTTATACAAAGCAATGCCTTTTTCTACTGTTCTGTATGGCAGTAAGGCATGAATGACTTATGAAAAAAGACTTAAGACAACTGAGGTGTAAAGAAATTCTCTTTCTTATGTCAAAGGAGTTACCCAACATGATTTGATAAAAAACGAAACAATTACGAGGTTTTAATGATTTATATCATACATAATTCATTTATACATATGATATTATTTGTGTTTAGATTATAATGAGGTTCAAGAATAAAGACAGAACTAAGTTCATAATTTTTACTATATGGGTAATGATAGAATATCAAAAACGAATTTGAAATATGGACTATGAAGATGGAAGTGAACAAGGAAAGATGGGAAGCTAGAAGTCAAAGATAGATTCACTGAGCAAGAAGAAGAGAAAAAAAAGAAGGTTAACATTACAGGATTATAGATGCTTCTTTCTAACAGAAACAAAGATTTTTTTATTTAGAGAAATCATTATTATCAACAGTTTCATCTGATAAGTATCAGAGCCACTGATTAATAACTTCCTATCAACAAAACAATAAGATCTATAAGGAGAATTTTTGTTGTACTGATTGTTCATTTTAAAAGAGGTTACATCACTTAGTAGTTTATACTAAATACATATTTTTGCTAAAATGCATATATTGGTGTGAAGTAGGCAAAATAATGTGGAAGATGTTGTTACGACTAGAATTGGAGTGGGAAGGATTGTTTATTACCTACACATTTCAGTATTGCTAGTCTGTGTTGAACAAGGCTGGGAAAAATATTAAAATGCGGTTAACTGTTGAAGAACATGTATTTGTGATGAAAACTTATTTAGAGACGAAATCTCTTGTGTGTTGCTGAAAGTTAAGGGAGAAGTTTGAAAAGGAAGCATCAGTGAAAAGTGTTATTCAGAAGTTGTTAGTTAAAAAATTTCGTGAAACAGGTTCAGTGTTAGACCAGAAACATGCCTGACACAGGTCAGTTTTAACAATGCAGGTTGACAGGACATTAAAGCGGTAGTTACAAGATCTCATAAATCTTTGCAGAGACTAAGCCGCGAAAAGAAAATTTCACTCAGTTCAGCCCACACTGCAGTGAGGAGAATGCTGAAATGTTGCCTGTATCGAATGCAGGTTTTTCATGAGCTAACTAATGTTGATTAATCTAAAATGTTCACTACTGTCAACGATTCAAGAATTTTATTAGAGGCAACATTAGTGTTTTAGATCAAGTGTTTTTCACAGATGAAGTGTAGTTTCACTTTGTTGGGTATGTTAATAGTCAGAAATATCGGACCTAGCATAATAAAATCCACACATTTTCTTTGAATCTCCCCTACAACCATAAAAATAGGTGTAGGTGTGCGGTTTCAAGACAAATAATAGGATCCTTGTTTTTTGAAAAAATTGTGGATGCAGCTGTCCACAAAGGTATTATCCAACAGATCATAGCCTTACTACAAGAGGATGAGCATGACTGCTGGTTGTATCAGGACATTGCCACTTGCCATACAGCTTGCTGTGATGGATCGTGATGTAAAATTAATTCTCTATTGACCAAAGTTGTGAACTTTTATAAAGATTTCCTCCAGCAATTTTCCTTACAACCTGCTCTTCTGCAACCATAAAAACAAATAGTACCAATAAGGAGGTTTTTTATATGATATTATGAAAAGGTGACTTATTTCAGCTATTATTAGTATATGTATATAGATTTATTAAGTAAAAATATGAATTTAATAAATATTGAATATGTCTTTTTTTTAGATTGGTGATAAACTTGTCTTAAATATATACAAATGCAATTTTTTGTTTCTGTCAAATGAAGAAAGAAAAGAGGTAAGAAAAACACAATAACTCTTCTAAATAAGAAAACAAAAGATAAGATACTATAAAGAAATGAGAAAGATAAGTTATTGTCTATTCTAGTAAGATAAAAAAATATTAATTTTGATGTATAAATGATAATTTTCATTTTTTTAACTGTAATAAAACATGATTTAAAATTATTTAATGTAATAGATTCAATAACAGAACATCTATTAGAAACATAAAAATAGTAAATTAAAAAAAAATGAAAATATTAGAATTTTACAAAAATGAAATCACTGATACAATATAAAAAAAAGAAAGATCTTATAATATGATAGATAATATTATTGAGTTTTTTACATGTTTTAGTGTTGGGAAAATATGATAACAAACAACAGAATAGTGTGTAGAAGAAGTAATGACTGTCTACTTGCATTACATATAAAATTCCATTTTAGAATTAACCATTCCACTTGAAATTTAAGTAAATAAAAACGATGTATGTAACTGCATGCAGTAGAATATATTCATTATACTTTTACAACATATAAGTACATTATTGTTTTTCTTGCTGTTTCTTAATGACCATTCTCAAAATCTTGTGGCGTTCAGTGTTACCTGCTTCACAGATGACAAGTGCATCTTTATCTGAAGATAATTATTAAAAGAAAAATTATTAAAAATGCCATCAACTCGGATGCAACATGTCCCTTAAAATCCATTTTCTCCCCTTACACCTGGATTTTTTCCCCCCTAGTTATGGAATTGTCAATGATGAACACGGACAAAGATTTCATCAGAATATTTCTTTAATGGAACAAAGATATCAGGGCCGTTCGAATGAAGCAATGCTTGCAGATTACTGCTAGTCTGTGTGTAGGGATGCTCCAGAACTCACTTACAAGAGGAAATCCAAAAACAAAAGACAACAATCTCATGAAGCACCGCATGATTCTCTTCAGACCCAACCAACTGTATTCTTTCATCAATTAGGAACTTTTAGAATGTAACTGTCATTAAAAAAATGTCCAATGGACTCTATGTTGTTGTTGTTTTTGTTTTTTTTCAGCAGTCCGATTTTTGTCGGAAAAAAATTACATTTGTGAAATTCATCGCCAAGTTATTGAGGTATATGTTGTGAATGTAATGTCACACCCTTATATTGTGTGTTGCACATCACAAAGTGGTGCAAAATGTTCAGAAACGGACAAGCAAATGTGAGTGACGAACTGCGTGCTAGGCGTCCTTCAACTGCAAACACAACGGGTAACACCGAAATCGTGAATGAAATGATCTTGAGTAACAACGCATTAAAATTATAGATTGCAAGTGAACTTAACATCAGTTATGGTAGTTTGTTTGCGATTATTCACGATCAGCTTTTACCGTAAGATGTGTGCACAATGGATGCCCCATCTGTTGACCGACGGCGACAAATATCAACATTTTGCATCTGCTCTTTTTTTCTTCAACGTTATTCCTCGACCGGTCCACAGTTTTTGAAACAAATCATCACAGGGGATGAGAGCTGGGTGCTTCATTACACTCCTGAGACTAAACGAGCATCACATGAACGGAGATACAAAAATTCACCGCAACCAAAAAAAGTGAAAACATTCCCATATGTTCGAAAGGTTATGCTAACAGTCTTTTTCGATTAAGAGGGACTTGTTTACAGTCAATTTATGCCCCGAGGAATAACATTCAATGCCGAATCTTACTGTGAGACTTTAAAAAGATTTCGTTCGATCGAAGACCCAGAAGATTGAGCGATGGGTCGTTTTTTTTTCTTCGCGAAAACGCTACTCCTCATTCAGCTCATGTGACAAAGGAGTTACTACAAAAATTCAAGTGGGAAGTGCGGTCTCATCCGCCTTACAGCCATGACCTAGCATCCTGCGACTACCACCTGTTTGGTCCTTTCAAGCGAGACCTGAGAGGGGAGCGTTTTACTAATGATGAATTGAAGGAAGCGGTCCTTATATGCCAACAAAATACAGTGAAATATTGCTACATATAAACTCTCAGTTATTTTAGAAAACCAATTTACTCCCTGACATGCTGAAGGTATGGAGTCATCAGTTAGTAAGAGGTGCAGTTAACTCTTTTACCCATGGCTCAAAAATAGTTATGTGAAACATTGCTAATAACACTCGTATATTAATATTGTATGAATACACAATTTAACTGGTGCATCCTCGTTATGATGTTCCAAACAAAGGTATCATCTGAAAAATAATAAACTTGAGAGTGAATAAGTCAAAATAAAATTGGGTTTATATTCTGTTAACTTGGCTTACTGCCAAATTATCAGCCAGTAATTTCTTTTTATTTTATTATATAGATATAATAAAAAATATATACTTTTAAACTAGAATAATTCTCTATCCCTGTTTCTATGATGTTGCATGATATATGTTTGATTGTATTTGTGTATTTTTATTTTCAGATTGAGTCATTCTTATCAGTTATTAATACTAAGAAACCAGAGATGATTATAAGTGGTTTCCTCCCATTAAGTAGACCACAAACGTTACAGGTACAATATCATATTTAACAATTTTTCATTACATACTAGATTTCACACTAATAAGATTTTGGAAGTAGAGAATTGGCTATCATGTGAAAATTTATTAGCATATATAAAATAAAACAAATTAAAGCTTATAGCTGAATAGGGACACACATTTGTAAATAATAAATAATTTCTTTTGATCTTTATTACTAAAATCATCTAACAAAAACACACTTAAAAAATATTCAGTCACATATTCTATCTGTTTTTAGAAATATGATCCATAGATTTCATGGTCATTATATGCATACAACACAAAAGGAATGTTTATATAAGTATATATCCTATATGGAAAGAGAACTGGAAGTTTAAATTGGCAGCTGTTCTTTCTTATTTATATTGAAACTTGATGGGTGCAAGCTGCATGTGAGTTATAACATACACTCTTAACTATTACTGACTGTGTGGTCATATGAATAGTAAACAGAAAAATTAATGCTATACATATATACAACTCCCGTTAAAGCCCAACAGGGCTAGAAAGAGGGGAATTGCTGTGGCGACTGGAACGTCACTAGGCAGGTGTGTTCCCCTCTGGGATTGGGATGTACATATATACACAGATATAACATTATTTATACACTACTATAAAAAATAGAAAAAGATAAACAAAACGCATTTTCTTTGAAATGTCCCTGCAATTTGTAAAACTATTACTAATACCTTACGTATAACTTTTATTTATAATGCCTGGCATAATATCTAAGTTGAAAGACAAGACAGTACAAATCATTTAATTGTAGTAAACAAGGATTTTGAATGTTTCTCGCATTCGAGGCTAAAATAAGTCCTAGCCGTCTCAATTATAAGGTGTATTCATTTTTTACATTTTTCCGGCTACACGTTCCTTCTAGACCCAAATCTTCCCGGATCTCCATCGATCGGGGCCTCCTCTATCTCCTGACCCCCCAACCCAAATCCCCCCCAAAAATCCTTTCTCGGCCAAATCCTTTTGTTTTTAGATGTTTCACGTCATCCTCGGCTGTCTGAACCCTTGCCTTAAAACACCCCAAAAATATTTCAGAACGCATTTTTGGACTCACAAAAATTACCTACCCCCCACCACCAAAAATTGTTGCAATCCTAGAATAAAAGTGGGCTGGCATTCCTGCCAAGTGTATATCAATACAGATGAGGTAAATTGCTATAAATGTTGGAGTACGGGACACTTATCCAGAAATTGCAAAGGTCCAAATCGCACCTCATTATAATACAATTGTGGCGGCGCCGGGCATCACGCAAAAGAATGTCTAGAACCGCAGAAATGCCTAAACTGCGGTAAAGTTGGACACCGGACCGGAGGCCGGATATGTGAAACGAACAAACAATGAAATTTATTCAACTCATCATGAATGGAATGGCGACGACACATGACTTCTCTTGGAAGAAGGCTATCGATCAAGATGTGGATTTTTTACTGGCTGTTCAACCAAATATCAAGTCGATTACCTCTGGCAACTGGTATACAGATGAATTGCAGGATACCGCGGTCAAATGTGTCAAACCGTTGGACGACCGTTTGTATTAAATACGGTATTGGTATTGTAGCAATGAGACTCTCTGTGTGCGTAATCATTTGCGGGTATTTCTAAACGAGCTGGAAGATACGATCAGAGCGTAAAAAAAACCGATAATCCTTACAGTGGATTTTAACGCTGAAGCGTTCGAACTTGATGGCACCAGATCCACGCGACGTGGTTACAAACTGGTGGCACTGTTAAATGAACTCAACATGGAGGTCGTCAATACACCGGGGATCTGCACATTCGCGGGTCGCGGTAGGGGCTCGGTAATCGACATTACGGCCATTTCGTGCAACAGTGTTGGGAAGCTAACTTCATGGCGCATACTACAGGAAGATTTCACGAGTGACCTTCTGGGAATCTTTTCTGAAGTCAACCTGGAACAACCGACGATACAACGAAGGAGACAAAGATGGAAGCCTTTTTTTTCCCTACATCCCTGGGCCGGACATCCAATTAAGTATACTCGGCCCAGAGACGTGTCTTTTGACTCTAAGGCGGTCTTCCCGCCCACCGGTTTTACACCCGGCACGGCAGGTCAACCGCCCCGGTACTAGATCTTTTCTTGCCTGCCTCTAATTCCCGCCGACGAGGGCAAAGCCCGGCTATGCCGTTCCCCACCCCCGCCGACAGAAACCGGGTCTGGGTCTTTATGCCATTTGCCTCAAACCGGTGCGACCAGAACAAGGAGCGCGCTCACCCCCAAAACCAGCCACGCCGGCCGGGTCTAGGTCTTTTAATTTTATCCCCGCGAAATGTCCCCGTCCCCTCGCCGAAACCTGCATGCCAGGGCATACAGGCTCTCAGAGACGGGGCTTTCCACCTATCCCTATTTACGATTGAACCTAACGATTCCTTCGTCGCGCCTCCTCTTCCTTAGTGCGAAGAACCGTACCGGCGAAATTGTTAAAAACGTTCCGGTTCTGCTCCCTCCTTAGCGACCACTCTACTATGTTATTCGCGTTCAGATTTTTGACTGCTATGAATTGTCTGTATTGTGCCCATCTTCGGCATTCGAACATCGTATGCTCTGCGTCGTCCACCTCCTGGCAGTAGTCGCAGTTGGGTGTGTCTCTCTTGCCGAATCTTTTTAAATAGTAATCGAAACATCCATGACCCGACATCATCTGTGTTATGTAAAAGTTCACCTCGCCATGTTGGCGATCCAGCCGTGCGTCCAAATCACTTATTAACCTTCTGCTCCAGGCCGCAGCGTTAGTCTCTGCCCATACTTCCTTCCACCACTGTCGGGTCATCGCCTCGGTCTCAGCTTTACTTCACCCTTCCGCTCTCGCTTTCCTGCTCTTGATCTGAAGTTCTATCGGCGGGACCGACGCAAGCACACATATAGCTTCATATGACAGAGTACGATACCCTGCCACCACTCCCAACAATGCCGTTCTGTGCATTCTTCGCAGTTTATCCTTGTTTCTTTGTATCCTGATTGCATCAGCCCAAACCGGCGCCCCGTATAACGCCGCAGACACCAGTTTCCGTTTGGAGGCCCCCGGTACTGTGTGTTCCACGAATAATCTCCTGATGGCTTTTATGGTGAGCCCTACTTTTTTGCACACATTTTCTATATGCCCACCGAACTTGAGACTTTTATCTATTGTCATCCCTAGGTATTTTGTATCCTTGACCTCAGTTATAACCTCTCCACGGATCACGACCCGAACGCCGCGCAGTCTTCTCCTACCCGTGAAGAGGATACACTTGCTTTTTGCCGGGGACACCTCCATGTTGTTGTTTATTAGCCAGTTGTCTATGAGTTGGAGGGAGCGATTTGCTTTATCCTCTGCATCACCAATTTCCTTATCTTCCACCAATAGTGCAATGTCGTCAGCGTAAGTGACTACTCTGACTCCTTCCGGATAAGGCAACCGGTCGTAAAAGATGTTCCATAGCAAGGGGCCTAACACAGACCGCTGCGGAACTCCACCGAAGACCGGAAATCTCACCACTCCCTCCAAAGTGCGAACCTCCGTCCATCTATCAGACAGGTAGCAATCAACCTGGTTTAGCAAGTGGTCACTAACATTCATTTCTCTGAGCGCTGCTACAATGGCCGTCCACGGTACCGAGCCAAACGCATTTTTGATATCTAACTGGACCATAAAGATGGAAGCCTACGATGATTCAATCACACGCCTTTGCTCAGGCGGTAGAAGGAAAAATGAACACAATAAGAGACAGATGTCCGGATGGGTTTCTTACTATTATGCCTGAAGAATGTGTTAGACTTAAACCACGACCAGAAAGAAGGAACATACATTGGGGGACGCCTGAAATCGATATACTGAGAGCATCAATGTGAGCTCGGAGGAAATTACAAAGAGCTGGAAGGAACAGGTTCGACGAGATTACGCAGGCTAAAATCCAGTTTAAAAATTGCCGCAAAGAATTTTGTGCAGCGGTCAAAGCTTCCAAAAGAGCGGCATGGAAGCGTTTAGTATCAGATTTGAAGACGATGTTTGGAGGAAGGCCTGCAGGATTGTTATGAAAAGGTTTGATGCGCTCCTCCTGCAGCTTACACGGGAATTCAGCAGTTCATCAGCTGAATCAGATTCAGCAAGAGATCGAAAGGCTATTTATTATTTGAGCAGGTGAACAAGTGATAAAACCAGAGTTTGACAGAAGATGTTTTTTCATGGACAAACTTCAACGGGCAATTACCCTTATTAACCCCAATAAAAGTCCAGGTCCTGACGGGGTGCCAGGTGTCCTGCTAAATGATTTGACTAAGACACACCCATGGACAGTTCTAGAAGAATTTAACGAAGCTCTGGGGAGGGGCAGCTTCTCCAGAACATGGAAAACCGGTAGTTTACTGTTAATTCCCAAACAACAAATAAAGAATAAGGTGCCAGCACTCCGGCCTATGTGTCTTCTACCGACAGTAGGTAAATTATATGAGCAGTTGATAGCGGACAGAATGGAAGAAGAAATTAAGGTGATTGGTTTGTTTTCGACCGTGTTGAAAACAATCGTAATTATTTTGATAAGTAGTTATTTAGTGATGAGACAACCTTTCATACATGGGGGTAAGTTAACAGACACAATTATTGTATTTGAGATACTGAAAACCCCTAAACAGTAATCGAAAATGAAAGGGACTAAAACAGCATTGTAAGTTATCTGTGGATGCGTATTACGCTGTCCTTGAGAAAATACAGAACAACTCTTGGAGATATTTCCTGTCGACTGAGCCTCTTATCACTCAACAAATTACAAGCTAAATGGTAAGGCAAGAATTAGCCCTTGAAATAAATTTACTTTTGGAGTAACAGATATCCTAAATAAAAATAAAAAATTGTATTACTCATTAAAGCTTAGAAAATCCAAATCATGCAATGAGGTTCTACATCGGGTGGTACTGAGGTAATTTAGGCATTGCTAAGTACAGTGAACTTGACATAATGCTGTAGGCAGCAGAAGCCAGTCACTGGTTCAGCAGTGCATCCTCCCTCTGCACATGAACTACTTTCTAAATTTTAACAATACAATTTACAAAATTATTTTTAATTTTCAGATGATATCTGGTATTTTAACTTTTTTAATAATTCTAGTCCAGTTTAGAATCACAACAATGAAATTAACAGCACAATCATTAAATGAGGTAAGTTAACAGAAAATATATAAAATATGAGATTTTAAATTTCATAATAATATAAAAAAAGTCAGCTATTTCAAAACATATAATTCATAAAGATAATTTTCTAGATTATAAAACCATTACCCAGTTCCTTCATCAATGATGTTTTAATAAAAATTGTCAAGAAATGGATTAGAAAACCCATTTGTTGTATAATGAAATGGTATCTTTAATCTGGGTTGAGTTTATTCATTTATTATATACTATGTTGTTTTTATCAAGTTTAGTGCATTTGAAAAATTTCTATTGTACAAATGTATCTAGTGTTCAGAGTTTTAACATACTATATGTAAAATTTACAAATTGTGGCCTAAATATGTAGTTCTATCTGGAAAATAATGAGAGTAAAATAACTATGTTTCTTTGGGTGAATTTAGAGATGGCTGTTCAGGGTCACTTACTTTGGGATCTCAAACATACAAAAAGACCCTACTCATTTATGTTCTGGCCTTCGCCAGGTTTGCATTACTGTTTTTGTTTTTGTATCTTTTCCCCAGTGCCTCATCACAAAAATATGCAAACAAATTTAGAACATGTCAATACCTGATGGCATAATGTATTCTGTATGAAGCTTGGGAAAAGTGCATCAGAAACACATCAAATGTTGAAGTATGACCACTGAACGAATGACAGAATGATTGTAGGAGTGGTAGGGCTCTCTAAATGAATCGTCGATGAAATTGTGACAAGAATTACACATACAAAAACTTTGAGCAAAACTTCCCAAAAATTTGACTCTTAAATAGAAGGATTGTTAACTCTGCACATCAGCCAGATTGTTTGACTTAGAGTGAGTCTAAGGTTTTGGATGTAGTGATCATATAAGATTAATTGTGGGTATGCTAATACGACTCAGGGACAGAAAGCAAGGACTTCAAATGGCACACAACTGCATCACCTTGCCCAAAGAATGCATACAAGAGCAAATTGAAAATCAAATCAGTAATTTTCTTTGATTCTCAGGAGACTGTCCGTAGAAAGCTTGAGACGCAGGGCCAAAAAAGGTGAACCAAATTTTCTATGTAGAAGCTTTTTGGGGAAAAGAGTTTAGTGTGTTTGTGTGTCATCATGGATCATCCATCATAACAATGGACTATGCCATTATCTGTAGATATGAGAGAGTTCCTGGCCAAAAAAATCCATTACAGTCCTACCACATCCACCCTGTAGCCCCAACTTTGCACTTTCAGATTATTCTTTATTTTCCAAACTGAAAACTCAATTGATCGGTCATCATTTCAATATACTGGGAGAAACATTCCACAATGTAAAACATCTGGGAACATCCAAAAAGTGACGATGAAGGGATCTGAACACAGTAATATGGGAAGACTTCAACCGCTGCTATGAAGATTGGTAAAGGCATTGGGAGTATTGTGTTCATTCTCAAAAAATATTAGTACTTTGAAGGGGATAACATTGCTTTGTGAATATTTTCAATAAACATTTTTTATAAAATAATTCTCATTATTTTCTGGACAGGCATATATGTCTATTTTTAATAACATGATTTGTAAAGGTTGGTTCAAATATGTATAAAGTTTGTTTTGTGTTCTATCTATGATGAATGAAGTTTAGTTTTTACTCTTCTTTATCGGTCACATAATTTTTTTTAATAATTTTTGTGGTTTTGAAAGTAATATAGTAATGTTTCCTGAAAATATTAATCTTGTATAAATGCTGGCTGATGTATGTTAAAGTTCAGTATTTTTTGTTGTGTTTTTATGTAATGTCATGAATGCATTATTAATGTTCTATTAAAACACCCACAAGTGTGTGTCATTTCAAAATATGAGGTAAATATTTTATGCTGTTAATGTCTTCACTAAAGATGTCAGCTGGGTTAGATGTGTTTAATAATGAAATATGTTAGAAAATATTTGTTTTGGGAGCGATAAGATCCGATGAAAACCGCATATGCCCAATTTCGATCGATTACAATACTTTCCCTTCTAGAGCTACTGAGACGGAAAAGTAAAATTAAATAAATAGGAAGTAACATTTAGATTGATTTTTAATCACAAATTACTTGTATCTCAAAAAGATATTAAATTAATAAATGTCACTGAATTTGATTATGATCAATAACAACACGTTCCCATAAGTAACTAATAAGCTGTTACTCCAGTTAAGTAAATCTTTTACCACTTAAACTAAACTTAAATCAATTAAATATTCAGAATACTCCAGCTTAGTTAAAGAGAAAGGCTTCAAATGATATAAAATGACATCTGCTGACCAATTAGATTTACGAATATAAGTAATCCATACAGCCGAGTCAGAACTACAAAAATTTAATCGATCAGATTTTCAGACTAAAAGTGCAAAGTTTTAATCCATTATACGTTTAATATAGACCAATCAAGGAAGAATTTAACAAAATGATTAATCTTCTTTCGTAATAAAAATATTATGATAAGATATATTTAATCAGAGAAGTATTAAAAAATTATATTTATTCATAGAAACAAATCCACAGCAGATCTAATTCTGGTATGAAATAAATTAAGATAAACTCTTGTCATATAAAATCTTGATGGGACTGCTGAACCTATGTCAAGTGTAGTAGAGGGTGGTATACTCAAAACTTATAAAAAAGAGCAGTTATATGATTCTTTGTTGATGAAATAAAGCTTTGAATCAGCATTGCAAGTGATGTTTATGAATAAAATACTTAGTAACACCAGACTTCTTTATTCTGTTAAATAAATTTTAATACAATTCTCTAATCCATAATTCTATTAATATGCATTTTCTCTATTAACTCTGAAATTAAATAAATATTTATATCATAGAAAGTATGTAAATTAATGGAAAATGGTAAATTTACATCACTAGTGTATTCTCTCATCGATTGGTATCAGGAAGTAGAAGTGGGCATTTCTGTTGTTTCTGCTAAACGAAAACGAACTGTTCCTTAAAAAAAAAACAACTGTTTGCACAAACTGTTGGGAAAAAACAAATTGAACATTAATCTGTTAAAGTTCAAGATTTATTTTTCCATTACATTTTTAAATTGCTTGATTTTTGCATTAAAAAACAATTTCTTTTATGTTTCTCAATACATTAGGTGCAGAAATTTTCGGTTGACACCAGCAAATACCGTGTATCATTTTATCGCAAGATTTGACAGTTTTATGAGCCTTTTATTCTGCACTTTAATGTTACAGCATTTCCATGGCTAAGATTTATTTGATTTTGGAAAGTTCGATCATAGCAGTTAGCTTACGGTTTATCTAATATTGTTAAAACAAGTTTGTAGGACAAATGTACTGCTGTTCTCAGCAAACAGTTTAACAGTTTAATTTTTTTCATTAACTTCCGTTAGAATGAGCTGATAGTTCTTTTTGATGATTTAACCTGTTTGGTTTACAGTATTACTTGTTGCGCGAAAAAAGCAGTTTGTAGCGAAATGAGACAACAAATCCGTTTTTTCCTGAGAAATAATAGTTTTGTTAACTGTTTTATATTTTCCTACACATTTCTATCAGGAAGTGATTTTTTCATGCAAAGAATACCCAGTTATCCGCTTAAACACAGAAAAAGCTAGAATTTGTTGCAAACCACAATAAATTTGAAGCGGACGTGATTACGCAAACCTACGTAAATTTGAAAGAAGAAAGAACAAAGGAGAAGTGACGCGGGAAATTCTACATTACCAACGAACATAGATCTGAACTGCTAATTACCAAATCAAATCGTAATGTTTCAATTCCTGATAATTCATCATCGCTTATATCGTCACCGCTAATGTTTAAGTCGCTATCATCACTAACCATTTAAGTTTAACATTTAGTTAATAACGACATTTGCAATGGCATTATCAATTAAAGGTTCTCGAAACAACTAAGATGTTTTTATTTTCTTGACATGGTCGCACCTTGATTTGTAATCGGCATTCGTAGTTGAATTTGCTCGTGCTTCAGTTAATACAGTAGCGTTATCTACTTTAAAACTAATATTTTTTTCACTATGTACTCTTTTAAAACCGCCTAAAACTTTTCAATCGAATTTAATTCTGGAGAATAAGAAGGCAATTTCAAAACACTTTGACCTTCTCGGCTAAAACTAAACTGATTTTAAATAATGTAACACGCGGCTTATGTAGTTTTATTAAACTGTAGAGTTCTGGTTTGAACATTGTAACCTACTCCTAAATGACACGATATTTAGTATAAGTCATGTCTACTTTTCGCGTATTCGAATTCGGAGCGCGGTTCAATTGCATTTATGGTACGAAGCATTATCTATGACGACGACCGAATTAGAGGGAAGATGAGGAATTGATTTTTGTTTTACACACCGTTCGTAATTAACAGAATTCATATCGTCACGGTAATCTCCTATTTTGGTATCAGATTTAAATATAAGAAACTCGTTCTTGACAAAACCATTTTCGGAACTTGCACGAACAAGAACGCTTGCCTTTAAAAATTGGAGCAGCAAGGTTGCAGTCTGAGCCATCACACCACGATATCGGTTTGGTATCTTGCATGTACATAGGATTCGTCTGTCTAAATTATACGGACGAATCGTGTAAGTTATAACACGTCAGTGTTTCGAATGCGGTACTCTTTAATAACGTAGCTTCAGTTGCCGATTTTCTTATTTTTGTCATCTACATTATTTCTACATTTCATTACTTTCTTTTTGTTCTTGTTTATTTTCGTGCGGTAGTTCTTGCGTAGGACTTCATTCATGCTGTTCATTGTTCCTTCTAAATCCTTTTTACCCTCGGCTAGAATTACTATATCATCAGCAAATCGTAGGACCTTTATCTTTTCACCTTGTACTGTTACTCCGTATGTAAATTGTTCTTTAACATCATTAACTGCTAGTTCTATGTAAAGATTAAAAAGTAACGGAGATAGGGAACATCCTTGTCGGACTCCCTTTCTTATTACGGCTTCTTTATTATGTTCTTCAATTATTACTGTTGCTGTTTGGCACCTGTAAATGTTAGCAATTGTTCTTCTATCTCTGTATTTGAACCTTAATTAATAATACAAACGATAATTAATTAATACAAACAACACAGCTGTGTTTTCAGCTACATGTTTTGACCTGTATAGACATGATTAATACTAATCCATGAAGGCTCACTCTTCAGTGAGCCTTCATGGATTAGTATTAATGACTCAGTATTATGACTTCATATCTAATACTGAAGAGTATTAGATATGAAGTCATAAAATCTGAGTATGATATGATTTAATTCTTTGCCTACTATTGTTTATTTATGGCTTATAAATTATGTTAACGAAGTTAAACAATAAAAAATGAGCTAACAAAATACAATATAGGAGCTTAAAATGCTAACTATGCGTTGAAAAATGAAAAATCCTTTAATTAAAATTAAAATGTTTTTCAAAAACGGGGGGTGGTAGAAAGATTCTGAGTTCATATTCATTTTCAGCATCAAAAACAGATTAAAATCATGTATCGCACGTTAGGAAATAAAAATTATGTTTATCAGTGTTATTGAACAGCTTTTAAAATAAACTACAATAGATTTTTTATTATACGGTGAAAATGGTAAAAAGTCAAACTGAATCTGAGCTAGCTTTCACACTACATTAAGCTTCTTTATAACCAGCTTCTTCTGCCACAGGAAGACCTGAGTGTGTTTGAATATGGTACCGAGGTTAAATTTAGATTTTGAAATATCTTTATCATTTATGATATGTTATAGAAGTTTTTGTATTTAAATTATGTTTGTTAATTTAAAATGTTGTTTTTATGTGGTTTTTAATACATTTCAAGCCGTTCAAATTTATGTTCTTTGTTGTTTAAGTGTCTTTTTCTAGTTTACAAATGTGTTTGTGCAACTGTGGCTTGTAACGATAACAAAGTAGAGTGCTTTTATTTGTTGTTTAGAGTGTTGTGTCCTGTTTTTTCAGTGTAGAATCTATAAAAGTCTGTCTATCTCAGGTAAAATAAATTTTTGTGAGTTTTAATGTTACATTTATTTTGTTTTATTTACCATTCTGTGTGCAGCGTTCATGTTAATGTAAATGTTATGAATTGTTTGTTTTTTCTAAAATTCATATAGGTGTTTGCCTGTTTTAAAATAAACTGTACTGTGGATAATCATGTATGTTAAAATATGACAATTACTTTCTTTCTGTACATTTTTGTAGTCTAATAGAATAAATGTCTATAGATTGTAATGTACTATATTTACTTAGAAACAGTATTATTTGTTTTTTTTTTTTTATTTTTATTTAAAAAGAGTAATATAAATTATAATTTGTTTCAGTTTGACAATAAAAATAACACTATGTAATTCTCAAATCTCTGAATAATAATTAAAAAAATTATGCTCTCAAAACAAAATACATGTGTAACTAAAATTTATACAAGAACTTAGTATTTCATATATATTTATAAAGCGATATTCAGCATACAAAAATTTTTATAATTTCAAAATTCAAGTTACTGAATTACAAAATGTTTTTAAGTATTTCTATACGCTTCAGATTTTCATATTTTGCAAGTATGCTCATTTCAACATTTAAAAATAGAGTGACATAAGCTAGAAGAGGGAAAAGAAGCTAATATGAGAAAAATCTACTAATATCAAACATTAAATAAATGAAAAGCAAAGTTATTTTACAATGTGAAAAGATTTTGTGCATGTTGTGCGGGCAGTAACAAAATAAAATCTACACTCCTGATATCAAAGATGTTGCGCTGATTTCCCTGACTTCAAGAAGTTTCCGTGTTGGAAAGTTTTATGAATTAATGGGTTTAATTTTTTTTGGAAAAGCAGTGCTGTGCCAATCTTGTTTATATATAGTTATAATCAGTGAGAGTTATTAAGTGTAATCATATGAAAATGCAAACTACATTGATTCATATTTTAAAAAAAAAAAAAAAAAAACATTTGATTTTCATTCAATAAAATTATCGAGTTTTTTCTTGAATCATAAAGGTAATCATAAAGTTTTGATGATTGTAAAATCTGTAATGAAAAAGTTTTTGAAATCTTCATAAAAAAACAAAGCACCAGCAGATGAAAATTTAATAAACATCAGGAATAAACAAAGAAAAAGGAATTGACATGCCCTTTTGGCTTAGGAAGGCAATCAATTTAAAGTTCAAGATATACTGGGGACAATGTTAAAACAGTGAATAGTAAATAAATTTGTCCAAAAAAAGGTGATTGTATAATCTGAAGCATTTACTGAGCATACTAAAAGAACATGTCAAAATAGATTATACGCTTATTCCAGTCATTTACTGGTAGCTTCAGATGATAATCAAATGGACATTATTAGCACATTGTGTTATTACCATTACATCACTCTGTTATGTAGCATACATTAAAAAAAAAAAAAAAAAAAAATAGGTAAAAAAAACATTAAACTTGTTATACAAATTTAATATAATTATATACATAATACCACAGTTTGTTTAATAAATAATAACAGTTTTTAAAAATATATTATTTTTATATCAACTAGTTTAACGACTTAAGAAGTCATTCATGTTTATATATATATAAATATATATACATATATATATATATATGTAAAGTAAAATAATTTATTATCCTAATCAATAAATAATTTACAATTTTACAACATTTACACTATACATAAAATTATAGTAAATGATCTAACAAGAACAATTTCATTATTAATTTTTTTTACGTTACGTAAGATAAAATATAATTCACTAAATTTTATATGCATCTTTCACGTTAAGAACTATACACAAAAATTTTGTATAATATATTTAAATACAGTACATTTATTAATTACATTTATATAAAACACAAACTTTTACATTTTATTTTAACATTTCTTATTATTATTAGCATTACTTATATTTATAATAAATTTATTACGTTTTCATAAAATAACATTTATTACACAGTTCTATACAATAGTATACACAGACAGTAATGAGAAAAAGGCTCTCTTTTACGTAACATGTATAAAATACTCTTTACATAATATATATGTATCTAATAAACTATATTTTTAATTTTTCTACTCATAATTATTACATAACAGTGTTTAAATTTAATCATCTAAAAAATGAAATAAATTTGAATTTAAAAGTATTTATATGTGCACAAATATGTTAAGTAAATGTTGCATATGTCAATGTTCCCAAACTATTCATCCTGAGATCAGTATTATTTTTTTTTAATTTTACATTTTTATTTGGTTTTTATACTTAACTAATAAAATTATTATATCAATTAAAAAAAAAAAAAAAACGGATGCAGCAAATTATATGATATGGTTCCTACTTGCTAATGCACTATGCAGATGCTTTTTATTTTCAGAAACACATCGCATAGATGATATTACATACCTACAGGTTATCTAGCCGATCAATATATAATTTGGTTGTTCTAAAATATTCTGGCCATTCTGCATCTTGAATTTTCCAGAACTTTTTGGCATTGCTAATAAAAAAAAACCCTGATTTGTCAATCTTCCTTTAGTTCAATATTAACAAACAACAAAAAATTATTACACATATAAGATATGGGAACTAGTACTATTTGCCAAAAGATGAAAGCAGTTGCAAGTCTTAAAAGTTTGGAAAACACTGGTGTATGTATTTGTAAAAACAATTATTAACAATTGCAAGAATATTTTTAAAAATTAGTTAGAATTTCATAAAAACAATATAATTTTTGATAGTGTTTATTAGAAAAGTATGTAACTGAAGATATATTAAGAATAAAGTGGTGATTAATAATAAAAATAATGAGCAATTCATTAATTATATCATTCCAATAGTACACAGTCTGTACAAAATGTTCAGACTAACCTGTGAAAATGGAACTAGTGGTGTAATCTTGTGGGTAAGGTTATAACTTGTTGAGAGAAGTCTTGTGAAAAATGTAACTAAAGGATTAAATGTAAGTTACTGATTTCTGTTGTATATCTGTTTTTGTGAAGGTACTTTTGTGCATATTGTCAGATTAAAAAAAAAAAAATGGAATAATATGTGAACATAAAATGTGTTTTTTGGTTGGAAAAATATGCTACAGAAATGTTTGAAATGATGAGTTAGGCACTTGGCGATGAAGCTATGTCTCATTTGAGTGGTTTGCTTGTCTTCATGATGTCAGATGTTAGAAAATTATTTGAAAGAAAAAAGGCCGGCAACCAAAACCAGCCTCTCCTCTTGAATTCAAGTTTCCTTTTTGATTTTTTACGTCAAATGCATGTGCGAATTACTGTTGTTATCTACCAAGATATTCTGAAATAATTAGCAGACCGAAAATGCGTGTGATCACATTTTTTTTATAAAACAAAGGATTGGTTTTACAACATGTGCCAACTCATACAACCATCATTGTGTGGTAGTATTTGGTCAAACAGCAGATGATAGTGCTGGACTATCCTCCATACTCCAGATATAGTCCCTGCAAACTATTCTCTATTTTCTAAAGTCAAGATGCCCTTCAAGGGGAAATAGTTCAGGTCAATAGATGCTATAAGTGTTAAGGTTAAGTTCAGGTCAAAGTGTTATAAGCATCATAAGTCGTAAAAAGGTTCTGTAGGGTTTTGATAACCTTTATGTCTGATCTAAATGTTGTATCATGTTGAAGGGAGATTACGTAAAAGCTTAAGTATGAATAAACTTTTTTCTGAATTTGCTGTTGTTTTTATAGCCTCAGTCCTGACATTTTTTTGTATTTCAAACAGCTATATTGAATTACAAACAACTGAAAGCTAATCTACATCTTACGTTTGATTCTTGAATTAGGATTCGTATTTATTATGAGTCAATTTTTTTTCACTAAATATACACAAGTGAGAGCTTATGTAGGAACTGTAGAGGGCAGTGAGCTGTGAGCTGTGAGGAGGCTTTGGTTAGACTTAAGATTTGCAACCAAGGCAGTTTGCTGTGTCGTTTACCTGTACAAAAAGCCACTTCGGTGACATGAATACTTCATTTGAGACCAGCTTATGGAAGCTGGAATTTAATTATCTAATAGCATGCCTGAAATTTTAAAAATGTGAATTTTTACATACTGTGATTTATAAGTTGCTATATTGGTTATGATTATGGAAATGTTAATAGTACTATTTCACAGAAAAAATACATTTATCTGCTTAATTATTTGTATAATCTGGTATTTTAAGACAAATTATATTTATCTGTAGTAGATAAAATTTGGTAATAATTTTATAAATTCATAACATTTCAATTTTTGTTGAGGTGAGGCAAGATTCTTAAGTAAAAATAATTTGGTACTTTTTTTGTTTGCAATGGTTGTTGCTATAAAAGTTATATTTTTGAATAAAATAAAATTTAAAAAATGTAACATATTTTCCATCCGATTTTCTTGAAATGTCACATGAAAATATTTTTAATATTATCGTATTTAAAATATCTTTAAATTATATATTTAGTTTATAAACCACGTATTTTAACTACATTAATATTAACACAAATTTTTCCCCTGAAAACTGCCTCTGATTAAGCTAACAGGATTAAAATTGCATATCCTTTTATTTGTACATCTTTTTGTATATAAGTTCAGATTACAACTTTAACAATTTATGAAAACACAATATTGGTTTTTCACCTCAAAAATGGTGAAACTGGATTAAGAGTGAATTTCATAATTCTTATATATTTTACAATCAAATTACAACAGACGGTAACATTTGATTTAGAAGGAATTAAAATCTACTTTGTTGAAGTTGGTCCAACAATATCTAAAAAAAGAAGTTAGGGATTTCCAGATCTAAAAGGTGAAAAATACGAATATTTATGCATACTAAATTGAAACTAAAAATTTCTTATAGATGCTAAATATGAAATTATACGTAAATGATTTTTATTTCCTTTGAAAACATTCTTAAGAGCAAAACTGATTAAAGAGATTTTGTATTTCAATAGTGCATATGAACGATAAACTTTTAATATCAGATCAGTTATTTATTCGTAGGGAGAATATATTTAAACTAAAGTGTGTAAAATGAAAAATGAAGCCTGTCTTTGAAATTTTATATCTCATCAGTGAGAAATCAAATATTGGATAAATGGTTTGTTCTTTTCTTAATAAAGTAATTTGTGCTATCATAAAAAACTATTTCAAGTTGTTAATAAAGAAAAAAGTAACCATTTTTTCTACAATCTTTCACGTAAATTGTTTTTAAGACCACATAACTCATGCGATTTAAAGAGAAAAAAATGTCCTTTGGAATAGACATTCTATGCACTAAAGTCTTAAATATGAAATCAAAATTCAATTTACATCACAAAGTTATAAAAATTTAATCTTAATGAAATTTTACTATTTATGAAAAATCAGTTTGTAAAATTTTTACTGTTTATAAAGCAACTACAAGGTTTATCACTGACATTATTTAAAGTTATTTCAAAAGATTCCTCATCATAAAAATGGTAATTTAATACAAAAAACTGAAATAACAAACAAATTATGAAAATAGAAATGTATTTTAAAGATTAAAGAAATTTTTTTACAGAATACATCCTACACATTGAAGAATTTCTTTCATCCTGGAATTTGGAATTCTTTTTTTACTTACATGATAAGTATAATATTTACATGAAAAAGATCTATAAGTAAAAAATTATTTAAAAAAAAAATCATAATTGTAACCATATATAAAACAAAATATAAACTTAAGATTGAGAGAGAAATGATTTCTAATTTGTAAATCCTCAGTGAAAGTGTTTACAACCCTGTCATTTAAAAATTTAATTTACGCATTTCTTTAATATTGTATGCTAAAATTCCAATGTAATATGTAGATTAAATCTACCTAGACAATCGAGAACTTATACTTGAGAATATGGAAAATTGTTTGAAATGATATATTATAAATTACAATGGTACTGTTTGATTATTGCCAATATGTCAAAATCCTAATAAACTGTGGTAAATGACAAATACCTAGAAAATTAGTTTATCATATATTTTTTATTTTTTAAACACATATAAATATACATCAAGGAAAGGTACATTTATTTACATCATCTAATTTTTTGATATAACAAAACTAATATAAAAATATTTTAAATTAAAATCATTAATATTTGATCTGATTTTATATTATATAATATGTTAAATTAAAAAAAAAGTTAATTATTTAAAAAAAAATCATAAAAAAAAGATCCTTTAAAACTAAATTAAAAAAAAAAAAAAAAAACAGCGCCAGAACAACAATTGATGCTCCCAGCAATAGTCTCTGAACATGCATAACGTAAAATGAAAGCTAACTTGAAAAATAAGGTAAAATTTGTAAAATTCATTTTAAAATAAAGTGTAATGTAGTTGATTTTAAAAGTTTTCAATGTTTTTTTTTTTTTATTATTAATATTATTTTTTTTTGTAACAATGTATACTAGATCTATTTAAAA
The DNA here is from genome assembly GCF_047948215.1 of Lycorma delicatula. NCBI lineage: Eukaryota > Metazoa > Arthropoda > Insecta > Hemiptera > Fulgoridae > Lycorma > Lycorma delicatula. Next base: position 11,927,811 of record NC_134465.1, read on the forward strand.
AGTTCCTGAACTTGTTGTATAGCACATAAGTGGACAGGGATGTAGTCAACAGTGTTGCATAGATAAACAGTGAAGTTAAGGCTGTCTCAGATACGGTACAAAACTACACCTCATTCAAATGTGATGAACAAGTGATGCGGCTACCTACAGACCCAACCCAGAAAGCCGCATGGGATATCTGGAAACTTCTGGAATATTCATTAGAAAATTTTTTTTATTTTGTTTCAGGCTGTTAATATTAAAAACTGTTTATAAAAAACTATTTTGCGTTGCCTAAATAATAATTATCATAACATGAAAAATTTTGATTTTTGGGGTGATTAAGATTAATGAGCAAATTATAAAAATTAAGTCTTATGCTAAACAAAGTTTTACTCAATGGCACCAGAAGATGTAACAAATATATAATAGCCACTGTTTAAGGTACATTGCATTCTAAAAATGATTTATTTGAATTAAATGTTGTGTTTAGTTTTACCCATTGACATTAGTCAATAAACTCATGTGAAATGTCAACAAAATTGTCTGTAGTTGATAGTTAAATATGTAAAAATTGCAAAAGTGTAAAAAATGTTAATTAGTTTATGTCATGGATCCTTATAGAAAAACTTGAATTGTAATTTTTTTAACCACAGTTTATATCACATGGCCAGCAAGATAATTGTATAATTGTGTAACATCTCCTTATCATCCAAATTATAAACGATGATGAAACATGAGTCCATAGGCAATATATTGAAATAGTATATTTTTTATTTGCTAGTACACATGGGTTTCTTGAAGCAAAGAAATATGTACAAGAATTAAATACAACAGAATCTTTGAAAATCATCTCAAAGAAATTTAATGCATGTACAAAGATATTAACGTGAAAAGTTTTGCAATATAGTATATAATAAAAGCTTACTGTATGAATATTTGGAATATAGTACATATTTAAACAATTTGGAGTTTACGAATGCCGTCTTTTATTGGAAATAATCAATAAATTAAATGAATAAACTTAGCACAGATCAAGTATACTATTTGTCCATGAAATTAAATTAGTTTCCAAACATTTCAAAATGAATGGCTTTAACAACAGCACAATCTGCAACATGATGAAGGAACTATAGTAAAACTCTTGCATCTGTACTTATCATATCCAGATTGTTTTATAACTGGAAAATATAAAAAAAAAAAAAAAAAAAAAATTGTATATACCTTTACTTTCTTCGATACTCTAGAAAAAAATTAACATTTTTTTGAACTCATTAATTAATTTTATAATATTTCCTAATTTTACTTAAATAGACCATGATTCCCAGAGTGTGCGCCTTGGTGCCAACTACCCGCGAGGAGCTGTAACTTCCTCAGTGGGGGTGGCGCTAAATATTATACAATTTTTATATTTTCATTTTCAATTTAATGTCAGTTAAATAAATACACATTTGTCTAATTACAAATTTTTGTGATCTAAAATGTGTTTTATTTATTTTTATCTAACCTTTGCAAAAAATTATTGGTTATTTTGCAAAATGTATGTAGAATTTGACATAGGATGATTCAGCAAGGATGCCGAGAATCTAAGAAGTTTGTGAACCACTGGTATAGATGGACTGAAAAATTCAGTAACTTTTACAAGTTTTCAACTTCTATGAAAATTCCATTAAATATTATATTAAACATTACTATATTATATTTTTTAAGTAATTAGGTAAATTCTTAATGATATAGACATTTTTTTCATTTGTATCTCTGTATTCATAACAAACTGTTGTGTAAGAAAAGTGTTATTATAGTTACTTAAGTTTTCATTCATTCTGATGTATTACTGCCATCGGATATTTGTACAAATGTTAAATCTACTGAACTGTCAAAAAAAAAGAATCATAAATAAATAAAAAAAAGCGGAAAACTATTATATAAGAATTGAGATGAATTATTATGGGCTTTTGCGGCAAATTTAAAACTGGATCAATTGTATCAGATATAAAAATACGATTAGAATATTTTATTGATAATTTGTAATTTTTAAGTTTATCCTACAATATCATGGTATAATTAAATGTTTTTAATTATTGAGGTTTATTTCAATTAACATATGATAAATATGTGTACTACTTTTTTTAAATAAAAATCAATTTTCCTGATATCAGAAATTATTCTATTTCAAGGAAAATGTCCTAGTCGCACTATTCCAGTTTTGGGAAGTTTTTATCATCTATCTTAGTTCTGAAAGCTTTTGAAAAGTAAAACCTCAAGAATTTTGAGTGAATTGTTTTGCTTTCAATTTGTATCTTTCTTTTAATGTCCAGTGAATTTTTTGATAAACTTTGTATAGTTTGTATTTTTAAAGACAAGTGTAATATTTCTAATAGAAAATTTTTAAACTTTATTTTTTCCCAACATTCATAGCTTAAAAATAACACATTTTAAAAATATTGTTTTAAATATTAGATTTCTAATTATGTTCTCCAGAAACAATAGGCTGACACTCAGTTACTTTTATTGATGATAGATGAATTTTGTAGCATATGAATAACATGACAAATGACAAGCCTGACTGGAATTCAAACTCATAATCTTCTGGATGAAAGATGTTACCACTCCTTAAATTGGCAGAGTTGTAACACCATCAGGATGTTACTAGATTGTAAAGAAAACTTTATTATTTTATAGTAATAGATTGCTATAAAATAATATACTGTTTGAATATGTTATAAAATTTTTTATCCACGCTTTTGCTTTGAACAAATTTACTAGTAAAATATAATATCAGAGCAGCAAAGATCCAGTAACTGGAATCAGTAGGTTCAAGGATTAAATATTATTTTTTCTCATGTTTTCTAACGCAGCAACATAATTAAAATTGTCTTATGAATACTTATTTTCTACAAATTGAATGGAACCTTATATTTTCAATCAACACTTAACCTACTTTACAGACTACTAGTAATAAAAATAATGTAACCTATAAATAATATTAAAAAATAAACTTTTTATAATTTAGTAACTAATAGAAAATAATTTATTTTTTGTTTTTTAATATTTATTTTATAGTTGAAGGTGAAAAAATAATGTATCCCTGTATAGTCTTCAAAAACATTTTTATAAACATATTGTTTTTCAAATTCAATAATTAATAATTACAATTATTTTATCACAGATACGAAAGAATCACAGAATAATTAAACAATACTTTCATACTGGTAATATAATAATAATAACAATAATAAATAATAATTAATACTTTCTTATTATAGGCCTTAATACAATTGTATTAAATAAAACACACATAATAATATATTTAATTAAAGAAACTGACTAGACAATAAGATATAATTATATCTGCCATACCTTAAACAGATTTATTGTTAATATATATGTTTTATTTAAAGGGGGAATTAAGAGGCCAGACTTTACAGTATAATCACCTAAGTGCCATTTAGATATAATGATTAAATGTAAAACAGAGTCCTGAGACATATAAGCAAACAAGCAGGGTTGTTCCAACAAACAATGCAAAATATCCACATTAACCTAGTTAGCTTCTTTCTAAAACCTACAGAGTATTATCGGTAAGAAGAAATTCAGGGTAAAAGAAGTGATTGAATAAAAAAAAAGGATTTCTGTATACATAGAAGGAAGAAAAAATGAGATGACCAGACTTAATTGAGAAAAATGAGATTGATCTCAACTTCAAACAATTCCTCAGGAGAGTGGGGTTTGTAACACTTACCTGCATCAAGAAAAAGGGATGATCAACAATTTTGAACTGACCAACTCAAACATATGCTGCATTAATTACGTTTCTACAAATATTAAAGAGATAGAGTTCTTTAAGGAAAATCCTTATCCATTACCAAAATTACCTGGAATATAAGAGGATTTAAATATGTTATAAACCACATATTCACCCAAAGAAATATATTACTTAGTAATAATTTAAACATAATCACACACTAGTGTAATTATATCTGCTTTTTTCCTCAAAGGATAAATATTTTAATAATTTTTTTTTAGATTTATTTCTTCTGAGATAGATAAACTAGATTTGGTAAAAATATTTATGACTGGGTATCTTGACACCAAACCGTTAGAGGAATTGTGGTACACAAATCTGAAGAATGTAAACTTGTAAACTCTGAATCAAGGGAAGATATATTTCTGGTAAAAACACACACACAAAAAAAAAAACAAAGCATACAGCATAAGGCCGAATAATGCAATTTATAATTTGGTTATTGCATTCTGTTCCTTTTTGATAAACATTAATTAGAGCAAAAATTAAACAATCTTATAATTTTTATTTAATGAAAAATTAATCAAATAGTATTTATGTTTCTATGAAATACAAAAAATCTTATGCCACTTATGGAATGATACCATAAGTTGCTGATGACTGCAGTGTATGTAGGTATGATATATAAAACTAAATATTAAGAAAAAGGGTAATATTTAATTTTTGAATTTGAAATTTTTAATGGGTTGCTAACTTAATTGAAACAAACATTAGAAGAAACATGATGAAATATAGACTTAGAAGAAAATATAAAATAACAAATATTTAATGGTTGATGTAGATGAGAAATGCAGGGTTGAAAAAAGAAGCTTAAGTTAGACTGCAATGAAGAACATAAGAATTTACGAGCCCTTGTTATTTATAGCAATCAGTAAAGTACTAATTTGGTCAGCTATGTTTGTTTTATGATTCCCTAACTCCTCTGCTTTTACTAACAAAGGATTCCTCTACTGTCTAGGTATTATATATATATATATATATATATATATATACATATAATGCACTATTCATGACAGAAACATATTTATTTGTTGTTTACACTATGTTTGTCCAGTCTTTCTTATAGTTGGGATGCATGAAAAAGGAACTTGTAAAGAGGAACTGGTCGTCACAGTTTTTTCTTTTTTCTCTGAGAATAATGTTACATTTACATAATTCCATGTGAAAATATAATTTGGATGGCTGAATGTCACTTGTATTTGATTGGGCCTAGAATACTGATATACATTTAGATCAAACGAAAGTAACAAGAATTTACGGTTTGTAAATTATTTATAGCCGATTTACAGAAAGGCAAGCTAAAGAAGAAAAGAAGAAAAGAAGAATGCAGACTGGCCCACTACCATGGACTGAACTCTGACTCAATTGAATCCAGCTGAGATGCAGTAATGAAGAAAGTTCCTTAACTTTATTTCACCTACCACCCACCATCCTTTCCTAATTCTTACATCACCATCAGCATATGTGACTCCCTCTGGAAAAGGGAGTGCACTGCATCCTCCAAACACTAGGACCTCAGAAAGGTGCACTCCTGCAAGGTCAGAAGGCTCTAGCACTGAAAGGACTTCAGGGGACACACTGAAGTGGAATCATACTAGGAGAACGAAGCTTATATGTACGTGGCTCGTCTCCCAAAGGCCAGCCCCAGTCAAAATTTCTTCCTGGTCTAAAGGATTGGAACACAGCAAATAATTACATCCATAAATAAAATAAAATAATTATAATTGCTACTAAATAAATAAGTAAATAAATTGCTAATAAATAAATTGCCCAATAAATAAGCAACAGACATTTGTCCAGGTTCTGCGATTATCAGGGAGGTACAAATTCTCCCACTATCCTTGTATTCTGTTCCATTTCCAAGTAACAGAAACATTTCTCCCTACTAAGGCTGATGTGGGATTTTTGTTATCATCAAAATCGTAATGCTACTTTTGGATGTATCACCTGCACTGTATCATTATAGCATTATTGATTCATTCTTTATGAAACCTATCATGAGATGCTTGTGTTTTATGAGAACAGGTTGCTGTTTTTTAGCATAGCTTATTTCTTATGTTATTTAGTTGTCATATGCCTACAGCTAGTTATGACAAAACAGAGTGTTTGGAATATCTTCAAATATAATTTTTATTTTTACTCAACAGGCAAATTTATATCCTGAAACAACATTATTACTTTTAAAGATTTTTTCATAGAAAAGTAAAAATTAAAAAATAAAACTGTTACTAAACTGGTGAATTGTTAGGTCTAGAAACTGATCCTGGCAATGATTAGGATTTTCTTTTTTTAAGTACTATATAGATCCATTCCAGAAAAGTTCTTTGCACCTTCACACTTCTCATTCTGCATTTTGTGACAGTTGAAATGTGCAGATTTTCTATGCAGATAAATAAAAGTTTTTGGTTGATTTTGGATTTATAGATTACAGTACATTTAGATTTTAGTTTTTTAAAACAGATAAACATTTTTGGAATATTAACCTAAAAATTATACACATTTTCAAAGTATCTTTCTGGAATTTCCTTGAACATTATTAACTGTATGCTCAAAAATAGTCATCGACCAGGGTTTATATTTCAGTTCACTTAAAATAAAGAATATTTAACAGTTAAAAATATATATATACTATTAAATGTAAAGATTTAAAAAAATTTTTTCACCTCCAACATATCTACAACTATTGGTAAATTACTAATTTATAAGGCTAACATTAAATATATTTATGATACATATTTTTATATATCAATATTAATTTGTAAATAAAACATCTGTCATTAACATTAACAGTAATAATAATTATGGTAACATATATAAATCACATCGACCTTTTTTACCTATAAAGATATTTATGTTATTACGTAACTTATTTATTACATGTATCTGTAAAACAGATAAAAATATAACAATTTAAAACAATGTTTCTTGTGACCATGAACAATTTTCAACAACATTTTGCATCGATGCAGTTTTTAATTTATCTTGTTGTTGTAAAGCTTTAACAAGATGGTCACACGAAGCACTATAAAACGGTCGTGACTGAATTAAATTGAATTGTTCATTCACATTTATTGTGGTTGTGTTTTCATTAGA